>NC_140541.1:15424949-16898699 GCF_057382185.1 Mchenga conophoros
ACAGCAATATCAGGAAGAAGGAACACGAGAAGCTGGAGAAATACCAAGGGCTCAGAGAAGAGCTCGAGAGGATGTGGAGGGTGAAGGTAACGGTGGTCCCCGTGGTAATCGGAGCACTAGGTGCGGTGACTCCCAAGCTAGGCGAGTGGCTCCAGCAGATCCCGGGAATAACATCGGAGATCTCTGTCCAGAAGAGCGCAGTCCTGGGAACAGCTAAGATACTGCGCAGGACCCTCAAGCTCCCAGGCCTCTGGTAGAGGACCCGAGCTTGAAGGATAAACCGCCCGCAGGGGCGTGCTGGGTTTTTTTTTTGTATAAGTAATTGAACCAGGAAGTCCTTTGTGATCCAGGGAGACTTGGATCTGAACAATATCATCAAGACAGTAACAGTACCTCAGTGACTACAGTCAACTTGTAGTGCTCTGTGCTGTAGATCCATCCATCTTTGCACTCCTCCTGCTTCAGGTTGGACAGCATGACCCCTGCACTTGCTCCGAATTCAGAATCGTTGTGGATCTGGGCAAGGTTGGGTTTTATTCCGAGTGCAGACAAGTTCTGCATCATGTGCATCTCATAGCGGCTACAACTGCTTCTCTCCAGATTTTGACCCTGTACAGCAGCAGAGATATTATAAGAGACAGACAAGACAGTGAAAGAGTCCTGAATTGAAATTTATACGAGAATTCTATAACGTCGAAGTCAACAGTAGACTTCAACTGCCAGAGGAAAAAAGCCTTTAAAATCTTATTTGTGAGCTGTATAATCAGTAAGCTTTTACCAGATGTGGGTCAATATTCTGTACAGACCATTTCCATGACAGCTGATTTAACATCCGCTTTTTAAATCTACAAAGAGCAGTAAAACTCATAGAAGCACACTTCAGGTAACCGCAGCTTGTCCACAAAGAAAATCGACTGGAGTTGGCGATACAAATTATTATGTGACTTATTCCTATGTGAATCGTCCCCCAAATCCAACCCACGACCCACTGTACACTCTACTGCACCCGCCACACTGGAACTTCACAAGACGTTAATGACAAATAACTGTCGTGATGACGTGAATCTGCGGCGCAAGAATGCTTTAGGGGAAAGTGACTGCAGATTTAGGTAAACTAAGCGTTTCAGTGTAAGGTTCTCTCACACTGGCTTTACAAAAATATAATTTAACTACAGCTGCAAACACCCTAGGAACAGCCGAGTCATTAAACCCTTGATTATACTCTGCGGCGCACACGCACACCTAGAGTCACCAAGGTCAAGCACGTCTGCATGGATCCTTACACCAACTTGCATCACTCAAACCCTGTCAGGGTCCTGGGACTGGGCGACCCAGGACCCCTGGGCAGTCATGGACCTGTGTTATTGTTGTGTATTTTGGTGTTGCTTCCCCTTCTCTGTGCTTGTGTATATGTGTGTGTGGGTGGCTGAGCACTTGTTTATAGGCGGCGTCAGGCCTGGAGGGTGTGGCCCTGCAAGGGGACTGGCCACACCCGAAGCCACACACCTGCTGCTGATCAGGCCTCGTCGGGGGAGCTACTTAAGAGAGTCTTGGAGCTCCCACCGACGCGGGATCATTGCATGAGACTCCATGTTAGTCTTCTGTTCAGTTTAGTCTGTGAGTGTATGCCTACGGGAATTATGTGTCTTGACGGCTGCCTCTGTCATTTTCCCCTCAGGAGGAGCGTGGAACATCGGAGGGCAGCAGGCACGGGATGTGTGTGGACACACGAGAGTGGAGAACACGGAGCACAGACTTGTTGGGAAGACACGACACGGGAGTCACGGGAGAGCACGGGGATTTACTGTTATTGTTTCCATCACTGTAAATAAACGCACTGTTTATACACAGAGTACCGCGCCTGGGTCCTCCTTTTCCCCACATCCCCGTGACAAACCCAATTGTATCCTAGCAGACTCACAGGAATAGAAAGTCTAATGAAGGTTTAAACATAACCATCACCACCGAGAATATTTAGCAAAGACAGTTAAAAGACATTAAGAGGAAAATATATATTTTTTATATTAATGACAAGACACTGTAGCTGACAGTGTTTGGAACCACCTCCTCATGGAAAATCAAGCTTAGTCCTTCATTATGTTTGCCAGCTAGCTGCTGAGTGGATCTTTCAAATGTTTGGTCCTGCACTGGATGTGTTTTTCTTTTCGAGGTGTTTTACTTGAAGCAGGCGTCTGCTGGAACAGAGAGGCAAGCTTTTATTAAATCTACTGCTAAAGTGATCAAAATGTATAACTGCTTTCTCGTGTGTAATAGAAAGGCAGAAGAAATGATAGAAACTTAAGGTTGAGGAGTTAGTTAACAAAATAATGTTAAATTACCGAAAAATAAAATAAAATAATACTTGCTGAATCTGAGTTTTCTTAGCCGCTATCCTTCACTCAAACAATCATTCAAAATCATTTAGCTTGATCAGGCCTGCCACTGGTTCTCACCTGTATCGGGATACTAGCCTGGATCCAGTCCTGACTCAGGTTGCTGTGTGCTGGGATGTAGCACTGGTGTGGGGGAATGGCCAGCAGAAAGATGACAGACGGGATGTTGTACCCAGCAGGAAAGCTGAGGGTACAGAGGAAGAAGATGACCTTCACCTGGTACCAGCCCCAGATCCCCAGGAACGCAATGGATCCCTCGTAGTCCCTCATTTTGGTATTCTATTGTATTCTTCTTCTTTTCAGCTGTCACTCAAAAAAATGACAAAGTCAGCTCTCTCTTCAAACAGCAAAATCGTATCAAAAAGTAGAATACGGGTCGCGCCAGTCGCAGCTTCTCTCTCAACAAGTGCTCCGCAGCTTCAGGTCTTTTATCCCAGACAAGACTGAAAGACTCCACCTCTCATCCTACTAATTCTAAAACCCTCGGTGCATATTAACTCCTCCATAATATTAACTCCATACCATAATGTGCTTTCTCACATGGCAAGGCGTTTCACCACATGTGTGAATGAGAGGGGAAAGGGGCAGGACACAAAAGGACAAACTACTCACTGCCCCTGAGCTCCAGGACATTTATATTCAGAAAAAAAGGGGGGGAAAGGTACTACGTTAAAGTGTCAAGTTTTGAGTGGGTTGCTTTTAAGATTAAGACAGCCACATGGGTAACACAGCCTTGTCACATAGTACACAAATGGAAGACAGACAAAAGGAATTTGGACAGTGTTTCATTCGTGGTTAGTTTATGCACAAAATGTGTTCACAGTGGGGAGTTGTGGAGTTCACCGAGAGTCACCATATGGACTGATACTGTATATGAAGTAAAGAAATGTCTAAAGATCTCAAGATCCAGTCTATATGTCAGTCTTCTGTAAAACAATATGTTGCTACTCTTCACAAGAGTTTGTGACCAGCAAAGGTTGTGAGAAGAATCGCTCCAGCTTGCTCAAATCTTGATTCAAACGTCCACTACAAGACAAAAAAAAAAATGAACTAAAGGGCAAAAGCACCCAAAAGAAACCAGTGGGGGATGTTTTGTTACCTCGGGACATTGGATGCCTTGTAGTCATAATGGTAATAATTTTACTGGAAGGTGTAAGGACATCACCTGAAGGTTAGAAGTCCGTGGGTGATTCAACAAGACAAATGAATCAAAGCACACAACTTAATCAACAATTGGTAAATGAAAAAAAGGGCATTTTTATAGAGTCTCAAACTTGAAAAACATCTCCTGATATTCCTTCCATCAGAGTCTGAAAAAGTAATGCCCCACAGCCCACGATTACAATCACTTATCACTTTCACTGCAGTAAAAGCAAGAACTATAGCACCAGAAAACTCTTGTTGGTTAAATTTCATCCAAAACAAACAAATTCGGTTTCTCTTCACTCCTTATTCCATCCACCCCACCTGAAGTGAGAACTGCTGCCATGAATTAAATGAGATGCTGCGGCTGACCTAATAAGAGCTGACTGGACAGACTGTTTTTCAGTTATTTGGAAGGAAAACTCGATAAACACTTTTTAAAATACCTTCCTGAATAGTCTTCCAGCTTTAGGTGAAGGGCTAAAGCACTGGGTCTTTTCCAGTGTCAGAAGATTAATAAAGTAATAGAATAAGAATAAAAGTAAATCTCTTTAATAGTTATTATTACTATATGGGTTATTTTAAGAGGCCATTTCAGCTCTTTTTCTGATTTTCTTTGTTCATTCAGCTCAGGTTCAAAGCTTTTCTCTTTCTTTAACTGCCTTTGCCCTTCTGTAGTGGCACCAAGAACACAAACCAACAGCACGATCTACACCTTGACACTGGTGTTTGGAAGTCGTCTGCAGAATTTGAATTACTAGGAGAGGGAGGAGGACGAGAGGGAGCGATTTGTCATCAGAGATTATACAATGTTAGACAAAGAAGTTAGCCAAGTTGTTCAACGTGTGTTGAATATAACACTGGATTACTGGAAGAATGATTCTGTTCACTATGAACATTTCATTAAACAGCTTCGCTCATAACGTGGCTCCCAAGCAAAGCTTTAAAGGCTGCCCTCATCGGTCTTTCAATGAATATTTTTAAGATTATACAAAATTTGAGCTCATACGATAATCTGTGAAAGAAAGAATAAGAGTCTTACAATCCTATCTTCCACAACGTAAACTACTGATTTTACGCTATAATCAACTGTCACAGTCAAAATTACTAGAATCTCATCCAATCTATGTCACATATGGCTGAATGATATCATGAATCCATTATAATATACAGTTCGTACTAACCTGATTATATAGAGCGCAGAATAACTGCGCTCGATTTCTGTCACATCCAAATCTGTTAGTTGAGAATTTTTAAAACTGTTTTAATATATTTGATCTGTTATAATAGCCAGTTATCTTCTTCTTCTTCTTATGTTCCCGCTACAGCATGTGAACGGGTAGATATTGTTGCTTGAAGCGTCCATGCATGCACGGTTATTTAGTGTGGCTACACGGATGTTAAACAGTTACTGTTGGAATTTGGGATGTTTGCCTTCGGGTGAAAATTAAAAAGAAAACACTCAGCCCTTCAAAGGAAAAATACTGAGGCAAGGACTATGAAGCTTAGACCAGCGGTCCCCAACCTTTTTTGCGCCATGGACTGGTTAATGGTCGACAATATTTTCACAGACCTGCGTTTAATGTGTCGTGGATAAATACAACAAAATAAAACCAGTACCTGAAGGAAACGGTTTCCAAGGCCTAATCCGTGGATCGACTTCCTTCGAGGCGTGGACGTCTATCAGCAGAGAATGTACCTTCACCTATCAGCAGAGAATGTCCCTTAGTCTGTAACACAGTCAAATATATTCTCAAGCAATATTCAAGCATGCCATTCAGCGTGTTAGTACGAGCTCGGGAGCAGCTTGGGAGAACAAGAAAACAGAGACTGCTTCAGGTTGTCTTCCCAAAGTGACTCAACTTTATTCACAAGTACAACAGTTTATATAGAGGGTAAAATTCATGAGACAGCAGATTATCAGTTTAAACCAGTACAGACCAAGATAAGGGAGCGTCTTCCTGCCCTTGGGTGAAGAAGCATCCTTTGTGTAGTGTATCAGTTCAGCTACAATTGTGATTATCTCAGCGACATATTTTCAAGGCACAAAACAAAGAGTTCTTTCATTAGTGAATTCTGAAACAAACCATTTGGCCTTCAACAGGCGTCTCCTAAGAGATTAAGAAACTAATGTAGCTGAGGGAGTGATCTCTGTGGTATTTCAACCTTGTACCAGCCTGTGATTCTCACACATCAATTCTTGGGTCAAAGAGAAAAATAACTAAAACAAAGGGGCCTTATTGAATGACAGAGTTTTCCTGCATAATGTCACTATAAAACAATATCCAGTAAATGCTACCATGGTACTAAAATACCTAACAGTTCCCCTCTTTTATTATTTTTAAAAATAATAACTCAAATAGAAAGGAAAAATCACAAATGTAATAACATAATATAAAAAGCAAATCATAAAATGTAATAGTTCACAACCTAATGTTCAATATACACATCAGGAACATCATTGGTAACATCTGGCACATCCTCAGGATCAATTTGTGCTAATTGCAAATACATTGAAGTAGCTGTACTAGTAGCTATATGGGTTATCATTGAAAATGTGGCTTGCAGAAATGTGAACAGGGTTGCACTTTACAATACGAAATAGTAAATAAAAATCCTAAGGTTAATGCAGTAGATATGATTAATAACCTAAATATATAAAAAAGACAGTTCTTTAGTCGTCTTCTGGCCTGGTCCCAGGTTCGAGAGACACCGTATAAGCGTCGTGTGATGACAATGGGCATTTCATTTTCTCCATTATCAGGATGAAACGAGTCTATCTTTATCAGGTTAGACATTGTGTGGTACTCTAGGCTTTCTGTTCCTGCTGGATGTTCGAGTACCTTGTTGTTGTTCTTTCAGGCGTTGTGTGTTAATCAGTGATTGTGTGTGTGTAGGTGGATTGGATCCGGGCGTTGGCTCGCCTGAGTCGTCATCTACTTGATCCGACGCCTTAGGTGGTTTGGTGGGGCTGGTCTTAACCCTGCTGGCATGAATCCACTGAGGTTGTCCGTCTGTTAGGATGCTGGTTCTCGTCACTGCAAGTACAGTCTGGGGGCTGGAACACGCGGCCTCCCCGAGTGCCCTTGGTTTTAGCGACTTTACCAACACCGCATCTCCTGGTTTCCACGGATGGGTTGGATCTATGGAAGGGAGAGGCTGAGAGAGACAAACTTTCTGATAGTTATTATTCAGTGTTTCTACCAGGTTATGAACATAGTCAGACAATGCAGTGTCTATGTCCCCTTCCAATAGCGGTGCCCCTCTGGAGGCTGACCATGGTGTTGGAAACGGTCTTCCCATGATTATTTCAAATGGAGATAATTTGGTTGCTGCGGATGGAGTCATTCTAATCTCGCAGAGGATTTGAGGAAGTAGTTTGATCCAGGTCATTCCTGTTTCTATCATTGCTTTAGTCAGGCGATTTTTTATGGTCCTATTCATTCTTTCTACAACTCCTGAACTCTGAGGATGGTATGGCACATGATATTTCCAGTCTATTGCTAGAGTTTTAGCACACTTTTGAATTACTTCTGATGTGAATGAAGGTCCTCTATCACTGTTAATTTGGTGAGGTATTCCAAATCTGGGTATTATTTCATTGCACAACTTTTGACAGACTACTTCTGCAGTTTCTTTTGATGTTGGGTAAGCTTCTACCCATTTACTAAATTGGTCCACTATTACCAGTAAGTACTTGATGCTTCCTTGTGCTGGCATGTGTGTAAAATCAATTTGTAATGTATGAAATGGGAAATCTGGTTGTGGTAAATGCTGATGTTTTGCTTTTGAGCTACCTACATTAGTTCGTGCACATGTTAGACAGGTTGCTAATATGCGTTTTACTGCGTGTGATGTTTTCTCGATTACAAATCTTGATTTTATTGCTCCTATTACCCCTCTTTGTCCGACATGACTCACACCGTGAAAATGGCAGACAAGGATTGGCAGTAGTGAAGATGGGAGGGCAATCAAACCCTCAAGGTTTTTGTATAAGCCGTCTCTGTTATCTAAGGTACAATTATTACTTTCCCAGTAAGTGTAATCTGAGGCAGAGGCTTGCTCTTGTATGAATTTTAGGTCAACATTTGCTTCTAAATAGTCTGGGAGTGTGACAAGTGGCAGCTGTAAAGGCAAAGATAATACTTCCTTTCTGGGTGGTTGCTGTGAGGCAGCAGCTGCTTTCGCGGTTACGTCTGCAAGAGCATTAGAAAACATAGCTGTTATCAGTATCTGCAAACATTTCACCCTTTTGTTAAATGAAATACACAAGTTCATTTTTGCCATTAAATCTCTGCCTAATAAATTGACAGGCGAGTTTGGAAGAATTATGAATGGATGATATGTAATTTCGTCTGGTTTTGGGCCCCAGCGTGTCTTTAGAGAATGAGTTTTGGGGCATTGCACTAGAGTTCCGTTTATTCCCATGGTGTTGATGCACACAGAGGAAACAGGCCCACTATAGAATTTTCCAGACAGTGAACTTTTAGTGGCTCCACTGTCAACTAAAAAGGAATAAGTCTTTTCACCTATCTCTATATCTAACATGGGCAAGCTTTCTGTGTTACGGGACAATTGCAAATGCAGCATCGTGTGTAGTGCTTCACACTGTCCCTCATCATCACCTGGGCCTCCCTATGGTTGGTCCAGTCTTTCGTTATCATATGGATGGGGATTAAAATGTGGATTATAAGGTTGCTCCCTAAGTGCAAAGGGGCCGTTTCTTTGATGTGATTCCTGTCTGCGTTGCCAGTTACCTTGTCTGTAAGAGCTCTGCTGACGCCTAGTGGCAGGAGCTGGTCCTGTGTTTTGTGGTTGAGACCTATGTGCTGCTGATTTGCATTCCCTCCTCCAGTGTCCTATTTTTCCACAGTAAAAACATACGTCTCCACTCCTATCTCTCCTTCTGAAATCTCCCTGCTGCGCTTGTTGAGGGGGCGGGGCCCCTGCATACATCATTTTTTCACTTTCCTCTGAGCCTTCAACATCAAAATTCAACATCATCTTAACACTTTTAGCCTTCGTGCTGTTGGGGAAAAGATCTGCACCAGCTTTTGTTTTGACAAGTGTGATAAAGTTCTTTATTTTCATGTCATAGAGATTATCAGTGGCAGTCAGCTTCAATAGTTGTGAACATTCTGGATGAATATTGTTTAAGAATGTTGTTATGAAAATCTGATCATTTCCTCCTTCAGGCATGCATGCCTCATTAGTCCAGCAGTGTGTGAAACGTTTCATAAAAACTAGAATGGATTCATCTGGCTTTTGCTTACACATGGTTACTGCATTTAAATCAATTTTATCTCTAGACATTGTGAGCAGAAATTTCTTTAGATTTTGAAAAAAGGCTGTGATTTTGTCATCATTTATCCACAAAAACGAGGTGGTGTTGGCTGCTTGGTCATTTTTAGGGTCTAGTTCCTCTACTTCTTCAATAAGCTGAGATTCAGTCACACCTGGAATTCGTTGACATAATATATATCTATAGTCAGGCCCACCCAAGTGGTGGTATCTGGTACTTCTCTGTAATGCAGAAACAAAGGCTGTAGGATTTTGTAGAGGATCGGGAAGTTCTTTAATGGTTGCTGCTAACTCTGAAATTTTAGGGGGTTGAATGCAACACATGTCCCCTATTATCATGAACGGGAGGGAGGGGCTGACGTCATTAAATTGTGATCCCTGCTTTTCTTTATAACGGGTGTTTTTGTGGGGGCCCTCTTGAGTTTTTTCCTCTTTTTTCTGCTTTAAGTAGTTCCTTATTAAATTTCTGGTGTTAGTTATTGCTTTTGGCACAGTCAAACCATTCGCTACTCTAGTGTGGCGCTGAACATGATTATCTATGACGGAAACGGCTTGCTGCAGTTCAGCTTCCGTACGTTCAGTTAAAGCAGGGGTGCCCAATCCCGGTCCTCGAGAGCTACCGTCCTGCAGCTTTTAGATGCATCCTTGTTCCCACACACCCAAATCAAATGAATGGCTTGTTATCAGGCCTTTGCCAAACACGATGGCATGCTGAAGAGGTAATCAAACCATTTGATTTAGCTGTGTTGGAGTTGGGATGCATCTAAAAGCTGCAGGATAGTAGCTCTCGAGGACTGGGATTGGGCACCCCTGAGTTAAAGGATCTTTCATGATTTCCTCACACTCTGTCATTAACTGTTTTGTTTGCTTTTTATGTTCCTGTAACTCTCTTTCTCGTTCAGTGTATTCTCGTTCCTGTCTTTGATCTAGGTTAAACCAGTCATCTTCTTCTGATTTAGGTGTCATTTCAGTGCCTTCCTCACTCTTTTGGGATTCTGCTGTTATATCAGGATATACGCGCTGATGACGTGCAGCCGCCGCCGCAGCAGCTATTAATTCTGTCTTTTCATCATAAGGCGGCGGAGCCGTAGGTTGAACGGATGGGCATATAAGGCTAGTTTTTTCTGCAGTGGATTTACTAGAGCCTACACTGGCTTGATTTAAAGCATTTACGTCTGGCTCGGGTCCTTTTTTCCATAGTGGTAGCATGCGATTGGTCACATCACGACATTCTATCATATATTTTTTACAGGACTTTTTAATCAGCCTACTTTCCTTATCACAAATAGTATTTAACATTTCTACTGACCTGTTTTCTGGCGATAATCGTTCGGGATAGGGCTCCGGAAATACATTAGGATGCATTAAAGTTATAGTTCTTAAGTTCGAGACGAAATCAGTCACGTAAGCACTTCCGCATGTTCTGGATACGTAATCATGGAAGTCTTCATTGATTCGCGAGCGTGGATTAAACGTAACCGGAAGTGGGAGTCGTACTGAGCCGCTATTTGTGATTTTATATTTTATTTTTTTCGGTTTTACAGTTAATTTTGATTTTTTTATCGGACCCGTCTAAGGTCTTTGAATTATTCTGACCCATGGTCAGTGATTTCCAGAGGGGTTTAGACGCTTGAAGGATTTAAGTTAGTTTTTATTTTTGCTGTGGCACACCTGAGGTTACTTGATTTTTTGCTAGCAATTTTATCTTTTTAGTGAGCAACTTCTCACTTTTTAACGAGCAACTTCTCGTTTTATGACCCCAGGCAACTTCCTGTGTCCTTTCTGCTGGTGAGCAACTTCTTAGTTTATGACAGCAGGCAACTTCCTGTGTCCTTTCTGCTTTTATTTACAAAACAACAGGCAACTTCCTGTGTTTCTATGTGGGCCACTAACGAAGGCTCCTCAGCGTATCCCACTTGTTACTATGTGGGCCACTGAAGAAGGCCTCGTCAGCGTATCCCGTTTCTATGTGGATCACTGAGAAAGGCATAACACAGTCTTATAAAATAAAAGACGAGTGCCTACCTTCGTCAGGATCCCACTTCTGACACCAAAATTGAAGGAAACGGTTTCCAAGGCCTAATCCGTGGATCGACTTCCTTCGAGGCGTGGACGTCTATCAGCAGAGAATGTACCTTCACCTATCAGCAGAGAATGTCCCTTAGTCTGTAACACAGTCAAATATATTCTCAAGCAATATTCAAGCATGCCATTCAGCGTGTTAGTACGAGCTCGGGAGCAGCTTGGGAGAACAAGAAAACAGAGACTGCTTCAGGTTGTCTTCCCAAATTGACTCAACTTTATTCACAAGTACAACAGTTTATATAGAGGGTAAAATTCATGAGACAGCAGATTATCAGTTTAAACCAGTACAGACCAAGATAAGGGAGCGTCTTCCTGCCCTTGGGTGAAGAAGCATCCTTTGTGTAGTGTATCAGTTCAGCTACAATTGTGATTATCTCAGCGACATATTTTCAAGGCACAAAATAAAGAGTTCTTTCATTAGTGAATTCTGAAACAAACCATCTGGCCTTCAACAGGCGTCTCCTAAGAGATTAAGAAACTAATGTAGCTGAGGGAGTGATCTCTGTGGTATTTCAACCTTGTACCAGCCTGTGATTCTCACACATCAATTCTTGGGTCAAAGAGAAAAATAACTAAAACAAAGGGGCCTTATTGAATGACAGAGTTTTCCTGCATAATGTCACTATAAAACAATATCCAGTAAATGCTACCATGGTACTAAAATACCTAACAGTACCGGTACACAAAAAAAGGAATTATTAATAACACATGGGAAAAAACTCAGGGAAACCAAGTTAATGGTTAATAAAAACGATTAAAAATAAATAAATAATGATAAAAACCAATAAAAACCCTGAAAACCATAAATTTCACACCCGAACCTCAACTCTCGCGGCCCAGTACCAAACATTCACAGACTGGTACCGGTCCATGGCCTGGGGGTTGGGGACCGCTGGCTTAGACCAAAGGTCTATCAGTGCATAAGATTATGCAGGCAATCCTCAGCCTTTTAATACAATCAGTTTGTGAGTAGCCAGTGGAAAGTGTTTATAGACTTCGGGAGAGGCTTTATATTGCAGATCTCTTATAGTTTCTGATATGCTTTAACCCACTGTGAAACCAAAAACAAGGGATATTTAAGACTGAATTACCCTTTTTTCCACATGCAGACCTCAAAACATTTGGGTCTGGCAGGCAGTCAGACCAATTTCACAGTGATTTAAAGTATTAAAACTGCTATAAATGACTTGTTACTTTCTTTTTGTAGTTAGTCTCAAGTTTAAAAAAATCTTTATAAAGAGACCTGACAAGAGTGGAGCACAAATTGCAACAAATATAAGAGATCTATAAAGATATTTCCAGTGGCCCAAGATGACTGACAGATTATAATGCAGCAAACAGAGTAATAATGCAGAGGCTATATGTCACGGTTCTGGGTCCGTTGGACCCAGTATTTTGAGTTTATTATGTTTTGGTGTAATTTTGCATCAGGGATTGTTTTATTGTTCTCTTGTTGTGTAAATGATGATGATGATTATGATGTTTATTATTAGAGTTTCATGTTTCTGTTTGTGTTTAGGATTTGTTCTTCGGTTGGGTCTGCTTAGTATATGTCTAGTTCCATGTGACATTTTCTGTCTGTCTCTCAAATGTCAAGTCTGTGTCTTAGTGTGATGGTTTCTTGTTCCTGTTTTATTGTGAAGGTCTGCGTCTCATGTGAGTGTTCAGTTTTACCTCTCGTCTCGTTAATGACTCCCAGCTGTGTCTCCCACCTGTGTGTAATCTCCCTGTGATTCTCTGAGTGTATTTAAGGCGTGCCTTCTGTGTTTGTAGTTGCTGGTCCGTCTGTGTAACCATCGTGTCTCGCTCGTGTGTTCACCCTGCTGTCTACCATCGTCTGCCTCTGCTCGCCCTGCTTCATGTTCATGTTCTGGTTTCTGCGCTATAGTTTAGTTGTTTCCCAGTATAGTTTAGTTCGAGCTCCATTTGCTGTTTGTCCTTATTTTGTGCTCAATAAACCACCCTCACTTCTCCACTACCGCCTGCGTTTGGATCCTCCTTCATTTCCTCCACACGGCTCCTCTCACTCGCCGTGACACTATAGGACGCTTGCAAAATAGGGCTTTTTGTAATGTTATCTATTACTACAACTTATTTAGCAATATAAGCCAAAACTACTGCACATAAAAACACACATAAAATTATTATTTTTTTGGCATGATGCTAGGATGCAAATACCAGTGAGAATTTCTTATGTCAAGTACTTCTGATGTATGATGAATAATACAATGCCAAAACTTAATCTATGTCTTTACTGCAGTCACAATTACACTCCCCTAGCAGGATACATATCATTAGGAGTGATTGCACTGCTTGAGTAAAAGAGACAAATAACACATAACACAGGCAATCCCACAAAGCTATCATCAGGTAACCTTATCTGATATTTGATTACCTGTGTAGTGATATTTTGATGTTTCTTTTATGTCTGATACCTTTACTAATATTTGTAAATAGACAGTAGAGATCAGGACTTATGAATGGGTTATATGTAAAATAAAGAAATGGCCCGTTTTGCAAGTTATGAATCTGGGCTATTGTATGTAGTTCTTTTCACTTAAAAGTGTGTTTACAGAATTGTGATGTTATATTTGTTACAATTTCCGTTGCCCTCTCTTAGCCAGATCTCTCTTGAAAAATACATTTTTGATGTCACTGACACTTTTTAAAAAGAACAAAAAAACAACAGTAACTTTGCAAAAACTGACTGCAGATTCTACTTTGTGATAGGAATATTCTTTCTGGCTCAAAATGACCTGATATTATTCGTGAGAGACATGTTTCAGATATTTTTTGACAGATTAAAGGCCAACAAGTCATTTATAACACTTTAAATTCTAGCAGTCATTTTTTGGCAAATACCGAAAATCGCTTTTTGACATAAGATGAGTTTTTGGCACAATACCTGTCCATAAATATTTCCATTAAAACTACAATAACAAAATCCAAGAACAACCAAACAGAAGCAACAACAACAGGAAAGTAGCTGCCAATATTAATAAAAGGTTAATAACAGACACAGGCTTACTTTATTTGAAGAGTAAGTCCAAGCAGGTACCCTCGTTGATAAAGATGTTGATGGCGTTCAGTTATATCCCTCTCTCATTCTTGCTGATATCCCAGATAGAAATAAAAGCTCTTTTCTTGAACCCTCTGGCTGGGGCAAGTGCAGGGCTTCTTTTCCTGATGCTCCCATAGGTCAGTCGCTGGTCTCTCTCACTTGAAATCTGACGGCTTTCTCCAAAAGGAAGCCGTTAAAATTAATGTGGGTCCATCTGCCTGCTTCAGACATAGCTGCTTTATCGTCATGTAAAGTCTCCACTAGAGATGTGCAGATCGATCCTGAAATATCGATTCCTCCGGTACCAATCATTTATGTT
This sequence comes from Mchenga conophoros, assembly GCF_057382185.1. NCBI lineage: Eukaryota > Metazoa > Chordata > Actinopteri > Cichliformes > Cichlidae > Mchenga > Mchenga conophoros. Next base: position 15,439,252 of record NC_140541.1, read on the forward strand.
CTAGAATCGATTCTCACATTAAAATATCGATATTTTAGTACTTTAGGGTAAATTTGTAGTTTGTCATTAACAGGAACACAGTGGAAAGAAACTACATCATTCGGATTGTCTACATTCAAAGGAACTACTTCCTCTTCCGCCTTCATACTTATGTGCGAAATACACTGTATTAATGTCTGGCAGCCGCTGGCGCGCGAACTCACAACAATGGCTTAGTGTAATTGTGCGGACTTATTTTACCTCCACAAACAGCTGAGACGTGGTTTGCTATACATGTGGCAAAAAGTGAGGTGTTGTGACCATACTTGCCAACCTTGAGACCTCAGAATTAGGGAGATATTCAAAAGGGCTGTTGGGGTGGGGGGGTGATAAATACATTTTACAGTGTTTATTTATCGGATAAAATACGTTAAATGTCACCATTATTATTGGCCGGTGTTCTGGGAATCCATCCTACCTGGAAAAACATCCTACCCAATGTACCCAGCCTGGAAACAGCGGGGGTGTCCAAATTCAGAGGCTGCTTCCACCTGAGGACCCGGCCTTTCTAAAGAAAGCCAGGTAGTACATCACGAGCTCCCTCGGTAGAGTGAAATGTTGCCGTCTGCTCCTTGCTATCTAAAATATAACCGGGCGCTGACTTATACTCTCGACCGTCTCACACTTCTGTTTAATCAGTTTTCTGTTTGATGTTTATTCAGCTGTGTGAAAACCCTGGAGGAACCCACTCGATGGATTAATAAAATTAAGTTTGCATTAACAGCCACAGTAAGAGCTAAGCTAACAAATTAGCAAATGCTAACTAGCATCTCGCGAGCAGCATGGCAGCCGCGCCGGCAGCCTTCCAAGTATCACCGCCGCCGAAGTTCGACTTTTCAAAGCCAGAAGAGTGGCCGAAATGGATCCGACGCTTTGAGAGGTTCAGGATAGCATCCGGACTCGAGCTACAATCGGACGAAAACCAGGTTAACACTCTGATATATACAATGGGCGATGAAGCTGAAGACGTGATCACTTCGTTGAACCTGACTGAAGAGGAGGCGAGTGAGTATCACACTCTCAAAGACAAACTCGAGGCACACTTTGTAGTCAGAAGAAATGTTATCTTTGAACGTGCAAAGTTCAACCAAAGGCAGCAAGAAGCAGGAGAGACTGCAGACGGGTTTATTACATCCCTATATGCCTTGGCTGAGCATTGTGGCTACGGGGCGCTGCACAGTGAAATGATAAGAGACAGACTCGTTGTCGGAATAAGAGACAAGAGGCTCTCGGAGCAACTGCAAATGGACGCGGAGCTCACGTTAGAAAAAGCAGTGATAGGGATTCGCCAAAGTGAGCTTGTTAAGAAGCAGCAGGATCTTCTTAAAAACAACTTCAAGCAGGAAAATCTTTGTAACGTGGACATCATTAAAGCAAAAATAAAACACTTTAAACCAAGAAAGACTGTGCCACAAACCACAGAGAGGAATGTGAAAAGCCAATGCAACCGATGTGGAAAGACACCCTTTCACAGCAAGAACCTGTGCCCAGCCAAAGAGGTACTCTGCAATCAGTGTAAAAAGAGTGTGCAGGTCTGGGGCAGTAGGAGAAACACGTGCAGCAGGTGGTGACAGTGAAGAAAGGGAGGTAGCATTTTTGGGAACAGTAGCCTCAGAGAGAACTGAGGATGCGTGGTTGACTAAAATAAAAGTTAACCATGTAGACTGCTGGCTCAAAATTGACACAGGAGTTCCAGTACCTAAAGCAAACAGAGATGAAGTGCGTGTGTGCGTGGACTTGACCAAACTAAATAATTCTGTGAAAAGAGAAAGACACATGTTGCCATCAGTTGAGCACACCCTAGGACAGCTAGAGGGCGCAAAGTTGTTCTCAAAACTCGATGCTAACTCAGGGTTTTGGCAAATACCTTTGTCCAAGCAGTCAGCTCTTCTCACAACGTTCATCACACCATTCGGAAGGTACTGTTTCAATAGACTCTGTTTTGGCATATCCTCAGCCCCTGAGCATTTTCAAAAACGAATGTCTCAGCTTTTGGAGGGGCTGGACGGAGTTGTCTGCCAGATGGATGACATTCTGGTTTATGCTGACACACAGACCCAGCACGACAAGAGACTGGTCGCAGTCCTTGAACGGCTCACAAAAGCAGGGGTGACATTGAAAAGTGAGAAATGTGAGTTTGCAAAGACCTCAATCAAGTTCCTCGGACAGATCATTGACACTACAGGAGTCAAAGCAGACCCAGAAAAAGTGAAAGCGGTCAGCAACATGGAGGCACCCACCGATGTGGGTGGAGTGAGACGATTCCTAGGAATGGTTAATCATCTAGGCAAGTACCTTCCCCACTTAGCAGAGAAAACACAGCCGTTGAGAGAACTACTCAGTACCAAAAACATGTGGTGTTGGAGTGAGGCTCAACAAACAGCGTTTAACAACATTAAGGCAGAACTGAGTAAACCACCGAACTTGGCACCCTACAACCCCAAAGCACAAACAGCAGTATCAGCTGATGCATCCTCTTATGGACTGGGAGCGGTGCTACTTCAGAAACAAGAGGATGACACAACCAAGCCAGTGGCCTTCGCTTCAAGAGCATTAACCCCCACAGAACAAAGGTATGCTCAAATAGAGAAGGAAGGATTAGCCATAACCTGGGCATGCGAGCGATTCTCTGATTTTCTTATAGGCATTGAATTCCATGTTGAGACAGATCACAAGCCTTTAGTACCACTTTTGGGCTCCAAGAACTTAGACGAACTGCCACCACGAGTACAAAGACTGAGAATGAGATTAATGCGGTACTCTTTCACCATCTCACATGTCCCAGGCAAACACATTGCAACTGCAGACGTGCTGTCCAGAGCACCAGAAAAAACTGTTTGTGACGAGACATTAAGAGACGAAATGAATCTGTATGCACATCAGGTGATTTCAGGTCTTCCTGCAACAGAGGAGAGACTACAACAAATAAGAGAGCAGCAAGACAAAGACGAAACACTAAAACAAATCAAACTCTACTGCAAGAATGGCTGGCCGGACAAACTCAAAATACAGGGAGTGCAGAATTATTAGGCAAATGAGTATTTTGTCCACATCATCCTCTTCATGCATGTTGTCTGACTCCAAGCTGTATAGGCTCGAAAGCCTACTACCAATTAAGCATATTAGGTGATGTGCATCTCTGTAATGAGAAGGGGTGTGGTCTAATGACATCAACACCCTATATCAGGTGTGCATAATTATTAGGCAACGTCCTTTCCTTTGGCAAAATGGGTCAAAAGAAGGTCTTGACAGGCTCAGAAAAGTCAAAAATAGTGAGATATCTTGCAGAGGGATGCAGCAGTCTCAAAATTGCAAAGCTTCTGAAGCGTGACCATCGAACAATCAAGCGTTTCATTCAAAATAGTCAACAGGGTCGCAAGAAGCGTGTGGAAAAACCAAGGCGCAAAATAACTGCCCATGAACTGAGAAAAGTCAAGCGTGCAGCTGCCAAGATGCCACTTGCCACCAGTTTGGCCATATTTCAGAGCTGCAACATCACTGGAGTGCCCAAAAGCACAAGGTGTGCAATACTCAGAGACATGGCCAAGGTAAGAAAGGCTGAAAGACGACCACCACTGAACAAGACACACAAGCTGAAATGTCAAGACTGGGCCAAGAAATATCTCAAGACTGGTTTTTCTAAGGTTTTATGGACTGATGAAATGAGAGTGAGTCTTGATGGGCCAGATGGATGGGCCCGTGGCTGGATTGGTAAAGGGCAGAGAGCTCCAGTCCCACTCAGACGCCAGCAAGGTGGAGGTGGAGTACTGGTTTGGGCTGGTATCATCAAAGATGAGCTTGTGGGGCCTTTTCGGGTTGAGGATGGAGTCAAGCTCAACTCCCAGTCCTACTGCCAGTTTCTGGAAGACACCTTCTTCAAGCAGTGGTACAGGAAGAAGTCTGCATCCTTCAAGAAAAACATGATTTCCATGCAGGACAATGCTCGATCACACGCGTCCAAGTACTCCACAGCGTGGCTGGCAAGAAAGGGTATAAAAGAAGAAAAACTAATGACATGGCCTCCTTGTTCACCTGATCTGAACCCCATTGAGAACCTGTGGTCCATCATCAAATGTGAGATTTACAAGGAGGGACAACAGTACACCTCTCTGAACAGTGTCTGGGAGGGTGTGGTTGCTGCTGCACGCAATGTTGATGGTGAACAGATCAAAACACTGACAGAATCCATGGATGGCAGGCTTTTGAGTGTCCTTGCAAAGAAAGGTTGCTATATTGGTCGCTGATTTGTTTTTGTTTTGTTTTTGAATGTCAGAAATGTATATTTGTGAATGTGGAGATGTTATATTGGTTTCACTGGTAAAAATAAATAATTGAAATGGGTATATATTTGTTTTTTGTTAAGTTGCCTAATAATTATGCACAGTAATAGTCACCTGCACACACAGATATCCCCCTAAAATAGCTAAAACTAAAAACAAACTAAAAACTACTTCCAAAAACATTCAGCTTTGATATTAATGAGTTTTTTGGGTTCATTGAGAACATGGTTGTTGTTCAATAATAAAATTATTCCTCAAAAATACAACTTGCCTAATGATTCTCCACTCCCTGTATATAAGTACCTAAAAACTGCATAAACACACATCCCTGATATTTAATAGGGGAGGGCTGATATCTGTTCAGTGATGGCATTTGTCTACAGCAGCAGTCAGTGTTTTGAAGTCTTAACAAGCATTTCTTTTAAATAATAATAATAGCTACACTCAAGAATTTGACTTGAAGTTACCAAAAACTTCATGCGGTTTTCGTCCTGGTCGCGGAACACTGGACCAGCTCTTTATCCTCTCCAGGATACTTGAGGGTGCATGGGAGTTTGCCCAACCAGTCTACATGTGTTTTGTGGACTTGGAGAAGGCATTCGACCGTGTCCCTCGGGGTGTCCTGTGGGAGGTGTTGCGGGAATATGGGGTGTCTGGCCCATTGCTACGGGCCATTCGATCCCTATACAACCGTTGCAAGAGCTTGGTTCGCATTGCCGGCAATAAGTCGGACTCGTTCCCGGTGGGTGATGGGCTCCGCCAGGGCTGCCCTTTGTCTCCGGTTCTGTTCATAATTTTTATGGACAGGATTTCTAGGCGCAGCCAAGTGGCGGAGGGCTTTCGCTTTGGTGGCCTCAGAATCTCATCTCTGATTTTTGCAGATGATGTGATTCTGTTGGCTTCATTGGGTGAGGGCCTCCAGCTCGCACTGGAACGGTTCGCAGCCGAGTGTGAAGCAGCGGGAATGAGGATCAGCACCTCCAAATCTGAGGCCATGGTTCTCAGCCGGAAAAGGGTGGAGTGCCCACTCCGGGTCGGGGATGAGTTCCTGCCCCAAGTGGAGGAGTTCAAGTATCTCGGGGTCTTGTTCGCGAGTGATGGGAGAAGGGAGCCGGAGATCGACAGACGGATTGGGGCTGCAGCTGCAGTAATGCGGACGCTGCACCGGTCCGTCGTGGTGAAGAGGGAGCTGAGTGTAAAAGCGAAGCTCTCAATTTACCGGTCGATCTACGTCCCTACCCTCACCTATGGCCACGAGCTGTGGGTAGTGACCGAAAGAACGAGATCGCGGATACAAGCGGCAGAAATGAGCTTCCTCCGAAGGGTGGCTGGCCTCTCCCTTAGAGATAGGGTGAGAAGTTCGGCCATCCGGGAGGGGCTCAGAGTAGAGCAGCTGCTGCTCCACATCGAAAGGAGCCAGCTGAGGTGGTTCGGGCATCTGACAAGGATGCCCCCTGGGCGCCTCCTGGGTGAGGTGTTCCAGGCATGTCCCACCGGGAGGAGGCCCCGGGGCAGACCCAGGACACGCTGGAGAGATTATGTCTCTCGGCTGGCCTGGGAACGCCTTGGTATTCCCCCGGATAAGCTGGAGGAGGTGGCTGGGGAGAGGGAGGTCTGGGCCTCTTTGCTTAGGCTGCTGCCCCCGCGACCCGGCCCCGGACAAAGCGGATGAAAATGGATGGATGGATGGGTTACCAAAAAACACATGGATTAGCAAAGTGGAGGCAAACACTGCAGAGAAGTCTGTTGAGCAAGTTAGCTCTCAGCAGCTCTATTTTATGCAGTTGTGCATTAAAACCCATGAACTATGACTGAAATGTTTTCACATTTATCAATTAAATCATTTCATAAGATGTTTGAGCAACAAAATAGATTTTTTTTCAACTTCAAGAAGTGGCTAAATTATATTTAGCTAATGCTAAGAGCTAGCATAAGCTAGCTCAAATGATTTTGTTTTTATGATAATTTTTATTTGTTTTCTAGTTAAACAAGTAGTTTTATAGAAATATATTACAATATTAAGTTCATAACTTAATTTTGGCTGGCTAGTTTTGTTTTTGTTCTGTATCAAGGAATTTCTTTATCAAATAGAAAATAAAATGGTAGATGTATGACATGAGTTTAAAAGAAAATAACAGAAATAAAATAAGAAAAATGTTGCATGATGTTTGATTAACATACACAATCTTCCCTCTTTAATGATTAGTTAGTGGAATTTACTAACTCTGGACACTTTATCTTCCAGCTTCAAAACCTGAATGCATTTTAAAAGATATTTGGCAAAATACAGCTTAAAATGTTTAAAGATAAAATCCACAAGTAACACTTAATTAGCTAACATTTATTCCAAACAAGCACACATGCTCACATATGAATATATTCATTGTTCAGATAGTGTCTCAAAAATTCACAAAAATTAAATGTATGAAATATGATACATGAGGCATTAAGGGGTTAAACATAGTGAACATGTGTGACAGTATAGCTAAGGTTTTTGTGAATATAAAGTTCAGGGTGGCTGTAGCTCAGGAAGTAGAGCAGGTCATCTACTAATCACGAAGGTTGGTGGTTTGATCCCTGGCTGCTCCAGTCTGCTTGCCATGATGATTCTTGGGTGAGAAGAGTTGTTCCCAATGTGTTCATCGGAGAGTGAATGTTAGACAGGAAGCACTCAGGCTTTAGAAAATAATAATAATAATAATAATGGATACCTTATTGATCCCCATGGGGAAATTACTTGTTTTTCTCTGCATTTGACCCATTCACTCAGTGAAGCAGTGGGCAGCTCACTAAGCAGGCGCCCGGGGAGCAGTGTGTAGGGACGGTACCTTGCTCAGGGGTACCTCAGGGTAGCCGTTAAGTGGATTCGAACCGCCGACCTTCCGATCATGGGGCGACCACTTTACCTACTGAGCTATCCCTGCCCCCAAAAGTGTGCCATATAATGAACTAGTCTATTTCCCATATTCTTGATGGATTTTGGGAAGCATTTTAATAATAAATGTAAAAAAATAAACCTTTAGAGGCTGAGTTATCTGTTTTGACTTGAACTTTGACAACGGCACTGCCCAGTGGATGAGTGTATGAAAATTCAAATGAGCAGGTGGAGCAGTCTTTAACCCACCAGAGTCCATCCATTTGTATTTGAGCTAGTCTGCCTCCTACGTGCTGTACCCAGCAGCACCCTGACATAAACCAAACAGAGTGTACTCTCTGCTGTGTGAGAAAGGGCAACTTCAGGATGATGTCCTGACTTCATTCACCTGAACCTGAGTTCATGTGTAAAAATAACAACAGAGAGCAGGAAATTAAAACGCCTACAAACACATATTGCTGTTCATTTGATCATGCCTGTGTCAAAATATTTTTTAATAGCTTCATTCAAGTGTCTGATTTCATGTTGCACAAATCAAAAGAAAACAGACGGATTCTACTGTTGGAAAAAATGGCAGAGAGAGTTAAACCACTCTGCTAAGCTAAACCAGTTAGCTTTCAGGGGGACTGTTTTACACAGTGCTGCTTTAAAGCCTCTGGAGTAACATAGTTATATATAACAAAAAGTTATGGTTATAATTCAGTGTTGCCATGCCCTCACTCCAATTAATGAAATCTGCACAAGAACAGCACTTTAATGTGATTAGTAAAGCATGGGCTTCATGTCATGCTGAGGCCAATTTGAGCAACATATCTGTAACCGATGACATACACTAAAATACTACAGCACATCTCATCTCTTTGACACGTTTTAATAAACTTCATTCTTTAATGCAGATGTATTCCTCTTAACATGAACAAGGGTTCAAATACCTCATTTTTATGCAGAGGAACGTTGCCCTGCCTCTCTTAATATATGAAAAGTATTTGTTGTCCTTTAACTTGCTGTATGTGTTTTATTACTTATTCAGTTTTAACAACATTTGTAACAACATTTGCATCCTGCACTGGTTTAAGTCCATTTCCCATTGCAGTATTATGTTGTTGTCATGTTTGGGTGACATCAAATAATATCATGCTTACAACAAGTGTGTTTGCTGTTTTTATGTAATGTTTGTTTTTTAATTCAATATTATTCAACTGTTTTAATCAAGAGTCCACTCTGTTTGGTTTAGGTGAGGGTGCTGCTGGGTACAGCACGTAGGAGGCAGACTAGCTCAAATGCAAATGGATGGACTTTGGCGCGTTAAAGACTGTTCCATCTGAATGCACCTGCTCATTTGAATTTTCATACATTCATCCCTTGGGCAATGCCGTTGTCGCAGTTTAAGTTTGGATGCTTGAAAATAGATAATCCAGTCTCTAAATGTTTATTTTTTAAATTAAATTTTATTATTAAAACAACTCCCAAAATCCATCAACAACATGGAGAGAGTGGGGAATTTGGTAAATGGACAGGTTTATTATATGGCACTCTTTTCCAAAGCCTGAATGCTTTCTGTCTAACATTCACTCTCCAGTGAACAATGAATATATTTATATATGAGCCTTGTTTGGAATAAATGCTAGCTAACTAAGTGTTGCTTGTGGATTTTATCTTCAAACATTTTAAGCTGTATTCTGCCAAATATCTTTTAAAATTCATTTTGTTTGTGCTGCTCAATTCCTGGACAAACAACGTGGACAAACAAATCCCCTTCAGCCTGACCTGAGCTGGGTCTGGCCTCTACACAAAATGCAGTTCAAAGACTCCAAAGAAAAGTTTTTTGTTTTGAGTTTGGGAACAGGATCGGTTGTGTTTAGATTCAGTTTCTTGTCTCCTCGAGTAAATCAGAATCATTCACTCAACTTTCCTGGAGGTGGTCCCTCTTTTGTTGTGGATCTGATAATTGTTCCCCAAACAATGGAGGAAGGAGTGAGGTGTGTGTAAGGTGGGTGGAGAAGGATGGAGAGGAGGGATGGAGAGAGACTGAAGGGCTGGAGGAGAGGAAAGTGGAGCCAAGGAGGTGGAGCAAGATTAGGGTGAGAGGCAAGACTTTAGCCAGCTTCCTCTGTGGAAAGAAGGAAACAAGAAGAGCACAGAGGAACAACACAAGAAAGACAACTCTGGAATGAATCAACATGTTAAAATTGACTAATAACAATGAAAAATAACTTATATACGATTAAATTAGTGGACAGTCTGTTACATTTTGAAAATGAGCACTTGGAATGGCTTAATACTGATTTATTAAATGATACAGCATATAAACAGCATATATTAAATATATACACAGCCCTCTGAATTCATTCAGCAAACATGAAACAACATGTTACAATGTAATTGGTGAGGGTTCTGTCCTGTTATGAATTAATGGACCTGGTGAAACCCATCTTTGCTATTTGGTATCAAAATAAAAAATACAAATCATAAATGAATAAAACAGCAAACAGTCTAAGTGTAGTTGTCTGTCTTCAGTGGGAAACAAAGGATTTAGAGCTGCAAGACAGAAAGACTAGCTTCTTTAGAGATGGAAAAATGTTGTTAGTTTCAGTGTTTTGATGCAATTTGTTGACAATAAGTGCAAAATGCTGTCTCTTCCATCCTTTAATTTCCCTTTCTGCAGAAATCCTGCATCTTTAAGCATACAAGGGCTTGCCACTTCTGAGTGAAGGCATGCTGGCAGCTGAAATAATGTTAGGTCATGGCCAGTCATGCCCACTAAGTTTTCTGGCATCCTGGTTCTGATAGGTAACCTGCCAACATGAGTCATGCGTCATGAGCCAGCATACTCCGAGTGCCAGTCCCACGCCCAACTGGGAGGGTTGTATTAAAAAAAAAAAATCTAATTCTTTCCCTGATCAAATACGAGGATAATCAGGAAGAGTATAAGAGAAGGATAGTTGAAGTTGAACGGTTTTGAAGAGAGGCAAGGTTGCCGTGGTTTGGACATGGGGGAAGAGTGGATATATTGGACAAAATTCATGCAAGAGAAGTGAAGTGGATGGTGTGACAGAAGACGATGATAGGAACAGGGGGAGGTACATGATCTGCTGTGGGGACTCCTAAAGTGAGCAGCTGAAAGAAGAAGAGCTTGAAGGTCCTTGAGCAGATGGGAGAATAGCTCCTCCAAACATTTTCAAACTCTGAGCACTCTGAACGGAGCTGAGTTCTTAGTTCTTCAGCAAAAACCCAACAACATCACTTTTCCTTTATTTTTAAGCTGCTTTGTTTGACTGCCAAAGCAAGTCATCCTAACTTCATCTAACCTCGACCTTTGTGTTGTCTCAAAACTATGCATTGATGTGTGCTTTAGGACTAAACATCTCTACTTTGGTCTCGTCACTCCACAGGACATTATTCCAGAGGTCTAAGAAGTAGCTTTCTAATGGAAACCCTTCCAAACAAGTCATACTCTGTCTTTTTCTACTTTGAATCTCATGACTTTAATATTTCAAATTCTGACTGAGGACTATAAAGTATTGCAACAACGTTTTGGCAGCAAACTGCCAAAACTTCTGTTGTTACAGGGGTTTTTACATTTGCTTATGATCAGTTAATCAAGTGTGTTTTGTTAGCTGCACTTGGCTGCTGCTTACACTCTTAACTCCTTTGTAACAGTTTAAGGTTTTGCTTGGTTTTTCACAGAACTGCAAAGAGTCCTGTGAAAACAGTTGCAGCGTTAAGACGGATCAACTCAGCCTGGCAATAGAAAACTTAAGATATGGGTACGATAATAGAGTGGCATCTGCTGTTGCTGACTTTTTTGCAGGGTGTTGTCACTTCCTCTGTGCTCATGTCAAAAATCTTGTGACATTATTTGGCTGGGGGGGGGGGGGGGTAAATGGTAGGGCTTAACAGAGTTGAAAGCAAATTGGAGGTATGCAAATACTGGAATTTTATAGTGGAGTTAAACAATATGCATAATAATACAGTAGCACTAAAATTTCAGTGGTTATTAAATTTCGTATAGATCTGACGTTCAGTTAAATTAAGTTTCTTTAATTTCTTTCCAAATTAAAGAAATTTATTGAATTTATTTTTATATTTATCTTACAGTGAGAAAGCGCTTGTTTTTACCGATTGATGGCTTTAAAATGCATTTTGAGGTTTCCTGCAACTGAGAATCTTTGAAGTATGTTTGGAGGATTTGAAGGGCACCGCATTCAGAGAATCATCCGTGTATAGAGTGGTAGCCTTTGGAGGTGGAAAATGGAGCCCCCATATAGGAGCCCACAAGTGCGCTTCCTTGAAATTTGAGAAGGTTTTATCCAGTTTGAGGCTAGATTTTTTTTTTTTAAGTCAATGTTTTTTTTGCCAGGTAGCCCAGAAATTCAGCTCTTACTGTGGTGATTGCAAAGGCAGGAAAGGACTCTTGTTACTCATTATAAAAAACATGTAAAGCATGTTAAAGGACAACATAAAAACAGCTGGCTTTATGATTTACATATTAAAGGGCAAACTTATTTATCCAAAAGCATTTTAGATAAATAAACATAAGATCACTTTGCTCTTATGTTTTGAAGGTTGTTAGTTAAAAAGTTTCAAACACACAGAAACCCGGATAAACTGATGTGGAACTCCTAAACTAATCATTATGTGAAACTGTATAAAACGGTCATTGATCTGAGTTGTCATGGAGTCTTTATTTGTGGGTTAAACATTTTTTAAGAGGAACAAGTTTCCACACAAAGTTTGATAAAGAACCTTGAAACTGAATAAGTAAAAAAAAAAAATAGAAAAACATGTAGAACAAGTTAAAACCAAAGAAAACAGGTGAATGTATGTTTCACATATTGAAAGAGGAAGGATAAAGTCCTGTTTTGTAGTCAAAACAATTTGAATCCTTAATTTTCTCTTTGTCCCTTATGTTTTAAAAGACAATACACAGTTTCAAACACACGGAAACATGTGAGAACAATGAAGAACAAACTTCTGAATTAACCATTATGTGAAACTGTGTGAAAGTTCATTGATTTGAGTTGCTGCGGAGTCGTTAAATAAGAAGCTGTTACTCATTAAAACTGAACAAAACACGTACAGCAGGTGCATTCACATTTCACTTATTACATATTAAAAGAGGAAGGGTAAAGTCTTGAGTCTCTGTGTAAATGTTTGTTGATTTGTGGTGTTGTGGAGTTTCTATGATACCAGGAACATGTTTCTATTAAAGAATACATGCCGGGTTATTTCAATTTGGTGGCTGTGGCTGCCACTGAGGACAGATGGAGCTGTGCTGTAGTACAGTTCATGTCATCAGTTGCAGATATGTTATAGTTTAGAAGCTGATGCTGAACAGTTTGGCCTTACAGTTGACTTGAATGACAGTTCTGATCTATGCAGAGCCTAAAGTAATGTAATTAAACATATGAAGTGTCAAAACTGCTGTGCAAAAGCTCTATTCTTGGTACTTTGTTTTGCCAAAACATAAGAAAGAGGAGTAAAGATGATTCATTTAAATTACTGCACAAATGTTACAGTTTAAAGTTCCCATTTGAACCCACTTATTTGGAATTACCAAGCCTGAACCATTCAGATAAGACAGGATGGGTCTTTGCTGTCACGTTGTTTACTCCAAATTCTAGCCCAATCTTCTAAATGTTTTGGGATTCAGAAGATACGTTTTCCAACCTTCTGATGTCCAATTTTAAATCCGTGCAAACTGTTGCCTCCGATTCCTGTTCAGCTCACAGGAATGGAACTTGTTCAGGTTTTCTGCTGCTGTAGTCCATCTGCTTCAAGGTTCAATGTGATTTTTGTGCACACCCCTGTTGTAACAAGTGATTTACTGTTGCCTTCCTATCAGCCCAAAGCAGCCTGGCTATTCTTTTCTGACTTCTGGCAGCAACACGGTATTTTCACCCTGAGAACTGCTGCTGACTGGATATTTTCTCTCTTTTGGACCATTTTCTAGAAGCCCAAGAGATGGTGGTGCAGGAAAATCCCAGTAAATCAGCAATTACTGTTCAATTCAGTTTAATTTAAATAGGAGCCAACTCAAAGGTCTTTATGTTGTAAGGCAGAGAACCTACAATAGAAATTTCTGAAATACTCAGACCAGCTAGTCAACACACCAGATTCAAAGTCACTTTAATCACCTTTCTTCCCCGTTCTGAAGCTCAGTCTGAATGTCAGAAGACCGTCTTGACCATGTATACATGCTTAAATGCACTGAGTTGGTGTCTTATCACTGGATGATTAGATATTTGCATTAACGCACAATTGAACAGGTGTACCTAACAAAGTGGCTGGTGAGTGCATACCCAGTGGCTAATTGCTATTTGTGTCTGAGCAGTTTTTAATGTCATTTTCTGATAATATGTCCTGCTGGACTGAACCAAGGACTGAACCAAAAAATTGCAATCTAGCAACAAAAATCTTCATCTGAAATGTATATTTTCTGATCTTTATTTCTTAAACACATTCACATTCATATGACTGACAATAACGTTTATCTCAAAGGCACGGGTATTTTAAACGATGGAGGGAAAAACGCTAAACTAGACCTTCATCGTGGTAAACTTTTCCCCCCTTTGCTTTTAAAAGGTAAAAAAATTACACTCATTGTGTATTAGCTCCCCTTGCTCTGTAATGTGGAGAGAGAAGCTGCTATATTGCTGGAGATTCTACAGTTTCTCTCACAGTCTTTGAAGATGATGGAGACAGAAAACAGTACAACCATCTTGTCAGAATGGACTAAGGTCTTTTGTTTCACATTCTGTTGTTGGTGGTAGTGTTGGTGAAGGCAGCTTCATTCATTTCTGTGTCCGAGTCTTAAAAGCGCGTTGAACAGATGATCTCAGGCAGAGACGTTTGGTCTTTAGCTGATTTCATGTCATCCTTCTGGGGTGGCTTGAAGGCACATGGCCACCTGAATCTGGAAGCAGATGAAAAGAGCTGTGTCAGTACGGCTGATTCTTTGTGGCTTTTTTTTTTTTTTTTTGCCTTTTTTGTTTTATATGGAAAACACCAATATTTTCTACATATTGCTAGGTCCATATATATTTGGACACTGACAAGTTCTTTTTTTTACTGTTTTCTGAAACATGTTCCAAATATAGTTATATAATAGACATGGACATAATGTATAAACTCTCAGCTTTCATTTATGGGTATCCACATTCAAATTGGGTGAAGGGTTTAAGGGTTTCAGCTATTTAACAAGTGCTACCCTCTTTTTTAAAGGGACGAAAAGTAATTGGAGCCTTTGCTCAAAGGCTATTTCATTATGTCATTATCAATTAAGTAGATAAAACGCCCATCTGAGAAATTGCTAGAAAGACAGAAAGTGGTAAACAGTGGTGGATGATCGCAGGATTGTGTTAAAATGCTTTCGTTCCTCACATTTGCAATGCTTTGTTCAGCCCATTGAATTAAAAATGAAAGTCTGCACTTCATCTGCATCTGAGTTGTTTCATTTACAAACCTATTGTGGTAATGTACAGAACATTAGCGCTTCAAATATGCCCCTGAAAACAGAACAACCCTCAGTAAGAGCAGTCATAAGGTTGGACAGACTTACCTCTGAATTGCTTGCATCTGATCGATGGTGTCGGGAAGCGGCTCTCTAAAGGTCTCCGGAAGAAAAAAGCAGAGCACGACACTGACAAGTGAGAGAGAACCCACAAGCATCCACGGCAGGAACTCGTAGAACACAGCTGCGGACAAGACCAAAGCAGATTATACAAGATTAGTGAAGTCAGTCTTTGTCTGCTACAGACTGCATCACTAACCTGCAGGTCAGTTTACTAAGTTTAGAGACAGGTAGCTAAGCATTAAGGTTGTTTTTGTTTTTTTTACTTATTTTCAACACACCAAGACTTCCCTTAAAGATAATCTGAACCCAAATATCTCACCCAGCTGCAGTAGGTATGGGGAAATAGAGGATCCCACTCTGGAGAGCATGGCACAGGATGACATCACTGTATTTCTGATGACTGTGGGAGAGAGCTCTCCAGTGAACATGTACAAAATGCCCGTGCCAACCAGAACACCAAATTTACCCAGCAGCACCAGGAACAGGGTGAGAGCTGGATGGCCTGGAGGGAGGGGAAAGAGCGTAAGCTTTTGAGGATGGAAACAAATTATTTAGAAACACTAACCAATAGTCAAAGAGCCTTCCCTCTCTTAAATGCCAGGCCAGATTTTCTATATATGTTATTTTCCAACAGCAGCATGCAGGTTGCAAACATTTAAGGCATATTTTACACATATTTTATAAATGCCCATGCTATACTATTGTTTGATCTGTGATTTTTGTCTGTTTTTTGGGGGTTATCATGCATAATAAAGCTTTTGAAGCTATAAATGACATGTTATTGTCGCGAAGTGAAAATCATAGTACACACACTTTTAGAAGGAGTACTAGGAGTATAAATGCACTATAACTTGGTCATTTTAGCCAAGTAGTTGGTGGTTGCTAGGCAAAATGTTGATGTCATAATATCTGATATAGATAAGAGCCTTTAAAGGCTTGCAGTGTACCTGTGTGTCAGTTTTGTGTATTATCTGATGAAGAGTGTTTTCGAGCACTACTGGCATATTGGCCCAGAGATGAACTTGTGACCTGTCCAGTCCTGCTTCTCACCAAAAAAGGCTCTTAAGAAAATCAAAGTTACTCTGGGGCTTGGCCAGACAAACAATTATGGGTTCAAAATATTTATTGTTTAGATGAATTAATGATTATGTTCACAAAGAGAGTGAGAAAAGTGCAACGGGGGAGTACTAGATTATAGTGGTCTCACTCACTGTGCAGAGTGACCTGGATGAGGAAGAGTGCTAGCGCCCCCAGCAGGGAGAAGCTGATAAAAGACAGGCGGCGGGAAAGCCTGCATGCACTTAGCCAGCTGACAGTGTATGCTGGTAGCTCAACAGCTGACAGCAAGAAGTAATTCAGGAAGGGGTTGCCATAGAGTGTAGACATATTGAATGACAACCCAGAATAGGTCACATGTGTAGAAAGCCTGCAAACAACAAGAGAAAAAATTAAAAAAAAAAAGAGAGAGAAATTAAATCCTGTTAGCATCACTCAGACGCTGTAATGTCGAATATATCAATAAACCAAAACGTCGGTGACGTAGAAACTTGTCCAGCTCACAATCTATCGCTATTCACAGGTTATGATTATTAAAACAGCAAATGTGATGTGAACCTTGACAACAATTTGCATGAAGACCCATTAGATCAGGGACGGCCACATACAGCCACATT
This sequence comes from Mchenga conophoros, assembly GCF_057382185.1. NCBI lineage: Eukaryota > Metazoa > Chordata > Actinopteri > Cichliformes > Cichlidae > Mchenga > Mchenga conophoros. The sequence goes on from NC_140541.1 coordinate 15,455,695, forward strand.
GATCTGAACTGGGATGAACCAGGGAAGCACCTCTTTCGGTCAGTTCTGTACTAGTTCTGAAAAAACAGGAATTTCTCTATGTTTTGATTGTTATTGTTTACCTATTACTTAATTACTTGGGTGTTGTACGAATGACAACAGGGGGTGTCTCTTATCAGTAGAGAAAAATTGTAAAACTTAAAATACAGTTAAAAGTCCAAAATGTCTGCCATCATTCACATTTTATAAAGTCATCCAATGGGCCACGTTGTAGTCTTTGCAGTGCCAATTCTGGCTCTGAGGCCTTATGTTTGACACCCCAGAATTAGATGTTCATTATATGTAAGTTTAGTTAAATTCTGAACAATTCTGTAGGAGGAGGAGTGAGTCTTGTGAATTCTTGAGGGGCAACTGGATGGATGATGGATGCTTCATTACAGGATGAGCAATAGCAGGGTCCGTCGGCTGGAATAGCTAAAACTGCAAAAAAATCAAGTTTTCATGAGAATGGCACTAAAGGAAAGGTCACTGACTGTTCAAAGGGTTCAAAATACATCCTGATGATGTCAGCATGTCCAAAGAGATGTTGGCGGCCACAGAAGTCACTAGTAATGTCCTCCCTAGTAACCTTTAAAACATGGATTACTTCCTTTTAATGTTCTTGCTCCGGAATAATGAAACTATCAATTATGCTATACTGTAGTTAGCAAGAAATCAGTTCCTGAGAGCACCTGCAGAGGAGAAGGTTCAACTCACCAGAGAAACCAAAGTATGAGTGTGACACTTCGAATGCTTTTGGCCTTTAGGAGGTCCAGGAAATTGAGGGTCTCAGCCTTCTTGCTATCAGACTGTTGAACCTACAGTGACAGAGAAACGTCATTGCAGTGGCCACAATAGTTTACAGTGTGGAACAAAGTTGATGTCAGAAGCCCTTACATTTGCAGAGAGGAAGATAACAGGAGGAGCTTCCACTCCGTTCTCCAGAGCCGCTGACCTTAACAAGCGTTCTGCTTCTTGCAAACGGCCTTTAGACACTAGCCAGCGAGGAGACTCTGGAATCAGCCTGGTGGACAGACAGACACAAATCTAGATTGTCTGCAGTTCATCAGTCAAGTCATCACTTAGGTGAAAACACATCTACCTGAGTAGATGGAGACAGTGTTAATTATTCATTAAGTTGCTGCTGAAATACATAAGTTCAGAATTTATCTCAGAACAATAAGAACACCTGTAAAATTAGTGAAAATGTACTCCAAATAGGTGTAGATGGCATAGTCATGCTAAAGAAAGGTATAAAGTTTCACTTCAAACACGCATTTAGTGTTTGCTTAGTTGATCCACAGTAGAAATACAACATCCATGCTGAAAATAAATGAGCAGGAATGTGTGCTAGACGTCAGCGGGTTTGTCTTGAGTCTACAATCCTGTTTGCAGTATTCATGATCAGGATCTGAGCTGGGGCAATGAGGGTCCACTCCTTTGGTAGATAATGTGATCAGAAGGTCACATTCATTATAATATTTGCAGCCGAGTGTGAAGTGGCTGGGATGACTGAGACCATGCTTCAGTTCCATTTTGGTGGTTGTTTGTCTTCAAACTAACTATTGCTTTCTTTGGGTATTTCTCAATCTAGAATACAAGTGATGGGAACATGGACTATGAGATGGACAAGTGCATTTGTGTGGGCTCACTTGTAAAATGTGTGTTATGTCAGGTCTTTGTAGTGAACAGAGAGTGGAGCCAGAAGACTTTGGTTTACCAGTTTATCTATGTTTGCACCTTCAACTATGAAAACAAGTGTGACTGAAAGAATGGGTAAGAATGCAAACACACCAAACCCATTTTCTGAACTTTAAAGGGTTTGCCCCCTTTAATGATCTCATACAGCAAAATCCAGTTTTGCAGAAATGAGCATCTAACATGGCCTTCTAGGCATGCCCAGCATGAAGGAGACCTAGAGAGATTACATATCTCTTTTGTCTCAGGTTCCCCCAACAAGGAAGCAAAAGGACATCTGGATAAGTGGAAGAAAGTGATGGATGGATGGATGACGAACAGACACTAAGCTACACATTTAGCTTAATGTTGGTTTTAAGCATCAGTGTTGGACAATCGTACATGTTTTCGGTCAGAAAGAAAAATCTCATGATAGGCAATGAAAATGACCTAAAATACTTTTTACACTGAAGCGCATTTACACAAATTCCTCAACATTCTGTCTATCGCACACTCTCCATTAAGTCTAACTATGAAAATGTCACCAGCAAAAAAAAATCTTGATAGTGTAGTGAGGTCATTTTACCACCAGAGGGGGAGGCTGGCCAGCCCAGGCACGGCCATTAACAGCGACAGGTGTTTCCAGTTTCTGAGCAAGTAGGCAGTAGCAGGAAGCAGCATCATACCAAATACATACATGAAAGGTAAACACATGCTGGAGTAGAGAACTCTAGATGAGCCAGCGAGGATCTCTGAACCTGTGGAGAAATTTCACAAGAGGGCAGAAGTTGTTTTTGTTTTTTGTTTTTGTTTTTGCCTGTCCCGTTTGGCTCTTTTGCCATCAGAATTATTGTCTAAAGGCGAAGAAAGATGCCCAACGGATTTACTTTACCAAATGGACCATCCCAGCCTTGCCGTAATGGTCTATTTGATTCACTTTTTATTGTTTATTTTATTTTCACTTGCTAAATACGGGACAGATTTGATTGGGGAAAAGAAAGGGGAGAAAGAAAGAGGGAAAGAAAAACAGCGGGGAAGAGGGACGTGGATAAAGGGCAAAAAACAAAAACCAACAAAATAAGCAGACAAAAAATACATGTCACGGCGGGGTGCGCCGGTGTGAAGAATGAAGTAGACCCAAGAGCAGACACGGTGGAGACAGAACTAGGTTTCCAAAATAAGGCAAGCCTTTATCGTGGCTGAAGGCATAACAAAAACACTAGGGAACACTGAAACTGGGAAAACTAAGAAGACAGAGAACACTGTGTAAACTAAAAAGGCTAAGACACTCTGTGAAGGAACTATGGAAAAACTATAAACACAGAGTAACTAAGCAGGCTATGAAACACAGTGTCACAATAGGGGAAACTACAATAATACAAGATGAGGATAACAGACGATCTGACACTGACACAAAGACACACTGGGCTTAAATACACTGAGGAAGTCATCAAGGAATTAGAGACAGAAGGGGAACACAGCTGGGAGGAATAAGACCTAATGAGACAGGGGGAACAAAGCTAGAAACTCTGACATAAGACAGGAACATGAACCTTCAGAGTAAAACAGGAAACAGGACACCACTAAACAAAAACGCAGACATGACACTGAGAAACAGACTAGACACTGAACTAAACCTGGAATAAACATGAGAACAAAAAACCTACGAACTAATCCCTAAACAAGAATAACTGAAATATAGAGTCATAATCATCATTATCATCATAATAAGAAAAGAATCCAAAATGCAAAAACACACCAAAATATAACAACTCAAAATACTGAACCGTGACAATACATATATCAATCACCTGGATCACCTGTTGAGAAAGAAAAAAGAGAAAACAAGCAGAAGAAAAAAAAGAGCAACATAATAAACAACATCACGATGATCTATGGGAATATAACAGTAAATACTAAATATTAAACATTATTGTGCAGCACGTAAGATCGACAGCGCACAGTGTGCTTTGAGGTAGGAACCAAAAAGGGTGTAGTTTGTGTGTGTGAGCACCCGTGTGTACACCTGTGAGCATGAGCGCGCTTGTTTTTAAAAGGTTCCCTCATGTAATGATCTGCTAGAGGGTGTGGGGGGGCCACAGCCCCGTCCACCAGCGCATGAAGCAGGTATGGAGGAGATCAAAACTCCAGACATCCAGAGGCCCCCGGAACACAAGAGACCAACAGAGGGGCAGCTGCGCCACTATCCCAGAAAGAGCTGAGGAGAACCCCAGATGAGGGGTCACTCAGCAGCCGTGGAGCAGAAGCCAGGGGGGGGGGTTGCAGTGACGTGCCTGTGAGCTCCGCCGGCAGCCAGTTGTGCCAGAGTGACCGAGCCCCAGGCCGAGAGGCAGAAGTTGTTGATTAAAAGGTTTATTTTTCAATGAGATTTGATTAAGAAAGCAGCAGTACAGCATGCAGCCAGTGGAAAGTAGTATCCTGAAAACAAGAGAACACACTTACCCAATACAAACAGAACTATGTAGCTGGTGAGCTGACCCATGCCAACCATGAAGAAAAGCACAGCGAAGACGGCCCAGGACTGAGCAAATTTCAAAGCAAGGCTGAAGATACTAAGTGTGGCAATCGCACCAAAGAGAACAGGCTTCCTGCCAAACCTTTAGCACAAATACAACAAAAGCGCAATCAGCCACATGAGCACATATGTTCTTCTTTTTATATATTTATGTTTTTGGTTTTTTAAAAGGAATAAAGCATTAGCAGCTAGCATGACCACTATCCAAGAACGCAACATATTTTATTTAGTACAGTGTGAGCTAGCTCACAGCTAACTAGCAGACTTGTTTTAATGAAAAACATTGCATTTATGCTAACTTTAGAGACTTTAGAGACTATAACTTTAGAGAATTGTTGAACTGTAAATTTACCGGTCAGATAGCTGTCCAGAGAGGAAACAGCCACAAAGTCCTCCCAGAAAGTAGATGAGAGAGGTCAGTGGCTGTTTCCACCGGTTGCCACACACAAGGTTAAACTAGAAGACAAGGAAAACATATAGATATCTTGGCGTCATTCTAGACCCAACATTATCCTTCAAGAGTCACATAAATAAAGAGTCCCAGGTACTTAAATTTAATAATCGAAATTTTAATCATATACGTAATAATTTAAATATGAATGTTGCAAAAACTTATTTTTACTCAATGATCATCTCTCATATGGACTATTGTTTGACGTCCTGGTCACTTGCTTGTCCAACAACACTTAAAACTATTGAAAACATTTATAAAAGAAGTTTAAAACTACTTGACAAAAAACCAACTTCCCACCACCACTGTCATGTGTTAAAAAAACATAAATTACTGAACTTCAATAACTTAGTGAAACTTAAAAGAGTGTGTTTAATATATAAAGTCTTACACTCCCTTGCTCCACCACCACTAAAGCAGTTCATTAGGCATAAAGAAAGCTCAGACAGGACCACTCGAGCTACAATCTGAGGAGACTTGTTTATACCCTACAGACGGACAGCATTTGGGCAGAACGTCCTCTCTGTTAAGGGAGGCCATCTGTGGAACAGTCTTCCTCAACCAGTTAGAGAATGCTCTACACTCAGTTTGTTTAAGGCAAAGGTTAAAAACGGGTTATGGACAAATCAAGTGTGTGATCATGTATGAGTTGTATAGTTTTAATGTTTTATTTGGGAACAGAATGGTGTGTATGTGTAAGTTTGGTGATGGAGTTTTTATTATGAATGAATGATAAATTTTTATGAATTATTATGTCTATTTTTTTTATGTTTAAGGACAACAGATGGAAATTAGCCTTTGGCTATAATCTGGCATGTTTACATTCATGTCTTTTTTTTTTTTTTTACATTTATGTTCATTAACATGCACTGTCCTAAATAAATAAATAAAATAAAATAGATATTCTGAAGCAGGCATAAAAGCATAAAATATCGAACGCGTACACTGGAATATAAAGCAAACAGGCGAATGTAACCTGCAACTGGAAGGGGACTCAGCAAGCTCGCAGGCCACTGCTCGGTCTCACAGTTATACAGAGCACTACTTTCTGTCTTCCAGCTGTCCCTGTGCAGACTGTTAGCTTCATTAGCATCCATGTTGCTTTGTTTAGATGGGTTTGTAACATCAGTTTTTCTCTGTCCTGATTTTACTCCTCAGGCTGTTTGATTTCTTATTCCTGTCACTGTTTGTATGACCACAAGTGGCATAAGGCTAAGCTAACTTTAGAGGGTTTCCTCAAGCAAAAGCTTCTCATAAATCACTGTGTGGTAAAGGATTCGATGTTGCCTTTACTGACTCATCATCTACATCGCCTAGTTGCCCTGATCTATGTCTCCTGCCTGTTTTCTTGGCTGACTGTTTGCCCGATGTTTTGCTTTCAGGTAACTTTTATTGGCTGAAACTGTCTGTTTGAAGTCGTCTCTTTGGAACCATTATTTGTATCCTGACTTTGTTCAAATCACTGTGTGGGCTTAACACACCACAAAAATAAAATTCAAATATTGTAATTTACACGTAAATTTACTAAGCCATCCTATTTATTTATTTATGTATGTTTGCCTTTATTTATTTATTCTATGTTCCATCGATGGAGTTGCTCCTCCTATCCTATCTGCAGTCATTTGAGGCAAACCATCAACTGGCGGCTATTGTAACAAGCTCCAGCTGGTTTTACAAACAGAAGCTGGCCAAATCATTAAATCCAGTTATTATAGTTCTATATTTTCTAGTTCGTTTTCATGTTGATTTCATTTAGACTTTTCAAAATTGTTTTTATTGTTCGAGCATTTTTAGTTTTAGGTAGTTTTTTTTTTTCTTGGTTTCTGTCTCAGTTTTAGTCTTTTCAGTTATTATTGTATAGAGGGCATATGTAAAGGGCAAGATTTAGAAAACTTATTACAAATGTTTCAATAAAAACAGAGAACTGTTTGAAAACAGTCTTGAAGACATCCAGAGTCTCAATAAACATGTCCATGACTACTGCATCAGGCAAGTTTTAAATAACAAACTAAGATAAAACTAAGATTTTTTTTATTTTAGTTCATTTTCCAAATTCACAAAATCGTTTCAGTTTTAATCTTTTCGTTTAAATTGCTATTTTTATTTTAGTTAACTAAAATGTTTGTTTTTTTTACCCTTCCAGTTTTAGTTTGTTGTTACATTTTAGTTAACTGTTATAACCTCGGGACAGATTGCATCCCAGCTAAATGTGCTCCAATATAAACACTAATACAAAATAGTGAGGGGGACACTTGACTTTAACAGTGAAAATGGGGGGGAAACGAAGTATATATATATATATATATATATATATATATATATATATATATATATATATATATATATATATATATATATATATATACATATTATTTAACCAGGAAGTCCTTTGTGATCCAGGGAGACTTGGATCTGAACAATATCATTTAGACAGTAACAGTACCTCAGTGACTACAGTCGACTCGTAGTGCTCTGTGCTGTAGATCCATCCATCTTTGCACTCCTCCTGCTTCAGGCTGGACAGCATGACCCCTGCGCTTGCTCCGAGTGCAGAATAGTTGTAGATCTGGCCTAGGTTGGGTCTGATTCCCAGCTCAGACAGGTTTTGCACCAGGTCCAGCTCATACCGGCTACAACTGCTTCTTTCCAGCTGCCCGGCCACCTGTTGAGCAGGAAACAATATATTTGTTATTGCCAACTTGCACTGCAGCAGCAGGGAGGTGACATGTGCCAGAGCAGGCTACATCGGTTCAGGTTGAAGATGGCGCCGTCGAGTTCGGCTGCCGTCCTGGTAGCTCCGCGGCGACTGTGTTTTTATTTTGTTTTATTCTGTTTTTCACAGTCGGGGGGAGTATTTTTTAGCCAGGAAAAACATTTCACTGTATGTTGTACTAGCTATAACTACATGTGACAAATAAATAAAGAATTGAAGAATTGAAGAAATTGGAGGTTAGACCAGTTCTGACAAAAGTGAGGATCACAGCTGGATCCAGAGCACCGATATAAAGTAAAGTTTCACATTCCCTTCACATTGTGTGTGTGTATATATATATATATATACACACACACACAATGTGAATGCTTAAACTTTTATTGTTAAATTGTTATTATTTTCTTTCCTCTACATTTATGCATCAGCACAATTTCAATTATTGTCTGGTGTGACATAACAGCAACAGCAGCCACACGCCCCTGCTGTAGTTTTTCATTGTTTTACTGTGAGAGATCTGAGCGCTCCGTCCACCCTTGTCTCATTGCTGATAACAGTTTTCATTGAGAACAGCTGAGAACGAAATCTTGCATGTGTAGCTTCTTAAATATCAGTTTCACTGCTTTGCGAACAATAGTTACTTTACCTCCTCTGTGCTGATATGTGTGTGGGAGTTGAAGAAAAATGAACAAACGTGAGGACAACATGTTACTGACAAAGTAACCGTCATGAGCTTGTGCAGTGCAAGAGACCAGCAGGGGTAAATGACTTGGATATCTTGTTGCAGATTTAGGTGAGCTGACTGTTTTAGTGCGAGGCTCTCTCACGCTTATATTACAACAAAGTAATTCAACTACAGCTGCAAACAGCAGAGGAGCAGTGGGCAGAATAAAGGGCTTTTGTCATGTTTGTTAGCAGCAACCATCAGACCCACAACAACTGTGTAAACAGGTAAAATTCATCTGCACTGACAGAAATGACACAGATGACTATAAAGATTGTGTGTGAATGAATGATTGTTTTTGACTACTCTGTGAATTACATCCAGAATCATTCAGTTCTTACCTGCAGTGGGATGCTGGCCTGCATCCAGTCCTGGCTCAGGTTCCTGTGTGCTGGGATGTAACACTGGTGTGGGGGGGTAGCCAGCAGAAAGATGACAGACAGGATGTTGTACCCGGCAGGAAGACAGGTGACACACAGCAAAAAGAAGACTTTCATCTGAAACCGGCCCCACGTCCCAAGAAATGAGATGGATGCCTCATAATCCTGCATTTTACTGGCCTCTGTTGTATTCTAGTTCACTCTGCTTGTTACTTCTCAGCCTTTAGTGTATTGTCACTGAAGAAATTCAGTCACAAATGAATAAAAAAACATTAATACTGTCACGATAATGTGCATACAAGTGGTAAAAAAAAAAAAACCAATAAGGAGGCCAAATTAAAATATGTGCAAATCACTTGTGTTGCGTCAAAGAGAAAAAATCTTCAGCTACTGCTGCATTGAGTGCAATATATCGTGGCTGACTTGATAGAGTTATTGTCAGTGTAGTATCAGTGTCAGCTTCCGTCTGGAGGAGCTCGCTGCTGCTTCAAAACTTTTATCCCTGGCAAGAAAAAAGAACTCCACCTCTAACTCCTCTCATTCTCCTCCTTAAAAATCTGACTTCACATTGAAGCTACTCATGACAACTCATCATACCAGAGAGAGAGAGAGAGAGAAAGCAGGCAGCTGAGGAAGAGACAAAGTGCCTGTTTTACAGGTGAAAGGTCTAAGCAGAGCGAGTGCAGCATTTAGACAGTTGCAATTTATTCTTTTTTTTTTTTTAATCAGGTTCTTTGGTTCAGGACATTCAATTTGAAATAATAAAAAAACACACTACATTAACTCTCTGAGCACTAGGTTATTATCAGTGATGATCCTGACTCTAACCATGTTTTATCAAATTTGTAATTTGTTGTTGCTACTTTTTGTGTGTCTCCAAGTACAGGGTTAGGGTTTCGCCTATTGTCATCAAACCAGATGACTTACAGTGCCAGATGGTCCCTTTGAGTAGGTTGTTTTTAAGATTAACTGTAAATATTACATAAAAAAAAAAAAGAGAGAGAAGTTGAACGATTTAATGACTCTGGTGTTTGTCAGTCCACAGTAAAGCTGCTGATTGCTGTTCTTCATAGATGCCCTGCAATGTTACCGAACAGTAACATTGATGAACCTCAGAAACATGTGGCACAGTTTGAATTTGCAACAGAACATCTGTTCTCTTCAACATGTTTTCTTCAACACTTCTGGGATTCATTGTTCTAAAGCAAGATGCCCACACATCCCAACACAACAAAGGGACTATCAGGTCCTGAGGACCATCGCTGGAGCAATCAGAAAACACAAGCAATCCAAACAGTGACAAATGACCATCTGCAGGCATCCTGACCTCAGCAAGAGCCTGGCAGGTATCGGTCAACCTCGAACAGCAGCTGAAGTTCCCTGATCACCCTGCAACCAGACGTTTTTGTCTGGTTTCATCTGTCTGAATCAGATGAGCAATCCGTGTTTCTGGAGCTTGTGCAAAGCTGCTGAAAGAAAGCTCTCCAAGGACACTGGACTGATCACCAGCTGTGAGTAGACAGGATGGTGAGCCAGGTGTCTGCTGGTGGAAGCTGGGTGCAGGGGTTTTATGGTCCATTCTCATGGCCTTCAGAAGTTTGGGCATTAAAGTAGAGAGGAAGATGTCTCCAGACAGATGTTTGGACACAAACCCAAGTTTGGATGAAAGAAGTCACTGTGTCCCAACACCATATTATGGAACAAGTGCATTATATGAGGTTGGGTGATTCAACAGGATACAGGAGAACCTCAAGAACCAAACATGTTAATCAACAAAATTGTTAAATAAAAAAAAAAGAAGAGGAAGATAAGATGTTCAGCAAGCACTAGGACGCTTCATGCAGAATGTCTGTTTTACACACTAGCTCCACTACCAGGATCTGAATTGGCAGTTCTTCTAGGCTAAACGCCTTGCTGTCATGTAGACAAACCAAGCTCAGAAAACAGACACTAAAGCCTCTTCATGATTTTATATTTTTTGTATATTTGTATATACAGTGGGGCAAAAAAGTATTTAGTCAGCCACCGATTGTGCAAGTTCCCCCACCTAAAATGATGACAGAGGTCAGTAATTTGCACCAGAGGTACACTTCAACTGTGAGAGACAGAATGTGAAGAAAAAAATCCATGAATCCACATGGTAGGATTTGTAAAGAATTTATTCGTAAATCAGGGTGGAAAATAAGTATTTGGTCAATAACAAAAATACAACTCAATACTTTGTAACATAACCTTTGTTGGCAATAACAGAGGTCAAACGTTTACTATAGGTCTTTACCAGGTTTGCACACACAGTAGCTGGTATTTTGGCCCATTCATCCATGCAGATCTTCTCGAGAGCAGTGATGTTTTGGGGCTGTCGCCGAGCAACACGGACTTTCAACTCCCGCCACAGATTTTCTATGGGGTTGAGGTCTGGAGACTGGCTAGGCCACTCCAGGACTTTCAAATGCTTCTTACGGAGCCACTCCTTTGTTGCCCGGGCGGTGTGTTTTGGATCATTGTCATGTTGGAAGACCCAGCCTCGTTTCATCTTCAAAGTTCTCACTGATGGAAGGAGGTTTTGGCTCAAAATCTCACGATACATGGCCCCATTCATTCTGTCCTTAACACGGATCAGTCGTCCTGTCCCCTTGGCAGAAAAACAGCCCCATAGCATGATGTTTCCACCCCCATGCTTCACAGTAGGTATGGTGTTCTTGGGATGCAACTCAGTATTCTTCTTCCTCCAAACACGACGAGTTGAGTTTATACCAAAAAGTTCTACTTTGGTTTCATCTGACCACATGACATTCTCCCAATCCTCTGCTGTATCATCCATGTGCTCTCTGGCAAACTTCAGACGGGCCTGGACATGCACTGGCTTCAGCAGCGGAACACGTCTGGCACTGCGGGATTTGATTCCCTGCCGTTGTAGTGTGTTACTGATGGTGACCTTTGTTACTTTGGTCCCAGCTCTCTGCAGGTCATTCACCAGGTCCCCCCGTGTGGTTCTGGGATCTTTGCTCACCGTTCTCATGATCATTTTGACCCCACGGGATGAGATCTTGCATGGAGCCCCAGATCGAGGGAGATTATCAGTGGTCTTGTATGTCTTCCATTTTCTGATGATTGCTCCCACAGTTGATTTTTTCACACCAAGCTGCTTGCCTATTGTAGATTCACTCTTCCCAGTCTGGTGCAGGTCTACAATACTTTTCCTGGTGTCCTTCGAAAGCTCTTTGGTCTTGGCCATGGCGGAGTTTGGAGTCTGACTGTTTGAGGCTGTGGACAGGTGTCTTTTATACAGATGATGAGTTCAAACAGGTGCCATTCATACAGGTAACGAGTGGGGGACAGAAAAGCTTCTTACAGAAGACGTTACAGGTCTGTGAGAGCCAGAGATTTTCCTTGTTTGAGGTGACCAGATACTTATTTTCCACCCTAATTTACGAATAAATTCTTTACAAATCCTACCATGTGAATTCATGGATTTTCTTTTCACATTCTGTCTCTCACAGTTGAAGTGTACCTCTGGTGCAAATTACTGACCTCTGTCATCATTTTAAGTGGGGGAACTTGCACAATCGGTGGCTGACTAAATACTTTTTTGCCCCACTGTATCTGTACAAACATTTTTGTCATCTGATGTGTTCATCAGACAGTGAATGTTAGAAAGAAAGCACTCAGGTTTTGTCAATGGATTTTGGGAGGTGTTTTAATAATAAAAATTTAAAAATAAACCTTTAGAGGCTGACTTATCTGTTTTCAAACATCCAGACCTGAACTTTGACAACGGCATTGCCCAGTGGATGAGTGTATGAAAATTCAAATGAGCAGGTGCATTCAGATGGAACAGTCTTTAACCCACCAAAGTCCATCCATTTGCATTTGAGCTAGTCTGCCTCCTACGTGCTGTACCCAGCAGCACCCTCACCTAAACCAAACAGAGTGGTATCTCTGCTGTGTGAGAAAGGGCAACTTCAGGATGATGTCCTGACTTCATTCACCTGACGCTGAGTTTACGTGCCAAAACAACTTATGTTTGATCAGCGACGAAAGCAGGAAATTAAAGTGCCTACAAGCACATATTGATGATCATTAGATCATGCCTATGTCAAAATGTTTTTTAAATAGCTTAGTTCAAGTATCTGATTTCATGTTGCACAATCAAAAGAAAACAGATGGACTCTACTGTTGGAAAAAACTGCAGGGAGAGTAAAACCACTCTGCTGACCCACGTGAGTTAGCTTTCAGCAGGACTGTTTTACACAGTGCTGCTTTAAAGCATCATGACTAACATAGGTATATATAACAAAAACATTTGGTCATAATTCAGTGTTGCGTAGGGTCTGTGTGACAGCGTTTCTTCATCGAAGTCTTCTTTTACTTCAAAAAGAATAAACACGGCTGATGTAGGATATACAGCAGTTTTTAATGAAAACAATTTTTTACAGGAATAAAATAAGAGAAATGTTGCATAATATAATTTGCATATTCACATCATAATAAACAATTTTCGTTAAAAAAAGAAGCTGACAAGGGTTCTCTAAAGCAGGAAGACTGGAATATAAAGGGAGACATCTTTCACATTCATCTCTGAGCGCACTTCAAACATTTCCATTCAAGGTCAACCGTGAAGGATTTGAATGAAGAGGGCTGGCTAAATGTATCGAAGCTGAACCGTGTGCGTCACCAGTTTTTCCTTCCCACTTTCAAACCTGAATGCGCTTTTAAAATATATTTGGCGAAAATTGACAAATAACACATATAACACTCCACCAAACTATGTTTTGTAGTTATCTCAAATATATGAGATGCTTAAAAAGAAAAAGAAGAAGCCCTGCGTGTAGTAGTTTGGGTGAACCGCTCCTTTAAACATTTAATTTACTTCACTGTTTGCATGACATTGATGTTCATGGAAATGGGCTCTTTTGTTGAAAGCAAATAGTCAACATTTATTCCAAGAATGCACACACACTCAAACACAAACACACTCACCATTTAAACAGTGCATCCCAGTTTAATTCATACCAGTGTTGCAACTACAGGCCCCCGAATGTAAAGTCTACCAAGCCTTAAGTGCTGAGAAAAGCAGCATCTGATCAGTTCAATATTGCACCCTGATGACATCATGGGACAGGAAGTTGAGAACAGCTGATTTGATGTAGAAGAGTCAGACAGCCATCATTAACACAGATTTGACACACAAGAACTGAAGTAAGTTACTGAGCTGTGAGATCAGTTACTGCATAGAAAACACACACACACACACACACACACACACACACACACACACACACACACACACACACACACAGTTTGTTTGTTACTGGAAGACTGAGAGGCTTCAAGTTCTTCAGGAAGAGGCAGGAAGACATTTAAAATACTGACCACTTGAAAACACAGAAAATTCAATATTGACGATGACGATTTCCAAATGTGAGGGTTACTGACTTTTTCTGCTCGTGTTTCTCTTTCTGATACAGTCTTTTAGCTGTGAGGCCTGGTGTGCTTTTTTCTTGCCATGGCAACAAAAGTATTTACATAAAAACAGCGTAGTGACATTCACACCAATGCTGTAAATGTGCTCGTGTTAGCTATTGATCATTTCTAAATGTGCTAAATTTCTAATTAAGTAATGAAACCAGAGATAACCTCCAAAAACCAAAGAGAAAGAAACCATCCTTTAATAAGCACTACTGTTTCAAGCAGTGAGGGAGGCAGAAGAATATTTGAAACACTAGAAAATCATTGGTCAGGTCTAACAAAGCCAAAGTCAAGAGGCAACTCATGCTGCTGAGAGTTTAAAAAGAAGACTAACACATAGAGTCAGTAGGTGTTAACACCCAATGCAATATGAGGATAGGTTTGAAGCAGTAGAGCCATTGCAGTCCTGGAAGGAGCTCTGGGGCTGTGAGCAGGGCATGCTGGACTTCCTTATGTGTGCTGTGACTAACCTCTTTCCAATCCCAAGCAGCTTTGTTGCCTGAGACAAGGAAAAGGATGCATCCTGCAAGCGGTGTCAGCCAGGCTCATGCAGCCTGAGCAACATCTTAACTGGATGTCAAAAAGCGCCGTAGGTGGTGGGATGATAAGGTCCTCACAGACACCACAAACAGACTTCCAGAGGGTCAAAGCTAGTTTTCCACTGTCCTCCACTTCTGACTTCAAGCTTCTGACTGACAGAAAAGAATTCAGACCTCATAAAGAAGCTTAAAGAGGTAGTAGGGATCACACTCTAACCTATCTAGATGTACAAAAACTTCCCATGAACTGCAACAAGCCAGGTTCCAGTGTCTGGTTGTTGAGGCCATTTCCAAAGTATAGTGTGCGTCCTCATTTCTAGACTAAAGTCAGCTGCTGTGGGCAACATCCATGTGGAATTTCCTACAAAAGACTAACTTCAAGGTCAAAGGACTAAAGAAAGCCAATGAGGAGCTACAGCAGCCAAGACTAGCTCAAGAAGGTGAAGCTATGGAAGAGTTCCCAACAAAGCATAGAGGACACAGACAATGCTGCCACCAGGCTATCATGTGAAGGCCACCACATGCTGCGCTTCTGATGTTTACATCACCCAATAACCCTGTAGAAGAAATTAATGTAAAGTTTTAAGAAAATGAGCACATTTATCCAGTAGTAGACCACTTTTACCATTAAAGGATGGGTTCACATTTCCTCAAGTCTACTGTAACACAGAAATCACATGTCTGTGAGGCATTGCTCAGTGTCGTTGATAATGTTGTCCGTACTGGCTGCAAATAAAATATGAACCCATCCTTCAACTCCAAAGTCATTAAGACTGACACCAGTGTTAATCTGACCAATCACATGCTTCCTTTTACCTGAGCGGGCACGTGTTCCTCAGGTAGACCTGTCTGCACAGTATCTGACTGCTTTCCTGTGACATCGCGTTACATCAGAGTATTTGTTATACAGTTTGATGAGGAGACACCATGACATCATTAGTAACATTAACATTTTCTCTGGTTTCCAGTGCAACTGTGAAAACAATAACCTGAAGGTTAAAAGTGCTAAAAGAAGCTATCTGCTAGCAGTACACCAGACTGACAGCCAAAAGTCCTGCTACTGCCCTCTAGAGGCTCCAGTGCTCAGTGTGTTGGACAGAAAAACAAACATATTAAAGCATTAAAAGTTCATCTGGGACCCTGTGAACAGTTTGTGTGATAATGCTTGCTCAAAGGCCCTCTAAAAGGCTTTTTCCCACATCCTTCAACCACGTCTCCTTAAAGCTTCATCACATGACCTGAATGACTGAAACGGAAAATTGAATTAAATTAAACAAAAAAAAAATCGATTAATGCTTACATAAATCAGCAAATGCGACAGCACCGTAGCACCCAGACATTACAACAACATAATTTAAATGTAGGAAACATACACAAGATGAAAAGTGTACTTTAAATTGATCATTTTTTCATCGAGCCTCAAAGCTTTGCACCAAAACAAGATAAATAACCACCCCGTCAACAAAGAAAAAAGAAAACATACGAACGTCATTCTGAATGTTGTTCTTCTTTGTTTATCAGGCAGCACAGAAATTCAGCAACAGTTAGTTTAACCTCCTAGGACCTGGCGTCCACATATGTGGACATCACATTTTGGCTTATTTAGACCAAAATATTCAATTTTGGTGTACAGGGGCCTGATATCCACTTACGAGGACATTATACTGCCAATGGTCTATCGAAATTTTAAATGAATATCCTCATATGTGGCTCTCATTTTTCTTAGAAACAAAAATCAGGTAAAAAAAAATAAAAATCTGGTAATTCTTTGTTTTTACATTCATCGGGTCCCAATCAGCCCAAATATCAAAGAGAAATTAAAAATGCATGTCGTGGAAGAGTTCGGGTCTTAGGAGGTTAAAGACAGGATTTGACTATTGTTACTCATTAAAACTGAATAAGTAACGAAGCACGTAGAACAAGTTAAAGCCAAAAAAACAGGCCCCTCTGTGTATCACATATTAAGCAAGCCGGGGTAAAGTCGTGTTTTTACTCAAGGTTTTGTGGCCAAAAAAACATTTTAGCTCTTCTGGATGGCATAATTTTCACTTTCCTGTTGTTCTTGGAAGACTGGATAAATATCCTGCGATGCTGGCGTGTATTCACACACTCAGTGGGTTTGACAACACAGATTTTTCTCTGCTCCTAGATCAAGTCTATTTTTATTATCCTGGGTAACAGAGCTGGACTATAAAGAACAAGTGAAAAACACAAAAACACACCTCACCCAAAGCTCTGAGATGTAGCTGGAGGTTCAGAAAACAGCCAAGAAGTGGACCTTTGAGTGATGATGAAAAAAGGTAATATGAAGGCCAAAGAAAGCTTTAAAAGCTAATGGGTTCATCGTGCACCTTGAGATAACCATCCCTGGACCAGAGTGCTAAATGGACCAAAAGTCTTAATTTAAGCAGTTATTGAAAAATCAAGAAAAAGCTTTAGGTAAATATATACAACACACAATGTAAAATAAATAATTAGAGCACAAAAATAACCAGAGAAGCATTAATTAAAGCTGTAGGTAAAAGTTTGTTTTATCGATTGAGAGTCCGTGAGCTTATTTGCAGGTTGTGGAAAGTTCTAGTAATGTTTTAAAACGTCTCTCCAACTCTTCAGCTTTCAGAAAAGTTCTGCTCAGATGCTTCAAACTCCAGAAAGTTCAGTGACAGCAGGAAGGTTCAATAAAACAAAAGAATCAGACAGAAGGCCCTTTTCTCCATCCAGAGTCCAAAATCATTTTTCAACAGGCAGCGGAGACAGGTGGACAGGACACGGGGACACTAGTCACACATTAGTCACACAGAAAGCAGAAAACAGTCGGAGAAAATGATGAGCAAAACCTTTGGATAACCATTAACGGTTATGTGACAATGTTGATCCGAGAAGCTGTCTGGTTTAAACTGCTTTTCATGTTTCCACTAAAGAATATATCTGCTTTAGTGCAACTTGGTGAAGCTGTAGCCGCCACTGAGGACACAGAGCAGGATGTGCTGTAGTGCTGTGTCAGGTCATGTCACCAGTTGCAGATGTTTTACACTTTTTAAGGATTTTAAAGCTGATTTTAGTATTTACGTAGCTCACGTGTATCAAAATGTAATTGTTTTGGGACAAAAAACAGAAACATTTTACAAATTGAATTGCATACTTGCCTGGCAGTTTGGATGCAGGGAGATATTAGAACTGAACAACAGGTGAATAAAAAGCTATTTTATTTATTTCTGCTCTTTTTTAAGGAGAAAAGTGAAATTTTTGGTCAAGTTTTTATACATCAGTAACCAAATAATAAGGTTTTAATGACATCACCAAACAGATCAGTAGGTCAAACACTCGCAGAGGCTGAAAACAGGCCGCCTGTTCAACCAAACAGTTCACACCACCGTGTCCCCACTAATAAATAAAACCATGTAGGTTTTATTGTAAACCATGTAGGTTTCGGAGCTGCACAACAGGACGTCTAACTGTTTTTAGAGTGTTTCATGTGATTTGTTGACAATAAGTACAAAATGCTGTGTACTCCATCCAACTTTTTTTTTTTACTTTCTTCAGGAATTATGTATATGTGAAACACGAGAGTAGCGTCTGAGTGAGGGCACGCTGACAGCTGCAGTAGTGTTAGGTCACGATAGACGACGTCTGCTGAGTTTCTGACGTCTTATTTGTGCTGCTAAGCTCCTCGAGCAGGTGATAGAACAGCTCCTCCAATCCTCTTCAAACTCTGAGGGAGAACCCGAGCTGGGATCTCGAGCAAAATGTTCCCATCAGCTTTAGTGTCTGGCCTCATCAAAACGTCCAAACTTCCTCAAAACCTACCCCCCAAAAAATCAGTAACAGCACTGTTACCTGTGTTGGTAAGAGTTTGGGAGCAGGTTCTGGGTTGTCTTTAGATTCAGTGTCTTGTCAGCTCTGACAAATCAAAATACATTAAAAGCCTATTTTTTTGGCCAATGCAGGCTGCTAAAAACGGATATTTGTTCTCGACCTGGCTTTCTCTAAGGTGGGCCCTGTGTTTTAGATTTTGCAGGTCTCTACGGTCACTTAGTGCTTTCTAAACAATGTTGAGCAACTTCAGTATTTTTTGGTTTCCAGGAACTTCACATGTCTCAATGAAAGAACTGTTTTGTTATTTTTTATTCTGTTTTTTCGTTCATCCAGGTTCAGGTTATTTAAACGTACATCCCCTCTTCTGGTCGGCAAGAGGCAGTTCACAGTTCACAACTTTCTTAGTGGGGAGGTTGCAGGTTTGAATCCCTGCAGTCTTAATGCGATGTCTCCCATGTCCCCGTAGTGGCAACAAAAAGCATGTCAAAGTTCGCTGGTATGACTTCCCGCTTCTGCTGGCATCAGTACGGCGTGAAGAGAATCGATCCTTGGCTCGCTCTGATTGGTCCAGGTGCTGGACGGAGGAAGGAGGCTGTGAAAAGGGGGGAAGAGGCCGGAGGGCGAGGGTGGATAGAGATCGCAGGTGTGAGGGGGGAGGACGTGGGTGTGAGGAGGGGGGAAGAGGACAGAGAGGATGGAGGGAGTGATAGAGAGGGGGTGAGCGGAGTAGATGGTGGAGCAAAAGGAGTGGAGAGGAATGAAGGTGAGAGCGCAGGCTTCACCAGGTCCTTCTGAGCAAACATGGAGAAGAGAGGAGGAGAGGAAACAAAGAGACATCGATGAAAAAAAACAGAATGAAGACAAAAGTAAATAATAATACTTAATTAGAGGAAGGGAGGTAAAGAGACACTCACAGTGAGTGAGCCGCGCTGCTGTTTGTTGTAAGGACTGTACTTGGGTTTGCTGGGTTTTCCTGCCACTCTGTCCTTGTGCCTCCTGCTGGAGATGTGCTGCAACAACAACAAACACTGTCACAGTGAAAGCAAATCTGAGGGCAGACAAGACCAACAGCAACCGAGACTATAAACTGCACAAGAACAGAAGAACCTGAATGAAATTAAGGATCAAGATTTCACAATGATTCACAAACTAAAAGCAACCAAGTATGTAGTTCACTAGTGTAAGTTCATTTGTCATTTCAGGTAAAGAGTTGTTAAACACATTAGTCGGATAATGTACAGCAAAAAGCCTTTCCAGGGGTTAAAAACCAAAATAAAATGAATAAACATTAATTTTCCAGTTGTAACTGTGAGAAGACTGTTTTTACTTTAAACTTTAAACATAAACTGAAACTACATTAAAGGTACAGTATGTGAAATCTCACCACTAGGGTGTGCAGCTTAGAGTCAGTTGAGTTCGACTTTCTTATCCCTCACAATTTAAGTGCATTATCCTAGCTACGGTGGCCACTGCATGACAAAACTCTGGCCACAGTTCATCTGTAGTGAGTGTAGGCTGTCAGTCCACTGTTTACCTCAGATGTCAATATGTGTCTATTTACTCTGCAGGACGCTGTAAAACCTTGTGAAAGGAGTCCAATATGACGACGATCACTTCTGTGACAGCAATGCTGAGGTGAATTGCTGGTTTTACTGAACCTTAGTATTGTGTAGCAAATATTTGAGTGTATATGAACAGTCTGACAATCCTGTAGCTGCCTTCCTTTAGATATTTGTGAACCTGCTGCGAGTTTCTACCTGTTTAAGCTGGATCTCAGAGTTGACATGGACATCACAGATCTGGCAGTGGAAGGTTTTGTTCTGCAGGCCGGAGCCCTTCAGTCCCGAGCTGCTGCCGTTCTTCAGCTTTGCTCCAGGCCGAGGGTAGGCTTTGATCGGCCCAGCGCCACTACGAGCCTCCAGCATTGTTTTATGTTTTGATCCTGAAAGCAAAGGAAAACAAACTCAGGAAACACGAAAGGTAAAAATATCTTTAAATATGGGTCTGTTGTTTTAATTCCATCAAAATAAAACCTGTACACATCGTCTGCTTTTACACTGATCTTTATCTTCATGGTTACAAAAGCTTTCTATAAAAATCAACCAGAAAAGACTTGCCGAGGATAAATATTCATGTGTGATTATCATAATGTGGAAACAGAAGTGCAGAAACTCTGCTGAAAGCTCTCCCTGTTGATGTATTCCAGGATTTCCACAAATCCTTTTGGCCATATTGGATTATGAACAAGTTTAATAAGTTTAAGGCTTGTGTGTGTTTCATGCATGAAGCACAGCATTTGTTTTTTGAATATCTTTTAATGTCACAGGAGTAAAAGTAGATACCAAAGATCTCCAAGCAGGGGCAGCACAGAGCCGCTGAGGGAGATTAAGGGACACCTTCCTTCCACCTTTCAGTGTCATTAATCCAAATTCTCCTCTTTCTAAATGTGTTTATAGCTATATAGCTAAATGTATATACCCTGGTATGTTTCTGTGAGGAAGTAAAATAACTACCAGCAATTGAACTGTCCACCTAATTTATAGATTCAGAGATATGAAGAGTGAAAAAAACAGCATATGTTCGAGTGAGCTTCCCGCAGCTTTCAAAAGAAAACTTGGTTTTATGTGAATCTCTTTTGGGGGTTTTTGGGTCCGACTTAAAGTAAACACAGGACAAGGCCTCGTGGGAACTGCATTTGTAATCTCCATCCAGGAAAATTCTCCGGTTGACTTAATCACTTGATTGCTGGTATTTACAGATGGTAACATTAGTTGAAGCGCTATGCTGAGATGCACAACAGACATATTTTGTATTATTTTAGTTTAATCACCTGATGCTTACTCTATTTTAGCACTGTAAATAAGAAGCACAACCGCTCAGCCGATATTGTAGTGGGACCTGTCCTCACTGATTTACAGCCATGGTAAAAAGACACTCTGTCAATTCAAGGGTTTCACATATCAGGAGATAATAAACATGAGCTGACACTTGGCAGGTCTTGAAATTAGGTAAATAAAACCACAGATGAGTTACAACATGTCACATGTTACACAATATCAACATTTATTTAACAAAAACGAAGCCGAAATGCAAACAAAGTCAAAAATATGTCCATCTTTAATACTTCCACGGGAATTAAGACGATGAGTAACAAAATGCTCAGGAGGAAAGAGATTACCATCAGGGACTATCAGCCCATCAATCCGGGAAGAACTATAAGGATATTTACCAAACAATGTGAAATCTCCCATCGTACGCTGAGAGATTTTATTCAGGATTGGGCATTCCAGCAAATCCAGCCCAAGGTCAGACTGTGCAATGCTCAAAGAAACCAAGAGCCAAGAGACTCTACAGGCCACTTTTGTACATATTTCCTGTACTGTGCTAAAGATGAATCAATCCTTCTGTCCTTTAACTTCAATTTAAATTTCAGCAACTTAACATTCACCAGAACCGACAATTTTCATACATTCAATATTTTGTAAATGAAGGTGTAACAAAGAACTAGATGCCACAGAAGCTTTTGTTTTTGCATGCTAATGCTAATGCATATCATATAAAATCAAAGGTGCATATCTCTCCTCACCTGCATTATGCGCCTCCAGCTGAGAGAGCGAGTTGACCGCGACTTTACAAAGAGAACAATACAGCAGCTTTTTCGCCTTCTCCTCTTCTGACTCCACTGAAGGTGAAGCATCCTGGGAGGGTGCAGGTGGAAGGGAAGCAGGGCAAGACAAGGTGGTGACAGGAGCGGGAGCGGAAGCGGAAGACACTTTGGAAGAAGAGGATGACGAAGAGGAAGAGAGGCCTGGAGCTGGGAGTCCCGATGGGGGGCTGGATGGAGGAGGCTCACTGCCTGCTCTACTAGAAGAGGGGGAGGAGGAAGAGAGAGGGGAGGTAGAGGGGAGGAGGAAAGATTTGACAGGAGACGGAGTGTCTGCGGTTCTGGATAAGAAATCTGAAGGGAGAAGAGTGGAAGGAAAATGAAACAATATCTGAAAAAAACATCAGCAGTAACATAATTCACATCAGTGTTATTACTGGATAAAAATGAACCTGTGTGTTGATTAGTGCTGCTGTTAGCTGAGACAAGAGGGACGGGGACAGCTGAGACAAGAGGGGCGGGGCCAGCAGGATTACAGACGCTCCCATTGGTTTCTGCAGAATTTGACAGCTTAGCCTTGGCTTTGTTCTCCTGAGACTTGAGCTTCTTTGCGTGACGACTTCCTCTGTAATGAGCCTCAGCCTGAGACTGAGATGTAGAAATAGAAAAGTTTAAGTTTTGTATTTGAGCCATTCAGCATCCTCCAAAATAAAACCGATGTGAAAGGGCCAGAGACTGCAGTCAGTGACTGGAAAAGCCACTTCAGAGCAGCTATAACAATGAACCCTGTACATTGCTTTATAAGGTGCTCACCTTACAGAAGACATAAACATGTTTACAGCATACAAAAAGTTTGGTCTCTATGGCTAATCTCCCTTTAGTAATTCAGGGTAGTTGTTGAACCATAGAAGGCATAGAAAAGCATGCTAGCAAAGCTGCAGCAGCACAGCAGCTCTGGAGCTGCAGGCATTCATGCACGCTATAGGACACCTGTGTTTTGGAAAAGCTCAGAGCACAATCGCTGGAATTACACACATCAAAACAAGGACAATAGGCTTGAAGCATGAAAATACATTTATGTTTTATTTACAGACCTACATATAGCACACATTAAATCCAGGCCTCTGGGCCACCTGTGTACACAGCCGGACTGATTAAAACAGGACTTTACATATAATGTTAAATGCACAGGAGATGGACCTGAGGCCACTTTTGGGCTGGCGATGCGTGAAAAATGTGCAGCCCCCTCGTTCTCTGAATAAAGCCGGAGCATCTGTGCAGCAGGAAGGTTAACAAGAAATTGCCATAGCTATTTTTTTCATCATGCTCAGCGTTTCCCAACAGTGAAACATCATCCAGTAACGTGGCGTTTTGGCCAATCAGATGAATGCGAGTCCTCGTTTTCTGGGTATTCACACTGCAACAGGAAGGGTAATGTTTCTTTCCAGGCCTAGAGAGACTGCAATTTCCTTCTTCCAGAGTCCCATGGAGGGAGCATCCATACTCTTCCAACATAGCGCAATGGCTCTTCTGGCTTGAAGTAGTCCATAGTCCAGTAATTTGGTTTTTTTCCCGATTGCTTAAATTCCCTTGGATATATTCCAAGTACATAGAGTTTTCCTTTTAAAGGGATTTTTACCTTAAACACTTCAGACAGATATTTGATAACATCTTTCCAAAAGTCCTGGATTTTAGGACACTCCCATAGACAATGAAGAAGAGTCCCTTTTTCAACTAAACATTTAGTACAGATGTCCGGAATATCATTGGACACATGATGAAGCTTGACAGGTGTTATATAGGTTCTCATGAGCCATTTATATTGCAGTAGTTTAAAGCGTGTGTTTATTGTTTGTTTTTGTGCTTTTAAGCAAGCCTGGTTCCAGTCATTTTCATCTATGTCCTCTTGGATCTCCCTTCTCCAAGCATCCAGTTTATCTGCTGCTGAGTCTTTGGAGGAAAGCATCAGTAAATTATAACATATAGAGAGAAAACCTTTCCCTTTTGTATTCTTAATGCATGCCTCCTCTATTTTTGTCAGTGGTGGAAGTTCAGCAATCCTTTGCAGTTTTGATGACAAATAGTTTTTCAATTGTAAATATTGAAAAAAGTGCTTTGGGGGTATTAAATATTTTTTACACAACTGATCAAATGTGAGCAGCATGCCATCTGCATATAGGTCTTTAATTTTTTGAATGCCTTTATTTTTCCATATTTTAAATCCTCCATCACTTTTACCTGGCGTGAACTTTTCATTTCCCCAAATAGGGGTAAATTGCGAAAGCGATGGAGGATCGCCCACATATTTATGAGCTGCATGCCAAATTATAATTGTATTTTTCAAGAAAGGGTTCCTTGTATTTTTTTCTTAATGTCTTAGTGTCTGAAGAATATAGAAAAGTGTGTAAGGGAAGATCTGGAACAGATTTTTGCTCGATGTCAACCCAGGCTGGAGGTGTTGTTGGGCAGAAATAATGGGTGGCTGATGTTAGTTGGGCAGCCATATAATACCATCTGAGGTTGGGGACTTGGAGACCTCCTCTTTCATAGGGCAAGTAAAGTAGTTGTAAGCGGAGCCTTGCCTCCTTATTATTCCAAATAAATTGGTTAAATAGTTTGTTTAAACTGTCAAAAAATGAAGTTGGTAGAGGCAACGGAAGTGTTTGGAAGTATTATAAAAATTTGGGTAAAATTGTCATTTTTAGGATATTTATCCAGCCTATCATAGATACAGGCAGGTTTGTCCAGCGGTTTAGCATTTCCGTGACCTCTTCTACAAGGGGATCATAATTTATTGAGGTTATGTCCTTGATGCTTGGGGCGATCCTAATGCCTAAATATTTAAAGCCTGTTGTAGTTGTTTTAAATGGGGTGGCCACCACAGGGCTTCTTCTTTCTTCTTCATTAAGAAACATTAATTCTGATTTAGAATTTTTAATTTTGTTTCCTGAAAATTCTCCAAATGTTTTTATTAATGTTACTAAATTAGGGTTACTATCTTTCAGATTAGTCAAAAAATATATATAATATCATCTGCAAATAAAGAAATTAGATGGTCTCTTCCTCCAATTCTTATCCCTGATATTCCTGCATTTGCTCTCACAGCTATGGCCAGAGGTTCTATTGCTAACACAAAGAGAATTGGTGACAGAGGGCAGCCCTGCCTGGTTGATCGCTGTAAATTAAAGGGTTTTGATACGTTATTGTTAGTTAAAACTTGTGCTGTTGGATGTGTATACAATAATCGGATCCATTTCAGGAATGTTTCACCTAGTCCATATCTGGGGAGCACTTGTAAGAGATAATTCCATTCTATTCTATCGAAGGCTTTGCACGCATCTAGTGATAGCAGCGCAGTGTCCTCCCTATTGTTTTTCTCATAAAGTACATTGAGGACACGTCTTATATTATGATAGCCTTGTTGATCGTCTGTTATCAAATTAGGCACATATTTATCTAGTCTTCTAGAGAGTGCTTTACACAAAATCTTCGTATCACATCCCATAAGACTAATTCCCCTATAAGAGGTCACGCTCCTCTCTTACTTCTCTGAGCCGTGATTCCTGTTTTCATGTTCACTCATGAATAATTTCACCAGCTCATGAATAAGTGATGTTTGACTGGCATGTTCCTAATGAGGCAGCTCGTTCCCGCACAGCAGTCGTCTGTGAATGGGCAGAGTGTCGTTTACGCAGATCTGTGTCATTAGGGTGTGGAAGGGGAGGTGTTACACCTGAGCTTACGCACCTGTTCTTTTCCAGGAGCACCTCACAAAATTATACAAAAAAAAAGAAAAGAAAAGACTTCATCTCTCTAGTGGTAGGACCCTCCTTTTCAGCAAGACTAACTATAAACTACTTGAGAATAAACTTTCATCCACAGTAACGCCAGTGAAAATTTAAAAGTCAGACAATAAACGGCAGTTTTTTGTTATTGTTCATTTTCAGGATCAGATCCCATAAAAACGCAGGACTGAAATGCGGTCGTTAACAGCAAGCTCAGATTAGCTTGCATGGCAAATGTTAATTTTAGATGTGCTGAATTATATTTATGATTGGAAAACTAATTCAGTTACACAGGCTTTAGGTGCTAATGAGCAAACATTTCTAAGATACAGTGCTAACATTTTCTAGCAAACGTGTAAATGTATTAATAAGCAAACACTTCATTTATATTTATATCTTGTATATCGACCAGAAACAAAACACACACACACACACACACACACACACACACACTTACATCAGAGTTGAACCTCAACTGGCAGACAGTACAGGAG
Source organism: Mchenga conophoros (assembly GCF_057382185.1). Taxonomy (NCBI): domain Eukaryota; kingdom Metazoa; phylum Chordata; class Actinopteri; order Cichliformes; family Cichlidae; genus Mchenga; species Mchenga conophoros. The sequence goes on from NC_140541.1 coordinate 15,481,898, forward strand.
ATGACCTGTTTCCTTTTAGGTACCATGGTAACACCAAAGGTGTGGTTGATGACAGCCTTCTGCACCGGGTCCATCTGAGTGAGACACACAGAGGTCAGAGGTCACGAGCTTGTTTCAACCCGAGTACTGATGACACCATGAAAGATTTTTTTGTTCGATCTATTTGACCTGCAGCTATGACACACGCTCACCTGTCGCTACCACACACACCTACCGTGTTGAAGTTTGGGAAAAGTCCAACTGGTGACGTTGTCTCAACAGGAAACGGCAGAAAGGGTTTCATCATGACTGAGGGACCAGTGGCACCTATGAGACCTGGCAACGCTCCGCCCACTGCACCACTCCCACTTCCTGGGAACAGACACGGAGTTTAAATAATTGATTTCTAATACCTTTGTTTTCACACACTTCAAACAAACAGCAACAACACAAAGGTTTGCAGGGCAGAGTTTCTGCTTTAAGGATGAAGCTGAAACTTATATTGACCCAAATTTCACTTCAGAGTTGCTACAGTCACACCACAATGCGAAAATAAGGATATACTTATATTTTTCCATACTGAAAACATCTAGAAATGAATCCAGAAAAAAACCCTGGTTGACTCGTATTCACGCTACATAAAACGGGTGAGCCATTTTATGATGTTATGGATTTAGTTTGGTCCCTTTTGGCTAAAAATATTGGCCATTATTGAGTTTTAATAATGATTCCTCAGCTGTTTTGTCATTAGTCTGTTGACACTTTATGAAGGTGAAATTAAATTACATTTATTAATACATTTAAGAACTTTTATCCAAAAATTTGTTGAATAATGATTTCATAAATAGCCTTTTGTCAAATTAACCATCTGTAAGGATCAGGAAATATATCTAAAGCTGTGCCTGTTAAAGAGAAAGACACACTTCTTGGCATATTCTCTGAAGAGCAAACAAAAGGAGCTCATGTTTGATATCTCTGGAGTTACGACCTGGAAACCTGAGCAGCAGATCTGCTTAACAGTACCTAACATATGGATACAGAACATATGGAGCTGCAGCTGCTCGGGGCAGAGAGAGGCAATAATACAGAAAGACAAAGCGAAGAGAGGGCGAACGATTGGCTCACATAATGAGTCCACGTGTCCAGCTGCCACTCGGCCAGAAAGATGTGTAAACTTTCAAAAGGCAGGAAGTACACTAACCGAGCTCACGCAGAATCCAAGCTGACCACATCACACTATACACAACTATTACAAAACATTTCTTCAACAAACAAAACTTGAGTATTCTAAATCTGCCATGAATTATTAGCAGTGGATTATTTGGAGGGCGGTTACATGTGAGCAATTTTAGGAAAACAGTTGAAGATGTTTGAATCCACCTGCTGCTGCTAGTTCATGCTAGTTACCTGATGCAAGCATATTATTCTGTGTATGTTTAAAGTTACAGCATGTCAAAGCCCTGCAGTGAAATCTTTTGTAACAACAGTGTGTGGGTGGAAACACTGATGCCATCTGAATCAGGCCTGATGAAGGAGGGGGAGGCGGTGGAAGAAGAGGAGTAGGAGGAGGTTTCTGGTCATGTTGGTTTAGTGCATATGTCCAGTGTAATGTAATGAAGGTAAACCTGATTATATCCCATTTTAAATAACAGTCTGGCCAACTCTTTATGACTTCTAATGCATCCATGTGAGTACTATAACCCATTTACATCCACTCTACATGAACTCTAATTGTACCATTATAAAAGATTAGAAATAAAATATAGAAATACAACTCTACTTTAAGACCTATTATAATCTATTCTGACGAGCTGTAGCTGACTGTGATCCACAACACATTAAACCAGTCACAATGTATTAATCTTATTCAGAACAAACCAACAAAAAATTCACTATAGCTCCACCCAGACTTTAAATACTGTGTGTGTGTGTGTGTGTGTGTGTGTAACATTAGGCTAGCTGTAGAAGAGCTGTGTGCCAGGCTGCTGACTCTCTAAGTTTATCCTCATATAGCAGCACTGTGAGTCAGTGTCTGTATTTATAACTACAGCTGATTATTAAGTTCAGAACAACATGAGACGGTGTTGTAATCGAATGTGAAGGTGGGCAGATACGGCTCAGATCACGATCTGGATCCTGGGGGTTATTTATGATAGTAAATACACATTAGTGTCTATTTTTAAATGTGGCCTATTGTGTCAGCTTGGTGGATCGGTTACAAAAAAGAAGTCCTGCAGACCGTCATTACTACAACAACCAAAATATTTGTTAACCTACTGCGTCATACTGGAGCTCCTTCAGATGCGCCGCTATAATGCCTTCAGAGCTTGTTTAAGCACCACTGAGACCACCTTGGTGATAAGTTCAGCCAATTTAAAAAGCCTATTAACATGTAATAAAGCCACAATGTTAAGGTTACCTAAAAATCACTCAAGAGAACCACTGGAGCCTCTTCAAACACTACCGATGCCACGTGAAAAAATGCTTGAGAAACTTTTTTTTTTAAAGACAAAAACAAGCTGAACCACAGAAGCCACTTCAAGAAAGCCTAAGCATTCTTCCTCCTCAACCTCAACCAGCAGCTTTCTCTTTTCAGTGATCTCATTAGAATTAAACTCTATTTTTACTTGATTTTTTGTTTTTTTGAGGTGTGACATCTCCTGAATTCTGGGACAATAGAGATCTTGCAGTCCTCTAGTAATATTAAAGAAATGGTGAAACTCCCTAAAGGACAACAGAAACCTCTTTATGACCTCCCTGAAACTACTCAAGGATGGCTTAACCTTCTTCAAGGACCCTTTTGACATCCTGGAGGACTTTTTGAGGACCCTTTAAGCCTTTACAAATCCTGTATCTTAAGCTGGCTGACTATTTTGCTAGCCTTAATGTTTCCTGATGCAAATATATGTTGGCTTTATGTTGTGACTGTACCTGCTGAATTCAATTACTTGTTAGCCTCTGGTGTAGACCACTCGTGATAGGTATGAATTGAAGATATTTTTCAGTATGTGTGAGTATGATGAACAGAGTGTTGAGAGAGTGGTCTTAATTCTGTCCTTCTGTCCTCTGAGATCTGGTTACAACACACACACAGTAACCCTTCTCCCTTACACTAAGTTGCTGTTCTAAGAAGCTGCTAAAAATACTGATCTAAACATCTGCTACTGCACTCCCATGGAAACACTTGATAAACCAGCATGAAAACTGGCCAACAGCAAACTAATGAGCCAGTCAGCTTTATTTCAGGCTGTTGGTGATTTGTCAAAAGATCCCCGAAATGCGGTACTAGCTGTAAACAAACACGCAAAAAGTTTTCTTACAAGATTCTTTAAATAAACTATTTCCATTCGCAGCGTGCAACTTTGCAAAGTGGGACAAGCAACAAAAAGCTGACAAGTTGAGACGCTTCAAACTGGAGCTGGCAGGTTTGCACCTGTCTCATAATAACACTGACCAATTTAGACTGGCGCCTAATATAAAATTGACTGATGGAAAGTCACTTAGTCACTTAGTCTGACACTGAAATTGTAACCAGAGAAATCATGAGATAAAGAGAAATAGAAATCTATGAGGGAATTTTGTAACATTTCTGCCCCTGTGACCAAAACGTCCAATCAACAGTTGAACTGGGGAACATTGGAGCCAATCGTGTTGCTGCACTGATGCATGTGCACAGCAAAGGTTCAGAACTGTTTAAACTCTGTGGTGGCAGGATAGATATGCTCCCTGTGGTGGTTAGATATGCTTGCCATTTGCAGCAAAGACATTGTTTTTCTTGGCTGACCATATTCAGAATTTAAATTAGCACGGCATTTGTTGAACGCTTCAGCCATAAAGATGGACCGTGTTGGCACTGAGAACTGAGCTTCAAATTAAGTCATAATGTCGTGTAGCTGTGTATATGATATCTTGCAATGTTTTCTAACCTGATTTGGCTGGCGTCTCAGTAGATGCAACTTTTATGTCCCAGTAAATACGAAAATTAAAGATATGATTCTCTGGCCTTTAAAAATAACTACCCAAATAACGCCCCAGAGGTGTGACCAAAATGGCTGTCAAATGGCAAATACTGAATTGCCAAGACTTACACAGAAGACTTACCACCTACCACTTTGGAATGACCTAAAACTGGAACCTAACTAAGCAAATTAGAGTAGTCTAACACTAGAACTGGATCTGAGTGGATTAAACCAGTAAAAGTGGAATTGCCCAGTTTGGTTGGATACTTGAACCTACCAGCTAAATCCACTCCAGAAAGCACTCAAAGGTCATCTGCGCTTCTTGGTGAAATAGACTGTGATTTCTTGTAGGTATAGATGGAGAGCTAATTAATAACACTCAAGTCAGCCAGGGATACAGAGTGGGTCTCAATCACAAACAGCGTATATGCATATGTGTGTGTTCATGCATATAAGCTTTTGATGAAAACTAGTTGGTCTTATAAAATGTAAACACACGTCTTCAAACTTCTATGACTACTACAAATAGTAATAATGGTGGGAGGAAGAAAAAGAAGAAGAAAACGTGAGCAATGTGAGAAAAAAAGTAGTCTGTTACTCTATTTTTAATCTCAACTTTGATATCAAAATTCTTCTTTTTCTTCACTCGAGACACAATGAATGTCTCAGGTTAAACAATAATTAACAGTTATTTATTAATTTTATTCACAGTCTTGAGAAAACAGACGGCGTGCAGCTCATAATCTGTTGCTGCTGTTTCGTTTTCTTGAGCTGCTTTATCAGCTTTGAACTTCCCTCCTTTCTTCTCTACACCTTCAGCTACATGCCAGCTAGCTAGGTAGCAATTCTAGTGTCAAACTCTCTGCAAAGTGAGAAACAAAAGGAAGAAACAGCTCCAGTAAATCCATACTTACAGAGTATTATTGGCTTGAGGCCAAAGGACTCTGTGAATAATAAAATTGTAACTAAGCTAACAGGAAAGTCAGGAAGCTGAAACCACCCACACACTTCTGAAAGAAGCTGTTGTCATCAAAAATAAATCAAATATTCTGTGTGGGTACACTATGATTGGAGGGTGCTAGTGAGCTATGGTAGCTTCTTCTGTTCCACTCAAAGTTTAGAAATGTGCAGATCGCTTGTTATAGGTCAAAGGTGTACATTCAGGAATTCTCTTATCTTCTAATTAGAGCAATAGCACTGAAGTTACAAAATTCCTGCCTTAAATTCCTGTAGAAATCACACCATGTCAGAGCTCCAAACATTTTAAATGATCAAAGCGTCTCTCCTGGCGTGTCCTTTGCTGACATCAGCAGCTGCTGAGATTAAGCTGCCTATAAACTGATTCTGATCCTTTATTCATTTGTAGCATCCAGCTTCCTGCTGGTCAGCCGAGTTTCCCCGTACAGCAGTGAGATTTATGGCTCTGGCTGCAGTCAAGGTCATCTCTGGCATTCACACCTCTCACACACACATCCAAACACATATTTACGCTCGCAGTTAGTTCTGCTTGGAGGCTCACATGATAAAGACATGAGAAACGAAAACCTTGCACGGTGCTCTGCTGCACCGAGAGCTGCAGACTGCGGCTCCTGTAAGTGATCTGACCCGGGCAACTCTGTGCCCAGTGGGTATGGTTACTGAAAAATGTGGCTGATATTTAATCAGTCACATGCCCCTGGTGTATAAATCCAAATGGAGCGGCTGAGCTGCACACAACCTTTTGCTTACAGTAGCAGCATAAATTGATACACAGAGCATTTCTGGTGTTTGTAGCAGGTTAAAGACTGATTTATAGTGATTGAGAGTGTGGAAAGGAGCACTGCTGAGCCACTAATACGGAAGGATTTCTGTTTACAATTCTTTTCTTGTCAAAAAGAATTTTTTTCCCAATTCCTAAACATATATTTCAAAAAGATCTGTGCTTTTTTGTAGGACAAGTCAATCCCATTGTCACGTCCATTCAATTCCTGATGAATACTTGAATGTAAATACCAAATACCAATCAATTTCAAAAGGGCACAAGACATCAGAAAACAAACTGTACACACATCATTATGCACTGAAAGGTCAAAAATCCAACAGAAGAACAAGGCACATTTTTATAGGCTCATGCATTTTGGTGATTTTTTAAGGCTTATCAGATAAATAATATTGCTTAGCTGAGCAATTAACTACACTAACAGCCAGCCGAAGACATCTGTGCTCTAGTTTTGGCCAGTAAAGTTTTAGCAGTTTATTAGGATCTTAGCACTAAATAGCAGGTATCGGTGTCTGCGTGATGACAGCATACAGACAGTATACGGATGTAGTCTGCTAACCAAGATAGCGACAGTCAGACCCATCTGTGATATCACGGTGGCTATGTCTATCTTTTATTTACAGTCTAAGATTTGTATGACGGTCACTGGCATTTAGTTAGTTAGTCATTCTTAATGCAAACTTAGATGTCTTAGCTGTGACAACTTGACATTAGCGTGATAAAGACGTGATAAACCTATTATAAATGTGACAGAAGGATTACAGAGCAGCAGCATGAAGGCTGGCTCTGTGATTACTTACTTGTTCCTTAGTTCCTTACTTGTTTTTATTATAATTATTATACTAATAATTATTATTATTATTATTATTGTTATTATATTAACTGATGTAACAAAAGAACTTCTCAAATATGAGCTAAATAAAGAACGTTTTCTCTTACCTTATTTTAAACTGTGGTTGGTCTTCACATTAGCATTATCAAGGTTTATCAAGGTCTCAAAACTGCATTAGAAATAGTATCTGACAATAGTGGTATTGTTGAGACTAGACTAAGTAAAGCTTGGCTAATTTGACTTCATTATAAAGACAGCTCAGTGTTATCTTTGCAGTAAAGATTCCCCTGTGTCCATCATAGGTGTGTAATATCTATAGCCAAAAACAGACGCAAAGCCACTGTTAAAAAGACAAAAAAAAGTCCTAGATGCATTCGTCAGAGACAGAAGACAAACGGAAAAGGAATATAACATCGGAGAATCTGATTAAAGCTCGTGCTGTCTTCATCACTAATCTGGTGTTCCAGAAAATTCCTCGTCAACATCCATGAGGCTCTGTTCCTCGTGGATGTTGACGGGGAAGAGAACCAGAAAATGCTCCTCTGGAAAAGAGAATTGTCTGTGATGTAATCTTCAGTATGTCTTTATCCACACTGTTAATGCAGCTTCACTCTACATATGATCATCCAGCTCAGAAGACTAAAGAGAAACATCTGGTGCTGTTAATCAGACCCTAAAGTTATTAGAATGGACGGAGCTAAAGTAACTCCACACTGCAGGATGTGATGAAGATGAAAGAGGAGGAGAGGATGTCAATGGAGATGGCCTTGAAGACCGAGATATTTATTTGAGATTTAAACCAACTGAAGGGTCCTACCTGAGCCAGGTATCTCAGTCCTGATGTTTTAGTTCCCACTTTTCTTCCTCTTCCTTCTGCATTTATTCAGTTTGACTCTACTTATCCGCGTTACACTGCTGTAGTCTTTTAACAAACATGCAAACAGCCAAACACACCCACCATGTACTCTGTGTGTGTGTGTGTGTGTGTGTGTGTGTGTTAGGGAGAGAGAGCGAGAAAGACAGAGAGAGGGAACGTATCAGGTGACTGGAACAAGAGTGGCATGTGTCATCGCTATCTGGACCCCCGAGCCTCAACGTCAGGTGTGTGTTTCTCTATGTGTGTGTGTTACTTCCTAATCCCTTGCTGCTATTTCCTCTAGAGACAAGTAACTCTATCCCTGGGGATGAGAGCGAGAGAGCGAGGGAGAGAGAGAAAGAAAAGACGACCACACACACTACTTACAGATTATACCGGAGGATTAAAGATTACATTACCCCGCTGCAGTCACTGCTGTGTGTGCATGTGTGTGTGTGTGAGATAAGATCAGAGCAGTTGCCGGTTCACACGTCTACGGTTACCACGGGTATGTGCGTGTGTGTCTGCGTGAGTGTATATTACTCATGTTGTGTGGACATAAATCTTTTTACACAGTCACACTGAAATCACCCGCCTCCCCATCTGGTGACAAAAAGCAAGTCCCTTTGCTAACTTAAAATGGAATAAGGGCTTATGGCGTTTTTAGAAACTCAAATATTTTAGCTGCAGTAGCGCAAAAGAAACTGGGAATCTGCTGCCAGGCTATCGGCTACCTGTGCAGACACAGCGAAAGCTCATGTGACGACATCAAAATAACGACAGCAGCGGAAGCAATGAGTAAAAGTAACCATGTGTTTGATATGTTGTTATTTGGATAAAAGAAATGCTGGCTCATTCAAGTTTGGAGTGGGAAAGTTTTAGCGACGTTCCCAACAGAAATGGAAAATTCTGAGGGGAAAAAGCATCGCAGTTAAAGGATACCCCACCAGTGCAAAAATACTCAGGAGGCACAGCAGGTCCTCTACTTAGCAGAAGGTCAGTGGTTCGATCCTCCAGTCTACACTTCAAAGTGTCCTTGGATAAGACGCTGAACTCCAAATTGCTCCCAAAGCATCCATCAGAGTTTGAGTATGTTTGTGGTAATTAGGAGGTGCTTAAAGGCATAGAATAAAGCAGCGCATTGATGCAGCTAGTAGGGCCTTCGGTGCTCAGTTACAGTAGAAAACCACTGAATACAGTTAGATCTGTAACTTCTTAGACAATAACACGACTTCTGCAATTTTGTTTCTGTGCACCAGTGAAGTGGCTTTATTTGTCTGATTACTTTTTTAGCCTTTGAAAACACGTTTACGTCTAAAAGTGGCTGTGATTCCTAAACAGTTACTGCGGTATTTTTGTTCAATTTACTAAATTAAAGCTGAAAGTAGCTGCCTGGTTTAAAAACCACTGTGGTGGTGTACAGATGTAAAATTACAGAAATGTGTCTTTGTCTAAAAAGTTAGCAACGTAGCTGTAAATACCAGCCCATTAATTCAAAACTCCATCATGGGCGTTGTGTCCTACCAGTCCCAACTGTTTATCATGTATATGTGTATATGTTGGTGACAGCCTGCACTGGAACAAATGATGTCCTGTTGAACAAACAATTTCTTGCGCTCATCTAACACAGGCATTCTACATAACAGACATTTTCATCTGAGGCAGTAGGCAAATACAGATTACTGATATTAAAGGATTTTATATTGTCTGTTCAATCAATATCTATTGGTTTGTTTGCAGCAGTTGTGACTTAATTTTGAAGCTGTTGGTAATTATGAAAACAATGAAGTCATAATGTTTTATGTTATGTTATGGTATGTATGTACCAACCATGACACACGACTTCTATATTTGCTTAGCAGCTATGAATGTCATCATTAGTAGCAGCCAGGGTTTCTGTCTCTGTGTTTGTTGGTTTTCTTATTTTGATAGTCTCTCATCCCATGTGTGTTACGTTCAGTTTTGCTTCCCTTGACTCATTAGTTGGATTCTGTTCAGCTGTGTTCCCCAGGCGTCTCCACTCTGCTCTTACCTCATGTGTATATTTAAGGTATGCGTTTCCTGTTTTCTGGGATGTTTTTTTCTCCCTGGTTCTGTTTCTTGTTGGATTACTTAGAAATTTTTTATTAGAGATCAGCCCGCAATAAAGGTTTGCTTTCAGTTCTACTCAGAAGTCCCGTATCCTGCATCCTTAGGTCCTAAACCTGCCTGCCCTGCTCCCCCACTTTCTACTCATGTGTCACTAAAGAGGTTCAGGTGAGCAGCCTACGAGTGGAGCCTCTATGTGCGGAGTTCCGCCTCAGGACATCCTTTACAGTACAGTATCCATCACCTGCTTCCCACTGCAGAAAACCCTGCAGCTGAAACCACTGCAGCTGCACATGAAGCCTGAAAGTATCAGGATATTAATACACCACTGATCCTTTTGGGAGGAGAACTCGTCTCACTACCTTCATCTGCATCTTAGACATTCCTTATCCACAGAGAACGAGCTGTGGAGGGACAAAGGCAGAGTGTGGATCTGCTGACGGCAGCATTAGACATCACACTGCATTATTATTATGCAGAGAAACACAAACATTAGCATAACAAGCTTGTGTGTGTGTGTGTGTGTGTGTGTGTGTGTAAGTAGGTCATGTTCGGAACCTTCTTCATCCAAAAAGAAGACAAACACACCCAGAGCAGACCAATCAAGAATATGAAAGCAGACAGGAGAGCTCCCGTCTGAGACTCAAGAGAAAACAGTAGAAACAGACAGAAACATAACAGCACAATCACCTGCAGGAGAAAATTCCTTAGACTCTATAGTGGGGGCTGAAAATGTAAAGCTTATCCTGAGGGCAGTGCTAGGGAAAGGTCACTTTTATTAAAATCTTAAAAGGTTAAGAATTATCATGTTCTGCAACCCTAAAAAGAAACACCACGAGACAAAAGACTTTTACTTTGAAATTAGCTGCGAGATGAGCCGCAACAGTATTTCTTTATATGATCTGTAGCCCTCTCAAAAATATTTTTCTAGTATATTTTTTACTGCTGGCGACAAGATTGTGAAACTTTAATATCTACATCATGAATGAAATCTAAAGCAACAAAAGCTACCCTATAACACAGCTTAAAAAACAGACTCCTCAGACTCTTCACTTTATCTCCATTTCATCACTCACCTGTTAGTGCAGCCACCAGAGATCAAGGGTGTCAGATATCAATGTGAAGTTAAGCCGATGATGTACTCTAGTATTACTTCCCAAATTACACCTTTTCACTTCAGCTAGAGGCTAGAAAGCAATAAAAACACTACAGTAGGACAGTCGATGCAGCTAACTAAATAAAACAAAAGCAGTAAACCTCAGAGTCCTCGCCAGAGCACATCTATATATACCATTACCTGCTAAATCTAGTTGCCATAGGGCAGGAGGTGGGGTTTACCATGGACAGGTCACCAGTCAACTGCATGCATGGAGATGGAGACAAAATGCAAAACGCAAAAACATTCACAACTGCAGTCAATTTAGAATCAGCAGTTAACCTAGCATGCATGTATTTGGACTGTGGGAGGAGACCCACGAAGGGAGAACATCCACACGCCACAGAGAAAGGCCTCAGATAACTTAGAAACCATTATGGTGTCAGATTTAATATTTATTCAGGTGGAAATATCTCATTTGAATGAGAACAGACTTAAATCTATGAACCTAAGCCTTTAAGGACATCACTTTCAGATACTGTTCATTTGCTGTAGATAGTTTTTTAGGCATGCTGCATCTTCTTTCATCCTCCACTTTTCTAGCCTCCTCACATTTTTAAAGGACACATGCATACCATGATGAGACATGCCAAGGTTTTGGCTATAGCTCTTTGGAAATCATCTTGTTGGTGCAAAAATGCTATTTCATGCTTGTCAAACTGGATAAATTCTAGTTTTTTTGCAACAGGCTGCTAGTAACAAAGTGCTTAAAGATATAATTTAAATTTGGTTCTTTGCTAAGATGAACCAGCACAAAAGTGGTTCGTCCCTTGACTTAGGCGTCTTTTTTATGCTTGAATGATTTGTAAGTCATTGTTTCTCTGAAAATGGTCAGGTTCAAAGACTGGACTGGAAATAAGAGGGGAAAGCAGCTAATGTCCAAAGAAAAACACAAAAAACTTAAAGAACTATTACTTGAGATCATTAAAAAAATTTACAAGCAAGTCTGGCTTCTTGGAAGCAACATATAAAAGAAAGAGGGGTGAGTCAAGACCTTTGCACAGTACTGCAGTCCACAGATTGTGGACACTGCCAAGAAAGGTTGATCTGCATAAATCAAACCAGACATGGTTGCAGTGGTAAAGGGAATCTACTGTGTGTGTTTTTGTCTCCTAAGCACACGATGCTCTGTGGTGATGAGCAGCAGCGTGCATGTAATCACAGCAGTCACGCTATCTATTATAAGAGGAATGTCAGAACAGCCAGGAAGCAGTCACAGAGTCAGTGGGCTTTACTCTCTTCTTATGTGATACACAGTTATGTCTATGAACCTTCATGTACTATATGGAACCCAAATGTTCATCTATACACTGAGATTTCTGAAACATATCTGAGCGAGCAATGGTAGTCAGTACAAGTCAGGCGTACAGTCCACTTTCATATGTTTGTGTGCATTCCCTTTTTTGCACGTAGTATAAATCCTGAGTGGAAATTCCGCCAATTAGAAATGAAAAAGTCAGTTTATCTGCCTGCTTTATGTAGGTACCAATTTTGAACACACTGTAGTGCTACCTGTAGTGAAGTTGTTGAAAACTGTGAGATGAAGCTATGCAAATTTCACACATTAATATCCCTCTTGTAGTTACCTGTAATAACTTTATTCGTGTCTTAAAATGATAAAAAAAAAAAATCCAAATACAGTAAAACAATTGAATAAAAATGTGCACTTATGTGTACTGAAATAGCAATGCTAGAAACCAGCTCCAGACAATGAGTTGTGTACATAACCCTTCTTAAATATGTATAATAATCCTCTGATGAACAGCTGAGTCTTTCTCTTCGACAGTAACAGTTTTCAACCTTTTTTAGACAAAACTCAGCCTCAGTTGAAAGTGTGAATCCAGGTCACAACCTCCAGGTTCTCCCATAAACACCTAAGTGCCCACATAAACAACATTTCAGACAGAACTTTAAAAAAAAAAAGCATCAAAGAACAAAGCGTCTCAATGAGGCGTTAAAACAGAAATAAACAGAATAAGAATTTCCTACCTCGACTCATGAAACTACTCCACATTACGTACAGGAAGACAGCTGTCTCACCTCCTCAGCCTCCTCCTCCTCTCCCTCTTTCCTATCATCTGCTCCCCTGATAACATAAAAAACTAACCAAGAGAAATCCCACACCAAACAGCGCAGACTCGCTGCCTGACTGTTTGTGTGAACGCGGAGAGACACGTGTGTGAGGGTAGAGGAGGGCGACCGACACACAGCGAGAAAGAGACAGAGTGCACAGTGTATGTGAATCACTGAGGTGATGATATTCATGGTGAACGGTGATGACAGCCCCTGTGTCTCAGTGGAAATCCCTCTTTCTCTCTCTCTGTCTGTCTCTCTCTGTGTCACCGGGTTGCTCGCTCGCTCGCAGTTTGTGGCATCATGACAAAAAAAAAAAAAAAGGAAAGGAATAAATCAACAAATTATTTATGTACTGACCAACAACAGGGTTTGTCCTCTACTGTTTTCAAAAATATCATGTCCACGCAAACAGTTTCCAAAAAAATAAAGTGTCCGCATAAGCAATTATCTCTGTCCACGTGCACGTACAAAACTGCAACTGAACGCCATCATGACCAGTGTTGGGCAAGTTACTTTGAAAAAGTAATTAATTATAGTTACTAGTTACTTCTTCAAAAAAGTAACTGAGTTAGTAACTGAGTTACAAGATTCTAAAAGTAATTAATTACTTGAATAGTAACTATTGTGTTACTTTAAAAAAAACAAAACGTTTAACCATGGGGCCAGGGTGTAATTGGCAATTTTTAATTACTTTGCTTTTACTTCTATATTTCACCTTTAAAAACTATTTACTTTGCCTTGTTTGGTATCATCCTTTTCAGCACAACCTCACATGTCTGAATTTACAGTTACGTTTTCATTTTGACATTCTGTATTAACACAATTTATCTAAAATCAGAGAAAAAACATAAAATCCGAGAAGAACAAAATTATATTTTTTACTGTAACAACCACAAACATGTTTATTGAATCATATTTTATAACTTTACATGCAAATATAAATTGTCAATTCTAAAATCATATGCACAAGTTTTGCAAACAACAAAGTTACTTGCACCCATTTGCCTTTTACTCTTTTTTTTATAACCATTTCAAACTATTTACAGAACAATCAGCTGTTCTGCATTCAATAAGACTCTAATTATTTGTGCCACTCCAAAAAATAATTTCTGTCCACTATAAAGGTGAACATCACAGCCTGATACCTGCAGGCCTGACAATCACTCCTCCTGTTTTCTGTTAGGGTCCCTGGGTCGTTGACCCAGTGTTTTGTGTTTTTGGTTCTTTGATTTTGTTATTTCATTATATTCTAGCTTTGCTGTATGGGTTTTAGGATTATTCTTAGTTTAGGTTCTCTGGGTGGGGTTTGGTTAGAGTTTTAGTGTTCTGGTTTTCTGTCTGTGTTCCATAGTTGCTGTCTTCCCTTTCTGCTGTATCCCCACATCCAGTCAGTGTCTGTGTCTGCCCTGGTCCCACGTCTCTGTTCCCTTTGTTATAGTGCCTGCCCGTGAGTCTGTGTTATGTTTCCTGTTTTACTTTGAAAGTCCATGTCTGATGTTAATGTGTCTGGTTTTGCTTCCCCTTGTCTCGTTAGGCCTGATTTGCCCCAGCTGTGTTTCCCTCCTGTTATTCATTCCCTGATTGCTCCCTCTGTGTATTTAAGCCCTGTGTTTCTCTGTGTCTGTGTCGTGATCTACCGTTTACGTTGCTGTGTGGTTTGCCCATCCACCGGTGTAAGTTTATTTTGAGTTTTTTTTCCTAGTTATATGATGTTTGCGTTCAGCATTAAAGCTGTTTTGGTTTAAGTTCTGTCTCCGGAGTCTGCACCTTGGGTCCTATTCCTGTCTGCACACAGCCACACCTAACAGTTTTCATTCAGCAATCCCCCTTAATTGTTCTGACACACAACACAAAACGATCCACATCATTACACACTATTCTATCTGTATTTATTATATTATACAATAATTATTATGTACTGTGGACCTACCACCGATAGAAAGCGCGACACAGGTTTGGTACATTGTAGATTGGGCGAAGCCAAAACTGACAGCAGTCAATAAACTAATCAGCTTTTAAGCTGTGTAGCCCAGCCATACTGCATGCATCAGCTTTATACTGGTCATACTAGTCTTTTACCAGTGTCTTAGCACCAACATGGTCATGAATTATTTTGGGTTAGTGGTCAAGGATATAGTCAGGGAGGCACAGATCATTGGTTCATAGCTGATCGTACCCGGTCGCTACCGCTGAGCCTGTTGTCATCACCATACAGCACTATGAGTGTGTGAATCCATCAGCAGGATCTATTCATACACTGCTGAATACATCAACACAAGACCACACATCAACACTTGCTCTACCCCTTTGCTGTCTAACAAACATGCACACACTGTTTCAATATGTGCCTATTAATAACTCTTTATTTCCCTGCTTATTATGAATGGGGTTTGAGCAGCACAACACTGTGACCTTTATTAGCCCAGGAGAGCTAATTAGAGCTAGCTTATTCACGCACACACAGTCAGATGACAAAAGGAAAAACTACGGAGCCCCGCAGGGGACATGGGAGAAAAAAAAATGAAGACGGACTTTTGCGAGATCTCGCAAAACAAACTCGGGATCTCGCAAAAAGTTTCATACATCTCGAAAATGTTGGAGCACTTTTGCAAATATGTGATGTCTTGTAAACCGAGCAGATATATGACGTTTACACAGCTACATTCACGCCTCAAAATATCTTAAAAGTGTATTTTGTGACCCAGAAAGAGTAATATTACAACTAAGTAGCTGCCGCCATTGTTGGAATTCAACTTTTGCGAGATCTCGTAAAAAACAGAGGGTTGATTTTGACATTTTCACTGTACGTAAGAAGCATCCAATCAGAAACTCAGTTTTTACAATTACCAGGACTCTTTCCCTTTCACCCTTTTCTATAAACTCCAAACACAAAACCCACTTTTCAAAGTGCATTCACATGAATTCTGACTCCAAATAATCCCTATAAAATAGCTTTATCTTCTCTTAAAATCAAACATTCATTAAAAACAAACTCTACGGAGTATTCATAACCGCACCTCTTCGAGAAATGGAAAACGCAGTGCTTCCTTCACCCTTTCAGAACATCACCAAAATACATTTAGTTAAAGCAGTAAACAAATTAGAAACTTTCAACAAAAAGCACATGCACAGTGCTGCTGTTGTTTTCAGCAGCAACACTGCAGACATAGAGAAGAAAGAGGGAAGAGAAGAAAAGAATACCTTCTACAGGAAGAGAAGAGAAAAGACGTAAAGAATATGGAGGAGGCAAAGAGATCTGAAGAAAACAAGAAAGAAAGAGAGTGGAAGTAAAGGAAAGAAATGAAGGAGAGGAGTAAGGAAGAGAGGAGAGGAGCTGTAATATTGTAAATGTAATTAGTCTCATGTGAGTTAATCTCTTCATTTGTACTGAGAAAGTGGATCATGGGAATTCACTCATTTAATTAGCGAATTTGTGGGTGTATAAATGTGTCTTTGTGCGGGTACAAGTGTGTATGCTGCCTCCTGGTGGTCACTAATTGCCACTGACGCAAAAAAATATACTGTAAGTACACTCAGTACAGCACATCCACACTTCATGGTCTAAAAAGTCACGGCTCTCTTTCCCTTTAAGCTAAAAACACATTTTTTCCATTTGTGGTTTTGTTTTTCCTGAGCTTAACTGATGGGTTCAGTTTAAAATGTTCACTCGCCACTTAATTAGGTACACCTTGCTTGTCCTGGGGGCTTGTGTGGGAAAATCCCAGCAGATCAGCAGTTTCTGAGAAACTCAGACCAGCCCATCTGGCACCAAGGACTGTGTCACATTCAAAGTCAGTTAAAGCGGCTTTATCATCCACTTTGATGCTTCGGGTGAACTGCAGCAGGTCGTCTCAACCATGTACACATGCCTACATGACCTGAATGGCTGCCAAGTGATTTGCTGATTATATTTATGTTAAGGAGCAGAAGTGGCCAGAGAGTGTATTTGTTTGCACACTGGTCACATACAGAAGGACTGACAATTTAAGTACTTTACACAGGAAAAGAGACAGACACTAGTGTATGTAGATGTAGATATACTAAAATCATTTTGTTGAGAAATAGGTGGATGAGGGTGTGACGTTTATCTTCTTTATCCAACAAGATCAAACTCTTCCTTAAGGAGGCAGGATATACAACAATGCAGTTTTGGCAGTGGAGGACTCCCCACAGCTGGTTCATTAAACATTAATGTAAACCATACAGGAATATAAAGCTGAGTGTGTGTTTAAGTTTGTTATTGAACATGCTCCAAATTGGAATTAGTATTGCACTTTGTCACTGCCTTGAAAGTGCAGACTTGTTGATCCAGAAAATGATTTGCCACAGGAGAAGTTCAAACCTGAGGGTTATTTTTTAATATTCCTTCTCTTCTGCTGACATAATGAGCCACTTTGGCACAACAGCTCATAAACAGTCCCATTAGTATTTTTTTGGTTTGAGATATTTGACTCTGTTTTCTGTATTTTTATTAGAAATCTGCAATGTGGAAATGTTTTTAATTTAGTAGACTTAATTTCACCTGACGAAGCTGAAAAGCAGCAGGTGACACACCCATGACTTCCATTTGGCTTCCTAGCTAATTTTATTAATATCAGGATCATGAATTTCCAATTATCCATGCATTATTCATGGCTGATTCACCATCTTATGCAGTCCTCCTCCTCCTGTTATGTAATTCATGTTTTGAATTTTTACCCACATAGATTCTGTGCACATATTTAGTAGATTCTCTCCATTTTGTTGCAGTTTCTGTGGGTATTTCTTATTTTTTTGGCAGAAGTTATGATATAAGCTTTTACTCTACTCATGTATTATTACATGTCTTTGACAGAAAATGTTAATTGTGGTATTTCATCTTTTCCTGGTTTGTAATAATATCATCAAATGTCCTGACCAAGTTTTACCTGCATCATTACATACAGGCTTCTCTCCGGGCAGAACTGGAATCACTTAGCACTACTACATTTTACTATATTTATTCATTTAATTTCATTTCCATAACTTGATAGTCATGAGTCAGTAATAGCAACCCAGTAAATAGACAGAACCGATAGAGTCAGTCAGACTCAGTACTTATTTCTTGAGTGCAAGCCTTGTTGTGTAGCATTTTTAAACTATTGTGATACTTCTACTTGAGTAAAGTGTCTGGGTAATTCTCAGATTGGTGAGTAATAACTTTGTCCTTCCGTTACTGACAGTTTGTAACTTTGGAGCACTTCTGAGGTCTACTCTTCGTGCAAGGAGAAGAAAAACAGAAAAGAAAATGACAAACTTGACTCTATGGACCCGGCGTCTTCGGACAACCAGCCGAATGATGATCTAGAAACAAAATAATCTGCTCTTCTGATTTACAGCAGTTTTATATGGAAGCCATCCTCTCTGGAGCTCACTGATAGCAGCAAATGCCCTCCTGCAGCACAATGATTGTGATGTCATCCGACCTGACTGCTGATAGGCTGCTCAGCCAGGTCACTGTCACACACCGCACACACTCACAAATACACACTTAGCCTGGCCTGGAGGAGCACTGAGTTCAGGCCAAAGAGCTTTTCATCGTTGAGTGAGAATCACGTAATGGAGAGAGAGAAAGAGAGCACGACATGATCATTCAGGCTGAGTGTGTGTGTGTGTGTGTGTGTGTCCAATAGAGAGAGATTTAATCTTTAATCAGCGTTATTGTACCCTGCACACTGATATGGACACACAGTATATAATTACATCTGCTGCACTCGCACACACACAGGTGTCAGTGGGTGTATGTTTCTCGCTCCACTCGACACTACAGCACACTTTTACAAGTGTCCTGCGTCTTTGTGTTTTCAGCAACAAACTGGAACAGTCCGACAGGAAGAGTCACACAAAGATGCCGTGACAGCAGCTCTGCGTGGAGACTAAATGTATTAGTCTCCACGCAGACGTCCAAACGTTCACAATGCATTTGAGAGATGTCGGGGTGGATTCGAAGCGGTGCCATGTCCCAGTTTAATGACCTGCTGCTGGCTGCTCCACTTTAACTCCTTTACATCTTACAACACGTTCTCGCTCTGCTGACCAGCAGCTTGACTTTAAAGAAGCGGGGCTTAACCTCTGAGGAAGCTCCGAAGCTGTTCCAGTCTCCTCCGATCAAACAGCTAAATGGGGTCGAGGCATGTGAGCTGTAACTTCACCAGCAGAAGGCGCTGCGAGAAATGCTGCTATTGTTCTGTTATAAAGAATTCAAATGCTTTTGATATATTTACTGGAATTAATATGTTAAGGGTTTGATCTTTATATTCAGACTAACAATTTAGGATCCTGTACATCAGGGGTCGGCAACCTTTCTGGTGATGAGTGCCATCTAAAATTTCCTTAGAAGTCAGTGTGCCATATGATTGCATTAGCAATAAATTTAATAATGCTCTATATGAACAGTTACACACTATATAGAAGAACTTCATAGCACTATATTTGTTCGCAGATGTTGGCAGCTATCAGCGAATAGTTATCAGCTATTTTGAAACAAAAAAAAGACACTTTTTATCCATAACAGCAAATGAACTGTACAACAGAAAATGCAAACGCTATTTATGGTCTCCTCACAACAATGATAAGAAAAATAAACTGGGCCAATATGGCATTTTTGTTAATACAGGGATACACATGTTAATGTGATCTCTGGTCTCCCACTCAGAGACACAGGTCTCCGAGTGTCCAGCTTTCAGACGGCTACCTGAGGACTCATGTGAGAGAAGATCTGCTCACACAGATATGTAGAGCCAAATACTGTCAATAAGGCCTCTGCAATGTTCTGAAGACAGTTCAACTTGTCAGGTAGTGATGTCCAGCAGGTGAAAATGCAAGCTCCATGAACACGCACAGCTGTGGATTCCAGCTGCTTCGATGTTGCATTAACTGGCATTAACTCAGCCAGTTAATGCGAGACAAATCTAACTGCTCATTAAACCTTTCTGGTTTGATCAGAAAAGGAAACATTGGTACAAACACCTGAAAGTCCCGAAAACACATTGTGAATTCTGTCTTGAGTCTACGGATGTATCCGTGTATTTCTGTGGTGCTGATGCTGTGCTGAGCAGAAAGCTCCTGAAGCATCGGAATGTGGAAAGCTAACAACGTCCCTCTCACCAGTAGGCTAAGTTATTTTTAGCCAATTACAAGTTGAATCTGGTACTTGGGGTTGTTAGTTAAGATACCGTCATTAAGAAGCAGCACAACTAATGTGTCTGTGCGAGCTAATTTGCGATGTGCACCGCTGGTGTGGCCATTTATTTTTTAATGCACCTTCTCAGATTAACTCACTGTGTGTCGTGCCCAGAGCTGGACTGGGACAGAAAATTGGCCCGGGCATTTTGACTAGAGACCGGCCCACCAGGTATTATAGGAAAAGCCATAAAGCCTTTGAATGAAAACAAACGCTGTTGTGACAGTGATGTACAGTCTTGTTGGTATATGTATGATTTCTATACATTTTACATCAGATAAAAACTTTGGTTGTAAGCTTCAGATAATTATTTAATAACAGCCAGACATTTTAAATGAAAATAAGAAAGTATTTCTTTGTGCCCCCCTCTCCCTGTTAATGCCCTACCTGCCCCCCTGGCAACACTTTGCTAGACCCGCCCCTGCACAGTTACCAGCTGTCAGCTACATGAAAAAAGGATCCTGGTGTTATTTGTCTCTCAGAAACAGTTCATAACTTCCCTTCAACTCATTCATGTCACCTAAAAGGTAAACCTGTTTCTCCATCATCTGTTCAGCTCTGATGATTCAGTAAGGACATCTCCTGGTTTCATCTGCATGTTTCCCTCTCACCACATATCCAAACCGATATCATGACCAACAGCTTTACAGCTGTGGCTCCAGCAAACATCAGCTGATACTAGAGATTAATATAAAATAAATTCTAACAACAGCTGATCAAGCTTAAACGTGCTGCTGTTGTTTAGCGCGACATCCGCTGGTTTCCTCTTTCTGGCGCAAAGTGGGCGATAAACAAACAAGAGAGAAAAGCCGATCAGCTGATCATTGATCAGTTTCATGATTGAAGTAGAAACAGGAGAGGCAGGAGGAGAGAATGAGGGAAGAAGAGGCAGCTGTGCAGCGTAAAGGCAGAATAAATCCAGCTTTGTGTCTTTTTTTCATTCTAGCTGAAGTACGGTACAAGCTGTGTTCCTTTTCAGCTCAATACGAAACGCGTAATATTTTCTCTGAATACGGGACGATTCCGTCTTTTTACGGGACGGTTGGCAACTCTACTAACTTATGAATAAAATAAAGTTCATGCTAGCTAGTACGCAGTACGAGTTATTGTAACTGACTGTAAAAAGTCAGCACAACGAAAATAAACTCCACCTAAACTTGGTTTATATCTGACCCAGATAGACTGCAGGTCATAACTTCTTACCTGAAGTTCAGTTCACCTGACACTCGGACCGGCGGCTGCCTCGGGTCTCTCCTCCTGCCTCCCCTTTCTCTCATCCACCCGCTGGCCTCCACCACTTGCTAATGTTACTGAATCTGTGGAAGCTACGCCATAGCCACCACCAAACAACTGGGTTATTTTTATACACCGGCCAGCATCTGGCCAATCCACCACCTTTGATTGTTTATACCGTTACAAAAAAATAAATAAAAAAATCATCGGGCCACCGAGCAAATGCCCGGTGGCCCGATGGCCAGTTCAGCTATGGCCGTGCCATTAGTTATCCCTTCGTGTGCCAGCTGTGGCACGCGTGCCTAGGGTTGCCGATCCCTGCTGTACATTATCCACATTCTGTATCATATTCCATCAATACTTTACACAGAACACTTACACTGTATTGTATGACCTCATAATTTGTATTAATAGTTGACTTAGATATTCTTAAACCTCTTACAGATTTTTTAATGTTGTGGTTTTAATAAGGATTTTAAAATTCTGAATTTACATCTTTTCAGTCTAAAGACGATTGCTTTCAATTTGGGACCCAGCAATACTAAGACTAAACCAAACCATTAAATCATTTTATTTTATTTAAAAATGTTGAGGTATTCATATATATTAATTTCTATTTTAACTATAAGACAAGTCGGGCAATTACAAAAGTCACTGAGAGCTACTGGGAACCGTCACGAACTGCTCTGTTGAATTATAATCAATTTAACAGAGATATTTTAGAGTGAATGGACTCACAGCCTATACAACAGCAGCCACAGCATAGCTCACAATGCTGACATAACTAGCAGATGCTGAGGCGGAGCTAAACATACAGAGGCTGCGTAAAAAACTGCAGTGATGATGTCACTTGCGGGTTCAGTTTATCCTGTCAGACCTCAATCTCCAATCTAGCATTCACACACACACACACACACACACACACACACACACACACACACACACACACACACACACACACACACACTGTAACCTCTCCCAGGGGGCAGCAGATGTTGATGATGATGAGCCAAAGTCACGCTTGCTCAGCAGACAGCAGTCAGACTTTACAAATTAACGTCCCGTTTAGCTCTTAATGCCCCTCTGGGTATCCTGACAACTGGCATGATGGTTGGCATGGGAGTGCAAAGTACAGACTAGTTATTTCCTCTCACGCAGGACACGAATCACCTGACTGTCAGTTTATGACTGAAAATGTGAGGCAAAACAAGATGTCGCCCTGGTCCTACCTGCAGTCGTGCTGGAAGGAGCGCTGAGGCCTGAACTTAAGCCGGGAGTCGGAGTTAGTCCTGCAGGCTGAAAACTGAGCCCTGTGACCTGGGGAAGAGACCTGGACTGGGCCCCTACTCATATCAAAGACATCAAAGACCCATTAGAACATATAAAGAGCCGACAATAAGAAGAATCTCTGCTGCTGCTGCTACACTTGATTATTATTTAGTTTCCTTTCCATTCAAATCTTTGTTTGGATCTCGGGGAACACAATTTTTACATGCGCTCATGCAGACGCTGCTGTGATACGACAGTCACATGACAAACCTGCTGCCTGCTGCCTGTTGTCTCCAGCCTGCAGCTGTCTCACTCTCCGGAGGTGAGACCTGCCATTGTAGTGCAGCTGGGCCTGAGCAGCAGAGGTCAGCTGCAGGTTGCACACCTCACACAGCGAGTACGTCCCGCTCTGACCTGAAAAGAAAAGCAGGGACGAGAGGAGAAAACTACATCGTTTGCCTTGAGTTGCAGAGGTATACTGTGCTGCCGGTCACTTAACAAGTCAGTCACCTGAGGATGTAGCGTGTGGGACAGAGAGACTGATGGACGTAGGTGTGGGCGTGTCCATCAGCTCTTGACACATCCCTCCAAAGCCAAAGATGTAACCACTGTCCAGGAACTGAGAGGGGCTGAGAGGAGTCTTCATCCCTGCAGACGAGAAGAGAGAGAAACACAAATTATTTAATTATTAGGAGATAATTCTCCCAAAAGTTGCATTAAGGTTTAAAATAACTAAACACCAAAGACATCTACTTTTTCATTTTAACTTGAATGAGCTTTGACACTTTGAATTGAAGAGCTGACCATCAGAAAAACCCTTATGATACAGGTTTTGTTGACCTGAACATGAGCTAAGCATGTGCTATAAAATAATATATAAAACTATAAAACAGCAGTGCAAAAAGGTTAGGGTTATTTTAATTTGCCTACATCAGGAGTCAGTGTGCCAGCTCCAAAGGTTTACCAGCTCTGTAAGGAGTCACTCTCAATTAAATAAGTTGCAAATCCACTCAGATGACCTTCAAAGAAACTGAAACTTGAATTTCCTAATCACACCAGTTAATATGTGTTACTAGAAGAGATTATCTTAAAGACACTAGCAAAGAAATAAAGAGAAACGTCACAAAATAGCACTGAAGTGATTCAACATAGCAGCTCTGCCTGCAGCGCCAGCGTGAAGGTGACACCAAACATCGGGATGTCTTAAACAGGAAGACTCACTGAGGGACGGACGGGTGGACGGACAGACACGAGTGAAACAAAGCGCGAAGCATCAAACGCTCACAGGGAAAGTGATGAAGTAATGACTAAGAGGAGAGAGAGGAAGCATGACATATGTGTGTGTGTAGGTCAAACCATGACTGCGTCCATCTGCTGTCCTGGCAGCGCTGCCAAGTCACATGACCTCCAATAAAACACACACACCCTCTCATTTAGTTTGGTTTACTGCCACAATGTACATTACTCATATAAATACAGGGACACGATCATTACGGCACTAACTCAAGGTCTACTTCCCTCTACTATCGATACTCGATTTCGTCTGTGTGCACAGCGGCACAAAATAACTCATTATGCTTGAGTGAAACTATAGTTTCTGCACATAAAAAACATAAAATTTTTACAAAAAAATGTGTGAAACAGTGCTGACAATCTTTTTTTCATGTGAATTTGTGACAGGTTACATTACACTCATATAGTCTGAGCCATTGTGAAGTTTAAATTACTGAAATCTGACTTAAATAATGTTAGGAAAGGTATTTGGTGTTTGCAGCTCGAGGAATAAAAGTAAAGGCCCTGCTCATCCCATTCCATTTTATTTATGTAGCGTGAAATCACAACAGAAAGGGCCTCAAGTGGCTTTATATTTTAAGGTAAAAACCATACAATAACACAGAGAAAACTCTACCAATCAAACAACCTCCTTTGAGCAAGCACTTGGTGAAAGTGGCAGGGAAAAACTCCCTTTCAACAGGAAGAAACTGCTGTCAGAATCAAGCTGTTCTACTTCTTCTTTTTTCTCTAGTTTCAGTCACCTGCTGCGTTGCTCATCTGCCTCTCCTGTGACTAGAAGGCTTGTTCTTGAACCCCCTCCTCAACTTTTCAACTGCCTGCTTGTTGACTGTTCTGCATCCCAAAGTGAGGAGCTGGGTATGCTGCTCTGCCTTGGCTCATAAGTCTGTCTATTTGAGCCTTTTGGGTTCTTTTGCTTTGCCCATTTCAGCCTGCCATTGTGCCGTTAGCTCCATGGGATTTCTGTGAGGTTGGCCACTAGAACAGGTGTGGCCTGAGACTAGCTGGAGTGATCTCTGGTGGAAGACAGTTTTAGATCTAGCTCAGTCTGCATCGGACAGGAGCGTAGCTTGAAACATCTCCCTTAGTTTTACTTTCCAGATTTTTCTTTGTTAATTCGTCATGCACAGTTTCCCTGTGTCTTGTTAGACACAGAGACTGAGGCTCACTGGTAATGCAGAATTTAGCGCTGTAAAGGTAAATAGAGACTAACACTCTAATGTGTAAGGCAGAGACACAAAACAACCCATGTCACGGTTCAGTTATCAGGAGACACTTCCTGTCTCGCTCCCTCTTCCAGCTGGTTGTTAGTGGTGGACTTTATGTTCTGCAGACAGCTGGTTAATCTGCCACTGTGATGAATTAGCTTCAAAAATGTGCGCGCGCGTGCACACACACACACATACTCACACACAGAGCGAGAGAGCCAGCTCATGCTGACATCAGCTTCAGCAAGGGAAGGATTAAATATATCTGCTCTATTGAGCTGGGAGTTACACACACACTCTCACACACAGGTAACTACATGCACACATCTTCACTCTCACACACACAAACGCACAAAGTAAGACGCAGACAGAGAAAGACTAAGTCAGTGAACTGAGAGTTCAAGATCCAAATGAAATGTGTGTTTAGCTTCTCAGTTGTAGAGTGTGTGTGTGTGTGTGTGTGTGTGTGTGTGTGTGTGTGTGTGTGTGTGTGTGTGTGTGTGTGTGTGTGAGTCTAATCCAGGCTGACCAGGCAGTCAGTAATCAGAGAGGCCAGCTGTGGGTTATAATCTCATACATACATAAGCACACACACAGACACACACACACACTGACACTGGTCAAGCAACAATGTAATTCGTGACTGATGAGGAAAAGTAGAAATATGTTCAGGTAGAGCTTCTCACCAACCTGGAAAAGACTTCAAAGAAACACCTGACTGAGTTTCAGCCTCATCTGCATGTCCTTAATGTTGCGGTGAAATGCAGTCCATCATCTCTGTCAGTGTGTGAATCTCAGACTGTGACTGCTAAATCCAGAAGTGCAAGACCATAATGAATGTCGAGAACTGAATACTAAACTCAAAGATGGCACCTACTCATTTGAATTAAAAGTGTTCAGCTGATGGCAACCCCCCGCCTGCCCCCTCGCTTCCATACTGTGCAGCCCACTGAGCATCACTGACCTAACAGACATCATAACACTCAGCCTTTAACTTTACATTGGGATGAAGCAGACCAAATAAAGCTCCAGTTAGAGCTATAATACCGCTATGGATTAAAAAGATAGATACAAAAACATAATAATCAGCCTTCTTTGCAGTTGGAGGTGTCAACAGTTTTACACACCCTTTTTACAACAGTGCTCTATGGGAATAACGCCATTAGGGCCGCTGGGGCTTCTTCTATTCTACCAGTGGTCACACTTTTAACATGAGTGGCCACTGTTAGAAATAGGGATGGGTATCGTTTAGGTTTTATCCGATACCGGTGCCAAATCGGTACTTTTGAAACGGTGCCGGTGCTCAAACGGTGCTCAAACCGGTGCTTAAAGAATGGAGAACACAAAATTGGTCCAAGAACCTCTCATGTTCAGCTGTTTTTTTGTAAAAAGATAACAATGTTAGCCTTTTCTGCAGCTATGGGGCATATATGGTATCACTCTTGGCTGGAAGCAGTGCTTAAACAATGGAAAAAACACAAACTTTGTCCAAAAACCTCTCATGTTTAACTGTTTTCCACTTTTTCTTTGGTCATTTTAGCCTTTTTGGCCAGGGTGAAGGGAGTATCTGCCATCAAACAAGAAGACAGCTGCATGTAGCTATGATGATGTTTGCTAGTTCACCTTACATGCATTAATGTAATAACGTGGTTAGCCTACTCAACGTAAATTACACACGAACAACATTAAGCTACTCACGCAGAGTAGAACGGCTGCTGCTGCCATCAAATACGGCGCATTTCTCGGCTTTAAAAAAAAACGCTATGCGTCGCCAGGTGTTTCATCAGATTTGAGGTGTTACCTCCTTTGACAGTATCACAGTATCAGCTTAAAGCACTTGTTGCAGGCTGCTGAGTTTGCATATTTTGCTGTGAAGTACAGCCAGACTTTTAACGCTTCGCCTTGGACATTTTTAATCTGTAGCTCTGCTCTAACAGAACGTACGTACCTGGCCCCGCCTACTATCCTCGGAAACGTAAAACAATTGGCTAAAAGTGTATCACAGCTCAGGAAAAAAAAAGCACCGAAATAAAGCACCGAAATGTGCGCTGCTTTTCGGTCTGGTTACTACCGTTTATGTCAGAACCGGTGTCATCACACCGGTACCCATCCCTAGTTAGAAACATGAACAAAGTGACATTAATGAGCGCAAGTAGGTGTCTGTCTACACTAGTCATGCCAAGAAGCTAAATCCAGTCGGCCCTTCATAGCTTTTTAAAACACCCCTTTATGTTTAAATCTGGTTACAAGTAAAAGGTGACAAGTTACATTCTCAGGACGTGGAAAGATTCCTAGAAAAGTCTAAAACTGGTTTGAATTGGAACGCTTCACCTCATCGATGCTTAAAAAAATGCAAATAAATGGTGTTGGGATTTTTTGTTTCATTTGTATTTTTAATCAGTTTACTTCATGTAAACTGTCTTCTTTTTGTCCTGTGAAAAAATCAGTGCATCCCTCTCTAAAAAGAACATGACAGCACAGCTTAGGTTTGCAAAGTTGCATCTGAACAAACTAGAAACCTGAGGAACCAACTATCAAGTACGGTGGGGGAGGGGTGATGATTTGGTCTTGGACATCTTGCATACACTGAATCAGCTATGAACTCCTCTGGACACCAAAGTATTTGCAGTCAAATGTGACGCCATCTGTCCGACAACTAGAGCTCAAACAGGACAATGAATTCAAGAACACCAGCAAACAAAAGAATGGCTGAAAAGGAAAATAATCGAGGTGCTGCAATGGCCTGGTTAAAGTCCTGAAATCCTGTGGAAGGCCCTTAACAGAGCTGTGCATAAATAAAAGGCAGCAAACCTCAATGAAGTGAAGCAACCTTATAAAGAAGAGTGGAATAAAAGTGCTCCACATAAATGTAAGAGACTAATAAAATCATACAGAAAACAATTACTTCAAGTTATTGCTGCTAATGTTGGTTCCACAAGCTACTAAATCAAGGACTTAGTTTTTCAGACAACTGCAACGAGTCTTCTGAAATCTTTTATTTTTGCATAACTGTATGTCTCGTGCTGTGATGCATGCTGACCTTATTTGTGCAAGCCTGACTGAGAAGACAAATTTCAAGCTATCATTTTTTTTTTCAAAAAATCTCTTCTCTGCTTATAACTAATGTCTTCTATAACCTTCAGCATCCTCTCAACAATGTTTTGGCGGGCTCACATAATAAGGTAAAGATTTTACAGAAAAAGACTCAACAAACTACTCAGAGCATGAACTTACTGGCGACAATGGGAAGGGAAAACATCCTTTTCTTAAAATGCTTTTTCCCCCCATCAGGGCATTTGATAAATCCCCCATGACAGAATAACTAAGCTGGCCTAGACTGCTCCATCCATGGACGTGTGAAGCTTGGTAAAAAAAAAGTCCTTGTTACTTTTTAGCTTAGCTAGCAAAGGTTTAGATGTCGATTCCTACTCTGCGTCAGCCATTCTTGCATCTTTCCCCTCATTCAAACTGTAACTCTTAAATTCTTCCCATCAATCCGATCCACAAACTAACGTGTAATATTAATGGATAATGGATTGGATTTATATAGCGCTTTTCAAGGCACCCAAAGCGCTTTACAATTCCACTATTCATTCACTCTCACTCTCACACACTGGTGGAGGCAAGCTACGGTTGTAGCCACAGCTGCCCTGGGACAGACTGACAGAAGCGAGGCTGCCATATCGCGCCATCGGCCCCTCTGGCCAACACCAGTAATATTCAGTACAATGGTGCCAAATGTAACATTACATCTAGTACAAAACGGTAAAATATTCAATAACACCCACATTCCATGGCTGCTGCTACCTACCAACAAGTGTAATAACCTTTTTAGCAGATCTGTATGTGTATTTATGAGTATTTATACTTTCATATTTGCTATTTTAATGTTATTATACTCACTATTTTGCTCACTATTTAAATAATTATCTTATTATATTACATGTTTATTGTATTATTTAATTCTGTGGAATTTAATTTAATTTCTGTGGAATTAAATAATACAGTACGCAGTAAGAATGTATGGATTCTAAATTTGCTTAGACATAAGCTCCGCTCCAATTTCACTGTACAATGCCCATGTACCTGTATCTGTATCTTTAACATGACGTCGCCTCTGCCTTCATTAAATAAATATTTCAAAGTCTATGTCTTGTTAAAAATTCTACATTCTGCATCAGTGTTTTTCTTTTATGCGAGCTGACATTTTTCAGGTCTAGCAAACTCACATGTCTCACAAACATCCATTTCAATGCATTTACAGTGAAGCTCTAGTCATTTGCATGCATGTACCTAAATAAACTTTGAAAAACAGCAGTCACCATTAAAATCATTTCCCACAAATTAAAAAAAAACAGTAATTCATTCCCTGATGGAGCTTATGAAGGAGTGTTTGGATGTTGAAATGGGAAAACCGCATGCTGTCTATTTTTCATTTCAATTTTCCTCATGTGGGCCAGTCAGGGGTAACCAAAGGGCCGGATGTGGCCCGGAGGCCGTACAATGCCCAGGTCCTGCTCAAGCCACTGCCAGCTTCACTCAACATGTGCACTACTATTAATGTTAACTGACTATTGTTAGTTAAAAACCATTTATGTACAAAATGTATGTCAACTTTTCAGGAACCACCAGGCGTGTGTTATTGTTCAGTGGTGTATGAAATCTTTTATGAACCATTATTCTGGTCTGAAGAGTTTTTTTCAAACCAGAGATGCTTTTCAGCTTATGTGACAACATAATTGACGATACTAGTTCTCCCCATGTTAAATCTTATATAATCTGATCTTGTCTTGCTCCCACAGTGTTTTTATTTCTGCGAGTGGACAAATGAGGAGCTCGTCTGAGTAGTGGAAAGCTCTGAATCCTGCTGGGGTTAAAGATAAAGAGGCGAGGGGCACCAATGTATGTCACTGTTCCCTGAAAGAGACACCGCATAGACACACGTGCGTGCACGCACACAGCGTAACCTCAGGGGAGGACAGGGAAAAGAAACTAATGGAGATCTGAAAAGACAGAGAGACATCGGAGAGTGGCTGTCTCTCACCCCGAGGCTTGGAACTGGTAATAACAGTGGTCAAAGACACACACAGCATACGAAGCGGTAGCCAGCAGCAGAAATGTTGAAACAAAGTACTAGATATAGTGTGATGTTTGTCCCTGAATTAATCTGAGATCCAACATCAGAACAAACTCGTTACAAATTTTGCATTTGTGAATATATAAATTGTATATTCTCACTGCAAAACAGTGTCACATTGTTTAAAAGTAAAACACATTCTTAACCACACGAGTAATTGCGTGCAGGCCGTATCTTCTTCTGCTGTAAGGTCTTGAAAAATGTCACTGTGACAAACTGTTGCCTCACTGCAGTTTCTGAGGCGATGCACACTGATACAATACACATATTTTCACAGCTGTCTTTTGAAAGAGGTCAAATCAGAAAAAAATCTTTCCATTGCTATTTTTCACATATATTCTTGTTTTGTTGTGTTGAGGGGAGGAGGGGTCAGAACTGGACGAATCAGTCTAACCAAACAGTTTCCATATAAATGTTTTAATATCTGCTTAGTCTTTCTTTCTTTCTTTCATTTGCACACAGAGAGCTTTCTTGAAGGCTGCGATTTCCCTCCAGCAGAATGTACAAGGTCAACTCTCAGCAAACTAATTCATGTCTAACCTCAAAACCAAAAGTGGAATAGCTCTGACCTGAAACTACAAGCTAAACACTGCCTTTATGGAGGTTATTGTGGGGAAGAGCTACCAGAAAGGCTCAATTCAGGCCTAATTTTTCTGTTCAAAGCTGTAACACAGCTAGGGACCAACTCACAAAACCACTGTAACAATGTTTAATGATTCCAGTTGTCAACACGTAAAATACAAAAGCCGGTTCTACTGCATCTGGTTTGTTTTAACTCTATTTTTAAAGGTTTAAAAGTTCAGTTCATTCATGTGTAAAACCACGACAGTTCCAAACCTAATCAACCAAGCATAATAATAAAACACTGTAATGCACGAAAGAGCAATCTGACTGAAAGCATCATCACAAGTCAGTTCTGTAACAGTATTACATTATAATTAAAAAAAACATTATAATGTTACGTCATGTTAGCTTCTAAAGGGATTAAACAGGCAAAAGTTTTTTATATCATCCAAAAAATAACTGAAATAAACAGATTTTCAGCCTCATCTTTCATGAGTAAGACAAGCGTTATCGTGACACTAGAATTTTAGGAGTGAAAACAACTGCTAAATTAAATACCATGCAAATGAGAATCTAATCCACTAATAATGTCAGCATTTTGGCATACTGATGTTCTTTTACATGCTCTCACTGAGACTCACTGTGCTTTCATTGTATCTGCTTATTTTGTTGCATTTTTTAGAATCTTGCTGTTCTGAACATACATTGTTTCTGTTTTTATTATACACTGTACAATCCTTTCATTCACAAAGATAGTGACCTGCTCTCAAAAATAAGCCTTAAAATTCATAAACGTCAAGCAATAATTTTGAGTAAAATGCAGCAGAAATATAGAAAATTAAAGGTTTGCTTATTGAAATAATGAATCATCAAATAAAATATGCTTAGTACAAAGTGAATTTATACCAACCAAGTATATTTCATTTGACCAGATTCGGTTGCATTGTACTTATGTAAAAAAATTATGTGCAAAACCTACATGTATTCAAATTACTCGATATGTCCAGCCAAATACTCCCCTAAAAGTCTTGTTTTAAGGTCGACACAAGAAGTGCAATAGTGCTACATGTTTGCTAAAATCCTACAAGTTATGCAGAAGTGACTTATGTCAGCCTTACACCTTCAGTTTCCAAACAATTCCAGTCTCATAGGCAATTACTGAGAGTCACAGTAAACTCTTGAAACTGGCATGCTCTTTTCAATTTAATCATTTAGTGTACGGTGGCCAGAAAACTTCGAACTTACAAGAAAATCCAGAATGTTTAACAGCTTAAGATCAATCACATACAGGAAGACATCAGTCAAATGTTGCACCAAGCCCCTACTTCCACTTCAGTCTTCAATATTTGTTCTTGTAAATTTATATCCGGGACATGATGGGAAATAGTCTCAAAAGAAATCTAGTTCCAGTTTTGCAAATCAAAAGCCTCAAAGTTCTCCAGTCTTTGAATAAAAGGTGGTGCACTGCCAGATTGTTTTCATTGTCTTCTAGTTTATGTTGAGCATCAGCCTTACCCCTTCTTCAGACTAGCTTATGGCTTACTGTAGCAAGAAGAAAGCTTAAGCCTGGATGCTGGAGCTGGCATTCAGTGCAGGAATTAGCCAAATACCACATCCATATCTGTATATGAGCAGCATTTCACATAAAGCCACACACAGCACTACCAGGGGGATGAGATCACATTCGTGTTCCGGCTAAAGTGAATCTGAAGAGCTGCAGGGGGCCGAAACCTGAACGCACCGTGAGGACACACGAGGTGATTCCCACTCTCGTGCTTTCTCCTGTCTCCGGAGATGTATAACAAGGAATCGGGTGAGGTTTACCATCACTTTGGATATTAATCTTGTGAGCATCTCCAAGGAGACGAAGAGTAAGATGTAAAAACATGAGGAAGCTTTTATATTATCGATTGACTTGAAAATAACTCAAAAATTAAAGCTTCGAATCCATACGCCCCGTAAAAAAGTGAATAGAAACTCCTGCTTATGGAGCTACATGTCTCACCAGTTGTTCTTAATCATCCACTGGAAAATGTTGTTATGAGCAATTCTTACCGGAGTTTAATCACAGACTGTTTTTGCACTGTAGCCTCTTACTTTAACATATTCTGCTGAGCTCGGCTTGTTATTTAAGGTCTGTGAAGGATTATTATAAAATAAAATCCCTCTGTGGACATTAGTAAAAATATAATAATTGTTATTTCTCAGAATCGTTTTTCATGAGGCCACAGCAGACTTGTAATATAATAAATGTTGGAAGAGCAGAAATCACATGAAATGCACTCTTATTTAAACAAAACGGCTGCTCTTTTTGTTTTTACACCTCATTATAGGAAAGTTAAGTTGTTGCCCATAGCGAAAGCCCATTGCTCATTAGGAAAATGAAGTTCTTCCATCCTTAGAGTTGTGAGGAAGAGACACAAACAAGGGAATTAAGGAGTCACGGCAGCCCAATGAAAAGCTCCAACAGGTGGAATGACACGTTTGCAGACAGTGCAGACTTCTGTGTGACTGTTTTGTGGTTGTCAGAGAAACGCTGTGCTGTAAAAACACTGCCGGTGATGTCACTGTGGTCAGTCCTCACACACACAGAGTTGTTTTTCCATCACATTAGAGGACATCGTGCAGACTGACATTCATTTCCTGTAGACTTTCCCTAATCCTTAACTTAAGTCTTCCCCTATGAAATGTAATGATTTATGTAGACTTGTTTTCTGCCCACAGTGTGACTGTGCAAACAGATTTAGGTCCTCACTTCATGAGTGATGCAAGTACTCACATGAATGACTGCCTGCAGGCACACTGTCCTCTGCCCAAATGCTCAATTTTCTGTCCGTGTTGTCTCTAAAACCTCGCTCTTTCTCCTACATTAAAAAAAAGATAAAATTTTCTTTATTCACGTCACTGTCAAAAAGGGAGCTACTGTTTGCCTCTCAGCAGGTTTAGATTAATAAACACACAGTTTTAAAACTATTTATGCCATTGCTATTTTCTGGCAATCTCCAAAGCACACTAAACGCCTCGTAATGTAAGTATTTAAACTTTTTTTTTACCACAAAAGTTCATTTTTTCCAGTGGATAAGCATTTGAATGAATACACAGCATCACGGCAACCTCCTGAAGCAAACCGCATTTGCAAACTGCTTGACTAATCTAAACATTATGAAGTACATATGGAGCACAAAGCTAGTGTCCGGTTTGCTTTTGAAGCTCGAGCACAGTCGGTGCGCACGGCGTCAGATTTTGCACGTGGGCGTCTGCAGAGATCAAATAAACAACATGCAGACATCTTCAGATGTGAAAATCATGGATTGGTGGAAAAAAATCACAGACACATTTTTGAGTCATTATTTTTGATGGAGGTCCAGATATAACCCAACCACATAGAAACCAACACACACAAAAATAATTTAAAAAAATTTGATTTTAATATGAAACACCAGCAGTCGTGATGTGACAGAAACTAAGGCCTGAGTCACACAAGCCTGCAACAGGTGAGTGAGTGGTACCAAAGACGTATGAAGTGCTGCACTGAAAACCTCCATGTAATTGCTTTGGTCACAAGCAGATTGCCACAGTTGCCAGTACTTTGCATGTAAGTTACTGACTAGTTTGCAAACACTCTGAAAGTACATGCCAAGAGCAAAAAAAAGGTCAACTGAGGATTATTTTAATGGACAATCGTCCATTTAAGCATATTTATGTTGCACAGCTGACATGTCATCAGATATCACCAGTTCTCTTTTGATAAGTTAAGAGACAGCCCCAATAGAAGTATTGTTTTATACTGGCTGCGTTGTGGCTGAGGCTGAGACCATTCTTTGGTAATGAATATTTTTTCTTAAGGTGAACAATCTCCATTTTGGGTTTGTGGAGCTCTTTTTCTAGTAAATGGTGAGTATTTCCAGACAAGTCAGCATCTTCCATGCAAACCGCTGGTGATCAGAGCAATCATAAACAGTTTTTTGGCGCTGCACCTTCATTGCAACCAATTTCACTCAGCAACCTTCCAGCAACCACTCGTCAGCTGGTCAGGGAATTCACATTTTTGCCTAGTGACTGGAGATTTTCCAGGCCAGCCACTCTCCAGTGAAAAAGGACTAAAGCAGCTCACAGTAGCAGGCAAGAGTCTTGCACTGCAGGACCGCTGTCACTGATGTGAGAGTGTGTGTGAAAGGGTGAATGAGCAGAAAAGTGTTCGAGTAAAAACATAACCTGTGCATGTGTAGGTCACATCTGTTAATCTATTTTATCACATCCCCTTTTCAGATTAATAAGGGAGACCACATTAAAAGGTCATTATGATAACTGCCTTAATTAATCTGATTATTTCTTATACTTATTATTGATTTATTAACTGTTTCTCTCATTGTGAACTCAGACTGTTTTCTGGGATTTTATTTGGCTCATGTTTAGATTCAGGGTGTGTTTGTATGAATTTTAATCCTCTCATGTTTATGCCTGAAATGATATTGTACAGATTAAACACATACGTATTTATAACAGGAGGCGCAGCGAGATTGTTTTATACGTCCAACCTTCACTTCAGGACAATGTGACTTCAGCTCTGTCTTTAAATAGCTGCTCTGCTCCATCAGGACCTGACACTAACTGCTCAAGGTGAACCTCCAGTTCCACACTAAAATCCAGGACTGCACTGCTAGCACTGACTGCTACTGCTAACAAAGGCACCCGAGACCCCAGGGGCCCCGACACTAATGAACCGCCTTCCTGTCCCCTTCAGCCACAGGCAGACTTAGAGGAAGAAATATACTGTGAAATCATTAGACCCATCAACACAGTTATGAACATTAATCAGTTGAAATTAAATGTTTTATGTTGTAAAGCTCACATTCTGAGGTGAAAAAAGAAAAACAGCACCACCGTAGACTAGTTTCTCTTATAGGTGTTGTTCTTGTTTTTCTGTCTCAAAAACTCCCCACTAGGCTAATTTTAGGCTAATATGATACTCATTCAGTTGAGGTCTTTTTAATGACATGTACATTAATTATTTACAGATAAAAGTATCTGTAAATGTTATTTTTTTCATATTCTGTTTTTCACCTCCCAAAAAAAGGAAACCTCAGGGTCAATGAGATAAACCAGATGTTCCTCTATTACAGACTGTTGGGGATTACCACCAACAATCACACACAAACACACACACACACAAACACCCACGCAGACACAAACACAGATAAACACACTATTGAATGTAGGTTACCCAGCAGGCTGTGCAGGATTTGGTGGGACATGATTGGTTGAGCCAGATGGAGATTGTGGGCCTGGGATTATAATCCAAAGATAAGTGTGTGTATGTGTGCGTGTGTGCATGTCTGCAGTTGTAGCTCATTTAGTATAATCTGTAGTCTAATAATAGAGATTACCACTTGCACTCTTCTGAGCATCTACTGACAGTCGTCTCACTCGACTGGCTGTTCCTCACAAAAAAAACTCCTCTGACCTCTCTGTGAGTGTGTGTGAGCACATCAGAATATCATTGCTGTCCACTGATGGTAGAATACACCAATTATATACCACTGATGGTAGTGTACACCAATTATATACTACTGATGGTAGTATACACCAATTATCTACCACTGATGGTGGTGTACACCAATTATATACCACTGATGGTAGTGTACACCAATTATATACCACTGATGGTAGTATGCACCAATTATATACCACTGATGGTAGTGTACACCAATTATATACTACTGATGGTAGTATACACCAATTATCTACCACTGATGGTGGTGTACACCAATTATATACCACTGATGGTAGTGTACACCAATTATATACCACTGATGGTAGTATGCACCAATTATATACCACTGATGGTAGTATGCACCAATTATATACCACTGATGGTAGTATACACCAATTATATACCACTGATGGTAGTATGCACCAATTATATACCACTGATGGTAGTATGCACCAATTATATACTACTGATGGTAGTATACACCAATTATATACCACTGATGGTAGTGTACACCAATTATATACCACTGATGGTAGTATGCACCAATTATATACCACTGATGGTAGTACACACCAATTATATACCACTGATGGTAGTATGCACCAATTATATACCACTGATGGTAGTACACACCAATTATATACCACTGATGGTAGTATGCACCAATTATATACTACTGATGGTAGTATACACCAATTATATACCACTGATGGTAGTGTACACCAATTATATACCACTGATGGTAGTACACACCAATTATATACCACTGATGGTAGTATGCACCAATTATATACCACTGATGGTAGTACACACCAATTATATACCACTGATGGTAGTATGCACCAATTATATACTACTGATGGTAGTATACACCAATTATATACCACTGATGGTAGTGTACACCAATTATATACCACTGATGGTAGTACACACCAATTATATACCACTGATGGTAGTACACACCAATTATATACCACTGATGGTAGTACACACCAATTATATACCACTGATGGTAGTGTACACCAATTATATACCACTGATGGTAGTGTACACCAATTATATACCTCTGATGGTAGTATACACCAATTATATACCACTGATGGTAGTGTACACCAATTATATACCACTGTTGGTAGTACATACCAATTATTAGTCCTCCACAGTCTGGACTCTCTGCTCAGTTTAGCTACAGTTCCACCGCTGTTCTGCACGGCCACCAACCCGCCCAGCTCTCCAAATCTCATGGCTCAATATTCTATCTGCATCCCCTTCAGTCTAGAGTAATCATCCCCTTTATTGAACCACAGTCCGCTAGTTAGTTAATGATAACAGGCTAATGTTATGTTAGCATTAACTAATATTAGTGTAATGTGGCTATTAGGTAATTGCTAATGATTAAACGGTTAATGGTAACATGTGCACTGGCCAGGTTCATGTTTATAACTGCTTAATACTTCAGTGTTGTTGAAACTGGATCAACTCTGATCTTTAATCAACTCTGAAATTCCTCCTAAAGTGTTGTTTAGCATTATGAACATTAACTACTTCAGCTGTTAGAGAGGGGAAGAGCCGTCTGTCTGACTGTTTGCGGTGGTGCTTTGTGAATTTGTGAGTCAGCTGGAGGAAGCATAGATGGCTTCCTCCTGTCAATACTGTCGGAAATGTCTGTCTTATGTAATGTGAAATGTGTATATAAATTAACATTAATTTCAGCATCAATTAATATCTGAGTATGAATTTTCTTTATAACCCATGTATCTACAGAACTTCAACAAAAATGGGGCATCCAACGTGGAGACAGCTGCAACTGTCTCCACATTCTACCACTGATGGTAGAATACAGAAGTTACAGAAGTTACAGGTTGTAACTTCTGCTACTAGAAAAGAGAGAAGAGCTAGCAGAGAGAGACTGTGTTAGCAGTCCTACAGCCTACTGTACCTCAGCTTATTGGATTTCAGAAAATAATTCTGATAGTTTTGATATCAAAGTTAAGGTTACACGTTCTTTATTTGTCGTTGTCAATCATCATGAAGAAACACGACAGAATGAAATAACGCAAAACGTGAAACAGCCTCTTCCCCTGGAATAACATGTGAACTGTGATGGCTCTTAAACCAGATGAGCTACTATGTCTGGTTGTCATTTTACTCTGTTAATCAGTGTTGTGCCTCCTTGCAAATTCAGCCTAGTAAATAATTAATTTGCAAAGCACACCAAAGTGGGGCCTCCCTCCACAGGTTACACCGCCAATCTTCAGTCACCGGACTCCCAGTGGAAATGTCTAAGATAACAACCGCCCAAAATGTGCATCAATTTTATTCACAGTAACAGAAGCTAAGGACTCAAAGTTGAGGCCAGAAAAAAGCATCTACTTTGCCCAATAGATGAGAAGATGACTATGGCATCATTTCTTTCTCAACATGCTGACTTATCAAACATTCAACAGCTGTTCCACTTAACTAATGGAGGAAGAAACACAAGACAAAAGCAGAAACGCACACCTTGGCAGACAGTTTAAGTTTCTCCTCTTCTAAAGGTATTTCAGACAGCGCGTTGAAGTTTAGAGCAGACTGAATGACATCACAGAGGAGAGGATGTTAAGTGTGAAAATGTGCCACCTTTTCTATAAACGGAACACCCGTCACCTTCATGTTGAGGACATTGTGACTTTGTGTTTTATGGTGTTAACTTTACTGATGTTTTCCTGTTGACACACACAGTCGTCCTGACTGAGTGGCAGGTATTTCAACACAGGACCAGTCAATCCACTAAACAAATCTTTACTCTTTCTGTTTTTGGTGAATGTTACTTGCTAAACGTGCAACTTTAACGGCCAAAAAGGAGCAATGAATCTCCTAACAGGCACTGTGTGTGTAAAGCTTGGTATAGCTCATGTCTTTGTGCCAAGGAGCTTAACACACGTCCAGAAACCTCTACTGCCATACTACCGCATTGGGTGACATGCTCTTTCATTAGACTGAACAAACACAGCTTCACTCAGTACACACCATCCCTCTGTCTTAGGGGGTCAGAGGATTAAACAGTCTCTACAGTATAAAATGTGGATTATTCTATTGCTCAAGAGGGTTTCCAGCAAATGCGATAATTAGCTCTGTGTCATTACTGAGCCTCCTCAGAAAAATGTGTATTCTATAAAGGAAACATTGGACTTGAAGCAGAGGTCCAGGGGTTTTACTAGATTTTTTTAAATTTATAGTAGTGAAATAACAGAGTAGGTTAAACCTGTTTAAAATATGTGATTAACAGCAGACTACCGTTATTTCTACACACACACAAAAGCAGGGGCAATTCAATTCAAAAAGGAAAGAAGTTCGAATCTACTATGTTTCCTCCCTGTCCGCTGATAAATGCATAAACAGAGTTTGAATGGTGGATCAGATTGGGGAAGTTGCAGAAACTGTCTCTTGAGTGTCAGAAGCATTGGTTTTGGATTTTAAGAGTTGTTGACAGTAATAATAAAGCAGAATAACATATTTATCCTTCACCACGCCAGCTTCCTGAACACATTCTCCATAATCGCTTTTTTAAAATGTGATGGTATCAAACCACAGACCATAGTTTTCATCAACATGTACAATAGTGTGCAAAAGTCTGAGGCTAAGCTTCTTTTCTTTATATTATTTGGTATGACCACGTTTTCTTCATTACAGTCTGAACTCTTTTAGCCAATCTTTCTTTTAATTTCTTCCTGAAGGACTTGTTGGATGTTGGCTGCCTTTTGTTCTGTTCTCTGTCAAAAAAATCCCACACTGCTTTAATAGTGTTGAGGTCCAGGCTCTGGGGAGGCCAGTCCATTACTGACAGTGGTCCATTGTGTGTTTTCCGATCCAGGTATGCTTTTACTACATTGTCAGTGTGTTTGGGATCATCGTCATGCTGAAAAATTAATCTAGATGTTCTCCAGATGGTCCTGTATGGTGAATCAAAATCAGTACTTACAGATTGATTGCTACCACTTTTGTCAAGATCCACAGCACTGACTGAAATGCAGCTCCAAACCAGAGATCTGTATTCTGCGTTTTTCTATCCAGGTATATTCTTACTGGATTTTCAGTGTGTTTATAATCATTGTCAAGCTGAAAAATGAAGTTGTTACCAATACGAATTCTTTCTGTATACAAAATTTCATTAATTTTGACACCGCTCCCGCTCCCCTCTACATATTAATGACAATTTGAACAAACAATTTCAAATTTGGATTTATCACGGTATAATACTTGTTGGCACAGATTTTCAGTCCAGTTCTTGTGTAATTTGGCCTATCTCAGCCGTTTCTCCCTGTTTCCCTTCCGTAAGAATGGCTTCTTTCCATTGAGACCATTTGTATTGAGGCTTCAGTGAACACCTGATGGATTAATTGAGGGATATTATTCATCTAACAGGTTCTGTGTCAGGTCTTTGATGGAACACGACTACCCGATGCTGTTCATCTGCTAGTTTTTAGGCCCGCACATGTTCATTTGTCCTCCACTTGTCCAGTTTCCTCAAATCCTTTGAGAACACACTGCACACCATATTAGGATACGCCAAGGTTTCAGCTAATTGTGCTTTCAAAATCATCATACAATTTTATGCCAGTTACTTGTGTTATCTTTGGATAACTCATTACTCATAAATACTACTATAGAAATGGGAACAAACTCTGAGTTTTAGTGACAGGCTGCTAGCAACAGAGTGCCTCATGATAAGATTTCAGATTGGTTCTTTGTTTAGTTGTCTGTGTAGTGTAGACACGACACTGGCTTATCTCTTGGGTTAGGTGCCCTTTTCACGCTTGAATGACTCATAGATCAATGTAAAGTTGCTTGTTAAAAATCATCTTAAAATATTGGAATAAAAACTTTGAAAGACCCTCAGAAAACCTGGAGAAGTATTGCTCAAGACTACTTTAAAAATCACAACAAAATCTGGCTGCTGGGAAGCTAAATATAAAGACATCCAGGGTCACTCCATACTTTTGCACAATACTGTAGCTATATTGATTCTCTCACATGGCCCTATGATCAGCAAAACAGCAATTTCAAGTCTGAGTGCAGCAGAACAGAAGTTACTATCTGTACGTTAACAAGAAGAACTTGTGGGATCAATTCAATAGTTTCTGCTCTTTTAATTATATGGTGATAAAAATATAAGAACATGTCAATGACAAGTATTAAATTGTGAGATCAGCTATATATTAAAAAATGATTTCTGAGATGAGCATGAGAGAAGGCAAGCTTTAAAGAGATGACATATGAGTATCCATCAATATCTTTTCACCACCTGCATTTTGTCATTTTACAAAACATTATATGCCCGACCGCCTCAAGGACAGTGACTTCCTGAAGTGTCCTCTGGATGTCTCTGAGCTTATAAGCAGTTCAATGAATAATCCTTCCATAAAAGGATTGTCAGAATTGCACAGGAAACAATGATACAATATGTTACCCTATTTTAGAGGACTATACATTAGATTTTATGATTTTGTGTATGCAAAAGCCATTCTTGCAGTCTTTTCTTTGATATTCAGCTTACAAACAAGGTCTTCCATCCTGCACATTGCCCCTGACCAACCCAGACCAAAAGATAATATGTTTTTCTTATTGTTTCAGCTGTTTCAGAGCACAAAAATCCCGAACATGGACGATAATTTCAGAACCAGCTGGATTAGTGCGGACGTGGTCCGAGTGTCTGTCTGACAGGTGGAACTCCTGACAACTTTCCACAGTCTCTCAACTGATGACACAGCGTGTGAGAGTGTATTGTGCAGTGTGACCTTCAAAATCTCAGTGTGTTTGTGTGTGTGTGTGTTTGTGCGTTTGTGATACCTCAGAGACATGAGTCGCACGGAAACACTTCATCACTGCCATCCTATTTACATGCACACACTTTTTCCTTTCAAACACGCACCCACATGTACAGCCAACTTTTCCTTCATACGCTTCCGTTCTTTTTACACAGTGACACATATACACAATTGTGTATGTGTCAATTGTGTTTCTGATAATAATCACCCAATCACATTTCATTACTGTCAACATTTACTTTTTGTCACATGACAGAAATTTAATTAAAACTTCCTGAAACAACCTGGAAGCAGCTGCAAACACACACACATACACAGGTAACGCCATAAATCACAGCAGACAGAATGGGAGTAATGAGGTGGCTAGCTGTTAGTGCTATGCACTGTAGGAAGCATGTAGCTAACTACTCCACATACCCTCGTAGTCACTGCTAAAGTCACAGAACACCGCATGCGAGGGTCAACACAGTAGGACTGCTTCACACGGTTGTCAGGGCAAACAATGTGTATGTGCTTCAGCATTATCTGAAACATTCGCTTATCAAAACTACCAAGCGAACACTACTTACTCTGAGTCTTATTTCAGATGTATCAGCAGTAATGTCATGACTGCACTGATGCAGCTACATTTATTTAAAGGAATAATCTGACATTTTGGAAGTGGCTTTCTTGCTGTGAGTTGAGAGAATGCTACTCTGGTGTGTTTCTGTTACAAGATTAGCTACAAAATATAGCTTCTCTGTCTAAAAAAAAAAGAAACTCAGCAAATCTGGAAGAATGGGCCAGCAGGGGACAACTAATGTGATTATGAAAAAACTTCCAGCTCTATCAAAGGGAAAACAGCCCTCAGCTCCCTTCTTCTGTGACCTCATTAAATATTTTCCTGATGACTTTATGGTCTCAATTACTAATTTCAGATCATTCTGAATTAAGGCTAAAATTAAATAATTAAATTCAATTTTATTATACAGTGTATTACTCAGTTCACAACAGTTACATAAAGGTGCTTTATATTGTACGGTAAAGACTCAATAACTTAGAAAGAAACCCCCAAAAAATCAAGGAGCTAGCTCTTGGTAACAGCGGTGAGCAAAAACTAAATTTTAACAGGAAGATACCTGCAGCCGAACCAAGCTTAGGAAAGGACAGCCATCTGCCACAATCAAATGGGTGTGAGGGGAAAGATTAGAATGATCACGTCTGAACTGAGCACTAAATCAGAGAAAAAGTCTGTGAAATCATAAAGAGTTTCTAAGCAAGGGTCAGTTAGATGATAAATAATAACAGCTAAAACAGTTTTTTGACTTTTCCAATTAGGGTGGATACTGGTAAGAGAAAGGCTTTCAAATTAATTGGAACTCTGTTTGTGCCTATAGTTGATTATTAAGCTAGAAGGAAATAATGCTGCCACTCCTCCTCCTCAGCCTATACTTCTGACAGTAAATATGACCAAGTGGTGCTGATTCCTTTAAACTAATATCTTATATTTTTCTTTCTTCATGATTTTTTTATACTTACATTTTTTTTTATTGCTGAACATGATGTCTATAGGAATGAGGTTTGTGGGGGAAGAAGGCGAAAAATACAGAGAGACATGTGAGACTGCAATTCCCCATCCTGGTTCCAAC
Organism: Mchenga conophoros; assembly: GCF_057382185.1. Lineage (NCBI taxonomy): Eukaryota > Metazoa > Chordata > Actinopteri > Cichliformes > Cichlidae > Mchenga > Mchenga conophoros. The sequence continues at coordinate 15,525,437 of NC_140541.1, forward strand.
TCTGGATACTGACATGTTGGGTTGTATACTTGGGCAAATATCTAGAAAGGAAACCTGTAATTTTTTGTAACAAAGCTCATTAGAGTAAGATTATCCAGGGTGAGCTCATCTCTCAGCCTCTGAGAGACATAACGTCTGTATATTAAAGACAAGGCTTTTAAGGCGGATGTGCATTAAACCTGTAATGTTTTTAATAATCACAGGGGCGATAACTGTGGTTGTAAAAAACACTTATAGTTCTATAGAAGACAGCGGAGAAACATCCCTCCAACTGATCTCTGTAAAACATTTTCTATTGGCTCAGTCACTCATTTTAGGTCATACTAAGAAAAAGATTAAAGTCCCCTAACAACTGAATCAAGAAGAACATCTGGCATTAAATTAAATCAAACACACAAAGCTATACGCTGTAGTGACCCCTTGTGACAAATGACCAGTTTTATTGTACTCAAAAATAATACAAAAGTCCATTGTGTAAGTTTATTTATGGTGAACTGTGATTTCACACTCTTGTCCGTTCTTTTCTCATCAAATGTGGTTTCAAAACATCAAGATGGCAACGGTAAAAAACCTCATCTCGAGACTTCGAAATGGGACCTCACAAATAAGTGGATGACTTCATGGTAGCTACTTCCACTTTGTATACCGCCTATGTACAACACTAAACTAATTTTTAAGTTTTAAATATTTAGAGTTGAGGCTTATTATTTGATTTCACAAATCACTGGGTGGCCACTTATAGTGTCTATGGTTGAAAATGGTTAGCTTAGCTTGTCATAAACACTGCAATCTCCAGCTACTCTGACATGTGACATTATGTCATGTTGTTTTTGCTGCTGTATAGAATAAAGACAGAATTACATGTTCACAAGTTTTCAGATGTTGGTTAGCGGATTTAGGATGTTAGGCCAGCTGTTTTTATCTATTAAGGTAAGCTGGCTGGCTGCAGGCTTCGATTTAATATGATATAGAGGGGGATACTGACATTCTCAGCAACAGTTTCATCCCCACCTCATATTAAATAATGAATCCACACGTAATGTGATCTTGATTAAATATTGATGTCAAATCTCTGCTCTAACTGAAAAAAAGAGTACGTTGTTACAGTGAGGACATTACACCTGTCTGCTGCCAATCAACACACACACACACACACATATACACACACATAGAATAAAACTACAATAGATTTTGTATAGAAAGAACAGTTTGTGCTTACATCACTATGTGCGTGCGTGTGTGTGCGCTCTCTGCAGGTTTCTAAACTAATCTGTCCTGACGTAACAACATGCTGCTTCTCAATCTGCCCACTGCTGGAGTCCTGGCAGACGGACACACAAACGCAGTGTTTAGTAATGTAGTCATGCTCTATAAATAGGTAAAAATTGATTTGTGTGGAGGAGAAGTGTGTGTCTTACAGTAGGATAAATCTACATTTACTGTACAACTGGACAAAAGAAACCAACAATCCAGGCAGTCTGATGGTTAACAGCCCATCCTGATGACCCTTCAGCAGCTTAATACAGTCTACATTTTTTTTAAAGACATATGCCTCTTCATCTGTTTGAGAGTATCTTGGGTTTAGTCCCAAGGATAAAGGTCAGACAGCCAACATGAACATTTTGCCAGTTTGTCTGTCCACCGCCACCTGAACATCGTACCTATTAACTCAGTATTCTGCATGGTGTTGTCAGCCACAGAAACAGCTCTCATCATTGGTTATCAGACAGAACTGTCATCTCATTAACTTTGGAAATGGACTCGATACAATCCTGTAGAAGACTAAGCACACCTTATGACTCATATAACACCATTAGCAACAATAACTTGAACTTGATTCTTTTCTTTTTCAGCCATTTTGTTGTGGATTTGCGATGTGCCAGGGATCATTGTTGTGTTGCGTGACCCAGTTTTGGCCGAGCTTTAGCTGTCGGACACATGGCCACACATTTGACTCTTTGTTATGTAGTGGAGTTTATGGTCGATGAAATGGCTGCAAGGTGCCCCATCTTCTGGCAGCCCTCTGGCAAAATGCTAACTTTTGGGTTTTTTGCAATTTCTCTGAGCGTTGTATAATCTTTACTTGGGCGGAATTTGCTGGGATGTCACTTCTGGTAGGACCAGAAACTCTCTGACTGGTACTTCCTCTCAAGGCATATGGGATCAATAAGGATGTACTTAGTTTTTCCCAGGACTGCCCAGAGTATTGAGAAAACGTTCTGTTTCACATGACTGTATTTTAAGATGTTTATAGCAGCTAGTCTTTTAGCTAATTAAACTTTAAACTTTTAAAATATACCAAACAACGTCTTGATGCATGCTCAATCATCCAGATAAGTAAATCTCTAAAAGTTGATTCTGTTCATCTGGACGTAGTGTTTTGTGGGAGAAACGTTTCGTCACTCATCCAAGTGACTTCTTCAGTCTCAGCTGACTGCAGGTTTCCCCAATCTTATTGTAAGATGGTGACAGATGTACCCTTAGGCCCCCTCCTCGATTCAGAGATGGTCTTTCCCTTTTCACATAATTGGCCTCCTTGACTCCGCGCTCAAACCAGCGTTCCTCCCTGTCCAAGATGTGTACATCCTCATCATTGAAAGAGTGTCCACTGGCCTGTAGGTGTAAATAGACTGCAGAGTCCTGGCCTGACGAGGTAGCTCTTCTGTGTTGTGCCATCCGCTTCGCCAGAGGTTGTTTGGTTTCCCCGATGTATAAATCCTGGCAATCCTCCTGGCACTTAACAGTGTACACTATGTTACTCTGTTTGTGTCAGGGGACCTGATCCTTGGGTGGACCAATTTTTGGCGCAGCGTGTTTTGGGGTTTAAAAGCCACAGAGACTCGGTGTTTAGAAAAAATGCGTCTCAACTGCTCCGATACTCCTGACACATATGGGATCACTACAGGTTTTCGCTTGAGCAGCGGTTGTCCTTCTCTCCTGGATCGGCTGGAGCTTTCTTTAGGTGCCTTTCCAGCTTTGACAAAAGTCCAGCTGGGATAACCACATTTACTCAGGGCCTTCTTGATGTGCTGTTCTTCTGCCTCCCTGGCCACTCCGTCAGTGGGGATGGTGTTCGCTCTGTGTTGTAGCGTCCTGATGACACCCAGTTTGTGCTCCAGTGGATGATGAGAGTCAAACCTTAAATACTGATCCGTATGCGTAGGTTTACAGGTTTCCAGGGTAGGATAGCAAAGCCCTCTTTTCCACTTCTTCCATATACAAATTGGCCACGATGTGTGAAACTGGGGAGCCCACGGCACACCCATGTTTCTGCCTGTAGAACTGACCCTTGTATGTGAAGTAGGTGGAATGAAGACACAGTTCCAAAAGCAAACACACTTGGTCGATGCTGAGAGTGGTCCTGTTGCTGAAGTTGGGGTCATCCTGTAATCTCTCACGAACTACCTCCAACGCTTCCGTGACTGGGATGCATCTGTCACCATCTTACAATGCTGTGATTGCAGCCATTCCCCAACTCTCTGTGAATGGTACTCATGGCCATTGATCAGTGGTCTTCGATCAGTGGTTGTTGATCAATGGTCATGAGAATCTGCATAATTATGATGAAGGAACTGACCTCCCAGCCCAAGATGTCACCATCTTACAATAAGATTGGGGAAACCTGCAGTCAGCTAAGACTGAAGAAGTCACTTGGATGAGTGACAAAACGTTTCTCCCACTGAAAACGCTACGTCCAGATGAACAGAATCAACTTTTGGAGATATACCAAACAACTTGATTAAATCCAATCCAAGTTACTGGGGGTCAGCACAGAGACAAATATTCACACACTCCCACAACCACACTGAATCACCAATTACCAATTAGCATAACACGACCCACAGTGGGACAAAGCTAGAGTACCTAAAGAAATCCACAGAGAAGCATCAACCAGGAGGTTTGAACCAACCCTCTCGTTGTTAAGTGATAGTGCTAACCACAAAAGCGCACCAGCATCCACCAGCATGCTACCCTCAATTTTCACACAAATGTTATCTTAGCACATACTCTGCTGAAATGTCATGAAGTTTATATATCTAACAGACGTTTGCTAAGTTAAAATGGTCCAGCACACACAACAGCAGGGTAATAACCAGTGCTTCATTTTACCAACATTATTTATTATTCCCTTGATCAAACTGTTAGCATTCATATACTCTACTCACATATGTCCCGTTTTTCTGGTTCTCTTTTCCTTGGGGGTTTTTATGCTCACTGTGAATGTTTTCGTGCTCTCTCTTTGACTTTCAGCATCCCCTTAATGTCTTTAAAAGAAGGCTTCTGCTTTAGTTAAGTTGATTGGTGTTAATTAGACACAGAGAGGACGGAGAGACATTGAAGGTCAAACCAGAAAGCAGAGAGTAGCAGTCACAGAGCAGGGAATGAGGGAAGGAAGGAAAACAATATAAGGATGGATGCTCTGCTCACTTAACACTGCTGAACAATGGGGAAAAAAGGTTTCCAGGTCACAAAGAACATCCAAGAAAAACTGAGACACAAGGAAAGGAAAGGAAAGGAAAGGAAAGGAAAGGAAAGGAAAGGAAAGGAAAGGAAAGGAAAGGAAAGGAAAGGATTAGGCATCTCAGGGCAAATTCAGTTTCCAAGTCTGTTTCTGTCAGAGCAGCAACAGTCCAGCTGATCAGGGAATCAATATTAGAGTAATTAACTCTATAACATTCCTGCAACCCCAAACACGCACTGAGTCCTTAAAACTCCAGGGCTCACCGTGTTAATTATTTTACAGTGTAAACCCAGCACAGACACACACAGACACACACACACTTACATCACACTGTCATCTATGTGAAAATTAACATCTCCATGACAAAGCGAGAGTGAGACAGGACAACGCTGGACAATTTGGACTGTGTGTGTGTGTGTGTGTGTGTGTGTGTGTGTGTGTGTGTGTGTGTGTGTGTGTGTGTTGTGTTAGTAACAAGCATGAATATGCTCTATTCTCTCTCTCCTTTAGTCCTGACTTTAAAATTATACTGAACAGCATTTATATTTAACTACAGTTTTTAAAAATGCTTAAAATTCCATAAATGAATCGGGCTGATTTTCATCTTCTTGACTTGCTGTGGTGTAGTCCCTGGGCTTTCCTTGAGTTCTTATTCATTACTTGTGTTATTTTGTTAATGAGCCTTCCTTGTGCACTCTCCTATGATCCCCTATCATCATGTTTCACTGTTAGTTAACCGTCCTTTAGTTACTTCCTGTTTTACTTAGAGAGTTTGTTTTTTCATGTGTCCTGTTTCTTTTTCTTTCTTTTTTGTCCGATGCTTGGGTCCTCTCCTTACCATCACTGCCCCAAACCAGTGTATGATATTCATTATTTCCTTTTTTCCATGTACAAACTCAATTTGAAAAGTCACTACTGCTTTGAAAGCATTTTCTATTTAACCTAGTTAATATACTGCTACTACTAAAGACTGTCAGGTATCTGCGGTAACACTGATAGGAAGGCAACAGTAACTCAAATAACCACTCGTTACAACCAAGGTGTGCAGAAGAGCATCTCTAAATGCACAACACAATGAGTTCTGAAACAGAAGGGCAGCAGCAGAAGACCACACCTCAGTGCCACTCCTGTCCGCTAAGAACAGAAGACTGAGGCTACAATTCACACAGGCTCAAAACTGAAGATCTGAAAAATGTCGTGCTGCAACGTTTGGATGGTAGGCTCTTAATTTGCCATAAATAAATGAAAGCATGGATTCCCTCTGCCTTGTATCAGCGGTTCAGGCTGCTGGTGGAGTAATGGCACACTGAAGCATAATGTGTATGTCACAAAGCTCAAATCATTTCAAAATGATTTTTATAACATGACAATCAATTCACTCAAAAAGCCTCCACAGTCACCAGATCTCAGTCTGGCACCTTTTTGGAACAATTTTTCATGATAGATGGGCAACTGTGTGATTCTGTCTCATCGATAGGAACATTTCCAGCACCTTGTTGAATCTGTGCTGTGAAGAATTAAGGCAGTTCTGAAAGTGTCTGGTGAGTAAGTGTACACCTCTGTATAATTCTGAAGTATAATACCCGCCTATTTAAATTTTACTTTTACCTCGTGAGAGTTAAAAACATTATCCTTTTGCTCACTGCTGCGGTCCATTTATTGGACTTTTATTGTGTAGGTTGTGCAGTGTTGGTGGGTATTTTACTCAAGTACATTGCACCGGAGGGCAAATGTGAGTTATTGTTATTTCTTTTAATAACTTCTGCAAAAATTCAAAAACAATTTGATTGATTGATTGATTGATGTAATTAATCAAGACATAGGTGATTATCTTTGGTGACTCTGAAGAATTTTTCACCATATCACCAAGTTTTAAAATATGACTACTTGTGGCGTTTTCTCAGTTAAAGTGAATAATTTAAAGGTATGACTGTGAAATAAGGCAAGTGAAGGTGTCACCTGAGGACTCTGGGTGATTGAAAGAGATGCGTTTCTCTCCATCTTCCAGCATATTTATAATGTAACTCAAAAACAGAAACCTCAGCAACTATCAATGCGTCGGTGATATCAATTTGTGACATGTAACCGAACCATATTGAGTTTGCTTGCAATGAAATGTGCTATATAAATAAAATTGGCATTGCCACACACTCTTAGGGGTCATGTCTCTGCATTTACAATTTCTTTAATATGAGACTTTCAGTGCCCTACATGGTGTAGAGTAAATGAATGTATGCTCAGTCTAATCATTTGGGGCAGTATAAGAGAAACTGGCCAAAAATGTAAATGAGATGTATGTAAACGGGAAAACTATTATATTTAAACGCTCGTGCTGCTGCGTGGTTTTCATAAGCTTCATTTATCAAAGGAAAGAAGAGAAAAGCAAAGACACGTGAGCAGGTGAATGAATGGGACGAGAGAAAGAAGCAGGTGGAAGGTGACTTACCGGAGGACGAGGATGGATGGATAAAGAAAGTAGAGTCCTGCTTGGTTTGAAGCGCACAACTCCGCTCGCGCTGTCAGCTCCGGACCATTCACTGATAATCAATACTTAACCGATCCGAGTCTCCGCTCTGTGAGTGCCCGCGTGCGGTTTAACTGATCGGTCATCGATCGTCCATCCCATTCATCCATCAGGTATCCGGACACTGATCAACTCTGTGGGAGCAGCGGAGTGCCGCGCGCTCTGCGCTGCACTGACCAGAGGGGTAGTGCTGCGCATGCGCCACCACACACACATAAACGCATAACCCCACACACAAACGGCAACAGAGAGCAAAAGAGAGAAGCTTAAATACACCCGATGAAAAACAAAACAAAAAAAAAATACACGTGGATGGACTTTAAAGAAGACGGGCCTTTACCTGCCTGCGCGTGCGTCCGTTTGAGTGAGTGCGCGTGAAATGCAGCTTCTCCTTGATTTGTTTTCAGCTTTTGTTGAAAAAAAAAAAGCAGGTGAAATCCATTTAAAAACCGTAAATACTGGCTGCAGAGCGCGGACACACACACACACACACACACACACTTTTGCCAACGGTGCTCAGTGTTTGTTGCCCTCTGTCAGTATTTACTGTCAACTCACCTGACCGTCAGGCGTCATGGGTGTTATTTTATGCTTTCATCCAGTCTGTGGCATTTCAAAGACTAATTAAGATTATCTGCATCAAATGCTGTATAACGTTCAATTAAAAAACAGAAATGATTTATCCTTTTTTAAATCAAAGGTTCATGTTCAAAAATTCACGAGTGTGACAATGGTTGTGTCCTTGTACCTGACCATTTTCATCTATCTATCTATCGATCGATCGATCGATCGATCGATCGATAGATAGATAGATAGATAGATAGATCGATCCTTGGAAGCTTCCTAAAGAAGACCACAAGTGCAGTGCTGTGTAAAGATGCCCCTGAGACAATTCAGCACATAACAGCAGGGTGCAAGGTGCTAGCAGGCAGGGCAAACATGAAATGCCAGCTGGGCGAGTGGCTCCAGCAGATCCCAGGAAGAAAATCGGAGATCTCAACGTAGCAAAGAAGCAATTTTAAATTCTATTATCAGGCACTTTGTTTCTAGCAGTCTGTCATAAAACTTTATAATTTGTTCCAATTTCTTTAGTTAAATCAAAGAAAATCCCGGGGATAATACAGTTTGACCAACAAGAAGATGATTCCCAAAAAGCATATCTCTGTATCGTGTGCATTGTGTCCTTAAAAGAGTTGAGGAAACTGGACAAGTGAAGGACAAAATAAGATGTAATACCATGTGGAAAACATCTGACTAGCTTCATTTTCAGTATGGCAATGTTTCCAAATGCACTGCCAATACAGCAAAAGCATACCTGGATAGAAAAATGCACAAAGGAACATGGATGATGGATTGGCCTCTCCAGTGTATGGACCTCAACATTATTGAAGCAGTGTGGTATCATCTTCCAGAAAACAGAAAAAAAGCAGACAATTTTTGAATATCCTTTAAGAAGCCCGGGGAACTATTGCTGAAGACTACTTAAAGAAATTAGAAGAACGCTTCGCCAAAGCATTTTGTTTGCATTGAAAATAAACGTGGTCATACCAAATATTAATCTTCTATCTACTAATATTTATTAATATTAATTATACACTCAACAAAAATATAAACGCAACACCTTTGTTACTGCTCCCATTCCCCATGGGATGGACGTAGAGACCTAAAATTCATTCCAGATACACAATATAACCATCCCTCCCAAACAGTGGTCACAAATCAGTCCAAATGTGTGGTAGTGGGCACATCTGCTATATTGAGATAATCCATCCCACCTCACAGGTGTGCCACATCAGGATGCTGATCTGACATCATGAGTAGTGCACAGGTGTACCTCAGACTGCCCACAACAAAAGGCCACCCTGGAATGTGCAGTTTTGTCTCACAGCAAAATGCCACAGATGCCACAAGCAATGAGGGAGCGTGCAATTGGCATGCTGACAGCAGGAATGTCAACCAGATCTGTCGCCCGTGCATTGAATGTTCATTTCTCAACCATAAGCCGTCTCCACAGGCGTTTCAGAGAATATGGCAGCACATCCAACCGGCCTCACAACCGCAGACCTCGTGTAACCACACCAGCCCAGGACCTCCACATCCAGCAGGTTCACCTCCAAGATCGTCTGAGACCAGCCACCCAGACAGCTGCTGGAACAATTGGTTTGCACAACCAAACAATTTCTGCACAAACTGTCAGAAACCGTCTCAGGGACGCTCAACTGCATGCCCGTCGTCCTCATCGGGGTCTTGACCTGACTCCAGCTCGTCGCCGTAACAGCCTTGTGTGGGCAAATGCTCACATTCGATGGCGTCTGGCACGTTGGAGAGGTGTGCGCTTCACGGATGAATCATGGTTCACATTGTTCAGGGCAGATGGCAGCTGAGAATGTCCCAGTTCTTGCATGGCCAGCATACTCACCGGACATGTCACCCATTGAGCATGTTCGGGATGTGCTTGACCGGCGTATACGACAGCGTGTACCAGTTCCCACGAATATCCAACAACCTCGCACAGCCATTGAAGTGGAGTGGACCAACATTCCACAGGCCACAATTGCCAATCTGATAGACTCCATGCGACGATGTGTTGCACTGCATGAGGCAAATGGTGGTCACACCAGATACTGACCGGTTCTGGGTCCCCAGACCCCCAATAGCGCAAAAAACTGCACATTCCAGGGTGGCCTTTTGTTGTGGGCAGTCTGAGGTACACCTGTGCACTACTCATGATGTCAGATCAGCATCCTGATGTGGCACACCTGTGAGGTGGGATGGATTATCTCAATATAGCAGATGTGCCCACTACCACACATTTGGACTGATTTGTGACCACTGTTTGAGAGGGATGGTTATATTGTGTATCTGGAATGAATTTTAGGTCTCTACGTCCATCCCATGGGGTAACAAAGGTGTTGCGTTTATATTTTTGTTGAGTGTACATACACACACACACACACACACACACACACATGTATATATATGTATATATATGTGTATATATATATATATATATATATATGTATATATATGTGTATATATATATATATATATATATATATGTGTATATATATATATATATATATACACATATATATATATGTATATATATATATGTATATATAGAAAAAAAAGGTATCTGGCTCATAAAAACTGAAAACTAACTAAGATTGAGACCACCTGATAATACAAAAAAACATATGTAGAAAGAAGGCTAAATAGGAGCTGATGCATGAAATGTACTCTAGATTTTAAACATTAATATAAACATGTCCCTATCATTCCCAAACACTGTTTACTTTTATTTGTGCATTTGGTTGTTTAAGTCATGTTTTGCTCTCCATACAAAGCAGTCCACTGAAAGGAGGCAATATTAAGCAGGAGTTTCATCTGTGCCACACTGAGGCAAACACACACCCAGACACACACACACACCCAGACACACACCCAGACACACACACACACACCCAGACACACACCCAGACACACACACACACACACACACACACACACACACACACACACACACACACACAAACACAAAATCAGCTGTTCAGTTCCTACATCATTTGCTTCTTGGACAGCCGGGTGCAGATTCTTCACTTCAAACAGTTCAAACAGGTAACGCACTGACAGAGAGCCGCGACATTTCACACTGCTGAGACAAATGCTCCTGGCCGTCTCTGCCAAACCAAGGCATGATGGGAAACTCCTGGAGGTGACCTCGCGTATTCTCTGTAATACGTCTGGCGTGTTGTTATAGTTCTCTTTCTGCAAACACACAAGCACACTGCTGCACTTGATGACACGATTCTCCACACACTGTAGTTCATTTGGATCCACATGCCATGTTGCTGCCCCAGATACTCACTGTGACACCAGCTGCGTATTAATCCACCACTGAAAATACTTTAAGTAACATGTGCTAAAAACTACAGTCTGCAGCCCTTTTAGGGCATTACTCAGCATTTTTTGTTTTTTAAATACAAGTACATATTTGTGAGCCATCTTCAGTAGGAGGGGGAGAGGCTTAAATTTGTAAAAGGAAGGATGGGGGGGTGGACAACAAATATTGGCTGATTTGGTTTTGTATTTTAATGGGATTTACTGATGGTTAGAGGAATATTGGCAGCTGGTTAATCCTTTAAGAGGGTCTCTTATGCTTATTTCAGGTTCTCTCTATTTTTTGGGATTGCAGTTAAGCAGCTTTGCATGATTCACAGTTTTTGTTTTTAAATTATTATCTGTCCTAAACTGGTCCTTCATACAGACCCTATGCTTTATCTTGTCTGAAGTCAGCTTCTTTTTAAGCCAATCCTCCCATTCCAAAGAAGCAGGTCCTCCTGATTGACCAACCTCTGGAAGGATGCAGAGAAGCAGCACGCAGTGTTTGCAAGCTGCAGAGTAGATGTCCATATAAGGAAATCCACAGTGAAAACTGGAAATCTAGTAATTGCAACATTAAACTTCCTTATCCTTACCCCGAGCCACTAAACAACAGACCTAAGTGTAGAGATTGATGTGGTGCAGGCTGTTGAGGCAAGACTGGAAACACCTAACCTTTACAGAAAGCAGGGTCCTACACTGTAATCTGTCATGTGGTCACTCAAGAAACAAATTGCTATAAATCAACTGGCCCATCAGTATTCTGCAGCCCAGAGAGAGAGAGAGCACATTACACCTATCCTTACATCTGTTCCTGTCAGTTTTCATATTGATTTTGGGAATCCTTTACTTGTTGTTAAAACACTGAATGGTCTTGCTCAGCTGTATGTCTCATATACTTAGAGTGCACGAACCAGTATGGTCCCTCGGGTCCTTGAGCACAAGTAGCTCCAAAGTGCAGGATAGAAACATTTGAGGAGGCAGCTTTTAGCTTTCCTGCTCTGAACTGCAGTCTGCAGGAGGACTTGAGGTGAAACTAGAGATGTTTAAAATCTGCTCAGGGACATTAAAACTGAAACCCTCTTTAGCCTAGCTTTTGATTAGGTTTTAATTCAACTTTCAGTTCAGCTCAGTTGTATTTCTATAGCACCAAATCACAACAACAGTCGCCTCAAGGCACTTTGTTTTATTAGGTAAAGACCTTGAGGGTGACAGTGGGATGGAAAAACTTCCCGCTGAAGAGGAGTCTTCCTGTCCAGGCAGTTGTTGGGATGTATTTGTTGTTGTTGCAGTTTCTGTAGCATGGCTTATTTTTAAAAGGTGGGGTTGCTAGCCCCACGCCCAACCCTCCTCCTTTCTCATCCTGAACTTGGGACCAGGCAATGGCGAAGTTATGTGAATATGTATGTGTTCAGGTTGCTGTTGCAATTCACCAGGAGATAAAAACTTGAATTGTAATCCTTGACTGCTAACTGCTGGATGAGTAAATAAGCAAAACTAAAACTAATACCTTGTGTAAACTTTAGGAAATACGTTGCAAAAACAATAAAATATGAGTTAAGAAAAAGGACAATTATTAATTTTGTAAACACAAAAACATTAGCTAAAGCAACTTTTCTCCTAAACTTGAAATTATAAGTTATCCATCAGAACCTAAAAACATAAATGCAGTGGGTTGCCTTGAGTTTTTAAGTTTTCGCAACGTTTTTTTTTTTTTTTAAACAGTGTAGCAAGCCAAACCTACCTTTACAAAGTGACAATATGTGCAAAAACTGCAGACTTTAAAGTCATTTCTTTCCACCAGATGCCTCACGAACAATTGTGTTGCCGTGTTGTGGCAAACTCAAATGCTGCTGCATATAAATAATTCAGCTTGATTTACTTTGAAGCCATGAAAAGTTTGGTATAAATAACCATATTGTAAAGATGGAGAGAAAAAAGGAGTCCTCTCACAGGATCAGCAGGACACACCTTCCTCTCTCTCTCTTTCAGCACAGAGCCTCGCTGTGCTTTCCCAGAATTCCTTGCAGCTCTTCAGTCCCAGTGGATCTGTTCTCCTCTATTTGCTGTGGCAGCAAACCAATCCAGTGCCTTTACTCCTAAGAACATCCAGCCAATCGCAACCGAGCATGGCAATGACCCACTTAGGCACACGCACTCACATCTCTCTACCTCTCACCTTGAACATCTCGTCAAGGTTGTGCAAGGGTACCAAACTGTGTGTGTGTCTGCGTGTGTTAGGTAGACAGCACCAACAACCAGGAGACACTCCTGTCAAACCAGCACTAAACACAAATAATCACACAGACACTTCAGAACAATTAGATTCCAGTTTGGCGTGAACTTTCTGATCTTCTCACAAAGTATCAAGTCAGTCAGAAATGTTGCTTCTTTATGCATTATCATTTGTATCATCATATCTGCTCAATACAAGGAGAGAGTTAGCCTAACAGAAAAATAGGAAGAATGAGGGTGAGGGCTTGCCAGTCTGTGGCCAAAACATGCTTTTTACCTTTGCATCTCAAGCATGCTAATTAAGGCGTTATTTGTATTTCATTATTAAAAACAAGCAGAGACTGTTTGTGAAGTGAGTTGGGCATTGTAGCTGTGACACAAGATAGAAACACCCTAAATTATATCTTGCTTTAAAGGAAAGAAGTAGAGTTTATTTAGGCTTTTGTGCTTTTCAAGTTTGTGTTTTTTTTAAATATAAAATAGGATACGAAATAAAAGCAAGTTTTCATTTAGCTTCTTTTTAAAAGGCATCAACAGTGTCCACAGATGTAAGGTCTAATGGAAGCGAGTGCCACAACATGTAGTTCTATGTAAAATAAATTTGGGCAAGACAGCCACCACACTTATCAAAACTGAACGCCTGATCAAAACTATCACAGAGATTTCTCACAATTTAGAAACCTAAAGATGAATCAGATACAAGATTATCAGTTTATGTGGAAACGCAGTTGTCTGGGACAATATTTACAGACAGATAATTATTTAGCATCCAGTTCTTTATACCACGAATGCCGTCCTGAAGAACAGACAGTAACAGTTTCACGATGTGTCCAAGCAGAAGCTTATACAAGGCAAGCAAAATGGAGCCCGGGACTGAACCTTGAGGCACACCGTGACATAAAGCAGCAGAAGAAATCACAAAAATTAGCAGAAGGAAGTAAAAAAGTGAGGAGAATCAATCCTGAGCCGACCCAGAGATGTCCATTCAACGTCTAAGTCTCTGAATCAGGATCCTATAATCGAAGGCAGCAAAGATCCAATAGTCCAGCGCTGAATTGTCTTTTTTAGTTTTACTCTAAATTATTCTCATAATTTGCTAAATGAACCTCATGCAATATCAAATAAAGCTAGAAATCTAGTGATTATTAGCATAAGCTCATTGGGAAGATGTTTACAGGTGAGAAGTAGGGTCATCGTTTCCTCATAGATTTGTGGTCACTCAAACATCTTTTGCAATCAGACCAGTCGCCCCCTGCTGGCTGTTAGAAGACTGTAGCCTTAAGGCACTTTTACACATTACTTCACTTTTCACACATGTGAGATATGCGCATGTTTTATCTACAGCCGGTAACTGTGGCAACAGAAATATTACAATAATTTAAAAAATTGTAAAATGCAATTATATATTGCATTTATGTCCGTCTATCAGCACAGTACAGACTTCCTCAATGAAAAGTCCTACAGTGCTGTAGACAATTTCAAATTCCACCACAAGACTCCACATAGCACCGAGGTCAAACTTTTAAAGAAAGAAACTTACAATTAGATCTTTTGCCCTTGCTTCACCTTTTTGTAATATCTTGCTGACAAGCAGCACACAGCAGTGCTGATGACATGTAGCATCCTGTGTCTCCCCAGAAGGGCGAGACCAAAAGTACCACCATGCAAGGCTTCAGCTGATACTGGATAAACATCCTAATGCTGGTGTCACCAACGCTGTTGATATATTTTGTTAAACTCGATTTTGATTTAGCGGTAAAAACAAAGCAGAGTATGTTCTGACGTTTTCACACCGTAGGGGCAAACTTAAGGGTTTATCAAAGTTAGACACAGAGATCATCATGATACTTTAACTGTGGAGCCACCAGGCCCCGAGGTGAGATCTATCAGAAAAGCACAATGTCTACAGCCTGGATGTCAAACTCTCAAATAGCTCTTGAGATATTTTACCCTGGAGACTGACGCTGCAAATTTTGCAAAATAACTATTTAATGTGACGCGTGCGCATTTTAGACATCTGGAAAAAGTGACCCACACATCACAGACAGAATGAATAGAAAAGGATCTTTCCTGTTCATTTATTAAAACTATTTCTTTCTGAGCGTGTGCCTTCACAGGTGGATAATATGGATCAATGCAGGGAGGAGAAAGCAGTCTGGTACGACAGGAAAGTTCAGAGACTGTTGCTGCTTGTGGAGAAGTGCAAACATCAGCATGTTGTGAGCTGACAATACGAGAGGGAGATGTTTATTGTAAACACAAATACTGCTCTCCCTCTTAAAAAACGTTTGGTTCTGTTGCCTTTTTCTTTTTATAACAGGTTACATGTCAGCTAAAAAAAAAAAAGACGAATGAAATAAAGTAAAATAAAAAAGCCCTCAGTGCTCTCGGTGTTACTGAGGTTTCGTTTGCTCCGAGGGCTAGAACGTGTGTAAATGCTTCATCAATCCTGTTGTGCTAGTTATGAGATTGACCTGCAAACGTGCACGGCAGCACAGAGAAAACATAGTTTGGTCTTTTGCGTTTTGAGAGTGAAAAAATGAGGACAGTAAAAGTGTTGAGCGATGGGTCACAAGTCAAAAGAGTTCAAACAGGTACAGGTTATAAAAAACATCGAATGCAACTTTAATGGGCTTTTTTTTCATTAAGTATTTCATTAAAAACAACAAAAATCAATAATAAACAGACAGAATGGAGAATGGGGTCAGATCCACAGCACCACAGTTTGGGCTGAGGTACAGAGGGGTCACAGAGGGGTCACAGAGGGAAAAGACTTAAAGTCATTAGTCCATCACTGCTCCCGCGATGAAGACTTATCTCCTCCTCCTCCTCTCATCTCTCTCTCTGTTCCGGTCTCTGTTCTCTTTATTCCTCTCTTTGTCCCTCTCCCTATCCCTCTCCCTTTCTCTCTCCCGCTGCTTCTCGCGCTCCCTCTCCCTCTCTGCCTCATTCTCTCTCTCCCTCGCTCGCTCCCTCTCTCTCTCTGCCTCATTCTCTCTCTCCCTCTCTCTCTCCCTCCCTCTGTCTCTCTCCCGTCCGTCATCTCTTTGCCTGTCCGTTTTTCGTCTCCTGTCCTCCACCGCCGCTTCCTCCTCCTCTTCCGATCTGTCGTCTCGTCTGTTCCGCCGGGCGCCGTCGCGTTCACGCCCCTCCGGGTCATGTGCGCGCCCCCTGTCGTCTTTCTTCGCCCGCTTCTCGCTGTCCTCATCTTTGTCTGCTCCGCGTCCAGCTCGCTTCTTGTCTGAAGATTTCTTCTTCTTGTCCTTCTCTCTCGTTTTCTTCCTCCCCTCATCACTTTGTCCTTTCCTCTTCTTCTGCTTCCTGTGTTTAGAGTCCGAGTCTGGAGGACAAAAAGTAGAAAGAAAAAAAAACAAACAAATCACACGTTGTCTTTTCTGAAGCAGCAGCTCACATAAATGAAAAACTGTAAAAATTCAGACATTCAACTGAACACAAACATGGGTTTAATAAAACAGAAGGAGACACTCCTGACTACGTTGTTTTATAACAGGAATATTATATTAATGTTACAATATTAAACCTCCCAACTACTGCAGCACTGCTGTGAGCTAGAACAACAAACTGACAATAACACAATGTGCCTGCGTATAAAAGTGAAATAATGTGATTTTCTGAAAGTAAATCTTTAGGTTTCAGTCAGGCGTACCCGAGCTGCTCGAGGAGTCTGACGAGTCTGAATCTGACTCGCTGGATGAGTCGGAGGAGGAGGAATCTGACGAAGAAGAAGACGAGGACGATGTCGAGGAGTCCGATGATTCGACTTCCTGGTTCTGAGTCATGATCATCTTTGGCGCGTTTTTCAAATGTTCCCTCAGCTCATCACTAGGAGAGAAAACGATGTGGGAGAAATGTGAGAGTTCAGTGTTTCTGTGTGAACGTAAACTGCTACATTCATCATCCAATGACATTTTAGATGCAGCGAGAGTCCCACACTTTGAGGCCAGCAGAATTTAACAGAATAAACAACCATTATTTATTGCATATATTAGGAAAGCACTTTACAGTGCAGTTTATTCCAAACCTAACACAGTTAAGCTAAAAGTTTTCTGATTCTGTTTGTAAAAAAAATGTGACAGCCATGTTTCTGTGTTTATGCTGTTTCTTGAAGTGTGGCCCTTACGTGAGTCCTCCCAGTCCAATAGAAGTGAAGAAGTTGATGGCGAAGCGAGTGTTTCTGGGATTATCACGAGGAAAGAGACCTTCAAAGAACGGCTGCAGGGTCCTGTAACACACGCAGAGGTCATGATTTATTGTTACGTCCTACTTCATTTACGGGCTCTTTAATTATCACTAGGAGCAACAGTAGCCAAATAAGAGCAAGAAGTCGCATTTTTCTAATTACGTTTCCTTAAATTTGATTTATTACCTCACTCGACTATATCATTAACATTTAAATGTTTTCTGAGTAAAAACTTTGGCTGCCTCTGCAGCAGCTTTAGTAAAGTACAGTTTGAGTGTTGTGCGTGGCTGTGGTGGGAGTGTGGGTTTTCGTACTGGTCTTTCAGCCTCTGGTTAAGTTTTGGCAGACCCATGTAGGCACAGAGCTCTTGGAATAGGATCTTTACAAAGATCCTGCTGGACGACGTTGTGGTGTCCTCGCTCATCTTGATGCACTCCAACACCTGTGTGAGACACATTCAAAAGACAGAGAGACGGTCTAACCAGAGTGGAATGAGTTTCATGGTCACGCTGGGGAGGATCTTTTTTTGTGTCCTTACACTCCACGGCACAGAATCTGTGTAGAGCAGGTGAGCGAACAGTCGCGCCACGTTCCTCAGTTTGTTGGTCTCCAGTCGGTGAATCGTGTCATACTGCTCCGAAAATATCGCCTCGAAACTCTCCATGTACTCCTTCTTCAAGAGACAGAACCTCTACACACACACACACACACACACACACACACACACACACACACACACACACACACACACAGTTAACAGATAGAAGCAGTGCTTCGCATCAAAATCAGGTTGAATGCTCTCTTTAGTTAAATTAATTACAGTGAAACTTAAGATAACAATAACAAAAAAGATCTGAGGTAAACATGACACATGGCCAATAAACATAAAAAGCTTGGGCACTTCCTTTTAGTTGTTCTTTTCTTTTAAAAAGTGCACAACAAGATTTATATGCACCTCAGTGAAATGGTGACATTCATCGTGCAGAGAATAGAAATACCTAACAAATATCTATGAAGGGAAGATGGAAAACAACCGACTCTTTGAAGCAGGTTTCCCTAAAGCACCACTGTTCGCACGATTGTGGAGATGAAGAGTGTGTGTGTGTGTGTGTGTGTGTGTGTGTGTGTGTGTCTCACCCCAGCCAGCAGGCCAAAAAACTTCTCGTAGGTCCTCTGCTGAGCGCAGCAGTCCAGGATCATGTTGCACAGCTCCTTCTGTTCATACAAACACAACTCTTTCATTAACTACAGTCAAACTACGGCAGTCACATCAACTTGCAGGCTGCGGCCAAGCTGTCAGTGGTCCTATTAGGAGTTCATTTAACATTTGTAGACTTTTGATAGTGTAGTCAGAAGGTCTCTGTGCACTCTGATGTTTCTTATTATTTATGACCGCACTGTTTCAGAGACACAGAGGAGACACATCTAAAGATAACATCCGTCAATAACAACTCGTTACATTACTGTAAGTGTTTTATTGCTGGATGATTTTCATTAAATGGCCTGCATTTGTATAGCGCTTTTCTAGTCCATAGGACCCCAAAGCGCTTTACACTACATTCAGTCATCCACCCATTCACACACACATTCACACACTGGCGATAGCAAGCTACATTGTAGCCACAGCTGCCCTGGGGCGCACTGACAGAGGCGAGGCTGCCGGACACAGGCGCCACCGGGCCCTCTGACCACCACCAGTAGGCAAACACGGGGTTAGTATCTTGCCCAAGGATATTTGGCATGCAGCCAGGATGCAGCCTGGGATCGAACCACCGACCTTCTGATTAGTGGCTGACCTGCTCTGCCACCTGAGCTACAGCCACCCCATTAGTGAAATTTTGTTTAGTTTCATCTGCTACCACTTTTCCAGCGTGCTCTTAGGCAGTGTAGATATTTTTATGCCTTTTTCTCTCCTCTGTCTCACCAGAACAGCACCTCCTCTTTGTTCCAGACTTCCCGTCATACAAATTACAGCTTTCCTCTCCTGATTAACAAAACACACACTTTAGCAGTGTGAAATGGTGCAGTGTCTCTCTCCATGTAGCATCAGAGCTTGTGAGTGAGTGGGGTTAGGCTGTCATGCTGCATTTAAGCCATTGTAAGGGAACAAATGCTTATTTATAGGGTTTCAAAAATTACGTTTACCTCCTATAGTGGTTCTTACACCTGTATGGCCTGCTAGTAATGCAGTTCTAGAGACTGCCCTACTAATCCACCACGATGTAAACAACACAGACCAGCTGAGAATTATCATCTGGGTTTTTGTTCAGATCAATTTACAAATGATGCCTTTAGACTTCTAATTCTGCCATGAAAGCTGTGAAATTGAATGGAAATATGTTTTTTTCTTCAACAGTGAACTGAGTCAGTGCTTAATATCTCGGTTAGTTTAGGTCCAGACTTATATTCCATCAGCAGCTCAGTCACGTTTCACCTTCACCTTACTCTGGATATGAGATCGAACATTTCAGCCTGCATGCCAAAAATATACTTTTGGTGGAAAGGGGAGCAAACCACATTCGTCAAGTTTCAAAGTATTAACATTCTTAGGCTGGTAGGCTGACTGAAAATAACAATCTTTAACACTGGACCAAAGGCAGCCAAACAAAAGGTAATTTTTCAACCTTTGGACTGTATACCATCTACAGTATGTTAACTACCATCAAAAGCTCCTTGATGCTGTCAGGTTCAATCTCATGTCCAGCTTCTTACTATTAAAACAATAAAAGACAAGAATGCTGCCTAAGACACAAGTACATATAAACACACTGTCATCACTTTCATTACATGACTAACAGAACGAGACGCTTCTTTTTCAGTCTCTTACAGGTTTCGACCACCAAAACACTGGTTGTGACAGTGATACAAACAAACACACACACAGCTGATTGTCCTCTGTAAGAGTTTCTCACCACATCCACACACACAGCTGACCTGCACCTGTCACCCTATGAAACCTACTACACGTAATTATCAGCTCAACCTCCATTACAGGAACACAAAAACGATTACAGTGGTCCCTCGAGTTGCGTTCCAAAATTAACCCGCGATAGGTGAAATCCACAAAGTGGCCAACTTATTTTTTTCTTTTTACAATTATTATAGATGTTTTAAGGCTGTAAAACCCCTCACTACACACTTTAAACATTTTTCTGACAGGCATGAACATTTTCACACTTTTCTCTCTTATTTAAACACAAAGTTCAAACCCTCGTAGAAAAAAAAAGTCCAGTATTATAGAAAGAAACCCGCGGCTGCCTTTGACGGTGCAAAACCCCACGGTTTCAGCTCAATTCTCATTTTTGATGGCTAGCTGAGTGTTCAACAGCTAGCCATCAAAGGATGCACGCCAAGTTTTCACCCAAACTTCAGTATCACGATAGTTTTAGATTAATCCTCTGTGGACAAACTCACAGCGATGAAACTTTACAATTGTGCGTTTTCAGTGTAAGTCTGTTTGTGGACTCACCGTTTGGCTTTCCGGGAAATCCATCTTAATCAGTTTGTGAGCACACTCCTCAAAGTCCAAGCTGCAAAAACAATCAATCTATTAATCAATCAAACAATTGATCACAGGTGTACAATTGTGAGCTCATGCTGGTGTGTTTCTGTTTGTGTCGTTTAATCAATCGGCTTCACTTTTTCATCCTGTTGTCCAAGCTTGTGAACCGTTCTTCAGTGAAACCATGGTAACGAGGTTGCTCATACACAGGTTTCTATAGCTGTCTTTGTGAGCGCACTCTGTGGCCTAATACATTTCCTAGCACTAAACTCTTAACCAGCCTTGAACAGGCTTTTTGAAGGGAGGATTAGTCAGAGTCCTCCCTCCTAAGGTTTTAAATTCAAACAGGTCCTCAGAAAGACACACGCACGCACACGCACGCACGCACACACGCATGCACAGCCTTAATTATCAGTCCAACTCCATCAAATATAGTGGGAGCTGTAAATAACTGCCAACACCCGCAGAGAAAACTACGTCACTCACTGTATGAATGTGTATTTTTAGGAGTGTGTTCCACCGTGTTTGTGTACCTGGACTGGATAGCGAGGTAGATGGTTCTTCTGAAAGCAACCAGGTTGACTTCTGTCTTATCAAAGATGGTGACTTTCTCGTCTTAGAGGGAGACAAACACAAAGGTCATCTTTAAAAGGGAGCTGATTGGATGTGTTAAATGTGTTAAAATCAGAACAGGAAAAATGTTTAAAAATCAAAATAGTTCAATGTAAACACAATCAGTTCTTAATGAAATGTCACCTGAGTAATTATCGTTCATTAGTGCAATATAGGATTTACATGAACCAATGATGCAAGTAATCTAGTTTAATTGGGGTCACACAGCATGCACTTCACTTTTAATAATACTCAAACTTAGTAATTACTTGCTTATTACTTGTCTTGATGTAACGGTATTAGTTACATCAAAGGTGCCACCAAAAGTGAGTCAATGACTCATGTTAAAATGGCCACATTCACACATGAAAACGACATATTTACAGTGTGGTACAATAACGGTTCATATATAGGTTACGTATTATTTTTGTAACTCATACATTTGGATAAAGTCCAGGCTAAAAATTTGTGGTCTGGTTCTTCAGTTTGATAGTCAGCTGCAGTTTGCTTTCTTTTAACAACTTTTGCTAATCGGAGCTGAAATTAATTTAACCAAATTAACTAGCAGGTATTTCTGTTTGTGTAACACCCATACAGTTTATGGATGAAGGTTGCTAGCACACTCTTGTTTAGATATAGTCACTCCTGGGCAGGAAAAAAACAACAGCATAGCAGCGCCTAAAATGCTCATTGACTCATGATGTTATGTTTTTAAATGCTTTACTGTCCGTTCTCCTGTAGCTGCTGTACTCAGAACTATATTTAGTTAGTGCTAATGCTTTTAGTGTAATGCAGTCACAGGAAAAAAATGTATTAAAAAAAATTACTCGGCTGCTTTTACTGGCAGCTAATTGTTTTAAATATTCCAAGAGAGCCATTCGATGAAAGTCTGGAGGCAAAAAACTCCAAACAAATTTCTCAGCAAGCTGGCCAACTCCTTTTACAGAGCTCTGCTGTGTTTGGAGAAAAAAAGCCTTAAAAGTGAAAATAATCTGGACTGTCCAAGGCATGACAGATAATTGGAAATTACAGAAAGATCCTCAGTACAACAGTTCTGTTAGCTGGTTACACTAAAGCTGAATCTGGGCTGAACATCAAGCTATATTGCCCTAGATATTTGTCTTTGCTTACAGCCCTGGAGTCAGAATCTCCCTCCATTTTCAAGCTTATAAATTATATTTCTGAAAATGTAAAAATAATTTATTATGGAACAGACTTGGGGGTTATTTCATGATACCATCTCTCAAAAAAGTCTTTAGTCTAACTAGGGCTGCTCGATTATGGCAAAAATGATAATCACGATTATTTTCACTGAAATTGAGATCTCGATTATTTGACGATATTTATTTAACCCTTTAAGACCTACTATAGAACCAAGTCCACCAGAGCTTATATTATTTTTTTTACATGCTGTAGTGCCATTTGTGGGAGCATTTCAAGTTGCTATACATCAATACAACTGTTATAGCCCATATTTTAATAATATGTATGCATTAAGTCCATAGTAATTACATAAATTGCAAAAAAGTGCAATAAACTACAAAAAAATTTGAAAATCGCTTTTGTTTTGTTTACATATATTTCTACTTGGAGAAATTTAAGAGGTTTATCCCTCAAAACTTTAAATACAATAAAGTTGCAAAAAATAGTTTACAACAACAGGAAATTTATTTTGAGTGTCTTCATAGTTTTATTTTGGAGATACAGCAATTTTTATATACTGCAGGAAAAACAAAAAACAATCCTATGATGCAAATTTGCAAAGAAAACAGCATGTGCCTCATTTCACTGTGGGAAGTGTTACGAACAGCTGATAGGAACGGCAAAGCGTGTTTCTGGAATATTATGTTTTTGTTCCTGCAAGCGCTTTTTATGCAATTTTTGCAAAGCTATATGTGGAACGAAACCGTGACCAAGGACAAGCTGATGGCATCAGATGTAAGTACAACTCCTCCGGTTTCATATGCAAAACAAATTATTGCGCTAGCTTACACGGTTCAGGTTCTACAGGGATTTAAAAATAGTTACGCAAAACGGAGCGTGCTGCTCTGACCGGCTTTAAAGGGTTAACAATGACTTTAAAAAATAATATAAAATGGTGTGCAACACCACTGAAGTTTTTTTTTTAAAACTCTCTTTTCAACCAACGGCAGTCACTCTCCAAATAACTTCTGCTTAGCTTTCCGAGCTTCCCTCGGGTCCTCTTAATCAGCGGTCTCCAACCTTTTTTGCGCCACGGACGGTTTATGCCCGACAATATTTTCACGGACCGGCCTTTAAGGTGTCGCGGATAAATGAGGGAGGGGCTAATAATCGGCTCAGTCATTTTTAATGATCGTTGAAAGCCCAGATCGTAATCGTGATTAAAATTCGATTAATTGAGCAGCCCTAAGTCTAACTATTTATTATTTGTGATGTTTAAAATAAATATCACTGTGTTATTTTGTCAGATATCAATACAACTGTTTTCACAGGCCAAGTGTTTAAAAAACAATCAAAAAAAGCAGACTGACTCTTTTAGGCAAGAAAGCCTCAGCAGATTAACGTATTTGTCTCACCATCTCCTTCCTCCTCATTCTCATCTTCCTCATCATCGTCGTCATCATCACTGCCATCTCCCTCCTCCCCTGAATCGCTGCTACCCTCATCCAGGATATCTGAAATGATGCACCATCAAACTTTGGTTAAGCTGTAAACGAGCAGACAGGTGATTGGACAGTTCAGAGTGTGATGATTTCTTACCTCTTTTAAGAGTTTTATATTTTTCCTCATTCTCCAGGAAGTCTGGATCCATCTTAAATACATCTAAGTGAACAAACACACAAAGACTGTGTAAACATTTCTGAAAAGTCCCATGACTCCTCCCTTCCTCCCACTCTCCCTCAGGTCTTACTGAGGATGTCCTCGGGGTTGTATTCGTCATCTAGCGGCAGCATGTGAGTGAACTGGTCATCCTCATCCACCAGATCCAGGCCTTCTGGGATTACTGGATGATCTTTGAAACCATCCTTCCTGATAGCAAACATCACCTCTATCATGTACTGGACCCTTTTGTCAATGGTCGACTCATGGAGGACATTCCTAAGACGCTCAAATATGGCTGGAAAGAGAAACAGGGAGAATGTGCATAAACTTTCTGAATTCTGAAATTCAGAAAAATTAATTCTCACAAGTATTTCAAGAGAAAAGAGATGACAACGCGAGGAGAAATAAAGTCTCTTAGCAGTTAATACTGTTGTAATGAAGCAAGAAAACGCCACTTTTTTGTGTGAAATCACAAAGGCAAAAGTAAATTCTCCAGTTTTCAGGGCTCAGCCATGTTTGAAATGGTTGCAATTTAAAGTTTTAAGTTGTTATCATTTGTTGTTCTAATTAAAGAGCTCAGCCTACACCATCACCTCCCACCATGAAGAAAGAGACAGTTATAAAGCTGCTGCTTCAGCGTACCGTTGATTCCTCGAGGGGACACTTCGGTCAGCTTGAGACCACATTCCTTCAAGAAGGAAATGGCGACCTCCACACTGTCATCAGTTGGACGCTCGAGCAGCAGAGTGAGCATCTCCAGACACAAAACCTCGTGGGCCTGAAGGCGAGTGACATCAGAGCAGAAAGGGACAGAAAAAGCACGCACCCAATTAGAATCTGGACGTCAACCCTCGAGCCCTCGGTCAGTATTTAACTTTGAAATCGGGACCTACCACGTTCTGGTTGATGAGATGAGCCACGAACTTCGACGCGGTCAGGCACTGTTGCTAGAAAACAAGATGCAGATTTTAATGCATGACTACTGCTGATAATTACTCAAACACATTTAATATCAGTGTCATAAAAAAGACATTTCTGCCTGTATTTGTTACAGACAATTTAATTTTGTACAGATTGTTCAAGCCTTCAAGAGATCATACTAAAATTATCCACAGCAGGTAGAAACACACTCTGGACTGCGTTCACAAGCTTCCAGCACTGCCAGTTATTTCTCTTATTTAGATCCAGTTTCTTTTTTATCTCAGTAATTTGGACACATGCGGCATCAGTCTGCTCAAATTGGAACATTTCCACCTCTGTCACTTGAGAAAGGACTTTTAGATTCAGACTGATTCTCATTCAAAACCTATTCTCAAATTAATAAACAGAAAAGGAGGCCTATTTTTAGCCTCTTACTCCAGTAATACGCAAAAACAAGCATAAAAAGTAGAATATGCAAAGTCCAACTGATGAAGGTCAAACAGACATTTGAACTGCCTCATGTCCCACCATAACACACATGCTCACAGCGCTTGCTGTTTGTTATAATACTGTAGACAGAAGTTTCCAAAGTAATCAATTTTAGTCATTAATATGCAAATGAAAGCAGCAAGGTGCTCTAATATCTAATCAGATCATCTCCTCCACATGCAGCATCTGTGATTTATATATGATATGCTATTCATGAGTCACTGTGTTTAGCAGTGGCAAGATATAAAAAGTTATATTTTTAATACCAGAATGACAGGTGCATCATTTGGAGGCATCTTATTCTTTGTCTTTATGAGAAGAATGACATGAAGATGACATTTAGGTGTTATTAATGTTTTGTCTTCTGCTGTAATTTTCCTAAAGTCACCGTCCATCAAAACACAAAAGTGAGCCTTTGGAAGTGAAACAGACTGCGCACAGGGTCATCCAGCCTCAATAAGTTTCTAAAGTGCTGCAGTGTGTATTGGTCAGATGATCTTGTTTACAATGTTCAGATGTTATAAGTATCTGGGCGTCTACGTGTGACAGTAACACTTCACTATCACTGTTTGTGGATCACAAATCAACGGCGACAGACAGATGGGTACCTTGAGGTTGCGGCGGTAGCTTCTCCTGAAAGTCAGGATGAGACGTTTAAGGATCAGCTCTCCGATCTGAGGGAACTTTGAGTTGATGATGGCAACGACAGCAGCGTAGACATGAGTGAAAATGGGAGAGGCCGTCTGAGCCTGCAGTATCGAGCGAGCCAGCAGTCCCCTGACAGGCAAAGAAGCAGTTACAGGGAGTGCGTCAGTCACGAAGGTCTTTTTTCACTCTCTTTAATCAATCACGCTAATCTGGAAACTTGAAGCTAATAAGGTGTTTGATGTCTGTGCAAAAATTACAGGCCTCTGCTGCACAAAGCCTTATCGTAAAATGTACACGAATGAATGCATTTTCACTCTCATCCGACAGATACAACAAACTCCATTTGACTTCAAAGGTCATTGAAAATCTAACACTGACGTCTCATTGGTGTGTGTGTGTGTGTGTGTGTGTGTGTGTGTGTGTGTGTGTGTGTGTGTGTGTTCACCTTCCCCTGACGATATTTTCCTGCAGCAGCTCCTGGATGATGTTGATAATGTTGGATACGTTGACTTTGTTGATAAGACCGTTGATGGACTTCTTTAGAGCTTCCCAGCTCATCCTCTGATAGGCCAGGCTGTATAACAGACAGGGTGTCATCAATTACATGCAGTTCTTTAAATAAACAGCTTTTTTTTTTTTTTAAACTGCAGTTTTACTGCAGGTACATTTGTAATGAATGCAACTAATCTGATTTGTTTTACTACTGTCTGTTATGCAGTTAGGTGCAGGAACAGTTTATAGTTTGGCATGGTGATGTGTCCAAGTATCACAACAGAATAAAAAGAAAAAAAGTGTTTGAACACTTCTAGTGTATAAACATTTCAAAACATTCACACCTGGACTTGGACTGCAGCTTCCAGTGACACTTTCTAATCTTAGTGTATAGGATTAAAGTACTGAAATGCTCTCTTACCTGCTCTTGTCAGTGATTTGCTGCTGCATCAAGCGCAGCTTAGCGGGAGGAATATAAGCGCCTCCAGTCCTCGTCAGGATTGGATCAAGCTCCTCCTTTTTCTTTTTGACTGGCGGCTCATTGGCCGCAGCTGGTCCCCTGTCAGCCAGAGGGGAAGCGGAGCGACCCCGCCTCCTGTGATCTGAATCAGCCTCTCGATTGGCTCGTCGGTCAAAACGGCCATCTCTGTCATCGCGCCGATCATCATAGCGATCCCTGCAGCAAAGAAGAAACAAAGGAGCAGGTTACTTATTTAAGTAACACTTTTCCTTAAAAGAAAAAACTCTCAGGTCTGAATATGACTTGATTAATCCAGAGAAACCAAATCATATCAACACCGTTATGCTGAATTGGATTTTTAAAGTTTTCGTTTTAGCAGGATTTATAAAAGTTGCCAAGCAGCTGGGAATCTAATGTCTAATAGGGCTGTGCGATCTGACCAAAATCTCATATCCCGATATAAGACATCCATCGTCCAATATCGAATATAAATCACAAAAATTTAACATTTTCTGTCAGTTCTGTGAATCTCGGGCAGCTCGACATGCGTGAAGTGTTTCCAGCTGGGCGTCGTGTAGTCGAGTGTTTTAACTGATTCATGAAACTATACATTTTTAGACATAAGTTGTAACGGCGCCGTTTTCTTTGTGAGCATTTATTACACGGCGTGCTGCGAGGAAAAGCCTGTTCTAACGTTTGAGTCTAAGGTTTATTTTTTAGCACCTGGCGGCTCTTTTTTACTTCTCATCCGTAAAAACACTCTACATACTCTTTCATGTTATTCCGTTTATTTTGAAATGTCTCAACAGGATCTTGAGCTTTATTGTGAAAGGTTTATGTGGAAAATAAACAACCAGACGTGCTACCGTTGTTGTTGCTAACGACAACGCATAAAAACAGCCGCTTGTCCGTCCGTAGTGTGGTTATATTAAATATAAGAGAAAGAGAGAACTTTAAGAAATTAATATAGCCACTACAGTGACCATCAAAACCATGAAAAAATATTGCCGTAAACTTTGTTTTGTGACACCACGAAACAAACGATAGTGTAAAATGAAACAATAGATGCTTTTATATCGTCATCCGATATATATCGTACAGCCCTAATATGTATGTATGTATATATATATATAACTTGTTAACCCATATGGACTAAGGGCCACATCGGTGCTAAAATGAACACAAGCCAATCACAAAAGCTGCCTTTACCGTGCATAACGTCTTCTGTCATAACGGTCCCTCTCCCTGGATCGGGATCTGTCACGTCCTCTTGACCTCGACCTCTCTCTTCCTCTGGATCTCGACCTGTCCTGTCCTCTGGATCTTGATCTTGATCTCGCCCTCCCTCTAGATGTAGATCTGTCCTTTTCCCTGGATCTGTTTCTGTCTCCTTCTCTGGATCTATTTTTCTCTCTGGATCTGGATCTGTCCGTATCCCTGGATCTGGACCGATCTTCTTCCTTGGACCTGGATCTGTCTTGCTCTTTGGATCTTGATCTTGATCTCTGGAACAACAAATAAGCCCAGTGACAGCATTTTTTTTTTTAAGTTTTCATGTGTTAAAATGATTTGGAACAATCTGAATGCAAGAATGATTTGGACAACACGGAGAACACCAGAGCAGCACAAAACCAAGCTGTCATTTTTAAAAGTTTGAGTTGAGCTGAAAAAGAGAGACAACCCAGCAATGTGAAGTCGGTCTGCCTCAGGTCCTGCATCAAGTAAAAGCCTGTATGCACCTGGGGAGCTCGTGTCTAAGCTGACAGTAATGGAAACAAAGTCCTCTTTGATTTGTGATTCTGTCAGTCAACAAGTTAAATCTTTATTCAGTGTCTTCTTCACTGGATGCACTCATAAATCAGGCCAGCTGACACTAAACATGCTACTGTGTCTTACATCGGTGCCTCAAGCTTAAACTGGGTCCTGTTCTCATGGTAACCATCTCTTCAGACCAAGCAGTTTTTCACACCAGCTGTCCAGAACTGCAGCCTGAATAATCTACTGTGCAACGTGCAGACTAATGCACAGCCACATTTTCAAATGCAACATAATCAAGTAAATAAGCCTCTTCTTCAGGTACTTTATTCAAAACTATTCTGACATTCAAGATCACTTTTAGGCAAGAATAGTAACAAAATGCTTCAGTTCCCATTTCCACACAAAAATACACCAACTGAATAAATACTGTCAGTTCCTGAACTCTTCTTTGGACAGTATCTAAAACATAACATGGATCACTAAACTCCGTTGACCAAAGCATCTGACTGCATTAACTTTTTAAGATTTTGGTGTTTCTGAATTTCTTGTTTTGGCTGGATAATTTTTATTACTGCCGTGAATCTCAACTATTGTTCGGTATAGTTGGGGAAATCAACTTACTTACTCCACCTACTACTAATGGCGTTTCTCACTCCAAACTCAACATTTTTGATTGATGAGGAATTATAATATACAATATATATATTTAGAAATATAAAAAAAGGCTTTCAGCATATGTTTCACCCTCTGTAACTGTCTGAAAGCACCCGATTCTTCCATTTCTACCGTAGTAGTCTGTACATTATGAAATGTGACAGACTAGTAAAAGCCACATTTCTTACTTTGATCTGAGCCACGCTGCTTCGAATCTTTCTCAGTGCTGATGAATGATGTTCATCCTCATCACTGCTGCTGCTGCTGTCTGAACTGCTTGAGGATGGGCTCCTGGAGGGCCTGCGGTCCACAGGACTTGGCTGAGGGGACCGTCGCTCATTGGGGCTTCTTTCAACTGAGCCAGCCTGCTGGGGTCTGCCCGATGCTGGACTAGACTCATTCTCTGAAGGTCCTGCAAAGAGAAAAACAGATCAAGAGCAGTATTAGTATATCCATTCAATATATCCTTCTTCTTCCACTTACCCAATTTAGGGATACTTTGGGGCAGAAGGCAGGGTAGACATCGAACAGGTCACCAGTCTCTCACAGGGCTAACCGGAGACCTATGCTTTGGACTATGACTATTCAATAGCTACGTCATAACCGCAAACTTTGCGAAACTTGTTAATCCATATGTCTGGTGGCCACGTAGGTGAAGGACACTCAAACAACTAAACAAATAAAATGGACACCAGCTAACCACAAAAACGCACATCTATCTGTTACCATTCGTACCATGCACCCTACAGCGCAACCTAATTACATGTTGCACCAATAGATTCTTCTCATGCATTTCAGGCTACTTTTTCACTGCAGTTTTTGAATTTATCAGTGAGAGAATAACAATCATCATCTCAACATAACAGATAATAATTATAGCATCAATATAAGGACTCACAAATGTCAGCAAATTCCTGATGGGAAATTGCCAAAACTTTTAAAATGGACGTGTAGGAATGTACAAAGAAGATGAAAAACTTGAGACAAATATATTTGCCTTTAAAAAAAATGACCACTACAAAACTGGAGGGAAAAGGTCCGTGTATTTTATTTGTTTATATCAACTGGTACCGAATGAAAAACATGTACACACACCCACACATTAATTTAGACTTAATGTACCAGCACAAACACAACACGTAAATTATGTCGTTAGCGCTACAAAGGTTAACCGCAGAAATCTAAATCAGGTCTAACGGGTGGAAGTACACCAGAGTTCCCAGCAAGGGGTACAGAGAAAATATACAGAAAGACCCAGCTGCTGGATTCAAACCCAGGACCTTCTTGCTGTGAGGTGACAGCTAATGATTGCAGCACCGTATTGCTCAAGTATAACGGATGGAGATTAAAGCGACTCTTATTACAAGAACATTAAGTGTAGGGTTCACAGCAGCATTTACTCACCACTGTTTTCTCTCTGTGCAGGACTGGGACTTCGACTTCTGTCTGCAGAGTCCATACCTGGAAGGGAGGAAAAAAGACAACTAAGACATTCACTTTGATAGGAAAAATGCAGGTTTTAATTAAAGAAACATTTTTTTCTACAAACCCCGTTACATTAGGAAAAAAACATGTTGATGAGTTAATAAGATTTTATGAGACTTTCTGACATAGTACTCTGACACGATTAACGTATTTCTACGAAAGACTCGGTTTACAGACTTGTTGATCTGACATTAGTCTGCTCCAGATAAACTTTACATGAAATCACCAATACTCAATGCAGAACAAAGGATACATTTACTGTATATTAGCCGTTTTGTAAGTGATTAACGATAAAATAAGAGGGACGATGACTTCCTGGTAATGTTTAATCGCCGTACTGAGAGTCAAAAAATTTCATTGCCAACGGACGGAAGAGGTAACAATATGATAACTGGGCATTTCCTGAGGTAAATATTACCAAATGATCAAGTTTGTACGTCTTAATAGCCGATTAAACACATTTTGGGAAGTTTTCTTGAAACGGCAACACCACGCGTTACTAAAACGTCTTTTCAAATCAACTCCTCAGTTTTATCGCCATGTGTGTTAAGCTGAGCTAAAGTTAGCTTGTGTGCTAATGCTGTCTCGGCTACTGCGATCTAAGCTTCTCGCTACTATTTGCTGTCACTAAAACCTTTAAGATTTTATTTCCTTAACACTTTGACAGAAGGTCTGTCCAGCTAAATTGCTTTGTTTGGGTTTTAATGTCCTTACCATGCAATTTCCCGGCTTTCCTTAAATCACTGTCGTTCGTCTGGCGGAAAACTTCCTATAATAACCAACATTACTTCCGGGTGACAGATCGCTTCCGGATTTCACAATAAACGCAGCTTGTGAAGTTTGGTTTACTGTTTTTGTTGTTGTTATTTTTCTTTTCCAGTTTAACTTTGTTTCAGGATTTAACATTTATAAATAAAGTTGTAACACAAGAAATAAAGTGTATAAAATAAAATAAACACACATGGCCTTTTGTACACATGAAATTTGTTCATTTATTGTTTCATTTTGTTGTTGTTTTTTAATTTTCATGTCCTCAATTGTACACACACAAACTTCTTTTGTGTGTGTACAATTGAGTAAGTACGGGCCAGTTGCTTGAAAACAAGACAACAACTGTAAACAGTTGACTTTTTTCCTCAGAATTCTGGAAAAGAAGAAAAAAAGACGTGCGCACTTTTTTTCTCAGTGGCCCCAATCCTATTAAATAAATATTTTAAACCTTATGTTTAAAATATTTGAAGGAAGTTTATATTCTCCAGCACAGGCCTTCAGACATCAAAACGATTTGAGCCTAAACGGAGGGAATAATAACACATAAAATACAACCCTGTTGGTGTATCCATCACTCTATTGCATACAGAGATGAAAGAGGAAAAAACACATAGTTTCTGAGTTATTTATAGCAGTGTGCTCGGGTTTAAAAGGCCCCCGACGATGACGTAGTCTCCGCGGTACTTAAGCATCTAGCTAGCACTACTAAAGAGGAGCATAAAAGGAGTAACGTGTTTCAGTTCAAACACAAAATTTATAAAAGCTCAACACGCAAACACACACTTGCTAACGGTAAAACTGGCAGAGAAAATAATAAGAGTTAAGTTCACTCAGAGATGGAGAGCAATGTAAGGAAGAGAAGACAGGAAGAATACCAAAAGGCAAGTACTGCTCAGCGGTATTTGATAAAGTGGAAATTTTAAAACCTGCATGTAATGCCCTCTTTTTTTTTTTGAATGGCATATTAGCTTTGTATATGATATGAAGTTGTGAAACAGTCCAGGAAAACAAACTTAAGTATACTAACTTTGTGTTAGCAGTTGAGTGCAGGATAAACATGTTAGCTAGCAGTAATGGGATTTAAAGTAAAGAACAGTGTGTGTGACTGGGGCACAGAGGCTGTGGTGCTCATGGTCATATTTACGTTACATAAAAGGTAGCAGAGATTCATCTAAATGTAAGTTTATGATTGATTCACAGAATTCCACTAACTTTATACTGTCTATAAAGACGGTATAATAGGGAATGGAAGTCAACTAGGATATCTCATGAAACATCTTACATTTTGTGGGATTCAGTTGTGTAAATTCACAAAGAGCAGCAGGTCAGCTGGTCGCAGCTTGTACGCAAGGAAAATCTATTGAAGCTCACATTAGAAATGATTGTGAGTAGTGATTCTTTTTCCCTCTGAACTGAGCCACGTCACTACAACCACAGCATTAGAGTTCCTCCACTTGCTGAATCCCACTTAGTCCCTCACATTCAGGTAAACAAAAAACAAAAGTTGTGTTCACATTATTTTACTGTTATATATTAACATAGCATGAGATTTAGTTAGCTTTGCACAACAGTAGCTGGTAGAAATGTCCTTCAAAGAGCTAGTTTTTTCTTTCTTACACGGAGTACATTTCACACCCTGATTTTACTGATTTTCTTTTATTTGAGTAAAACAATTGATCGGTACTTAACTTTAACACAAGTATCTGTATTTTTAACTAAAGAATGTCTTTGCTTTTGCCACATCTGTTTATTTCCCAACCAAGGCCTGTGCTTTGGTGAGGGAGCTCTTCAAGATTAGAAGATATACAATCTTGTGGTTTCTAACAAAACCAACTTTTGGTCATGTTTCTTTACTTCTTGCTGTTTTTATACACCCATATAAACTGATGACTCAACAGAAGCTTGATTCCAGATGTGTTTACAGTGATGGTGGTATAGTGGTAAGCATAGCTGCCTTCCAAGCAGTTGACCCGGGTTCGATTCCCGGCCATCGCAGCTTCATTTTGTGACAGAGCAATTAGGGAGGAAAACAAACCTGTTTAATGTCAGAAAGAAGACGATAGTATACAATAAATGGGTATTCAAAGTAAAATAACAATTTATTGTAAAAAGATTTTATTGATTTTCTTTTACTTGAGCAGAGAAGTTGAATCAGTACTTTTTAAACAAAACTATCTGTACTTGTGCTTAAGTAAATCCTCTCAATATCACCAGATGCCGTGTTTCCTCCTTTGAGAAGCTCTGCTCAGCCTTTACTGCAGTCTCCTCCAGTTGTTTCTTATTTTTGGGTCCTTCTGCATTTAGTTTTGTATTTAATAACTAAATAGCACAATCTGCTTAGCTGATATCAGGTGATTGAGTTGGCCATGGAAAGATTAAGGTGGAAAAAAGGTGTTTTACTAAGTGTGCAGAACCTGATGATCTGTGAGTAATACTTCTTACTGGCCAGTAATATTGAGAGCTTAAAAAGAAGGCAATTTGACTTCTTTAGATATTTTGAGGATGTTTCACTTATCATCCAAGAGGCTTTGTCATTTATAGATCAACTGTCTAGTTTTGTCTAGTTTTCTAGGGAGGGCTGTCCCTTTGGAGGTGTCATAACCCACAAAGATGGTCGATCATAGTGGACATACACGGCCTCATTTACTGTTCTCTTAAACCAATTGTCATTGTCCAAAATGTGAACACTGGGATCCTGGGAAGCGTGTCCTTTCTTAGGTGTTGCAGGTGTGCCTCTGAGTCTTGTCCTCCTGTGTTGCATTTGTGGACACGTCTACGGCATCCACTGTTTAAGTCTATTCACATTTATGTGACATCAACAGCTCACATGATGGCGGGGTGGGGCAAGGTCTCACAGAGGTTTCAGTTGTCGGCCAGGTGATGGGAATGACTCACATTGTCAATAGCAGGTTAACATCCCTAGGAAGTACATCGATTTTTATATACACAGCGCCCAGTTTCAGTCTCAAATTAAACAGACTAACGTCATTTTAAACATAAGGATAGGAATCCTTTGCAGTCAATGACTACTTGAAGTCAAGAACCCATGGACATCAGAGGTGGGAAGCAACGAAATACAAATACTTAGTTACTGTACTTAAGTAGAATTTTCAGGTACCTACACGTTGACTTTTTATTTTTCTGATAACTTCTAACTTTTACTCCTTAAATGTTAACATGGATAGCTGTACTTTTTACTCCTTTCATTTTCACAGCAGGCCCGTTACCTTATGTTTAACATATTTGAGGGAAGTTTAAATTCCCCAGCACTGCAGGCCTTAAGACATCAAAGTGATTTGAACCTAAACGCCTGGTCGCAGCTTGTATGCAAAGAAAATCTCTTGAAGCTCACATTAGAAATGATTGAGTAGTGATTCTTTTCCCCTCTGAGCTGAGCCACTACAACCAACCTTTGAGTTCCTCCACCTGCTGAATCCCAATTAATTCCTCACATTCAGGCAAAAAAAAACAAAAACAAAAAAACCCAAAACTTTGGTGAGGGAGCTCTGCAAGATTAGTAGGATTTGACAGAAGATAAACAATCTTGTGGTTTCTAACAAAACACATTTTTGGTCATGCTTCTTCTCTTCCTGCTGTTTGTATACACCCATATAAACTGACGACTCAACAGAAGCCTGATTCCAGATGTGTTTACAGCGATGGTGGTATAGTGGTAAGCATAGCTGCCTTCCAAGCAGTTGACCCGGGTTCGATTCCCGGCCATCGCAGCCTCGTTTTGTGATGGAGGAAAGAAAGTAATTTTATATCAGAAAGAATACGATGGTATGTAATTAATGGGTATTCAAATTTAAAAAAAGTTTGCGTTGCCTTGAAGTAGTATTACTTTATAATTATCATATTAAAATAATATGACGTTCAGTTAGTTTGCACAGAAACAGCTGGTAGAAATGTCTGTCAAAGACCTACTTTTTACTTTCCTACTCAGATTACATTTCACAGCCTGATTTTATTGATTTTCTTCTACTTGATTAAAGAAGTTGAATCAATACTTTTAAACACAATCTTTTAAACAAAACTATCTGTCCTTTAGTAAATCCTCTCGATATCACCAGATGCTGCGTTTCTTCCTTTGAGAAGCTCTGCTCAGCCTTTACTGCAGTCTCCTCCAGTTGTTTCTTATTTTTGGGTCTTTCTGCATTTAGTTTTGTATTTAATAAATAAATAGCACAATCCGAGTTGAGATCAGGTGACTGACTTGGGCATTAAAGAATATCCCATTGCTTTCCACTGAGAAACTTGTTTTTTTTTTTCAGCATGCTTTGGGTCATCATCCATTTACACTGAAGTGCTGTCTATAGAGTTTGGCTGAATCTGAGCACAGGGTTTAGCCCTGTACACTTCAGAATTTATCCTGCTTCTTCTATCAGCAGTCACAGTGTTAGTAAACACAAGTT
The DNA here is from genome assembly GCF_057382185.1 of Mchenga conophoros. Lineage (NCBI taxonomy): Eukaryota > Metazoa > Chordata > Actinopteri > Cichliformes > Cichlidae > Mchenga > Mchenga conophoros. The sequence goes on from NC_140541.1 coordinate 15,561,753, forward strand.
GCCTGGTTCCAACTGGAATTCCCAAGCATAATTCCCAAACAATTTATGCAAATCTTAAAAAACAATCCCCAAAGTAAAGCTGATTTCCTACACTTCAATCACATCTTAATTGTTTGTTTTCAAATCCACTGTGCTGGTGGCAAAATTACAAAAATATTGTCTTTGTCAGGCAAATTTTCAGCTTGTCTGTCTAAATATCGAGTATTTATGGGATCCTTCTGAGGTCCACACACAAACACACGGTACACCACTCCTCTGTACTGAAAATAAATACATCTTTATTTTCTCATCTCTATAGAGTGTCCCCTCCTTGCATCCCATTTAAGACATCAGTACAAAATACACATAATCATTATTAGACATTAACAGAAATGAGTAGACACCCACAGTCCGACATTAAAATGAATTAGAAGTGTGTGAAGGATTTCTCATCAGCGAGCACAGAGAGAACGTTTTCTGCAAACACAAATTCAGTAAAGTCTGAAGAGAATCAAAGGACAAATACCAGTTTAATTCATACCAGTTTGGACTGGACTAAATATTTATGCCACATGACAACATCTGAGCCACGTGCTCAATGATTATGTTGATGCTAAATGTTGCTGAAAGCTTCACATGACTAGGGAGTGCACCTTGGACCTTAGATATATTGTTTCCAAAGACAAAGGACGTACGTCCATACACACAAAGATCAGCTTTCAGGACGTAAGTTCAGTCCTAATGCAAGTATGCGTGGAAGTTCAAAGTAATCACGACAAGATCATAAAGCCAACGACATGACTTAAAAATAAAATAAAACCTAATGTTTAGGCCGTGGATGCCTTAAACACATTCAGCTCCCACATTTACATTTGTATTCATCAATAACTAATGGTACATGCAGAAAGCTGAGCGACCACATAAACAAAGGCTTTAATGCTAAAGAAAACAGGTTTGCCAACTGGTTATTAATGCTTCTGTGATCAAGCAGAAGATTCAAATTTCCCAGAATAAAAGCAGCAAGTTTCAGGTTTATCTGTATTAAGACATGCGGTTTGCATTGATCACAAGATATCCACAGATGAGCTCCGTATGATCAAAAATATGTTTACATTATTGCACAAGTGAAACTAACATGCCAACGCAGCTAAATCTCGCTAAGCTCTTCCCTCTGACTTGCCAATACATCATCATCCACATCATCATCACGGTCCCCATGACAACTTACAGAAATCTCTGTCATCTAGAACGTAAGCATCTCATGACTTTGCACGCTGACTCCACCTGCTCGAGCATGATCGACATAAAGAAATAAACCCAAACAAAAACACTTGAAGCAAAGACTCCTCGATTTTACAGGATGCTTTAGCTTAGCTTTGCACAAAGACTGGAAAAAGGGGCTAGCTGCTGGTGTCTCATCCAAAGAGAAACAAAACACCTTTTCTCGCAGCTCCATAGCTGTCAAATACAAATGCTTGTTTTGTGTTTTTTGTTTGTGTTTTGTTAAATAGCTGGAGGCCATGACAGCAAGGTTATCCATATAAACAAAACTTAGTGTACTCTAACATAAAATGGGTTATTATTAAAAGTACTGTGATTGGAGTTAGGTTGTTCAATATCTTTGATGATCTGATGAGCAGGAGGCAACACACAACCAGAAAAAGAAGAGCAGCAGGAGGACTATGACGACGATGATGGAGGCGATGATGATGCATCAGAAACTCTTAAATGTCTACTTAAACCCTTTTTAAGCAATTAAGGTGAAATGTGCATGGAATGAGTCATTTTAAGGTGGAAAGAATTCAGCACTATTATTAAAGATTAAGGAATGCAGATCTTTACAGTCTCTAACAGTGTACAGCCTAATAGTTGTTAGGGCATTTTCCTTGTTTTTAAGGCTCAATTCTGCCTAATTCAATAATAGAAAAAAGTCTCCTTGAGGATAAATATCCACTTTCTGGCTCCACCCCAACATTGTGTAGGACCAAAGAGTTTCACCTGTGGCGTTCATACCATAAAGAAATGTTTCAAATGTTTGTTTAGGGGGCTTAGAAGCAGCTGCTTCATGTTTAAAGCGTCCAGCTGATTTAAAAAAAAACAAAGCAGCTCCACGATGTGACAAAGTGAAACAGAGTTGAAGTCAGAAGCAACTGCTCTTCAGACATGAATTATTTTATATACTGCTGAACAGCCCGGGACTAAAATGCTTCAAGCGCCCCTGTTGTTCTTGTTTTTCCCCACCTTTCCTTTAGGTCTGTTGTATAGCTTATGTGTGAACTTGTAAGGTTTGGAAAGTTACTAAGATTAAAGTTCACATGTTTGTTGCTCATACGGTTCTTCTGTTACTGTCTAACACACTGGCCTCCCTGACAGCTGTCAGAGGACAAGTAGCTGGAAACAGTTTAGACAGTGGAAAGAGAAGCTGCAGGAATGTGCAGAATGAGTAAATACGATGTCATCTATAATATATAAAAATTTGTATGTGTTTTAAGTAAAAAAAAAAAAAAAAAAAAAAAAAACACACTATGTAAACATATTCTAATAGATCCCCCAAAATAAAATTATGAGTCTATATTATGAGCATAACATGGGCTCTTTGAAATTGAAAACTTTAAAAATACTCAGATACATAATGCCCAGAAACAGTTTTCACTGCTTTTTTTGTTTTTAAACAACTAAAAATATTCCCAATAAAGGTCCAGGGAGAATTCAGAGTAACCAAGGTGCCGTTTCACTTTCAGATTTATTAAATTTCATTTTTCACTGCTGTGATCAGCAGAAAATTAAGTTAAATTAATGCTCATCGTGGAACAGAAGCAAAAATTTCAGACGTTCTAGAAAATTCAAGAGCTTTAAAAAAATAAAAATAAAGCAGGAAGAGAGGAAATATACCCAACGGCCACTTCATTAAACCCATCTGCATAACACTGCTTTAGGTGCCCATCATTGTAATTAAAACAGCTCTGACCCACGGGGGCATGAACTCCGGGATGTTCTGTGGTATCTGGCACCAGGACACTGACACCAAATCCTTTTCTGCTGTTGTTGTTTGGCTGTGGAGTGCAGCCTAGTTTATCCTGGCAGTGTTTGCAGTGCACTTGTCACAACGTCCTCGCTGCACCGAGATGAGCGGTGGTTCTAATGTTGTGGCCGACTGGGCTGAACTAACGCTTTAACTGCTGAGGTTTTGAACACTGATGCCACAGTTGGTTACATTCAGTAATCTTACATTGTTCTTTGAAGGTGATCACGGACAAGATCATTGTGATTAGTATTATGTGCAGCTGCACAGTTCAGCTCTATGATTTCTTTAAATACAATTATCCAAACATGTCTTCTGCTAGTGTCATCTGATTTCCTGCTGGGATCAGAGGAGATTTGACAGAACTGGGATTAGTAGTGGTCATACTGGCAGGTGTGAGCAAACTAGTATACTAGTATAACTAGCATAACTAGCAAAAGTGGCAGTGGTTGTAGTTAGGTGCGTCTGCTGTTTGGTCACAACAGTTTGGGAAGGGAAGAAGGGATGTCGTTGATGTCTCTGGGTGCCATAGCCAAGAAGCATCAGACCACCACAGTAGATGCAACCAGGTGGGGGCGGGGCTATTCACATACAGGTGATGTTTCATCATCAGTGTTAGAGACGTACAGTGTACCAGACACACATTGTGTTCCACAGTGTTACGCAGCTATACAGTGATACAGACAGACAGTGGTGTCTCTCAGGCTGTGATTGAAAGGGGCGGTGCTCTGCTGTTGCTGTGACTACACGGGGGGTTGCCTGGCGGGTAGCGGTGACGGCCGTGGTGAAACGGCAGCCAAGAGCTCGCTGAAGATCTCCCGTCGCACCTCTTGCGCCACACTCTCTCGAATCTGGAAAACAAGAATCAGAAGAGGTGAAAGTGCTTAAAAACTTGACCTGATCCCTCAGATTGTTGTGGAGAATCCTCCTTTAATTTAAGCTTTTAATGCAAAGACACCTTATATAATCAGAAAACTGAGTACAACATTTTATTGTTATCTAGCTTTTATATCTCTGGAAATGTTGAGCACAGGGGGATAAGATAAGGTGTGAAAAGAACTGACGATTTTAAAAGAATCTCCTAAAAATGAGAAGAAATATGAAATGAAAGATAAGACGAGTCAAACTCTTGGTGGAGCCACTGTAAAGAAAGGGTTTATAGGACAACTCCACCCACTGCAATCAGCAACTAGCAGCAGATTATCTGCCATGCTAACGCTGTTGGAAATCAAATGAAAATGACTCAGTTTTTATATACGGTGTTTTATATGTACTGCAAAGATTTATGATTTTAGCGTATTGATGGGCAGTAGGTAGGAACCTGATGGTGTCATAGTATCTGATCTAGATAGGAACCTACAAGGTGAGTGAAGGAGAAACGCTCAGTGTATCTAAGAGACACAGTGTAACTAAGAGAAGTTTCACCCGATCCAGCTTTATTAAAAATAGAAGTTTTAAGCCTAATATTCAAAATAGAGAGTATTTCTGTCTCCTGAATCCAAACTGGGAGCTGGTTCCACAGACGAGGGGCCTTAAAACTGAAGGCTCTCCCTCCCATTCTACTTTTAAATATACCAGGAACCACAAGTAACCCTGCAGTGAGAGAGTGAAGTGCTCTTTTGGGGTGATACAGTGATATGATCTTTAAGATAAGATAGAGCCTGAATACTCAAGACCTTGTATGTGAGGAGCAGGATTTTGAATTAGATTCTGGATTTAATAGGGAGCCAATGGTTGCTCAACTCTTGACTGTGTAGCCAGAAACAAAGGAAGGAAACAAACAAACAAACATCTTTTGTTCGTGGTCTTTGGTTCCATGGACAAAAAATGTTTTATGGATATTTGCTGCTTTTCTCTGTAAACTGAATAGTTGGAGACAGAAAACGAAAGACTTTTGTTTAAATTTACATCTACTATTGTAGCCTGACTCCTGGATTCCTTGTTACCGGATGTGAAGATACAGGACACGTGTGTAGTCCAGAATGCCTGCTCGATGTTAAAGGACTATTTAAACCGCCTTCTATGGATTTGTGACTACTCCGCCTCCAAGCCACGCGCTGCTTTGTTTGTTTTGTTGTCGTTGTCATTTGGTTTGGTTTTCCATGTACAACACACACACGTCACACTTGCTAATGCATTCATGCATCACTTCACACCCCTTGCTACTGACTTATTATTGACTTTAATAAATATTTATTAATCATTGTTAAGCCGAGAGTGCAATTACAGTCTCTGGTGAGACCTACGAGCATCTGTAACTTCATTTGTAAATGTTTTTTCCTCTATAAACATAATAACAGAAGCAGCAACACTGAGTCAACAACATTGTTTGGGCAGCTGGTCCTCGCGCTTAACAAAGAGGAAAGCTACGATATGTCGGGCAGGAATTCCAGAGTGTGATCCCAAAAAGTTGAGCTGCAAATGAATTTCCTGACCTCAATCTTGGCTTCGAATAAATTGCTTTAAACCATTACCTCTTTGATGAGCTGCTGCAGGCTATCCACTCTGACTTCCCCCGCTGCTCCTTCCTCCACCTCTGGTGCTTCTCCTCTGCCACCTCCTCCTGCTGCTAATGCTGCTCCATCACTGGCTCTCTCCTCCTCCTCAGTTTCCTCAGTGTGTACGTTGGGTCGAGGAGGGGGCGCAGGGGTTATATTAATCGATGCCCGATACATTCCTTGCTTCTGTTTGCCATCTCCTCCTCCTTGATCTTCTCTCACTGGACTGACTGACCTCGGGGAGGGGTTTGTGTAGGAGGAGTGGCGGTCAGAGCCGATCTCTGACTGCAGGAAGAGCTGCTCTCTGAGGAGGTCTGACACCTGGACAGATAGGAAAGACGGGCAGGAAAAGGTTAAGACATTAGTATTTTCAGCTTTATGTAACAAAAACATTGCGTGTGTGTGTGTGTGTGTGTGTGTGTGTGTGTGTGTGTGTGTGCGTGCGTGCGCGCTGACCGGCTCCATGGCTCTCAACGCAGAGGCGGTGGACAGACTTTCAACACTGAAGTCTCTGTGAAGACCCTGAGGAAAAGAACAATGGCAGTATTACAACAAACTAATATAACAGGCCTTCTGCCTTTTCTCTCAGAATCAGTTGACAATTTTTGTACAAAATTATTTAGCAAAAACATAAAATATTATGTTTATGCTTCAGTATCATGGAATATATCGTAGTTTCAGTAGCAAAACTGCACTGATTTAATGACTTTTAATGGGGTAAACTTTGAAGTGCTGTATCCTCATGTGGCTTAGGTGGCTGGTGAAAACAAGTCACAGCATATGAAAGGCCTCCTTTTTAACTATATATTTATACCAGCCTAGCTAATTCTGAGGGGGCCGGTGGGGACTTTTTAGCCCCACGTCCTTTGTTGTGTCGCTGTACTTTAGTACTCTTCCATGACACTTTTCTTTTACATATATTTGTGCCATTTTACAGATCTGATGTTTCAGGTGTTTTTTCCCCCAGAATTTAACACAAAAAGCATGACAATAGCTGTTTTACACAAATCCTCTGGTGTGCATTTACTCTGTGCTGCGTGCGGTGCGTCAGCTCCAGTCTGTCTTCCAGCTGCTGTTCGAGCTCCTGCAGTTCCTCTCTGACCGCTGACCTCAGAGATTGAAGCTGCTCCAACTCCAGCCTGCAAACAAACACACACAAACACACTCTCCAGGTTTGCTTTGCATTGCGGTGTCACGGCACCGTCACATTTCTGTTTGCTTTTGTGAGTCACCTGTCAGCAGGGCTCAGGTGATTGTAGACCGGAGCCTGCTGTCGGATGATTGCCAGCTCCAGATCCATCATCTGACTGCGGAACAAGTTCAGGCTCCGCCTCTTCTGCTGAAACTCTGCCAAAGTCTAAAACCAGAGACGGGCGCACAGTGAATCACACATTTACTGATAGTGACAACGGTTTGCTCCAGCGCTTTCTGGTTGGAAGAACAAGCACTGAAAACTAAGAGTGTGTAGGTTTTCAGTCATGCAATGGAAAATATGTAAATATGGAACACAAGGTTCTTACATGTAAATAATGAGCCAGTAAAAAAAAACCAAAAAACACTTGCTGCTTTCAGTGGAATCGAAAAGCAACATTTAAATACTGAAGGCTATATCCGGGAACAAACACTGTTTTATTGATTTAACATACAAACGTTCTATGTGGCCAAAATAGAGAAAGCTACGCAGGCATCAGAGGAGATGACGGTACCTGGTGATTAGGCAGAGTTGCTCTGGGCTCACTGAACATGTCTGGAGTATCGGCTCGGTTCTAGATGAGGAGAACAGCGATAACAACATAAGAAGGGAAACTCCGAATAAGAAGAAGAACTACAAACTCCAGACTAAACCTTAATTAACAGGGTGATAAGACAGTGTGACTGAGGAGGACTGACCAGACTCTGAACTGTTCCCCGGATCTCATGCAGGACTCTCCTTAGCTGCATCTCTGTGCTAGATGGGCTCTGGCCGGGTCCTGGACCTGGAGCATTAGCATCACGAAGCCCTGGATGGAGGTTGTGACCTGGGCTAAGGGCCAAACCCATGCCTATGTGGAAGCCAGGAGGAGGAGCCAGCCCTGGATGCAGACTGTGTTCTGGGGACACTGTCGGATGGAGATGGGTGTGGTGGGGAAATGACAGGTACGGGTTGTAGCCTTGATGACTAAAGTAGGGCGAGCCAAACTGTGAGCCTTGAGGAGGGAGCTGGTAGGGTTGCTGGTGACTGTATTGATGGTTATAGACCGGGTGATACATTCCAGAAGGTCCAGGATGCAAGTGACCCGAAGGGATGTGGTGAGGAGATGTGGGAGTTGAAAGAGGATGCAAGTTGGAGATGCTGTCATGCTGGGGGCCTGGGGAAGTTGAAGGCTGAAGGAGACTGGTTAGACTACAACGGTGGTTCACTGAAGGGCTGTGGTGATGGTGGAGGTTAGGAAGACTACCGTGTAGATGAGGAGGGGTGTACTGCAAAGCAGGGTTCGACATGAAGGGATGTGAGCTGGAGTTAGATCTTTGATTAAGATTTGGACTGGGACAGGGGTATTGAGCTGAACGGTGAGAATCAGAGAACAGATTCTCCTCTGGATTCAAACTTTGCTGGTTTCGGTAGGCATTCATGTTTTGCTGGAAGTGGCCAGGCTGCTGCGGATTGGACGACAAATCTGGAACACTCTGGGTGCTCCAAGATTCGGCATTTACTCCTGATGGCCAATCAGGAGGAGGGCTGGGGCTTTGTAGGGAATAGGATGGCCGCATCAGATACCGAGGTATGGGCTTAGGTGGAAAGACAGCTGGTGATTTTTTTTTGGAGCTAGATGAGCAGGCAGGATTTATGATCAGAGTTGACAGGCAGTTGGTTGGTTCTTCCTCCACTTCTTCCTCTTCCTTCTCCTCTCTTCCGTCTTCTTCTTCTTCCTTGTCCTCAGGCTCAGGGGTGTATTTAAAGGAGTACTTGGGCTGGGTGCAGGACGCCAGGCCTTGCCCAAACTGGATCCTGACAGATGATACAATCTTGCAGGGCGAAAGGAGTGAAGAGGGCAAGGAAGAGGACCTCTGCATGGAGATGCCACGTCTCTGGGAGGCTGTACGGTTCGACTGTTTGGCTCGGTCTAAAGCACTATGGACCAGAGAAGCTGGAGCCACAGGACAATGTGATTCAGCTTCATCCAAGAACACAGGCTCTACTTTGACTTTGTTCTCACCACTCGTTTTCTCTGTGGATGTATCTGTGTCTCCTTCAGTTTCTGTCGGGTTCTGAGTGTGCTCTGGTCCTTGCTCTGAATCATGTTGGGGTTCCTTTGACTCTGGCTGTGCTTGTTGTTCTGCAGCAGGCATACTCTGAGCAGACTCAGGCTCTGGATCAGGATCAGGATCAGTCCGGTCACATCTCTCAACATTCTCCTTACCCAAAGTTTCATCTTGCTGTACTTCTACTGGCCTGCTCCTGGGCAGATGGTGAGCTGTGTACTGTGGAATCTGCTCTGAAGTCTCTGTATCCATGTGCTCTTCCCTGGAGCCGTTACTTCGATCCGACTCTGCAGCTTCACCTGGCCTCGCCTCTTCCTCTCTACCATCTGGCAGGTCAAATGCTGGCTTGTCCATTGCAAGGGGAGTAGCCACGTCTTGTGAAGGGTGCGACGTCACAGTGGTCTCGCTGTCACAGCTGTCACTACTCACCTGCACCTGATTACAATTAATTCAAATTATACTTAAATCCCAAATAATCATAAATATTGAAAAATATATAACTAATAGTGAAAGGGTATAGTATTTCCCCACAATGAAGAGGAGTAGAAACATAAAATACAGCATTACAAAATCAAATTCTCAGGTTACAGTGACTAAATTTTTGTGGTTGCAATTTTCTGATGGTTGCACTTTTGAAATGTGCTCTGCAGTAATCTTTGTAATCCAAAATTCCCATGTGCGACCAAAAGACGTATTACTTGCACACGTTTTAGTCTCCAATTAGAGTCAAAGTCATTAGAGCTGCTATTTTATTCAATCAGGACACCTTGATTTATATTGGTGCTTTCTTACCACTGAATGCTCAGTTCCTACTTGCTAAATCTGATTTATGTTAGATTACATAGGAGTACTTTTTTTTTCTTTAAATAAGAGAATAAAATAAGCGTTCTAGGCCACATTTGATTACGCTGCTTGTGATTCTTCTCCTGCTTTGACTAAGTTTTGTCTGGTTTTTCATGATTCATTTCAAATAAGTCTGAAGGTGACGGTCATGAAAAAGAAAAATAGGAGGGATGCACAGAAGAGACTTAAAAAAAAAAGAATGAGAAACAAACAAACAGACCTTAAGGTGGCTGTTGAGATCAGCAGAAGGCTCCTCAGCATAGCCGCTGCTGTCAGACTGTAGGCTGTCTCTCCTCGAGAGGTCTACTAGAAAGAGAGAAAGGGGAAATAAACAGCTTTATTTCTTCCTGCATTACCCGATCTGTCCTGCAGGTGGCAGAGCAGAATCATTCATAGAAAACATGTTAGCGTGCAACAAGAAGCTGTGTAGAAATTCTATGTCTAAAGGAAACGAGATTCTTAGTTCATACCGAATAAAAACACATTAAGATGGAAAGAAAGACAAGGCTTTTAAGTGGATCAAAGCAGATAAAGAAGGGCTGCAGGAAGCTGCTGAACTCTGAATTTTAATTGGGGGAAAAAAACGACACTCCACTGGTTTGTTGCATGATTTACTACCAAGCAGTTAAAGAATTTAAAACAAAACCTTCTGACGTTCTGTTAGAAATCCTATAAATAAAAAAGCCCCACCAATTTTTTCCCCCCATTTATAATGAAAGAGTTCTTTTAAGATTTCAACAATGTTTTTCTATGAGATCTTATCATGTTGCATATTTAAAGCATCATCAGATTCAAGCATCAATAGGAGTGTTTGATTTGGAACTCCAGTGAACTATATATAGTTTTATGTACTCGATCTGGCTAGTTAAGGATTAAAAGATGGGCTCGCACTTCTTACAAACAATGGTGTGACTATATGGACAATGAAGATAAACAACAATGTTCATAACGGGTTCTAACAGAATCCACCTTAACAGGGAGTCGGTGTTAATGACAGAAAAGTCCACAGATATTTAGACAATAAAATGTTAAGAAGTGAAATTTCAGCCGTGGATTTCTTCAAAGCGTCATTTTCAAGTAAAACGATCTAAACCAGGGGTCTCGAACTCCAGGCCTCAAGGGCCGGTGTCCTGCAGGTTTTAGATCTCACCCTGGGTCAACACACCTGAATCAAATGATTAGTTCATTACCAGGCCTCTGGAGAACTTCAAGACATGTTGAGGAGGTAATTTAGCCATTTAAATCAGCCGTGTTGGATCAAGGACACATCTAAAACCTGCAGGACACCGGCCCTCGAGGCCTGGAGTTCGAGACCCCTGATCTAAACAATGAAATTTTTGTATTATTCAAACGTATCTTGGTGAGTGTTCCACAAGGAATGAAATGCATTCAGTCAGTCAGCCCTCACAGACACAGTACACATTTGCATTTTACTGAAAAGCACTGAATACAAACATGACCATCTGCTTGCTTAAAGGAAAAATGCAAGTGAAACGATAAGGTCACTCAGAAACTCAAGTCAGCGCTCACCTCCCGATCTAGACGTCCTGTGTGGGTTAGCCTCGTCTTCGTTAATCTACAGGACAAAAACAGGCTGAGTTTTAGGAGAAAGAAAGAACTGAACAGAGTCCTTCCCCTAAATAAAAGCTCAGGCTTTTTACCAACTACTCCGCTTCACTGAGCAGATTCAGGCAACGTGTGTCAACAAGCTCGTTTTTCTAAAGCTGCAAAGACCAGTGGACACGGGTTCTCATCTACCTGACACCCATGTGTCCCTTTTCTGTCTTCAAGAGTTTTTTGGTTTTTCTACCCCCCCCGATGACGTAAGCTGTTGTGAACAGCTGGTTCTGAGGTCTAAAGTATAGCCTAAATATGCATAAAATTTCACTTCTGCCAGCGTATTACAGTAAGTAGAGGATTTTTGTCTTTATTTGCATGAATTTGAATCCTAGAGTATCGTTCCAAGCCATGCCCACTGGCTAACAGCCTACAAGGGAACCAGTCTGTGAGAACCGACAGCATACATGTAAATGTGAAATGGCTTTGGTAACCTGGGACACCATCACAAACACAGGAACAGCTAAATAGTAGTTGGTGACAACATTGTAACATGCCCATGGAAAGAGGTCACCCACTAATTTGACCAAGGAGTATGAAGCCCCCAGAGAAACCCGTACCTCCTCTATTTCAAAAGAGTCTGCATTTTCTGTGCGAAGATGTGCCGGCCGTGGCGGAGCCAGGGTGTGAGGAGCTTTCTCTGGGGTGGAGTTTCTTTTCTCCACCTCTTTAACCACCTGAGTGCCTTCCCCTGTTCCCTGGTTGGTTGACTGAAGGTCTGGGTCGGTGGTGTGCTGTTCAGGTCTGATGGGAAGTAGAAGTTAGTCAACTGAGAAGTAACTGGTAGAATATTTTGTTATTCAGTTATTTATATAACCTTAGCTTGACGTCTGAGCAAACTGGGACAGTGGGAGCTTATGTATGAGTACTGCAGCTTTGGATGCATGGATTCAAGCTGGCAGTGAAGTTTCATACTTCATGAAGAGTCTGATATCGGTTATTAATAAATACATGAGAGAGATTAACAGCAGCTTACGTGTTTTGAATTAAAACACGGATGCTATGAGTAGCACCAGGATGCTAATATGACAAAAATTACATCCCAAATTTGAGGTACTTTACAAATATTTTTCTTCTGTGTGATTCAGTGAATAATACATTTTAAGTCATTCAGAGGAATAGTTTTAAATGGAAACTTTCTTGTTAGTCATTCTAGTCACTTCTATTTATAAACCCAATTACAAAAAGGGTTCATACTCTGTATGTAAATAAAAGTAGAATACGTTGACTCACAAATCTCAAACTCATATTTTATTCACTGTAGAAGATAGCTAATGTTTGCACTGAGAAATTGTGGCATTTTAGAAAAAATACTAGCTCTTTTTTTTTTTTTAATCTGATTCTCAGAAGTAAAAAATAAGCACAGGCTAATTCTGATAATCTGCAGGAGTCTCTGTGGGCAAGGGATAAGGCCACGAGTCAATACTGAATCATGAATACCAGAAATACCAGATGTGAAATGATGCCTGCATCATCATCCAGCGCGATTATGATGGTTAATGATGGTCTTTGGAAGCCTATTCTTGGAGAGTGGTACAGATCTTTACATGCTAGCTAGGAGTACTCTGACTGCAGTTATGTGCGGGGATGCAATCCTCACATCTATTACCTGAGATGATTCAGTGACACCTGGGTTACTCCTTGTACAGGACAATGCCCAGCCTCATGTCTGCAATTCCTGAATGACAGTAACTGATGGCACTGACTAGCCGTCACATTCCTCAGACCTGAATCCAATTGAGAACATCTGAGATGTTATGGTGCATCTGAAACCAGAGACAGACCGTCTAGGAGCTCACTAATGCTCTGATCCAGATCTGGAAAGAGATCCCCAGGACACCATCTAATATCTTATTTGCTATAGGATTAACGGTAGCAAAAAGCAAAACTAGAAATGGTCTGTGGGCACCACTTGCTAAGTATTTCCCTTTTGTCTCATTTGTTGCCTCTCCATCACACCTGCTGTCACTGTTCTTTGTACTAAAGCAGGTGAAATGGATTCACAATGTAATATGATTCCTAACTGGACAGACCGATATTACTGAGGTCTGACAAAGTTTGAGAACCACTGGCTTCAATATCGATCTATATGTGTCATCCACAACTTCAAACTGGTTTATATGCATTAAGTAATGATACCTGTTGTCTGTTAGGGAACCTGTCTCTCCATCCCCACTGGTTTCCTCTGTAACTGTCGCGAGGGGACAGTTGTCTTTCTTGCGCATGTGTTTTGGGCTAACCACCTCTGCCTGGTGGTGAGAGTTGGTACTGGATCCGTCCTGTTCTGCTGACGCTGGTGCGTCAGCAGGAGCTTCATGTCCATTGGTTAGCATTTGCTGGTTAGGCGTTTGGGCTTCCGTCGACTCTGAGTTGGACGAGAACAAGTTGCGTCTGCTAATGCTTCTCGTGAGGATTTTGGCAGCGTTTATTACTGGGTCCCTCTTCTTCAGAGGAGAAGACTGCTCGTCTCCTCCTCCCTTTCGTCCTCCTTTTGCTCCTCCCTCTACTTCTCAGACACAATTATAAAAAGTTAGAAAAAAGCCAAATCACTAACACTTTGGAGTAACACAAATATTGGTCAAACAACTACTAAAATAACTATTAAACTATTAAAAACTATTAAAAAAAACAAACCAAAAAAAAAAAAAAAAAAAAAAAAAAACACCTGTCAGGAGTAGGGATGGGTATCGTTTAGGTTTTATCCGATATCGGTGCCAAACCGGTATTTTTGAAACAGTGCCGGTGCTTAAACGGTGCTTAAACCGGTGCTTAAAGAATGGAAAACACAAACTTTGTCCAAAAACCTCTCATGTTCAGCTGGTTTTTTTTGTAAAAAGATAACAATGTTAGCCTTTTCTGCAGCTATAGAGCATATACGGCATCACTCTTGGCTGGAAGCAGTGCTTAAACAATGGAAAAAACACAAACTTTGTCCTAAACCTCTCATGTTTAACTGTTTTCCACTTTTTCTTTGGTCATTTTAGCCTTTTTGGCCAGGGTGAAGGGAGTATCTGCCATCAAACAAGAAGACAGCTGCATGTAACTACGACGGTGTTTGCTAGTTCACCTTACATGCATTAATGTAATAACGTGGTTAGCCTACTCAGCGTAAATTACACACGAACAACATTAAGCTACTCACGCAGAGAAGAACAGCTGCTGCTGCCATCATCATCCTCATCATTTCTGCTACACTGGCAGGGCTAGGGGCCAGGACTCTACTCTTCGTGTTTTTGGGGGATGTTGCTAACTCCGGGTCCGATAACAGGCAACCCACTCGCAGTAGATGTGCTCGGTGTGAGGTCTTGCAGCAAGCTATCAAATACGGCGCATTTCTCGGCTTTTAAAAAAAACGTTATGCGTCGCCAGGTGTTTCATCAGATTTGAGGTGTTACCTCCTTTGACAGTATCACAGTATCAGCTTAAAGCACTTGTTGCAGGCTGCTGAGTTTGCATATTTTGCTGTGAAGTACAGCCAGACTTTTGACCGCTTTGCCTTGGTCATTTTTAACCTGTAGCTCTGCTCTAAAAGAACGTACGTACCTGGCCCCGCCTACTATCCTCGGAAACGTAAAATGATTGGCTAGAATCCAAAGTGTATCACAGCTCAGGAAAAAAAAGCACCGAAATAAAGCACCGAAATGTGCGCTGCTTTTCGGTCTGGTTACTACCGTTTATGTCAGAACCGGATACCGGTACCCATCCCTAGTCAGGAGGCAAGGGTGCTGATCATGTCTTATTTAAAAATGTCTGTTCATCGTCTGTTCATCGTCTGTTATGTAAAGTGATCCTTGTTAAAGCATCAAGTTGACCAGATATGACTAAAAACCATATGGACTTTGCTTTCAGTATCAAGTATAGGGCTACCCAACTATTCAGCTAGTGATTTTTATCAGTGTTTTTCTAGTCTGATGACTTCAGTTAAATAAGCCCACTGTAATATATTAAGTACATTTTATTGTAAACATCCTCCACAGCAGTAAAAGTCAGATTAGTGTTTGTGCACGACTCTCTGCGCTGCTCAGCCGGTCCAGACTAAAACAGTCCTTCAATGGACTTTCTGTTGTTGTTGTCGTCATTACCTTGATCCGTAGTGCTGATCCGCTGGACCGGCTGCCCAGAAACTTGACTGTAGAGCTGGAAGAACTCGTTCGCTACTGTTGTCAAGACCTCGATCTGACGGAAACGACCTGAGAAAGAAGGCAGACAAGACGGTCATAACTAGGGATGGGTACCGGTATCGTTCTGACATAAACGGTAGTAACCAGACCGAAAAGCAGCGCACATTTCGGTGCTTTTTTTTCCTGAGCTGTGATACACTTTAGATTCTAGCCAATCTGTCTGTGAAGGTTCTCAGTCATCCAGGTCATCGTAGTCAAAGGAGCTTGCAAAGAAAAGTGTCTGGACTTCTTTAAGTTGCTTGAAGACGTTTCACCTCTCATCCGAGAAGCTTCTTCAGTTCTAAGGTCAAATGGTGGAGAGTCCCAGATATAAACCTAGTGGGAGTGACCCCTCCCCTCTGTCCCTCTGTGGGGGGTCACTCCCACTAGGTTTATATCTGGGACTCTCCACCATTTGACTTTAGAACTGAAGAAGCTTCTCGGATGAGAGGTG
Organism: Mchenga conophoros; assembly: GCF_057382185.1. Lineage (NCBI taxonomy): Eukaryota > Metazoa > Chordata > Actinopteri > Cichliformes > Cichlidae > Mchenga > Mchenga conophoros. The sequence continues at coordinate 15,577,569 of NC_140541.1, forward strand.
AAACGTCTTCAAGCAACTTAAAGAAGTCCAGACGCTTTTCTTTGCAAGCTCCTTTGACATTCTAGCCAATCATTTTACGTTTCCGAGGATAGTAGGCGGGGCCAGGTACGTACGTTCTTTTAGAGCAGAGCTACAGGTTAAAAATGACCAAGGCAAAGCGGTTAAAAGTCTGGCTGTACTTCACAGCAAAATATGCAAACTCGGCAGCCTGCAACAAGTGCTTTAAGCTGATACTGTGATACTGTCAAAGGAGGTAACACCTCGAATCCGATGAAACACCTGGCGACGCATAACGTTTTTTTTAAAAGCCGAGAAATGCGCCGTATTTGATAGCTTGCTGCAAGACCTCACACCGAGCACATCTACTGCGGGTGTGGTGCCTGTTATCGGACCCGGAGTTAGCAACATCCCCCAAAAACACGAAGAGTAGAGTCCTGGCCCGTAGCCCTGCCAGTGTAGCAGAAATGATGAGGATGATGATGGCAGCAGCAGCCGTTCTTCTCTGCGTGAGTAGCTTAATGTTGTTCGTGTGTAATTTACGCTGAGTAGGCTAACCACGTTATTACATGAATGCATGTAAGGTGAACTAGCAAACACCGTCGTAGTTACATGCAGCTGTCTTCTTGTTTGATGGCAGATACTCCCTTCACCCTGGCCAAAAAGGCTAAAATGACCAAAGAAAAAGTGGAAAACAGTTAAACATGAGAGGTTTTTGGACAAAGTTTGTGTTTTTTCCATTGTTTAAGCACTGCTTCCAGCCAAGAGTGATGCCGTATATGCTCTATAGCTGCAGAAAAGGCTAACATTGTTATCATTTTACAAAAAAAAACAGCTGAACATGAGAGGTTCTTGGACAAAGTTTGTGTTTTCCATTCTTTAAGCACCGGTTTAAGCACCGTTTAAGCACCGGCACTGTTTCAAAAATACCGGTTTGGCACCGATATCGGATAAAACCTAAACGATACCCATCCCTACTCCTGACAGGTGGTTTTTTGTTTTTTTTTTAATAGTTTTTAATAGTTTAATAGTTATTTTAGTAGTTGTTTGACCAATATTTGCGTTACTCCAAAGTGTTAGTGATTTGGCTTTTTTCTAACTTTTTATAATTGCGTCTGAGAAGTAGAGGGAGGAGCAAAAGGAGGACGAAAGGGAGGAGGAGACGAGCAGTCTTCTCCTCTGAAGAAGAGGAACCCAGTAATAAACGCTGGTATCGGATAAAACCTAAACGATACCCATCCCTAGTCATAACACACCGCTCCAGAGAGAGAGAACAGCAGGAAAACAAAGAAAGAAAAGGACATGTGCAAGGCTTCCAGCCTGGACTGCTGGCACAGGACAGACTGTAGCCATGAATTTATGCTGACCCTGTTCAACAGAACAAACCACTTTTTTTTTAAGGGCGTAAAGCATCAACCAACTACAAAGCAATGACCAATTTGCTTTTTTAAGTGAAAAAGATCTTAAAGTATAGATTTCTGTATCCTGCATAGTGCTGAGTAAAATAAAATAAAAAAAATCATCTCAGGAGATTCACAGTTTCAGAAAACCAGACACCAGAGCTGTGACACTGCAGGAGACCAGAGACACGAACAGCAACTGCCAGAAACTATGGATTTTTTTTCAGTTTCCCCTGCTTTTGTATTGTTACAAGCTAAATGTGTGCTCTAGGCTCTAAAAATGAAACGGACATGTTTTCATCAGATTCTCAGTAAAGCTCCATAAATGTAATTTCAGCCTGTTACAGATGAAAGTTGACAGTCATGAGTTTGGCCTTTGCTCTAAAATAGAGCTCACTATACAAGTGTTTATTAGATGAGCAGAAATAAAGGAGTGAATGGTGGAGTGATTCCACAGCAGGACTTCATTCTTCAGAGAAATTGCTATTGTTAAAAATCTGGTTTTAAACAAAATGAATGTTTTGAATTGAAGAACTATTCTGAGAAATGAAAAACATCAAAAGCTGAACACGGACGTCAGCTCCGCCACTCCTTCCTCCTCCTCCCTCCTCTTGGGGTTGTGTAAGTCGAGCTGTCAGTCTTATTTCTAACAGGATGATGACTTGCATACTTTCCTGTCTTCCCTGCTCCCCCTGCCTGTCTCTCACTGTCTAAATACTCATCAGTCTGTTATAAAAACACCGACTTCTGTCTCCTGTCTTTATGTGAACATGTTGTTTCTCGCTTTTATGTAACAACCTGAAACACAGATCTGCTAACTTATATTTCCCTCACCTCTGACTTGCAAAGCCAAAACAACAACAACAACATTTATTTATACTGCATCAGAGGTAAAAGTAAACACATCATAACTGGATGTGTACATTTGATGGTGCTCTCACATAAAAAGTTAAAAGCAAAAGCCAAGTTGTAGCTTAGAGTTTACTCAGCATCTCTGATGTTTTAGCTTGCTTTAGCTCCTGGGTTCTGTTTCAGTGTGCTTTCACACCTACAGTTTATTTAATCTGGTTTGAATCAGTGCATGTTCTGGACGAGTGGATAACAATGATAATTTTACTCCAAACATCCAGCCAATATTTCAGGCAAAACCATACATAGCAGGCTAGTTGCTACAGTTTCTGTACTCTGTAGTCAACCACAAAGTATACAAGGCTACTGGAAGACGTTTAGCTTGAGTCAGTCAAGGTTAGCATAAACTAACTAAGCAAAAAGACCCTATGCAATGATGCAGATGTGGACGTTGGCCTTTCCTAAAATTTGTTTTTACCCCAAAGTGGCCCAAAAAACCCAAAACCAATTAATGCACCTTTAACCTCCTAAGACCCGAACTCTTTCACGACATGCATTTTTAATTTCTCTTTGATATTTTTTTTAACCTTATTTTTGTTTTTAAGAAAAATAAGAGCCACATATGAGGATTTGTTTAAAATTTTGATAGAACAGTAGCAGTATAATGTCCTCGTAAGTGGATATCAGGCCCATGTAGAGCAAAATTGAGTATTTTAGTCTAAATAACCCAAATTGTGATGTCCACATATGTGGATACAGGGTCCGAGGAGGTTAAAATAAGCTGCAGATCAGGCTGTCACTCACAACTCATGAGTATAGAACATCCTATTACACATACAGCTGTGTGTGATGATAGTAATACTGTGCGAGTGAGTTTCCTGCTCACTGCTGACTCTGCGTTAATGCTCATTCTGAGGATCCTAATACAGGAAGTGAGGATTAAGTGAAAACGGCACGCACTCTTTTTCTGTATCCATCCCTGGAGATTTCTTTCTGATGGTGAGAACGGAGCTTACATAACAAACAACAACACACGCATGTATGTCTGGGATCTAGGGAACCAGTGGACGAGTATGAGAATGTTCTGGAAAAGAAGAAAGCCTCCAGGAACCTGAGACGGGCCAGAAACTGTTAAAGGAGCAGTTCATCTTAGACACCCATCTGTAACTTTCATACATTTAGCTTTGAAATAAACATCTACTTAATCTTTTAGCTTTGGAGACCTGGACTGTCTTTTACTGTTACCATGTGCAAGTGTCCAGGTATGTGGAGGTAAAAAAAAAAAAAAAAAGGAAACGCTCCTCTGAAGTTTCATCTGTGCCTGTCATTTACAACCCTGGTCCACAAAAGTTGACATGTTGTATACAGTGAGTACATCAGCAAGGCAAAATATCAAATGTTGAGACAATACAATACACTTCCTTTAAATTTAATGCAAGGATGTTTCAAAAAACGTTGAGGGCAGAGGGACGTTTACCATTGTGTTGCATGACCTCCTTTTGCTTGATATGAGGTTTCAACAGTTCAGGGCGTTCTTTGTTGCATTTTTCCACTTCGCAATGCTCCAAATGTTTTCAGTTCATCCGTTGTGACCTTCAGAATGTAGTTTGTATCATCTTACAAAATTAAGCAAGGAAATACTTGAAAAACACCGCCAGATATGTAGCACATATCATAACATTTCCCCCATTTTCACAGGCTTAAAAGTAATTGATACAGTTTGAGGGCCATGTGAGGCCTGTCCCCTTCTTATTTAATGTCAGAATGAAGCAGACATAATATTTGAATTTGATTCAAAGGTTTTCAATCTAATTTCAAATGGGGCCCAAAGAGCTGTCAGTGCAAGTGAAGGCAGGTTATCGTTAAGCTGAAAAACCAACCTATCAGAGACAGCAAAAAATTTAGGAGTGGCCAAAACAACAATCGTGAAATAAAGGAACTGATCAGCTCAGCAACACTAAAAAGACCTGAAAGATCTCAGGAGAAAAAACAGCTGATGATCCGAGACAAACCTCATAAAATACATCTGCCAAACACGGTGGAGGAAATGTTATAGCATGGACGTGTATGGCTGTGAGTGGAACCAGATCACTAGTATTTATCGCCCATAGAGCAGCTATTCTCTCCTCAAATTCAGATTCAATTCTGGAAAACTTCATTTCCAAAATGAATGAATGAGCTAAAGCATAACATCGCAGAATATTTTCATCCAAATATTTAAAATAATTATGAAATTTGAAATTCTGTTTGTCCAATCACTTCGGAGTCTCTAGAAATGGGGGACCATGTATAAAAACGCTCGCAATTTCCAAACAGTTCAAGCAAAATTTGTGTTAAACCCTTCACTGGTCTAAAATCCGCTAAAAACTATAGACTTTCTATATTCATCCAATAAACTACAGCTCTAAGTGTACCGTCATGGATGCTGACTTTTGAACAAAGGGCTGATAACAGGCTCAATAGTCCATCTTTTCTTTATTTTAAAAACCCACCATCCATGATTTGAAAAAGACTTTCACACACACACACACACAAGTACAGCTAGCAGTGCCGCATGAGGGAACAGAACCGCATGGCTGGATTATGTCGAAAAAATATCATTAAACTGTTTGCCTATGCAGGATTTCATGGTCTGATAAATAATAAGCTTCAGCCGCTCTCAAATACTCTATAATGATTTCTTCACATTCTAATCTCTAATAATCATGTTGCTGATCCACTGACAGTTAATGCAGCTAATTGTGGGATGTTAATTCAGGTCTTTCCAAGTAATGTATGACTTTTTTCATTTGTTTTGTGGCAACATTTAAATTGAGAATGCACATCACTTTCTAATTCTATCGTTTTTTTTGCACCAGTTCAAGGCAAATACAAGCTTTTCTTTCCATTTGTATGTTGTTTTTGTATGTTACTAAAATTGTCAACGTTTCTCATTACATCGGTTTGATCTGCAGAATAATATCAGTCAGTAATAACAGTCAAAAGCTGTGACTTCTTTGTGAACTCTTAACACCTGAGAGCGTAAGCCTGGAAGAGTTGCATGATTTGTAGAGAGTCAACAGGTCTTCTGTTGACTCTCAGTCAGGGTGATGTCATGTTCACTTCTTCGCATTCATCTGAAGCGTTCAACACGTCTGATTGTGACGATTAAACTGAAATCATACTGAACTTGAGAGACTGCTGTCAGTACATTTGTGCTCTCCATTTCCACAATGAAGGCAGTGCAAGTGTCCAGCCAAGGTTCGCTGGGCTCTGATGTGTGTAATAAACAAACATTGATAAGAGAGCCACTGCAGACCTTTGGATAGTGTGTGAGAGCATTGCTAGAGTTTGTAGCAATGGACTCAATATAAAAAGCATTAGAGCAATGTAGACCGTGCTTGTGGCTGAAGAGGCACAGCTGCTCAGTCAAGACAGCTGGAGATTTCAGCGAAACAGGAAGAAGCCACTTGAAGTTGTTTGTCATATGAAATTCAATGGAAGCCAGCGGGGCCGAAATTAAATATGAGAAATAGGACTGCGCCTTTCCAAACAACACAAGTCAAGAGACAAGGTCAAAGGATTTTTATCATTAATAAATACAAAGAGGTTTTCTTTCCTGTGATATTCCCGGGACAAGTTAAGGTGCAATTATTTCTTTGCACACATAAAAGCTCACAACAATCAGCAACAACATTAAAACAAGAGCGAGTTGAATAACAATCAATCACGCCTTTATAACTTTTTTAAATATCCTGCTTGGAAACAGCGGTGTATGGCATTTATGCAGATGCTCCTTTGATTCGGATCAACTAAACAGTGTCGCAGAGCAAGCATACCCTCTTTCGTGGAAATGGTACTCCCCCAGAAAGCTATCACACCAAACCACACCATAACCCTGCTGAGGGTTGACCCGAGGACCACAGCAAAGAGCCAAAGGTGATGACTTTTATCTGCCCACCACAACTTTGGCTTTGACTCGGTTGAGTCAAGGAGCTTCAGTTTGCGTGCCATCAAACATCTTGTGACTCATATAGTTATTACTGGGAGCTAACAAGAAAATGAGGTCGTGACCCTGAGATATGCAGACAGAAATAATATATGTACACGAGCAGCCACACCCACTCTTGGTGTCCATAATGACCTGCATTAGTGTTTTAGAAAATAAACATCCAGGCCTGGGACCTTTGGTAAACTAAATGTCAGGATTTCTATTTGTTGGTGATACAGATTACTTCATTGGCTACTGTCTGCAGCTCACACTCACAATATTAACCTTTCACACCACAACGCTCTACGTAGAAAAATCCAACAGCTGTTGAGATTAACTTTTGTTAAATTTAGTTAATTCTGCAACACACACACACACACACACACACACACACACACACACACACACACACACACACACACACACACACACACAAAGAACAACCTTGAATGACAAGAAGAACATTGAGTGCTGCAACAGATGGCATGGCTCTCACAGAGCCCTGATCAACATCACAGAGTCAGACTGAGATCACATGATGAGACACCAGGCGCCGACATGGACTCAATTCAAAGTGTGGCATTATTCTGCAAAATGCCAAAGCCTGCATTGGCATACTGATGAGTCGGGATCAATTTAAACCAGTAATCTAAATTCCAAAGAAGTTAGGGCGCTGTATAAAATGTTTAAAAAAAAAACAAACCCAGAATGCAATGATTTGCAAACCAGATTTTACTCACAGAAGAACATAAAAACATTCAAATATTTAAAATGAGATGCACCATTTTAAGAGGAAAAATTTTGTCTCAGTTTGTATTTTGTGGCAGCAACAAATTAAAAATAAATAAATAAATAAATAAAAGCAGGCCATGTTTACCACTGTGTAACATCTCTTCTTCTTTTAACAGCAGTCTACAAACTACAAACTGAAGAGAACAGCTGCTGGACTTTCAGAAAAAGAGTGTTGTCCCATTTTTGTCTGCTATCTAGCTGCTTAACAGTCCTGGGTCTTCTTTGTCATATTTTTTAATTTAGTGATGTTCCAAATGTTAATGCTAAACTGCCCTGCCTGCAATACAGACCTTTTCACCAAAGAGTTAAGGTCAGTGATCCTAACACTGGTTTTCAGCTTTGTCCCTTACACACAGGGATTTCTCCAATTTCTCCAAATGTGTAGGTGATATCATGCTCTGTAGATGAGTCTCTGCAATTTGACTTTTGGGACAATTATTCTGAAATTGCAGCACAGTTTGTAGATGCAGTTTTTTTTTGCAGACTGGTGAACCTCTGCACAGCTTTGCTTCTGAGAAACTACCTCTCTAAGATGCTCTTACAGTCCCAGTTACTTTTCCAGCCTTTCGTTGCCTTCTCCCAACTTTTGAGACGTATCGCTGCCATCAAATTCAAACTAAGCCAATATTTTTAATTAAATACTGAAATGTGTCAGTTTAAACATCTTATATATTTTCTATGTACTAAAATAGGGGCTTTGGAAATGCAAATCAGTGCATTCTGTTTATATTTACATTTACACAGCATCCAAACAGTTTTGGACCTGGGTTTATATTTGGCTTTTATGCAGTTGAGACAGTTGTTCATTTATCATAGTTGACACCACAAATCCGCATCTTATGTTAGCCGTTGACAAGTGTATGGCTGGTTGTGTGAAGTGATCGTGACAACAACTTACTTGCAGGTAAAAAAAAACTAAAACAAAACTAAAACTAAAAAGACAAGACCAAAAAAGAAAACAAGGCAGAGCTCGATCGGCCGTATGAAAATATAAATCTGTTGCCTTCAACGAGCACAACAGCAACAAAGAACAGCAAACAAGAAGAAGTGAGACTTTATCATCAATAAACTGGAGCAACTAAAAAGTAGAAAAGTGACCAAAGACTCAGTTAAAGTATTCTAGAGCTGAACTAATTTCACCTCTGAAGTGATTCATCTTCAGACACACACACACACACACACACACACACACACACACACGCAGCTGACTGTCTTCTTCTTGACAGTTTAACAGTGTAAGTGCAGTAAAAAAAAAAAAAAAGAAATGCTTTGCCAGATCCTGTGTGTGTGCGTGTGTCTGTTCGGTAGTGAGCCAGTACCTTCATGCAAAAACGCATTTGAAAACAAAAAGAGGCCAGGATGTTAGCGGAGCAGGTCTGTGTGCACGTGTGCGTGCGTGCGAGTGTGTGTGAGTTTGGGACAAACAGACCTTTGTCTTTGCTGGCAGTGTTGTCCAGGCAGTTGGCAGAACAGCTAAAAAAGCTGAAGGACCCCACAAAACACCACAATAATACTGGGAACAGGACACACACAGTCACCGAGCTTCACTTCCTCTGCCTACAGTTTCAGGACGTGAACCTCTGAGCTTCTCATCACTATCATGGTTAACCCTCCACCTGCAGCACTGAGGCTGTAGAAAGTAAACCCAAACACCAGAAGAGATGCAGCAGCGTTAAAAGCATGGAGGTACATACTTGTCAGGGCGTAGTTGGGGTTCTCCACCTCCATCCGCTGCAGCTGAGCTGCCAGGTAGACCTGTATATGTAACACAGGAAATAATGCCATTACAAACATTATCTGTGACTGATGGTAATACGGCAGCAGGTTTTCCCCTGCTGATAATGTTTACTTAATATAGAGGTAACTAAGAGTCACTGTGGGAATTTTTTTCCCTTTATGTTTGCATTCTGTCTGATCAATAGAGAAAGGCAGAGCTTCACTGTAACAACAGTATGAGTCACTGCACCTCGAGCTGTGGGCGCAGGTCTGTACCAATACACCTGGAAAAGTAACTAGAGGAGCTGGTTCACCAGCCCTCTCCCCGAGCACCACCAGGGCTGATCAAGACAGGCCATAACTCTGCTTAGCTATGGCTGTGCTTTGGTTGTAAAGTCTATGGCTGTGATACATTATCTTGTAATTTGGGGAAGACAAATTGCTTTGATTTGTTGCAAGTGTGCGGTAAATTTAATTTAAGCTACTCCTTAGTAAGCATCTCCGTCACTGTATCGAAGCAACACAAGTGAAATAGAGTAGAGCTTAGTTACGTGCATAACTTAAACCTCAAACGCAGCTGAAGTTTTAGCAGTAAGCAAGTCTGTAGCCACTACTTTGCCGCTCTCATTGACCACATACTGCCTTAGATTATGCTTGAAAAGAAGGACCGAGCATTGTGAGGTCTCACATTTGCCAACACACAACTTTGTGGACCACAGGAAATCCAATAATGATTCCTTGGGAATGTAAGACTTTCAGCGAGGGAATGCCAACGGGTTTTAAAAAAATTATTTTACACTCAACATCTATACAAGCCACAATTCTGCACAGTGTGAAGATCCTTGGTTCCTTGGTTCAGCGTTCCTCATTAGCACGCACATGGTAACACTGTAGATCAAGTTTTGCACACTAGTATCATGGCTGAACATCTTGTTCTGGTTTTTAGAAACCCCAATAAGAAAAAGCTTACTGCTATTTGGAGAGCTCCAATAAAAACTGGCCTACTGCTAAAAGCCAGAAATAGTATTATGCTCATGCCTACAGAGGTATTAATGATAAAATAAAGAGATAAAACATACCAAAGATATAAAAAAATATGAATAGGAATCTTTTTTTTAAAAAAAGCCAACGATAACAGTTTGACAGGGATTAAATTGTATTTTTGCACCAAGAAGGTGATTCAAGGAGATATTAGACAAAAACTTGGAATATCTCAAAATGGTCATCTTAAAAAAAAGAGATAACGGGGCAAGAAGAAGTGGCAGAGCTAAAAACTATGTACAGCAGATGAACTGTAGCTGAAAGTCACGTCTTTAAGAAATAAAAAAACTCCAGCAGAGAGAGCGATGCATGATGATTTCCAATTTCAATAAAACACTGCACCGATTTCCCATTTTCCTGGCAAAATGTAAAGAAACGAAGGGTGGCTCAAAACATTTGCACAATACTATGTGTCAAAAAACTTTACGTCCCTGAATATGGCTAGTGTATGACTTAAAAAAAAACAAACAAAAAAAACAAAACAAAAAAAAACCCCCTGAAAAATGTGAATGCTTAACGTTTTCTAATAAACCGCAAAAATATAAAGTAATCATGCAAATAAAGAAGATTTCATTGTTTTTGGAAGTATCTGGTCACGAGAGTATTAAAAAAACATTTAAATTTGGAGCAAAATAAATTTAATTCACGTTAAAGTTATTAAAAATCGTCCTGCATGAGTGAGTGTCAGAAGAATTTGCACCAGACCATCAAGTAGACTGTGAAACATTTCACTGAGTAAGTTGAAAGTTGGATCTGCTTGTGCCATTAAATGCAAAGTCAAGGATCACTGAAGTGACTTGGACGTATCCTCTGTGCTCCTGGTTCTGTGAAAGTGTTTGCAATGTATGGCCAGCGACCTTCTGATCATTCACAAGTGTGCATTATAAAAGTGCTAAACAAACTACAACGATGAACTTAAAAAAAAATCAAAACAAAAACAAATCCATTTCTTTTGCTCTGTCTGTACCTTGACGTCGATGCCTCGCGCCGAGGAGCTGCTGTTGAAGAACCTGGAGGGAATCTTTGAGGACAGGTCGGGTTCTTCTCGACCAAAGCCAAGGTTTAACAGGATTTCCTCAGGATCCTCCTCGTATAGGTCCAGCAGTTCTGACACACTGCGGAGAGACACACGTTAGAGAGAAAGTTCAGAATTAGTCTGAACTTTCTCTCTAACTGCAGAGTGACGACTGCAAATCTGAACCGCTATGAAAACACACAGCCAGCAAGCAGAGTCCTGCTCTTCAACCATTTTACTGAGACCTGAATCCTGACTAGCAGCAGAAGACTAATCCATCCCAGATTTTCACCTCAGGTTTTGCCAACACAACAAGTTGCTATTTGCGTAGAGCAGACAGTGTAAAGTAGTTATGCAAAATAGTGTATTTTATATTGTATTTGGGTGATTCTAACACAGTGATACCTGCATTTAGATGAGGCTGCTGTGGTTTCTTTTTCTACCCGCTGATAACTCAGCGAGATAATCGTCTGCACTGTAAGGTGATGATGCTACTCATCTTCATAATACAGTTTCTATTTTTATGTACTTGTGAAATCGTGAGAAGCCACTATACATCATTTACCACATTTAACACCAGCTAATAACGTCAGCCGCCAGACACGCCTGCTGCTCCGACCTCATCGCCTTATCCTGTCCACTCACCACAACCATCCTGATAATTTACCCACCACATGTGTTTATAGGTAAAGGATGTGGACAGTAGATATTTCTGATAGAGCAGTGACACTGCAAGCCATTATTACTCCAACCAAAAACAATTAACCTACATTTATTTCAACACTAGAGGTTCCTGATTCTTTACTTTGGCTCACAACTTTTAAAAAGAATTAAATTTAAGTGTCTGCTCATGGCTAGTGCCCAATCAGAATTACCCTGATGGGTCTGGGAGGAGGAGTTGGCCGTCCGATTGGGGTCTGGAATGTGGGGCCTCCCTGCTGCTGCCGAGCCGGGGCAGTCTGCTTCTCCCCACCCCAGGGAAAAGGGTAACACCACCTGGGTCTGGGTGCAGTTCCCCCTCCAGGGGCAAGGGTACCTAGACCCAGGGCTTAGAGTACGCTTGGGGAGTGTGATTGTGTGTACAGCGTCTCTTTATGTCTGTCTCCACGTTGGTTGCGTGTTGAGTAATTGCATATGAGAGCATGAGGGTGGGAATGGATGTTTGTATCTGTGTGTGCCTGTATGTCTGTGTCTATATGTCAGGTTGGGTATCAGACGCCACCTCTCTGGGGACATCTCAGGCCCTCCAAGGTTTGGAGGTCTATCTCCCCCCACCACCACTTCCCCTGCCAGTGGCGGACTCCCTCAGACATCGGTGCGTTGGTGGTTCTTTGTGTCTGGGGATGGGCGTCCAGGTACACACCGGCTCACTCCTTGGCGGCCACTTATCGGGGCCTGGAGCCTGGGGCTCGCTCGGGCCACTTTGGGGGTGGGGTGCCCTCGGCCTGGGGCTCGGTCACTCAGGCACGGCTGGCTGCCGGCGGAGCTCACGGGCGCGTCACTGCAACTCCCCCTGGCTTCTGCTCCACGGCTGCTGAGTGAGCCCTCATCTGGGACTCTCCTCAGCTCTTTCTGGGACAGTGGTGCGGCTGCCCCTCTGTTGGTCTTCCTTGGTCTCTTGTGTTCTGGGGGCCTCTGGATGTCTGGAGTTTCGATCTAGGGAATCTCCTAACTACTGCTCGACATCCAAGGAATTTAAAATAAGATGGTTTTTGGACAAAAACTCTTGCACTCCTCTTGAATAGATAACACTTCCTCTTAGAAATACACCCTGACTTTGACCTTTATGGACAGTAATTTTGTTTGGCTACAAATGAAAAACCTGAAGTACCAGACTGTTTCTTAAAGTTCACCATCGGGACACTTCTTCTGAGAAACTAGTTTGAGAAATGCTGTCACTTCATTACTTGGCAGACGATTGGATGAACCATCCGTTTATCACCATCTACCATGGGCAAACTTCAACTAATCAGGTCATCAATTCACAGGATGCCGAGCGTGCAAAAGAGGACATGCTACCATATAGTTACAGCAGTGCAGCTGCCTATGTACTTAGAATATTACAAGATTTATTTACATTTAATTTATTTATTACTGCACTTAGGTGGTAATAAATAAAAAAATTCATTGGCATGTGATTGGATGAAGCATCTGGCTAAAATAAATGCATAACTGCAGGCGCACTGGCTAGGTGCTTATTGGTCAGACTTACGTTTAACTAACAGCACAACTTAAAACCTTGGAATGCAGATACTCTACTGATTAAAATCTTCAACTCCCTTGCAAGGTAAACTAAAGAGTTCTCTGGTTTGAGATTTAATATCAGCATCTCTGAGAGTTACTTTCTGCAGATCCCTGCACAAATCTGAGTGAGAAGTGAGCAAATGAACTGACCTGGACACGGTGCTGCTTTTCCCAGATCCTGTGGAGTTCATACTCTTTCCTTTCTCTTTATATTGGCTCCTTTTCTGATCCGCCGCAAGATCAAAACTGCATATGAAGCATTAACATACAGAGAGGCATTAAATCACGCACGTGCATGTGAGAGAAGGGAGAATCTAAAGCTGTTTTTAAACATGAACTCTGGAAAACATCAGGAGAATCAAATCAAATCAAATGATTCACCACATCTGCTGCTTTACATGTTTCACATGTGTTCTCAACACTTGAAATAAACTGGTTTATGCAAGCTGCATGAGTCAAGCATGCAGGAGGCAGGGCACAGGACCACTGCTGCTTACTGTGAATTCATAGTAAGCATTCAATTACTTACTCTTTTCCTCACATGGGTGAAATTATGCATTTCATGGACTCTGACAGAGCTGGATGAGACATTAAATGGCCTTTCTCGTGCCAACTCTTTAGTACAGAGTCCATCTACGTCAGGTAATGTCTAGAAAAGCTTCAGGCTTAATGCACCAACCAGCTGCCACTTTATTTACTGAATGTAGAGAGTAAAACAAATGAACTCACCAGGCTTTGGTTTGAGGATAGTTGGCTGCAAAAGAAGAACATGAAAATATTAAGTATACATCCAAATACAGAATGCTGAGCAGCATTACTGTGTCACTGCTCTGTGCCTTTAATCAATAATCTATCAGAAACTTTCCCCCTGACCAAATCAACATAACGAAAAACACAGAACAGGACAAAAAGGAAACCATAAAGTCCCAATAAATCAGCTATATAAACAAGTTTTGACTTGACCACAATCCCAGGGGACTAGAGGTTGGACAAAACTAGCCTTAAAAATGAAGAGAAAAAAAAGAAAAAGAAAAAAGGAGTCAGGATGTGAAAGTCATAAATAAAATGAAAACACTGCATTAAAAATGGCAACAACCAAACAACAGCACATTAAAACGCACCATCAGAACATTTAAGAAACAAAACAAAACAAAAAAAGCATGACATGAGTGCACTTAAACCAAACAGCAAACCAGGGGAATATATGTGGATCTTTCAAAAGGATTAAGTATTGTCAACAACAGGGCGGTACTTAATGTGGGTGGCTGATTTTTTTTTTTCCTGGAGTCTGGCAGCAGCAAGTGGGAAATATTTTGGTTTTAAAGGCGAGAGTAGGCGACTACGAGGAGTTAACGGGAGGATGATGCAAGTCACCTTGAGGCGGATTATGGCATTAGAAGCCTCTTTAGAGCTGCTCTGCAAAGAACAAACAGCTGCACTGGTTACCAAAGAAATACATGACTGATGTAATATGATCTGGAATTTTACTAAGCCAATACAGGAGTGATGTCTTGTCTTTTCTTTGTAGCAGCTGCATCTTGGACAAATACTAGTCAAGAAGGGGTGTAATGAGACAATTAAGTACAGGGAGCTGTCGAGTAGTCTAGTCAAGAGGTGATAAAACAAATACTGGATGAGTCATTGTGAGATAAAACTGGTTTTAATTAAGCTAAAATTCCTAAGCTGATAAAAGCTATCATTCACAGAGACCGCTAATTTGAAGAAGACATTAAAGAAAAAGATTTTTGTGTTCGTCGTGAGTAGAAGAGGAACCTTTTAAAAGGTTAGTAACTAAGCTGATTTCACTTTTGCCCGAGTTTAGCTGAAATATGTCTTTGAATATGACAACATTTGGACGGTCAAAGAGGTTCTTCAGTGAACAAACTGTTTCCACAGACTTCAGGGGAAGTAAAATTACACTTGGGGGTTGCCATATAAATTGGGGGCATCACGTAAAAAATGGTTTCCTATTGTAACAGAAGATTCCCTCTCTCTGTCCCTCAGACAGAAAGACGACAACTTTAAATTTTAGGCTCTGCAAGAAGACTTTACTCTTTAATGTGACACACAAACCTGAATAGAAAGAAAGCAGGCACTGTACATCCTGACTACAGCAACCACTACAGACAAAAATAAAAAAAACTTTTAGATAGGAGAACAAGTTTTTCTAAGACCTTTTCCAATAGGCCGTTACAACAACGTACAACAGTTATTAAGAAGGTTCAAGATGACATTTTTTTAATGAGATGCACAGCTGAATGCTTGAAACTAAATAATCAAGCAACTATTAATTATAGATTAAAAAGGATAGGAACAGTGAGTGGAACTTCAGTACAGGATACTAGTTCAGTTGGTTGAACTTGCTCGCCATTAGCCTCTCCTTTACAATTCTGTCAACCATTTGCTATAAATCTCCCAGAAAATGTAAAGGCTAAGGTCTTCCTCAAGGTCTTTTTAAAATCACCGAGAAGGACAAAAAATAAAAATCTGTGACCATGTCTTAAGAAACTAACACTAGCCTTAATCTATACCTAGCTACAGCAGAGAATATCTGCCAAGTTTTTATTTCGTAACACTTGCTTTTGCCCAACTTGGTCGGAATCAAACCAGCTGTCCTAAAAACGTTGAAGTTTAATTAATGTGCCGTTTACCACGGTTTGCTTGTACTGAGCGCTGATGTAGGTAAACTTTCATTTTGTCAAGCAACTTAAAAAAAAACGTCATCACTTGCTGCAGGTCTGACTGCTTTTTTTTTTCCATTTAACAAGAACTTGCTGAGACATGTCGCCGTCTGTGTGAGAGCGTCTTTCTATTCCAGCTCATTTCAGATGAACTTCTTGGAATCAACAATGTTTTTCTTCTCTAACAGACCGCTGGATTAAAGCAGCCAAACGTGACAACAGTGACATCCACACGCTAATTCACCGATTCAGTTCCACACCATTCACCCCGAACTATTTAATTCACTAATTCACTTCTATCCCATTCACCCCTTAGCACTTTAATCCCTTCCTATCCTGTCCTCCTAATGTTAAACAGCATAAGAGCCAATTAGGATCTGTCCATACCTGACATCTGGAAAATCCTCCACAGAGGACATCAGCTACTCCTGTCAAATATCACTCTCAACATAATTAAGGCACATACTGTCAGGATATAACATGAAGCAGACAGAGACACTCAGACTAAAGAATCCTAATGTCACCTCTGTATAAACACAGACAGCTTATACAAAATCAAATGGTGAACACAGGCAGGCTGAGTCCTTGATGCTCAGGAAATGTTTAGTGACGCTAAACTAAATATCCTTAGACATGAAATATTTGATGCAGGTATTTTTAGTCAAATATGCATTTCCCATTTCCCAAATGTTTTATGAATTTGGTAATTTAATCAACCAAATCCTTCAAACTCATGCTAGCGTAACATTTTGAAAGTTTCACATTTGTGAAAGTGAATAGCTGCACAAACAACTGAGATTTTACTTTTAAAGACATGAGCCAATCGGTGGGAGAAGCTTATCAGGTTGGAATGTGTCACAAAAATTATCTTCAAAGAGTTCAGACTCGACCAATCCAAAGTCAGAAAGGCTGTGTGCAAACAAAAGAAAGTGTCATTAGCCTCCACAGGAGTGGTTGACTGATAAAACTCTCTTCCTGTGCAACACAGGGCAACTTCTGAGGGTTTTCAGAGTCCAGCATCAGGAGCGTAATGAAAAAATGCCAGGCATGGCTGGCCTGAGAAAACTAGGCTGCTGCTCTACAAAAACATTGCTGCTTGATGCCTTTGACTAAAGATCACATTAGAAAGCCAGAAGGCTGCAAAAACAATGCTTTGATGAGTGAGAAGAATGAATAGACTGTTTTGGTTTAACTGAGAAGCATTATGGAGAATGTAAAGGATACATGAACTGTTATTTATATAGTGCTTTTTTTACTGTGACTGAGCATGCATATTTTCACCCATTAACACACTCATACCAGCACCTTTTATCGATCACACTTGGGAGCGCTGCACAAAGCAGGGATCAAGCCATGGAGGTGGTAGCATCTGGGCCAGAACAGTTTGTGATCTTTGAACAACAAATTCTGACTTACTCCAGTAATTGCTAAAGAAACTTTTCGAGCTTGGTCCATGACTAGAATCTCAAGACAGGATGGGTCAAGCAGCTTAATAACAATGTAAAAACAAAAGTCATCAAGGGTCCAAAAAGAATAAATATCACATTTCAAAATGACCAGGTCCTAATCCTAAGCTGACAGAAGGGTTGTCGAATAGCCTGAAGTTCAACCCCCACCGTTGATACGCTATATTAGGTCATTTTCCTCAATAAATAAAACAACCAGATTTCACTGAGTGGTACAAATTGTCCTATTTGGACATCAGTGCTCAGAAAACTAAATTGATGGTTGTGGATTTTACAGAGAATTTTACGATTACCTGCCTTCAATGGAAAAAAGATGAGGCTACTGAGTTTGTGCAGCACTATAAGTGATAACAAGCTGACCTTTGAGTTTCAGGTGGAAGCCATGTGTAGAAAAGCTTACCAGCACAAGTGTACTTTTATCACAAGCTTTGAGGTTTCCATGTCAGCAGCACGTTTATGAGAAGGTTTTATTGAATCTGTTCTTACATACTCATTTATTAGCTAGCACGGGCCACTGAACCTCAACAGCAAAAGCAGGCTGCAAAGTACTGTCTAATATGGAGAGACAGTCTAATGTGTAGGAAAGTAGGACATGCGCGCCTTTATGACCTTCCTCATCTGTACAAAGTTAGGACTCTGAAGAAGACCCAGTCAGTTCTGGTTGATCCTAGCCACCACTTGTCTAAGATGTTCAAGTAGCTTCCATCTGGCCGGATACAGTATATCAACATGCAGGACAGACTATGCAAACTCGGTTGTTGTCTTTTTTGTGTATTTGTTGTGCGCTTTCTGCTGATACAAGGTAAAAACTTGTAGAATTAACCAATTAACACCTATTCAGCGCCAGATTCCCCCAACTGATCTCCGACACACACACACCATACATGACATTTCAACAGAAAGTCATTACAGGCTATTGTTCAGTTGGTAACATATACACTCTGCCGTCCTTACAAGATCACAAATATGATGAACACGCACACTCAGTTGTGCGTGCAGCGTGTTCCCACACCTCTGCCACTGTTGACTTTTCCTTCAAGAAGAAACAAGACTGGAATGAAGATGATGAGGTATCACAAGATACTCTGTTGATTTAAGCACCGTTTTGTCAGACCTTCATCCTTCATTTAAAACACATGATCAAAAGACACGTGGGTCAAAATAAATAGTTTTATCTATATTCATTATTATTAAATAAAAAAGAAATGTCAAAAAGTCAACTGCCTTTCTCTTCTATGGGACTCCTTAGGAAGCTCTATGGGATATGCAGTCCTGTGAAAATCAACGTTTTCCCAGGACTATACAGTCCTGTAAAAACACCAAATTACACTCAATGATTAAATAAATTGCTGTGGAAATTTTTTTGGCTGACTCTTCTTCACTGCATTGCTTCGATTAATTGATGTTTGTTGGCATTTCATTTGATTTTGACTGGGCCACTGCAAGACTAGATTTCCTGCTGTGCTTTAGCTTTTCACGCTTTAGCCGTCTCACATTTGACTCTTTAATCCTTTGGTATACAAAGGAGTACAGTTGACTCAATGACTGCAACATGCCCAGATTCTTTGGTTGAAAGTCCAAATCATCACATTTCCACCACCATGCTTGACAGTTAGTATGATATGTTGTGTTTGGTTTACATTTAACATTATAGCCATACATTTCCACTTTGGTCTCATCTGTCCAAAGGACATTGTTCCAGAAGTCTTGTAGTTTGTTAAGATGCAGCTTTCCAAACCTAAACTGTGCTGCCGTGTTCTTTTTAAAGAGAAGAGGCCAAGCCAACTTGTTCCTTCTTAGAAATTTCACAGTCATGATGTCAATTAAGATTTAACATGCCAATAGGTTGCAACACTCTGCTAACACAACCTCTGAATAACTTCTGCTTTTACAGAGGTCCTCACATTTGCTGATGATCAACTAATCGAATGTATCTGAGTAGCAGCACCTGGCTCCTACTTACCTCTTATTTCCTATAGAAGCATAATGGTGCACTTAGTTTTTTCAGAAAGTTTTTTTTTTCAGTTCTCTACAATGCGCTTTGTAATAGTTTGCTGATCGTTATAGGTCATTGTTTATCCTTCTAAAAGTTGGTTTTGGACTACTGAAGTTTGTATCCAAATTTCTCTCATGACCAAGCACAAAATAACTCATACTATGTTGATGACACTACACTTTACCTCCATTTAGTTTCCTTACACAGACTTTCCACTGACAGATCCGTAATGGGAAAAAAACCAAACCTCCCACACACACTAGATAAAACTCTCAATGGACATAGACCGTGTCTATGTATTTGTGGCTTGTACACTACACAATGCAACACATTACATGATGACTGCATGACCCAAAAATTGATTCCATTGAACTAACTGAAAGTGTTGGGATAACTAGAGGGTGTTCAAAATATCAACTATTCACTTCTCAGCTCAGTAGTGATTTAGGAGCGAGATGCAACAAATCTGTTCCTGACTACAACTCATCCAAATCTAAATAACCTGGTGTCCGCTGCCTCTGTGTATGGAGTCACAGAAAACTGAGAACTAAATCCAGTTCATAAAGCCTCTAAAGACAACTATGTCATTCAGCAAAGTACTACAATTCAGAAGCTTTGTTTTTAGGCTTTGGTATCATAGATTTGAGGTGCTTTTGCCTGTCCAAATAATAGTAAACCAGATCAGACCAGAGCAACCCTTAGTGGTAATATGAGTAATTCAACTCAGGATTACGCAATTTCCTAATCAGCAGTAATCCAAGCCAGGGAATCTGGAAGCATATATCGATTTTTCCTGAAGTGACCAATGATAACTTCACATAACATTTTATAAAAGCTTTTGTAATGTTTTTTTTTTTCCACAGAAGTCAAAAATGAACCACAGATGTGGTTAGCACAGAATCCAGTTTCCATCAGGTCAGAGTCAAGAACTACAGGGAGATAACAGGAAAAAAAACAACAACTTTATTTAAACACTCCAGGAAACCAGAAGGATTTTTTCCTGGACCCTTGGCAGGCTAGCCAATGTAGGACTTCATATTATTGAACAGTAACTATGACCATTAGGATTCTGTTTGCATTAGAATTATACAAAATAAATATATTCCTGGCAACAGAAGTTTGACATCAGTCTTGATTAGTTTTCTTAACTTATGGACCATTAAGGTTTTGCGTTGGGGGCAGCTCTGCTATTATCAGCTTTCAAACTCGGGCGGAGAACACGTTACCAAAATGTCAGTGTTTCTATTTTTAATATGCCATTTAAATCAGGATTCAATTACACAATTAGCAGAAAATGGAGGGAAACCGTTAACAATGAGAAGAAATTGTAAATCTTGCGAACTGACCTTCAGCCCCCAGTGAAAGGTCATCTTCAAAGCTGCAGCCGTTCTTCAGAGGCCCTGTTCTCACACACACACACACACACACACACACACACACACACACACACACACACACACACACCGTGAAATGCCGTCAGTGACAACAGTGCTAAACGAAAACAAATTCAGATTTGATAGTTGTAATGACGCGGCAAATATATTCTGATGCAATAAAGTCTAGAGAGTAGAGGAGCTGTCGCCATCACAAGTTTGACGTTCTCACTGTGCTGCACATAAACAACAAAAATATGGATTACCTCTGCTTGGAGAAGCACTCTGGTCATCTAGAGAGGCTCCAAGGGGAGTTCTGGAAAACAGAGAGATGATGAGTGAAATAAACTGAACACGCACACAAAATCCAACATCAGCCACCAGTTAGGTGTGCTGCGATTAACATGCACTAAAAAGGAAATAAGAAAGTAGCATGATGTATCGATCCACATGCTCTCTCTCTATTGGTAGTCTGTGTGCAGATTTGTACTGTGTGGCTGAAGCCACCTACCCTTAGACTACATCGTAGTAAATTCAAGACAAATCCAAGGTTAAATACCCATCTCACAAATATCCTAGATAACTGATAATAATGCTGTATGCCTTTGTATAGCAAGATATTTCCTAACTTGAGCGAGCGAACTGGCTGCTTGTCTGAGGCTGAGTGCCAACTTTAAGATCTCTCAAGTCAGTAGTAGTCAGTAGTCTGGGTAACCCAGACTAACTGGCAGTCAAATAAAGGCCAATATTTCCAGTCTAAGTCAGGTCAAGATACTTATTCTGGTCAATCACATCCTATACCAATTATTCTAGGTTAAATTCTGGTTTTAGAAGCTTTCGCGGTTGTACTGACAAGACTAGTTGCTCCAGGCTAACTGGCTGACAGATTAGGCTAGTTGACAGTAGTACTGAGGTAGCGGGTCTGAGCTGCTGTCTGCAGCAGGATGCTGGAGAGACTGTGCTGTTACACAACCTGCAGCTTTTATCAATGGCACAAGTTTCTGGCACCAAATAAAACACACACACGGACAGTTGTGTAATAGTGCGCAGTCGCAGTGTTTACTATTCCTCCCACTTGCCAAAATCAGCCATGTTGGCCCCAAGTCCCTACCCTGCGACTGTAGTTATAGTAACCTGCTTGCCATGTTACCACGGTGCCGTGTCATGCTGTAGACGTTTCTGAGTGACAGCGGTTAAAACTGTGCTTGTGTGATAACAATGTTGACTCAGCAGGAGGAACCCCTCCTCTGTTTGCTCTTTCTTTTTCTGCTTTTCTTTCCGTCTTCTGTCAGCTTCTTCCTGCATCTTTCTCTCCTTACTCCACTTCAGCCGCTCTGTGCACCCTATCTCTGGGCGTGGGTCTGCTGTCTTTGTCTGTGTTTGTTCCCTGTGGTTCTGTGTGTTCTATGTCTAGGCGTTGGCTGCGCTTCGGCGCTACGTCAGCAGCTGATAAAAACACCTTTAAACACACACCTCTAGACATCAGAAAACCATATCAATAACCCACCAAGCGACAAAACCAGTTAGCAAGCATTTAACTCATGAGTCAGGCTCTAAAAGACCATAGCTCCAGCTGTTCATATTTACATTAATGACTATGTTAATCTTTCTGTACCCTCACACTGATTGTCTTATCCTTTTGATTGTAGTTAATTATTTCAGCAAAGCTTTTATCTCAAGCATCTTAGATGCACTTTATTAAAGTGCTCAAATGCCCATTTCCCAATCTTTGATTCTAAAATAATATTAAGACATATTTGTGTTCTTTAATATAGTGACAAAAACTAGGGTGATTCCCATTCCCATTTAAATAATCCCATAATCAAACAACCCTCAGCACTCATTAACTTAATTTTACTGTAATGCATGGCCTAATTAAATTCAGTAATTATCAGTCATATTTTGACTTGCATTCAAATTCATAATTCATGTATTTTTACTGTAAGTACAGGCATGAAAAAGCTTTGTGAACTATCCAGAACTTGCAAAAGTTAACAGCATGTCATGTCCGAGCCTTCAGCGTCCCATATGTGGGTCTTTTTACCTGGCTAAATCACCATGGGAACTTGGTGAGCACACAATCTGTTTGGGGATTGTTTTAGTTACAATATCCTTTAAGTGCAATACAAATGCTGTGCGGAAGGAAAACATTTTATATGGTCAAATGTAGCCCAGCTGTATATTTAGAGCAGCACAAACTGCATCGTCACTGGAATTTTCTTGCATTCAGATTGTTATGTTTGGTGCTAATCAGCTGCCAGGTATCTTATACAGATTGTGATAAGAACATACAGAAAAATATCTATTCAGTCAGTAAATTAATCTCACTTTCATTGGGCAACAAACCAAAAGTGATTTCCACGTCTGTGTTACTGTTTAAACATCCTTTAATTCTGAATAACCTTTAATGTGCCTGCAGTTTAAAGTTTCAGCGCTCAGATACGCAGAATCAATCCCCCTTTCAAGTAAGTGTGCAAACACACTCAAGCAGATAGCCTGGGTTAACAAAGAAAGTTGATAACCACCATCTTACTCGTAATCGCCAACTGAGGTTTTAGGTTTTGTCAAGCCAGCTAACGCAAAGAAAGCCCAGCTAATGTTGAACTTTCTTCATAGCATGCCCCTCAAAACTAGATTAGCACAGATGCACAGTTACTTTTAACCAGTCGAAGTGTCTGTACAGGTGAAGTTGTTTGTAGGAAAAATTAACAATGATAACGGCAATAAAACACAATCCAGTTTATATATAATGGAAACATTTCCAATAATTTTTCCTGCAATGCCCCACTTCAGAAGCAGAAGAAAAAGCCCATAATGCCATAATTTTAATAAATCATTAACAATAAAAAAAAAAATACAAGTGCAATTTTAGTCAAACAAAGCTTGGAAAAAAAATATCCACAAACTCTTGTTTATTTTCCCTAAAAATAAGAAAGAAAATGCTGTTTTTCTAAGCCTTTCAGCTTCAGGAAGTTACAGCACACAGTTCGGTTAGCTGACCACAGCATGAGCCAAAATGACCAAAAACTGCAAAGCACTCTGTTCTCCAATGTTTGCCTTTTCTCTTGTTTTGTATATATTCCTTTTGATTGCATCCATTTCTCTTATTTGTTATTTATTCCTGCTCTCTTGCCATTTATATTTTATTCCTGCACAGTTGAAGGAATTAAATTTCTTTGTAAATGTGCAATGACAATAAGGGGCTTTTCTATTCTATTCTATTCTATAGTGTATGTCCAAGGGACTCAAAGTGTTTTTCTAAAAAGAACTCACTACAACAAAAACGGAGAAGAGCACATTTTGGTCATTATGAACAAAAATGTGAATAACATAATAAAGGACCTGTGGGATATGATACAAAGCAAACCTATTTTTTTAAAACTTCTTGCTTAAAAACATTCATTTTAAACTGGCATCATTAAATTATTGGACTGAATCATCTAGCATGTGTGCACTGCTTTAGCACGTGAGACATTTACTGAAAACAGGATATTTAATCAGGTGGTGAATGAATACTGTACCTGCAGTCATTCAGCCAGCTGGCGATCTTGTTGTTAGGAACTTGTCCTAGTAGAAAGAAACGAGTATGTTAAAGCAATAAAACAGCGCGTGCTGTACTGTGCAGTGATTACAACATGCTATAAAACTATTATAGTGGTGCCAGACATCAGGATATGTCAACATTACAGTAATTTGGTCTGCAGTTTGTGTTTCCACTGTTTTAGATGTAAGTGGTCCACATCCAACTTTTCTTCACAATGCTCTGACCACAAATAATGACTCATTTTATGGTTTCCCTAACTTTACATTTTACATGTATAATGATTAAATGTCACATTATTTTAAATGTGGGCAAAAGTGCATAAAAAGTAATCCCTGTGGCCCAAAACTTTGGTGCTTTACACTCTAAATAATATGTTTTGCTGTGTTTGTTTTTTTTGCAATAAGAAGGCAATCAGGCTTTTTTATATGCCTGTAAAGTGATTTGATGGTTACACTTATTAGGGCTACAAACCAAAACCTGTGAAACACAACACACACCCGACAATACTTACTGAATGAGAATTCATTTCACTTTGATCTTCTGACAAATTAAAGTGATCTCCACGTCTCCTTTAGACTGTAGGACAGTAACGTGTTTAAATGTATCCAGTTAAAAGCTGCAAAAAGACCTTGAATCCAACAGAAATCTATGGATAGAAGTCTTTGGGAAAAGTCTTTGGCTTTCTATCCTGACCTCTGCAGACGTTATTCCTGCTTTTTTCCGGCTCAGTCACATTTTGTGTCATCTCGAATAAGAATTTGGGTTTAATCTGTAACTCTCAGTCACACCATGTTTTAGAACAGAGGCTTATCTATAACCTTTTCTATTTCAAAGGTTCATAAACAAATAAAAGCATATCATTAAGTCAGCAAATGTAAAACCTTGGATACACGGGTATTTTAGGTAAAGTATTTAGCAAAAGAGGCTAAACAGTTAAGTTCAACTAACCCTGTGCTGTGGGTCCCTGTGTGTTCCCATTACTCTGGCTCTGCTGGGGCTCCTGGGGACCAAAGAGGTGTTCTGAGTTTGAATCTTGCCAGACGGATTCTCTGGTTTTGGCCCAGGCCTGACGCCTTGATGTGGGATCTACGGATCAATCAAGCATACCGTCTGTCAACATGATGGCTATTAAAAGGTTGTTAAACCAGAATTACTCACAAATGTGCGTGAACGGTTCTATAACTATATTTTCAAATTGTCAACAGTACCACATTTGTAAGAGTGTAACGGAGTCTCTGAATGCAAAGTAAGACTTGCAAATGTGTCCAGTAATCTGAAAATCTGCTTTCAAAATCAGTGTGTGTTATCAGATGACATATTTGTAAATATGTCTAGATTTTCAGCACACTTTTTATCCATTTATTTTAGCATTTTGTTCAACTACTAAGTGATCCCCTTAACTAATTAGTTCAAATGTTTATTTATTTTGGAGGTAAGATAAAAAAAATTTATTCACCTCTTCTAACCAATTTGAAATGATTTATTATTATTGCTTGTTATTTCAAGCATTTAATTGATAGTCCAGTATTTCAGCTGCTTTCCCCATTATTACAGTATATTCATTCTGAATCTAAAGAAAGGTGACGCACCTAGACCAGCACTGACTTCCATTGCCAGAGCTCCACTCTCCATTTCTCTGGTTGGTTTGATGCGGTCAGTCAAAGAAGACTGACGACTTTACAGCAACATCAGCAAAAGACAACATACACCTGCAAACACAGAAGAACACTTTTATATTTAATATGCACTTAACTCGTTCACTGCCATTGACGTCTATAGATGTCAATTACGTTTTCAATGGGAGGGGCTAGAATACAACCTCGGGCAGCTTGTCAGTGAACATCAGACTGCTTGAAATGTATTTTTCACAAAAAGCTCGTTTTCTCCCTTTTTTTGGTCAAAACAGGCATTTTTGGTGGAACCCACCCCTCTTCTACAGCTGATTACTAAAGAACGGAAAATGGTAGAAACAAGCTTTTTTTTGGATGGAAGAAGAGAGTCTGTTCTTCATTTTGGTAGGTTCAGCGTTTATGTGATCATAACACACAGTTTTCTGTGGCTCTTCAAAAATGAGTAAAAATGCTCAAAAACCCTGGCAGTGAATGAGTTAAAACATGAATACGAATCGTTGAAAACAAAGCAACTATATAAAGAAAAGATGAATGATGTTAGTAGATAAAGGATCTAAATCACTAGTACAACTATCACTTTTGGACAGTATAAAGCACGTGTACACACAGATACTAATCCTGATTTGGTGTCAATAGGAAACAAGGGACAAGTCTCAGCAAACATCTACATCTATAAAACTAAATGGCATCATTACATCACAAAATTTGTTGTAAACTCCTAGCACGTAGCAAACAACGGTGTAGTTTAACAACAATTCTTACCTTTACTGGTTACATTTGGTCTTTGTGACTGAAATGTTAAAACTCTTATGCAAACACAAGTGACTTTGCATCTTTACTTTAATGTGCTTCCTGATAATTACTATTTGTGCAGTAAAGACCAGTTCTGGAGGAGTAAAGTTGCTTTGTAGTTAGATGAGAAGAAGAGAAGTGGCCTTTATTATTGATGAACAAGTTATCCACACTGAGACCAGCTGAGCTGAGACACACACCCACACACGCACACGTCTAAGCAGCAGAGATGCAGTGCTGACGCAGTGCAATAGTGCACTTTTTTTTTTTTTATTCCAAGAGAGAAAATATAATATTCACAGTTAGCTTAATTGGTTGAAACTGAGTTTTCAGGGTATTAACTTTGGTTAAGAAAGAAAAAATGAGAAGTTAAAGCTGTTATCATGATATTTAGGGCCCATGCAAAAATCTACTGTCAGGGTTCACCAAAGAAGTGTAGTGTCAGTTCTGCTGACACAGGGCAAACTAATGTGATGATTCATGTGCAAAAATGTACCCAGAGGTGTAAAAAGTTCTTTGGGTGATCTACTGACTCTCTTTCAAAAATGATGAGGGACTGAGGGATTGAGTTACTTCCTAACAAAAATGACACAGTATGAAGAGAAATGAGAGGACACTGAAAAAGAATCAATATGATTTTCTATAAGGGAAATTGCAGGGACAGGGATTGCAGGAAATGGTGAGGACTGAGATTCCATCAGAGCACAGAATTTACCCAGAGCAGCTCCTCTGCACTTAATAGCCAACGCATACAAAGTGTAGAAGAACACCAGACGTTATTTGCCATGGGAGCCCAAGTCGTTTGTCTGTTAATCAAGGTAAGTTACTGCGCTAGGATGTGTAAATGGGTGCATCCGTCTGTTTTTTCCTGCAAGCAGTGTGAGGCTGCTTGTATTTATTAAAGTCTGACACACTAACACAATCAAATTAACAGCTGCATTTTGACAGACATTTGAATATGGTATACAGTGGGGCAAAAAAGTATTTAGTCAGCCACCGATTGTGCAAGTTCCCCCACCTAAAATGATGACAGAGGTCAGTAATTTGCACCAGAGGTACACTTCAACTGTGAGAGACAGAATGTGGAAAAAAATCCATGAATCCACATGGTAGGATTTGTAAAGAATTTATTCGTAAATCAGGGTGGAAAATAAGTATTTGGTCAATAACAAAAATACAACTCAATACTTTGTAACATAACCTTTGTTGGCAATAACAGAGGTCAAACGTTTACTATAGGTCTTTACCAGGTTTGCACACACAGTAGCTGGTATTTTGGCCCATTCCTCCATGCAGATCTTCTCGAGAGCAGTGATGTTTTGGGGCTGTCGCCGAGCAACACGGACTTTCAACTCCCGCCACAGATTTTCTATGGGGTTGAGGTCTGGAGACTGGCTAGGCCACTCCAGGACTTTCAAATGCTTCTTACGGAGCCACTCCTTTGTTGCCCGGGCGGTGTGTTTTGGATCATTGTCATGTTGGAAGACCCAGCCTCGTTTCATCTTCAAAGTTCTCACTGATGGAAGGAGGTTTTGGCTCAAAATCTCACGATACATGGCCCCATTCATTCTGTCCTTAACACGGATCAGTCGTCCTGTCCCCTTGGCAGAAAAACAGCCCCATAGCATGATGTTTCCACCCCCATGCTTCACAGTAGGTATGGTGTTCTTGGGATGCAACTCAGTATTCTTCTTCCTCCAAACACGACGAGTTGAGTTTATACCAAAAAGTTCTACTTTGGTTTCATCTGACCACATGACATTCTCCCAATCCTCTGCTGTATCATCCATGTGCTCTCTGGCAAACTTCAGACGGGCCTGGACATGCACTGGCTTCAGCAGCGGAACACGTCTGGCACTGCAGGATTTGATTCCCTGCCGTTGTAGTGTGTTACTGATGGTGACCTTTGTTACTTTGGTCCCAGCTCTCTGCAGGTCATTCACCAGGTCCCCCCGTGTGGTTCTGGGATCTTTGCTCACCGTTCTCATGATCATTTTGACCCCACGGGATGAGATCTTGCGTGGAGCCCCAGATCGAGGGAGATTATCAGTGGTCTTGTATGTCTTCCATTTTCTGATGATTGCTCCCACAGTTGATTTTTTCACACCAAGCTGCTTGCCTATTGTAGATTCACTCTTCCCAGTCTGGTGCAGGTCTACAATACTTTTCCTGGTGTCCTTCGAAAGCTCTTTGGTCTTGGCCATGGCGGAGTTTGGAGTCTGACTGTTTGAGGCTGTGGACAGGTGTCTTTTATACAGATGATGAGTTCAAACAGGTGCCATTCATACAGGTAACGAGTGGGGGACAGAAAAGCGTCTTACAGAAGACGTTACAGGTCTGTGAGAGCCAGAGATTTTCCTTGTTTGAGGTGACCAAATACTTATTTTCCACCCTGATTTACGAATAAATTCTTTACAAATCCTACCATGTGGATTCATGGATTTTTTTTTTCACATTCTGTCTCTCACAGTTGAAGTGTACCTCTGGTGCAAATTACTGACCTCTGTCATCATTTTAAGTGGGGGAACTTGCACAATCGGTGGCTGACTAAATACTCTTTTGCCCCACTGTATGTGCACCGTTACAAGAATATTTTTGTTCTATTGCTTTCTATTAATTTATATAATTTTAAGTTAAGCAGGACAGAGTTCTTTTAAAGAAAGATTTACTTATATTCTCAAAAGTTAAGCATGACAGGCTTCTGTTTAAGAAAGAGACCTGTTTTACTGTGTTAATGTTGTCATTTTGAGCTAAAAATAAATGGCTAAATGATCATTTGTTTCCCATATGGTCATATCACAAAGAATATGCATCTGCTTAAATCAAATTCAAGTCAAATGGTTAAAAAAATAATTTCACACACAAAAAAGAGCTACCACACTGGGAAGGGTGAAGACAACTGGGTTGCCCGGCCCTGGCCACGATGTGTCCCTTATTTATTTTTCAGGGAGTTGGCAACCCTAGAAGAGATATAAGACGAAAGATCACAGCTTTGAGCCATCCACCTGTTACAGTTTCCCACTCGGTTGCAAATAAATGAAGAGTTCAACTGGCACAAATCCCTCAACCAACTACTTTTCAGTAGTAAAACAGACATTGCACCTCGTTGAATCAAAAAAAAAAAAAAAAAAAAAAAAAAAAAAAGCCAAAAGAGGGTTTTCCTATTAAGTATTAGTAAATCTGTCCTGTTATTTAAGCATTTGACCTCATTACATGTGTATTTGTAGGATTTTCCTTTTCAGAGCTCATAAACACCCTGAAAGACAATCAAAACCTTTTTAAAGTGAGTCAATGGATTTGCAAGTTTAAGAGTTTTAGTCCAATTACAGAAATGAGCACAAGTGAAGATATGCAGCTGTGCAACAACACAAATGATTTTCATTGAGTTTGTAGATCTGAGAAGAAAACAATTTAAAAAATAAAATCTGTTAAAATGCTGCAGTTACTGGGACCCAACAATCAAAAGCATCTTAGATTAATATATGAATTTCTTAATGTATAATACTGACTTTGATAAACACCTAGCATTACATGGCATACAAAAAAAGAAAAAACAACAATGTGCACATGACATAGTTACTGTTCTACCTCAATACACGGCAGATTGGTATCTGATGGCAAATAATGTTTTGTGTTTTGTGCATACCGTACAGGTCAACTGTAACACAGATTTCAGGTTTGCAATAAAGACAGCTGCGGGAATCCTGCCGCCACACCAGCTGTCACATGACTTTAACTCTGTGAAAAGTTGCAGAATTCAAAATTCACCAGAGAATATGTAAGGAAGACAAAAGCATCAACATTATGAGCGAGCAGGCAACTATCCTGCAGGAAAGCATTAAAAAGAGGGAGGCAAGACATCCCGAGAGAAGAGAGCTGTAAGCAGTTAGTAAGAACTGATGAAGATGATCGGACTGGTGACTATAAAAGTTTTTAAGCTCAGTTAAATAAATTCAACTTGCCAATGTGGTGAAATAGCCTTAGAAACAATTACAAATCCAAAAGTACATGTGACTGCGCACACTCAAACACTTCTTAAACAAATAGGAGTCAAACCCAAACAGCGAGTCAAAACGGATGTTGTAAAATTCTCTTTTAGTTGATTAGATCATTATCAAGCAAAATGAACACACACCGATTGTTTCTGTACTCTATGGTGCCATTTAAAAGTCACACAATAATTTGATTAAGAAGTAGACTGAATGCAGGAGTCGCTCTGGAGTTGATGTTTTGTCTACTAAAAATATATGGATGTGTGTATAGGTGGACCCGGGCCTTTCATTTTCCATTCCACGTTAGAGCAGAATCCAAAGCAAGTATGAAAATAAAACAAAGCAAATTTAACTTTTCTGTGTGACACTTTGTTTTCACTTTTTGCAGCTATGTAACTATTAATATTAAAATGACCCTATAACATTTCAGCTTTTAGCCATTTCTACATGAAGGAATGGGTGAAAAACGTGACTTGCACAGCAGAATATTACATTTCTTAAAACGCTGTTTTAAAAGCTTCCAGACAATAAAGAACTAAACACATTAAAACTCTGGGTGCCAATTTAGTTGTGTTGTAAATCTTAAGGTCTTCACTAAGTGCTTTATTTGTTAGCTAGCCTACTTAGCAAAACAGCTATAACACCCAGAATGCTAACAGGCAGGTGTGCAGTTTGCTAGCAATGTGGCTAATCATCAACATAGGCAAGTTAATGAACAGCTACCTCTACATTTCACAGTAAATAATACAGCTTCAAAAGGAATTTACTGACTTTCAGAATGTAACTGCATGGTATATGTATCCTGCTGCGCAGCTATTCATTTTTTATTCCAAATACTGACCTGACTTTACTTACAAGAGCCGAGTATTCACAATTTTAACACCTAGGACTAAATTTCTAACAGTTCTTGTGCTGAGTCACTTTTACTGATAAAGTCCACTGTGTAAAAAGTTACCCACTAAAAACTAAAGCTCTGAGGTAAAAGTCAAATAGTGCTCATGGAGTTATTGAAGGGAGGAGGAGAGTGATGGAGAGGAAGAGGCAGAAGCCTGGAGGAGCATGAAGCCAAATCTAAAAGAGAACGTGTGAAACAGGAAACGAGTGTTTAGAATGAAGAACAGAACAACTTCCTGTCCGAGAGAGAGACAGACGGAGAGAGAAAGAAAGATGAGGGGTGAGCGAGGGACAACTATTTTTAGAATGCTCTTGTAAATGCAAAACAAAGTGGACAATCTGAAAACAGCTGCAAGCACACAGACAGCACAGACAGAATGAATCAGCTGCTTTAAAACACATCAGTGACACAGCAAGAGTGACACAGGAGCAGTGGCTAGCAGGTCAACCACTCTTCATCCTCCAAGTCATCTTTAACTCAGAGTGCCCTCAGTTCCTCATAATTTAAAGAAGGTCATGAAGAAATTTTAGCGTTGCCCTTTAGAGATAACAGCAGTCATTACAGAATTCAGCTTTGACATTCGCAACACTTCCAGCGACAGGCTCTTTTGAATTAAGATTTTTCTGCAAATATAAAACAATTCCATTTAAAACTCAAGACAAGCTGATGCTGTGGTCACAGAGCTTCCATTAAAGCAAGTCATACATCAGACTGAACCAGCAGAGCAGGAGTTACTGTTGGCCTAAGCCTGCAGCAGCATTTATGAAGCTCCGTCAAGTCAACAATGCAGTGATCATGACAAAAAAAACCTAGTAAATGCTGATGCAGGAGTGCGAAGTCTACATTTTCATACACCGCATGTTGACACTTAAGATGCAGAGAAAAGGACTCTGCATCCAATTTGGAATATTAATCACTAAACACAATTTTCTACCTAGAAATGCCAACGTTTTAAAGATTCCAATATCTGACATGGTTAATTAATAAAAACTGAAATGTTTCAAAACGCTTACTTTTCCTCATATGAGAGGTTATTTAGTTGGTCCACAGTCTTAAACAAGCCATTGTAGCTCTAAGAGTCACAGCATTTTCCTCATATGACCATATTTGAAATATCGGCTCTCTGTGACATCATACAGATCCAGGAGCAGAAAAAAAAAAGGCCACACATAAGCAAAGGAGGTCAACCAGCGCACACCTCACGCTTATAGACAAAAGACGATCGAGAGTTTGCATGATTGCCGCCTTTTGACGGTCTTCTTTTAAATCGCTGCTGATGACTGATTGTGAAACGTTTTTGTACGTTTTAGCATAGATTTTATATATAAACATCTTTGGCTTAACTCCATCTTTTCTTTTACCTTACAGATTGTTATTGTTGTCTTTAAGATATTCATTATACTGGAATCACACTGTATCTTATTTACATTTTGATGTCTTGACTGTCCCATCTGAATTTAGATGCAAATCCTTTTTATAATTTCCTCCCACCTTGTTTTTTTTTTTTTTATTCCGTGTTTCTGTGAAGCCCTTTGTAACACTGGTTTCGAGAATTGCCGTACAAAGAGATGTTATTGCTACTTATTAACATTTACACTTCATTTCTCCCTTTGTCCAAACTAAAGATTTTTTTGGTCAACACATAAAACAAAGAAAAGCAGAGGACGACCATAAGTGAGAATCATCTGGTCATTCTGCTTAAAAAACAGCATTATCAATTAATAACGAAATCATTCAAATGGCTTTATTTCAGCTCTATGTCGAGTTTAAATACGACACTTCTTTCGCATCTGCTTCACTGTTGAGAAGTGACTGCAGCGCAGATATTAATATCTAGTCTTCAAGATCTAGTTTTGAACAGGAATTTTATGTTTTAAAAAATGACTCAAGCACAGGAAAACTGTGAATGAGGAACTAATGAAATACTTAACACACTTAAAAATACTTTAAAAATATAATTAAGTTATTCTGGGATTTATTATCTCTATAATAAAAGTCATTTCAGTTAATATTATTTTAGGGTATTACAAGATCTGAGCTGGCCCTGGAAAAGGACGTTCTGGAAATCAAAACAATGCAGGCGACTGAATAATATACGTAAATTTATTATTGGAGAAAGGAAAAAAGACACATTTAGCTTTAAGAAATGACTCCTCTTTGAGTTGTATTACATTTCAGCAAGGGTAAATCTTGGTTGTCCAATAATCCGTTTAAAATATCAACTTTTTCTGGCTTTTCTGTTTTATCTGAAAGTAAACTAGTCATCTCTGAGAGAAGAGGATGACCCACTGACTGCAGGAATATCGGGCCTCAGTGTTAAGTTAACCTGTCGACTCTGACAGAAGCCAGACTCAGAGGTCGAACTGCAAAACGCAACACAAGCCTCCACTTTTTCCAGGATCGGCGTGGTCAGCGTACACGGCGTAATGATAACAGAAGCATTACTCTGTGGAACGCTCGTGAAGCATGTGAGGTGACAAATAAAGTCGGTGTGTTCAAATTGACATATCTGTACAAGGGACAGTTGAGCATTTGGATTTCATAGACATATTCTGTAATTACTTCACTATATTTAACACTAGTTTTAATGTAAATTCAAATACTGAATACAAACTTCACAATAGTTTTAATATATACTTTTAAAAAATGATGACTGTGGTCATTTTCATGCAAAAATATCAAACATTTTATAAATCGGGGATTTACTGCTTGCCCTGAAATAGATTTACTGAATAATTTCAAGGTTTAATGCAGTGCAGGTGAGAAACTGCCATTTCTTACATGTTACCAAGCAATCGGTGAATGCATTTGGATATTAACCAGCAGCCTGACATTCAACAATGCAGAACCAGAACAGAAACCAGCTCCAACTTAACCACCTGAGTTGGAGCATAATGTGTTTAAACATGAATGCATCACTGCTAATAATAGCACGTCATACCGCCACAGGTACTTTGCCTGCTTTAGACATCTCTAGTTTTGGCACTTAAAAATCTTTTACTCAGGAAGCTTCCACCACTTGTAGCTTTGGTACTTTTACATAACTGTGAAAGCATTTCCATTTTCTAAACTAAATCACATATTTCAACCTGAAGAGCATGATGGTGAGGTTTGGTCTTTTCAACATTATTACTACTATTTGTTAATAAGTTACTATATTAGCCTGACCAACAGCATTTACAGTAATGTGGACATTTAAAAACACAAGATACATTTTTACAAACAAACCCTGAAGTTATTAACATTAAAATGATTATTAGTAGAAAAAGATAAGCTTGGTTTTTTTATATATTGCAAAAAAGTAAGTAGGTAAACCAAAGATCATTTTGGTTTAACTAAACAAAAAGGAACTTTTCATAGATAAGACTTCAACAAGGAGGCTGATGATCAGTTGGTAAACTTTTCTGCTGTGTCATGTCATAGTGAATTCTGTTATTTTGATTTTAGACTGATTGCATTTCCCAAGGTTCAAAAACACACCCGAAACTAAAACTTATTGATCAGCTCCCTGCAGGCTGACTAATAAAATCATCTGATGCTAAAGTTTCCTTCAGAAATGTAAGCCTGCATTCAGCTATGTGGATTAGGTACACCTTTAAGTGATCACAAACAGCAGCAGCAGCATTTCAGAGCCCGCAATTCACTGCACAGCCCGACAGCTTGTTAGTCAATAAGCATTTTTTAACACGCCACAGTTTGCAACACACTCACGCACGCACGCACAGATGAAGACCTATCTGTAACCCACTGAAGGGTCACTTTTCTTCAGATATGTGCGGTTTGAACACCATCCAACCGACTTTAAACTCACTTTTCAAGCCTGCGCAGCCTCTCTTCTAAATCGTCAGCAAACTTTCTTCTCCTGCTGTAAAATCAAGCCCCCTTTCTGATCCCGTTCACTCGTTCCTGCTCTGTTATGACACGAAGGACGGGGCTGACAGCAGCCTCACCAAAACTCTCAAACAGCCGCAGAGCAGTGGGCAGCGGCGCCGTGAGCGCCCCGGTCACTCACCTTCATGTTCCTCCGCAGTTTGCGCCTCAAATCCCAAAGTGTCAAAGTTGACCAAACTTTTCTAATAAACACTCCAACATTCCCGCTTCCGCTTCCTGAAACCTGCTGAAGCAGTGACAAGTAGCGTGCGAGGAGGAGGAGGACGGCGACGGGGAGGGCAGGAGGAAGGAGGTGTGTCCTCAGAAGGGTACGGCGGAGGAACAGCGACCCCTGCCGGACCCCCTTTTTCTTCACATATCCTAGCTTGTTGTCGTCTGGCTACTGTTGTCTTTAATATTTACTGACTGCACACATAATGTAATATCAGCTAGAATCCAGTGAGGTTACAAGAATCAAATGCCTTGTTTTTGAAGTACAAACACACACACACATATATATATATATATATAATTATTTTTTAATTAAAAATATCCCCATTGCTTTCTCATATTTCTTGCTTTGCCCTCCAAAGTGTTATGCAGTCTAATCGCTATTGATTTTTTCCCCCCAGGTTTAGTTTGAAATGTAGTTTTAGTTCACTGTAGATGTGTAGCAGCAATTGAAAGGTTGCTGGTTCGATTCCATCTCAAGATAGCACTCACCTTTGAGGGTGCATTAATAAGTGCACCTGGTGTATAACCCTGCCAAATCAAACATGGAGAGCTACCTGCTGTCGTGACCCTTCGGGGTTGCCAACTGACAAACACTCCAACAGAGAGAAAACCCGTTGGTGATACCAGTAAAATTTGTATTATTTTAGCTTAATAACTGTGAACATTTAAATCAAAACAAAGTGCTTTTATTTTAATTAATCAGCTGACCACTTCATCTCAATTTTTTAAAAGGCTAATAGCAAAAACACCTGCATAATTCTTTCTAACTTCCTAAGATTTTGGTTTATGTATCCAGAAGAAAAATACAACTTTTCCTAACTGTGACTTTGGGCTGCTCCTTCTGGCATGAACACCTTGCATCCACTGAGTAAACGTGCAAAATATCAGGATAATTTCAAGGTGGCAGTTTTATGACACGAGATTTGGGTCATGAAACAAGACAAGGACCCAAAGCATGTACGCAACCAGCAACAGAATGACTGAAAGAAGGAGAAAAAGCAGATTTTCCAGACTTTACTGGAAGAATTTTGCTTTAACTATTTCTGTGACATGACCTGAATATAAGCATTTGCTTATATTACCCAGCTGGTGCTGTGACTGATCACTTAGTGTGGTGAAAAAGAGCTATGAGAAGTACACTTTAATCAGAAAGCATTTGTCAATAATTAGACTTGGCTCAAGATCAGATTGATGAGAAATCAATTCAGATACTTCTCAAGTGTTTAGATTTTTTTTGTATAAAAGTCAGTGTAGAGGCTAAATGTTCACTTCTTGTTTTTATAATTCATAGATATTCTGAAGAATTCAAAGAAATATTTGAACTTTTTAATCTGCAGTACCAACATATGAGCACCAGATGGAAACCAAACACCATTGCAGTGCAGCTGATCTGCACTGAGAGGCTTTGTTGCTGCCTGTTTTCAAGTTCTAACACGTCCCCTCACACGTGATAAGGATCCTAGATTATTTGCATTAAACTATACAGATCAGATGGAGCACACCTACGCCCATTTTAGTAACCATTAGGGTCCGACCAGGTGGGGCATTGTCACCTGTTCTCATCAATTTGTATATTGATGACCTTTCTAACAAACATGAAACAAGCATGATGCTGGATGGATGGTTATTAATGATCCTTAGAGCACGTTTTTTTTTCTCTCATGGAGACTAAAGTCAGATATTTGGGTCACATAATCAGGAATGAGCTTTGTAATAATGATGATGATGATGTGCAATGCACGAGCACTTTAAAACACCTGTTTTTAGAGCTTGCTGTATTTGTGTTAAAAGCAAATGCTTCAGGTGGCATGTGATGACACTTTGAGGATCTTGCTCAAGCTTCAAAGATGAATAAATGGAGTCTGAGTATTTATAACTATACTGTTCCCAACTGTAATGCCATGCTGAGTTATTGTTTGTATAAACATACATGTCGAAGTGATTCTAAAAACACGGCCTATGCTTTAACTGGCACAAGATATTCCTCCTGCCCCTGGAAACACTGTAAACATTGCCCGTTTGTGCAGTGATCGCTTGTGATTGCATTTTTGCATTGCTGTATTCATACTGTTACTTTTTGTGTATTGAGATGCATCAGAAGTAAAGTTTCCCTATTTAAAGTTTTTAAAAAAGTCAAGAATTTTTCAGCTACGCCTCCAGCAGGAATCTGCTGTTACTTTGAACGTCATGTGGGAACACGTTGAGTTATGACAGTTTGAGTCACACCTGCCAAAAGAATGAGAAAGAAAAAAACTTTTTAAAAAAATAGTGTAGGGGACTGACTGTGATTGGATGTTTGTTCTGCAGCTACTTCCTGTGGTGCTTCTGCTTTATGTCGCAACATGTTTCTAAAAACCAGTCTTCTTCCTCTTGGTGTCACGTGTAAATATGGAGCGGCCTTCAGTTTGCTTATTTATGACCATCATATTATTTTCAAATGCATTTTAACTACATTAAAGCTGAATGCAGTTCTGCTCTTGCAGAGCTGTTTGTCTTGTTTCTAGAGTTGTGCGATAATTTTATTCTCTATAATTTCTTCATTTCTTTTTTTTAAGGGGTGAACTTCTTCTTTGTTGTTATGTGTTCTAATGAATCTTTGTTGTCTGTTTACTTCTCTGTTTATTAATTCAAGTGTGGCCTGGATACTAGATACTATTGTGTGCGTTTTTTGCATGAATAAGGCAATCTGACCTTCTACATACACGCACAGACGCCCACACACACCTGGCAGTATGGAATATTGATGATTATTCAACAGTGAGTTTCTGTGCTGTTTGTGAGCTTTGCTCCAAAGAGAAAATTCATTCATTTCGGTCGCTTCTGCGTCCTGTGAACATGTCAGGTAAACATAGTACACCTTCTGCATTTAAAATGCAATAAAACTCTAAGCGCGGACCTCACTAAAATACATTTAAAGCAATAAAAATCCATCAAGCAGAAAAAGAGAAAACTTTGATTCTTTTTTTCATTATTATCACTGCTATAAATCTGATCGGATAAAGTTTCATATTTATTTAAAGCTGAACTAAGCAGCAGACAGACTGAAGCATTGATTGTGTGTTAACCATTACCTGTCAGATGGTTCAAACCGGTGGACAGACACAGGTCCTCCACAGTTACTGGGTAACCACCTAGCAACCATTCTATCATCACCATAGCAGCGTCTTTACCGCACAGCAGCCTGGTCCAAAGTCCTCTGCTTTTTTCTTATTGGCCTACTGGTTTCCTCCAGCTCTTCTTCTGTTCTCTATTGACTTTGTCAAGCATGTAGTGGAAACATTCCCTATGATTATGTTTGACCAAGACTGACCTAATGCTAGAAGATACTTTTATGGGCCACCTTTGAAGAAAAAGGTGGCCCATAAAAGTTGGTCTTAAGAACATTGTTCTTAAGACAAAGAGGGGAGACGCAGTAACTGTTTAAAACAGGGATAAAGGCAGAAATTTTTAAAGACATTTCTAATGTTGCTCCAGATTGTTCAAGTGACAAGACAGTTCCTCCAACCTCAATACCCGACATCTTGGGGGGCGATTGTCCCTCAAGAGTTGGGAGTTCACCATGTAATCGGAAGGTTGCCGGTTCGAGCCCCGGCTTGGACAGTCTCGGTCGTTGTGTCCTTGGGCCGTTGTCTACTGGTGGTGGCCAGGGGGCCCGGTGGCGCCAGTGTCCGACAGCCTTGCCTCTGTCAGTGCGCCCCAGGGTGGCTGTGGCTGCAATGTAGCTTGCCATCACCAGTGTGTGTGAATGGGTGGATGACTGGATGTGTAAAGCGCCTTGGGGTCCTTAGGGACTAGTAAAGTGCTATACAAATACAGGCCATTTACCATCTCAGCCTCCTCATGTCCTTCTAAGCTCTCATTAAGACTGTTGCATTCGAAAGCACTATCACTATCCATGAGTCATAATAAACCTCTGACATCGTAGATGAACATGGCAATATTATTATGTTATATTATATTTCTGTAGAGAGTCACGGTCATGTACGTCTGATCAAGCCTCATCATTAAGGCCCTGAAGAACCAGTATAACATGTTGTCCTGATTGAACTGATTGGATCAAGTTCATGTGCCACAGTTGCAGGTCTGTACACACGCCTTTTAAAAAACAATTTTAAAAGATTTCCATTTATACTGAGTTGTATCGCGTTCACTTAGCTCTACAAACTAACTGGCTTTATAGAGTAAGACGTTGACTATGTTACTGAACAGTAATGTGGGTCTGTTGTGGAGAAGAAAGAATGTAAAGTGAACTTGTTGAATGACTCGTTGTGTGACCAAAGGAATGAGTTTACAGATACAAGTGGCAAAGAGGCCCTTTGTTACTTCAGAGGGGTTTAGAGGAGAGCTGCTACTTTTCCACACTGAGCATCTTACCAGGATGCTTCCTGGATGCTTCCCAGGTGTTTCAGGGATCTCCGGCTGCGTGGAGACCCAGGGGCAAATCCAAGGCATGCTGTAGGGAAGGTCTGAGCTGGCCTGGAAGTGCCGCGATGCCCCTCAGTGCAAAGAGCTGAAGGAGATAACTGGGGGGGAGGAAATCCCAGATCTGGATAAGTGGCACAAAATGGATGAATGGATGGAAAAGGACAGAAAATTTAAACTCAACAGTAATCTTTTATGGTGTGGTCTGCTGGGGCGGCAGCATCTCTGCTGGGGACAGGAAGAGACTGAACAGGGTGATCCGAAGGGCCAGCTCTGTTCTAGGATGCCCTCTGGACCCAGTGGAGGTGGTGAGTGACAGGAGAATGGTGGCTAAGCTGTCATCCCTGATGGACAACATCTCCCACCCCATGCAGCAGACTGTGACAGCACTGAGCAGCTCCTTCAGTGGGAGACTGCGGCACCCACGGTGTGGGACGGAGAGATTTCGCAGGTCTTTCCTCCCCACTGCTGTCAGACTCCACAACAAAGACTTTAACTGAACAAACACACACATCCACACATGTGCAATAACACTAAGTGCAATAATCCTTTCTGGCATCGCTGTATTTTTACTCAGTTGTATATAGCATTCGTATTCTATTTTTATCTTATTGTATATTTTTATTCTATTTTATTCTACTGTATATAGTATATTATTTTATTCTATTCTGTACAGTTGTGTACTGTATTTATTCTTATTGTATTCTAATTTTTGCGTCATAACTTTTGCACTGTCCACTTCCTGCTGTGACAAAACAAATTTCCCACGTGTGGGACTAATAAAGGTTATCTTATCTTATCTTATCTTAATCTGAATACAAGTAATCCAGGTACAGACAAAATATTTATAGGCACACAAGTTTTGTTCGTTCTTACAGCTATTGAGTCTTTCCTCTACATGTTTATTATATACATAAAGAATCAAACAGCACTAGGACCCATCTATGAGTATCTCCTCAGCAGGAGATTGGAAGTATTTTTGTTAATTATTCATGAGAAAGAGACGGGGTCAGTCACATTTCAACAGCTCAAGATGTTGTTACCTGTCAGACAAGTAAGCTGTGATTCAGAGCCACAGGTGAGAAGCTGTCGCCTAATCATTCACAAATCATTTACGTTTAAAAACAGACAGCAATGATAAGTCTTTGAGGCCTATAGTGACCTCAATCATCACATGCAACACTTGCCTTCCAGCAGTAAGTTTAAATCTACGCATGCGTAGATGTTGTGGCGACAGATGGTCAACTCACCTCACAAAAGACAGAGAGAGGGAGAAAGAGAGAGACTGGATGGCACAAATGGAAGATTTGTCACGTGATCCCCGAGGCCGTTTTAATGACGCAAGCACCATAT
The DNA here is from genome assembly GCF_057382185.1 of Mchenga conophoros. Classification (NCBI taxonomy): domain Eukaryota; kingdom Metazoa; phylum Chordata; class Actinopteri; order Cichliformes; family Cichlidae; genus Mchenga; species Mchenga conophoros. Next base: position 15,618,842 of record NC_140541.1, read on the forward strand.
GGCGCGTGCCAGGAGGGCGGGGCCTCAATATGCTAATTACCCCCACCAAACCCCGCTGCGTGTGTGTACTGAGTATAAAACCAGCAGCATCCCACACACACCTCAGAAACCTCATAGCAGATCACGCACAATCACGCACGGACACGCAGACAGAGCGCGCGGGATGTGTGCGATCTGACATACAGCGGCTCATTACAGCAGGTAGGTTCATAACTGAATAATAATCAATATGCGAATTCCTCTGGTTGCTGGGTCTCGGCGTTGTCTGACCTTGGGAATGATGAATATGGTTTCTTATTTGTGATTAATTTTTTTAAATTATTTTTTAATTAATTATTAGAACGTTAATGATCACTTCACTTACCAATGAATAAAATAGCCTATTTCCTCTCATCTAATGTATAGACAATTAGAAAGGACAGTTTAAAAAAACAAAAGCAAAAGCCTGTAATTTTTGTTTTGTAATAATTAAAAACAGTTTCCTTTTTTCTTTTTTTTTGGTTTATATATTATATATTTGAGTTTTTATCCTGTTTGTTGACCAATCTGTTACACACTTTTTCCTAAAATAAAAAACGTAATTTAATTATTAATCCTTTGAGTTTCGATTGTATTTTATATTCGTGTTAGTACCGAATGTCTGCTCACCTGCAGCCGTCTGTCGGTCTGTTAAACTAAATAATTTCCCCCAGGGATCAATAAAGTATTCTGATTCTGATTCTGATTAACGGAACCAGTCAGCAGAAAGAAAGTCTTAGTATTATTATTATTTTATCACTATTATTATTGTAACTTCGCCTTATAAAAAACTACACTTTTTATCAATAAGCTGTAACACAATGCCTTTCGCATTTCGCACACTTTGTTAAATACTTTAAATGTTTTTTTAATATATATATTTATTTAGAGTTTCGATATATTTTAAACGCTTTCTGTTAAATCATTAAAAAAAATTCTGAACAGAGACGTGATTGCGTCTCTCTGGAGGCAGTTTGCGATCCTTTGCGCGGGTGTTACCGACACATTCTAATATCTAAATATGAAAACACGCCTTGTAGCTAATTGTGCAGCCATTCTTAACACCGCAGTTTTCTTTTATTACATTCTTTTTTCTTCTGTAGAGATGGTACCTTTGTCTGCACATTTTATGTTTATATTTGGCATTTATATTTAATATTGGATTCGGTTCAATAGAGGATCTTTCTTTGTGTCTTTCAGCGGGTAAATTAAAATGTCCAATTGCTCCTTTAATTTCATCGTCTTTGTTCTGTTTTATTTAAATAAAGACCGTCTAAATAAAATTCTACCCAAATGTTCTAAAGTCAGGGACTAAATCTTAAAATCCCAAACTGTTAATTGTTCTCTGTTCTGTTAAGCTTAAGTGTGACAGCAAACTTGCAGGAGTGTTTTATTATTCTTTAATATCAGCTAAAATTGTTTTCCATCAGAAATCAGCATTATGACAAGGTCTGTGCTGGAGGAGCAGATGTCAGTGGAGTCGGATGAGCAGCAGGAGCTCTGCAGCCCTGCAGAAAGAGAGAGGAGTGCAGAAGGAGTTACAGGTGGAGGAGGGGAGGAGGAGGAGGACCGCCTCCATCATCTAGAGGAGGATGAGGAGGATGATGAAGAGGAGGAAGAGGAGGAAGAAGAAGAAGACGGGGAGAGCAAACCCAAAAGGCGAGGGCCCAAGAAGAAGAAGATGACAAAGGCTCGTCTGCAGAGGTAGATTCTCTTTTCCTCTGCTTGCTCTCAGTGTGATGTGAAAGCAACACTTTCAAGTTAAACATTAAAAATCCAAAGTTGCACTAGCGGAAGTCTCACAAGGTTCAACCTCTGTAAAGCAGGACCCATTCAGTAGAAATCACTTGCATTGGATTAAACTATTAAAAAGACACAAAACCGCTTAACAGGAATAAAAATATTCAAAGGATGGTTGAAATTCTAGTTTTAATTTTGTAGTTTTCTGCATTTTTTTATGATCACACTTGTAGAGATCGATAGATAGATTTATGCTTTATAATGAAGGCCAGTGTTTTGGCTCACATACATGTAATTTTCTTTTAAAGCTCTAACTTAGTCTTAGCTCTAAATGCAGGAAATTATAGACATGAACAGGATTCATCTTTAACCAAAGAATTTTTTTTTTAATCACATAGTATTAACATTTACTTTGCAGACACAAACACGGCATCGGGAAACTAAGAACATTGGCGTCCTAAAAGTGTGTCTGTGTACAGTGACATCTAATAGAAAATACTTCAAATTTTTCAAACTATAAGGAAAGAAAATGAAATAAGACTCACAAATTTAGTGACTAAACTGTGCTCATTTAAAATGTCCTTTGTAAGGCAACTTTCCAAACGAATGCCGATTCTGCGTTTTCAGTCAAGAGACGTTTCTGTCATTTTGTGCAGTGCTGTTTAGGAGTAAGATAGATGTGGGCATTTGTTAAAACTTACAGGGCCTGTCAATCATCAACATTCATTCTGTATGCACAATAATTGCTTTAGCATGTACTTAGTCTCATCCTCAGCACACACACAGCTGATGTCAAAAGGCTCTGTGTGTGTGTGCTGAATCATTGAAGAAATAGCAACTTATAGCTTACAAATTAAATAGAAACATAACTGGATACATAAATAAATAGGGGGAACAAAGAAATGTGCTGGGGGTCATTTTCACAGGTTCCTCCCACAGTTTAATGAAGTCCCTCACTGAACCTGTCACTACAGGCGGCTCTGTGTTGGAGCTCATATTGAATCAAGCCATCTGCCACAATTTTCTCTGGAAACATGTTTTTGTTCAGATTTTGATTAGCAGAAAATTGTTACGTACATTTGATCAGTAAGTGCTTGCAAAATACCAGAACACAGAGTAAAATCAATGTGAGACAACATGCAACGTTTTACATCTACATACAATTGTTTGCAAACTTATGCAAAAGGTTACTGAATAAAAACGAACACTACTAAGATGTTTCAGAGGAAATGAGAGATAACCCAGCTAACAATGAATCTGCTTCATGTATTTTGGAGGTTTAAGGTCCGTCGGATGAAGGCTAACGCCCGGGAAAGAAACCGCATGCACGGCCTGAACGATGCCCTGGAGAGTCTGCGAAAAGTCGTCCCCTGTTACTCCAAAACGCAGAAACTATCAAAAATTGAGACACTGCGCCTCGCCAAGAACTACATCTGGGCCCTGAGCGAGATACTGCGCTCTGGAAAGGCACCTGACCTCATGAGCTTCGTCCAGGCACTCTGCAAAGGTAAATCCCACCTAACATTAACAGACTACAATGGACTGGACCGAAGGCTGACCCAGTCTGGTCTCTGATTATGAAACATAAAGGGACAACAAGGATTTTTACCCAGGAAGCGTTTTCCCATTGGGCACAATGAGCATGTGTACTCCTTACACTCTTTAGTGTGACAGTTTAGCTGATGGTTGAGACTGTAATACAGCTTTTTTACAACAGATATTTATAAGCGTCACAGTAGGAGCAGCACAGGTAAAATTAATGATGTCTCATGAGTAGGTAGTTTTTCTAATGAATGAGTGTGGTTCAACGAGGTGAAGTCGTCAATACGTGTAATGCAAAATAACAAAATTCCTGAAAAGTTTTCATAAAGAAATTAGTTCGATAAATGTATAATGTCTCGGGTGAATGTGTTTCGTGAGGTTTGAGGTTTTTTTACAAGCCACATTTAGCTCATTGGTTCATCTACTTATTCATAGTTTACTGGTGGATGCATGCAGATTTTTCTGGGATGAGGTCATCTGATTTCATGTATAAGATTATGTCTATTAAACTAGCCCTGTATGTGTTTAAAAAAAGAGAAATTACTTGACTGCAAACAGCAGTACTAATTAGATTTTTTTAAAATAACCTTGTAGGTGTCATTATGGAACTAAATTTTGGCATAACATCTCTGCGTTTTGTTTGCTTGTGTTTTTTTTTTTTTACATAAAATAATAAAATTAGTTAATTAGTCACAATTTTAAGATTCTCAAAAAATAGCATTAATTATTATGTACTGGCATTTATTAACAGCTATTACAGCATACAGTTATAATATTTAAAAACAACTTAATAAAAAACAATATTACAGTACATGGATGATTAGTTAACTAGTGCTTCTATTACATTTAATAGCAGGTTAATAGCAGGTTTTATTTATTAACATGTATAAATGAACCTCGTGACAATAGACTGATACCAATAAACTGTGTTTATAGTCATTAACAAGTATTGACAAGCACTAATTATTAACTATTTAATGCTATAAAGAAACAATGACCAGCATGTATTGATCAGTATTAACTAATCATTGTCCTTCTATTGTCAGGTCTGTCTCAGCCGACCACTAATCTGGTGGCGGGCTGCCTGCAGCTTAACCCTCGGACGTTCCTGCCAGAGCAGACTCCAGACCTACCGGCTCACCTTCCCCCTGTCGGTGCCAGTTCCTACCCCGGACATTTTCCCTACCAGAGCCCCGGGCTTACGGCCGGCCTGCCCAGCCCTCCCTACGGCACCATGGACCCCTCTCACATCTTCCACCAGGTCAAAGGTCAACCCTACGGCCCACTGGAGCCCTTCTTTGATGGCGTCCTCGTGTCGGACGGCCCGGCGTTTGACCCGCCGCTCAGCCCACCGCTCAGCATCAACGGGAACTTCTCTTCGTCCTTCAAGCACGAGGCCGTCGCAGCCACCGATTACGACAAGAGCTTCTCCTTCAGTGTGCACTATGGAGGCGGGGGAGCTGGAGGACACCCTGCCATCTATGGCAGCGGGGGTTCCAACCCACGCTGTGGTGACCTACAAGTGGACGGGCTGATGGGCTTTGACGGACACTCACACCACGAGCGGCTGATGAACGCCCAGCTGAACGCCATCTTCCATGACTCCTGAGGAAGAAGAGGACGAAGGACTGAGAGACTGATGAAGACAGAGAGACCTTTGTATGGAAAGACAGTCTTGTGTACTTCTATCGTTTTAAAACTGTCTTTCTGTCTGTCCTTGCTTTTTTTCTTTCTGTCTGCGTCAGGCTCTGCGACTCATCCTGACAATGGCGACGTCGCAAAGATGTCACCTTGATGTAACCTTCTTTGTAGCACTTCATCCTGCGGGAGACGCTCTCTGAATGTCTCGTTATTATCCATATTATCACTTAAAAATAATCAATAATCAATGAGCAATAATCTGGAGTAAACTATGCAATTTTGTTAAAAATCTGAGTGACCCTCAGTATAATAATTCCAAATGTTGAAAGAATAAAGATTTCTCTATTTTTGGGTCAGTGTGTGAGGCAGTGTTGGGCCGGTGATGGGCCGGTGATGAGCTGAAGTGTTTATGTGATTTTTACTTTTTGCTTTTTATAACATTCCTGTAGTGTTCTGTTAACATTTCATGTGACTCTTGTTCATATTTTATAAGATAGATGTTTATAAATACCTTTTATTAAAAGGGATTCAATGTGATCCGTCTCAGAGACTCTCATTATGTGCAGAAAGACAACAAAACAAATAAACACAATGTCATTAGATACAAATAACATGCCAGTTTTGGTCCTGCTGTTGTTTTAGAGCAGTATATAATACTTAGTGGTTACTTTATAAGGTATATACTGTTAAACTGCTCGTTAATGGAAATATCAGCCATATTAGCAGCAACTCCATGCATCTAGCAATTTAGACATTTTCAAGATGACCTGCTAAAGTTCAAACCAAGCATCAGCATGGCCACCACAGTCACCAGATCTCAATCTAACAGAGCACCTTTAGGATGTGCTGGATCGGGAGATTAATGTCATAAAGATGGATCTGACAAATCTGCTGCAAATGTATGACGCTGTCCTGCCAACATGGGCTAATATCTCTGAGGAGTTTTTACATATTTGTGCCAGTCCTGAAGATAAAAGGGGGGTCCAACACAGTACTAGCAATACATACCTAATAAAAGTGGCTAGTGGGTAGATACCTCAAATGAAATACATCATTATATATATATTGATGTATTTTTAAGAATTTATTCAGCCTAATTAATGTGAATAATCTTTTGTTTTCTTAGTCTTTTCTGTTGGAAACACCCTTCAGTTTCAGAAAGTCTAGACCAGGGGTGCCAAACATAAGATCAGGCAAAAGACTACAACCCAGGCCACTGGACAGGTTTATAAAATGTGTAGAAGTGCATAGATTTGGGACTTTTAACAGTATTTTCACAAGTTATACACATTTTCCTATTGACAAATACTTCCATCCCCCATTGTATCTATACTACATCAAAGTACAAGGCTTCTGTAAATTACTGAAAACTTTATATTTAAAAATTTGGAATTACAGGACTGTCTGAGCAATGACTAACCAGAACCTTCTCTGTAAGGTTATACGTTTACTGTAGTTTCACTGGTTTAACCAACTTTGATGTGAAGTGGCCCACATTTTTAAAGAGTTTGACATCCTTGGTCTAGACAAAAACACTGAAGGTTAAATTTTGGAAACCAAATCAACATCCCGAAATCTGAGTTCTTATAAGGTTGCTGTTTAAGGGGTTTAAACTGAGGTTAGGTGTTTTTTCAATGCAATGTAATGAGTGCTTAGCCTGAAGAGGAAGAAATTGGCTGCTCGCAGCTATGCGAGTATTCTTGAAAAATTCCCACAAGATCTGATGTCATAATAACATCACAAATTTTGCATTGACCGCTGTGTTTAGGCTCCTTGCACAACACTAAACACACAAGGGAGAAATTCATATCTCCTTCAAGAGGAAATCATGCTAATGACATTATCATGCCAAATAAAGGACAAAACTCAGATTACAGTCTCTCTCTCTCTGTGTGTGTGTTTGTGTGTGTGTGTGTGTGCATGTGTGTGTGTGAAGGGCACAGATGTTCGTTCTGCAAGCAAGATTTTAATTTATGAAAATGATCTTGTTTATGCATGAGAGCCCCCCTCCACACACTGCTGTCCTGCTGAGTATTGGTGTGTGTGTGTGTGTGTAAGTCAACAGGGACAATATGGTGGCCATATCCCACCATTTAGCCTTCCTGTTGGTGGAATAAATGGAATAATAATGAGAGAAACTTCAACTAAAGCATGAATAAATCCTGGTCAGAACTACAGAATTTAAACCACAAAGAAAAGATTATATAAGTAAAAAATATGTTTGGTTTTTTTTTTTTACTTTCATTAGACAGGACGATGTAAAAGCAGGTAGAAAATCAGAGAAAGGGTAAAAACATGTGGCAAAGGCTCTTTTCAACAGTCAAACAGTGGAAGCTGTAATTATTGGTACGGATCCTAAATATCTGGAAGCTCTGAAAACCTCACTTCAAAATAATCATGCTTCCAGTAAAGGGACATTGTGAAGGCAAATGTGGAGCTCTGGAAAAAACCTCAATGACGGCTGCTTGTGTAAGTTGCTCACAGTGAAACTACAAATGCGTTATTACACTCAGAAGGTAGCTTTCGCTTTAGCAGCAGCAGCAGCTGTATTATCAGTATTATTAATTAACAGTATTAGCACAAGTCTTTGTGATAGTGGTTTTGAGTTTCAGTCTGTTGGCTGATCATAACACTGATTAATGCAGCTTTAACTCAGCCATCTGTCAGCAACACACACACACGTTTGTGTTGTGGCTCATAATATGGTGTTTATACCAGAGTCACTTTCCTCTTTGATTGGCCGTCTATTATAGCATATAGGGGGACTCATGCCTTGACTATAATTAATTGGATGGATGGATGGATCAAAATGCAGCCAGTCATTTCAAAAGTATTGATGCTTTATGTTCTGTTTGCTGTTAACTGGCTTTTGCTAAATATACTATTTGTCTCTTAGTATGAGGGAGGATCTAAACGCAGCTTTTATTTGTGTCTTTAGTTACTGGAGAAGATGACAGAGTGAAAGCATCTATTAAGAGACGAATCACTTCCACTGGTTCCATTATACATGAAAGTTATATTATCATACCATATTGTGGTCAGAAATTAGCTGCAAATCTATGTTTGTGTATAGATTAAATTAGCAAGATATGCTAATATACATATTAATTAGTGAGTTTTAGAGGTGCTAGAATGTCTGTGTTTTCTCCAAGTGAACTCCAAGTCTGTAACTACAAACACATGAGAATGTTTAGTTGGCTTATTGGCCAGATGTATCACCTGTTTTGGAACAGATTAAACACCTATAGATGTGAAAACACAATAGATTAAAATGCTAACTTTACATAAAATAAAAGTTTAAATCCTCCTTAACTGTCATGTAGTACATTCGAATTGCAATCAGTCTAGCTAGCCTGCGACAGTGCTAGCTTACTGATTCCCAGTTTTAAAAACAGTGAAAAATAAAAATCGAAAAATAAAACAACATGGAAACATAAAATACCAAACTCGAAAGGTAAGGTCTACCTTTTTTAAATAATTGTTCTGCTGTTTAGCCTGCAATGTTAATTATATTTTGGTCTCCAGTGACTCCTATAAATATAATTAAAAAATTTGGACTGCCAATCACATTCACACTAAAATGCAGCAATAAACAAACCTGAGTTTTGAAGCTCACACAGGTGCGCGCGCGCGCTTGTTGATTACACACCAGTGAATCTGCCGCGTGCTCGAACTGTGCCAGTCCGCTAAACTAAAGCCGCTGCCTGTTGCCATAGCGACAAGACCCGGAAATACACCGTGATCAGCTTACTGCGTGTTTATCAGAGGGTATCAAACTCATAACGGTAGAGTTTTTGTTGTTATTGTTTGTTTGTTTTTTGTTTATTTGCTCGTGCGTAAATAAACAGTAGATATGTCGGAGCCCGAGGAGCTGCCGCAGAGAGAACAGCGAGAGAGTACGAAGAAGAAGAAGAAAACGAAGCGGAGTAGGAAAAAGAAGAAGGAGCAGCGGGAAGGAGAGGAGCAGGTGGAGTTTGAGCAGGAGGTGCAGAGGTGAGTGGTTCTTGTGGGTTTCCTCCAGGGTCGCGTTATACACAGAACCCGTTTTGGACCCACACGTGTCTCGGTTCATACAATAAAGTGACATAGCAGAGGAGAGAAAGAACCGACTACTCGTAGTCAAAACCCGTCTCTTCAGGAAGCTTTTCAAAGTAAAAGCACAGCAGTTAAATCCTTACAAAGTCAATAAATAAATAAACGATTGTGCCAACGTGCAACTGTTACTCTTCCGGTTTAGACATGTTATTGAGGTACTATTTCCCGCAACCCAAATGATACATATTAAACATAAAAAACAATTTAAAATGGACTAATTGACCTTGCAAAGCACATGGCTGTGCACTGTGGTTATGAACAGACTCTAAACTGTTTATGCTCAATAAAATAAATGAAAATAAATTTCTATGAAGAAAAGCGAAATTGCATGCAAGTGACACATTTTAATCCTGCTAGCAAGCTATGATTGATGGACAGCAATTGGTACACTCCCACTATGTTTCATAAAGGGAGATGAAGTATGTCGACATAAATAATAATTGTTTGGCTCACAACTTCATACCAAACTAATTCTTGTTTTCAAAACGTCTTGGTACTTGGTGCATATCTTTGGTTTTCACCACAGACTTGTTTTTTCTTAGTTTTTATTCATTATTGAATCAATTTAGCTTAAGGATTCAAAGAGGAGCTAGAGAGGAAGTTTGATATTAGAGCACTTTTCAGAGAAAGTCTGATAATCAGTCCCCTTGTTTGCATATTTAATCAGGTTACTTCCTCAAACAGATAACATAGAATTAGCAAACACAAAGAAAGACTAAAGAGTAGCTCCTGTCTGTATATACACTCAGCGGGTTATTAAATTAGAAAAGCTATTTTAAAGCAGAGCAGAATGCCTGAGAGTCACACTGCATTATCTTCCATTATATTCTGAACCTTGCCTGATGTTTGTGTTGTCATTTGTAGAAATAAAGAATAAATAATGATGAAAAGGTACAAATAAGGTTGATGAAAAGGTTGATGAGCATTCATCAGAATTTACAAAAATGATGTACAATTCACAATTTCCCGGGGAAGGATCTAGAACGCATTAACAATAAAGTTACAGAATTAATATTGCATTGAAATAGACTTTTTTCTGTCTTTCTTTCTTTTATTTAACAGGGACAAAAATCTAAACATGCCAGATTATAGTAAAACTGCTAATTCACATCTGTATTCCTGGGGCAGATCACATAAAACTTTATTATAAACAATAAAAATACAGATATGTGACAAACACTTATAGAGTAAAATGATATGAAGTGTGCTGTTATGTTTACTAAACATAAACATGTTTTATATTAGAGGTGACACATCTAAGAAAAAAAAAAAGAAAGTGCAGTGACACTAGTAGCTTTTCACACTCTGTTCATACATCGTGCAGTTTATTCCCTGGAAGTTGTGTCGTCAGGTAAAAGTCCAGTATGAAGTATGGTTTATACTTCATACTTTGCGACTGGTTCTACGTGACAAATGTAATACATACAAGTAAACTCTATCCAAGATTATTGAAAAAGGTGTATCATAGGGAGGATTGCTTGGCTGTCATGCAGTTCAAATGAACAGAATTTGGGATTGCAGATGTTTAGTTCCTGTAAGGACAGCAAGACATCTGAGCAGAAACATGCTCAGAGATCTGTAGCAGTAGTAATTCTTTTTGGAACCCCGCCCCCAAAAAAACATTTTTCTGTGTCAAATATGAGAATTTTAGGTCTGTGTCTATATACTTAATATCTCTGTGTTCATACTAAAGTTGTCCCAATACTTGAATTTCAAGACAAAAAGACAAAACATTTAGATGCATTTTTAAAAATAAAGGTTAGAAAAATACAAACAATAATATCGGTGACAACAGTACTTGTAGTGCAAAAAAATATAAACACCACTGTACTGTTATGTATATATATTTTTAGTATGGGTTTTTAGTGATTTGGCTCCATGTTTTGGTTGTTGAAGAAATTGTTAGTAAGATAGGTTGCCACTGTTTCTAACTCAATGTATACTTTTCTCAGCTTCAAACTTTATGACTAACATAACAGTTTTTAGACACAAATATTATCCTGTTAGAATAAGACCATCTTTTATAAAGTTATAAATGGTCAAGACTGATCATTTCTGCTCCTACATTAATGTTACCATTTTGCGATTAGCCACAGCGGCTAGCTGCTACCTTAATGATAATAGTGGTAGCAGCTAGCTAATAATGGATAATGTGGCTATCGGATAAAAGTACCTTCGGCTGCTCTCTCATTTTACAGAGGTTGCCACAGCAGATAGGTCCGCATGTTTGATTTGGTCCTGACACAGCTCTCCCGACTATTCAGGCTTGGGACCAATGTCATGCCAAAAAGTGATCATCTGCTAGCAAGCAGTTGCCAGTTTTTGCCAAAAAATTATTTTCTGTAACTGCTGTAAAAGACTTGTTGAAGACTTGTTATAATTTATCAAATATTTCTGTCTTGAATGATATAAAATCATTTTGAGTCCAGAAAGAACATTTCTGTTTCAAGCAAAAGCTGCAGCCAGTTTTTTGGCAAAGTGCAAAACAGGTATTTAAAAAAAAAAAATTTAACTAGTAAACCCCCGTGCTACATGCAGGAGACAGGAAGCATACAAGCATACTTACATATGCCACGATCATTATAGTATGATATATTATATTGTGACACACCATTCTACTCTGACATTACATTCAGTGCTCAGTTGAACAGTGAAATGTACAAATATCTAAAATTGTGGGATTTATATAAAACATTTGTAAACGCAAGACAGATTTTGTCACTCATGGTGCCTGAGGCAATGTGTATGCAAAGTTTCATCAAGTTTTGTTACTTGTCTAAGAGGAGAAAGGGAACGTACAGTCAGACATACAGAGATACATCTGCAATAATCACTATAGTGTTATATATAACCTCTTCATAAATCCTGTTTACACAACCTATTTACCGATATATAAAGAAGGTTATTAGACATAGAAAACATATACAAATTGTCAGACGTTAGTAATCATCTTTTGGCGTGACATCGTGTTTGGAGTGCACTTGCTTGAGACCCCCTAAGGTTGGGTTTGTGGCTATCAGGTAACTGCTGATGAAACTAGCTAACAGTGATGTGTGTGTGTGTGCCAGGTTAACGTTTACGATAACTGTTCGGTACCTAAATTTTGTTGAAACGGGAGCCTTACTGACCTTTAAAGTCCCCAAAGTGTTGTTCAGTGTTGTGAACTTCAGCTAGGGGACAGGCTGTGTGATGGATGGATGGACAGTTGGATGAAGTTGTGTGTCAGCTGGAGGAGCCAAAGATGACAATGTTTGTATCAATAGTGTTGCAAAAGTGTCTAATCCAATAGTAATTTTTGGTATCAATTATAGTCTGGGAATCGACTTTTTTTTTCTTTTCTTTTTTGGACAACCTCATTTTGAGTTATTGGCCATAGAAACCTTTACCTGGGCTATCGTAAACTCTTGTATTCACCATTTTCACTAATTTCCATTTATTTTCTGACATTTTAAAGCCTAACAGACTAAGCCGTAAAATGATGACTCAACTTGTTCTTCACTTTGCCAATTATAAACATTTGTTATATATATTTATTGACATGATTGATATCTATGACTTCCTATTGGACAAAGTAAACTGTGTGTGTTTATTGTGTGTCAGTGTCAGTGAGTGCGTTGTGCTGCACGGGATCTTCAAACTGGGCAAGAAGAGTCACGACGTCCTGCTCACCCGAACCAAACTGACCTGGACGCCTATCATCCCGGAGAACCCCACAGGTCAGTGTCCATGGTGATGGGTTGTCATGGTGTTGAGTAGACGTGGTGGTGGTGTCAGACAGACAGACTGTGGGTGTTTTTCTTTCTGTATCTAGAAGCAGCTGGTGTTGTAATGGAGAAGTTATCTTGTGTTGAGACCACCTAAAACTTGACATCACACACACGCACACACACGCACACACAGTTCCATTGTGACACAATTAACCCCACACCCCCACCCCGGGTACGCTCCCTAATGCTGCAGTGTGCGTTTTTTTTTTTTTTTTGGAGGAAAAAGTAACATGTCATGCTAACAGACTAAAGCTTTATCTTTTCAGAATTTCGTTTTTTTTTTTCAGTGTGAAATTGGCTCTTGTAGTTGACTGTGGAGTATGACTACATCTTATCAGGACACTGATAAATCCAATACAGTTTGCCAGACTGAAATCTGCTGTCTGGACAAGCCTGTGTAAAATCATCAGATGTGTTTTTTGTGTATCTAACCCCTGTTTGAGCCGTTTATGTTTTAGCTTACATGTGGGTGAGAAAACAAATGAAAAAAAGACCAAAAAAGTTTTTTTTTAAATGTTTACATTTTATTCTGTTTAATTCTGTTTCCTGTGATCTTTTTGCGGCCCAATAGTTGTAGTAGGCTCTTTGTTCTGATTCTGCATTTCAAAGCTTTGAATCTTTAAGGAGTAAACATGACTTGGGATCTGATGATTTTTTTACATATCTACAGATCAGAAATTATTTTAATCAAAACTTAAAAGTGAACCTAAACGAATTACAATTTGTAGAAACATTCTTATTACTAACCAAATCTGAAGTGCAAAGTAAAATTATTTCTAAATTATATAACAGCATCCGGTGATGTAAAAACGACAGAACTCTGTATATTAAAGCGAAGTGGGAAAAGGAGGGTAATTTGACAATTACAGAGAAGTGTTGGGCTCACGCATGCAAGATACAGTGGGCTACCACTGGGTCTAATGTTTGGCGTGAATTTTGCTGGAAAAGCATTATGAGATTTTTCATTACCCCTGCTCAACAAAGATATCAAGGAATTGGTGATAAATGTTGGAGATGTGGGGGAGATGGAGCCAACCGTTTCCACATCTTTTGGGACTGTAAAGATATTCGCCAGTATTGGTCTCTAATCCATGATCATTTACAAAATGTTTTTTCATTTGTTTTTCCTTCAACTTTTGAGACCACGTTTTTGTGCAATGCACCAGTGGATAAACTGAATTCCAACGACAGAAGACTCCTGTATATCCTTCTGGCCGCAAGTAAAAAGCCTCTTACGAGAAGATGGCTTAAGCCTGAACCACCAACGATAGAAGACTGGATACATTCTGTACAAGAGATCTATACGATGGAAAAAGTGTCATTTTCTCTTAAACTTCAGAGGGATACATTCTACGGAATATGGTCTAAATGGACAGACTATGTTAAGCATATGAGGTGTGATTTTGTGTATGATGTTACAACCCTGAGTTCTACGTAAACCTACCTGCCCTGCTGCCTCCTAACCCTAGTTTTTTTTTGTTTGTTTGTTTGTTTTTTGTTTTTTGTTTTTTTTTTTGTTGTTTTGTTTTTTTTGGGGGGGGGGGTGTTTTTGTTTGTTTTTGTTTTTTTCTTCTTTTCTTTTCTCTTCTTTTTCCGTCTTCTTCATTTTTCTATTATAAGTTAAAATGTGACAGCAAAGAAAATGTAAAAAGGCAAATTACGTGTTATGTTCAACAGCTGTCCCAATAAAAGAGATAATAATAAAAAAAACAATAAATGGAAGGACACTGCATTTCCCAATGAGAAACTGGAGACGTTATCTAATATATGGTATAATGAAGATAAAAGATCATAATTATACATCATGCCCTGTAACAGGAGACATTTTTAGCTTGTATTTATTTACATTTAAGTAAATTAACTATAGCACTTTAGCTATTAGGAATTGACAGCCATAATTAGAAGATTATGATTGATTATGAGATGAAGTGTATCAGACTAATAGGGCAAGAATTGATATTCACACCTATACGAGGTAGCGTCATCGTCCTGTTTGCTTAATTGTAGAGCTGATTAACCATCTTTATCTCACCTTTAATGATGAAATGGGGTTTTATTTATTTATTTATTGTGAATGTAGTTTGTCTTTAGGAGTTCTGTGTCTTCAAATGACTTTCACTGGGCTTTACACATCACTTGTTAATTCACATTTGACTCTGGCTAGAGTGATTGGATTTGTTGTCCTTCTTGTTCATAAATTCTTGAGGTTTTGAGTGAATTTTACCTTTTTTAGACAGTAGCAGTAGCAGAAAAGAGGAAATCTAGGAAAGGGAGCAGTGGAATGAAATGCAGCAAGCTCACAGGCTCAGAGTCGAATGAAGGACTCATTTACTGAGGGCATTTTTGACTCTGGGGTATGCACGCTACCCACTCTAGTAATCATGCTGTCTTTAACCTTCAGCTTGCATAGCTAAATAAATTAAATGCACCTCAACACTTGACTTAGTAGAAGATCTCTTGCCTCTTTACCCCCCCCCCCCCCCCCATCTTCACCTGTCCTCATATCTACCATCTATACATCCAGGCATCAGCGCTCCATATCTCAGCTACATCTCCAGTATGCAAAACCAAAAGCCAGCCCTGTGATGGCTTTAAAGCTTAAACAACTCTGCTTTATTCTTGTGTAATATGGTGGTATCATTTTGCTGTGAGATTTCTGGTTGAAAACCGTTCAAACAGAACTGGTTAGTGAAGCAGGATGAAGGTGTAATTTAAATGTGTGTGTGTTGTTGAAGCCAATCTGTTTTGCTGTATTTCATCCAAGCTAATGTCATTAAGCCAGCACTGTGTGTGTGTGTGTGTGTTGGCAGTAGTAGAGAGCAGTTGGTTCAGCCCGTGGGGGGTTATTAGAGTCTCTCAGTGTGAGGAGATTAACACACACACACACACACACACACACACACACACACACACACACACACACACACACACACACACACACACACACATAGTCAGCCTGTCAGCATGCTGTGTGTGTGTTGATTAGATATTTCTATATAAATGGATCAGCTGTTATTGTTTGTTTCTACACATAAATCCATCCTGTCTGTCTCTCCGTGTGTCAGGGAGGTGAGATCTGAGCGATCAGACAGTTGTGTTGTGTCAAAGCAGGAACTTGCAGCTGTGCTGAAGAATTTAAAGCCCAAAATGCAGTTAGCGCACAAGAAATCAATGCACTGTTGGGAATCATTATACTGTCAAACACCCATTTTTTGTAATATTAGAAACATGTTTACCTCAAGTTGTGTTTCATGTCGTAAGCAGTGAAGTATTCGCTGGAGTCAATCCTGTGCTTCTAAAGCAAGAAAAACAAAAAAATATTCACATGAAGAAACTGAAACAATAGTGTCCAAATGATGGATGTGGTTTTTATTTTAAACAGAGGGAGGATCGCTATTGTTTTGTTTTGTCTTTACAGTGATAAGCGTAGTACGTTCAGTCAATATTACTTATACTTTATTATTGTTGATTTAACTCTTCTTTGAACTTTTTCTGTCTTTGTATAGGAAAACTGTAAATAATAGCCTTTTATGACATCATAATTATTAATTTTACCAATTATTATATTATCTAGGTCTCCATTTGTTTGCAGGAAAAGAACAGTATCTGGTTTTAAATAAATCTGTACAGTGATATGATGATACACACAGTTTAAGCACAGATTTATGTGTTCCCACTGTTTGTGAATGTGGCCCAATAATGGGATGACCTGTGTTTGACCTGATGTCAGATGTAATTTGTGTATTGGTAGAATTTAGAGTCTGTCCAGCAAATAACAAAAATAATGAAAAACTAAAAACTAATTTGAATATTATCCAGATAATATTAGGGATGGACCGATCTGATATCACGTATCGGTATCGCTCTGATACTGACCTAAATTACTGGATCGGATATCGGAGAGAAATAAAAAATGTAATCCGATCCATTAAGTATCACGAAAGCACCTCACAAAACTTGCGACATGGGGTAACTCAGCTCATAACCTCAGTACGTCAGAGCAGTATGCATCACGTGATAGAGCGGCTGTGGCGTGCGAGACCTGTCGGTGGTCTGATTGAGCATTTGGAGCCTCGCTACCAACCCGGCATTTCATCTCAGAGAAAGTTATCACAGAGAGAAGTAAAGCAAGCGTGTAAGTTCATCTCCGAATGTTTGTAAAGCATTCCTGCGTTAAGCTTAACAACCGATATATGGAGAGGCTGCCTCTTCTCTCCCCCTCCCTCTCCTGCTGCTACTTCAATCATGAAACTGATCAATGATCAGCTGATCGGCTTTTCTGTCGCAAGTCCCGTCTCTCTTGTTTGTTTTTGGCCCACTTTGCACCAGAAAGAGGAAACCAGCGGCTGAACAACAGCAGCACGTTTAAGCTTGATAAGCTGTTGTTAGAATTAGAAAAGTTGAATCAAAACGTGTCAGTGAAAACAAACTTTTTGAAATCATGAAGCACAATTTACCAAAGGGGAGACAAAAACGTTAGAAGTTAACACGAGACGTGTAGAGTATTGCAATCTGATTTTGTAGACACTTCCAGAAACAAATGCAATCTTTTAATCACGTCGCCTCATTCTACTCACTTTTTTTTTTGCAAAGGTCAAATTACTCCTGACTGAGCAATCAAAGTAACTCCCTGCTTATCCCAGTACACCCAACAGTAGTAAAAATGTGGCAAAAACAGTGGTAAAAATGCACATTAATTTCCACTTCTTAAAATTGGTGGAAAACTTGTTTAAAATTTGTTGTAATTTGACTGGAAAAACACTTTAACTCTTCCCATGATACTGAAATGTCAGTTGACCAGAAGAAAGAAGATTGTAGCTGTTTAGGATTATCAAATTCGATGGTGGAGTAATGTATATTGTAGGACTCCAGGAAATGAATGTAAGTCAGTGTAATGTTCTCTGAAGTGATGGAAGCATGACTCCGATCCATAACTCCCCACAGTTACCACATGGCCTGGTCACCATGAGACTGAACTGCCACTGAGAGTGTTTGTATGTGTGTGTTTGGGCCACGCACAGGTGCTAACAATTCATTTTTCCCCATTTAAAATTATTTTAAGAATCAAATGATAGAATCCTCTGGGAAGTGAGTGGATAAATGGTTATTAAAATTAAAAGTAAAAGGAATAATTACATGACTAATGGCACATAATTTTTATATAAATATATCTGCGACTGTGTGTGTGTGCGTGTATGTGTGTGTGTGTGTGTGTGTGTGTGTGTGTGTGTGTGTGTTAGCACAGCAGGATGTGAGGACCTGATGGGAATCTCATCTCCATCTGGGAACGAACCAACGTGTGCGTGCGTGTTCACAGTGACTCTGTAGGTCCTGTCAGCTCAGATCAGAGTCATCTTTATCGGGTTAGATGGAAAATCATCTTCCTACCCCTGACAGTGTTCTGCTGTATGTTTTTCTATCCAGGTATGCTTTTACTGCGTCGGCAGTATGTTTGGGATCATTGTCATGCTGAAAAATTTAACCGTTTCCAATCACATGCCTTCCAGGTCATATTGCATGGTGGAACAAAATCTGATGGTACTTTTCTGTGTTGATAATTAATCAATTGAGACACAATCTCCAACACTATTGACTGACACAAATCATGACAGAGCCTCCACTGTGTTTTACAGATGGTTGTAGACAAGAACTCGACTGAAAATGAGTGAAAAAGCAGCCAATGTCCAAAGAAAAACTTTGAAAGACCTTCAGAAAGCCTGTTGCTCAAGACCACTTTAAAAATTACTGACTCTGTGGAAGTAAAATCTAAAGAAATGAGTGGTTACTTCTGTATGTATTTTAAAGTTATATGTTATGTTGCTATTTTTTTTTAAATTTATTAAATGTCTGTCTTTCTTAGATGTGAAGGAAACCGAGGATAGAGGGTGCTTGCTAATATGTTAAAGCCCCTTTGAAATAATTTACGATAATAAAGTAATTTGCCTTGACTTACTTTTCTGCTTTCAAAATCCACTTGTGTTTTTTCTCAAATTTAAAATGCATAAATGATAAAAATGGTTTTGATTCCTCACCTTTAACCTCTCGTTTGACTCAGAAGACAAATACTTTAAACGCAAATAATATTAATTGGACACAATGAATGAAGACTGAGAAACAACAACCAGATAGACTGTTGTTACACACAATGACCCTGACATATGGATGCTGGTCTCTCTGGGGAACAGGGGAGGGTGGCGTGGGCATATTTGGTGTTTGATAACAGCAGGAGGTATTTCATAGAGAAGGGGGTTAATCAGCTATCATTTATAAGCTTTATGAGCTGTTTACACTGTACTGTAAAGGTGCTTTGCATCAAGTTAATATCTCTTTTTGTCTCTTTGAGCACAGAATTGATTTTCCTACTCTGGGTTTGTTATGGGGCTGCACATTTTCCTTCATGTTCCTTAACCTGTTTGAGTTCAAATTAAATGAGATGCCAAGAGGCCCCTGTTTTGCGATTGTTAGATTATAACAGTATTAAATGAATACTGTTTAAGTGCACCATTATAGGTTTTAAATCTGGGAGGATTAAAATATTCTTTTTTTGAAAATATCTCTGTAGATCTGAATGTTTCTGGTGATTAAAGTGGAGTTTGTTTTTGTTTATGTACATCTACCAGCTGTGCCATGCGTTTGTCTCTAAAGCTACACATCTAATATGGCCATTTTCATTATTCTCCCCCCAAAGGGAGGGAGTATGTAATTGGTTGTGTTTGTCTGTCTGTTTGTAAGCACAGACTCTCTCTGTGAATTATTACAAAGGTCTTCAAGTAAACTTTTATAATTCAGGCTGATAAAATGTCTATAAATTTTCTCTGATGTGACGACTTTTGAAAATTTAAATGATGCTTAATTTTAAGAAAACTAGCCTTAGTAACTGACAAAATTGGTACTGTAAATATTGGATTTTGTTTTGGACATGTCGATTGTTCTTATTTCATTTAAAAAGTTTGTTATTTTGAATTAAATATCAGTATAGACAATAAATTCTCATCAACAAGTGTGCAGTTGTTGAGAAGTTATTAAAATTCCTGCTATAAGTTCCAAAAAAAACCTTCTGGATGTGCTTGAGTTCTACTTTTGTGGAAGAAGAAAGATGTTTTAGTGAGGTGTTGCCAGAGCAGCTTTACTGCACTGTGACACTGTATCTCATCTCTGGACGTCTGCTGAAGTGAGGGAACACAATCCTTTAAAAGATAATTCCCCATTTGCTGTTTTGATGATGGTGGTGGTGTTTAACGCAGGTGTATACATGATCAGTCCTAATACTATGATCACTGACAGGTGAAGTGAATGACACTGAATATCTCTTCATTGTGGATGGAATATATTGGGTAGCAAGTGAGGATTTTGTTCACACAAAAGGAAGGAACAGTGGTGAAACAGCGACAGGGTCATTGCCGGCCAAGGCTCACTGATGCATGTAAGGAGCGAATGCTGGCTCGTGTTGTCTGATCCAACAGACTTTTCTGATAGAGAGGTACTAGAACACACAATGTGTCACAGTTTCCATGTTTGTTGTTTGAGTATGCATAGACGTAGGCTAGTAGTCCTGGAAGTGACCACTTACATCAGGATAGAAATATTTTATCATAGGATGAAGGTGATCACATCTTCTTTTAACACTAAGTATAAAAGGAGGGCTGAATCGATCATGAAAAAGGTGTTCCTTATATCCTCATCTCTTATCTGATAAATCAGAATCCAGGGAAATTGGCAAATTCTCACATTTTTTAAACTGAAACCAACCAGTTTAATTTGGTGTGAAAGCAAAAGTTTCCATAAGTTTGTTTAGAAGTTTACATACTGTAAAAGGTATTTACATTTAAGTCAAAAGCTCCTTGTGAAAAAACAACAACAAAAAAAGCACAAAAAAACTCCAAAGTACTTGCACTACTGTCATCTGCAAATGAGCCACGCACAAGCTCACTCAGACACAAAGTATTTTCTTTGTGTCTGAGTAAAATGTGATGTAACTCTGAATGGACTGTCTGAGCTATGCTAATATTATCCTCGGAGGATTAGAAGATTAATATGATGCTGGCCAATCAGGTTTCAGAATTCTTTCACGATTGTACTTGTTGATGCTGTACTTTACATTCTGCTGACAGCAGCAATGTGCAGCGTTCATATTTGATTGACTATTCAAAAGAATTTAAACATACAGTAAAACATCAATCAGACAAACTAATCACAGAGTTTGTTGTTAATGGTAGTATCCTTTTATACACTTACTTTTTCGCAGTGGATTTGAATGTTTTATTTAATAAGACTTTAGTCTTAATGTTTATAAAAAGAAAAAATGGCATTTTGACATTTTGGGTAAATCTCAGCATTTCATCTGTTCACACTGGTCAAGGATGTTTTTAGCTTAGCTTAGCACAGAGACTGGAAGCAGAGGGAAACTGTTAGCCTGGATGACTGAGAACCTTCACAGACATACAGCCTGGTCCCTTTCAAAACGTACCCAAACCTCTCAGATGTCCATCATGTACCTTGTTCATTAAACAGTGTGCTGTGTTCAAGTGCTGTTTGTTAACTACTTTTTTCTCTGCAGGTGAGACTGGTGTCCCACAGTCAGGTGAGGTGCTGCTCCAAGACATATTTGCAGTGAAGGTGAAGCGGAGGCGAGCTGCGGGCCAGGAGTCAGGGGGACCCGTGCTTGGTGTGGCTCTCTTCTGGTGTAGGAGGAAAGGGAGAAGGCTGGAGGAGGACACGCTGCACCTCCACAATGCCTCCTCAGAACACACACACACCTGGTACAACACCCTGAAGGAGCTGCTCACAGGTAACACAGACATTCAGACTGTCATGCAGTTCAAGCAGCAAGCACACAAAAGCAAACCAGGAGTTTAAAGTATTTTTGTCAGTATTCAGCATCTTTGTCTTAGATGGTGGAGCTGGTCAGCCATTAACCATTTGGGGTTCATGGTTTCTGTTGTTATCCTGTTAAAATGTTGAAAGTAACACCCAGATGCTGTGAAATTGCTATGGAAAAAACAGTGGAATGTAAATTTGACCAAGCTAATGGATGAGACCCAGTGTGGAGGTTCCTTGGGCCCACATTGAACATCCAACTGTGACGGACTCACTGCAAATGTGACTGGCAGTTTGTGTTACATAAGAGCTGAAACAGGAGAAACGTGAGTCAGTGCTTCAGTGAGTGTCATACTCTAAGATGATTAAACTGTACACACACACTGCTGAGTAATACTGTTATAAGTAGCACGCTTAGCATCTGTCCATTAGATGGTTTGATGAATGGAGACTTATTTAAATGGAGTTTGTCATTAAATTCACACATTACAAATTTAAACTCATATTTTTATTTACGTCATAGCTAATACAGCTGTTAAATGAACGAATAAATACATGGATTCTTATTAGACATACAACATCTGTATTACTACATGTTTTTGTGCAAATGTTGTCAGTAAGGTATCCTAAAAATTGCCACACCCACAACTGTAAATAAAAGGCAACACTTTTTGTAGCATAACAAAATTCTGATGCTGGACTGTATTCTGGGCTCTGATTATTTGGTATTTTTGCTGATGACATGCTACCATAGCAAATAGTTGATTTTGGAGTCATAAAGTCTTGTTTTTGATGTTCACTTTCATTAACAAGAATGTTCTGTTTGGAAAAGCTGAAAAAGAAAAATCAAGTAGTAAAGTGTTGGAAATGTTTGCATTGTTGGAAGATTGAATTATAATACATTTTTCATTAGGCCAGAATTTTAATTTGTTATAATATCTAAAAAACGGTCATCCCCATCAGCCTCAGCTGTTGTTTGTGTTGAGTGCTCATTCAGTGAAGTCCCATTGTAACACTTCAAGCTTAGCTTCAAGCTAAGATCTTAGCTTTTTAAAACCAGACGTTGCCTTTGTTGGGTGTCTGACTTTGAAACCAAACAGTGGAGGATTCTTGTCATGTTAATCACAAGTCATTACCAAGTGAGATAACCGTGCTTCATGCTCCTTTCTGATAATAATGGGGATCATAATTTACAAAATCAATGTTTTATTGAATAAGACTTGAAACTAGCTCGTAAAATCATCAGTGTTCACAGAGGTTTCAGATCATGGAAACAGAGCTTTTCCCCCCCCCAGAAACTTCTGTATAACTTAAAGTGTTTCTGCAACCACAGGATTTGTCCCTTGCTTGGGGGGGATCCAGGGTTAAAACACTTGTGTGTTGCCTACAATTGTCAAGTCCAAAAGCTACAAAAGCTTTTATATACAATCTGTTTTGCTAATTAACAAATGTTAGCATGCTAACACACTTAACTAAAATACTAAACATAGTAATTAAACATGTGGTTTACTGCAAGTGATTGCATTAAAACTTTGGCTTGCAAGTTAGTCTGGACCATAAACTGTTTAGATTGATAAAGCAGTTTTTTCTACAGTCTGTGGAAAGGTTGCAGTTTATTTTACTGGTTGTTCTGCTTAGATGTGCTGACACCCTGCCATTATTATAGTTCAGGGGCTTTAATGTATAACATTTCAAAACCTTATGTTATTTGGAACAAAACTGAGCTGAAATCTGTGCTGATATTTTTCTAAGCCAACGTGGTCAGTCAGCACTGCAGCTGCCCAAGATATACAAGGATTTAAAACGCACACCTTTGTGTTTTGTACGTCTGCAGATGATTTGCATGATGATGCAGTGCTAGCTGCTCAGATTAAAATTTCATTGTTTTCTATCTGTTCATCACTCAGTTTAATGAGGTGAGTCACAGTTACATCAGACCAGAGAACTAATCTGCTAATCCACAGGAACAAAGGATTACACACACACACACACACACACACATTTAGCAGTACTCAGTAAAGTGCTGTCAGCAGTTAAATCATGTTGTCTGCAGGAGAGATTAGTTACTGTCTGCATGAACACGTGTGTATACAACCACTTCATATTTAGTGCATAAGAAATATCTCTGAGGCTTGGAGCTTTAGACAACACACACTGCAAGGCTGAAAGCATGGAGACATGACTTTTTTCTAGTTTCAGATTTTCAGCAATATTTCTGAATCTGCAGCTGCAATAGCTTTAGCGTGGTCTTGTTTAGGGGCTGGGCTGTTGTTGGTGTTCAAGTTCAACCAATGGTGTGCAATGTGTTTGACGTCCGAGCCTTGAGTTCAGTTCTTCTTCACCATGCTAGGAAACCCCCCCCAAAAAACAATCTTATGTCTCTGACTCAGTCTCAAGTATCAAATAAAGTGCAGAAGATGTCACAGTTGTTTAGTTTCTTTAGACATCAGTATATTTTTTCTATAGAGCATAAAGTTTTCAGAAGAATAACCTCTTCATTGCCCAACCACCTGCTGCTAAAGCTCTGGATGTTGCTGCAGTCGGACGTTCCCAGACGCTGATTTCCCAGGTGCACTGTAGTGGGCGGTGCGTGGCTGACAGTTAACACACAATAGAAATGTTGAAGTGCTTGTTGTGTGGATTTAACTCACATGGACACATTTTACATTTCAGTTCTTCTCTATTTGTCCAACCACGCCAACTGCAACAGAGACATTACAAGCTATCCATAAATGAAGAGGTCAGAGGTCACACACACATTACTGTCCTTTTATCACCATGGCATCAGTCTGACATGTTATCGCTGGTCACCTGTCTGTCTGTCCATCTGTCTGTCTATCAAACCAGATTACCCATGAGGCCCTGCAGCAAAGTCACAACTTCTTCAAGTCTTTGTCTTATGGGCTCGCACTCACACTCACAGACATGAATGGCCCGCAGGTCGTGTGTCAGCTCAAGTGGTCACACTGCACATCAAGCTGTGACGGCTTTTGTGACTTTACACACCGCAGCAGAGGAGTCTGTGTGCCTGTGTGTGTGTGTGTGAAAGGTAAACACAGTCAGTAGCTCTGCCGCTGTGCGGACATTAAGCCTATTTTCCAGCCAGAGGTCAGTGTGAAAAGCGTATTGTTGTGCGAATCATGGCGTCACCGAGCGGGCAGTCCCGCCGCAGCCGACGCCGGCACCACTTCTTAACCTTCGGGTCTGAACAGTCATCTGCACAATGGTGTGCACAGCGCAGACACTTCCTGTTTCTGGAACCTCATTTTTTGTTGTTTGCTGTGTGAAGCAGCTGCAGAATGCTGTTCAGAAAGTGAATGGTAGTCAGTGACAAAAGGCGAGAACTGCTGCTGTATAGACTCCAATTCCATACTCACAGTCAGTCTGCAGGATCGACTGACTGCAGTTGTTTAACACCACAACAGACTGACAGGTCGGTGGAAATTGCAGGACAACTGAAGTGAGCGTTCATAGGTCACCAGGTGCCACAGCGACCCCTCCCAGATCTTTTGTCTTGCGGTTGCTGCTTGCTTACAGAAACCTCGGGGTCACAGTATCAGAGTAAAATGGGTGTTGTTAGTCCAGTGGTACTGTAAGTTGTCATATGGTCAAAAGGACAACATCAAAATGCAAGGTTTTACCTTTAGAAATGGAGTATAGTTGTGTTTTATTAAATTCAGGAACCTGCTACCCATGCACTGTATTTTCCATCGCCTTTTATTTATATATAAGAGCTCCAGGGACTCCCAGGAGGATGAGTGTTACCATCTGAGGTGGCTTTCCTTACACTCTTTTAGAAAGGTGTTTTCTAGATTGTTCCTCCTCAAATCCAAAATCTTGAACTAGTGAAGCATGTCATCGTGGTGGACAACCAGATATGTGAGCGTTTGAGCTGCATACTCCATGGGTGCAAATGCTCTGAGCACCATGTCACTAATAGTTTGATATTGATACCCTTCCTCCCTTTTCCTATAACCTCTGTCAGCCCGCACTGTCCACTGTGACTATCATTTATAATTAAAACCCCCTTAATTGTAAAATGTTTCAACTTGCAGTGATTTTTTAAAAAAAGTGTAAAGTAGCACATTTTCACACTAGAGAAACTGATACAGACTGAGACTGATCTAATGACTGCATGTTAAATGCTTCGCAGAAAACTTGTGTAGGTAATGAAGCTGTGAACTAATTAAAAATGATCTAAGGATCGAAAGATTTGGATTTCCTTGGGTTTGCGATGACCTGGATGACTGAGAACATACACAGACAGGAAAAATGATGTTTGAAAGCTATAATAAAATGGAGTCTGTTTGTAAACAACATGCAGCAGTCCAGTCTTAAGTGCTCAGTCAGAAACTCAACACTACTCCATGGTAAACTACTCCACTACGGGGATTGTTTACCATGGTAACATTTCAGCAGCGCCATAGCAACCTGTCACTGGTCAAGGCTCGGAGATGATCTGATGGATACTTGACCTCTTTATATCTGTGAGTCTGTCGTCTTCTTACATTTGTTGTGAAGATGGTTCCTTTATGACAGAAAGCATCTGTTTATGCATCTTTTTTCGATGGAAAATCTAGGTGTTTTATCAGGCTTATATTATATTATAGAATTTTTTTAATGAGTGTACGTGATGTGTTGGTTGTATGTTTGTTGTTTGTTTTGTTTTGACATACTGCGAATCAATTTCCCATCAGGGACAATAAAGTTACCATTGACCATTGACCATGCATCAACAGTGTGAGTGATTTCTGTCATTTTTAACACATTATTAGCTTTTATAAGCAAGTTGCTTATAAAAGAAGTGTACTCTAAAAGAAGTGTAACTGGTCTAAGTGTTAAGTCTTTCTTTTTCAACACTCTGGAAAACCCACTCATTTTCAAATGTACAGATCCTTGTTTTGACCACGCCTTTGCGTGGTCAAAACAGTTTAAGAAACACTGGTCAAAAGAGATTTCACAAGTGTGGGACAGAGGATACTGCAACAATCCTAGTTTAGGGTTTCCTGGTATTGAACTTACTGAACTAAATACTGACCTGATCGGCAGTTTCATAAGCCACTTTAAAAGTACTGCCAATCCCACCAAAGAATACTTCCAGATTTCAAAATAAAGGTTTGTTTGGTTTCCATTTCTCTTGTTATTAGCAGTTAAAGAGCAGAATAATCCATGCTCGTTAAACTGAAGGAGAATCAATTACAGCACACATGAATAAATATTGAAAACTAAGCAATACAACTTTGCTCCTGATGATAGTAATGAGACCCTCTGTTATCATCACAAGGTCCTTTCTTATAATTATAAGATCAGTAAGAGATAAGGTGTCTTTT
Source organism: Mchenga conophoros (assembly GCF_057382185.1). Lineage (NCBI taxonomy): Eukaryota > Metazoa > Chordata > Actinopteri > Cichliformes > Cichlidae > Mchenga > Mchenga conophoros. The sequence continues at coordinate 15,645,792 of NC_140541.1, forward strand.
GAGGCCTTTTTTAATTGATTGCAATTTCCACATAAAACCAAAAAGAAATGTAGGTTTATTCAGGCTTGTTTGCTTAGTGCTGCAGCACAGATGTGTTGCTTAGAATGGAAATAGGCCTGAGATTTGTGGGACAACGACAGGGTGGAGATTCTGGTATTTGATGGGGGACCACTAGAGAGATGTGGAGGTGTCGGGTAGCTCCTCACAGGAGCTCCGGAGAACCTGGTCAGAGCCGTGGGGTGGAGTGATGGCAGGAGGTGCACATTGTGTATATGTGTGTGGGGGTCATTAACAGGGCGAGGTCACGGCCTTTTGGGAGCAGATTATAGTAATGAGAGGGATAATGGAGCTGGTGTGTGTGTATTGATCTGAGATGGTCCAGAGGGATTCATAATGCGGTCTCTAAATCTGCCTAATGATGCGTCATACAGGGGGTCTGTGTATGTGTGTAGTGTGTCGATATTATAAAACAACACACACACACCCATCAACCAGTGTTGTAGATGTAAACAATATTCTGATGTATCAAACAGGCCACCTCCACATATACTGAAGCAGGTGTACAGACACGTGTTATCTGTTTATTTATATATATATCTCTGGGTTAATACTTTAAATTTAGGGCATGTGGAAGTCAGTTCCATGATCCATGCAGAATTTTAAGTGAAGATGTTCTTCAGTTTGTTCAGATACTTAATGTCAGCCACGATAACAAAGTGTGTTGTGATCAGCGTTCAAGTAAGGACAGTTAGCTGTTGGGCTGTTTGTCATCACTTGGTAAGTTGATTGTTGTTTTAATTAACGCATTAAGAGCTCATATTAAAATTTTAGTATTTTTAGAAAAATATTTGCAGTCTTCCAAATCTTATTGTCCAAAATGAAAAGTTATTTAACTTCTTGAGTACACATAAATAAACATACAAAACTGCTTCATCTATCAGAACACAGCTGCAGAGGAACGTGAAGTGGAACGCTCAGCTGGCTATGATGAAAGATAGTTCATAGACATTTTATAATCCAGAACTTTATGTAATCAGCAGCAGTAATTTTTCTATTTTATCTTTTTTGTTCACTAAAAGTGGCACATGAACACATTTTTTTTCTTTCATTTTTGACTTTTAAGGGCACTATATTGTGGACCAAAACACACAGTGGCATGTGGTGTAGTTGGAAATATTACCTACAGCCAAGGAGCTATGCTAGTAGCAGTGTAAAGCCGCCAGTGTGTCCCACTGCAATGGTTGCTTCACATGCTGCCGGTAACGTTATCACACAGCCACTCCTGAAAAGCAGGTGTCACTACTCAGATATTTGTTAAATGCTAATAAACATGAAGTGCAACTGAGTCTCAATAAAGGAGACTCAAAGGATCAAAAACTCATGACTGTGAACCAGTTTGCCACCAACTGGTTTGCACATCTGGGCAAAATCTCTTAGTAATGCATGGAGTCATTTTTGATCCTCTGAAAATGGGGGGACTCTGCATGAAAATCACTGTAATTACTGAAGTGTTAATGGAGCGCTTTTGAATTAAAGCTGTGTCTACTTCACATCTACATTGTTTTGTTTAAAATTCACTGTTGTGGTATTACTGTGCTAAGATGTATGGACCTAACTATCTTTCAGTCTGTTGAACAATAACTGGCTCATAGCCCATCACTAGTGTAGCTAACCAACCATTGCAGGGTTTCATTTTCTTTCAAAATCCAACCTATGATGCACCTGCTAAATGTGTGTGTGTGCATGTGTGCATGTTTTCAGGGTTCAGCAACCGTCCTACAAATCTGAAGGTCTTCATCAACCCTAGCAGCCACAAGAAGGAGGCCGTTCACATCTACAGAGACCACGTGGCTCCTCTATTCAAGATGGCTGACATCCGAACTGACATCACAGGTTAGTCCATCCAAGTGTTTATTTTTCTGCTCAGTAGAAACACTGAAAAATTATAATTATAAAAATATAAATAAATGTACGTATTTTTGTGTGTTTATTTTTTAAATATAAAACTATGTGAGGCAGGGTTTTAACAACTAGATCTTTACTGACACCAGACATGATACTGAAATCTGTGTGCGCGCGTGTGTGTGGAGGGAGTCCAAAGGTCAGCGTTAATGGCAGCTTCTGGTCGCTAGGTAACCTGATATAGGGGGCGGAGCTTAGCCCATCTGTTGTGACAGAGGGAGACAGCCTCCTCTGCACTCCTCCCCTCATCTTCTCCATCTTTTTTCCTCTCCTTTCCTGTCTCCTCCTGTTTCCAATCATTTGCTCTTGTCTCATTTCCAGTCCTTCTCCTCTCTGCTGTTTTCTTGTTTTCTTTCCACCTGTCCTCTTTTCACCTTTCTGTTTTCCTCTCCTGCCTCATATCCTTGTGTCCTCTTTCCTTCTCATTTCCTATCTTCTTGTCTCATCACTTTTCCCATGTTTCCTTTTTCTCCTCCTTTTTTCTTGATTCCTCCTGTTTGCTTCTACTCTCCCCCTCTCAGCAGATGGTGTGATATCCGCTGTCCCACTTTTTTTTTTTGGCAGTCATCAAACACACACTTCATCTGACCACACATGCACGAACACTTTATCTCTGTCCATCTCAATGTCTCTCCATCTGCTTACTTATTTTTTCCCCCTCTCTCTGTCTTTACCTGTCTTTCTCTCTCCAGTAACAGAGAGGAAGGGTCATGCTCTCTCAGTGATAAAGGAATGCAAACTGGATGAATATGATGGGTTAGTCATCTATATCTTTTTTGCTTTCAAAATCATTGCTTGGTTGGGATTCATCAGGATTTTTCCATTAAAAAATCCAGAGTAAGAAATTATTGTAAAAATAATTTACAGTTTAAATGTAGTTTTGTTATTATTCATCCATAGATGTTCAGTATCATAATATGTTGCTTTCTGAACCAATGTGTGACTGATTACAGACAGGTGGAGCCACCTTTAATTGTGCTGAAAGTAGTCAACGCACTTGAAGATGATCAGATGATCTGCTGTATCGTGTGTAGAGGTTTCTGTTTGTTAAGCTTAAAGCAATCCGCTGTCAGCACTGTGAGATCGATGAAACTGTCTGTAGCTTTTAAACTGGATGAGTCTAAAATATGCACTTGAAGGCAAGATAAATGATCTCAGGTCCAGGTTAAAAGAAAGCCAGCTGACGATCAGCTGGTCCCTATTCCTCAAGAGGACAGGTGATAGTGGAATCTTACAGTTGGAAATAGTTGACTGTTTAATGGTAAGTGCGTTGACATGAAAGTTACCATGTTTAAATTGTGACATCATCCTGCTGCTGAACTGAGGTGAACTGGATAATCAAATAGCAGTTTACTGTCAAAGGCGGACACTGAAACACACTGACCATGACTGATCTCACACACCTCATGCACACACACACACACACACACACACACACACACACACACACACACACACACACACACACACACACACAGGTAAGATGATCAAATACCAAACATTAACTGTTCACTTTGTTGTTAAAGTTAAAATAACTTTTCATTCCAATGATAGAACAGCTGCTACAAGTACAGAAACAGCTATCAAATTATCAAATTCTCATCAGTCTTTTTCTGATGGTGTGTGTGTGTGTGTGTGTGTGTGTGTGTGTGTGTGTGTGTGTGTGTAAGCAGCTTTTGTGCTCAGCCCTCATAAAGCTTAATGTGCTTAGAGAAGATTAGCTCCGCGTTGCTAAGCTAGCTGCTGAGTGTGGGTAGGTGGTTGGGTGTGTGTGTGTGTGTGTGTGTGTGTGTGTGTGTGTGTGTGTGATTTGGTTGAAACCTACATTTGCCAATTAGGTTGGCTGTCACCGTGGCGACTACAGCTCCAGGTAATCCCATACTCAGGAAGAGGGGGAGGGGGCGGAGACTGTTCACCTCCCATTTACTGCAAATAAAGACTCGGAAGATGAACCTTCTCACTTTCTCACTTTTTTTTTATTACTTTTTTTCATTAATACTAACAAACAATAACTGCCTCCCACCCTACCCTAAAATAAAATACAACTTTTTTTTTTCAAAAGCGATCAAAATATGAGTTTTATCTTTCGTGTGACTCTGTATGGGTCATTAGTAGAAATGTGACTGTAAATGATTCCCTCTCTGTCTCTTTGAGCTTACCATATGATAGACTGTCCAGAGTGTATCCTTTTTCTCACCCTGTGATTGTGAGTTCTTTCTTTTTTTTTTCTCTCCATCTGTTATGGTTAAAATATTGCTCGAAAGCATTTCACACCATGAGTTAAATATAATATATTTGTTTTAGTTTTATAGTCAACTTTATTCTAAACTTACGATTTTAACACTTAACTTAAGATTCTAAAACAAGACATGGATTATACTGCTGCCTGTTAGTGTGTAGACCTTTACAAAACCCCAGCAATCATAAATATTAAAGAGTTTATGAACTTTGGTGACTGTAGGAGAGCAATTCACTGGAGCTTTTCAAAATAAAACCCATCACAGTCATTCTGAAATCCAGTTTCTGTGTGTCTACTAGTTTAGTTGTAGTCTAATTCTAGTATCAAAACTTTGGTACTGATGTTTTTCTACTGAACAAGAAATGTTGAGAAATATTTGTGCTTAATTAAAATACAAACCTTTGCAGTGAAAATACAACCTAGAGTATTTATAAATATCCATTCACCATCCTTCGCTATTCATCAATAGTTAAAGAAATAAGTACTCAGCATCACACATTCAGGACCACCCTGCACAAACATTTTAGTTAGTGCCCAAAAACATTGAGGTTACTTACCCTGTTGTATTATAAAACAAATTGTCAATTTTACTAGAAAAGCCACATCCTCTGCTGGATGGTTTTCCTTTAAATCATCAGGAGTTTGAGATCTGTGAAATGTCTTCTAGGTGTATTATACTTTTTGTGGCTGTGAGTTTGTTAAGTCCGCTTGGGTCCAAATAATGTAAATGTTGTCATTAGGTGCCAAGATTGAGTCTGTGACAATTTTTTGTGACCATGCGTTTATGGAGACTTCACATTTCAATGAGCCAACAATGGATCAACACTTCAAGCAGACCTCAAAAGCGCTATAGAGGACTATAATGTCAATGAAGTCTGTGTCCTTGACTTAGTATAACCACCTCATTTAGCGTCACAATAAACCCTTATTTAGATTTGGATGATTGAGACTGACTTGTCTAAATGTCTACCTGTCCTCACACTAGTTTTTTTCCACCTGTCCATCAGGGTGGTGTGCGTCGGTGGAGATGGTTCAGTTGCAGAGTTGTGTCATGCTCTGGTCCTCAGAGCCCAGCTGGATGCAGATTCCCCAGAAAAACCAGTGAGAGCCACACTGCCACTGGGAATCATCCCAGCTGGTAAGCAAGGGCATTCTCATATAGAACCACTGCTTTAAGGTCTCATAAGGTTTGGTATGCTGGTATGCAAAAACACGACATGAAGTACTTTTATTAACGGTCTGTCTTCACATGTTTGCAGGTTCCACAGATGTGGTTTCCTGTTCTGTTCATGGAGTCAGAGATCCAGTCACTGCAGCCCTCCACATCGTCTTGGGTAAAGCTTACATGTTGTAGATCTGTTACATAGATTGGGGTTGGTTGGAATTGTCTTTAGTAAATCTATATTTGGATCACCTAATGTCGTCTATGCCTTTTTATAAATCAGTCCAAGATTTTACATTTTCAAGGACAAAAATCTGTTCTGTTTTAATATTAAATCTGTGGCAATCATAGCCAGGTTCTTTGTGTAACAGACTAATTTCCTTAAAGCATATCACACCAAAGCTCAGCTTTTGCTAAGCTTTGGTGTGATTGGCTGAATGTCAGTCCGGCAGCAGGGACAGTGTTTAAGAACAAACAAACATGCAGACAGACGGTGAGACAGTGAACAGACAGATGTCTAACAACAGGGTCTGTTTCACTTGAAATCACTAAATCACAGGTTTACACTGCTCGCAGCAGCCCCGCCCCCTTTGTCTCTGACCACCACACTGTCAGGTAAACACGGTAACCAATCACCCAGCAGCAGGGCGGGCAGCTGTGTTTGATTGACAGCTTATCGTGTGATGATGTTTCATTGTCACTAATTAATACTGCAAGCTGAGTTTGTATGTGTGTGAGACAGATGGGAAAATTCAATAGCCCTAATGAGACTACTTCCTGAACAATAGAAAACTGTTAAAATTCCCAGGTAGGAAGCTGTTCCCACGGACACCAGGTGACTGCAGGTGAATTTTCCTGTCTTCATAACACTGAGGTGTGCTCATTCACAATCACATGATCTCCTTGCTGGACGTTAAACTACTAACAGGGGCGGAAGCATCAGTGCTGTTGCTACGGTTACCCGAGCCTGAGCATCCCTTGAAAATAGCGGCTTAACTGTTGACCTTTTATCAACTTATGTTTGGGAGTTGCAGCTGACACTGAAAATTTTCTGTATGTGAAATGGCCTTAGCTTGTTTATAGGTGTGTGTCAGACCTTTTGTATTTCTGGCTGTTTTTTTGTATCTAAAAAAGCATTTCAGCTGTAGAGATCTACAGGCGAAAACTACAACAAATGGCTGCAGGCTGCTATCCAACAAAATAAGCATCCAAAATTAAACTAATGTTTGGAAAAGCTGTTTTTAAAATTCATTGCTCTGTTTAACAGAGGCTGGAAAATCCTTCATAAGGGGGCCAATTCTGTCCTGATCTCTAAACATAAATATATAAAAGCATGACATGGAAGTCACCACCTTGACCACTTTACAATAATCTCATCAATGATCACCTTACCTGTTTAAAGCAGTTTGCCTCGTTCATTGTTGTACGAAAAACTACTTGCTCACAGAGTTTAAATTTTTTTCCAGAAGTTCAAAACCTGCTGAGTCTTTTCTAGCCTGGCTTGTTAGAAACCTTCACTGCAACAATGAGTGGGACAAAAATAGAGACAATTTTAGCAATATGTGAATTTCTCTTTTCTGATATAGGAAAAACCAAAGCAATGCAATAGCCTATACACTGAAACTTCAGCATACTGTATCTCTAGACTCACAAACAGATTCAATATGATATTGATTAATACTCAACGGTTGGCCCTCCTGGTGTTTGGAGGGGTATCTTTGTTGGCACCGTCATCATAGCAGTAACGAACAACCAGAAGGCAAGCTGGTCGAGGTTCAAATAGCAATTAGGATTAGCCAAGCTAGCTGTCTGGGAGTAACAACGGCCTGATGTAACTCATATACAACAGTCTGAATAATTCGATTTTTAACATTTTGATGCCAGAAGTACAAGCAATACGGCACATTTACAAGTGCATAAATGAAGCATGAAACTGGTACATGTGAACCCTGCTTTACAAAAATGTGAGTCTGCATTTTTACCTGCATTTATCCACAAACCAGTAATTTTTGTGCAGGTCATCTACTAATTAGTACTGGGCAGTGTAGAAATGTTGTAGAAAGTGTAGAAAGTTTTTTGTTTTGTTTTTTCATTATGAACACTGTTCACTTCAGGCACATTACAGTGATTTCTGCCTTGGCACAGAATGACTATAAATCTACCTTCATTAATGATTTACTCAAGAACTTGAACATTGGAAGTTATAAGAACTTCCACAAGTCCTGAAAAAGTCTCCAAGCTTTCTCCATGAGGATGTTTCACAGCGTCAACAAACTCAACTCACAAAGCAGATGCACTAACCAGCTCCTCAGACACTGAGTCGACTCCCTGCTCGCTGTTTGCTCACATGAACTCAATAAAATAAGCAAATCATTCAACTCTTCTAGAGTTTTTAAATGTTAATAGAATGAATGTTTCAAATTCTGATGATAATAGTAATTAGAGTCATTTCACTGTGACATATTACATGACAGTAATAATTTGATTTCTATGCTATCAATCCAAAAAGCCCAGCAGCCTTCTCATACAGTGACATAACAACATCTCCACAGAGAGTTGGGGTATTTTCAAAGTATGTTTTAGAAAAGCTCGTTTCAAGAGGGGGGAAATTATGGTTTAATTCAATAAAAAACAAAGTTTAAAGTTACAGCCTTGGAGCTGAGCAGCAGCCCTAAATCCTCCTACTGGTGGTTTCATGTGTCCATTTTTAGCGGTGCCCTTAAAAACGAGATACTGCATCTCAAGGGGCTATCCTTTAAATAAATTAAAATTCATTCATGTTGCAGTTGTGCAGCAGTCTGTTACAGGTGCCATTTTAGATATATGACTTCTGACGGATGTCTTTTGTCTCCTCCCTAAATCCTTGTGTGGGATAATTATTGGTTGATTTGCATTTATTTCAGCATTTTTTAAAAATGACTTGTGTGAGCATTTTACTGCTAACAGAAACAGTCATCCAGCTCATGTGATGCTAACATAACTTTCTAATAATCAGTTGGTTTACTGTTGAATTAACTCAGTCATTTTGGTGTTTTTATTTTCACTGATTATTATATTTGTACTTAATATATATAGGATATATTAGGTACAAATAATTTTTTTACATTCAACCACTTCATCCACTATATTTTTGAATAAGAGCTACCAATATGGTATGGAAATAAATCCTAAAGGTGGATTAGGAGCCAAACAGAAAGATAATGAGTTTGTGATGTAAATGAATATTGGTTGGACCTTTTAAGAAGCGCCGCAGGTTTGATCTCGGTGACACACTGACCGTCTCAGCTTTAATCCTGCGCAACACACACTGACACACAAACACACTGACAACACGCCATATGGTGAGGAAATCAGATTCTGTCCAGAGAGACAGACAGGCAGTCAGACAGACAGGTGCGGAGACAGCAGTTCAGTTCAGTAGGTTACAGCAGGTATGTGGCCAGATGGCCCGCTTAGTGCGTGTGCCTTTGTGTGTATCCATCTAAAAGCTGGTGGAGCATCTCAGTAAAGGAGCTTGATGGAAAAATCTGGTTATTTTAAAAATTATTTTAGTTATTTCTATGGTTTGTGCTGCGTTCAAAGGCTGTAGAAAAATAAAACCGTAAGCAGTGTTTAGCGTGGAAGCCATTTTTTACCACATACATAAAAAGAATCTGAGGAAACGTTGATAATGTTTCCTCAGATTCATTTCAATCCTCTGAGTTATTAATCGGCTTCACACATTCTGTTAATTAGCCGTATTTTAGACTGTGTGTATTTGTATGTCTCATTTTGTATGGATAAAAACCACAAAATGTACAAACGCATAGTAAGGTTACAAAATTATTCATTTTCAGTGTGAAGGCTTGGAGCAAGAGTTGTGTGATGTCCTCTGAAGTGATGGAAACACAGCTGTGTGTGTGCTGCATCCTAACTGTTTCTAATGAATCGTTTAAAGGGTCTTCTCTCAGTGTGCTGGTGTCTCTCTGCCTGCAGGTCACCTGCAGCAGGTGGACATGTGCAGCTTCTCGTCTCATGGCCAGTTGGTGTGCTTCGGTTTCTCTGCCATGTTTGGCTTTGGCGGGCGGAGTTTAGCGAGGGCAGAAAAGAAGAGATGGATGCCATCGTCACGGCGGCGAGAGTATGCTCTGGTTAAGACGCTGGCTAGGCTGAGGTGACACACACACATATATAATTTTTACTTTTAAATGTAAATGTGCGTTCCTAAGGCCTCAGTCACACAGACATGACTGACTGACCTCAGTGACCCCATAGCAACCACTAGTCACTAAGGAAAACTGTATTCCATGACTGTTTGGTTGCTGGAGGTTGTTAGCTGTTGCTGAGTGAAACTGGTCACAGTGCTCCACGGTGCTTGTGAAGCTTTTGATTGCTGGAAGGTTGCTGAGGTCACTCGTAGTATGTATGGATGACACTGATTTGTCTGCAAAAAAATTGTCTGTTTCCTATTAGCATCCCATTTTTATCATTTCGCTAAAGCTAGAGTCTGTGTCTTCCATGTGGCAATCTGATAGCAACACAAGTAATCACAAGGTGATTTTTGGTGCATCACTTTCTTTGCCACCATTTTCACATGCTTAAAGCAAGCATCCTCCAGCAACCACTCATCACTCATAAAATACATATTTTTCCTTAGTGACCGGAGGTTGCCAACGGGTTGCCAACTGGTCTCTAAGTGTGACTGAGGTCTAGCTAGGTCTAGGACTAGCTGGTTTCTTATTTCTTTTTTTCTCTGTCTCCCTCAGACCGGAGGACTGTCAGCTCTCCTTTTTATCAGCAAGGAAGTCAAACAGCAATTTGTTTGTACAGCGGTGAGAAACACGCGCACACACAAACACGCACATACGCTCTGTGATGTTGGATGGTACATCTAAAGTGTCTTCAGACCACCATAAAAAACAATATGCATTTGTTTAAACAGGTTACAAGCACTCAGAGGAGACTGTAATTGTTCCACACCAACAGTGTTTGTTAGTTTGCTGCGCTGTTACATTTACTCAGCAGCTGAACCAGAAAGGCAAACACACCACGTAACAGCTTGTCTACTACAGAGACTTGCAGCACAAATCTACCAGAAACAAACTCAACGCAAATTTATTAAGAACAGTGTGGAGGAGAGCCTGTTTGAGTCAAAGCTGTTGTTTTACCATGATTAGTTTAATAACTGGCTCTGTGTTTGATGATATTGGTCCGTTATATAAATTTTCTCTTCTGTCATATTTGAAAAATTAACTTGATTTCTTGCTTCTCAGAGATAAGGACCAGGACCAAGACCAGGACCCAAAGTCCGGTAAAACCACTACTTCTCTATTAAAATGGACAAATCAGATTTTAATCGCTACCAGCTACTCTCTGTCTTACTTTTTCTTTCTTTGATTTGTGTGTACAGAGGGGGAGGAGTCCTGGGTGACCAATCAGGGCCTGTATCTGAGCATCAGCATCATGTCTATCCCTTGCCTGAGTCCACACGCACCTCAAGGACTAGCTCCAAACACCAGGTACACAGTGTACGAAGATTAGCTCGATCTTCTGCTCTTTGGCCTTGAATGCATCACAGTGCACGTTAATACATGATGATGTTTCTAATAATGCTAACAGTCTCCACCACTTCCTGATTTTGACAGTTTGGCAAATGGCAGTGCAGCGCTGATTGCGGTCGGAAACACCTCCAGGTCCGAGTTTATTAAACACCTAAAGAGATACAGCAGCTCTACTGGACAGGTGAGAACACCTGCCAGAGGTGAAAATAACATGAATCAATTTATTCCATTCAAATCCTCACTAAAACCTTTAGCAGATCTTTTAAGGCTCAGGAACTGAACATTTGCAATCTAAAATCTAAAATATTCACAACTAAGGAATGTCGGAGTACGATAGCAACCTTTTTTTCTTTACAAACTCCCAGTTTACTCAAACAAATATCCATTTTTTTCTGTCTGGTGCAGTTAAAGTTCAAGTGTTTGCAATTTCTCATTGTGAAATTGCAAATGATTTATGGATTTCATCATCTACAGTACATATTACTATTAAAAGAATTTTTAAAAATGGGGCAAATCTTTGTACACAAGAAAATAAACTAAAAACACACAAAAACCTGCAGAAATCAACACTTCCAAGACTGTTCTGAGTGGACATTGTGCGTCAGTTAAACTCTACTGTGCAAGAAAAGCAAAGACGACATGTTGATGTTATCATGATGGGCTTAGTTTAATTGCACAGAGCTGGTGCAGTGTGTAGATTATGCTGATGACAGCCTCAGCTGTTATATATGTTTCCACCCAGATGTTTTCTACCGAAGAGAGCAATTTATTGTCGTGGGAACTCACTCTTGACTTCAGGGTCACACAAGCACTTTGACTCGGGACAATTTTGTGATTGTGTTACAGTCGATTAATGGCTGTTGATTATACCACAATCCCTCAACGTTCACAACACCTAAAGACTCTAGAAGATGGGAAAGTAGGTCCCAGTTTTAAAAATACCGCAGTTTTCCTTGAAGTTAGTGAGTAGATTAGCCTGGTTCAGCATGACCTGGTCTGGGCAGAGAGACTGCACACTAACCCACTTACTAAATATACGGGCAGTGTGGTGTTCAGACTTGGAGTAAACAGGCTGTTTACTGACTGGCCTACATCCTGCTAGCGTCCGTCCTGACATCTCAGCAGAAAGCACAGCAAAAGTGGATGCTCAAGTGGAGCTGCCCACATGTGACCCTTAAAGTTTATGTCCTACTGTGGACTTTAAACCTCTCCTGTCACTTGTGTGATGTAGAGTGTGTGAAAAACTGAATACACCTTTATTAATCTGATGATTTTATCAAAATAATTTTAAAGTTTCAGTGCTTTTTGGTGCAAATCCTCCTGTGTGTTGGTATTGAAGCAGCATTAAATTGAAGTGGAGCTGCAATTATACATTAACCTGCTGGATATTTCCATGATCAATTAATCATATCCTTTGTTTGCTTTGATCTATTAAAAAAAGCTGAAAATGTAGGTCTCCCTCTTTAATGAGATGCAATAAATTCAAATTCATATGATCAAATAGACAAAATATTAGAAACTGCTAGAGGAAAATTTTAAGCCATCAATTAGGCGTAGTGGAGTTGTAAAATATTTCTCTCTACAATTCACAGTCTCGTGAAGTTAAATCAAGTGTGTATTTAAGGACAGTACTGGAATCCTCTGGGCTCTTGTTTTAAGATAGATGTTAATCTGTCCTATAAGAACGGCTTTACTTTAAGAAAGCGCAAACCTGCAGGAGAGGACAGCAGACAGACAGACAGACAGTGGGACAGTCAGCTGGTCTTTGCTGCCCCCTGTTGGAGCCTCACAGCAGAGGACAGTGGACCGGAAGAACCACAGACAGATCCTGCTGCTCTCTAACAAGCTGCTTAACGGAGATCTTAATGGCTCTTTCTGACCTCATCAGCTCAGCTTTAACACACACACACACACACACACACACACACACACACACACAGACAAAGCTCTGACTGATTATCTGTGTGCAGTTCAACTTCTCCTTCGTGGAGACGCATGCTGTGTCAGCAGTGAAGATCCGCCCCTGCTCACTGATTGGCTGTTCTGAGGATGAGAGTGAAGAGGAGGGTGACTTGAAAACCACACCCTTCATCCACGCAGAAGGAACAACCTTCCCCTGGAACATCGACGGAGAGCTGGTGGAAATTGCTAATGAAGTGCTCATCAGGTGGGACGCTCACGCCTTCGTTATTAAAAATATATCCAGATAATACAATCATTACAGACAGAGGAATTACTCTGAATTGATTAATTCAAGCACTGATTATTGATGATCAAGGCACTATTTTTCCTTTTAGTTCAGATCAATAAAATACAGCAAGAAGAGGTAAATATAGAGGATAATAATAATGATAATTATTATTAATATTATTTTGGACAATGGCTGCTCTTTCATTTATTTTCAGTCCAGTCCTTGTACCTCATCATTTTCAGAGGTATCTTGTTTTGTTTATTAAAACATTAACAGTGATTTATGAATCTTTCAAACATAAAAAGGGACCTAACACAAGGGCTGAACCCATGTTGTGTCTACACATAACAGACAACTTAGCACGAAATAATATTTTTGCACCAACATGATGATTGTCAAAGACATATTAGCCACAAACTTGGTATGATTGGAAGAGGATTAGGGAAACTGGAAAAAATGAGGCACTTTTTTTCCCCAGAATTCTGAAATTAAAGTCAGAATTCTGAAAAAAAAAGAAGAAAAAAAGACGAGCCTACTTTTTTTTTTTTTTCCAGTCGTCCTAATCCTCTTCCGTAATCTCAGTATGATGTTCAGTGAGTTCTTAAAAGATTTGAGGAAACTGGACAAACGGAAGACAAAAGAAGAAGTGACCGGCCTAAAAAACAGATAACATGATCTGAAAGTCATGTTGAAATTCTTCGAAAGAAATGGAAAAATTTAGCAAAGACCTGAAAATGCATCCGATCCATCTGCTGCTCACTGAAGCCTCATTTGAAATGGTCTCAGTTTAAGTGTGGTTGTTAAGAAGCCATTCTTCGTGAATGGAAACGTGGCTGAGTTGTGCCAAATTACACAAGAACTGGATTAAAAATCAGTGACAATAGATATTATAGGGGGATGAATTCATATTTGAATATTTGGATCAAATTTTTTTTTGTGTGTGTGTGTGGAGCAGGTCAGGAGAGAGGTACAACAGTGAGTGTCAACAGCCATCACTAAAGCAGGTGGAGGCTCTGTCATGTTTTGGTGCTGCTTTTCATCCAGTAGTGCAAAAATTGATGAAATAATGAAGAAAAGTACCAGCAGATTTTGATCCACGATGCAATTGGTTTCATTTTTCACAGTACCAAGCGACTGACTGGTCTCCTTGTCCTGGAGCTCACACTGTGTTTGTTTTTTTACATTCTGTGACATTTACATCAATACCAATCAGGCCATGCTCCTGCAACCATAGCAACATGTCTGAGGTCCTTAATATCCACCTGACTGTGTGTCTGTGTTTCTGTATGTCTTTGTGGTGCATTCAGAGTCCACCCAAGACTCATCACTCTGTACGGCGAGGAGGTGGAAGAGGCCGAGTCATCTGTCTCCTGCAGCTGCATCTGAGAACAACAAGGGGGCGCTGATCTGTGTGACACTCACCACGGTAACCAAAATGACTCAACAGTGCTCTTTGTACAGACTCTGAACTCACAATTTGAAACTTTGGTCATCAGCCCATGATTTTAACAATATATTCATAGAGGAAAAATAAATAAAATAAAATAAAAAAGCTCCTTTACTTTAAAGCCGTATTAATTTTATATTCTTTTTATCAAAGTATAATGTGAATATTTTGTAATTTTTATTCATGTATCAGCTGCAGAACTGACCAATGCACATAAAAATGGTTTAATGTTTACAATTTACTACAGTTTCATTACCCATTTCTCTCAGATCATGCGACTTTAATTTCATATGTTGCTTTTTTACATCCAGTTTTTGTTTCTGTGGCAGAGAACAAACTTGTTTAATTTGTGTTCAAAATCCAGTTTATTTCACTTCCCAAAGGGTTCATGTTTGAATAAAGGTATTAATAGGTGACTTTTCTATCTGTGCAGACGATGGTGAAGCAAAAACAGACCTGATGTATGCATGTAGATTCTCATTTTGACTCAAATCATACTGCGACTGGAATAAAGTATAAAAATCAAGATGTTTAAATAGAAAATCCTTTATTTTAATAGAAAAGTGTTGCTAAAAGCAGTGAGACTCTCCAGTGCAGAACAACTTCACATAAGAACATCAAAGTCACTTATTAAAATATTAAAACACTCTGTGTGAATCTGTGAGGTGCATTTGTATTAAACACACACCGGAGTGGAGGGCAGCAGCTAAGTGAACAGTCTAAATGGAGACCGTTAACACAATGCTTTTTTTTTTTAATGTATTACTTGAACCAACAAGTTATCAGTTTAAAAAGCCCAGGTGTCAATTTTAGGAAGTATGACTGAGAAAACTGACCACATCAAACATGTTTACTTAGTGTTTGTGATGTGTTTGTTCAGAAGATCATTAGGCCTCCCACCTACCTCACACTGGTAGGAGTGGTTAACCTTAAATGTGCTTTATTTAAAATGCATCACGTTTATGTTTTTTTCCTCTCTTGTTTTATTTGTATTAATTTTAATTTAAAGAACTCCCACAGGACAAACTTTTTCATGGGCATCACATTGTGATTGTTACCACATTAAAAGAGCCTTCATGCCTCATTATGTTTGATTCTGTGTGTTTGACCCTCCTGGGCCCAAAAGGAGGAGGAGTGGAGGAGAAATGCTCATTTCTAGCTGCCCTGCGTGGTGCACTTGTGCTGATCTGGCTGTACATTGTTTTCATTGTTTTTCCCTCCACATACCAGCATGGCTTCCTGTTTTCTTCTTCCCTGAATGGCTTCCAAAGCGTCAGAGAAACTGTAAACAAGTGTGAAATCAGGCTCACGGGAAGGTTAAGGAACCATAGCACCAGGAGGCAGCACAGTGGAGGATTCACTGTAGAAAGATCCTGCATTCTGCTCATTTTTCAATCCTCTGCCCTGAAATTTCTATTAATCCTACATCAAAACTGCCCTCAGGTTCCTCTATTGTGAAGCAGTTTGCAAAAGCAAAAGGGTAGGTAAAAACAGATAGCGCTAATAAGCTGATCATGTCCTCCACGTTGGAGTATCCAGCCAGTGGTCAACATTGCTGGCTCAGTGAACTAACTTTGTGCAAAACAAAAATGTGTGGATTTGCATCAGATGAGCTGATTGTGCCATAAAAATTTGCTGGTTTAAGCAGAGGAGACACATCCCAAAACAAATAGTGGGAGCCAAAAAACGGAGTGATCACCCCTGTTACCAGCAAATCCCAGCAGCCATCACCTTCTTCCTCCAGCTGGACGACATCCAGTGTGTGCCACAGGCGTCAAATGATGCAGCACTGCCAGTGAGTTAGCTCTTTGTGTGTTTGTGTGTGTGTGTGTGTTGGTCAGCAGGTGAACAAAATTCAGAAAATAAGTTACACAGACAAAAGGAAGGTTTCCCAGAGCTACGAGCCAATCAGAGGCAAAGTTTAAATCACCTGAGATCATAGAAAGTGATGTTCTTTGTTTTGTTTTCTCCTAAAAAGAAGAGTCAAAATGAAGGTCATTAATCCCAGGAAGCTCCGAGGCTTTCCAATTGGTTCAGATTTGATGACTTCCGGTTCACTTCCCTTTTAATTAATCCTCTATCCATCGAACGCTGCAGTCTTTTTTCTTTCAGGTCTTTGGATTTCTCTGGTTCCTTTTTGTGAAAGCATGTCGGCAAAATAGTTTAAAAGGTCACAGTCAGATTCAGGAGGCGTTCACTGTCACGTGTTAGACTCAAACCCTCGGAGCGTAGGCGGATTTCACTGACCGATGACGTTCACAGTGCTGCAGTAAGACCGAGGCATGATGAACACTCTTTCATAGGTACAATGTGAACTCCACCTTGGGGTCAGATCACGGGCAGAGAGAACAATCTGGGTTAGGTAGTGCTTTCTCTTTTGCTGTGCTTGGGAACGAAGTCCCAGCTGTCTCTGTTGAACTCATCCTCCTTATGATGTAATTCTCTCTTGAAGAATCCAGCCTGACGGACAAAGAGAAGAAGAAAAGGTGAAGCCTGTGTATCAACTGCAAACATTAAACTGTAACATAATGTGGTTGGTCAGTACCGCAGAACTGAGCCATGATATTTTACAAGATGGTAGATTGTTAAAATACACCAGTTATTGCTGGGAGAATTGTCACAAAAATGAGTTTATGTTGAAAGACAAAAATTGAGTACCTTCCACAGACACCAGATGAGAGCTGCCAGGATTGTTAACCCCACGGCTAAACTGACAACGACAATGAAGATTTTCACCATCGCTGAGGGTTTCTGGGTAAAAACTGCTTCCACCAATACCTGGAAATGTGCAACATACATCTTTAACATTGCTGCACCACGGCAACTGTGAAGCCCAGACTCTCGGATCACACAGCAGTGTGTTCTGATTGGCTGCAGGGGAGTTTTACCTGTGCTACAGGATGATCCTGGATCAGGATGGTGTTATTATCTTGTTTAGGTGATGACATCACTGCCATGCTTTCCAGGATCATGATCCCATGGCGACCCTGAGACACAGAGAAAGGCATCAGGGACCAGAAACTCTGGCAAAATGCAGTGAAATCAGTCGCCTGCGTGCGAGTGTGTTACCGGAGCTTGCCGTAGTACGGCAGGATTCAGGTTGGCTTCCAGTTGGATGGTGACCTCTCTCCCCGCCTCCAAATTACCAAGGCGACACACTAACCACTCACAAGCCTTATCGGTGCGGCCACAAAACTGAACATAGAGAACAAAATTAAAGTTTGCACCCTTGCATAAGCTATATCTGAGAGACTACATTTTATGTGTGTGTGTGTCTGTGTTTGAGTACCATTCTACGGGTGGAGGTGGGCGAAAAGAAGAAGATGAGTTGTTTGATGAAGGAAGCTTGAGGGGCGTTGCAGTCGTCGATGACTGAAACAGTTGTGTCACTGATGTAACACACGCCTTGAGACGACTGCAGAGAGAATTCATGTGTTAGTACGGTCTGTTCTGTCGCCATTTACGAATAACTTTTCTCACGCTCTTGGCTTGTTTCACCTCAATTCCAGCCATGACACATGAGAAATCACACAGAACCTAAGTGTCAAACCCACTGCCGATGTTTGTGTTGATGTACCTGCCAATCGACCACTTGCAACAGCCTGTGACGGTAAGGTGTGAGGATCTTCGGCAGCGCAATTTCAACCACAGTGTCGACTGACCTGCTGGGACCGGAGTTTAACACCTGCAAGGAGATGGAACAAGATGCTGAGACTCTCTAAGGCAAGGACGTGTTCATATCAAGAGCCCTGTTTATTTACCTTGCGCTTTTTCACCTTTTGATGTGTGCGCACCAGTGAAAGTAAACCAAATGAGCACAAACATAGCAACAACTTCCTGTTTGGTTCTGAACACTTCCCTTTAAAGAGTTGCTAAAAAATTGTTGATTGGCTCCAGTTTTATGATGTGCTACTACTACTAAGACCAAAGGTTCCTAATTGAAACCAGAAATGACCAACTTACAGATGACCACTTTCCTAAACTCTCCAACCAGTGTTGATGAAATTGGACTTGCTGTGAAGTTTTAGCTTCACATATGAAATTGTATTTTTGGACAGCTGCATATATTTTTTATTTTGGCCAAACTAGTCATTCTTCTATTCCATTTTCTTTGACTATATGCTGTTGAAAGTGCCGTGACACACAGAACTCGCACCGCGATCTCTGTGTTTCCTCATTTGCTGACCTACATTCTTAAATAAATAAGTTTGGTCATGCAACTAATGTCGTGACACTTCTGTGTGTCACAACATCCCACCTTGACACATCTAACTCTTCATAAACTCAGTACATAAGTCCATCCATCCTTTTCCGCTTATCAGGGTTGTGTGTGTGTGTGGGTGGAGATGGTGGAGTCAAACTCAGGACCTTCTTGCTCTTCTTCTTGGCATCAGTGCTAACCATTATGCCACCGTGCTGCCAGTACACATATAATATGTCATATTTATATAGTTTTTTAAAATATATTTATCTATATAATATTTACAATATTTCTGCTAAGTTCTGCTATGTTATTGTATTTCTGCCAATATTATGTTTTCTTTACGTTATTGCAGTTCTGCTAAGTAATTACATTTTTGCTAAGTTCTTATGCTTCTGCAAAGTTATTACAATGTTTTGCTACTTTTCAGCTTTTTCGGCTATTTTTAGCAGACAGCTTCAGCGTTACAGCATCCACACAGCATTTTTGCAGGAAATGCAAATTTTTCTAGTTCTCTTTAAACTTTGCGTTTGTGATCAGCAATAAAGCTTGTCATGGTGTAGTGGTTTAAATTTGCTTAAAAAAAGATCATTGTTTGCTCTCACGAGAAGATCCGGCATTAAAAATCTGCCTAAATCAAATACACAGAGCTGCACTGTGTGACGATCCCTTGTGAATATGGGAGCAGCCGAAAGTAGCTTTTTATTGTCCTGGTCACAAAATCAAATTTTGACATAAACAGTATCATTTATGTGCTCTCTGTTGTTTAATCAGGATAAAATGGAAAAAAATTGGAAAATATCGTATTATAATGTTATACTGCCTCAGCTCAGTGACATGTTTTAACACACTCAATATTTTTAGTATTACTATAACATACATACAGGCAGACATACACATAAATCAAACTGTCTGCAAATGTGTACAAGTCTACCAAAGTCAAATGTTAAATTTAACCTCAATGAGCTCCATCTGTTACTCTTTTGCTTGTTTGGTATTTAAAGCATCCAGAAGTGTGTTTGCATCCTGTCTGATCACATATGAAAAAAAAAAAACCCTCTGAATCAGGCTGACCTACCTTGTATGTGTAATTGAAGCTTTCTGAATAGCAGTTAGTGGAAATCAAGTCTTCATCTCTAACTTCAAAAGAGGAGGGAGTCACAAAACTGTAAACAGGCAGACAGAAAGCATTGGGATTAGTTCTCCGGAGTTAAAGATATCCTTTATTTCTGCACTCTGAGGAAAAAATGTTGTTCACATGAATTTCACTGACATGGTTAAAAAAACACCCCAAAAAAGCCTTTGACAAAGCAAATAATAGTAATGCACAACAAGGTGAGCTCACCCGTGGATGTTCACATTGACTCCATATTTGAGAGGAAGGGTGAGGCTGATGGAGTTGTCATGGAGATATTCCCTCCTCTCATAGTTATCACTGCAGAGAAAATAAATTTCACATATTTTTACTCCCTGATGGTTTGATTCAAGGTTTAAAAGTCTATAAAGCTATTTCATATTCATTATTGTTTCTTCTTCTTCTTAAATGTTCACATTAACCTGCATTCTGCATACTCCTTTTTCAATAACACTTTATCTTCATACATTTGTTTGCTTTACTGTCATAGGTGAGGTGCCCACTCACCTCAGAAAAATGATGAGGTGAGCGGAGGAGATTTACCTGCTGGTGTTGACGTGAATGAGGTTTTGTCCAGGTGTGCTGTTCTGGTTGACATCCAACAGAAAGCTGATATTCAGCTACAAGAAAAAAACATTACTTAACATCTTCCTTCTTTATGATTTTTGCTGCTAGAACTTTTTTACACAATACAGGAATCTCTACTCAGCTGCGGTCCGTTTCACCAGATCGTTTTGCAATATTTTAAACAGATAAGTCGAGGAAAAATAGAGAACTGAAAGCACAAGAACCCGCTTTGACCTTTGATATGTGGACCACAGGAAGTTGAGGACCCATAATAGCTGGCTGGAGCACGACATTCAGGTTCCTCATAATTTTAGTAAGTGATCAGTGTGTGATTACCTCCAATTAGCTCGGGCTTACCTGGGTGTGCGCTGGAAGGAGGAAGCTGGTCACACTGCAGTCAACACCCACTGTTGTAGCGTTGACTTCCTGTGTGACATCACATCTGACCACATTGTCCTCCTGGTTGAAGAGAAGCAGACTTGTTTTGGTTTTGTTATGTATTATAATTTTGACAATGATCATTTAACAGTTGTGTGACTACCTGTTTACACAGCAGTTTTAACTGTAAGACCAGCCATGAAACATACTGCTGTCCATTGTATCTGCCTATGGTTGCTGATGACACTAAGAGAGCAGCAGTCTGCTGTTCATCTTCATGTAGGTTCTCAAATAGAGTTCTGTTTTTCTAAGAATGATGGCACTTTTTTCTCATTTTACCCAATCTGCATCCACCTCTGGCAGCTTACTCAGCCAGGACCATTTAGGAGTACATACATGACGGTAGGTATGTTTTTCTGCCCTAAAAACAGCCCTGAAAATGACCCTGAAACACACAAGCTACACACCATTTTATCTATTGATTCAGTTTAGTTTTATTTATATAGCTTCAAATCACAACAATGGTTGCCTCAAGGCTCTTTGTGAGGTAAAGACCCTACAGTAATAGAGAGAAAACCGAACAATCAGAACAAGAAATCAGACTTGGCGACAGTGGGAAGGAAAAACTCCCCTTTAACAGGAAGAAACCAGGCATAAGAGATTAAAATTAGTAACCGATGCAAAATTGTGTATAAACACATAAAGAGTGAGAGAGGTGAGGTGTGTAAAGAAAAACACTTGGTGCATTATGGGAACCCCTCCCTAAACCTATTGGAATTTAACTAAGGGAGTATTCAGGGTCACCTGATCCAGCCCTTACTATAAGCTTTGTTAAAAAGGAAACATTTAAGCCAAATCTTAAAAGTAGAGAGGGTATCTGAAAGTCTGACTCACATTTTGCAGTACTTTAATGTAGTGGATGTTGCTGGGCAACCGTAGCGTCAGTCGTGGCAGGAAGGCGTCATCTCCAGAGTTCAGCAGTGAGGCTTTCAACATGATAGTCTGCCCGGATCCCAGCGCAAAGTACTCCTGCTGACTGAAGACAAACACGACAAACAACAAGCATCGCTCAGAATCAAACTTTCTCTACTGTTGAAATACTTTTGATTTCTTTTTTGGTTTTAACTTGCAGATTTTTACAGTTTGATCTCAGGAGCCCAAAGTGTGAAGCTGAATATAACCAGCAACTCTGGCACTTACTAATTACAACAGCATACAGCACACATTCATTCTCTACACAAAAATATGCAAACACAACAGCTTGATATCCTTTTTTCTTCCTTTTTTTTCACGTATATTCCGGTTGTTTCCCTGTTGTTGTTTTTTTTTGTCATTCACACACAGCTCCCTGCAGTGTGTGTGTGTGAGAGATCTTACTGTGGGAGCACTAGATGAGCTGACAGCTGCATGTTTGTCGAACAGTTCACCAGGGAGCAGGAACGAGCAAAACGAGTCTGAGAGAAAGAAAAGAAGCAGCGGGTTAGCGGCAGCCGTGAGAATAAATAAACATTTCGATCGTGTTACTTCAGTGATAAATGGTAAATGGCCTGCATTTGTATAGCGCTTTACTCAGTCCTTAAGGACCCCAAAGCGCTTTACACTACATTCAGTCATTCACACATTCACACACTGGTGACGGCAAGCTACATTGTAGCCACAGCTGCCCTGGGGCGCACTGACAAATAACATCAAACAACTTGAGAGGTTCAATAAAAACCCTCTGATGACTAACTCCACCTGTGAATTCCTACTTGTAAACTGTTCCTGCACTGCTTTATGAGTGTGAGCAACATGTGGGGGACGCACACAGCAGGAGGGTGTTAATGTGCTGAGATGCAGCTGAAAGCACATCTGGATAGGCGATACACAAAGTTTGTTGATACACAAAGGTCGAACAAAGATAAAAAATAATAATTTGCAGATGGCTTAATGTGTTAGTTTAGCAGTATGCTAAACCTATGCGTCTATGCTTTTATAGCTGATTAAGCTAATTCATTGTGTTGTAACTGCAAGTAGAAATTTTTCATTTTTATTTAGAGCAGATTTATAAATATAGATATTGATTACTGTGTGCATGATGGGCTGTTCTAGCTGTTATTTGCTGGGTCTTTGTACGTTAGCTTGATACCTGGCTGGTGATGGTGTTGCGGTGTCCTGCGCTCCGCTGCAGAATGGGTTTTAACGGAGGGAAGGATGTGGAAGAGGCTCTGCGGCTGTTTGTCTCCCTGAGACTGTAAGAAACCACAAACTGAACCGGAGTAAAAATGTCCCTCACATCTTTCTGTTGGAGGAAAGAAAAAGGGTTCAGAGGAGGAAAGATGAACATTTTAGCATCACTGCTGTTAATCCAATCAGTGCATCATATG
Source organism: Mchenga conophoros (assembly GCF_057382185.1). Classification (NCBI taxonomy): domain Eukaryota; kingdom Metazoa; phylum Chordata; class Actinopteri; order Cichliformes; family Cichlidae; genus Mchenga; species Mchenga conophoros. Next base: position 15,668,980 of record NC_140541.1, read on the forward strand.
TTAATATGACCAAAATAGACAGTGGGTGAGTATATTACCCTTTGGTAAGCCACATGGGCCACACAAGTGAGATGCCCCTGTCGTGCTCGTACACGCTCGTTTGTGATATTGGACGATCCGTTACCGTGGAAATAGAACCGAGGTGGGAAGGACGGTTTATGGAGGAGGTCAGAGGTCAGATTATATTGAAGATCTGAAAAAGAGAAGAGAGAAACAACCTTCAAAAATCAGGCTGTACACTTTATGCAAAACAAATGTTGCCATTTGGAGAAGCTATCATCCAATCCCAGCACTGAAACTGCAATTAGGCACATTGCTGTTGTAGAAGAGGATAGAGGGAGAAAGAGAAAACGGCTGGAAGGTTGCATTTATGTATTTTACAATAAGGACAGTAGGAGTGTGACTCTGCAGCTTTGGCTGACCGATTACATAAAGCTGACCACTACATTCTTTTATGAGATGTTCAGATGAGTGGAAAAGCAAAGCTGTCAATTTACCAGTTAATCTATGTCCCCACCCTCACCAATGGTCACAAGGGCTGCACAGTGAAGGAGACGTGACGAAAATGAGACTGGCCTCTCCCTTAAAGATAAGGTCAGGAATTCAGGCACTCGACAGTGGCTCAGAGTAGAGCTGCTTCTCCTCCACACTGAAAGGAGGCAGTTGAGGTGGATTGGACATTTGACTAAGAGGCCTCCTCAGCGCCTCCCGGGAGAGGTGTTGCAGGCATGTTCTTCCAGGAGGAGGCCCAGGGGTAGCCCTAGGGCATGCTGCACAATTATTAATTTAAAAACTGTAAGGTAAAGACTCTACAATAATAAAGAGAAAACCCCAGCTATCAGATGCACTTGGCGACAGTGGGAAGGAAAAAATCCTTTTTAACAGGAAGAAACCTCCAGTAGAACCAGGCTCAGGGTGTGGCAAGCATTTGCTGTGACCAGTTGGGGGTGTGGGGACTAAAGACACGCTGCGGAAGAGAGCCAGAGATTAATGTACAGTTTATATCTCTCAGCTGGGCTGGGAAACCCTCGACGTTTCCCTGGATGAGCTGGGGGAGGTGGCTGGGGAGAGGGGACATTTGGATTTCTCTGCTTAGGCTTTGGGTGCCACTGGGGACAGTTGCTGCTGTGGAGTGTTTCGGTGAGTAACATCCACCTGCTGTCACTGACTCTAATGATGTGCTTGATTGGTGTTTACTTTTAAACATAGGTAGCTTTTAAATTTTATAAATTAACAGATAATACACTAAAGAGGTGCAATTAGGGCAGTACCTATGTGCCCCCTGAAATGTCTGGACTGGACACTGAAGCAGATGGTAACGTTAAAGCAGGGAGCTGGATGCTTGAGCTCTCGGCACAGCGCCATCCGATCGTCGATCTGCTCCGGCAGGATCAAAGACGCGTTCACTTGAATCACTGGACGGGTCCTGCAGCACAAGCACACAGTCAGAGAAATTATCACAGCATGCAGACTGGGGTTTATGAATCACTGAAAACAACTGAAAACAAATAAAGCAGGAGGATTTTGTTATTTTCACCTTATTTTCCACAGATGTTGGGACACTTTTGGTTCTCTTGCACACTACATACATTAAAAAAACATTCCTGTTCACTACTATGAGAAGACGGTAACTACAGATGGAGTCTTTTTGGGTAAAGTTTCAACAGGAAGCTTCAGTGACGACTTACCTGAGAACCACGGCTGAGTCAGAAAGGAACGCACCAACTGCCACATCTGCAGAGACAGAGCGGGTTCAGCCTGCTTAAAACGATCTAATGAAACAAATATGGCAGAAGTTTTGGCACAGAATTGTTTACCCTTGTAACCGTTATCGTCAATGTCAATGCCAGAGCTCAGCGACTGCCCGAACATCCTGAGGTCATGGCCAAGGGTGGATCCAGTAATCCTCTGAAAGCACAATGTTAGGTATACCATGGTAAATGGTAAATGGCCTGTATTTATATATGAACCATATATACCATGAAAGCTGGTGTAATGATATTACTTAAAAGCACAGGAGGATATAAGTACTAATGTAAGCATGTGCAGGCAAGTATGCCAAAAGGCCAAATATAGCAGCCAGTGGCTCTTTGCTGCATTTCTTCCCCTAATCCATTTCTGTGTCTGTTTTCCCGTCTATTCTCCTCTGTGCTATTAAAAAGGCCAAAAAATGTCTCGTAATATTCTTATACTTTGGGGGAATTTATCATTAGTATAACTCCCACACTGGTTATTATTCTGTTAATATCTTTTCTGATTTTTTACTGATCTCAGTCTTAAAGAAAGAATAGATCATTTGTCTTGGTTTGATTTGTCCAAATTCATAGCTTTAACTCTTGGATCTGTGCTACTTTTCTCTTCTATTTTTTTTATCTATTGTATTTAATTATTTATGAATCTCTCTTTGAGCTATGACTGCAAGGGGATCAGGTCAGATTTTGCATTTTTGTTAGACGTGTTATTGCACTGGTAAGTAAAAAGTAAGTAAGTGACATTTTTACCTGCACGTCATCCTCATTTATAGCCCTTGCCTGTCACTTAAAGACAGGTAAGTCCCCCACATACACGTTATTCTCTAAATTAAACAGGTGAGTTATATAACAATTTGCCCAGATATATCTTGGGGGAATTACATTTAGAGAACAAAACCTTGTTTTGTACCAAGCTGAAAACATGTTTACTTCTGTTGTAAAATTGGGACATTCATATCTTGTTTCATTTGAGAACCTGCAGTTTTTCTTTTTTTCAGCCCTGGAGGTTTTTGCTCAGTTTGTACCTGGGATGGAGTTGATGAGATGCCCTCTTTTCTGCCGTTGTAGATGTACACAGCTCCTTTAAGGTCGTCTTCATGTGGAGCACCAATCACCACATCTATACACACACACACACACACACACACACACACACACACACACACACAATTTTGTATTTATATACTTGAAAGGATTCTTGTTTTCACCAACCTACAGTGCCATGAAAAAGTGTTCATCCCCTTCCTGATTTCTGTCTTTTTTATTTTTACACTTTTGTACTTAACTTTTTCAGATCATCAAAGAGATTGTAATATTAGTCAGAGAAAACCTGAATAAACCTAAAATATAGTTTGTTTTTAACATAAATTATGATTTAATTTAATAAAGGAAAAAATTTATCCAAACTTACTTTATGTGAATAAGTAATTGCTCCCTAAGCCTTATAACTGGGTGTGCCACCCTTGGCAGCAAGAACTGCAGTCAAGCAATTGGCAATGAGTCTTTCACATCAATGTGGAGGAATTTCGATCCACTCTTCTTTGCAGAACCTCAAAGTGTCAGATTTATTCAGAATACACTGCAGGGTTTTGAAGCACGAACAGCCAAAGCATCTCAATCAGATTTGAGTCCAGATTTTGGCTTGGCCACTCCAAAAAGCCTCGTTTTGTACTTTTTGGGTTTGGTTTAACCAGAGCTGGACTTCCTGCATGTAACCGATCGTTGTCAGGCTGTGAAATGAACCATATTTTAAAATCTGCATTTGTATTTACTCTGGTTATCTTTAGGATGGGACAAATTGTTTTTCACAGCACTGTTTCAGCCTAACCTCATCTTTGATTTCTTTTCTTCAAAGTAGTCGTTGGTTCTTGTGACTTTTTACATAAAATTTTCACACGTTTTAACAAACTAATTTTTAAATTCACAGGGTAATTTTTGTCCTTTCTTGTTTTTTCAGATGGATAAAAGTATGCAAGAGTATATAAACATGAGTAAACACTAGTATGGTCTTTTAATATTTAACTAAAGTATCCTTAAAATATTGAGGTCATGGACACACTAATGCAGTCAGAGATACTTCCATTGTTTCAGCCATCAGCACACTGATTTACATTTATTTCTTGCCTTACAATATTTCCAAGTTTACTGTAACGCTAAACTTGAAATCAGTCTTCATAGTAAAATTTCATGACTATAACTTTTCCTTTTTTCTCCAAAAGTTAGGTGGGTCCACCGTGTGAGTGTGTGTGTGTGTGTTAGTGAACAGATACAGTGTGTCCCCAGACCATGGGTACACACACACCCTTTTATCTAGCTGTGGCAGATTAGAGGGCATGTTCAGTTACAGAGCAACAACAGTATGTCATTAACGTTTAATGAACATAATAACACCCTCCACCCCTCTCACAAACACACACACGTACAAACACACACACAGACACACACAAACACACAGAAGGTAGGGGTCTTGATGTATGTGTTAGGGCGTTGTGTTACTTATCAGGAAGTCTCAAGTAGTTGGTTGGCTTGTAAGGCACCTAAAATACATCATCACTACATGCATGTTTTTCTGTTATGTAGCTCAACAGCCAGTTAAGTAATGTAGTAGCATTTCTAATGTTTGTTCTAATGCAGTAGATCTGTGCAGAAAGTAAAGAGAGCAGCTCTCTAATTACCACTCTCAAGGTGCCCTGGAGCACACAAGTGAACCCACAGCTGCTCACTGTGGGTTTTTGTGCTACTGTGACAGCTACTGAAGCAACGGCAGAGCATGTGCTGTTAGCAGTAGCTAGAGCAGAAACAGTAAAAGCAGGAGTCGTTTAAGTATAGTACTTATTTGCAGTACAAAATCTTCTGTTATTTGTAGTACTAGGAATAGTTATAGTACTTGCAGGCAGGTTCACCAGCAGTAATATTAGCAGTGGGACTAGTAGTATCTGAAGCAACAGTTACTTAGACTTCACGTTTTTTGCACTAAGACAGTTAAGGGGATATTTACATTTTGCAATAGTACTGCCATCAGGATTTATCTTTATTTTTACTGGTATATATATTTCCTTTAATGTATTTTTAATACTAAAAGCTTGCTCCAATAAAAAAAAAAACAACAACTTCTAGATCAGTCGGCGTGTGATCCCTACCAGGGTAACCATCGTCATCCAGGTCTCCCAGGTCTGCGATGCTCTCTCCAAATCGGGCGGCGTAGGCGTTGCTGCCAGTCAACTGAAACTGCTCCTCTAGCTTTGCCTGAGAAAGGACACAGGACGCGTTAACAGGTCATCTCAGAAAGTTTAAAGAAAGAAAGAAAATAAAGTCTGTGTTCACGATCAGGTTCTTTTATTTTTAATTCACAAAGACCCGTCCTCATAGCATCACATAAATCAGATGTTTTCATCTCTTCAGGGAAAGTTTTACTCGTTATACATGGATGTATGGAACTGTGAAATTAGGATCGACAGCAGAAACAATCAACACATCAGAGCATCACAGTAAAATAATACCATGCTCAGTGTTCCTGCCTACCTGCCCCTGGTTGATGTACACATGGACTCTCCCTTCTTCTCTCACGTTGCCCGTTGCCATCGGAGCACCGACCAACAGGTCTGACAATCCATCGGCATTTAGGTCCACCGCACAAACACTGGAGCCGAAGTAGGATCCCAGCTACACAAAGACATGAGCTAAGTGCTAAGCAGGCGGTTGCTTTGAATGGGGAGCATTAATGCTAAGGAGCTTCATACCTCTTTTCCAGAGACTTGGGCGACAATCTGTAGCACACTGTTGTCTACTGTAAAGATGAAGACCTGCACAGTGTATACACACAGTCACTGAATTTAACATCACATCTGCTGTACATAACACAATTAAGAAATCTTTACATCACTGCACCAAAGATGCGCCGAAGGCTGGCGGTGCAGCCCTTGCAAGTCAGGTAGGTCTTACCTTTCCCTTCTGATTGTATTGTGGAGCTCCACCCACCACCTCCACACTTGCAGGACTCAGGAAGTGACCAGCTCCAACAGAATAGCCTGAACAACAGCATGGCACATGATTAATTTAGGTAAACTTTAATTTGGGTAAAGTTTCCATTCATTCTCATCTGCTTATCCTTATCAGAGTCGCGGTGGGGCTAGAGCCTATCCCAGCTACAGGTCACCAGTCTGACACAGGGCTAACACAGAGAGAGAGTGCCTGGGTGAAGTTTACTTTAATATTAATACTCCACTAAGTTTAAAAAATGTTGATATTCTTATGTTTGTCATACTCTGCCTGATAATAACAATTCTGTCCTTTTACTTAAACTGCTATTTGCACAGTGTGGCGCTTTTTCACATGACTGAGGTGTAGCTGTGGGCACAAGGATCCACACGAGTATGCAGGCATGTCACATAATTCACAAGTACACTTGTACAAGTACACATTCACTTGGTAAGTGATTCTAGAGCAACCGATTCAGGAAATGTCTTGTGAAGCAGGGAAGGAACCATTAGAGCTCTGCTCATTCATTTGGCACAAGCCTGTGTTCACAGCTAACCTATGTTGTTACGTATTTCCACCGCACAGGTGGCTGCTGGACTTCCCAGTTGAAAACTTTTACCAGATACTGTGCTTCCTGACTAAAATGTTTTCAGTATGGATCTTTAGAGAAAACTGGATATTTCTTTTACTTGTGAATAGACCTCAGCTAGCTCCTACCCCATTTATAGACTTAAATGCTAAGCTAATCTTCTGCTTCTCAGTGTAAATAAATAAATCCTTATGTCATTCATATTATTAACACTGTATAAAAACTGTTTACAAAGTGTACATCAACCTGAAACAGCAAAATAAGGTAGAAACTAGTCTGTTGGTTGACACAATTTTACCAGCAGTGGTGAAAATTAGATTTATTGGTTAAGGTTTCAGATCAGGTTTGGCATGTGGTCGATCTATACTGAGGTAAACCATTTGTGTGTGGCAATGCACAGACACGAAAAAGTCAAAAACAACCACAGGCTTAAAAAAAAAAAAGTTCCTGAAACTGTTTCCTGTGTACACACACACACACACACATAACCACATACACCAGTGGCCTGAAGACAAAACTCAGTAAAGTTTCTACCCCCATCATAAGTGAGAAGAAACCATTTTGCAGTCTGAGCTTGTATAATTGTCATTTCAGCAGCTCCTCACCACTGGTAATTGTGGTTTTTACGTCCCGTGAGAACCTTGAAGATGCTTTCACCTACAGTTTTCAGAACATAGCACCTCTCTGCTTGGCTTCCTGTTTCTCATGAACGCTGAGAGGTGATGCATATGCTAAAATGCGTTCGTATAGTTTTTTCGAAGTTTTTTCTCTTGGTTTCTTAAATGAAAACACGAATAAATATGACTTATGCCATGTCTATATGTACCCTTTATCCTCCTTAACACATGGGCCAATCTGCACCAACATCCTTACAGATTAAGATCTATATGTTATTAGAAAAATATATAGATCTCAGTTCCTTTGATTTTTGTATTTACTATGTTCATCTAATCACCCCCTGCAAATGCAAATGCGATGTTATGATCTCCGTTTTCAGTTGTTTCACCTGTCAGTTTCAACATGCGTAACTTATATTGTATATTTGTATATAATCTTGTGTGCGAGTGTGTGTGTGTTTAAGTTTTCGTCATCAGACTATATACACACCTAAATTGCTCAAGGATTAATAAAGTATAGTGATTCGGCGGTATAAAGCACATATTCAGAATAACAAGATAAACTAACCATACATGTCTGTGCCATACAGGAATGATGCTACAAAGTGCAAAACAATGCATCAACACGGGATGTAAATGTGTACATGCAGGTGTCATGACACGTATTCCTGCCAATGTTTTTGGATAAGTCTGCTGATCTAAGAGGCACAAACAAAAGGAGGAGTCTACCAGCAAAGGCACTCAAGTTATTAAGCCAACATCAATGTAATAATTAGACTTTAAATTTGCTTTGCAAATATTTTACAATAAAGAACAATCAATAAATAAAATAACGTTTGGGCTATGCACACTTTTTTTATACAAGAAAACTCCACAGGGCAAGTTCTCAGTTTCTCCAAAAACATGTTCACTGTGAAGCCGTGAGCTTTTTTTAGTTCCTGCAGCTATCAGCAGTGACAATGTTTGCTTTAAGTCAGATAACGTGGCGTGCCGATAATTTAGCGCCAAAATGCAAAATCAAGACTTTAAAACGAGACTCTGCAAACCAATGGGTGGCGACAGCGTGGTTATCTCTGTCGTTTATGATTATGAGGATGAGAGCACACTGTATATATATATATATATATATATATATATATATATATATATATATATATATATATATATATATATATATATATATATATATATATTAGGGGTGCAACGATATTCGTATTGATATTGAACCGTTCGATACAGTGCTTTCGGTTCGGTACGCATATGTATCGAACAATACAACATTTGTAATTTATTTTATCAACTTTCCTTCTGACGATGCTGTCTGTGTTGAGCGCTCAGTGAATCTGCGTTCGACTACTCCGCCTAGGGTCGACAGTGCAGCCTAGGCGGAGTAGTCAAACGCAGATTCACTGAGCGCTCAACACAGACAGCATCATCAGAAGGAAGAGCGCAGGGCAAGCTAGCAAGACAGAAGTTAAGCTCTTCTTGCAACATGGACCTCCCCCACCCTCATTCAGATCTGGCGTTTGGAATTATTTTGGTTTTCATGTGACGTATGACCCTGAAGGTAAGCGAGTCATGGACTAAAGTAAAACAGTATGTTGGATGTGACATGCAATGCTCAATTACATGGGTGGGAACTAGTGTGTTAGCGCAGTTAACTCGTTAACGTGCCCCATGCACGGGGCTATCAGGGGTAGCTCGTTAACGGAGATTTGCTGTGTTGTGGCGTTAAGGTCATTTCAACGAGATTAACCTGAAAGCACTAGTGGGAACACAACGAATATGACTGCACATTTACGCCGACATCATCCTAGTGCAAAGACAAAAACAACAAGCATGCTACTAACTTTAGCCGAGTCATTTAGACAGCTGTTAGCACATGATTCTCCTTATGCTGCTGAGAATATAGCCCAGAAGAAGCGGATAGTATAGCTTTTATTTTGGAAAGAGCCATTTCTCTGTAATAAACTCTCTTTTCCAAAGATGAGTGATTCCTCAATCAGATACAGGGCTTGCAATATCGCTAGCCCGACGTCCTGGGGCTAGCGATTTTTCCAGTCGGGCTACCAAAATCTATCTCTTTCCTGCCCGTCGGGCTATTGTAGGAAAAATAAAGGTCAATGCTTTTGCATTCTTTCAGAAATGTAGCTGGGTAATTATGTCATTGGCATCGGTGAGCCACTGTCAATATGTGACATATTGCAATCGCGTTTGAATTTGCGCTTGTTTTTTTGCTTTCACTTTGCAATCGTGCGAACTGTGTATAGAGAGTGACAGCACTGATCTGTGAGTGATGAAAATTTGTGCACCAATTCCTCTGACATCGTCTTATTAATCGTTAGCTTACTATGCAAACATGACAAGTAAAATCTGCCGCAGCTTAAACATGTGAGAGGTTGATCGCGCAGAGAATCGCTGAGCTTATGTGAGTGAGCGTGTAAAAGCATTTCAGTTCTGCTGAGCCAAATAAGACAGGTCAGGGTGAAGAAGTGACAGCCAAAGAAAAGCTTACCACAAAACGGAAAAGTTATGACAAATCAGACTATAAGGCAAAAAGAAAGTGCAGCTTTATGGTTTCATGGACAAAATAATTTCTGTGGCTGCAATATGACGAGCTAAATAACCAGGGCTGCACATAAGTGGTCCGCAGGTGCGCATTCGCTGTCAAAATAAAAAACGCGCACAAGGGTTAGGGTTAAATTTAAAAACTGTACTTTTGAGTTAAAATATATATTTATAATTTTAATAAATGACAAATTAAAAAGGCATGAACATTTTTTTGTATCGAAAAAATATCGAACCGTGACACCAAAGTATCGAACCGAACCGAACCGTGAATTTTGTGTATCGTTGCACCCCTAATATATATATATATATATATATATATATATATATATATATATATATATATATATATATAGGGCCCAAAACGCATATAACCAGATGACGTTGAAACCAAAGCTACGTGTTTGTCCCCAAATACTTAACAAAGCTTAAACTTGGTTCTCCCGGGAAGCAAAATACTGAACGCATAAAGTCTGTTTATATCAACTTACTTACATTTCCAAATTTAACTTCCACCTGGAATACTTTTATTGACTTTAGCAAAGCTAGTTCGACATTTTAATGAATGTGCAGGTTAAGTGAACTCACACTAAACTACGGTTTGTGTTTTAATCAGCTTTTGCTGTTTGGCCACTTCCTTTGCTAAAGCTGTTTACACCAACTTCAGATCTCACAAGAGAAAGAGAAAAAGCCAGTGTTCCTCTCTCTTAAAGCCAAAAATGCTTTAATTGTTAGTTTAATTTAATGGTGTTTTCTTATTGGTAGTAAGGAGGAATCATTTTAACAGGTACAGTAAAATAATGACCAGATAGAGTCTTCTCAATGTTTTTGTTTCTATTATTCACGTCTCTGTGAACGCTCCATAAATGATGGAAGGAAATCTATGACAGTAGCTGTAACTAAAATTAAGTTGGACACTGAAGTGAAACTAAGGTGAGTATCATATTCACAGACAGAAAAAGTGCTACCTCTGTGTGACCTGTTATGATGTCTCCACAGCACACAGCATAGCCATGAGCAGCTGTACTAGTGATAGCATATCCTGGAAGCTGCTTCTTCTTGCTTTTTTTTATTTAAAACTTATCCTTAAATCTGTATAGGTTTGTCTCTTATAGACCAGATCAGACTATATTTAACAAAGCACAGAACATTTCCTTTGTTTGAGTCTCACAGCAAGGAATGAATCCCGGTGTTCAGCGGCGTTGGTGTGAAGTGGCAGGAAATGTTTGCATGAACAGGAACTAAGGTAGTCTTCTGACCAACATCAGCTTTATGTGAACACCTGTCAGTGAATCTCCTTTTGGGCGTGAGACTTTTTACCCCCACATAGTGGCTACAGCGTGTGAGTGAACAGCAATCAAAGAGCTTCACCTTCACATTTTGTCAATCCAAGCCGCAGAAGGAGAATTGTGTTTAAAGGAAGGGACAGAAGCACAGACCGACTCTCTCTGATGAGGCTTGTGGTGAAAGCACAACACCGGTAGGTAACAGCTGTATTCTGGAAGCGGGCTAACATCAGCAGTGCTGGTGGAGGGCCGCGTGGACTACGTACCCAGGTAGCTTCCAAATTTGACGGCTTCAGTGTTGTCATTATCGAGGTAGGCTGAAATCTTCCCGCTGGTGCTGTTATAGACCAGAACTGAACCAGTCCAGTAAGATGTCCCTGGTGCCCCCATGATGACCAGATCCTGAGAAAGAGAGAGCCTCTATATTATAATGTGATGACTTTATTTAAGCTGCATTATATGTATAGCTGAATATCTTAGATTGACTCTTACATATGTTGCTTTAAAATTGTACTTCTGATTTGATCATGTCACAGTTTTGCTCTTTTTTTTAAAAAAAACTTGAATTTATACATTTTCATAGCCTGAGGAGCAGCAAGAGGAGAGCAGATGGCTTTTTAAAACATGGATGGACCACATTCAGTCTGCAAGAGGAAACGGGGATGACACGATTTTAACAAAGCGTGTTGCTTATGTTACTAACCTCTGTCAGGAAGTTGGAAATACCCGCCTGACATGATCCATAATCCTCCCCAAACTTCCTTTGGTGGTCTGTAGGAGACACACAGGCATGTCAAAAGGTGAAGGTGAACAAACGAATAAATCCCTCTGCAGCTGAACAGCTGCTGGTTTCACATGCACACACATTCATATCGCTACAGTCACGGTCATGGTTTTACATATCAGGACATTATTTAAAAATAACAAGCAAAATAAAAAATAGTCCTTACCAGATGTTAAAATTGGGTACGTATAACCTGAGATGTACAATAACACAACATACTGGACTGTCACATTACTTATTTAACAAAAAATGAAGACAAAATGCAGAAGCAGTGTGTGAAAAACTAAGTAAAAAAGACTTCATGAGTCTTTTTGTCTCACTCTGCTTTATAAGATGTTTCCCTTCATTGAGGTTTGGGGCGGCTGTTCATGCACAGCTCTCTTAAAGTCCTGCTACAGCGTTTCAGTCGGCTTGAGGTTTGAACATTTGGATATTGTAACACTATGATTCTTCTCCTCTGTCAGCCATGAAGCTGCAGATTTCTGTTGCGTTTGGGACACTACATGATCCAGTTTGGTACAGGCTTTAAATATAGGACAGAGGTCCACACGTTTGACTCTAGAATACTCCTACGACGTGTTTGGGCTGAAATGCTGTTTGTTTTTGCCAAACTCAGCAATGTCCCATTTTCTCTCCCTCCAAATAAGTCATCCTTGTTCAGTCTTTTTTTAATTGCACTGTTATGAACTTTTAACATACTAACTGAGGCCTGCATAGTCTGACATGTAGCTCTTGGTGTTTTTTGTAATTTCTTTGAGCATTGCACAGTCTGACCTTGGAGTGCATTTGCTGGAACGTCCACTCCTGGGAAGTCTGACAGCTGTCATGAATGTTTTCCACTTGTGAATAAACTCTCTCAGTGTAATAATAAATGAACCCTTCCCTGACTGATGGGCAGCTTCTCTAAAATCATTGTGATGTCTTTTCTCCTGAGCATTGTGTTAACACACACCTCAAAGCTCCAGACCAGCAAACTGCCGACGTCTGATGCATCTGGCTCTTAATTACCTTCTGAATTCCTATAAAATCAGGACTGTGTCTGTTTTGACTTAATAGCTGTTAAATAATTAATATCACTGTGTAATTTTAAGACGTGCCACTTTATTTGTATTATGTCCTGATATGTAAAACCACAGAAATGTCAGCAGGTGAGTTTCGTTTTACTATGACAACTGTATGTTTGTGACCTTTATTGACATCATGTAATTTGTAGTTCTTTACCCTGTTCTACAAAAGGTTGCTAGGTCAAAAAGTTGTTCTCTCTAGTAGGAAGAGAGGAATAAGTGTAACCATTAGAGCAGCATGTGTGCGTGTGTGTGTACCTCTGTAACAGGGGGTCATAGCCTTGTAAGTTTTCATGTCGCTGCCAAAACGATAACACACCCCATTCGGAAGCTTGTTGTTCTGACCATCTTTCTTTGAGTAGAAGACGTTCTTCCAGCGGTGACCACAGGCCTGAAAACACACAAACACACACACACAAACAACATGTGACATGCACTCATTACTAAGTCACACGTTGGCAGCAAAGTGTTGTTGTTCCCATGACCTAAGTCACTGTAACAAAAACTGTGTGTGTGTGTGTGTGTGTGTGTTGAACATTATCATTTTCCTGTATGTTTATTTGCTTCTTTCCCCCCCTGTGCTACACAGACGATCACAGTGAGGAGACATTTGGTGCTGTAAATACTTTCTCAATCACATCACTGCCTCCATTGTGTGTAACAGAAATGCCTTCAGGCTTTTCAAATGTTGCTGTCTGTTGTGCAAATGTTTCAGGCTTTCTAAGTGACTGACCTGCTGTTTAATGACTGCTGACTCTTTGTCATAAAGCTGGATGTAAAATGGATTTTTGTTTAAAAAAATAAGAGTCCATAACCTCTGAGTTTGTTTATGATACTGTTCTAACGTGCGTTGACGGTTTCTCTACAGTGACCCTGCACCTTGGATTAGTTTCTCTGAGTTCTCTAACTCCCTCTTTTTGCTTCATGTTGTGAATCATAATAGAGTAAAACAGGGAGTGCAAAGGATATTCATTTGTCACTATAATAAAAAAGAGACACATCCCTAAGTGTGCAGGATCTGCTAATAGCTCAGTGAGCGCTGAATTGTGGACATCATTGGTAATGTTACTAATCTAGTCTGACTACCTACCACTTTCCCAGCATCAAACAAACCTAACAGCACAATGGCTCCTCTGAAATGCTGAATGATACAGCGAAGTTATTTTACATAACCAGCACTAAAAGGGATTTCCATAAAAATTGTTAAAAAATACCTTTTTTATATAATTATATGATGTGCACCATGCCTTCAAAGCACACCACCAACCATCGCTAGCCCTGAAATGTTAAGCACTGCGAACTCTTATCTGCTGGCATTTGCAGTCTTTTAGATGGTGTCTGTTTTATGGCATGCTGCCCTACCTCACTGGAAATACCAAAAGTTTACAGCCTTTCTGAACAGCCACACTGTAAAAACCACTCTTCACCCAGAATGGTGAACAGCATTTTGTTAAAACTCGAGGTTTGTCTGACAGAACTGCCACAGGCCACGTGTTTTATGTCCAAATGGTGTTTCAGAAAGTCCACCAAGAACACCAAAGTCACAACAACGATCATGTTGAGGAAAATGCTGAACCAACGAAGATGATAAAACTAAGAAAAACGTGTTTAGTGTCGCTCATTGAGCATCAATAACATGGGGGAAAAACCTAAGTAGCACAGAGAGAGTGTGTGTGCGTTACCAGGATGTGTCCCCCTTCCTTTTCAGGTTGTCTGGATAAACTGACTCCCATCCACTGGTGATCTTGCTCGGCTTCACACGTCTTTCCACACCAAGACACATCTGCATACACATGGATACGTGGTTGACTGTCAGCATATCACCTTCACTCACCTTATATAGCATCTACAGTACATCCAGACTTATTAAATATATGTGTTTATAACACTAGCACAATAAAGGATGTTTTGGCTGAACTTGCATCTCTCATCTGAGTTTCATCTCCATCAACAGCTGGAGTAACGCAGGGGGAAAAGACTAAACGCAAAGGCTGACAAAAACACACACCAGCAGTCATGTGGTGGCATTTCCGGGGTCCAGCAGCAGCGATGCTGCAGCGGAGAACAGCTCCTGGAGACACTGAATGATCGGAGGATGTGTTTGCGACTGGCGCTCCAACTACTAACCTAAAAGAGGGAAAGAGAGGCATTTAGCACTGGTTTTGTCTTTGTCTCAAGTATCTAAATCGCATCTGTGTGTGAAGCATCAAAGAGCTGCTCTCATTGGCAAGAACTGGCTAACTGGTGTGGGCACACACACACAAAGTGATACTGTGTGAAGATGGCAGCTTACGGAGCGTTACTATGGCAATTAAATCAATTAGAATAAGACTGTAAAAACAGCTGTGAGTTATTTTACAATTTAAACTGCATGAGTGAGGTACTAGCATGTAGCATTCTTTGAAATGTAGTTTACGATGAGCAACGGCACATCAGTGGACAATCAGTAGTAGATAAACAGATCAAAAGTCAGGGTTAGGGTTGGAGGGGGCTGGTGAGTTGTTAGTAGACCAATAATGTGAATACTAGTAGTGATCCAGACCAGCTCTCTGTGTTGTGGCGATACAGCAGGACTGAGTATCCGAACATGGAGGAAGGCGGGCCTTTAAACTCCAGACTGTGGTCCTGATCCAGACTGTATCCTGCAGCAGGAGGAACCAGGGTCTGAACTAAGACCATGACCAGTGCAGACACACTGGCCGCGGAGACCTTCATGATGGAGGGCAAACTGCGAGAAGAAAACAGAGGTTATGCTGAATGAGTACGGCAATTTACATTTTATCGCTACACAGTTGGTCATTGAAGCAAATCTTTAAAGTTTCCTTTAGATTTTTCCCAGATTTTTCTTTTCACAGTTTAGTTGTGTCTGAGTGGGATTTATGTGACGATTGCCCAAAATGTGGCATTCCACAAGTGTGAGGTTATTACCAGCGTTTCCACTGTAGGACATCAGTAATTCATTTAACTGGACTTTATTGAAAAAAGGGGAAATCGCACAGGTTCATCCTCTCACTCACTTCAAATGACTTGTTTGTTGTTGTAATTTCCCAACAAATAACAGAAAATGTATTAAAAAAAATAATAAAATCAGCTTCAATTTACTTAATTCATGAGCAGTTAATCAATCAATACCTTAGATGAGAACAAAGTATGTTTAATTCGAGCATGCATCACTTTACTTAACACCACAGTACACAGACTATTAGCACGCTAAGTATGTCAGCCTGAGTTTTGGCATATGTAAATAACAAAATGCACTCTAATTAAAGGATGAGTTTTTGATGTTTAAATGTTTCACTGAGTCTAGACATGAGATAACCGGATGATTAAACCAAAAAAAAAACCCCATGCTGATACATATCTACTGTCAGACAGTCTCAGAGTTACTTAGGAGACACACCCTTGTGAAGTACTCTGGTGTCTGGTTTTATAAAAAACCACAGCAAGTGGTTGCTTATATCCAACCACAGACTGAAAGCAGAGGAAATCACTTAATTTGTTCAGGTTAAATTAAAGAAAAGTTACATCTACTTTTCCATCAGTGCAAAAAATCTAAGTGTTTCTGCTGTCTGCTCTGGCTATGAGTTTCCCCCTGCTTCCAGCCCATATGCAAAGCTCAACTAACTGTCATCTGGCTGTTTCCTAATCTATACAGCAGGAGAAAGAGTGAGTGAGAGTGCTGCCAATCTTTCTTCCTGTCTAAAAGTGAACAAAAAAATTCAATCAAGTCGATTTTCCAAAATTGGAAAACTGCAAAATCTATTTTTCATTGTGCTTTTGTTTCTCTGGATTTGTTTATTCATCTTAATTTGCTTATTTTAGCCTGTTTGAATCATGCTGGGCTGTGGTTGCTCTTACAGAGTAAAGTACAAAGTTACGCTTTTCTAAATAAACATGAGCTTAATAACAGCTAGTTAAAAACTATAAGTAATGGTCCCAGACATTCAAACACACTGTTGTCAAGTTTCCAATGTCGAGGACCCCCAAACTTTTGGGTCATATGAAGAGTTATGACTTTACCGACTGCTGCCATTATTACCAGTTTATTTACAGACTCATTGAACCGTTAACAAAGAAATATTTTTTTCAGCCTGACTCCTCAGCATTGTTTGATTCTTCATCAGCTCTATCAGTCATTCACTGTATAAACGGTCCACATTTCGCTTACTGTACCGCTCAGACAGCAGAAAGCCTACCCCGGGTCAGACAGCTGTTATCCCGGGTCAGACAGGTCCAGGGGCTGACAGACTCAGGAGAACCGCAGCGCGTGAAAGACGTCTCCGTTAAATCCACTTTATTATTCCCCGCGGGTCTCGCTCGTGCGTAAATCCTCCTGTTGCTCCCCAAGTCTCCTAAAGAGTCTCGTGCGTGGACCGGCTTCGCACGAGACTTGTGTGTTCTTATTCGGGCAAACACGTGCAGTACGAAAGAAGAACTAAGACGAGAGAGTTTGAATGTTAAAAACAGAAAACAGAGTGAAAACTTGAGCTGAGCAGAGTTTCACATGGAGTCAATGAAACTGAGAGATGAGCGCGCGGAGACCCTCCCCTCTCTATTTGCGCGCGTGCGTGTGCAACGGTGTTTCTTCTTCTAAGCCACGCCTGAGCTCGCGCGGTGTGTGAGTGTGTTAGAGTCGTTTCGTCTTCAGTTGTCACTGAAGTGTGAATGAAGTTAGCGTTGATCTAATGTGACTGTCTGAACCGTGCAATGCGCGCAGGAAATATTCAGAAACAACAAATATGAGAAGTCCTTCTCTTAAAGTGTGAAGACAGAAAACACAGCAGTCGTGGCTCTAAAGTTTAAAAAACTCCTTTATTCTAAAAAAAATCCATCCTCACAACGGATGTTTCTATTGTTTCTATTGTTTTCATTTGTGAAACACGTGAAGCTTTAAGAATAAAGCACTATGCGGCCTGCAAATTCATATTCATAAAAGGTTGAATTTGAATTTTTTTTTAATTCAAAATTCTGAAAATATAAATGAACAGATACTAGAAATTGTTTAATTAAGTATAAAAGTATAAAGTACAAAAATTAAGTATAAAAAATAAAATATCCACAATATGCATTGTTTCAAGTGCTATTAAAACCCGACTGAATCCAATGTGATGTTCGTAAGACTCACAATAATAAGGCAAAAAATAAAAAATAAAAAATCACTATTTGGAATTTGGATCATTTTTGCAGTACAGGTTGTTTTCCTGCCAGAAAATATAACTAAATTATTTAAAAATAAAATAAAATAACATTTTCACACTTTAAAATGCAGTAATATAATTGTGAAACAATTTCTACAATACTAATTTTACTTTATAGATCTGAGTATTTCTTACTCTGCTACTGAATTATAACCTCGTATAGTTTCCTCCAGAACTCTAACTTAGTCTTGAGAATTATAATGAAGCAACATAGCGAGTGCAGTGGATGCAAAACTCCTTGTTGTTGTGACATTTTTCACCAGACACAGAAAAAAAGACCTGATCTGCTGATCACTCAGAGTACAGCAAGAAATCATCTAGTGGACATCATTGCTAATATTAACAAGCTTATCTGAATATGTTTCACTTTCCCAGAAGCTTACAAACGCATGGAAAGAGGATGTTACATTTTCCTAATGTACTTTTTGCTTCTATTTAAAGTAGTTTATGTCTGCAGTGTGAGCACGGTGGAATGTCTCAGCCATCATGTGGTCTCTAATTCTGGTCAGCTGACCATCTAAAGTATTGTTAACGCTGTGTTCAGAGAAGCAGCACTTCAGGCAGTGTCCAATTTTTTTAAAACAACAACAAACAAACAAACAGGTTGATGGTTGATGGCTGTGTTAGTTTTGCAGGATCTTGGTTACAACTAAAATATGGATCCAATGTAGGATAACCAGGATTCACCCTCGGGGAACTCTGTAACAACTTTTATCTGGATTAGCTGTTGGAAATCTGTTATGCTTGACCAAAATGGTGTTTGGAGCCAGCAAAAGCAAAAAATGTGTGCAAAAGAACGCACAAAGTCCATCTGTATTCAGGTAACTTACAACAGTACAGATTCTGGTGGTCAGATTTGGATACATAACGAGGGATTCCTTTAAATAGCAGCCGGTTATAGCCTGCTGTTTATAGCATGTGTATATTACAATGATAAGTGGATGATAGAAAAGGTCTCTTGACAAGAACCTTGTGAAATCATTAGCATAGTTCCTTCTTCAGTAAAGGTCACTATTTTTGCACTGGGAGAGCATTAACATGCGGATAATAGTGTGTAGCACTTCTGTAATTCCCCTTTCCAGATTTTTAGCACATCTGTAGACTTTCGGCTTTGTAGTGTTGCCTGTTGGTCACCAAGGAGACAAAAAAGCTCTTCTAAAAAGCAGCCTTTCATCTGATCCATCCGGCTACTCGCTAAAAATAAATAACTACATCAGAAGTACTTTGTGTGACTCCAACTGTTTAATTCACTGTTACTGGACTCAGTAAACAATGACTGCATAAGTAATGTGAAGTAGTTTGTAGTGATGAACAGCTGGTGTTAGCCATGTTTAGGTGGAGATTGGGTAGTGGTGGGGGGGTAGATTTCCTAGCAAAGTCACTGAAGATCTCCAGCCAGTCTGTGATTCAATCCAGACTTTCAGCCAGTCGTGATTAAATAAACCAAAGAAAAGATGAGAGGATATGTTTGCAGAAAGTCATAAACATGAGCAAAAGGCAGCACAAACGTTTTAAGGGAGTACATTAAAACTCATCCTTTAAGTTTCTTTAAGTAACAAACTTCTCCCGTTCAGCAGAAAAGAGGACTCGGAAAAACTCGCATAAAATCAGCCTGATTTTGGCCATTCAGATAAAAATAGCTACAGCATGAAAGACAGTTATGGAGCAGACAAGCTGCTTTGGTGAATGTCAGACAGGAACTCGGCTTCACGCACACATACACATTCACTCAGTGTGTTTGTTGGTATTTCCTGTTAATGACCCTGAAGTTATTATGTAGCTTCTGTTCCCACTATTCTGCACACTCTGAGAGTCCATATGTTTAAAAAGTAAGAAAGAAAGAAAGTCATGCAAGCTTAACACAGAATAATAAGGTTAGCTAACCTCTACTGGTGGCTGAAGCACTGTTACTGTGGTCACACAAAGTTTTATATACATTTAACACTAGTTTGATCTCAAATGCTTATATACTGGTGCATGCTATTTTATGTGCAAATGTGCATTTAAAGTAGGTTGTGTTAGTGCTTTGGCAGACTGGCAAACTGTCTCAATTGAACATCACAAAAGCTGGATGGATGGATGTGGATTCATACTGACAAGAGTATGGCTACATGTAGTACACTATGAGTGCGCAGATGGTGTAACCATAACAGCTAAAAGAAAAGGAACTTTGTGCACTCCTCACCAATCTTCACCCCGTGAACACTGTAGCAACCAATTTTCTGGCAGCGGATATGCCTAGCACCAGAGAGGATGTTGGCTGCTAACAACAGAAGATTGTTATTAGTCACTGAAAGCATGTGGTTTGGGGTTTATCTTCTTTGCTAGAGAAGCTTGTGGCTTTATTGTAAAAATTGCAGAATCACAATCAAATGCTGAACCTGCTTGAGCGGACACAAAACCACTCTGGGAATTAACACTGAATAGGTTAATATCCAGCACACAGAGTAAATTGTGGAGCTAAGTGAAAGTAGCGACAGTAAATAACTTTAACCACATAACTCCAAGGATGTATCATGTTCTCACTTTCTTGAAACTTATCAGGGGAAATACTTTGTGCCCGTAGGTGTGTTTTCAAATGTGTGCACTTATTCTTTTCTTATTTGTATTGTTGTCTCAGCCTGATTTCCTTGAGAAGCCTTCATATTTTCTAGGCTGCCTTTGCAAATAAAAACATGTGAATGTCATCGATGCCATTGAATCGTTACCGTCTTGGGCTACAAATTGATGCTACAGAAAAGTGCGGCCCTGCTACATTTTAACTTGAGTAAATATCTCGTCAGCTCAGTGTTTTTTTGACAGTGGTTTTGTTGTATTGGTTGTCTCTTTAACCTCTGTTGATAGCTTACGTTAATTTTGCTCAGTTTGAGACAGTAGCTAAACAAAAATTTACAATATGTACCTTTAAGTCCAACCTGAAGACAAAGCCACTGATTAGCATAAAGTATCACGTTCCTTAAGGACAAACTGAACTAATGCTCTTTTTTTTCCCGCAGAGTGTCCATGTGAGGGAAAAAATATCTTAGGAATGTTTTGCCTTCTGGCTGTTGTAGCTTAAGACTCATTAGGCACTTTCACCCATACTGTTTTCATTTTAAACAACAACTTATAAATAGGCAGTAGAGTCCTCTGTAGGGCTGTTTAGTAATCCGTACATGGTTGGGGTCACATTAGGGTCCATGTTACACAATATTTCTGTCAGATAAAGCTGGGAAATCTCACATAGATTTTTCAAATATCTCAGTAAAACCACAGAAATCTTTATTGTAAGCCAGACTGTCTGATAAATGGAGTGGAGTAGTTAACTAGTTGCTTTATTTTGAACCGATTCATGTTCTTTTGAGCTCGGGAAGTCATGAAATTAATGACACTGGTTACATTTAAATCATATTTATGCCCAAAATGATTACTATCAAAAGTAATTTGATAACATGTAAATTGTCCATATAATTTTGTTACATGGAATATAAAATGTTACATTTACGTAATCATTACATTCATTTAAATAAATGAACTTTTGAAGAATAAATTTTTGAGTTTTAGTTTATATAAAAGATACTTAAGGTTTGGGTTTGTTTCGTTTTTTTTTTATTATTATTATTACATCAGCAGTGCAGGTGTCACTCTTGTGACTTTTGTCAGCTTCAGCTAAAATCTCGCAATCACTGTCATTGTTTTCTGCACAACACCAACTTCCCGAAAAGTTGGGGTGTTGTGCAAAAAAAATAAAAGAAGAACATTTTATTCACAATAGTACATATCAAGTGTTTAAACTGAGTCAATGTACAATTAGAGAGGCAGAGTTTCTCAGAAGTAAACGAAGATAGAGTTTCATCAATCTGCAAAAATCATCAACACATTGTAGAACAATTTTACAATAATGTTTGATAAATTGAAGAAGAACAAACTGCAGCTTTGGGGTGGGGGTCTGAATAACCAGTGTTTGTGAGTTGTACTGTGCAAATATGAGAAATTCAGGGCTCAACATACCTGCTGTACCAGGGGTGGATCTACAGGGGGGCAGGGTTGGGCAACTGCCCACCTGTTGTAGAGCCGTGGATATTTTGTTGACTCTGTTTACATGTAGGAGATTTCCACATACTTCACTTGAAGAGGGATGTGCCACCCTGCCTAGATCCCTCGCCCCTCCTTTGCTCCCACATCTGAATTTTTTAGATCTGCCACTGTGCTGTACCTAGTTTGATTGTTGCAACGTATATCTCTAAAAAACATTTATATACTGCTGGCTCTCACGTGACTGATAGACACAAGTAACAGCTTTCTGTGAGAAGTTTAAAGCTGTTATTCCAACAGTATCTGAGGAGGTGGATTGTTCTGATACTTCTCAGAAGATGAGGACGAAGAGCAAAATCAGATGTGAATGAAGCAATAATGTGTTATCAATTTGACAAAAATGCACTGCAAACACACGCAACACATCCAAATACGGAAACTCACAACACAACAGGAAGGCACTTCATTCAGCCCAGAGGACAACACAACGTCCTTCCAGGGGTCACAACAAAGTGATGAACCTGGCTGGAGTTCAGTGCTTTGTGACGATAACACAGCCACTGGTGAGCAGTGTGTTTAACTTAACGTTTTTTTTGTGTTGCCTGAAAATGTTTCCATTGTCATTTGCGCAACTTCTTTTTGGTTGTGTTTATTTGAACCACATGTGTTCACAGAAGAGGTTTTCCTGATTCACTTTGTGTTTGGTTGTGTTGCAGTGCAATGAGCTCTCTGGCTCTCTGTGTTTCAGTACTCTTTACTGAAACGGGGTCTGACATACTTGCTCTACCAGGGGCCTGAATGGCCTTTTAATCATTTCTAACTCACTTTTAGCATATTTTAGCATACCACAGCACTGCTTTTGCTACCATAGATCAGTGGTGTCCAAACCCAGGCCTCGAGGACCAGTGGTCCTGCAGGTTTTAGCTGTGTCCTTGATCCATCACAGCTGATTTAAATGGCTAAATGACCTCCTAAACATGTCTTGAAGTTCTCCAGAGGCCTGGCAATGAACTAATCATTTGATTCAGGTGTGTAGACCCAGGGTGAGATCTAAAACCTCGAGGCCTGCAGTTGTCCAAGGCTGCCATAGATCATGGTGCCCTCACCTCAGTTAGACCACTTGGTCAGAAACAAAGGAATTTCTTTCCTGTGGTTTAAATCTTATTTAACCAACAGAGGCTTTACAGTTAAGATTGGAGAACCATCGTCCTTTAAAAAAAATCCACTCACATGAGGGGTCATTTGGGGATCCACTGTTGGCTCTTGATACTTGCTATGCTCCCGATGGTTTTACTTCTTTTTTTTTTATAAAAAGCCATGCTTCATAATGCTGATGATTTAGCTGACTGTCTAGAAGATTTTAAGATACGGATGACTTTGAATTCTCCTAAACTGACTAATGATAAGAATACATGACTCATATTGTTTGGAATCACTGACTTGCATGACCTCAGCTCTGTATGCAAAACAAAACAACCAGGAAGAGATATTTTTTGGAAAAAAATAACAACAACAGCAACATCATTTTGGTGTAATTTTTACCTGTATTTGTAAGGACAGTGAAGACTTTTCACACAGGAGACTAAAGATAAAGATTGGCACGGACATTCAGCAGGGGACGATTTAATATGGGGCTTCATAGATAATTGGCAAACCTTCTGGAGGAAACCTGGTCTTGTTAGGAGAGACGGCATCCATCCCACTTTGGATGGAGCAGCTCTCATTTCTAGAAATATGGACAAATTTATTAAACCCCCCAAAATATGACTATCCAGAGTTGGGACCAGGAAGCAGAGTTGCAGTCTTACACGCTTCTCTGCAGCTTCTCTCCTCCTGCTACCCCCCCAAAAACCCATCTCCATAGAGACTGTGTCAGCTTCCAAAAAGACAAAAAACAAACTAAAAACCAGCAACAAACAACTTAAACATAAACAATCACAAAGAAAGAACAATACAGTATCCACATCTGAACCAAAGAGTAAAACAGTGAAATGTGGATTATTAAATATTAGGTCTCTCTCCTCCAAGTCTCTGTTAGTACATGACTTAATAATTGATCAACAAATTGATTTACTCTGCCTTACAGAAACCTGGTTGCAGCAGGATGATTATGTTAGTTTAAATGAATCAACACCCCCGAGCCATTCTAACTACCAGAAATCTCGAAGCACAGGCCGAGGAGGCGGTGTGGCAGCAATTTTTCACACCAGCCTATTAATTAATGAAAGACCAAGACAGACTTTTAATTCATTTGAAAGCCTGATGCTTAACATTGTCCACCCCAGCTGTGAAACTCAGAAACCAGTCTTACTTGTTATCATCTATCGTCCACCTGGGCCTTACACAGAGTTTCTGTCTGATTTCTCAGACTTTATATCTAATTTAGTTCTGAGCTCAGATAAAATAATTATTGTGGGTGATTTTAACATCCATGTAGATGCTAAAAATGACAGCCTCAACATGGCATTTAATCTGTTATTAGACTCAATTGGTTTCTCTCAAAATGTAAAAGAACCCACCCACCACTTTAATCACACTCTAGATCTTGTTTTAACATATGGCATCGAACCTGAACATTTAACAGTGTTTCCTGAAAACCCTCTCCTGTCTGATCATTTCCTGATAACATTTACTTTTACAATAATTGATTACACAGCGGTGAAGAGTAGACTTTATCAAAGTAGATGTCTTTCTGAAAGCACTGTAACTAAGTTTAAGAATATAATCCACCCACTGTTATCATCTCCAATGCCCTGTACCAACACAGAGCAAAGCAGCTATCTGAACGCTACCCCAACAGAGGTCGATTATCTTGTTAATAATTTCACCTCCTCACTACGTACGACTCTGGATACTGTAGCTCCTGTGAAAACTAAGGCCTCAAATCAGAAGTACCTGACTCCGTGGTATAATTCTGAAACACGTACCCTAAAGCAGATGACTCGTAATCTGGAGAGGAAATGGCGTGTCACAAATCTAGAGGATCATCATTCAGCCTGGAGAAATAGTTTGCTGCTTTATAAGAAAGCCCTCCGCAAAGCCAGAACATCTTACTATTCATCACTGATTGAAGAAAATAAGAACAACCCCAGGTTTCTCTTCAGCACTGTAGCCAGGCTGACAAAAAGTCAGAGCTCTTTTGAGCCAACCATCCCTTTAACGTTAACTAGTAATGACTTCATGAACTTCTTCACAAATAAAATTTTTATCATTAGAGAAAAAATTACCAATAATCATCCCACAGATGTAATATTATCTACAGCTACTCTTAGTACCATTGATATTAAGTTAGACTCTTTTTCTCCAATTGATCTTTCTGAGTTAACTTCAATAATTACTTCCTCCAAACCATCAACGTGTCTTTTAGACCCCATTCCTACAAAACTGCTCAAAGAAGTCCTGCCATTAATTAATTCTTCGATCTTAAATATGATCAACCTATCTCTAATAATCGGCTATGTACCACAGGCCTTCAAGCTGGCTGTAGTTAAACCTTTACTCAAAAAGCCATCTCTAGACCCAGCAGTCTTAGCTAATTATAGGCCAATCTCCAACCTTCCTTTCATATCAAAAATCCTTGAAAGAGTAGTTGTCAAACAGCTAACAGATCATCTGCAGAGGAATGGTTTATTTGAAGAGTTTCAGTCAGGTTTCAGAGCTCATCACTGCACAGAAACAGCTTTAGTGAAGGTTACAAATGATCTTCTTATGGCCTCTGACAGTGGACTCATCTCTGTGCTTGTCCTGCTAGACCTCAGTGCAGCGTTCGATACTGTTGACCATAATATCCTATTAGAGCGATTAGAACATGCTGTAGGTATTACAAGTACTGCGCTGCAGTGGTTTGTATCATATCTATCTAATAGACTCCAATTCGTGCATGTAAATGGAGAGTCCTCTTCACACACTGAGGTTAATTATGGAGTTCCACAGGGTTCAGTGCTAGGACCAATTCTGTTTACATTATACATGCTTCCCTTAGGCAGTATCATTAGAAGACATAGCATACATTTTCACTGCTATGCAGATGACACCCAGCTCTATCTGTCCATGAAGCCAGATAACACACACCAATTAGTTAAACTGCAGGAATGTCTTAAAGACATAAAGACCTGGATGGCTGCTAACTTTCTGCTTCTTAATTCAGATAAAACTGAGGTTATTGTACTCGGCCCTGAAAATCTTAGAAATATGGTATCTAATCAGATTCTTACTCTGGATGGCATTACCTTGGCCTCCAGTAACGCGGTGAGGAACCTTGGAGTCATTTTTGACCAGGACATGTCCTTCAACGCACATATTAAACAAATATGTAAGACTGCTTTCTTCCATTTGCGCAACATCTCTAAAATTAGAAATATCCTGTCTCAGAGTGACGCTGAAAAACTAGTTCATGCATTTATTACTTCCAGGCTGGACTACTGTAATTCATTATTATCAGGATGTCCAAAAAACTCACTGAAAAGCCTTCAGCTAATCCAAAATGCTGCAGCAAGAGTCCTGACAGGGACTAGAAAGAGAGAGCATATTTCTCCTGTTTTGGCTTCCCTTCATTGGCTTCCTGTTAAATCCAGAATTGAATTCAAAATCCTGCTCCTCACATACAAGGTCTTAAATAATCAGGCCCCATCTTATCTTAATGACCTTGTAGTACCATATCACCCTATTAGAGCGCTCCGCTCTCACTCTGCAGGCCTACTTGTTGTTCCTAGAGTATTTAAAAGTAGAATGGGAGGGAGAGCCTTCAGTTTTCAGGCCCCTCTTCTGTGGAACCAGCTTCCAGTTTGGATTCGGGAGACAGACACTATCTCTACTTTTAAGATTAGGCTTAAAACTTTCCTTTTTTCTAAAGCATATAGTTAGGGCTGGACCAGGTGACCCTGAATCCTCCCTTTGTTATGCTGCAATAGATGTAGGCTGCCGGGGGATTCCCATGATGCATTGAGTTTTTCCTTTCCAGTCACCTTTCTCACTCACTATGTATTAATAGACCTCTCTGCATTGAATCATATCTGTTATTAACCTCTGTCTCTCTTCCACAGCATGTCTTTATCCCGTCTTCCTTCTCTCACCCCAACCGGTCGCAGCAGATGGCCGCCCCTCCCTGAGCCTGGTTCTGCCGGAGGTTTCTTCCTGTTAAAAGGGAGTTTTTCCTTCCCACTGTCGCCAAAGTGCTTGCTCATAGGGGGTCATATGATTGTTGGGTTTTTCTCTGTATCTATGAAGCGCCTTGAGGCGACTTTTGTTGTGATTTGGCGCTATATAAATAAAATTGAATTGAATTGAATTGAATTGAAAATACTAACAGCAATTAAGATCCTCTTAGTGATTTGTGAGTACAAAGAGGGCTGAAGAAGGCAACTGAACTTCTTTAGGTTTCTGAAGATGTTTAATTTTTGTGGTTGCACAAACATTTCCTAAGAAGTACTTAGCAGAAAAACTACAGCTAGCATACTGTAAGCCTCTTTTAGCATCTTGATGATGGTGACAAATAAACTGCTGCAGAGAAAAATCCCGTTTGAAAACAAAACAGGGCAAAGACAGAGAGCCCATACACACACAGCCAGTAAGCATATAGGTTCTCTTTGTCATATAGAGAGCAACAATACTGGTTGTCATGCAGATACAGTATGATGGTGGTTTTGTGCTACATGTGAATGTGCTGACAGCCCACTGCTCCGACACTTCCTCTGTTCTCTTTCGTTTCCTCTTTCTTTTCACTCACTGTCACAGTTCTCACAGTTTCTGGGGTATGTGAGACCCTTTACCTCCTGATTTTTGTCCCCCTTACCCTACGTAAAGCAAAAAGGAGGAACAAGAAGAGGCTTGGTTGTTGTTGTGATTTTTTTATGGTCGTCAGGTGTTTCACTGAGTGATACAATGACCTGAATGGCACAGAGAGGTGAGCTTGTAACAATGCAGGAGTAATCAGACTGTTAAAACTTAAAACTCAGCTCAACATTTGCCAGAATTACAAAAGACAAGTCTTCACTAACTAATGACGTGTCAGCACACTTAATTCTCATTTAATTCTCACTAATTTCCTTTCAGAGCAGTGTGCTGCAGGCGGGTGTCCCTACTTTTCAGAGAAGCCCAGAAACAAGCCAAAGAATTAAAGATAGTTAATCACTTTATTGCTTTTAGAGCATTCTTCAAAAACAGTTCACAAAGTCAAAAAGCCAACATGCACATTCATCATAACTGCCTCTCTGGCATTAAAATGTGCCACACTGACAGTGATGTGAACATGAATGTTAACTTGTAGTTTTGAGGATTTGGCAGCACTTCATTAAATTGCACTGGCGTGAAGTGGAAACAGTGTGTGCAGCAGTGCAGGCTATGCTGCTGTGCAACTCTGAGCCAAACTCCATCAAGTAAAGTCTTCATCCAGTGAATTTGATAAGTGAGCGGCCTTTCAACGCTGCTTTCTCTCTTCTGCTTCCTGAAGCTGTGACATGTCTCAGTGTTTACAGATACAGAAAAGTGATTTGGTATAATAGCAACAAAGAAGAAGATAAAAGACCTACCGGTAGTTTCTTCATGCAGCTGCAGCAGCAGCAGTGCAGAAGTTATCTGCAGTTAGCATTCAGCATTTTTAAGCAACCATCAGATCAGGGAGTCATGGCAACAGGAAAGCAAACATCAGCAAGAAAATCTGTGTAACATTATACTGAAGCACGAATTCAGAGGCCTTACCTCACTAACAATCGAAAGCAAATGTGTGAGTTCATCAAATGCTGCTCAAAGTAAATGTTTTCTGAAGGATTTTGATCGTTCCTATTCATGATCCATCACGAGGCAGCTCCAGTTTACTTTGAGTTATATTAAGCTCAGCTGTTTAGCTGTTTAATTGGGTGTACATGCTCATTTTATTTAGTTTTAATCAGCATTTTTTTATTTATCCTAATTTAGTTTTGATGTTTGTTTCTTTATTTTCAGTTGAATATTTAGTTCCAATTTTACACATCTCTTTAGTCTTTTAGTTGATTTTTCATGTTCTGCCAAATAAAGACCAAAACCTGCAGGTCTATAAAAATTTTTTTTTTTTTGTTCGCCGGCTCTCTCCACACAAAGACAAAAACAGTCACAGATTAAAGTTCTGCATGCGCGCGTGTGTGTGTGCGTGTGTGTGTGTGTGTGTGTGTGTGCGTGCGTGTGTGTGTGTTATCTGTGGTATGCTAATGACAGCAAATTCCTGCTGCGTTCACATGAATTGATCACAGATCAGTCGAATAAGAGCCAGATACAGAGCTTTCATCTCAACGACTCTGTGTGTGTGTGTGTGTGTGTGTGTGTGTGTGTGTGTGTGTGTGTGTGTGTGTGTGTGTGTGTGTGCAGACTGCATACAGTCAGGGTGGAGGTGGGTGCAGCTGCTGACATTACTGAAAATAGAAGGAAATGACTGTTTATTCCTCCTGTACATACTGAACTACTGTCTGCATCCATCCACATTTCCCTCAACACTGACACAGTTTAGAGAAAAAGACACAGAGAGCTATAAATAGTCATGGCTTAAACTGTTTATTTAATCTAAAGAAGTTCTGCTTTGCTGCTTCGTTGTTGCTGTAGTTAATAAAGAATGATTACATAGCAGCTGAAGTCAGTCAAAATCATATACAGCAGAATTTGCTGTATGTGAAGTTGCATGGTGTGTTTTTATTTGTATTTTACCCATAATTAGACACTCACAGAATATTTAAGCCTGGTCTGACCCTCTCTTATAGAAAGGTAATGTGGGAGTTAGAGTAAACCTCAATCAGAGGAGTCGATTGTGGAGATACAGAAATTCTTTTATTGCTGCCATATAATCTGCATCATTATAACTGCATTGATAACATTCTTTACAGCATTGTTTCATCTAATAATATTTCTCACAGTATTGATATTGCATTAAAGTTGTTTATTGAAGATGTTCATTTGAGGATCCTTCCATCATGTTAACAGAAGTATTTCATACACATTGCATAGTATTTGTGCTCATTAAGAGTTGTTGCTTAGTCTACAGAGGGTCTTAAGCTTTGTGAAGCGCGACGTCTTCACAATCTATTGTGTTAGAGACTAGAGCATAGAAGGATAACTGCAATACATGCTTACAATACATATAATACATATAATCTAGGAATGTGTCAGGCCTGAGGCCTTAACTCATTTAGCTTCTAACTATATTTTAGTCAACTTGGCAACAGATGACCAGAGTCAATAATTAGCCCCAGAGACCCTGAGGGCTTGAAGTTTATTACCTTGTATGGAAGGTGTTATAGAAAAGAGAAGTTCTATGTCTGTTTATAGCCATTAAAGATGTACAAGATGTACCATTCACTGTAACTAATGTCTTTAACCTATTTTAATCTGTAATTGACGCCATGGGGGGGCTTATACCCCACTGCTTTATAAGTGTTCTCCATATGTATTTTTGTCAGAAGACATATGCTGATGTTTTCTCCTGGCTGTTAATAAACTCACCGTTTGATTGCACTTTTCTGGGGTCTCCGTGGTTTGTCTCACTGCTCTACATTGATCGATTTCGCGACACGATATTCTGGGATAGAGTTAACAGAATCAAAAAGCAGACGGCGCTGAATTATTTCCAGCAGGTTGCTGACATGACACCAAATCCATGAAGCTGCTCATGAGCAATGACGAATAAATGATAATCAAATAGGCACTTACAGCTTTCATTACACAGACTGTTGTGTATGGAAATGCTGTGGGTCACCTTAGTGTCTCAGGGTTTTAGAATTTGAATCTTGAATCCATGCTTTTGTTCCCCATGTCTTTAAAGTTGAATGGGGCGCTTATTACATTTTCCATTTTCAGAGGCGGTTCCACGGTAATTCAGACCATGCATGTTAGTCATATGTACTGATGACTGAACCGGAAAGGATGTGCTCCGACAGTGAGTCATGGAGCATTTTGGTGGAAAAAAGTGACATTTCGAGTCTGTGTGATTTTTAATGCCCACGCAGTCTCAACTCTCACTGAGCAGCTCATGGATGCAGTGAGATGTAGATTTGGTGTGGATGGAGGGCTTTAATGTGGGAGACAAATGTAGCTGAGTGTGAGGAACCTCTCAGACAGAAAACTGCCTGATGTTAAACATGAGGACACACAGAGTATTGTGAAGTGTGTTTCCAGCCAAATATGGTGATGTTCCTGTGACTGAGGTCATTGACAGATAGCCATGACATCAGACGCACACACACACAGATTAATGTAGGTCAGTAATATAAACCGTAACACACAGAGGACTGTAAATATTTTAGGAGTGATGTATGTGCTGTGACACACCCGCACCCGCACACACACACACACACAAACACACCCGCACACACACACACACACACACACACACACACACACACAGAGACCCCCCGGAGGGAGGAGGGGAGGATGGGGGTGTGTGAACAGCTTGTGACGTCTCCAGGCCATGATAACGTCTGCTAATTGGTTCCATCAGGCTTCAGTGTGTGTGTGTGTGTGTGTGTGAGAGAGAGAGAGAGAGAGAGAGAGAGTGTTCCAGTCAGTCACATACATCATGCCAGTTTGTTTCAGTTTTAAGCTACTTTTTCACGTCTTTCAAAAGAACTATGACAAAAAAAATCCAACATCTTTACACTCAATACAGTCTGAAAGCACATCAAATCTGATTTTCAAGTAAACCTGGAAATAATCAAATGGTTTAAGGATGTGGAAACTAGAAGAGGTGAAATGTAAAATAAATATTTGGGAGCAACAAATCTGAAGCCTTCACCTTGCTAACTTTTTTTGCACACAAGATTGCAATTCCTAAAATATTCCTAAAATCTTCTGTTGATCCAGATGTCACTCGGGTGGATTGAGTGGACAAACCAGAAGTGAGTTCAATTAATAAATGAACTTGTAGTTTACATTATGTCATAAGTAGGATGTGATGGTGGAAAACATGGGAACCTGAAGTTAGTTTATTAATTACAGCAAAGAGATCATTCCTCAGCATGAAATCATGATCCGACTGAAGGTTTCTAAGGGAGCAGTGCACACAAAAGTGAACACACACTCTGCTCATTGAGAGATTAAAGAAACCCAACATTTACTTAATAAGCACAAGAGTCAAAATGTAACTCAAGACTGAAAATGCTTTGTCAAAAGAAGTCTGTCTGATAGTAACCTCAGTTTTTGGGTTGGGCTAAGGAATAAAGGGTTTTTGAAGTGGAAGTGAAACACGGTGGTGAAATATTCAAGTCTGGGTTGGGGTTTTTTGATACCTTGGAGATGGACAACTCCACCAAATGGACCCCACCCTGATCAAGATGAAGTGCTTCTCCATTCTTCAGAGATGTGCTCCACCCTCGTCTTTGTATCTTCATGGGGATTCATATTGTACGAGGTTTGTGAGCTCAAGAACAGCTCAAAGCTTTTCAAGACCTACTCAAGGAAGGTCTGACCGTCATCGACGCACCTGTCATGGACCATCTGTTACACTGACATTATAATACAAAGTTGGAAGCAAATGCAAAAGAAGTGGAAGTAGAGGGCATAGAAGTAGAAGTATAATAAATTGGTCTTCCGGACGCTGATGGAAGAAAATCTGTGAAGAGCAACATTTGCTGTCAGCTTGTACAGTGGGGCAAAAAAGTATTTAGTCAGCCACCGATTGTGCAAGTTCCCCCACCTAAAATGATGACAGAGGTCAGTAATTTGCACCAGAGGTACACTTCAACTGTGAGAGACAGAATGTGAAAAAAAAATCCATGAATCCACATGGTAGGATTTGTAAAGAATTTATTCGTAAATCAGGGTGGAAAATAAGTATTTGGTCAATAACAAAAATAC
Organism: Mchenga conophoros; assembly: GCF_057382185.1. Lineage (NCBI taxonomy): Eukaryota > Metazoa > Chordata > Actinopteri > Cichliformes > Cichlidae > Mchenga > Mchenga conophoros. The sequence goes on from NC_140541.1 coordinate 15,701,641, forward strand.
AACTCAATACTTTGTAACATAACCTTTGTTGGCAATAACAGAGGTCAAACGTTTACTATAGGTCTTTACCAGGTTTGCACACACAGTAGCTGGTATTTTGGCCCATTCCTCCATGCAGATCTTCTCGAGAGCAGTGATGTTTTGGGGCTGTCGCCGAGCAACACGGACTTTCAACTCCCGCCACAGATTTTCTATGGGGTCGAGGTCTGGAGACTGGCTAGGCCACTCCAGGACTTTCAAATGCTTCTTACGGAGCCACTCCTTTGTTGCCCGGGCGGTGTGTTTTGGATCATTGTCATGTTGGAAGACCCAGCCTAGTTTCATCTTCAAAGTTCTCACTGATGGAAGGAGGTTTTGGCTCAAAATCTCACGATACATGGCCCCATTCATTCTGTCCTTAACACGGATCAGTCGTCCTGTCCCCTTGGCAGAAAAACAGCCCCATAGCATGATGTTTCCACCCCCATGCTTCACAGTAGGTATGGTGTTCTTGGGATGCAACTCAGTATTCTTCTTCCTCCAAACACGACGAGTTGAGTTTATACCAAAAAGTTCTACTTTGGTTTCATCTGACCACATGACATTCTCCCAATCCTCTGCTGTATCATCCATGTGCTCTCTGGCAAACTTCAGACGGGCCTGGACATGCACTGGCTTCAGCAGCGGAACACGTCTGGCACTGCGGGATTTGATTCCCTGCCGTTGTAGTGTGTTACTGATGGTGACCTTTGTTACTTTGGTCCCAGCTCTCTGCAGGTCATTCACCAGGTCCCCCCGTGTGGTTCTGGGATCTTTGCTCACCGTTCTCATGATCATTTTGACCCCACGGGATGAGATCTTGCGTGGAGCCCCAGATCGAGGGAGATTATCAGTGGTCTTGTATGTCTTCCATTTTCTGATGATTGCTCCCACAGTTGATTTTTTCACACCAAGCTGCTTGCCTATTGTAGATTCACTCTTCCCAGTCTGGTGCAGGTCTACAATACTTTTCCTGGTGTCCTTCGAAAGCTCTTTGGTCTTGGCCATGGCGGAGTTTGGAGTCTGACTGTTTGAGGCTGTGGACAGGTGTCTTTTATACAGATGATGAGTTCAAACAGGTGCCATTCATACAGGTAACGAGTGGGGGACAGAAAAGCTTCTTACAGAAGACGTTACAGGTCTGTGAGAGCCAGAGATTTTCCTTGTTTGAGGTGACCAAATACTTATTTTCCACCCTGATTTACGAATAAATTCTTTACAAATCCTACCATGTGAATTCATGGATTTTTTTTTCACATTCTGTCTCTCACAGTTGAAGTGTACCTCTGGTGCAAATTACTGACCTCTGTCATCATTTTAAGTGGGGGAACTTGCACAATCGGTGGCTGACTAAATACTTTTTGCCCCACTGTAGATGACAGCAGAGAGGATTGCGCCTCACCACACGAGGAAGGACGATACTCTGACACCACATCCTGAAATCACTTCATACTTTTGTGTGTGATGACACATGCATGTGACCTCACACGTCCTTCAAAGTGTGAAGGACACAAAAGCCCCTTTTCCATTAGTACCTATTTGGATCAACTCAACACAGCTCGACTCGGATTGGCTGGTTGTCCTTTACAATCAAGTACCTCCTAGTGTGCGTGGTTGTCAATATAGCCTCACGGCCCATTATCCCGTGACGTAATTAGTATGTGAAACAAACGCTACAACAAAGGTGGACGTTGAGGAGAGAATATACCTGCTCCTCGATCTGTGGCTTTTCATCAGACCCGGGAATACAAAAACGTGGTTTTTGTAGCCATTTCCCTCATTAATGGGTTTCAAAAAAGGCTGATTTTTGATATTTGTAAACGAGACGCTTTGATGACCAGTGTTGGTCAAGTTACTTGAAAAAAGTAATCAGTAACTAAATACCGATTACTTCCCAAAAAAAGTAATCCCGTTAATTTACTGATTACTTATTTTCAAAAGTAATTAATTACTTAGTTACTTAGTTACTTTTTAAAAACATGACTTACAACCTGAAGAGGTGATAAAGCGATAGATCTTTCAGCCCAATTCTACTTTTTCTGCATAATCCATCATACAAAATGTAATCAAATGGAAAAGTCCCTTTTTAAAACTTCTTTTTATTCGTTTTAATCTTTTAAAAAATATAATTATATGCAACATTCTCTGACTGGAATAAATTTGTTTAACATTTAAACCTATTTTCTGCACATTCCAGCACACAAAATATTTTTTTTGTGTGTGTGTTTACACTCACTCTTTCAAATAGATGCAAGTAAAACACAGCAGAATATAAATAAAATCAAAGACTAGCGGTCCTGTTGCTCTATTTTCACCTGTAAAGCAGGAGTGGGGTAGGCGGAGGTTTACCCTGGTGCAGGTGTGCCGCAGCGGTCAGTGGAAGAATCCGCGAGTTTCTCTGTGAATTTCCCATTACGTGGTAGCGCACTCGGTGCTTGCTTGGAAGTTTAGGGGGTTTTTTCGCTGTAAAAAGAAGTTTTCTTCCCACACACAACGGACACTAATGTTTTTGTCACTTTTTATGGAATCAAACTCAAAGTAAGGTCAGTACTTCCACGCTTTAAACGCTGCATGCTCATACTCTCGCCCGCACTCGATATATGATCCATTGTTGATCTGCACACAGCTGTTGTCACTAACGGCGCACTCGCTTACTTCACTTTCATGAGACATTCTCGCAAAAAAATCACGGTTTTAGTAACGCAGTAACGCAGCGTTCCTACGGGAAGGTAACGGTAATCTAATTACCATTTTTGTAACAGTAATCCCTTACTTTATTCGTTACCTGAAAAAAGTAATCAGATTACAGTAACGCGTTACTGCCCATCTCTGCTGATGACTCATCGCTACTGACCAGCCAATCAGTGGCATGCATTCTGATTATATTTCATTGCCTTGTATCAGGTACTATGACCAAATGGAAAACCCTGAAAACTGTGATGACCCGTGGTGAGTTGATCTGAGTAGATGCTAATGAAAAAGGGGCTAAACACGATCATGGAGGTTCATGGAAGGGTCCAGTGATGCTCCCAGCATTGGTCGATTTGCATTCAAACAGTGCAGTCCTGCACGTTTTATCGACCTTTCATAGGAGTGAGTACTTGTTGCAGTGTTCCCCTGGATGAAACATGCCGCCACTCAAATAAAACCTCTTTCCAAACAGTTTAAGCATCCTTTCCGTATAGTCTGTCCAAGCTTCTTTTCTGATATAACATAAAAATAGCAGTAAAAACCACCACGATCTCTTATCTAAAACCCAGCTGTGGGGACAAGGGGATTCACACAAAGTTAGGCCAGGCTGTGCCAGCAGATGTGACCTCACTTGTAGTACACTGCTCCTTTTCCCCCAGATGTCAAACTGTCTGATCTAGGAGTGACACAACAGCATACTGGCTGTTTCTTGTTATTTTAAGGGGGTTTTGTTTTGTTTTGTTTCTCAGATTCACAGTACCTGGTCTCTGTATGGCCTATTTAACAAGTCACAAATACACAGTAGTGGTTGTAAAGGTTTGCTGCGCTGGCTCTTCCATGTGTTACCAACTTAGAAGTCTGACTCGAGGAAGCGTTCCAGCTGAAATATCACACCGGAAAGTTTTCAAATGGAAGACAGCCTGTGACTACATGCAGTGCACCAATGGGGTAAAGGAGAATTACTACTGTGCAGAAATATGAGTCCAAGTAAGGCATTAAACATTTTGCAAAGCATCTTGACATCCTCCAAGGATCAGTTGGTCATAATAACCGATTCATCAGTGTGGAAAGATCATTTTGCTGTTGCAGACATGAATTCAAAGATGAATGTTAATTGTCTTGTGACCAGAGCATATTTCAGGGTCTGTCCTGAATCATCTCAGTGCATGTCAGGGTCTTAACCTGGGCGAGGACTGCAGCGAGAGAGGACTGGATGTTACAGACTGGGCGGAAACATGGAAAAAAGGCCAAAAATAGTTGGACAAGAATAGTTGGGCTATAATTGAACTGAAGAAGAGAAACATCTTCAGGAATAAACCAAAGAGGATCCAGCTGTCTTTGACTCAATGCTGCGAGCGGAACGACGCAGGAGTCCCAACTGTGACACACAACGTAAATAAACTCGGTCCAGCAAAAGTGGGTCAGAGTTCATACCATCTGTCCGTCTGTCTCATTTTAATACAATAATACAGTAATTAATAACAAGATCACAAGAGTTCAAGTGTTTACTGTGTGTGTTTGTGTATGCATGGCCATGTGTTGAATTTTTAATGAGCTACAGGCCTGAAGCAGAAGCACTGTGTGTGTGTGTGTGTGTGTGTGCGTGTGTGTGTGGGTGAGTGCGGATGGGTGAGTGTTGTCCCACAGGCAACACAAGCTGTTACTGAAGAAGATGCCTTCGGACACACACACACACACACACACACACACACACACACACACACGTATGACTTCGTCAGTTTCAACTGAAACAATTTCAGTGTTTCAAACTATTCCAGGGTTTTTAGTTCACCATTTATGAGGTTTCAAGAAGAAAAAAAACAGAAAGATTCAAATGCTTGAAAATGTTTCGGAAAAATTCTGTAAAGATTAGATGAAAATACTCAAAGGATCAATTGGTTGGTAAACAAAGAAACAAGTAAATAGAGGAACAAGCTAAAAACCAAAAGTTAAACAAGTAAATAGAGGAACAAGATTAGGTGATGGTGTCCCTGTTTTGTTTGTCAAAGCAGGCGAAGAACTGGTTTAGGGCGTCAGGTAAGGTGATGTCTTTTGTACCCAGTGAGTGTCTTGATCCCCTGCCACATGTTTCAGGAGTTGTTTGCGTTAAAGTGTTCCTCGATGCACTGATTGTATTTGCCCTTGGCTTGTTTTATGCCCTTCAGCAGAGATTGGCGTGCCTCTTTGTAGACTTGCTGGTCTCCTGATTTGAAGGCTTTGTCACATAGAGCATGTGACAATGTGTTCATGTGTTCAGTATGTGGGTCGGAGTGACTGTGGATAGACAAAACATACGATGACTTGTGAAGGCAAAACGGGTTAAATATTTGTGGTACATTTAAATTAAGTACCAAAGACAAATGGTTGGGCATGAAATCCTCACAATAAATCAGGTAAAATACTGCAAACAATTATTTCTGCATTTGTGCGATTGAAATGAATTAAAAATGTGTATGCAGTGACACCGTTTGAAAGATTTGGCTGAAATAAATTTGGAGTGAATGAGCCTAAACATGATGACCTGACTAGTGACACCGTGTCACCTGTGACACACACACATGGAGGACAGAAGAGTGTACACAGTAAAATCTCTCCTGGCGTGAAATGATATTCATAATTAACTTTATCAAAAGAAGTATAAAAATATTCAAGGACATATTTTAGTCCCATAACTCCAACTGGACAAAGCACAAATGTAAGCAATCAGTGTCAGACTGAATGACATCAGTTGTCACAGTTTGCCAAGGCAAACTGCGTGGAGTGAAGAGTGGACCCAGGTGCAGACATTCTAAAACTCAAACTTAACTGATGAGCTGTTTATTAAGGCAAACAGAACAGTACAAAATAAAAGGGCAAAAACAATGCAAACTAAGCAATAACCTAAACTGGGTAAACTAGAAAGGAAACACGAACTATGAAAAACCATGGCAAACAGAAAAACAAACAAAACTCTAAACATGGCAATGATGATGAGCACATATATATGAAAACCTGAACGCAGGACTTGGCATGGGAACAACACAGACGATCCGAGCAAGACTGAATGAGAACGCACAGACTAAATACACACAGGAGGCTAATGAGAGAAGTGGGAACACACGGGGGACAGCTGACACACATGAACACAACGACGTCACAGTGGAAGAGTAAAACTAAACACGATGAACACAGGAACACCAGACCTCTTCAAAATAAAACAGGAAACATAAGACGCAGACATGACAACCTGAACTTGAAAACGTAAGACACAGACATGAAACACATGAAGGGGAAGGGAGACTTGACATGGGTGGAAGACACAAGGGGAATCTAATAACAAAGAACTAGAACAACCTAGGCATGATAAAAAAAATGCACTTAGAAAACCTGAAGGGCTTAAACATAAACTAAACTCAAAACGCTGGGTCAAAAGACCCAGGATCGTGACATCAGTCTCAGGGAAAGACCATCACTTTATAGGATCTTTATTTCATGATCACAGTGGTTGAAAAAAAAATCACAATGACGTCATTAGGGGAAAAAAAAATACTATCAGCCAAATTAATCTGATTTCATTGCACGTGAATCGTTTTTGGCACATTCAACAAACTAAAGACACATATGTGCATGGAGACTGAAAGAGTTTCCAACCACAAGTGTACCAAAACCTAAGAAAAAGAACAATTACGCAACATTTTTGTGATTATCTTAAGTGTAATCAATCTAAACTAGTGACACACAAATACCCATGCAAAAATTACGTATACATAAATAAAATACAGATACAGATTTAATACATAATCCACATATCCTCCTGATGAACCGAGGGGGGAAAAGTCAGTTGACCTTTTATGTGATTGGACAGAAGCGAATGGGAGTTTCAGGAGGGTAAGCACTGCAAGGATGCATGCATCACATCCAACACAGACGTAAAGGTCGAAGGACTTGATTCTAAACTAAAAACCCAGCGTTACGTTTAGTTTTCTCCCAAGTTTTGCAAAAGAGAGACGTCAAACTGTGTATTAAATTTCTGGTAATTTTCAAGCCCTACAAAAAGAGTCCAAAGAAAACTAATCAGCCAGCGTGACCTGTCTGCAGTTACTCTTCAAAGCTCCTGCAAATAAACAAGGTTTTGGCCACAGTGGTGAAAGTAAATACTTAAAAAAATAACAATCATCATTCATTGAATTTTTGAAGCTTTTGCTTTAGGACACTTCCTCCTGAACACTCAGAGAGAGAAAAATATAAACTTTCAATAACATAGTCTGATATCAGACTGCAGCGGACCCACAACAATGAACAAACGCCACTCTGAGACCTCTGCTGTAACAACAGTGCACATCAGGACACAGATGGGCAGATACGCTGCCTCCATGTTACAGGAGACGCAGAGTTTCAACCACATCCTCTGGCAAAGTCCTTGGTTATGATGTTACATTCTGTCTGAAACAACTGCCATTGTGATCTCCAGGAAGTAAGCTTCCCGTGCGGAGCTTGTTCTTCCCATTTTGGGGAATCAGTTCAGTCTCACACTCATGATGCTGCTGGACAGGAAGAGCATGCAAGGCAGTGTTTATGCAGTTTTAGGTCAGTCAGACCTTTTTCCCATTCAGAAGCTGGACAAGTTCATGGCCTACATTTCACATCAATAACAAAAAACAAGCTTTTCAACTGATATTTACTTATTTGACTAAAAATCAGAAGTCATTCACCTCAGAACCGCTGACTGAAGAAAGAACAGTTATCTCATGGTCTGATGTGCACATGGATGCTACCTAAGATGAACTCTGTGCTTTTCAAACATTCTGGTTTACAAGTTAAAAAAACAAACGTGTGGGAGATTTACAAGTCATTAACAGTTCTACTAAACAGTGATTTCCCCTCTAAACCTCCGTTTCCTTCCACTTAAACAACTGTAATTACAGTGAGGGAAATAATTATTTGAGCCGCTGTTGAATTTGTAAGTTTGCTCACTTAAAAAGAAACAAACTCAAGGCATTAGCTCCCTCCACTGATTTTTAATAGGACTAAGGTCTGCTATAGAGGACACTTTATAACCTTAATGGGCTTCTTCTTTAACCACTCCTATTATCGGTATCTTTTGGGTCATTGTCTTCGGTGTCTTCAGTGTTCTTGCTAAAGGAAGGAGGTTCCTGATTTTACAGTACATTGCCCCATCAATGCAGTGATGTCATCCTGCACCCTTAGCAGAAAAACAGCCCCACATCATAATGTTTCCACCACCGTGCGTGACTGTGCGTACGGTGTTCTTTGAGTTATACAGCAGTGATGGAGAGACTGGCATCCAGGTGCTGAGAAAGTTTGCCGCTGCATTTATCTGATTATTCTGTTGCAAGATGTTTATGTTAAGTGTTGTGAAACTGTGATTTAATTATGGTTTCATTTATATAAAGGATATGAGTACTTTTTCTAGCTGACAGTAACAGCTGCACGCTGGTCTTCTGAAAGCAAATGGAAAAGCAAAGCATTCTTGTAGCTGGGTAACATGCAGAGCTCACAGGGGTGATGCGGTGATGATGGATATGATCAGCAGACTGCCTGCAGCACCAGAGCCTCGGGGTCCATTCCTATTTCTCATTTTCCCATCCTCCCGCTACATTTCCTGTCTGTGTCTACTGTTAACAGCAAATTAAAGCCATAAATGTCTTTAAATATAAGGACACAAAATTTTAAAAATAAAAATCCTGTTAATCTTTTGTTTCCATTCTCTTCAGTGGTAATGTCAGCGAAATCAAATCTAATAGAGAAAAAATGCTTATGTCTGCCCTTGTAACTACACATTTTCTCATACACGATTACCCGAAATTAAGATGAAGTTACCTTTATATTTAGTTCATGTTTTTTGCTGTTGGCAGAGAATCTCAGCGGTTTTCTTATTCAGCAGTTTATCACTGTAGGCGAATTTGGGATTTTTTTTTTAGCCACAGAGTAAAAAAAGATCCTTTTCTGTGAAAGTCACTCAGAATTTGAGCATCAGTGTTTAACCCTCATTAAATAATGAGGGAGTTGTTTGTTTTACAGTCACACACCAATATGTGACTGAATTAGCATTGCTGACTTTCAGATGCACTTTCCCCGACAACTGACCATGTCCTGTTGAGTCCATTTGGATAGGATGAAATAAACTAGATACCAGTTACTAAGTGTTTACATTGGAAACAATGGAGGGAGCAGCAGCCACCTTAATAGACAAAACATTCCCCTTTCTTGTTATTACACTGCACATGAAATGATTCTGCATATGGGAAACTTTCATCTTATACAGGGGTTTTTCCCAAGTGTTAACCTGCTCTGGAGCCAGTTATATTCAAGATAAGGCAAAACAGTCTGTGTACAAAATCAGCGCTCACTGACCAAACGGTTTCCTGTAAAGGTCTGTGGACTTCAGTACACAGGGAGGTGGGGGTCTGTGGGTTTTTGTTTTTCTCTGATGAGCATCGATCAAAGAAAAAAAAAGTTAGGAGCAGATTGTCTACCAACATGAAGGTGGATGGGGCGATCCCTGATGCAAACATTGGTGTGTGATTGTTAGATACATATATAAAAGCACCGTGTAAGTACTGGTCATTTACTTGATGGTGCCATTTCCTGATTGACTCCAACAAGTTTAAACCAATGTTATTGTTCTGTAAGCTTTAATACAGTAATATGATCCTAAAACAGACACCCAAGATTTATACATTATACAAAAAACTGCCAGTAACTTCTTCTCAGACCATCTTTTTTTTAATTAACAGAAGCTGTTATTCTAAATCTATTCGTACCCCAGCTCCTTCTTTGCTAACACAGCAGTCATACAGCAACTTTTAATCCTTTACTTACTGGATAATCTCACACACTGCCACTGTTGCATTCAGCCTGTATTACCTGTTTAACCTCTCCATGTTTTTGTTGTTTGATCATCTCTGCTATATGTCCTGCGAGCAGACCTGCTCATGTTTCTGACTGGCCGTGTGCTGCTAACACTGACTCTTTCTTGTGGACATGCTCTTGATTGCGAAACCCCGGTTTGACTTATCCAGCTGATAACTTATCCTTCATGTGAGCCTTAGCCAGATTGCTGATGTTAGGAGAAGTGGAGCCAGATAAGGAAAATCTATGCTGGGCATCCTGAACCTGATTCATAGCACAGGCTCCTGGCACAACGCTGCATTGTTCGCTCTCTAATATTGCAGCATATTTGCTAGTATGTTCAGCCAGAACAAGACAGGCTCATGGCCGTGCAACAGCATTGTCAATTATACAAAGTGAATAACATGTTCCTTATTACATTCATACTACTTTCTGTTTTATTGTTCATTCAATTTGTAGACTCCACCTGCCATGCATCTCTTTTAATAACAGCAAAGCGCAGGAGCCTTAAATGAACACCAAGGACTTTGTTCTGTCTGTTAGCCTGCAGTTTCATTAAGCTAACGAGCCTCAATTAATTATGTTAATGAGCTACAGTTAAAATCTCTCCTGGAGGGAAACAGATAGTCTGTTAACGAGCTGATGGCTGGTTTAAGCAGTCGTTAGCGGCTCTGTGTGTGGTGTGTGTTTGTGTGTGTGTTTGTGTAGTAGTAGTAGTGCGAGATAAGCAGGTCAGGGCTACAGAGAGATAAAATTCAGGATGAAGCCCCCCTCCTCATTCACAAACACACGCGCACAAACACACAGACCTCTTCCTGTCTGGCAGGAGACAAGGTCTTGGGTGTGTGTCTGTGTGCTGGATCCAGCTGTTGGCTTCATTTCTGTGGCCTCCTGCGGTGGGCGTGCATGCGTGTGGGGGTGTTGAGGGAAGGAAGCGATGAGCGGCTCCCACCAACATCGTCTCTAATGAAGGCTGAGCGTGTGCGTCTGAGCGAAGGTCTGGCAGATGGAGGACATTTACCAAACAGGTTAAGCGAAGTCAGATTTGTGTTGACAAAATGCACAATTTAAACCATTTATTTTATCGCTCATTTTCTAAAACCATGTAAATCCTTTTCTGTATGGGACCTCACTTTTCTAATTTAGTCTTTTTCTGAAAATGGTCACAGTTATACCCCTTTTTTAATTAGTCTCATGCCTCCCCCCCCCCCCCCTTCTCTTATTTTATGGCCCTTTGAATAGTCTTTAATAACTTTAATTACATTCCTTTGACATGGCTCAGTGGCACTTCACAAGAACTAGGTGTAACAGATCACTAGGTGTGTCTTATGTAGACTCTGTGCTCAGGAAGTAAGACTTATTCACTGGCAACAAAGAGGGAAGTTGCCTGTCATTATAATACATCAGTAGAAGCTGGAGGTCAGGGTGGAGGGATGGGTCAGCAAAACAGCAGACCTTGACAGCAGTTGGAATATTCCTCTAGGGAAGTGGTGCTCAGGGGAAGCTAAACCCTAACCTTTGTTCACATCGTGAAACTGATTTATTTTTCAACAATTTCTAATCATTTGTGGCTGACTGAATGTTAATAAAAACACTATTCCTCTAACTGTGTGGGCCACAACAATGCAAAAACCTAAAAATTCATACACTGTTGAGACATCAACAGCAATGTAAAGCGCCTTGAGGTGGGTGTTGCTCTAACTTGGCACTATACAAATAAAACTGAAGAGAACTTTTGATGAAGAGACGTCAGTGTTAAATTTAGACATTTTAGCGTTCACTCTGGTAAAGTATACTAACTTAGTTAAAGAAGTTGGTATAACTTGCCCATCTTAAGCTGACATTATTTAGGTTTTTATAGGACACATGTTTGCATATTTTTAAAGTAATATCTGTTTTCCAAATTTTACATTGGTCTGGGTGAGGTTTTATGAAAAGTACCTGAGTATCTGTTTGCTCTATGCACAGTGTGCACATACTTTCCAAAAGGTATTTCTGCTGAACCCTCTAAAAGTCACATTTTTGTGGTGTCACTAAAAATAAAAAAGGGAGGTGAAATATTTGAATTTTCAGGAGCATCGTGTCCACAGGAGCTGAGTGAAGATTTTGCATCCCTGCGTCCTCTGGCATCATGCAAACATTGATAAGCACCGATAGCCTGTCAGCTCATTGGTGGCTGCATGTTTTGAAGACAGTCAGCTAAGCTGCTCTCCACTAACTGCATATCTACCCCTTTTCAATAATTTAAGTTTAAATCAGTCTTTTGATATCTTTCATTGAATTTTGACAAAAATAATAATCAAAAACAGTAATAACTAACCTTTTTTTAATCTATAACATGCCAGCAAGTTGATTAATAACTACTATGTTATCACATCCAAGGCATTTCATTATCCAGTGGTGGACGTAAAACTGGATTGTAATCCAAACCAAATGTATAAGAATATTCCAGTGTATAAAAAGGTAATAGTAAAAATAATAGCCGCTCCATAGCAAAACAAAAGTATTGTTTTGCTATACAGTGAGCAGCTGTTTGATGGTGTAGCTTGTCTAAGGATTTTTAATATTGTTGTGTATATTAATCGTATCAGTATATTGTAATGTGGAAGACATGTTTTAGATCTCATGCTTTAAATCTGACCTGAAAAATCAACTTAAACAAGCTGAAAATTGGACTCAAGCTATGTAAATTAAGCACTCAACACAAAACCTCAAACTTATTGTTTTTATCCTCATCTCAGTTCATCCTGGAGCGAGGTATTAAGTCACTTGAGGATTTAAAGAAGAATATACCAGTTATAGTTTAGGTTTTTCTGATTTGGGGGATTCATGAAGGTGTGATGTCTAATCTAACAAACCTTTTCTTCCACAGCTAGTATATAATTGTCGAAGCCTTTTCTCTTGTCTAGTTAAGAGGAAGCAAAGATGGGGCTTTACTCATTAACTTCTGCTTTGAAGAAGAAAGATAAAACAATGAGCGGCTGCTTAGGAGAGATTGAGGGAGGCAGGAAAACAGAGATACAGGAATGTGTGTGTTTTAGTAAAGCATGTTCAGGATGTTGTTTTTCTCACTGACAAAAAGATGAAGAGTTCAACTCTTATTCTGACCCAAGGTCGGCATGTTGTGCTTTTATTTTGATGTTGTTACAAAGGGAAGACCTTGACATAGACGAACATCCTGTGACAACGGGAAGAGGGCGAGGCACAAACATGAGCCATCAGCTGTCCAGTGTTGCACCAAAACCTCCATCCCTGCTGTGGAAGAGCACAGAGGAAGTTTGGTGCAGTCGCCATGGTTACCAAGGTATTTACAACCAAAATCAGCTGAGGGGAAACAGTGGTTAGTGTCGTGAACTTTGACCTTGGGTTACTATGTAATCACAGACCTTTTACTGGGAGTTTCTCTGAAAGAACTAAAAGTGCTTTAAAAACAACTCCCAGAATGAGTAAGACTGAGTAAAAATAAGTAAAACTAACCAGTCACTATGGTCTGCCAGAAGTACGTACCTGACAAGTTATTGGACACGGACATAAACAAAAATGTTTTTGTTTATGGAACAACCACACTGGTGAAGACAAGGAAAACTGTCTGATGGGGTTAAAGACAATTCTAAGGCTTCCTCATTCCTCAGAGTCACATGACTCTCAAAGCACCCTAAAGAGGGACCAGGGCAGCGAGATCTCTGGAGGATTTTGACTGAACTGGTTCGACACTGAGGAAAAAGATACCTCAGATTCCTGCTCACACTACATGAAACACAGACCATAGCCATATACTGTGTCATACGGGTACTATCATTATTAGCAGTAGATGTGCTTGGACAAGACACTTCACCTGTTGCCTACTGATGGTGGTCAGAGGGCCTGGTGGCGCCAGTGTCCGGCAGCCTCGCCTCTGTCAGTGCGCCCCAGGGCAGCTGTGGCTACAATGTAGCTTGCCATCACCAGTGTGTGAATGGGTGGGTGACTGAATGTAGTGTAAAGCGCTTTGGGGTCCATTGAGACTAAGTAAAGCGCTATACAAATACAGGCCATTTACCATATTTGTATTAAAAATGCTCCCAAAGGCACCAAACACCACAGAAGTTGAGTGACACACCTGTCAATCAAAGTGCCCACGCCCCTAACGCCAGTATATGGATATAAAAACAGTTTTTATCCCTTTGTAATGCTGTAATGTGGAGCATTTTAACACAGGAGTCTTAGGTGACTGACTGCCTTTTGGTTTGGGAGCCAGCCTCTAGTGGCCAATAAAGTAACTGCAGGTTTTGGGGTTTTTTGTTTGCTTTTGTTTTGTTTTTGTTATCTTCAGGTTTAAGTAGATTTTTTCAGCCCCAGGGCCCTATTTCAGGAAGCCGGTTTAGAAAACTCAGAGTGAAAAACGATACTCAGGGTTGAGTAACCCCGAACTGTCCAACTCGGAATATTCGGTTTCAGAAAGGCTGATAACAAGTAGTTCAATCAACGCGGAGTTGCTCTAACCCCAAGTGAAGCGCGCGGACGAGGATACTAGGGGTGCAACGATATTCGTATCGATATTGAACCGTTCGATACAGTGCTTTCGGTTCGGTACGCATATGTATGAACAATACAACATTTGTAATTTATTTTATCAACTTTCCTTCTGACGATGCTGTCTGTGTTGAGCGCTCAGTGAATCTGCGTTCGACTACTCCGCCTAGGCTGCACTGTCGAGCGCAGATCCACTGAGTGCTCAACACAGACAGCATAGTCAGAAGGAAGAGCGCAGGGCAAGCTAGCAAGACAGAAGTTAAGCTCTCCAGATCTGGCGTTTGGAATTATTTTGGTTTTCATGTGACGTATGACCCTGAAGGTAAGCGAGTCATGGACTAAAGTAAAACAGTATGTTGGATGTGCCATGCAATGCTCAATTACATGGGTGGGAGCTAGTGTGTTAGCGCAGTTAGCTCGTTAACGTGTTGGCCGTCTAGCCCCATGCACGGGGCGATCGGCGGTAGCTCGTTAACGGAGATTTGCCGTGTTGTGGCGTTAAGGTCATTTCAACGAGATTAACCTGAAATCACTAGTGGGAACACAACGAATATGACTGCACATTTACGCCGACATCATCCTAGTGCAAAGACAAAAACAACAAGCATGCTACTAACTTTAGCCGAGTCATTTAGACAGCTGTTAGCACATGATTCTCCTTATGCTGCTGAGAATATAGCCCGGAAGAAGCGGATAGTATAGCTTTTATTTTGGAAAGAGACATTTCTCTGTAATAAACTCTCTTTTCCAAAGATGAGTGATTCCTCAATCAGATACAGGGCTTGCAATATCGCTAGCCCGACGTCCTGGGGCTAGCGATTTTTTTCAGTCGGGCTACCAAAATCTATCTCTTCCCTGCCCGTCGGGCTATTGTAGGAAGAAAAAAAAAAAAACTATGCTTTTGCATTCTTTCAGAAATGTAGCTGGGTAATTATGTCATTGGCATCGGTGAGCCACTGTCAATATGTGACATATTGAAATCGCGTTTGAATTTGCGCTTGTTTTTTTGCTTTCACTTTGCAATGTGCAAACTGTGTATAGAGAGCGACAGCACTGATCTGTGAGTGATGAAAATTTGTGCACCAATTCCTCTGACATCGTCTTATTAATCGTTAGCTCACTATGCAAACATGACAAGTGAAATCTCCCGCAGCAAGCTTAAACATATGAGAGGTTGATCGCGCAGAGAATCGCTGAGCTTATGTGAGTGCGTGTGTAAAAGCAGGAGGATATATATTTCATTTCTTCTGAGCCAAATAAGACAGGTCAGGGTGAAGAAGTGACAGCCAAAGAAAAGCTTACCACAAAACGGAGAAGTTATGACAAATCAGACTATAAGGCAAAAAGAAAGTGCAGCTTTATGGTTTCATGGACAAAAGAATTTCTGTGGCTGCAATATGATGAGCTAAATAACCAGGGCTGCACATAAGTGGTCCGCAGGTGCGCATTCGCTGTCAAAATAAAAAACGCGCACAAGGGTTAGGGTTAAATTTAAAAACTGTACTTTTGAGTTAAAATATATATTTATAATTTTAATAAATGACAAATTAAAAAGGCATGAACATTTTTTTTGTATCGAAAAAATATTGAACCGTGACACCAAAGTATCGAACCGAACCGAACCATGAATTTTGTGTATCGTTGCACCCCTAGAGGATACATAAAGCCCTGATAAGAGGAGCACAGAGTAAGCGAGTCACCATGGAGACGGAGGGAAAGAAGGCGCGGTCAATGTATTTTACAGCGCTTGAGGCCGAAATTCTGATGGCAGCATATGCCGATAACATGCAAATTTTGCAGAAAAAAAGGTAACACAGCCTCAGCTGCAAAAGAAAGGGAGCATGCATGGCAAAACAAAGCCGACAGAGTCAATGCGTGAGTGTTAATATAAACATTGATCTAGGGATTTCCACCCATTTAACACGTTATTTTATCATATGTTATTTTATTTGTTATTTTATACATTTTATGTTGTGATGTGAGCGCAGGTGCAACCCAACAGGCCCCAAACGTTCCTGGCAGCAAGTAAAAATGAAATATAAAAATATAGTCCAAACAGGTAAGGTGTAATTGTATTATGAGCCATAGTGCTTGGTCTGTTTGTCCCATGTAAATCAATTGCAGTTAGAGGCTACATTAATTTTCTTTCTGTAAGCACTTGCTCTGTATGCTCAAATGTGACCCCGTTATAGCCAACAGAAAAAAAGCGGAGGCCCGAAAAACAGGTGGGGGTCCTCCACCACCACCACTCACAGAGGCTGAGCAGTTGGCCCTCAGCCAAAACAGTGGGCGCCCTGTGGCTGAAGGCATCTCTGTGGGGACATCCTCTGAGTCAATAACCCCGCAAGACACAAGTGCCTACATAGGGGGTAAATTCAAAATAATACATGATGTGCATACATCCTTTCTTCACAGTCACCTTTGCAGTGCGACACATTCATTTGATAAACTCTTCACCATAATGAATTATTTTGTAGTGAAGTTATTTTCCGACTGATTTTGCCTTCCCTCAGTCTTGGTTGTCTTTGAGAGCATAATGACAATGAAGTGTAAGGTGCTTGGTATGTTTGTTAATTGCCATTTGGTCCCTTGTAAGTTATAAGTGACCTGTATAAACCTCATATTCTATCAGTTGATGGTGGTGGTGTACTGCATCTGGTGCAGCCTCCTGTTGAGCCAGACCAACATGCAGTTGTGAGTAATACTCCACAGATTATATGAGTTTACAGTAGAACAGCAATGTTGTTTATTTCTTTACTACAGGAAAATAATGAAGAAACATTGACAGCTGTTACAGAGGAGGAAGCAACAGAGACACTTTATGAGGTTTACATCTTTTAATACTTTGTGTACAGGAAATACAGGCGACCAATAAAGCCAGTTGAACAAAAAATCTGTTTATTCGTCTTTCAACATGTTGAGGTGATGGGTCAAAGGAAATGATTGTGACATATGGTGTCTCTGACTGCGCTTCCATCTTGTATGTCCGTGGGAGGGTCAGGATGTTCATGGTTTGGATCACTGCTGATGTTTGGTTCAGAAGGACAGTGTTCTCCTCTAATTGTGGCAATGTTGTGAAGAATCACACATGCCACAATAATGTCACATGCCCTTTCTGGGGTGACCCTGAGTCTTTGCAGGCACTGGAACCGGGCCTTAAGCATTCCGATAGTCATTTCAATTCTGGCTCTTGTCCTGCAATTAGCCAGATTATATCGCTGCTGTGGGCCCGGTTCAGGGTCAGGGTAAGGGGTAAGCAAATAGGGTAAACATGGATACCCCCTATCACCAAGCAAGTAGCCAGTGAACTCTCCTAAGACAGAAGGATACACTTCAGTTCAAATGTCCCTGAAGCAATTGGTCTTTATATATTTTAAAGTATTTTCAACTCACCATGTCCAAATTTTGTGCTCAGTGTACATTCACGGAATATTTGTGAGTCATGGACAGAGCCTGGCCACTTGGCTTCCACATTTGTGATAATGTTGGCAGCATCACATATGATCTTCACAGTGCAGAGAACACAAATTAGCATCCATTACTATAATGAAATAATTTGTTAGTTTGAAATGCTACAGGGAACTATGTACCTGTACATTAATGCTGTGGAAAGACTTCCTGTTCACATAGTCTCCTTCATTTACTGAAGGAGCAATGATTGGAATGTGAGTGCCATCTATACAGCCAATCACGCCTGGGAACCCTGAAAATAAATGTAATATTTAAGTAGTAGTTCAAGTATCACCACATCATGAATTAAGTTTTGTTCATCCTGCTACCTACAACTTTGTGGCATCCCTCTTTGATAAATCTTGTGGGTCTGTGACCGGGGAACACCACAAACGAGTACAGGAGACGTTTCAGTGCAACTGTAACATTCCTGACTGCCCGACAGACGGTAGCCTTGGAAACGTGCTCAGCGTCACCAATATTATACAGAAAGCTCCCGTTTGCAAAAAACCGAAGTGCAATACAAATAATATGTACAGAACTGAGAGCATGTCCGCGATGTGTCACATGCGTAATATATGGCCTGAGGATGTTATCCAAATAACTTATAGATTGTGCTGAGAAACGGTAACGTTCGCACAGAAAATCATCAGGAAATGATAAAATGTCCAAACGCGCTCTGATCACTCTCTCCCGGCGGAGAGCTCTGCGGAGAATTTGGGCTTCACGATCTACTGGCTCTTCAAGGAAGGAGCAAGCCATGTCCGACACTTCCTACTGTCAGGTTTCTGACAAAGGGGCGGAGACAGTCAGGGTTAGTTGTAGTAAACCTGCTAGGGGGCAGGTTAGCTTCACGGAGTGTGTCGTCATAGTGACTCACTGAGGCTTCATCTGAACTCGCTTTGTGAAACTGAAAACCCAGAGTTTTCGTTAACTCAGGGTATACTTACTCAGTTTTTCCACTAAACCGGCTTCCTGAAATAGGGCCCTGATGTTTCCCTTTGATAGTTTTACTTTTGAATTGCTTCATGACACAGAATTACCCGAAGTTTGTGTTCAGTTAAGGGTTACAAGTCCTTGAAGTAGTTGAAACCTACCAGAAAAAAAACGATATAACCAGACTGATTCTGTCTCTAATGTAAAAGTCTTAAAAGTAACCAACCTGCTGTTCAGCCTCTGTTCAGTAAATAAACAAATGATCAATTGTGTGCTGGACAATGAATCTAATTGTACTAGCAAAGCATGGCAGGAGGAATGCGTGTGCTTGACAGGTTAAGTGATACATGAAGCTATTAGACATGCAGTCATGATGGCTGCCAGGAACATGAACAGATAGATGGTTAAAATTAAAAAAACATAAGTCTCTACGTTTTGCTGTTGAGCTCTAAACCTTCAAATCAAAAGCACAAAAACTGTATGTTGCCCTGCCAACAGCGGTATCGTGCCGCAGGTCATTTACTCATTTACTAACTCACTGTGGTGGATTTGGAAATATGGAGAGTAGTTAGACTCTTAAAAAGCAAAAAAATAGCCAAAGCAAAAACGGTCTAAGATGAGCTGTGTGATGTGGCCAGAAGCCTCGTGGCACTTCCTCCTGATGAAGTACAGCTGTGCGCATCTCTGTGTGACAGTACGCGACGACCACAGCGTAGAGGACAAACAGTTCTCCAACACAACGCTTCGCATCAGGAGAGAGAGAGAGCGCTCCATCTCCAGCGGAGCGTGTTAATGAATCAACAGTTGGAAACCTGTCTGTGGGAGACGACACAGCTGCTAACGTGAGAGTGTTTTTGCAGTGAAAACATCCCACTGCAGTGTCTTTAATACCTTTAACGCTGACATAATCATTTTCCACCCCAAGAAAGCTGTAGGTTGAAGGAATAGAAGAGGGTCCCAGTCAGTGACGAGACCCTCTAATTTGTCAAAGTGAAGGTTAATTTAATGCACCGTGTTCCCGTCCCCACTCTACATACTGACACTGTAATCTGCACGCTGCGTAGCGTGGCAGTTAATTAACATCTTGTCCTATGTGGGTTGTTTTTTTTTTTGTAAATCAGCAGATTATACAAGATGTCAAACTGTGGAGTGACAATTTAAAAATGTAACCCCTATCATACAGGAAGAAAAAAATAATCAATCAGTGTCAAGACATTAAACAAGAGGCAGGTTTAAGTTGAGTGCTGAATCAGTATTCGTCAATGTGATTGGTATACACTCAACATTCAACACGGGGCTTATGTTGCTTTAAACTAAATGGACCTGACTGGGAAGCAGCCTAGAGGAGGCAGGTCGGAGACAAAAAACCAGAGTCCATGTGGACGGTCATCAATGAGCTTCAACCCTGTTTAATCCGTATTTATACTTCACTCCTTGCTAGTAGTGGGTTGAATCCCCCTTTGACTTCAAAATTGTTTTAAGTTTTCATGGCTTGCATTAAACTAGGTGCTGGAAACACTCCTTAAAGATTTTGGTCCATCACACAGTTGCTGCAGATTTGTTAGCTGCACATCCTTGATGGAATTCTCTTATTTGAGCACAATTTTCACATCAAGAAACCAATTTTAGATGATTTGAGCTTTGTGAGTTCAAGATGGATACACTGTGATCATACAGGACATGGGCAACTACAATACTCAGGCTGTGGAAATAAAAACAAATGCACAGGTAGTAAGAGGCCAAAGTGTGAGAGAAGCATCTTGATCATGTGTACATGATTAAATGGACTGAGTTGCTGTCCTGCGATTGGCTGCTTAGATATTTGCCCTAACAAGGAGATAAACAGGTGTATTCAACAAAGTGGTTGGTGAGTGTATAGTTTTTCTATAATACACCCTAATATAATTATATACTTGTAGAACACTATTTTCTAGTTCACCTACCCTGGGGATTTGCTGGCCTGCTGCTCTGACACTAAAAAACACGGATCTCTCAAAGTGAAGCTATAACTGGTCATAATCATCTCTAATTACAGCTCGTGTGGCTCTTTCCACTTTATTGTCTGCGGATGAATATGCAGGTTTCTATTTACCCCTCATTTCAGTCCAAAAGACAAGTGTTTAAAATGATTTCATTTAGAAGACTCCTGTCCAGAATGTTATATCACAGCAGCACAATTTAGTTACAGTTTGAGGTCCATGGGTGGGTGCTGGGTTGGTGGAGGGGCTGAAACAGCAGACGGGGATGCAGGACAGGAAAAGCACTGACATGTCAGAGGAAGGGATGGAAAATTCTGCAGTTTAAATAGACTCCCAAACCGGGAGGTTGTGCTTGGTGTGTCGTGTGAGGAGAGAGGCATGCTATGTGTGTATGACACACAGCATCTTGACTTGTCTGCAGGCTTTTCTCCATCCATGGAAAAATTCACGTTTGTTGCAGTGCTGCAGGGAGCTTGTGCTAGTTTTGTGCCATTTTGTCTGACTCTTTGTTTTCCTGTGTCTCCAGAGTGCAAAGTTGGCTAAACTCACAGTCATGATTGACAGGCACATTAATGGGAAATAAGGTAAATTGAAATAAACAAGAATTATCCTTTGAATGTTATGTTTACTTGATTGTTTTCTTGACAATATCTCCAGTGTTCATTCATCTCTCCCAAACAAGGAGGAAGTCTTCTCAACCAGCTGACAGCTGCACTCAGAGAGAGAGAGAGAGAGAGAGCGAACAGAGTCTCCATAGTAACCACTTTGCACAATCTCCATCACGCTGTTTGTCTTCTCGGCTAAACCCCCTCAAAACAAACAGGAAGTGAGACAGGATGGGGGAAATGGGATGTCCTGTAAGAGGACAGCCTCAGTATTAATCCAATCCAATCGGAGACGGGAGCTGCAGTGAGGTCACTTCCTGTCAGGTCAGTGCCGTCACATGGTAAACTCTGAAACAGCTTTGTGAAGTCAGCGTGTATAAATGCTGCAGCAAGCAGAGAGGAAGGCACACACCACACACACACATCCTCTGTTTGTCCTAATGAAATTGTGTTGTTGTTTTTTA
The DNA here is from genome assembly GCF_057382185.1 of Mchenga conophoros. Lineage (NCBI taxonomy): Eukaryota > Metazoa > Chordata > Actinopteri > Cichliformes > Cichlidae > Mchenga > Mchenga conophoros. Next base: position 15,723,148 of record NC_140541.1, read on the forward strand.
GCTTCGTGGCCACTGTGTTATTATTTTCTTTGGTGTTGCCAGTAGCAATATTGACATAAGGAAATAGAACATCTGCCATAACTGGAGGCATCGCCACAGCAACCCAGACCCACAATGCCTCTGGAGCAAAGCAGCTGTTCTGTCCAGGGGCGAGAGACCCAGAAAAAGACAGAGACTGTGCGAATGAGAGAGACAGAGAGAGACACAGTTTTACTAATATGGGGGCTGACATTGGGGCGCACGAGTTCCCACACACAGTGGAATGCTGACAGCATCACTATCTGAATTCCTCGAACTTCACTCTGTCCCAAACTGTGAGTTTCACTTCATTAAAGGCAGCTTCAGTGGACCTTTAGTTTATTTAGCTACACTTAGCCTGAAAGCTCATCTATCAGTTCTCACAAACATTCATACTTTTGTTTTGTCTATTGTCATGTTACATCAGGTAAATTTGGGGTTCAGCAACCTGTCCACCCCCGTGCAGACTGTCAGAGCTGGGAATCAAAAGAACTTTTTTAAGGAAACCTTTATTAAAGCAGAAACTGTTTCACGAGGTTAGAACGATGAAGCAAGGGGAAATGATGAAACTACCCATTTTTATTGGAAGAAGGATGGATGCCAGAATTTATTTTATAATTCACTCACACCAGCCGCTCATTAAAAGCCATGTCAGACAACCGCGCCACCCACCAGCATGTCTCCTGATGTGACACCATGAAGAAGAAAGATATGAAAAACCTTATTTAGACCTTTACTTTGATAGGAAAGCAGAGAGGAAACTGGAAAGTAGCGAGAAAGCTAGATTTACTAGCAAACAGGAAATGTTCCAGGGCGGTTTCAAACTCAACTCTGCTCTATTGGAAACAAGCTTTTTTCCCTATTCAAACAGCAACCTGCAGGCTGGGAAATTCAATTATGTACCAAAAACTGCAGTTCCTCTAAAGGCCACTTGAGGCCGGGTCCAAAAGTAAGTCAGTCTAAAGCAGGGATGGGCAACTCCAGGCCTCAAGGGCCGTTGTCCTGCAGGTTTTAGATATCACCCTGGGTCAACACACCTGAATCAAATGATGAATTCATTAGCAGGTCTCTGGAGAACTACAGTCGTGTTCAAATTTATTGGCTGCATCCTCCTGAGGACCCGGCCTTCGTGGTCTACGTGGGTCGGGTCCTCAGAAGGTCGGGTAGGCCGAAAGTAAACGGCTGTGAAATTGGACGGTCTAGCCTTCAGATTTGCGTCACCGCTGTCTCGGTGGAGTTTAATAAACTCAGCTGTCTGCTCCTTGCTATCTAGAATATAACAGGACACTGGTGTAAATTCTCGACTGTCTCATACTTCTGTTTAATCAGTTTTCTGTTTGAAGTTTATTCAGCTGTGTGAAAACCAAGGAGGAACCCACCCGGGGGATTAATAAAGTTTTATTTTATCTAATCTAATAACTTTAATCTCAGCCAAACCGATTTACTCACGAACAAATAAAACACTGAAAAAAGCCCAACAATAACATTTTTAGATTATCTAAGTGATTTATATATTACGTTTAACCTGAGTAGCGAAAGACCGCGGTGATCTGAAAATGATGTGCCGAGAGTTTGCCGCTCTCGCCGGCTCTAGTGACCCTCGAGCTCCCGGCTAGCTATCGAGCTGGTGGATAACAGACATCTCCGACAACATCGGAGCACTTTTGCAAATATCCGATGTCTTGATAAACCAAGCAGATATTTGAAGTTTACACAGCTACATTCTCGCCTGAAAATATGTTAAAAGTCTATTTTGTGACCCAGAAAGAGTAATAAGAGTAATATTAAAAACTTAGTAGCGGCCGCCATTGTTGAAAACTGGAATTGGCTGGTCCGCGCTATGAATTCTGGGATATGGTGGGCCACGAAGGACACACCCGGCACATCCTTCAAATTCGGGGAAAAGGAGGACACATTTGTCAGTTGCATTCGGAGGAGTCTACAAGTTTGGACAGCCTTCATTGCGTCGCTGTGACGTGATCGGCCTCAAATACACAGTTTTGTTTATAACTTAGTTCATAAATCTTAATATGCTCACTTCTGGCTCCAAAATCATAACCACGAGGCTTCAGAACAGAGCTTCACAAACCAGTGGGTGACGTGAATGTCACTACCTCCATCTTTTATATACAGGCAATGTTTCTGCTGTGATTTCTGTTTTTTCTGTGATTGGGACCACCAACAGCTCAAGCATAAACAGAACAATGTGTGACAGAGTTCTAAGAAGAAATATTGTTATATGTTATTTGATGTTAACCCTTGAAGTCCAAAATGTTCAGTTTAGTTTATTTTTGGGGGAGAAATGGATTATTAAATTCAGAATATTGACACTGGCAGAGGTCTGCGCTGTCGTAGTGCACGTCCAGTTTTATTAAGTTAAAGGGCAGCTGATTCCACTAAATTCCTCTAATATTTTATTCATTATTTGTTGATCTACTGGTTGAGAAACATTTCAGTACCCTCTGCAAAACTGCAGAGCATTTACAAAGAAACAGTGGCAACACTGACATCCGACCTGAAATATGAATCACAACCATGTGTGTGTGTTTGTATGCATGCACATGTGTGTTTTAAAGTTAATTAAAGTTTAAATTTGTACTTCCTGTCTGTAGTTCCCATGGAGACTGTGGGAGAGACCGAGGATGTGTTTGATTGTATAGCAACGCACAAATACACACAAACGTCCATACGCAGAGTGAGCAGATATGAACTCCACAGGACAATAGGAGCCTCCTTGGTGTGCAGCAGTATACAGGGACGCATAACTGTGCAGCTGCAGTGGAGGAGGAGAACCACTGCTGGACATTTTCTGATTAAATTGGAGAGAAACAGGACAGCAAACAGTAGAATATACAGAAGAGTCTATGTATGTTATTGGGGTTTTAGCTCTATTGTTCTGTTTTGTCCCAGATCTGACAAAGCTAACTGTATTAATGATGAAGAGGCTAATATACACACACGCACGCCGAGGCAGTGCAGTGTTTAGTTGTTGGACAGCAGAATGGAGCTCTGTTGTCACATCTGCAGCTGTGTGCATTTTCCTTCATACAGAGGCCGAAGGTTATTCCACCACTGGGAGGTCAGAAGTCAGAGGTCACCTCCTCCTCCTCGTACCCGCAGCCGCTCCCTCCGTTTCGGATGTCCTGAACCTTGCTTTTTATGAGGAAGCAGTTCATTTTCATTAGCAAACAACATGCTACAAGGATCAACTACAGTCACGGACAGTTTATTAAGCACACCTTACTTTTCCCTACTTTTGCCTTCAGAACTGTCTTAGCTGCCTTCTTCATGGCATAGACTCAGCAAGGTGCTGGAAACATCCCTTGGAGATTTGGGTCCACACACACATAGCATTATGGGAGATTCCCTGATGTCAATCTCCTGTTCCAGCACATCCCAGAGGTGCTCGACTGGATTGAGATGTGGTGACTGTGGAGGCCATTTGAGTACCGTGAAGCTATCGTCGTGTTCAGGAAACAAGTATGAGCTGATTTGTGCTTTGACATGGGTACACTGTGGTCATAAAGGGGGTGAAATGGTCAGCAGCAATTCTCAGGTAAGCTGTGAGGTTTAAATGATTATCAGTTATTACTGAAGGGCCCAAAGTGTGCCAAGAAAATATCCCCCACACCATCCTACTGAGCAGAATAGATCCATACTTTTATGTTGTTCATCCCAATCTCTGACCATACCATCCAAATGTGACTGCAGAAATCGAGGCACATTAAACTTGCAGCGTTTTTACAATCTTTTCTTGTCCAGTTTGTGGTCTTGCGTGAATTGTAGCCTCGGTTGCCTGTTCTTAGCTGATAAGAGAAGCACCAAGTGTGGTCTTCTGCTTCAAGGTTTGACTTCTGCATACCTTGGTTGCAATGAGTCGTTATCTTAGCTACTGTTACATTCCTAACAGGTCAATGCAGTCTGGCCATTCTCCTCTGACCGCTGACCTCTGGATATTTTCTCTTTGTCATACCATTGTCTCTAACCCCATAGATAGTTGTGACGAAAAACCCAGTAGATCAGCATTTTCTGAAATATTCATACCAGCCCGTCTGACACCAACAACCAAATTCAAAGTCACTTAAATCATAGTTTTTCGCCTGTTGATGCTCGGCTTGAACTTCAGCAGGTAGTCTTGACCACGTGAGCTGCTGCCGTGTGATTGGCTAGTTAGATAGTCAAAAAAACAAGCAGTTGAAAGGGTGTACCCAATAAAGTGGCAGATGAGAGTATAATGTAGAGTGTATTAATTAGATACCAATGAGGAGCAGTGAAGATCAGCAGGTATGTGAAAAGTTGGGTTTTAAATGCAAAACCACAGGTTCTTTCTTTTATTTAATGGGCAGGGCTTCTTTCTACTTCCACTCTTTCCACCTAAAAAATGTAGCAGCCTTTAAATCTGTAGCATTTAGAGTAGAGAAGTAAAAAGGTTTAAACACAACATTACCACCTCATAAAGCTCAGACATCTGCGTCCACCAGATGATTACGAGTCCGCACTCACTCTTTAGCTTAATTCTTTTGTCTCTGTGGTGTTGATCCTGTGTGCTGCTGAATGCTGAACAGGCAGTTCTGGTGTTCACCGCTGTTCCTCCACTGCTGCGGATCAAACGATGAATATTTTGACAGTTTTAAAGTTCATGGAAAAACTTCTGCGTTTGGATTGCCACCAAGCTCAACAACGCCATCTGGCGGTCAGGTGTATTAAATTCTGATTGTAGAGGTTGCGGATTTTGTCGCAGGTCCCTGGTGGTCTAGTGGTTAGGATTCGGCGCTCTCACCGCCGCGGCCCGGGTTCGATTCCCGGTCAGGGAACATCCTTTTCTACCAACAGTTAGAATTTTTCCCTCTGTCTTTTTATTTTTATTTTTTAAAGATTTTTTATATTTTCTTAATTTCTATTCTAGCATCTATAAGTACTAAGCATGGATTTTCATCATTTGTTATTACATCAATGTTTTTGTACCAATGCCTATATTATATGATATATTTCATTTCTGTATCACAGGTTTTTGCACAATGACATCAGGACAAATTCCTCATTTGTGTACAAACTTAGGGATAAGTCAAATTCTGATTCTGATTAAGACACATCAAGTAAAAACCTTGGTGTATGTATCCTTATGATTGGTGAACCATTCTTGCACAAACAGTTACCGTGAGTGGCAACATCTATATGGCGTATTTTGTACAAATACCACAATCGTATATATTTGTGTATCTATATTTGACAGTTCAGTTCAGCAGTTGACGAATGTCAGGTTAGACTGGAGTGTCACAATATAATGTATCATAGCATCATACTGTAATGATCATATGTATGTATGTACTTTCCCTGCCTCCCACACATAGCTTGGGAATTTGTTAGTATATATAAATATAATAAAATAAGGATAGGTTTTATCTTTTAGTGACACACATAGATACAGATTTTATTAGCAGAAGCCTCAAGCAAGGTAACCTTGCAACCCTCTTACTGTAGATGAAGCCATGAGAAGTGTGATTGAATGATATTTTTCTTACCTTTTTCTTATTGTTGTCAGGGTTGCGTGGCTCCAGCCAGGTGGTTGAATTGAACTGTTCTTGCTTTGAGACGGTGCTAATCACCGTGTTGCTGTGCTGCCTGGAGTTTCTTACCAGTGATGATAAATATTCTTTCATCATCTTTCTCACTTTAGCATCCAGGTAACACAATAATACAGAAAGGAATGCTTTGTTTCTGAGCTTGTATGAACTCGCTTCTCGCTTTTGTTACAACAATTTAAAGTGACTGCTTTATTTCAATGCATTAAACAGTGAACAGAAACAATGAAACACGGATGTGACTGGTAAAGACATGAAGATCTGAGACTGCAGTGTATTAAACAAACATCTGCAGGGTCATTTGGAGGATCTTAATTAGGATGACTCCTGTGTCCTCAGAAGAAACAAAAACACAGTAACGTGTAAAACCTGTGTGCATGTGTGCAGCATTTATTCATGTTAAGCCTGTGGGACTTTATAAAACAATGCAGCATCACAATAAGTGAACCACCTATTTATCATGGACACTGTCAGCTCTGTGGGTGTGTGCATGCCCCCATTAATCACAGTGGATTGGTTCCACCAGCGGGACACTCGGATCTCAGAAGGGGAGCCAACTGTTGCTCTCACATCTTCTTCTGTGGTGAGAAAAATCACAGGGGACTTGAGGTGAATTTTGACTTTTGCACTAAATTTACACTTCCTGCTAATTTTCCCATTAAGAGTTAGTGCATCTCGAGTTCAGCTGTCCGGAGGTATGCGCTAATGCACTAATACCACCCTGCTGACTTTCAATGGTGAAGCTAGAGGACAAAATAACAGAATCCCAGAGTCCAGTGGCATTACTTCAGGGGCCACATGATCTTTTAGAACTGGGATGACTTTACTAAACATCACTAGAATGACAGTGCAAGCACATTTCACACTAAAAGTACTGATAATATCCCTAAAACATAATTACCAACATCATTTAACGCAGGCCAAAAATTCTGCTTAGTAGTTCACATGTCACAAATGTCACGATTCTGCTTTAGCAAGCTTTGCTTATATGCAAATTCATATTTAATATGTTTTTTAAATTGTCAGAAGCTTTAATTTTCAAAAATATTTCAGGCAATTATTTCATGGTTGAGCATAAAAACCACTCTGACATTATTTTGCTGCCATCTCCTGGAGTTCATTTATTCCCACAGTCTTTCTTTTTCTTTTTTCTTTTTCTTTTTTTTAAGAGGGCTGTTCTTCTGTCATCATACTCCTCAGTAAAGACTCAAAGATCCCTGTATACTTTTTTTGTGTAATGCTCAGCTACATTTAGAAAGAAACTCATTATAGGCTACTATAAACATCCTTATAGCCCCCCAAAAATGTTTCTTTTTGTTATTTTTCTATCTTCTATCATTCAATGTGTGAAAATGTTTGTAATCCAAATTGCTTAAAGGTAGCGTTTAGGTTTATTTATTCTGTATTTATGCTAAGATTGTGCTCCCATCATTTAACACATATAGAGTTTTAATACCTCAGTGCTGCGATTCTTCTATTTGCGACAATCGCTGCTTACTTCCGAGTTAAACTAAGAAAACGAGGACGAAGCCTACATTTCCCGTCGGCCCCCGCGGTGATTTCTCCGGAAGAAAACCTTGGCTTTTTCCTTTGCACTTCCTCTTTCCGTCAACGGAGTTTAGGTAGGATGTCTACTTTCTGATCCCCGTCCTAAAAATCTGTTCTAAATCCAGATTTAATTAGGCCATCCGCTTTAAAAAGACATTTCTAAATACGGAACAAGTGTATAAGACTAAGACCTAACGAGCATTTTAACGACAGACTTTTGATTTTAAGTTTTTTTTCGTGCTTGTGTGTCCCTGTTGGGCGACATGGCGCACTTACAGCGGTGTGCTGGTAGCTAAAAGGCCGGCAGCCTTTCATATGAGCAAATTTGGCAAGCTGCTAATAATTAAATTTGTATATACTCGTGTAAGTGTTGGAATAAAGGAAATTTGTGTTAAACCTGAACCGTTACTTTAACAAATTGACTTAACGGAGGCTAGCTTGGCGGGCTAACGACAGCTAGCATTATGAGAGATGTATTACTGCATATGAGAAGCCAAACTCGCTTTGTGCAGTGTTTCAGCCACTATACCGACAAACATACATAAGCTTTAAGTTAAAGTTCCCATAAAGGAAAACTTAATGTGACTTTACATTAGTAGCAGCCCTGTTAGCATTTCATATGTCAAGCCGACAGATACGTGTCTGTTTCAAGCTTTTAAAAACCAGTGGAACTCATTAAATCCTCACATTTAAACTCAGGCCTTTGAAACGTTTTCTTTAACTTGCTACTGGTTAAATGTTTGCTTTAAAGTGTTTTTATGTATCATAAGTTAAGGTTGGATCCATTCAATGAGGTTTAGCTTTAGTAATTACTACACAGGTCTGCTTAGAGGGGTAGCCACATGTTTCTCTGTTTTGACCTGTTTGATGGAGATGCTGGATTTAATTTTATCCTGTATTAAACAAGACACTAGAATGTAACTTTTTTTTTTCATTAAATGCTCTGTTTTTCAGTACACGATGGGACGTGTAATCAGGGGACAGAGAAAAGGTGCGGGCTCTGTGTTTAAAGCCCACGTCAAGCACAGGAAAGGTGCTGCTAAACTCCGTCACATTGACTTCGCTGAACGCCATGGTTACATCAAAGGGATTGTGAAGGTAATTTGATGATAAATCCGAGCTGTTTTGGGCAGTGGTGAGGGTGGACGGATTTGTAATGTCTTTCCTGCTGGTTTCCCCTTGCAGGACATTATCCACGACCCTGGCCGTGGTGCCCCCCTGGCCAAAGTGGCCTTCCGTGACCCATACCGGTTCAAGAAGAGGACGGAGCTCTTCATTGCTGCCGAGGGCATCCACACCGGACAGTTCATCTACTGTGGCAAGAAGGGTAAGACGCTGAGCAAGGGTGTATGAGCTGCTCTTAGATTTTCATCTGTTGCCATGGATCTTTCCACAACGTGACGCTAATGCATGAATTATATTTCTGCGTCCGATCTTACACCATAGCTGGATCCCCATTTTAACCTTACGCCACAACCTGCTACATAATCTGGCATCCATCTCCTGAGAAATGTAACTAAACATCAGGTCGACACATAAAAAGATGACTTGAATGGCGTGGAAGGTTGAGGTGTACGGATGAAAGTAGTTTCCGGTTACTGTGCAAGTTATGACATAGATTTCCCACAGAAGTCTAAATCAAGCTTGAGAAGGAATTTTGGACCTCTGTCTCACTCAGACTCTCTTTTAAAGTTCCTGTTAAGATTGAGTGGCTTCAGAGGTGGCAGTAGTTCCAGGGAGCCATGTAATGATATGATTTAATGTTTTCCTGTCATAAAGTTAGTCACAGGAGTAATGATCATATATGATATAGGAGCTGATAGAATATGCAACATACAGAGCAACTCGACAAGAAGCTGCCTGAATGTTTTCTGCTCTTTCATAGTTTGGGTTAGTGCTGGACACACTTGAGATCTCAACTTCACTCTCTGTGTTTTCACTCATACGTCTTAAAGTCCTTGCAGGATGTAGCTGTTAAAGTTGTTTTTTAGCTTTAGTCAAAGTGTAATTACACTACTTGATTACTTTTATTTGTATTTCCTTCTACATGAATAAAAATCAGCATTTCCTTCATTGATAATGGTGCTGTTGTGCAGAGAGTCAGCTGTTTGGGACTGCCGTGATGTTTTTTATTTTAATATCTGCTGACAGAAACTCAACAGTTTGAAGGCATTTACACACTTTTTTTTTAAACTTGGTATCTGTAGTTTTGGGGCTGTGGTCCACACTTGTGCTTTGTGGGGACAGAAGAAGCACCCAGTACCATGTGTTTGGTAGTAGAAGATGGCGACAGTTGCCCTCCTGTACTTGTTATGGGGTTGGAACCAGCAGCTCTATTCTGATATATAGGTCAGGACTTCAGCTGTCCTCAGCCACACTGCCCACTTCAGGGGGATCTCTGTTTTCCCCTGAGACTTTTAAGTTGTGGTTGTTAAATGACAAACATGATAACAGCAATTTTAACCATGAAGTGTGTAATGTTTGAGCTTTCATCTGCATGGTTAAATATTTTCTGGTCTAAACATAAATCTGTTCCATTGGTGGTCCTTGATGGAGAAGATGGATAAAGTTATCTGAATGAACCACAAGATGTTTTAATAATAATTTTCAGTCTCAGTGTTGGTTCTAATTGAACTATTGTCTTATTTAGCTCATTAAGCAAAGATGAGCATCCGTGAAAATAGCAGAAGAATCCTAGGGTGTAATCAGAGGGCGATTATTTGCTTTTGTGCTGTGCAGCACCTGCTTATCTGCTGCCTCGTGTTTCTGTTACATTTTTTGATTACCTGTCTTCAGTCAGCCTCCAATGAAACGCGAACAGAGCTGTTGCTTAGGTGACACTGTTTTCAGATTGTCAGATGGAAGTTTGAAGCTTGTCCTCTCATCCCTTGTCCCACAGCTCAGCTGAACATTGGTAATGTCTTGCCCGTTGGCACAATGCCTGAGGGAACCATCATCTGCTGCCTTGAGGAGAAGCCCGGTGACAGAGGCAAGCTGGCCCGTGCTTCAGGAAACTACGCCACAGTCATCTCCCACAACCCCGAGACCAAGAAGTCCAGAGTCAAGCTGCCCTCAGGCGCCAAGAAGGTCATTGCCTCTGCCAACAGAGCCGTCGTTGGTAAGAAAGCGTAACGAAACAGCCGCGCATTTGATCTAGTCTTTGGACTGAGGAAAGCGTTTAAACGTGTCTGCCCTCCTTCTGTGGTGAAGGTGTCGTTGCTGGAGGTGGACGTATTGACAAGCCCATCCTGAAGGCCGGTCGTGCCTACCACAAGTACAAGGCCAAGAGGAACTGCTGGCCACGTGTCCGTGGTGTGGCTATGAACGTAAGTGAACATGAGCGTACCGGCACTGTGCTGTGATTAGAAACACATACAGGACTGCAGGCAGAGCAGCAGACAGATGCATGTATTTATGCATTGAACTGAAAGACATGTCATGTAGGCAGATAATCAGATTGTGTTATTTTGGGCATTGAATCTTTAGAAAAGTTTACTATGGAGCCCCATAAAAAGTCTCAGCACTGATGCAGATGATTGCCTATTCTCAGAGGTGGTGAAGATAATAGCTAATCACTCGGTATTACAGTTACCCTAATGGGTTTCCAGAAGAGTCTGCAGAACTCACACACACTGCAATGAGTCTGTGGGCGGGCGAATCTCAAAACGTTTAGAGGAACAACCTGCTTTGAGGTTTTAGATGGTGCTGCCTGTGTTGTCAGAGCACCAACCACATGAAGAAAGTCCATGTTTGAGCCTTTCTGGTCACAAAGAAAACAATCTTTATTGAACATATGAAATAAAGGCCTGTTGGTTCTGATTCTCAGAGCTAAGAGGCTGGTGAAAGGATGTTTATCACAATACCTGGTTGTGTGCTTGCTGTTAAATTAGTCAGTGAGGAAGAAAAGAGTAGAGGATGGATTCCCTTTTGAAAGTCCTCATACTAAAGATGCTTCTCCCCCCCCCTCTCCTGTCCTCCTGCAGCCTGTTGAGCATCCCTTCGGTGGTGGTAACCATCAGCACATCGGCAAACCCTCAACAATCAGGAGGGATGCACCTGCTGGTCGCAAGGTCGGTCTTATTGCTGCCCGTCGTACAGGCAGACTGCGCGGAACAAAGACCGTCCAGGAGAAGGAGAACTAAATCTGACCGTGTTGATAATAAAAACCTGTTCCAAAACATTTGATTGGCTGAAGTCATTCCGGAGTCCACACCACATACAAAACAATGAACCCCATTTCAGTGAGGTGGTTAGATGAGCAGGTTTTCCTTGTGTGAAACTGAGTAGTTGCAGAATTTTAAAGGTGAAGCTGTGATATTATAATCTGAAGTTAAATTTGACAGTGTTGACTTTGCTCAACAAGCTTTCAACATGCACAAACTTTGGGGAGTTTAAAAAAAAAAGGAATATAGTGGGGGGGGGGGGGGTTCTTCCTGAGTTGTGATAATCAGGAGCAGGTGTTTCAGCTGTCACACCAGCAAAGCTTTAACACAATTTAAAAAAATACTCAGATGTTTTTTAACCCTGTTAAGGCTAATTAGTTTTTAATTTGAAACAATTTGTATACAAGTTAGAATTTGCATCAGGTTTTAAAGATTTAGTCAGATTTACTGGGGGAAAACAAATCACACTGAGGTCACCAGTTATTATTTTACTGTTTGGTGACAGGAATAACTTGTTATACCAAATCCCTTTGTCTTAATCTTTGTTTTTAGGTTATGGTCTTTGAGGAGCGAGGGTCGGAGTGTTTCCCTTATCTGAAAGATTTCAAAAGTTCTTTGGGGTTTTTTGGAAAACAAAATCAATTTTAGCTGCTTTAGTGTAGTGACCACTTCTAAACACTAGAGGGCATCTTATTGGGCAGGTGATTGAACTTTCAATGCATTGAAGTATATAAGCAATAAAATAGCCTGACCTTAGTAATTCATCCCTGCTCTCAGCCTTCTGAGTGTGACCCAGAAATCAGTAATAGTGAAGGGTACGTGGAAAACAGACTGGAGACTTGATGGAGGCGAAACAGCCACGTGATTGGCAAGAGTTTGTTAAAGAGACTTAATTATTTTGCTCTTGTGGCCGCTATGTAAGATTCACACTTTCAACAAATACTATGTGCTTTTCAAAGTATGACTCCCTTGAAGTTGGGCCTTTATTAAGGCACAGATTCAGTAAAAGTCACACTGCACACACAAGTTGTTTGTGGCAGTTGTTTGAAGAGCTAGTCTTTTTTTATTAAGTTTTGTTAAACAGTTTAGTTTTTAGTCAAACATATTTAATTGACATTGTAAAAGGAAAAAAAAGTCTCATTTTACTACATGGCTGCTACCTCGCATCTTCGGTGGGAGGTACCAAAGGGGAAGGGGAGGAATTGAGGATGTGCAGTTCAGGAAGTGAGTGTGAGTGTCTCTGATAGACAGAGATTTGAGACATTTTCACAGCAGTCAGGTTTTGGCCATCAAAGCAGGAGCACCACAGCTGTAATTTATTAGTGGTGGATTCCATTTAGTGGAGACCCGTCCAGGGACAAATTGATGTACATTTATCAATTAACCAATCGCTCAACAGAACAGTTCATGCAGAATCGAAAACAAGTCAAGTATCTTCTGAACTGTCCAACGCTTAAAAATGACACGCAGGCAAGATTCCATGTTCTTTATTTGCTAAGGGCGCAATGCTTTTTTTTTTTTGTTATATTTCTGTGCACAAAAAACCTCACAAAGTGAAAGTCCACATCGCGACTGTAGCTCCAGAATTCAACGTCACACCATGGCCAAAACAAAAGTCGGCAAAAAACAGGGCGCAGAACTCTGTACAGTCAAATATCTTCTTTAAAAATAACACAAGGACAAAAATGTTCCTCTTAAATCAAATTCTATTTTTTTAGTGAAATACAACAAAATAAATTCTATAAAATAAGAGCAAAATATTTAAATATAATACGGTGGGCAGAATATTTTCATTTGCAGGAGTATTTGGTATGTTTTTGACAAAATAAAAGAAAAAAAAATGAATAAAAAAAAAGAAAATTACACGCATTCAAGTTACCAATTAAATACAGTATTTACTGATGTTTACCTTTACTCCTACATAATCACAAGTTAGCTCAAGTTGCAACATGACTAACCAGCCGCTATTCTTACGGTAAAACCCTGCTGTGGGACCTACTCTCAAAGGTGGGGATGGGTGGGGTTAGGTGCGGTGGGTGCTCGCTGCTGCTCAGGATCAGTCACATCATCCCAAACCGCAGCCAGATGCCAAACCTGACCAGCTCCACGGCAGAAAGGAGGCCGATGGGCAACAAAGTCTGTCTACGACTAGGCTCTATTGAAGAGACAGAAGCAAACCACACAGTCTATTATACACCAGAAAGCCCAGTACAGCAGTTCTGTTGCATATGTGTTCATTTTCCTATAGATGAAAGCTAAAGTTGTCTAACCCACCGAAACTGACTGCCAAATGTGAAGTTGGAGGATTATAATGTGCAATTGAAAAGCCACTTATTCATACATTGGTTCCAAAAAAACAAAAAAAGTATCGCCCTCTTTGTAGACAGGGTAGATGAGTAGAAAAAAAAGACAACCTAAAGGGAAACAACACCCCTCTGGAGATGTGGATTAAGAACAGCTTTTAGGTTGTTATGATCACAAGTCTTCCCATGGGCTACACTATTCTGGTGAGAAGCCATGCTAAATGTTACAGCATATTAACTAGAGCTTCAGAAAGGATTGAATTAATTACCAGAACCAAAAAAAAAAAAGAAAAAAAGAAAAAAAAAGACAAAAGTGAGAGAAAGGCAATGAGTTTCAGAGCAATGTTGCATCAATGCTGTTTCACATCAACCAAACACCATTAAAGTCCACCCAACCATTCCACGTCTCGCAGTAAAACCCAACCACAGCTCGGGGGTTGATTTGGCGTGGGTCGTAAGGTTGCCAAGGAGCTTAAGAAGAATATAATTATTATGATAACAATGCGTCCTTCTACAGGTGAATGACCAGAAACCGTCCGATGGCAGAACAAAGTTTTACTGCTGAGCATGGGTGATAAAACAAAGGAGTTGTTGTCTTCTTACAGTTTTTTTTTCTGGGGGGGAATTTTTATTATTTATAATATCCATTTTGTTTTTCATAACATCTGCAACATCTCCCAACAGCAAACCACACAGAGTTATGCTACTGGGGAATCTGAACAGTCAAAAACATTAACATACTATGTACACCTTTTCGTCGTGTAGACAAGCGCATCAGCATCGTCAGCTCCAGGTAAATTTGTTTTTTTCGTTATTAGAACTCTTGTCCACTCCCTCGCCTCTGCAGCCGAGAACGGGCCCCTGTCACACAGTCAGGCGGCCTCAGGTCAGGGGAGAGCGTCTCCCGCAGGCTGTCGGGGGGAGTGGGGACAGTGGAGAGAGAAGTGGCCAGGCTCTACCCTGCCCTGGGGCCAGAGAGAGAGAAAGAGAAAGGTGGGACCCGGCGAGAGGAGAGAGTGGGACGATGGAGGCTCGAGGCACAGCAGAGGAAGGGAGGGGGAGGTTACTCCTTAGGCGGGGCGGGCGCTGGGGTGGAGGTGGGGGCGGGAGCGACCTCCTCTGTGCCCTCCCAGTTCTCTTGTGCTCGCGGGCCTGTTCCTGGAGTGGTACCGGGGGCAGGGGCGGGGGCGGAAGTCTGGGTCGGGGCTGGAGTCGGAGCGGAGGCCGGACCGGGGCGCTGGGGGTTGTTCATGTGCTGAGCAGCAGGCCCGGTGTACGGCTGCCCGTGAGGGTGGTTGTTCTGTTCGGGGGGAGAGCGTGGAGAAAAATCAGCACATCATATAAGAAATGCACTCAAATGAAAACATGACATGCTTTAATTGCATCCACAGCCACGTGTTTTATGCACGTGCAACGCTGCTGGGGCCAATAACTCCAAACTAATCTAAACTGACAGACCTCACCTCTGCTGCTGAATCAGCAAAAACATCAGAGCCACATTTCTTCACTACAGTCAACATGTGCACCACAGATTGTTTTTAGTCCGTGTTTGCTTGCTGTAAATGCACTAAACAGGAAATTACCCTGCCTTTCACGAAGCAGAACCTATAAAAAATTTTTAAAAAATCCCCATCTATGACTAGTAATGTATGTCTTCAGTAGGGATAAATGCCCTGACAGCCACAGAGTCACTCAAGGTGAAGCCACATGCCGCTTCCTGTCTACATTTTACTTGCACTTGACCTCAAAGACGGATGAAGTGTTTCTGATGAAAGAAATGAGCCTGGTGTGGTAAATTACTGAATACACAGACAAAACGTGCCAAAATCAGTGTAAAGGGATGAACTCAAGTACAGAAGGACACAAAGTTGTCTGCAGTACAGCATTATCACAAACTGACAAACCTGAGTCACTGATTGTGTGAGTGCTTGGGCACGAAATAATACTCAGGAAAAAACACTTTTCACCATGGTTACCAGCATCATTAACAGATAATACAAGACTCGCTACGGGGATGGAAACCACTGTCTAAGACTGCGTTCTTTTACCTGTGCAATATGAAAACTCGAGAACATCCTGTCTCAGAGTGACACTGAAAAAACACTTCACAAGCTCCGCACTTCTGGGATGGATTTATTTATTTATTTTTGTAAAATCAGGTGTCGTAACCCCTCCCTGAAAAGTTTCCAGTTAAGCAAAAGTTGTTGGCAAACAGAAACTAGGAGATGTCATATTTCTGTGTCCCTGTTAAATCCAGAATTCATCTTAAAGTCTTTCCTCTCACACACCAAAGTTCAGAAACCCCATGTTCAGCTAGCAGGCCCCTCTGCTGTGGACCGAGCTCCCAGTTTGAGTATGGGAGACAAATACTTGAACTGTACTGTAAGATTATCCTTTTTTCTTTAGTAAAGAGCTGGATACTCTCTTAGTTATGCTGCTAAAAGCTTAGGCTGCTTTCTATTGCAAGTTCTTTTCCTCACATGTTATGATTTAGAAAGATAGAACATCCTTTGATGGGAATGGGCAGTAAGCTGTCCTCTGAGACACTACCTGCTGAAACTGGGTTGTTCCGGGAGAATGTGGGTACAGAGACGTATCCTCAGGTGGGGAGGAGTCCTGATCATCGGGTGCTTCCTGTTCATCTGGCTCCTAGAATAAAAGAGATGAATATATGTTTGTAATCACATATCAAGACAAAAACTGGAAATGTGCTCATCTATTTGAACAAAGTATAATAGTCTGACATCAGAGAGTAGCTTGTGTGGGAAAGTCAAACTTCCTACTGTGTTGTCAAGTAAATAAGGTTTAGGAGATTGAATTACGTGTGTGGGTGGCGTCTACAGCTGAGAGCATGAAAAAAATGGAGCTAACAGAAGGTGCACATGAACCTCTACTGTGGAGGCAATTTCAGTGCGTCGTTTTTAAAGGACAAGGCTCATTGGCATTTGTACTTTTATCATGCTATATCGAATAACATCAGCCTCATCGTTTTACAGTCTTATCTCTGAGGCAAGGTCAAGTACACATCAACATTACAACATGATGTAACGGACAGGACCTGAAAGCTATCTGAAACATCACGAGTTTATAAACTTTTCAATTTAGCTTTTGTTCATTATTTTGTCACAGATTAAAACTTAATACTATGAATATGATAAGTTCTGGCTTTTGATTTGATCCAAATAACAAAACTGACAGCTTCACATTAGGGGCTGCTTACGCCTTTAAGAGTAATGTGCAACCTTTGAGATCTAGAAATGTACAAATCTGCAAAACAGCGGCTAAAAAAGCACAACGGCTTAACAGTTAAAATACTGTAACTAGCATTGAATGCTCAAGTACAGCTGAGGCTAGGAGATGCAGGTGGCTGGCCGTACCACACTGCAAGTTGGGGAGGAAGCAAAAACTGGCAAAAGAGCACTAGACTGAGATTGAAGACTGGCTATGTCAGTGCTGCTGAGACTGGGCAACAGGACAGGAAGAGAACAAAGATCTGTTCACTGTGTGCAGCTGCGTAACATGACTTCTCATGCTTAGTTACACTACATAGCATCTCATATCTCACCAGTGGCCAGTACACCTTGCCTTTTACTTGAACAGCCAAGAAATGATTTATTTATTTATTTTTTTAAATAAAATATCATGTACGCTCACAATCTGCTTTACCTACGCAGAGTGGACATGTACAAAATTGGAGTAGTTTACTCTAACTGCACATCCTAAATTATTTACATGACATTTATATTGAAAATACATGCAAAAGGCTCATCGTCATAGTGTTTCAAGCCTCTGACTAATCTACAAGAAACTCAAAGCTGTGCAATTCGATTTAAACTAGTGTTAAATGTGATGGAAGCTAAAACTGTTGTTTCTCTGCTGATTCTTTTGGTAGGTTTTGTCTCACTTCCTTCTTTTATGTCGTGGTGCCTGGAATACTGACCTTCCCTGGGCTTCCCTGAGTACACTTGAGCTGTGTATGGAATATTACAGGAGAAGTGTGTCATTTGACTGGATTTTCCATTCATAAAAAAATATATACAAGTAACGCATTTTAAGTGAAAACAACACAATCATATCTGTGTGTATTGTGAACTGCAGCCATGTAAACAACACAGAGTCAAACATGGTAAGTTGTACTTTAATCAAGCTCAGTTTCTTTTAGCTGAGCACTTAGATTCCAGATAATTTACTCTCTGTATGTTTAAAAAAAAATCAGGATACAAAGCTAAAAATACACAACACATTTCGTGCGTAACTACAAGAGGTAGAGAAAATGGTAAATTACAAATTTTCTGATCGGCTTAATATTCGATTAATCGCCATGTTAGTACTCATACATATCCACATGTTAAATGCTGGTCATGTTAGACCATTCATTTGGGCTATTTGTGTTGAAGTGATGTGATACACATTCACATTCAGCCTCAGTCTTACAATATTTTTTCTGTTACCTCTCCCTAAGACTGCAAGATAGTGTTAAAGAGAATCTGTGGGTGTGTACAGTACAAGGTTAATGGTATTACCTCCTCGGGACAGAGCTCACAGGCCTTGGCCAGTGTCATACGTGCACTGTGAGAGCGCTCCAGGAAATATCCGTTGGAGGTCTCGTTGCTCTGAACAGGAGGTGACCAGTTGTTGTAGGTGTACTGTGGATTTCCTGTGTATGGCCTCCTTTCCAGCTCATCGCCCAGCCACTCCACTGCCCACGTCCACTTTCGCTTCAGGTCACCGTTACTCTGTACAGACAAGCACAGAAATGTAACAAACGTTTAAATGTTTTAAAGCTTCCAGTCTTTTCACATGCCAAAGCACATCAATATACCTCTTTCTTGTTGTTATGTTACTTAGTGCTTACTTTGGTCTGCATTAGTTAAAGAGAGACAGCCTGTTTACCTGTAAGATCTGGTAAGCCACAGAGCAGTTGCTGAAAAGGGCCACCATGCACTTAATGCACTGATAAGCTCGTTTCTGATAGTGGTTCTTGGAGCGCTGGATGGTGTCAAAAAGCCCATCTCTGTCATCGGGAATGCCCTTCAGCGCATTGTGAATCCTACACACACAAAAAGAAGCAAAGGAGAAATTTAAAACCACGTTCAAGTTTAAAAATTGTAACTTTCTGCACTCAGCAATCAAGTCTGACCTGTGTGTTTGCCAGGAGTCCTCGATGAGCAGGATTTGTAGCAGCAAGTCCAGGTAAGGCCTCAGCTCATAGGTGTACGAGTATGCCACCTGCAGACAATGTGTACAGTCTAATTACAAGCACTTGTAGACGTTTATAAGTAAGAAACCTATGGAGTTCTGAATATCATGTTGCTCTGAAGAAGCATTAGATGTTTACCTGCCAGAGCAGCTCACTGAGCACAGTGGAGGAGAACTGAGGGTTCTCCCAACAGCTGAAGCGAAGCAGCTTCACTGTCTCTTCAGAGTTGCTGCAGTCCTCAATGATCTTCTTCACGTAGCTCGTCCTCACAAACAGGATCTCTGCCACCAGCTGCTGCACAGGCATCACTGGAGCCGTCAGGTTGGTGTCCCCATATGGGTTAGGAAGAGGGGGATTACCTGCAGGAAATACAAAACAAAAGTTAAGATGGACTATCCTACAAATGCAGGCGGATATTAGCAAAGTCCCTCATGCATCATCTTTGAGAGCCCTCAGCTCCAAGCTGTGCCTACACAGCACAGAGGCTCAGAGTGGCTGTTTGTCAGTCACTAGATCCTGAGCAAGGATGAAAATCCTCACTGGGCTCTCACTAACCCTTTTCACACAATCACTTGTTCACTTTAACTGAGCTCATACAACTTGTGCCTAAAAGGAGAAGGGGGGGGGGGAACCCCAACAACTCACCATTGATGGAGGACTGCATGCGTGAAGAGACATCACAACAGCGAACCAGCTGAGAGACGACAGTGTAGAGCTTGCCCAGTTCAGCATACTGATACTTAATTGGAGGGCCAGGCCCCTCGTCCAGAGCGACCAACATGAACGTGGCAGGAACATTCAGCTTCAGCAGTTGCGTCTTTTCAGCCAGGCCTGCATGTGGCAGGAGTAATGACAGGTCAGAAGAAAGTAAAAGCATTCCAAGCACCAAATAACTTCAATTATTAAAGAACTGAATTATAATTTACATAAAATTTTGTAGAATTCATTGAGGAACAAATGTACATAAAAGCTTAACAATCTCTGTGCGCTCCTTACCCAGATTGGCGTACATGACAAAGAGGTTGAAGTACTGCTGCAGATGACGGCCGTGCTCAGAAACTTCTCGTCTGAGCAGGTTGAGGACAGCTCTCAATAAGTGGTCACTTAGACTGAGGTTATCACAGCCCTAAAACACAAACATGAAATCAGTTGGAGTCCATCAAAGGCATCGTGTTAACATGTGAGGCCAGACAGAGCGAATTAAAGTCCTTTTTCCAGTGCCCAGATGTAAGCCTGGCACCAACCTGAGCTGAGGGTCCAGGCGAGGCAGTGGGGGAGGGGCAGGGGCCATCTTGCAGGGAGAAGTGAGCGATGAAGACAATGAGCTTGGCAAATGCCCCACGGACCTCAGCGCTCGGGCACTCAAGCAGGTACTCAGAGAACCGGTTAGGATAAGCAAACAGAACGTTGTGTGCAAACCAGTAGCGTACATTCTTACTGTGTCTCAGCAGGATGCAAAGGGCATCATACCTAGAGGGGAAAACAAGATAAACATGTGTAAACAAGGGCAGGAACACTTGAGGGGGAAAAAAAAGGAAAAAAGAAACAGCAAGGCTCACCAGTCACTGGCAGGACCCCGTACTACTTTCTTGGTGTGAAAACCTGTGCTGAAGAGAAACCTAGCAGCCAGCTGAGCACTTATCATAGCAATCTCCTCTGCCTCTGGCAAAAGGTGGTCTTGTCCTAAAAGAAAGAGTAGCGGTTACCAAAACAAAGAAAATATTCCATGTAACTGCAGCTAATTCTTCAATGCTTAAACATGCAACTAAGGCTTCACGCAACTACTTCTCCTTAAAGTAACTACTGCACATCAACAGAGCTGGCTAAGAAACACACAAAGGAAGTGAAATATGCAACTCCACTGGAGTGTGTAAATAGCAAACAGACATTTCCTTTGTTTGGAGTTAGATGAAACATGAAATGCACATAATGAAACAGCAGATGGGAAGTTGTCGGCTCACAAAATGAGGCAGCAGCTTAAAGGCTCAGAGCAAGCTCAGATAAAATGTGAAACTACCTAAACTGACACTGTTTTCTTATTTTCTTATGATCAGAACAAATTCTGTGTTTTTGGGGTTATGGCATCACTGGGCTCTGGTTCAAATAATAATGCATCAGAGCTTTGTAATGCCTAACACAGAGGTAGTGCAGTATTAAGCAGTCTGTGCTGACCTACTAAACATCAATTTTTTTTTCCCCTCCATGAGAATTTTATTTACAACATTGAGTTGAGTGAGATATAATATATACATATAATTTTTTTTTAGGCATAGATTAGTGATACAAATATTTTTGGCAGCAGCTGTATCTTTAAGAGAGAAGCTTTGAAACCCACAGATCAGATACAATGAGGAATTAATCAAAAAGATCAAAGTAGGTTTCAGGGGGAATTTAAGAGCACGGCCATTACTGGAGGAACAACACAATCTGTGCATCAGTAATGAAATATATGCTATTATTTTTCATACAACCTGTCAACATGAGTGGATGGTTGGACTGTCTTATCTGAGTATTGTTTATTTTATTCTCGCTGGTATCATTTTATCGATTGCCTGTTTTCATTGCCATCTTGTTCAGGTCTCCCTCTCTTAAGAGGCTTTCCAGATTACATGGACCTTACCTTGATTAATAAAATGATCACACACAGCTATATTAGCTGGTGTTTGCAACCTTGATTTACCAGCATTACATCTGGCAGCAGATGGCTTTGTAAACATCTGCTACAGTTAATGTTTCCAGTATTGGAACCATGTCTCAAAAGGTCTGAGCAAACATAAAGCAAAAAGAAACTAGCACTAAACTAAACTCTAGCTAAAAAGAGTCATTCGTTTTTTCGGATCCAAAGAGTTAGCTCTGAATTTACCCGCACACACAAAACTGATGCATACCTGGAGGAGGGTTTAAATAGACACTGTTACAGGTCAGAAGTTTCTTAATGAACTGGAAATATTCCAGGCTGTATTGCATTCGGTTGTGCATGAATTGGACGTTCTGTTTGCGGACGCTGCACTCGATAACACCAGGCATCTTGACCTGATGCGGCTTAGTGGAGGAGATATTCAAGTCCGAGATGTATTTGACAAGCTCGCTGTCCTTGTCCATTGAGTCCATACGTTCGTAGAACAGGATGTAGGCATTCCACCAGCGTTTCTGCCTCCTGTACGACATCCTTTTCATCATATGATCAAAAACCTCGCCCATGTATTCCCCTCCAAAGCACTGGTTCTTCATTTCCTCCTCATCGTCCATCTTGCACTCAGTCACATCACCATCATCAAATTTATACCAGCGGTTCTTCTCACCATCACCCCCATTCCTCTGGATTATATACGAATAGTAGTGTCCGCCACTGGCCTGGCCTGAGTGGACCAGCACTCCCACCAGGCGATACTTGGAGCTGCCTGGTGGCGTCGGTTCAGAGGGCTCATTCTGTTGGATAACCTGGTTTTCCGGATTTACGTCGTCGCCTTCTAGCTTGGCCACACCTGCTACCGTGTACGGCTCCATGTCGAGCTCCCTAGGGAACTCAAAATAGTCATTAAACTTGATGGCACACTCCCTCTCCCAGTCGTAGTCGAAGCGCTTCAGCTGGATAGCGAGGACAGGAGGCAGCTTCTTGATCAGCAGACGTTTCACTGTGTCCACCTGACAGGGAGAACAAGCATCACAGATTATCTACGGCTCCTTTAAAGCAAAAAGCATAAAAACAGGTGAGGAAAAGGGAACTGGTGAGAAGTTAAACAGAGGACAACAAAGTTTGTTTAGATTCAGTGTGAAAATGATGGTAAAAGTTGGCGTGAATTTCCCATGAGCAGTTACAAGTAGAGGTGGGAATAACCATACATCCCACGATATGATATTATCACAATATTTAACTCACGATACGATATTATTGCAATTTTTAAAAATATTTTGCGATATTCAGATTCTGTACATAAAGGTAAACGTTTTCAATATTCATTTTATCTAATATCAAAGTCTCACACTCAGTCTTTCTCTCATTTCAGTCAGTTTTATTGTTGACAAACTGAACGGTTTGTATTACAGTCTAGTCCAACTTAACTGAATGCAACCATCTGGTACAATTATAGCTATTCTGAACTATGCAATATGAAAACTATGCAGCCCCTTCAGCAACTGAAGAATTTGAAAGTAAATTAAAACAAAATATAATTTTACATTAAATAAAAAAGTTTTAAACTTAATTAAAATAAAACATGTCTTAAATTAAAATAAGTAAACTGTCATGTTTATTGCTGCCAAAAAAAAAGTTAAACACATTTGGACAGTGTCAGGATTCTTGCTTAGAAAAAGGATTAACATGCTCTGAAGTCAGAGCAGTTCCAGTCCACAAAAACCTTTTTTGTAACAAGATATTGATTTCTGCTGTCCCTGTATCGATACATTATTAGCAAACAAAATATCACGATACTACACAGTATCGATTTTTCCCCCCACCCCTAGTTACAAGCATCACATACTAAACAGAAGGACACCAACTTCTCACCTTTTTGTTACACTTCTCACAGTGGTAGGCGTTTGCTCCTTCCAGCAGATCTCCTTTTACATACTGCTCCATTGAGTCCAACAGGTTCTGATGGTTTCTGATGTCTACATTGAGTGTTGTGAACGACTCTTCACACTCATATCTGACAACACATTTTTTGTGGGTTAAGTATACAGTGTCTTAAACTGCTGCCCATATTCAGTCACCAAACACAAAGTATGTGTACTTACCTGTGTGGGCATCCTTGACAGATTTTCTGGTCAGCAAAAGATCCTCCCAGCACCTTACTGAGCATGGCAGGGTGGCCCAGTGCTTTTAAAGCCTCGTCTAAACTGTCCACCAAAGAGTTGAAAAACTCCAGTGCATCATGCTGTTCCCTCAAGTTAACTGGCTCACCCCATAACCTAAAACAGGAAGACACGGATACATTATGGTTGCTACGTTGGTCGCCTTGCTAGCAAACATTGACACCACCACAGCTCTGAAAGCATTTATAGCAGTGCTGAGGGCACAGGCACTCAGATACAACATCAACTTCGACGCTGGTGTAGGAGTAAAAGACGTTGAAGCTGGAAGCAAAGAAATCAACAAGTTTCTTTTTCCCCCCTTTCGACATCTTTTTCTTTTCAGAATAACTGTATAATCTGGGACACACTAAGCTTCTATATTGATGTGGCATTGACATTGTGGTAAAAACGGACATGATCATAGACTGCGTCTTCAACTCAACCGCTGTGGTACCCACGGCTGGCTGAAAACAACACAAAAATGCCGCCTGTGGCAGGAGATCTGACATAACTTCTGGAATCCCCCATTCGCAAGGACGAGAACATTTGGTATAAGAGCCCGCTAGACTTCAGGAACAGGTAACTAGGCAAACTGCTGATGCTCAAAACAAATGAGTCTTTGCAATACCTGAACTGTTTCCAGAATCCCCTAGGGACGTAGTACTGCAGTCTGGATGCAGCCAGGTGGCCAAAGATGACCTGCAGGTGACGCAGGACCCCGATGTTGTACTCTTTCCTGTCTTCTGACTTACTGGAAGGTTTGTCATCAAACTGGTGATGATAGCTGAACACCTCATCACGAGGATCTACATTGCTCTGTGGAAACAAAATACGCAGGTGAAATATTGATATCCACATGTGTCATTAAATCTAAAATTGTTTATCGTTTTTAACTGCTGCTGTTTAGTTGGGAAAACAAATCATAGCAGCTAAATGACAACTGGGAGGGAAAGTCACTGTGTGAAGTGATTTGCTATTTGGTCTTGTAATTATGCTGCCCTCAGCTCCAAGCTCTACCTACATGACCTCCATGCTTATAGTTGGCCAGTCTGTCAGTCACTGGATGCTGATAAAGGATGAAAACTGGGACTAAATCTCTTGCAACACAAACTCTCACTGTACCTCATTCTCCTGCTTCTCATCCCCCGACATGTCATCATCCACATCGGTCCCCGTGCCCTCAATGGCAAGGATGCCATTGCGGATAGGAGGGATCATGTATAGCTGCTGAATGACAGAGTTCATGTAACAAGTGGCCCCAGCGTTCTTCAGACCTACAAATCCTTTGTTGGGCCGTGGTCCCACTGGAGGCAAGTACTCCCACTCTGTCAGCGTCTCACAACCTAGATGGAGAACAAAGTAAAAACACCCTCATGTATACTGTAATTTACAAGCTGCTTGGGCGGCGTCATCTCTAAAGCCAAAGCAATCTCCATACCTAAATAGTACATGTCAGTCAGAGTGTCAACTATCTGTTTCAAGTTGCGGACACAGCCAACAGCCAGCGCCACGAGGAGCTCAAAACCAGCATTGATGGAAGCAGGAGTGCTGCACACTGGGATGGCCTGCTCTGTGGGGAACTCGCCAGTCTTCATGTACTGCAGGTAAACATTAGATGCTGGGAAGATGAAGTCATCAATCAGCTCCTAAATCAAGCAGGAAAAAAAGGAGAAGAAGAAGATATGGTTTCTTAGTGATGTTATGTGAAACAAGAAAAATACAGGATGGACATATTCTCATTATAGTAGCACTGTTTTCATGAATGTGTGTTTCACCTTAATGAGGTTTGCTCCTCCCTTCTCGCAGCCGATGTAATACTTCTTCTCTGGGGTTTGGAAGGCAAGCAGCTCTTTGGTGACTCCAAGGTGGCCCTCCAAGATCGTCTCCTCCACTCCAGTTTCCCCTGTCCTCTTCACTTCGTCCTGGCAAATGAAAACATACAGTACAGCCTCACTTCTGCCTTAAATAACTAGTTGAACAACAGCATATATTATGATTCCTTACACATTTTGCACAGCTAAAACAAATCATTAACAATGATTAAAAGGCTCTTTTACCCGTATTCGTTTCAGCCAGTCGATCTCATTGTTGAGCAGCACCTCAGCGTTTGGCAGGTTGATGTTGCTATTGTAGGCATAGTTTAATAAGTGTCTGAGCAACGTGAAGTAGTCCCCAGCATGCTTGGCTCGCTCTTTGGCCGTACTCTAGAAACAGACATGGATTAAGTTAGGATTCTGTTGTGTGGACTGCAGTGATGTTATGGTATTAAAATACAAAAGAAATATAGCCACTCACCCCTAGTACAGTAAAGAGGAGGGTGATAAAAAAGAGAAGGGGTCGATGGCCCATACAGCACCTAGTTGCCATAAGGAAGAACTGCTCCTGGGCCATTTGCCGCACCGATCTGTTGAAAACAGATTTCAAAATCAGCATCATGTCTCCCCCACCCAAAGCTTAAATCTCATGCCTCAGAAGGTGGCTAGAATGCAAACTGGTATCCTTACTTGCTGTGGCAGTGTAGCAGCAAGTCTATGATGAAGGTCTGCCACGCCTTCTCTTTACTGAGTGTGTCCAGAGCTGTGGGCATGAGGGCAAAACACAGTGTCATCACCTCCAGGGCCTCACAGCACACCTGCTCATCCTCTCCATCTGGTTCCTTTGCTGCATTCGTCTACAAAAACAAAGACAGATAAAGGTCACCAGGCTGATCAAAACCTCATATAGATTTAGACTTTTGCTGATCAAGCTTTAGCATTCTTTCCTCATACATCAAACACCTGATGGCAGACAGTTTAAAGTGCTGCTGGAACACAGTCAACAAAACACATCAGCATTCAGAGTCATTTTTACCTTCTCATAGATTTTGCTGATTTCCTCATTGGAACTGAAAACAAGCTGCACTGTACCACAGCCTGATGCCCACACAATTTTCTGTATAGCACGGATCACACAAATGTCCGGGATGTACTTCGATGCCTGGAAGAAATTCTAGTGAAAAAAACAGTTCCAGAAAATCTACTGTTACAGACATAATAGCTCAAATGGGTCTACTCATCCAGTGTTTGCTTGAATATATTTTATGCTTTTCATATCAACATATAATAATTATAACTATATATCAACCTACTTATGTCAGCCCTTAATCGCAGCCCTTTTAATGCTTATAAACACATTTGCCTTTATCATAAAAAATAATTATTTTTTTTATTTTTTTATTTTTAAAGGTAAGATACCGTGACCTCCCTAAAAAACCAAACAAAAAACAATTTAAAGAAATCAGTTCCTTTAACTTATCTCACTAAAATTTACCTCATCAGAAATCTGCTGGGCCAAGCGAATGGCTACATTTCGTAGCATGCATTCTGAGGCAGGGTTGGGGATGTTTTGCAGGGCACTCTGGAGGACCAGTGCCTGGTCATGAGTAGCCTGATTTATCTGCAGAGAGGTGTTGAGAAAGAAGCAGGCACGTAAGAGTATGGCAAGCATATGTGCTAGTGTCAAACAAGTAATACAGGTTTGTCTATGTGTGCATCATGAGTGTGACCTAACCGGAGAGACAGGAATATTTCCCTCTGCATTAGGCTGGCAGGCCTCAGCAACAGCCTTCACGTGTCCAAAGCCTACTGCAGTCAGGAGGAGCTTGGCGATCTTGAGCGCATTGAGGTAAGCTCCACGCCGTGTCTCCATGTCAGCAGATGGGAGGAAGTTGTTTCTGGTGAGCATGCTTAAAACCAGGGGCAGACCACCGCTTTTCAAGAAATTATACTGGAAGTCGCTGGCATCCTCGCCCAGAGTGGCACTGGCTGGCATCAGCAAAGCATACACAACCTGGAACGCACACAAGAAAAAAATCAATCTTACATTTTTCTAGCACGCCCCACATCCAAGAATCAAACAGGTTCAAAAGCCACACCCCACAGCCTTTGTCAATTGTTGGGACTGAAAGTTTAATCTGGATGAAACAACCAGCATGGCAGCTTCAGCAAACTCATTTTTAAAAACACATTCTCAGCAAAAATCATATTCATCCAATGTATGTTTATTTCATTTTTCTCCCTTGCTTGTCAACTCCCCATAGGCAGTGACTGCATGCCCTATTAGTGGAGGAAAAAAAGTTCTTTAAAAACATAATGAGGGCTGGGAAAAAAAAAAAAAACCCTAACAAAACTCACTCCTGTGTAATATTCCTATTAAATACAGATTACACTATAAAATTACAGGTGCCATTGGGGTTGTTCCACTGCTGGTCAATGTACAGCAGCATACATTATGCAAATCTGATAATGAAGGGTATATAGATAAAAGGGAACACAATGTATAACAAGGCAGGGCACAGTGACACTCACCTCAATGAGGTAGAGCACTTGTGAGGGTGAGGGGCCAAAGAAGCGTGAGTCCAGAGAAGGACTCAGGCTGTTCTCACCAAGCTTGGCATGGTCCAGACAAACAGCTCTCAGATTCTCCACTGTAGTGTTATCTAAGGACAAAGAAACCGCACAAACAAGACCACTTAAAATAACACCGTCTGTGTGCATTAGCATAAGAGTACATTATCACCAAGCAACCTAGGTGTGTAATATTGTGAGCACAGGTGTGTGTAATACCCGGGGGCATGAGTTTCATGAGATCTCGAGCTCCATCTCTAAGCAGGGGCATGTTAAGGTTACACCCCAGGTCGGCCACTTGCCACAGGAAGGAAATGTAGCGCAGATGCAGCGACATAATCTAAAAGAGAGCAGAGGGTGTTACAGTACGTCTGCTTACATACTGAGCAGCACATAATTGCATTACTGCATCATATTTAGAGGGGTCTGATTAACTATCAACTAGCACTTGTTAGTGCTGTACAAGTATATGGAATATATATGGAACATGGAAACTGCATGTGCAGCTTATGCAGAATCTATTCACTTTACTTACCACACCCGGAAGACAGCTCTCCACCTCAGGGTTGGGGCCATCACTGTAGTGGTTACCGTGGTTACCAGGAGAGCCAGTGGATGAGTCAGATGAGCTGTCTGGACTCGAGGGCATATTGGCACTCACCTGGGTCAGCTTGGCTGTGATAAGCTGTATAAAAACAGTTACCGTGCAAGGAAACATTTTTATTTCAAAGTCTTAATATTGGTATAGGCAGCGTTAATGCATTATTAATAAAGAGCAAAAATAAATATATTAGTACATATATTAGTACAAAAAAAATAATCACAGTACAGCAGCTTCATCAGAGTGATTCTTTTGTCAGTCCAACAGAATATCACTCTCTCACCGTTTTGTCCTTCAAATTGAGCTGTCCAATCAGCTTCCTGTCGTCAGCTGGATCAACAACCTCTCCACCAATAAAGAGCTCGATCTTGGTATGGGCAGCATTTGCTTTTATCCTGTTTAGAATACCACGCCGAACCGAGCCAATTGTGTCATTTGTGTGTGACCAGATATCCAAATCATCCACCTGTCGACCTTGGTTGGGGAAACGTACAATCAATGTGATATGCTTCCCACGGAAAGCTCTGCAAGAAGAAAAGAGTAAAGAGGTTCAAATAACTGAAATATAGTAAAAGTAATGTCAACACCTTACTTATCTCATGAAGAGAAATGTTGCAAAATGTTTGTGCTGTAGTTTTGTTTTCATGTCTCATGTTTTTATTTGTCAATCGGATGACATTCGACAAATGAGATATGGGCATTTATGATAACTGAATCAATGATGTAATTGCGACAGTACCTTGACATGGGCAGTATAGTCCTCTCTTCATGATAGTCACTGTCACACTCATTGATGTACTCCTTAAGCACAGTGAGAACTCGTACCATGCGGATGGCCTCCTGACGGGCACAGTTAATGCTGTCTTTATCTCCATCTAACACACAAAGGGTGTCGTAGGATGCCTTCAGGCGGTCAAAACATGACTGGATGAAGTCTTCGTGAATTTCAACCTAAAAGGGGAGACAAGAAAAAAAATGGTCAAAGACTTCGATATTACTAATGTATATAGTACATTTGTTAACTGACACATGCGAACTAACAATTTGGAACAGCAGATGAAACAGTTTCTCTAACTGAGAGAAGTCACAGTACCTGGTTAACTTGTAGTTTTGGTCCCAGATTGGTATAGATTTCTTTCAGCAGGTCTATGGCTCGGTTTGCAATGTCGTCACTTCCTTGAATCACCACCTGGGAGAAAACAGAAGAGCTGCAAGTCAGTCTTTAATACATTCATGTGTGTGGATGTCTGAGATAAGTGCACAGCAGCCTCATCTTTAAAGGCCATGTGAAAACATTAACAACCCAAACATCAGGTAGTTGTGTGAAGCTTCAAAGCTGCAGAGCATGCACAGTAAATCTTTATTAAAGCACCTAAACAGAGAATTTGTAAGTTAGACATCTTAGCTCTGGGGCACTAAAGTGGCAAGAAAGGTGAAAAAAAAAGAGAACGTGATTACAATCTTCAAGGTACAATTTTTTTTCTCCTAAATCAAATTCTCATGACCTTAAAAAATAAATGTTAAAGAAAAATAAAATGTTCATGTGTGCCTGTTGCAACTTCTCTCCTCACCCTCCAGAGATAGTCCAAGCCTATTAGTTCCAGGTCATCCATCATGTAGGCCCTGCGCTTTGCTACCAATTTCCCCTCCCTGCAGTTGACAGCCTTGAAGAACCTCTCAAAGCACTTCATCCCATTCTCTGTCAGCAGAGAGGGATCCAACTGCAAAACATTGTTCTCAAAGAAGTCCTTATTGATGTCTGGGTCCAGATCTGGCTCGTCACCCATCAGTTTGGAGTACCTATTAAGTGATGGGAAAGAAACACATCGTTCAGAAAGCATACTTTGTGATTATCAAATTTCAATTAAGAAACTAATTATGCCATAGGCAAGGAGAAATAGAGCCATACCATTTAAAGCAAGCCTCACGGTCACAGAGAAACACTGCGTTCTCAGCCAGACACTTCCAGATCTGCTTGGCCTGCGGGGCACACAGCCACAGCTGGCCATCTTTTAGCAGAAACCTGGTACATACAAATTTAAATTTAAATGGACCCTGGTGGCCAGAAGGTCAGAGTGATGTTGACGCAATATGTGGACTTGTATCATATTTGCACATTTTTACACAGGATCCTACCTTGTTTCTTTCTTTTTCCCTCCAAGGAGTACTACTTTACTACTACATTTTATATATTTAACTATGCAATGCCCAATGTAATGTACCTCAGGAAGTTGAGCCTTTCCTGGACTTCCTGGACATGGCTATAGCGGCTTCCTGGTCTAACTGTCTGTGGGTCGAACTCTGCTTGTTCCTCTGAAAAAGAGACATGTTGAGTCACACAGCAGGTTGTACACAATTCAACTGACACAACTAATATAGAGGACCATATCTGGTCTGACCAAAGTACCTTTAGACAACTGCCTCATGGTCTCCATGTAGGCTGAGAGGTTCTCAGCCACAAGCGTCACCAGTGCGTGGTTATGCTGCAGCTGGTTGATCAGGTCATGGCGGTAAAAAACATGGGGACTTCTCTGAGTTTGACTGAAGAGAGAACAGCAGGATGATTGGTGGATATAGGCGGTTTTAAAGCAGTGAGTAAAAACACAAGACTGTTGACCAGCCTGAAATTGAATCTACATACTTTTAGTGATACAACTGTGATTGAGAAAACATAGCAAGACTGATTTCTCATATGTCTGTATTAGGGGCATAAATAAAGCAGCTTTTATTGCATCTCTGTGTGTATGTATGCTATAGAATAACCAGCAAAGAAAGTCATATCAATAAAGGCCATTTCATGCCTTATTTCCACAAGAATGTTTTGGTCTGAAAATGAATAAGCCTGCAAACCTGTACTTTTGAGAGCCAGTATAAACCATAAAGAGTCCTGCGAGAATCAGCAGATACTTAAAAATCATTTTAATATTTTTTCTTTTCCCCCATCCCATTATACTCATCAGCTATATTGTCTTATAAGAACAACTTAAAAAAAAAAACAGTACAGTGATGACACCAATTATCAATTTGAATTCATAAAAAAATATAACATTTAAAAAAATATATATAACACTAAAAAAAGGGGGAAAAAAACATGTTAACATAAATGAGACATGTGGATCCAAGGCATGAAATACCCCTGATATTTTTGCATTGAATGATTTGAGCTGAAAGGCATCAGGAAGAGCTGGGCTCCATCTCAAAGGACCTTTCATTGAGCTGTGCAACTCACTACTAGATTAAATGCTGTGTATGCACCATGGCTCCCACCAAGAAACTCCCACCAAGCGTCTCTAGAGAAATTAAACACACTAGAGTTTATCCAGTGATGGCTGTTCTTCACCTATTAAATAACTACATTTTACATCATTGAGTAACCGCTTTGAAAGAATCAACCACACCCTGAATGTATTAATGTCACCATAAATACCGAGATTACCCTGATTCTGTTCAAATCTGAGAGCACAACATTAGTTACTCATGTAAGCAGTCCACAGACCTGTCACACTTAAGTTGTTAGAAGCCTCATGTGACTTCAAAACAAAAATCCTTACTAAAGACAGTCATCAATTACAATTATGAAACAAACTGATGCAACTTTGGTATATAAGCTATAATTCTCTGTAGGACTCATTTTTGCTCTTAAGGGGAATTGCTCCTATAAACAACCTGACAGCTAAGCAAACACTTGCCACCTGGGTCACCAAGGTTTCAAACAACACAACATTAATGATAAAAGTTAATGCAATTTAGAGCTGTCCTAATCTTGCCTGACCTACACATGCACAAACTTTAAGGAATTTGAATAAGCAGTAAGTCATTTGAGATGAAACCCATGAAGGAATTGCTTAAGCGTATTCACGGCAGGGATTTTGCATTTTTTATACATTTTAATATGTCAAAGAGAAAGTTAGACTTGACGTAACACAGAAATAGGAAGAGCCCTGGAATTAGCATTAAACTTACCCCGCTAAGCTCGTTTGTATGTAAATTGGCATTTTCTTTCTGAAAAACAACAGGCATGTGTGCTACATATTTTCTACAGTTACTATTAAAGAAAAACACTACTCCAAGTCTAAACAATTTAATGTTGCACAATCAAACTTAAAATTATTTATTATAGTAACTTTAAATCAATGCTACTCTGGGGCCTGAAGACCCTGAGTTGCTAGAGTACACAGCTTAAAAAAAAAAAAAGAAAAGAAAAGAAAAAAGAAAAAAGAAAGGGGGGGGGGGGGGCTGCACGATAACCTGATTCACTCGCAGAACAAGCTTTAATGTATGCTTGACTTACACTTTGGGAAAAAGCCAAGTGTTAATAATTAAATTGATAATGGCTGAATTCCATTAAGGTATATTTGTGATCTGTAAAGTTGCTCAGATGAACTTAATTAACTAATATTATTTACTGGACAGAACTAGTATCGTGTCTATAAAGTATTGTGTATTTTGACTGGCATGATGCGATCTTATGTAAAAGCTTTTGGTCCGAATTAAAGCGGAAAGTGCAGCTTTTCAGCTCTTTCCAGTGTATTCAAAACAAAACAATGCTCACCAACCCATGCTGCTTGACTGATTTACTGAGAGATATTGAACAAATAAGGAAGAAAAAAAAAAGGTTGTCCAGCTTTGTTGGTTAGTGCTGATGGATAATTAGTGCACTGGAATGAGTTGCAGACAAAAAATGTTATCTTACAGCGGTGTAATAAAATGTAAACTGCAATGCCATTAATTTTCTGAAATGCAAAATTGACACGCCTCAGCCATTGGGATAAATGCTCAGCTCAAACACAGAAAATTATGTTTTCTTTATGAGTGTTCAGGCATTCTGTGCAAAATAAATATAAATAATTCATTATAAAGCATTAAAAGTACAGTAAATGATACCTTTAAAAAAAAAAAATAATTGCCAGTATTAGAACTGTGCTTTTTGTGCATTTATGTAGGAATATATTTCCACCATGACCTTACCTGAGGTTTTGAGGAGCTTCTCCAAAGAGGCTACAGATTTCTCTGATTTGCTTAAGGGCAGGGATCACCCATTTGTCATTGGTTCGCAGCTCCTCTATGAAGCGATCTATCCATTGAATCTTCTGGGTGTCTCTGTCCTGTGAATGAAAATTAAACATCATCAGTATAGAGTTAAGAAAGACCAGCCTATTATTTTCATATTTTTGGAGTCAAACATAAACCGCAGCATGTACCTGTGAGCAACTATAGTCCAATATCTTGATGTGAGCACTGAGAGCCTGGTCCATGATGTCTACAGGCACATCATCGCTGTGTGCTAGGTTCCACAGCAAGTTAAGGACCTTGTGGGCCATCACACCATCCTTATCATCCTCAGCCAAGCGGCGAATAAGTTCCAACAGTTTTTCACGCTGCTTCTTGCTGGCATTGGTCCAGCTTGCCTATAGAAGTTGGGGGGGGGGTTACAGTAGTATCAGTGGAACAATTACACTGCAGCACGATTCAGCTGAAAGCAAATGAAAAATATACATTGTGGACAAAAATCCTTTATCGCCTGTAACTACTGAGGACAAGTCTTACTCACCTTGAAACAGTCAAAAAGGTGATCCAGCTGCTCAGGCGAGAAGTCCCACGCCAGCTTAGCCAACAGGTCGTGGACATTTTTAACGATGGCCTCGTGTTTACCAGCCTGCAGACATACACAGAACAGTTCAGCTGTCAGGGTCACAATATTTATATTCTACCAGAAACTTTGTGATAAAGGGTTTACTCTGGCTATTATAAAGACACTACAAAAAGTATATTCTAATTTGCTTGTTTAAATGAGAGAAAATTCCCTATTAACAGTGGATCATTTTAAGTCAATTTACTAGAATGTTGAAAGTGCGTGAAGTCTGGTCCAGAGAAGTTTACTTTCCAAATCACGTCCTTTTCTTGGTGATGACAGTGTTCTACATGCTTCAGGCTCCACCCCAGCTCAGCCCTGACTCACCTTCCATCTCATACTTTCTATCTAACCTTTTTGCTAAGAATAAAAGGATGTCTGTATTTTGCCAGCTTAAAAAAAATATCATGCAGTCCAACCTTCATGTCTGTCCTTGACTATGTGCATACATTTTAGTGTCCTGCTGCAAAACAAAACTACATCAGTATCTACCATAGAATACAACACTTCAAAAGTTATGAAAAACTTTAAACTTATGTATTGAAAAGGTTGGATTCAATTGCTTTTAGCCAATAAGTAGTGGTGCTTTGTACATGTCATCCATTTATAAGAGACTATTACTGCTCCCAATCCTCCTCATATTTCTCATCTCTTTAAATTTTCTAACTACAATTCAAAACCCAGTAAAAACATAACCTTCAATATTCCCCAATGCAAGCAGCAAACTTGGCATGTCAAGTACATACGCACTCTTCAACTAGAATAAAGTCGAACCTGTCCTTAAATTAAAGTTGTGATCATTGCTAACAGGTTTAATTATCCTTGCAATTGTTTTTAATGATTCGTTGATTATTGTTCTGTTCTGTCAGCTGATTGTATTCTTTTGAATCTTTGCCAGCTCTTTCTTGTAAGACAGATTTGAAAGATGACGTATACATTCTCAGCGATTTATAGGTGTGAGCACTGCAGAAATCTAGAGCTGTGTGCCATGATCACACCATGGAGGCACAGTTTGTACAGATACTGCACAAACAGGGTTGAGGTTAGAAAAAAAACAAATCTATAAAACATACCTGGGCAAGGACACATCTTTTTATTTATTTATTATTTGTTCCGCACTACTGACAAGAATGTGGCAATCTTTAAAATCTTAAAATTGTAAAACATAGTCCAATAAAGCTGGCGCCAGTGCAAAACAATTATAATCTTCAGGATTCTTAGAAACCACTAGTAAAATCTCTCTCTAAAAAAGAAAAAGACAAAACAAAACCACACATTTAAAAGGTGCTTTCACGCTGCAATCTGAAAGCCATCGTTTTTAATGACTTGTACTGTGCAATGGCAGTCTGTCGCCATGCAGAGCAAAGCCCAAACATAGACCTCAGGAGCTCTTGTGAAGAATGAAGTTGCCTTTGCTACAGCAAATACAAAAGGGAGGAAAATTTGATATTGTGCGTTGGTGCATGTATGCTTGTACCATTGTACTGCATTTACTGCATTCTTTTCTTGGAAAGAGCTGCACCAGGTATGCATTTTAACAGTGACATAGCTTGCTGCATATCCGCAATAAGGGTTAATAGTTTAGATGACTGACATCTTGCACAAGTTTTTGAAAGTGCCCATTTTGCTCCTTTGGCCACAGGTCCCTGAAACAGTGCACTGAACGCAAACGTCAAGCACAGTGCGTACCACGTCCTGGATCAAAGCCCCATAAAACATGTTTTGTAATCTTGCAACAATGCCGTACTGTGCTGTATTGCTGCATCTGTTCAACCATCTGCAAGGTTTTATCTAACTTTGATTTTTGCCTCCGTATGAAAATAAGAGTAGTTGATAAAACCACGAGTAAGGGCTCTTAGGCTATAATTTTTTATTTTTTTTAAATGATCAATTGCAGAGTACCTGTGCAGCCCAGATGTTGTCCAGATCCTGCATGGTAAGAGCTTTCTCTTTGATAACAAAGCGAAGGATCTTCTCCAGTTTCTCGACATACTGTGGTTGATGCAAACTGTCCCTCAGCACAATGGACAGGATGTGGTTCTGTTGGATCCATTCCTGAAGCACCATAATGAGATGTGTAAAGGAGAAATGAATTTCACAGACATTAAAATCCCTGATGTAAAACACAAATGTTAAGAGCTGAGCGTACCGCCATACGCTCTGCAGTCAGCCATTCCTCCTCCTCAGGGTTATGCCGATGGGTGTAGTAGGACACACTGGAGATGACCTTGTTAACTTCATTTAGTGCATTCATTTTGCCATTAAAAGAAGAAATTTGCAATAACCTGGTGGTAAAAAACAAAAATAAAATGTTTAAAACCTGATCAAACTTAAAGTTAAACAAAATCTTTATCAGAGAAGACTGAATTTGATATTTACCTAAGAATCATTTTTAACCTAAAAATCTCTAAATTCTTCACGGTCTCCTCCTGCCCTGGTACACGAGAAGCCAGATTCTTCAGAGACTTGATTATCATGGACAGTGCGTCATTTTTGGCTTCATTCTTGGCCTCTTTCTTTAGCTCCTCATCTGTGAGATTCTCTAGAAACTGGGGAACCATCTCGATGACTGGAAGGAAGTACTTCTTTACTGTGTGCAATGTGAGAAACTCATAACACTGGCCAAAAGGCCTGTAAAACAGAAAGTAGAAACAGAAAGTCAGTTCCAGAAACAAGACCATTGCACCAAAAGCACTTTGCAACGTGGTGTAAAACCTTGTGCTGTGTCAGCACTTACTTGATAAGTGCAGCGATGATCTGGACATTCAGTGCTTGGCCGCTCATGAAGCGATCGTGCAAAATTTGAAACCCGTTTAACGTGCCAAATTTGTTTATTAAGTCCACCAACCAACCCTGTGATCAGAATAAACAAGGGACAAAAACAAACTGTATAAGCACCCTTTAATGTGAAGTCAGGTTGGTTACACAGGCTAAACTATCATCAGTTTCCATTCAGAGACTTTAGGTTGAAACTACAACAGAAATTGTTTTCTCTGTGTAAATGAACAACTTCTCAAACTAAATTCCTATTGGCAAGCTTGAAGAAACATATCTATTCTTTGGTTTTCTATATTTATTCTCAGTTGAGATGCATGGCTTGTGAAAGAGGCACACTGCTAAGGAGAACAAGCTTCAAACTTCAACTCTTATTTTAATGTAGCTGGTCTTCCTTTGGTCTTCCACTGCCTCTGTCAGTGCCCCCCAGGGTGGCTGTGGCTACAATGTAGCTTGCCATCACCAGTGTGTGAATGTGTGTGTGAATGGGTGGATGACTGGATATGTAAAGCGCTTTGGGGTCCTTAGGGACTAGTAAAGCGCTATATAAATACAGGCCATTTACCATTTCCTTTAGCTAAAAATTAACTTTAAATTTGGCACTGCTGTTAAATATTTAGTAATGAGTAATTTGATTTAAATTTCCTAAAAATAATAGTAATAATAATAATAATAATAATAATAATAATAATCTCTGACGTAACAGCACAGTAAAACACTAAGTAGTCCTGGGCCCCCTGCCAATAGACAGCCAGACAGGCAAGCAATACTGCAGTACTGCTTCTACTGACCCTGTGCCCACACTGCATTCATCACTCCTTTACTGTACAATTCTTATTCTCTGGTGTATCCACCTTCCCTTTTATACAATCTGCTTTCTGACATAAGCATTAAATGTCTTAGGGACAGTGAAGTCCATGTTATTTTTTATCAGGCAGCTCCAGAGAGGGATTCTTTATTTCAAAAGGGTCTTCAGGGCGAGACTAAAATGTCACTTGATGGAGTTTGTCTTGAGGAAGAAAGATGAGCTAACTCTCCTCAAAAGAAAGAAAACTCAAAGCTCATCTTCTGCATGACATATCTTGACAATTTTCCATACACCTAAGGATTTGTTATACAATACAAAACGCATGACTGGATCAGTCTGGATCACTTAATGCGAATCAGATTATAAACTAGTCATTTTACAGTTTTTATGGTCAACTGTTGTACTGAGTCACCTTGGGAGATCGAGGGTCTGGTGGTCGAGCGTAGAGTTCATCATCAGCCAGCTGTGCTCCAGCAGGGACGGTCTCAGAGGGCCGTGTGCCATTGTAGATGTGGAACTTGCAGTGAGGGTTGGTGGCCATGGCCAACAGCTCCAGTAGAGGAAACCAGTCCTGAGAGAGCTTGGCCACACATAGCTCCACCAACCGGTGTGTGTTATTTATGATACACCTCTGTGGAATAAAACCCGAGTTTAAAAGAAAGAAAGGCAGGATCACAAGAACAATATCAAGAACTGGAAAAAGCCCAGCCTCGACGCTGCTGTGATTAACTTCTGGTCAGCCTTACAACACACATTTTACTATTCATGGTTTCTCCCTAGTAACCCTGAAGTCTGACAGGCTTAACTCTTCAGCTCCCAAGCTAGAGAAAAATTGCACATTTCACTCATTACACCCACATTTTGTTGCCTTTAATGAGGATTCCACATTGTCAACAAAAGAAATTACACTTCCACACAAACAAAGGAAGAGCACTCCTGCTAGTCACGCCATTGGTCAAATTCCAGCAACCAGGCTGTTCTGCATGGCTCCTGGCTAGTTCACATGTCTGTAGAAACCAGATATGAGCAATCAATACAGGACTGACTCATCACAGCATTCCCAGCAAGCTTTTAGACTTTACAAGTCTCTGACTGCTTCATCTTCTCAGTGTCTCATTTTAAAAGGAGCTGCAGGTGACAAGCATGATGATGTATAATATACTGAAAAAGATTAGATTTTAAAAAAGAATCCACAGTGAGGAAGAGAAACAAAAACCCCTTTTCCGCCTTTAAATCCTCACACATCTGTCTTACTGGTTTATTTCAAGTACGTTCCACAGATCAATTTCAAGAACAAGAGCTTAAGAAAAAAAGATCACTGATCACTGCTGGAAATGCCTCTTTCTATTAAATCTACAAAAACTACATAACAACTCACTTTGCAGACCAACCTAAGATCTGAACAATGGATGTATCTAATGAGATAAAGGCAAAGAATGAAGAAACAGGTTTTACAGACCGCCATCCCTCATCAGGACAATCTGGACCTTTAAATCAAATTTTAGAAAAGCATCTAACATACAAGAACGATTTTGTATCTCATAAAAATGTGAATTTGCTTTTAAATATACTATATAGGTTCTTTATTGTGATTATTTGAAAGCATGGTCATCTTAAAAAAAATCAAACCAAACTGTAAGGCAGAAGCAAAAAAAACTCACATGGATTTCAAACTTCCAACCACTGACTGCCTCGTCTGTGAGGATTTTTGTGAAGGAAATAGTCAAACCATCTCGGAAAAACCTCTGACATGCTTCACACTTCACATCCAGTCCTGCAAGAAAAGTCACCCATTAGATAATAATAATAATAATAATAATAATAATAATAATAATAATAATAATAGCAAGGTAAAGGAGATGAAAAATAAGAATGAGAGGCACAACAACAACAACAAAGCATTCATATAGTGAAAAACATATTTGAGTTGACTATCTTCTGATTGGGTGCCTCTAATAAACAGAACGTTTGGAGAGTCAAGGATTTCCTTTCTTTCTGACATTATCCAGGGCAAACAGTAGAAAAAGAAAAACACTTGGAAAAAGTGTTTAGAGGAGTCTGAAGCCTAAGAATAATAAACTTGTTCAGTTAACATAAACATAAAATAAGAACCTAACTAAGGACCCGTGTCCATATGCAGTTTTATGTGCTGTCAGCACATCTTTTCTATAGAAATCCTATGAAGCTGAGCACTGATACCACTCATAGTCCTCAGAGAAAAAATGCCCTCAGGCACACAGCAGTTTTCCGCTGCGCTTTACAGGCCTCTCAGCTGAACACAGGTCAGTTTTGGGAATACTCCTGCTCTCATCAATGTCACTTCTCTCTTAGAGACCAATCAGAAGGGGCATAACTTACAGTAGCAACACTAAAAATAATGACAGAGGAGAAAACTTTAAAGAAGACGGTTTTGTAACCTAGCAACAACAAGCACCTGAGAGAAGCCTCTGCTAAGGAGGTCATGGGCACTTCCAGTACAAAAAATGTCTCTGTATACAACTCGCTCTTTTTGATTCCTCACTGACTTTGGTGGATTTCATCAAAAGAGACAACTGCCCTATATGCACGAGATTAATATCATCACTGATGCAATTTAAAAGTTAAGTCCTTTTGGTATACTTCATATAAGAAATACAAAACATATGTTAACAACATATTTTGATTGCATAACTGTAAATCTTGGATCAATTTAAAGAACATTTAAAAGGTAATTGTTAGCAATGTTATAGGCAGCACAGAGCTGAACACCTACACTGCAATAGCAAGGCCAGTTCTTCACTGTTCTCTTTACATAATTATGTCAATATTGCAGATTAAGTAAAAAGTAAAGGTTATGTGTATTTAACAAAAAGTACAAAACCAAGTACCAAATGGGAAAATGTTTGAGTTTAGTGCTAATCTTTTTAATCAATTAATCAATATGATGAAGTTCTAAAAAAGTTACAAAAACACTTGCATCTGAAATTTACAACTACACATGAAGATTTTGTAATATTCCATTTTATGTCTTTGTAAATTATTTAAGTATTTTTACACATCCAGGAACTCTTGATGTGCAAAGCACGCAAGGAAAATTAAGTAAAACAGGCAAAAGAAATCACTGACTATTTTATATTCTACTGAGTGTTTCATTATTTAACAAGCTCAAAGGAAAGAGATTTCCTACATGTGTTAGATGTTTCACATTATATTATATTGACAAAAAACTAGCCAGTGAAAGCCATAAGCACAGACTGCAGGATGTCAGTGCCACAAAGCTCCTCTATGAAAAAGAACATTCTGTGCACTCCCACCTTTTTTACTCAGGTCTATAGCAGCTTCCAAGAGGACTTCTAACTCTCCTTTTGGCAAAACTGGAACAACCCAACGAGGCCTAGGAGAACAGAAAGACATGAATCGCCAGAAAAAAAGAGGAAAAGGATACTGTGCAATATTTGTAATATTCACCTGTGTAAAATGCATAAATATTACATTGATATTGTCTACCTGCACCCCAAAGAGCTATATTTACTTTGCTGTTAGGCAACTCTGCTGTGAGAGTGTGAATGGTGTGATGTGTTCAGACTGAACACGAAGCAAACTTTAAATGGACTCCGCAGAGTATGCCAGGAGACATGGGTCCTCCCATCCCCCCAATTTAAAAAATGTTTTTAACCAAGTTATGTATGCTTACAAAACAATTTGAGTTTACTCTCTGTCATAGCTGAGATTTAAATGTGACCTACCTGTTGATCATGTCATCGAGCTTGGCTAGGTCAGTGTGAGGAAAAGCTGGCTCTTCCTCTTCCAGCTGAGGGGGACCATCCCCCTGGCCCTGCTCATCTGGTGGGCTCACTGGAGAGTTCTCATTAGATGAGTTAGGAGATGACGTCTAGAAAAAATGCAGACCATCAAAATCAGATCTCATGTAATAATCTTTCTGGATTTCAGGTCTATGCTGCTATGAAAGGAAAAAAATGCAATGGCAGACCAAGTATCAAAAGCAAATGTAGCTTAAAATCCAAACTAAAAACCTAATGATATATATGTGGTTAATTACGAATGCAGAAACAAATTGAAAAAAAATGCACTCACACATTAACAATTCCTAGCTTCTACAAATCCAAATAAATTCACCAATTCCAAAAAAGTGCACCAAACAATAAGTTGATGTAAAGAAAATGCCTGAACCAGCTTACAAACACACGACAGCACGGCCCTCGATGTGCAGTATGCCTCATTTCAAAAGACCTGCACCTGGGCAGCATTTTGGAAAACAATGGCTTTATTCCAGCACACTCACTCCTTTGTTTTTACTAAAACATCTAACTAGTGTTAGTGGCCAACTAATTATATTTTCATTTTTCCTCAGTTTATTTAAACTTTAATACCCTAACCTTTAAAAGCAGCATTGTCTAACAATTTCACTGTTCTCATCTTTTCTGACAATTACCTCCATTAAATCCAGTTCACTTAACAGTCAGTTATCTTTCATTTTTTTAGCTCAGTGGGCAAAAGACATAAGTCATAAAATATCACCCCTATCTTTTTTTTCTTCTTTTTTTAAACACATCCACATGCCTTTGATTTTAAAAAAAAAAAAAAAAAAAACCTCTCTCTTTATGACCAATTTCACAGAGTGTCTGCTAACATCACCCAGGAACCACTAGCTAACCAGTGAAGGAATAATGCTTTTTTTCCTTTGTAACTTGGGATTACCACTGACTGACTGATTTCTAGGCCTGTATGACTGGGGCTTTAGCAATCAATTTTACAGTGACTGCCTACAACCACTTCCCGACCGGTCACACAGCACACTTTCCCCCCCCCCCAATGAGCAACGGTTGACAGAGGCCACCAACTGGTCTCTAGGCATGCTTAACTCAAGCCTTAGCTTGTATAGCTGAAGGTCACACTATCACTCAGGATCATTTACTTTTTCAGGCAAGTGTAAATCTGTTTTGTTTTTTTGTATTTTTGACTGGGTTGAGGTTTAGAGCTTAATTTTCAACCACAAAAAGCAAGTAAAGAGGGAATTTACCAAAATATAGAAACAAATCACTGAATGCGTTACGTCTCACAAAGGAAGATCATTTATTGCATAGCTTACTTAGTCACATTTATAACTTTATCAAAAAATAAAAACCCACAAAATGGTAGATTTACACATCACCTGTGAGGTACTGCTAGAAAGCATAACAATGGGCGGGAATGTGTCAACCAGGTACATTCAAGAACCAAAAGCAAGGCTGGAGATGCACCAGAAGACCTGCTCAAAACAGGGGCTTTTTGTTTCTGCTTTTAGAAAAGGAAATATGTTCTGCTCTAATGCTGGTTGTACCGCTACTGATATCACATTAGTGTGTGT
Organism: Mchenga conophoros; assembly: GCF_057382185.1. Classification (NCBI taxonomy): domain Eukaryota; kingdom Metazoa; phylum Chordata; class Actinopteri; order Cichliformes; family Cichlidae; genus Mchenga; species Mchenga conophoros. The sequence goes on from NC_140541.1 coordinate 15,766,304, forward strand.
CTCAGAGTTTCATCACTGATGAGGTGAAACAGGTGCAGGTTGTTCCTTTACAGACACAGTGGCCAAGTCAAGACAATATGTTAGTTCAGGCTAAAGCCGTTGGACAAGAAGTCCCACATTTTGTTTAAAAATCTGTCCTAACAACAAAAACACTTACAGCTAACTTAAAACAAATAAACTAAAGATACAAAAACCAGTGTGTTAGGGACTGAATGATTTACCTTATGTGATGATAAATATTTAAGAGAATTTTCCCACAAGCCAAAACAGCCATTTTATTCGTTTTGGACTGTGGTTTGATAACACAAGTTTTTTTGTTTGTTTTAAGATATATTCTGTGTACTCCTGGCAGCAGAATACAGCCGCTATAAACCTACATAAAAGCCAACTTTCAACTTCTGTAATCTGCATGGCTTTTACATAGTCAACAAAATATCAACAAGTGGAATATGTTCAGAGAGGCTTATGGCAAAGCCTAACAATGTCATGACAAAGATGCTTGTTAGTAGATATGGGCTAGCACAGCCATGATCCTACACTAAACAAACAACTAGGGTCAGCTTTGGAGAGGCTGCATAAGGATCTCCCAGTAGGGGTGCAATTAAAAGAAACTGCACTACATACAGTTTCCAAGAGAACTGACTGAAACAAAAGCTTTCAACCGACAAACAGATTTTAAACTGTTTGGCTTGATGAGATAGTGTCAATAGGCAATAAATACTGAAGTTTGCATGCATTGTCATGAGAGAAGATTGGATTCCCAAAAATAAGGTAGGACTGAAAAAAAACATTAACCTTTCACATGTAAAGGGATTTTTTTCCTCCAAATTAGGTCCTATAGTTACCAAACAGCTAGGACAGGATCTGCTAGTTTGTGACCACCTGCTCCTATTATAGACATTTTCTAACTTCCTGCTTACGCTAGTTTTGGTGAAAAGCTTGATTTAAAACAAAAGAAAAAAGAAAGGTCATTCAAGTGATCATAACTCTGATACTTTAAACATGAAGTATTACTCATTTCACCATACAGGAAATATAATAAGAGTTGACATGGGTCACGTATAAATGTGTTAGTATGTGGGTGAATCTTAGGGCTACAGTAAGAGTATTTGAGAAATACAATCAAAAATGTACATCGATGAATATGCATTTAACCACTTTATTTTTTCTTTCATCTTTTGAGTGCGCATCAACAGTGGTGGTGGTGTGAGCAGCTGTGTATAAGAGTAAAGGAGGGATACTCAACGTGGAAAGAGATGCATAACTGAGAAATATAAAATGTGGGGGTGTGTGGTGAAGGCTCCTTCTGCTTGGCTGACCTACATAGGCAGCTTGCCTCTCACGTCTCACCACAGCTCATCTCTAACCAACACAGGCCTGCACACGCACAAAGACACGCACACACACACCCTTTATCCATCACTCAGGAGGCTCTGTTCATTGATGCTTCGCCTTCTCTCCCTTTCTCCCTCCTTTTCCACCCCCACCTCCCCTCTCTCTTCATCTCCCTGGGCATCTGTGTGTGGTTAGGTACGAGCAATATCAGCAAAAGAAAAAGAAAAAAAACTGTGCTGTGTTGACTGAAAAAAGCAAAACAAAACAAAAACAAATATCTTTTTTCATTCCTATAACCGTTTTTGGGTTTTTTTCTTTTCTTCATTTCACCTATCTAAAACGAGTGTTAGAAAGATGATGCTGACCTGGTTTTGTGGCAGTGGGGGTTGGCTCTGAGCATCAGGAGCCTGGCCCTGGCCCTGACTGTCATTGCCCCCCACCGGAGAGCCACGCGTGGTGGCCGTCATGCTCGCCACGGGGCAGATCTTGGCAATCTTGGCCTCTTAGGGAGCGCTGGCCAGGAGGGAAATCACAGCCACCTCAGCTGTAGAGCAGAGGGAAGAGAGCCGGAACACACGAGAGAGGGACACAAGCACCTGGAGATCTGGGTGTGCTGCTGAGACCATTGCATAACCTGGAGCAGAGAAGAGGGGGCAAAGGTCAGAATTATCAGCTGACTGCTTAACATGTAAAAGCTGAATGGGTTAGGAGACTTTGTAATATCTAAAATACATGTTTAAATCTAAAATAAAATAAACTGAACTGAGCTGTGCCTGTCAGCTCAGTTCAGCTTGTATCACTCAGTTTTTCAGTGACTGCCTACATGTTCTTTTCTCTTTTATTCAGAAAGGAAGATGATTTGCCAAAAAGGACAAAACTGGAGAGTTCAGTCTCAGCCCATCAAGCCTTAAAGTAATAACATTACCCCTTACTAACTTAATAAGAAAAGAAAGATAAAGAACAATAAACTACTATTGTAACACTTTGATATATGTCCCTGGGATTAGCCAATATGAGGCAAACCATAAGTCATCATCCAAAAGCCAGTTTTCATTTTAATTCTAATATTTAACCCAGAAGATGCTGTCTGCCTGAATCCCACAACAAGAAAAATAATAATCTCAAATGCAGACATAAACATCCGATTGTATATGAAGGAACGGGTTAACAATGGACTGTATAGGAAAAAACAGATTTAGTGCTACTGCATTAGTTATCAGCTAATTGATCCCTTGTTTTAAACTATACTCCCATTTAAGACTGAAAATTATAGCTTTTACACCATCATGAAACGCCTTTTGAGCACTGTCATGTATTAGCTCACAATACCTTAGTTCACATTTATTCTGTTTCTTACTCTTCAGCAATCATTTTTTAGATTACAATACAAGTGTGCCTGCCAAAGTAATTTCTGAGATTTAACGACCTTGGTGATACTGCTAAATGGTACAGTTCAATGGGACAAGAACCCCAAGCAGCTCATGATTAGACAGTAAGGCAGTCTGGCCTGATTATTTAATCACGTTGCTTTACTTGAACGGAAAACCTGTTATGTCAGTAAAATTCTCTCACTGCACTGCAAAACTATGTGTCCATGTGCAACTGTGATGAGAAGAGCAGGTCAAAGTTAAGCCAGGAAGTTTTCCTGTAAACTGTCAAGGATGTCTAACAAATAGAGCTTGGGTAATACAATTTTCATTCACATTTTAAATCAAATTCCCTGACCAATTTGAGTTATTTTGTTCAGTACCATAGACTGAACACATCACAGCAATGAATTTAATGAGAACCACAAAATAAATGGACCATATATTCCCTTTAAGGTCAGATATGCTCATCAGTAAGCAATTTTAGACACCAGTTTAGCACTGGCACTGTGTGTGGGGTCACCGATAACCACATATTTCTGAAAATAAATGTCATTTAACCTTCTCCCTGGATTTCAGTTCTAAACCATCAGACCTTTAGATCACTTTCATTACATCAAATAGTCTAAAGCTCATCACTTTTTCATATTCAAAAGAATACAGAAAGAAAACCAATTTCAATTGTTAATTTAAATATTTTGTATTTATCACATTGCCTAAAACCACCACTAGAAAGTCTTCCCATTACAATAGTCAAAAAATAAGTGAAAATTCAAATTACCAAAATAAAATGTTATGTTGCTGGAGCAAACCTTCTAGGTTTTCAGTTATTAAAATGAGCACTTAGGATATATTCTTATTCAGAGTGAACATGTTTTCCATTTAATTTCTTTCCCCACACAAATCAAGAAGGAGCATATATGAGAGATTTACTGACAAGGTCTGAACCCAGAACCTTAGTCCCTTCTGCAATGCCCTTGTAATAAAGAGGGAATATCAACATATTCTCTACACCATTTTACCAGCTGAAAGCAGCTGGCGTGGTATAAAATCTAACAAAGCAAATACTCAAACCGCAGCTCAACTTAGAAACATCATTTAGCAGCTCAATATAAGACTAGAACTAAGAACATAATTGAAACAGAGTGCTAGTTGTACATTATACAAAAAACAAACAAGCAAAACGAGATACACATAAACTGCAGCTGTTCTGCTCCCTTGTATCATACCAACTATCTGAAAGAAAGTTAACATGGGTGTGGAAAAATAGCTGATTTAATATTTATTGGTTTAACAGAGGTGAAACTAGCGCAAATTCCACTTTACATGCTACCTGCTGCACCACCAACATTTTGATGGTGCAGCAGGTAGCATAACATGCAGTCCATAACAGTTATTAATAAAGGCAAAACGTTAGGAGTATCTTTAGCTTGCAGAGAACTAAATGTCACAGCATTTAGCCAAGTGTGCTATCTGTAAAGCCAGCCATTATTAACTAACTATCTGCCAAAACAGGGACGGTGGGTTACTTTCATGACGCACGAAGAAAAAAAAAAACATACTATCATGTTTTGTTTGTTTTTTAACCACAGTCAACAAAGTGATATACAAATTTAACAACAGCCATAACTAACGCTAGCTCTCTATGCTAGGTGCAACTGGGGCCTTTTGGAGCGCCCGGCTTTGAAATAATAGTGTTATTTAGCGACATTATTAACGGGTAAATCGGTCATGTAATGTCATATGCTCTAAGATGGAATATCTTCAAAATGACACACAGCCCAGATGCAGATGAAGTAAACGGTGACATTACGTAACTGTCGTCGCAAACTAGCGCCGTCAACTACTACTAACAGCTGGTGGTCTAGTTAGTTAATAACCCTGGCTGCTAGCTAGCTGCGGCAACTAACGATGGTTAGCCTGCAAGGCGATCCGCCCAGACAGCACAGCAGTGAAGGCCTGGTCGTCCAAAGCCCACTGCGCTGAGAAACACAGGCCTCATCATTCGCTCAGGCCTGACGTTATAGTTGTCCTGCAAACCTCTGCTGCATAGCCGATGAGCCTAAATACGTAGAGAATTTGGTTAAATAGCTAAAACCAATACTGAGAGAATATCGCGTTTCTCCTCACTACTGTCGACCATCTGTGTTACCATAACGCCATTTGCAAAGTACATTAGTCGAGCTAATAAGAAGTAATCTAAACAGTTAATGTTAGCCAGCCGTTAGCTTCTGTTTAAGTAAATGTATTCACCGTAGCTAACCTTTCTGTTTTGACAAGCGGCTTGCTGAGATGACTCGACAAGTAATTAGTGTTCAACCCATAAAATTATAATTTTCCTATTCAACTCAATGCCACTTCGTGGCCATTTTAGCTTTCTGGGATAACGCATAAAATGTCAGTGACAGTGGAGGCGTCTATTTCCTGAAATTTAACTCACTGTTCTGACCCGTATCGCCTAACGCTAAGTTCTAACTTAGCTAAAACAAACTGAAAATAACATATCAGAGGCCCGGGTTATAGAACAGGTTAGCTGCAATGTAGTTTTGATAAAGCCGCTGTAATAAAACAATTAACAACTCTGGGTGGATGAAATTTAAATTCGCCAACATGTAAACATTAGACGTTTAAAGGAAATGTTCCTTCTCAGTCTTTAAACAGGACCAATCGCAGGTAGCTAGCGCTAGCTTGACTTCAGTGAATCTAGCGGGATGAGCTAGGCAGCCTGCACGTACTGTCAGGACTATGAATTGCAATTTAATCGCATTGACATTGTCAAAGATTCAGTAAGCAGTAGCTAACAGAGAAAACTCCATCAGCAAGTGAATAACACCAACAACCCAAAATGCTATAATGTTACCTTTCATACACCAACAGCTGACGCTAGTACTAGCAGTAGCCAGCTAACAATCACCAGCCAGCACAGCGAGCTAGTTGGCTAACAACTCACCAGGAATTTGATATGACTTCCCCTCTATTCACGGGCTACGTCCAGCCTTGAACGATGGTGTCGTCGTGTATTACATAAACGTGGCCTATATCAGTGACAGTTTCACAGGACACAAACCTGTTACTAGAATGATCTAATTCCTACGTTTTTTTCCTCTGCTTCTGGGTGTTTTTCCTGCGTCACCGGCGCGGTAACAGCCCCCCTAACTCTATCTAGTCCGATTTCTGGGGCTTGTCACTTCGGTCCCAGCAGTCAGTCACAACTTGATTCAGTTCAACATGGCGGAAGCGCAGTCGGACACAAATGCAGCTCACTAAAACAGACTAGACGACTGTGTGAACTCCAACAGTCAGCGATGTCTGTAAGCTAGTTTGCACCACAACCGAGCACAGCTCAGCTAACACAACACCCGCTGAATGGAAAGCGAATAAAACCCCTTCTCGATTCTGATAACTCACTCCAGCTCCGGCATTGATATCCGATCCATAGTTTGAACAAAACCAGGCGGAAAAAAGCCGAGCGGTACGATGCACTTGACTATATCGCCTCCTATCGCTTGGGGTGGTCATCAATTAAAAAGTAATGACAATGAATAACAGAATGCGAGCAAATTCAAACTTGAGCACTTACCAAAGAAGGTACAGTACTGTGCAAAAGTCTTGAACCACCCCTCATTTCTTTAGATTTTTCAGTTTGTTCAGTTCTAACAAGCTTGAAAGTCGATATTTGGTGTGATCACTTTTATTCTTCGACACAGTCTGAACTGTCTAAGGCAAGCTTTCATGTCATTTCTGTCTTTTCTGGAGACCTAGTCCCAAAAACTACTTCGGGAATAGTTCTTCAGGCATCTTGAAGGACATTCAAAGCTCTTTTTTTAGATGCTAACTGCCTTTTCTTCTGTTCTCTGTCAAGATGATCCCACACTGCTTCAATACTGTTGAGGTCTGATAGTGTTCTGTTGTTCCTTTGTCTATGTAGGTATGCTTTTACTGCATTGGGAGTGTGTTTGGGATCACTGTCATGCTAATAAAATTAAGCCAATTAGATATTGCATGGCGGATCAAAATCTAATAGTACTTTTCTTCATTATCCCATCAATTGCAACAAGCTCTTTAAGCACACTGGCTAAAATGCAGTCTCCAAACCATGACAGAGCCTCCACCCTGTTTTACAGTTGGCTGTAGACACTCAGTCTCTCCTGACCTCTTCTGTACATACTGGTGATGAGTTCAAGCAAAAATTTCACATTTGGATTCATCGCTGCATACGACCCACTGCCACTGATTTCTAGTTGTAGTGTAATTTTTCTTCCTGTTTCCATTCATGAAGAATGGCTTCTTGATAGCCACACATAAACTGAGATCATTTCTCATGAGGCTCCAATAAACAGTAGACAGATCAACTGAAAGGTCAGATGCATCTCTCACGCCCTGTGTCAGATCTTTGCTGGATCTTTTTCTTAGATATTTTTAGGCCTGCCACTTCTTCTTTTGTACTCCACTTGTCCATTTCCCCCAGATTTTTTGAAGGACGCACTGCATAGCAAGCTTAGATATGGCAAGTTTTAGAACTACAAACATTGAAAGGCTTTCAGAATGCCTGGGGAACTATTGCTTAAGACCACTTTAAAAATGACAAGGCTCTTTGGAAGGACAATATGTGGAGTGGCTCAAGACTTATACACAGTACACTGTGACTGAAGAGAATTCAAATCAAGAAACATTTTTGCAAATGCATACTTCATATATTAAAGTATATTCAGGCCTGGTTCCAGGATCTTTTAAATGTTATGGCAATGGTAGGGACCAAGAACCAGTGAAAAGGAGTCTGAAGGAAATTTAAACAAAAAATCTATCAGAAATTAATACAGGACTGAAAATTGAGTTGGAAAACACTGAACAGGTTTTTTCATACACCTTTACAGTGCCCTGCATCGTAAATGTGTACGTGAACAACACATTAGCACAAGACAAGATTTCTTGTGAAAGCTCCACTGAAGAATGAAGCTTGATTGTGTATAAGTTAACAGCCCGCATTGTGAGCAAAACAGGGATTACATTTGTTGAAATGTCATCTTTAAACCCTTGGTCTAATAACAATATGGCTGTTTAATTATCTGGCCAGTCTTTCAAAGGTCAAGGCAGCAGACCAGCCGATGAATTCTCTGATTACCTCCACCCCAGTACACATGATGTCACGTTAAATAGCATGAGAGATGGAAAATTACAAATTTAGAAGAAAAATTCAGATCCCTCACATAAGTAAAAGTTATATTATAGCTATATTACAATGTAAAATCATAATAGCAACATTTGCAGGCAGTAGAAAGGTTTCTTCCTTGAACTTATAATTTTAAATGTTAGCCTCGAATATGCAGGATAGTAATTTGAATAAACAAATTAATTTATCAATATAAGCACCACATTCGTCACAGTTTTACTGTTGCATTCGAGTGCCAATAATGGGATAGCAAGATATACTCCAAACAAGCACCGCATGGTATTTTTCCATGGTGAGGGTCAACCTTGTTAACATCTTAACCTTAACTAAAACAGCAAACAAATCTCACAGGTTTGTTTCCAGTTTGATCAACAGCACACTTCTTTCTGTTTTGTCAGTGTGCACTAATGCAGCATTCTGACCACACTGGTGCTGCATGCAAAAGAGGTCCTGGTAAGAGAGATGTAGATGCAAGTAGGTGGGGAGAGGTAACAGTAAATTACAGAGACAGCTTATAAAATTATCAATATAGCTGTAAGCAGCAGTGAGGGGTAAAAGCAGTTCAGCAGGGCCCAGTTGCCATGGCAGCTTGACTGTGTAGCTGTAAGCACTAACTGAAAAAAAAGGGGGTCATTTTTTATCATGCTGTACAGGCCAAGTGATGAAAGATGTGTTGACAACTACAGGAAGATGTTGAGAGAAAACACAGAAATCAAAGCACGAAACAGCTTAAATGACCCCACCTCCAACGTGACTGCTTCACTGCTGTTTAAGCTGGCTTTCACAGACAAGGCGTCTTGAAGACTCACCTGATAACATTTGTGTGCTTTATATGTAAATTGTCTGTGTGTGGCTTAATGCAAGGGATAAGGCATATAAGGTTCATTTTTTTTTTTTTTTTGTTATTCTCTTTTTATTAAACAACCTATATAAACACAAATAATCCAAAATAAACATATAATCAAGAACAGACGTAAATAATAAAAAAAAATAAAAAAAAAATAAGAAAAACAGACGGGTGTACCCTCTAGTGTGTATGTACTCGCACACACATATTCACTCACACACCCATATTCTTAAGCATACATACACATACCTACTTACATATGTGTTCACTTGTAGTCTCATACATACTAACATATACATATAAACACATAACGATTCAGAAATGTGGCATATATAGTTACAGAGATTCAAACAAGATCGGGTCTCCTTAACCGGATGTAGTGTTTCCATTTACCCCAAATTTCACTAAATATATCAAACTGGAGTCTTTTAATGAAGGTAATTCTTTCCATTTTAAACATCCCATGTACAGTCTCATGCCAATCACCCAGTGATGGAATTTTCACACTAAGCCATTTCTTGGTAATAATTTTACGGGCAGCCAAACTCAGGATACCATACAACTGCTTAGACATTTTATCTACATTTACTGAGTATAAATATCCAAACAAAAGTTCGTCCCAATTAAAGGGAAGCTGCATACCAAAAATAATCTGCAACTCAGAGTGGATCAATACCCAAAAAATGTTGATCCTTGGGCAAGACCAGAACAGATGAAAATGTTTTACTCCTTGGGCCCCACAATTTCTCCAGCAATTAGAGTGATTAAAATAATGTTTACTTTGTGCAGGGGTAATAAAAAACCTACAGATACTCTTCCAACCGTAACATCTCCATGTATTAGAACTAGAAATTCTCCACTGAAAAGCGCACTGCTCATACCAAATTGTCATGGTCCTGGGTCATTTTGACCCGGTGTTCTTAGTTTTTCTGTAGTTTTGTATTTTGTTTCTTATGTCCATTGGATTGTTTGGTTTGGTATTTGGATTCCCTCTGTGTCCATGTTTTTATTGTGGTGTTTGCTCTGGTACCGTGTTCCCATCCTATGTGTTCTGTGTTCTCCTCATCCCCTCGTATTCATCCTTCTTCTCTGCCTCTCTGCCTCTCTCTCTGTGCTCATCTCTGTGTACTGTGTTGTGTTTAAGGTCCACATCTTGGTGTCAGTATCGTCAGTTTCGTGTCTTCCCTGCTCGGCCATGAGTAATTGTCTTCAGCTGTGTTCCCCGTGTGTTCCCACTTCCCTCGTTACCTTCTGTGTATTTATGTCAGAGTGTCCCTTTGTTCTGTGTTGCGTCGTCCCTCTAGGTTGTGTGCATTTTCCGTGTCTTCCCAGCGCCTCAGCTTTTAGTTGCTCCCAGTATAGTTTTATATGACTTCTTATGTTCCTGTTAATAAAGACCGGCCTTTGAGTTCATCCCCATGTGTCTAGAGCCGTGCATTTGGGTCCTCTCTTGCCTTCACACAGCCGCCGCATGACACAAATGTTATCTGATATTGCTATATTTGTTTCATTTTCCCATTTTTTTTTGATGTAGGTAGTATTCCACTTCTTAACCTCTTGTATACCCTTGTACAATCTTGAAATCACCTTAAGGCCTGTGTCAGCCTGATAAGCCTTGACAAATATACTCAGAACAGGTAAAGAAAAAAGATCTGTTCTCTTAGGTATAAAATTATATAGATGATGCCTAATTTGTAAGAACCTAAAAAAGTCCGTTTTACTTAACTGGTATTGATCTTTTATTGATTGGAAGTCCCTAAGAATTCCCTTATCGTAAAACATACAATATGCCGTTAAACCTTGTCCAGACCATTTTTTATATCTTACGTCTAATTCATTAGGTAAAAAATCACTGTCAAAAGCGCACCATCTTAAAATCCTAACCTCTTCAATCCAATCATTCTTATTAAGAAATTGTAACCAGAGTTTTAAAGGTAGGTTAATCCATTGGTTTCCTTGATGAATTTGTTTTTTAATAAGTGTCACATCCCCTAGAATTGCCTGAATTGGAGAATCTTTTAAGGTCACTGTTTCTAGTTCTTTCCATCTCGCTTGATAATCTACATTACACCAACACACTAATGTCCTCAATTGAGCAGAAATATAATAGTCTTTCAAACATGGGAACCCCAACCCTCCTTTGTCTTTAGCCAACTGAATAGTTTGGTACTTAATCCGTGGTTTTTTCCCCTGCCATATAAACCTAGAGAAGGCATATAAGGTTCAATAGCTACATGCATATGCACCTCAAACTTTGATGCAGAGTGCTCATACAGTGCTACCTGTTTGTTATAAACAAACAGACTAAATTGCAAAGTAGAACAGAGTATATTAAATATGCGATCCAACTTCTTCAGATTCTTTATTCTGTATTTAGTGATGAGTTAAAGAAAACGTCATTGTGGATACAAATTTTGGTGACCATTAATTTATATAGGGGCTGTATGCATGTGAGAGAGTATAAATAACAGTTATACTCAATTAGATGGTGCACAAAATAGAAGAACAGATAAATATACTGACATTTATAAAATGTTTATAAGTATAACATATACATGTATATTATCCATATACAATTATATGATCAGACATCCCCTGATGTTGTTCCTACTTCATCACAGCATTGTTGTTTGTCTGGCCATTCGGTTAGCATTAGCCAAGAAGTAAGCTAATGCTATTAAAAACTAGAAAAGCTACAGGATTAACCTAAATTTGGCTAACAGCAAATTGATAATATATTTGTTAAATTGCATACATTGATAAATATAACGCTTTAAATTTTGTACATTTTGTTTCAGAAGATAGTTTTATGTAAACAAAGCTTCTTTTTTTTTTTTTTTTTAATTTTCCCACCACATTTCAAAGCTATGACATCACAACAACACGATTGGTCAGTTGTAACGTTGATCCTGGACCAACATTTTATATGATGATGTAGGAACAACAACAACATGGAGATAACAGATACACCTATACTGCATATGCGTACATATGTATAAAAGTGCTTTTGCGTTTAAAGGATGTAAACAATAAGATTGTAAATGAGGACATTGCACATTAGCACATCTGCAGACTATGAAATGTACAGGAAAAATGGTGATTATATAAACATCTGGATATGTAAACATTTAGAGTTAAACAGGAGAATATTGCACATTACCTAAAACATTTAAAGACTGTGAAATGTTCATAACGTAGAATATATAAATACATTTATAAATATGAGATTATTTAGGTTATGTAAATATATTTATATTTCTGAGGGGTGTAAACAAGGAGAATTGAGCAGAATAATTTTGGCATTACCGCTATAAATAAGCTATTGACAGATCAAGTTCATGTAATAGATATTAGGAAGACTCTATTTATCAATCAGATATTACGAGTTTAATAGGTTAAATGAGTAGTATTAAACAGCGTTGTTTTAGTAGAATTTGTCGGAAACAGAAAAGGGAGACTTGTTCAGAATGCGTTTCTTTGTCATTAATATTTTTTTATTATTATTATTAATTATAATAATTTGAGACAAAGAATTGCTTTCAAGTTGAGCCTGTTAACACGAAACATTGTGCACAGTTTTCACAGTATTGTAGCAGATGTCAAACTCGTGCTTTTGCTCTGGAAACAAACGTATAGACTGTGCGGTGTCCCTGTTTGTCGTTCCTCTAAGGTCTTGTCGGGGTTTTCTGTCCGACCGCCTTCTAGGCGATCAGACCCGACAGAAAAGATGGCGGCCGAGCGGCACTAACTGTTCTCTATAATGAGTTACCAAATTTTGTCTATTTGTTGAGTTTTCTTCTGGACAAGAAAAACCATTCCGTGCGGAGAACCTCATCTGGGCAAGGACATTTTGAGGGACAGAAAAGCTTCTTTTCTGAAGCAGTTAGCTGCTACAGCAGTTTGGTGTAGCAGCTCTGGCTTCGGCGTAGCTAACGAGTCTGTCTCGTCATTGTAAAATGGCTCCGGTGCAGATCGGCTCAGACGGGCCGCTCGTTCACGTCGGAGGTATGATTGTTTCGGGTCCACAGGCACCAGCGCTCGGTGCCCCGGGTACACCGGGGGTCCGACTCAGCATGCTTATTGAGTTTCTTCTCCAAAGGACCTACCAGGAAATCACCACACTGGCGGAACTGTGAGTAGCATTTACTGCTGCAGGCCTCAGAGCTAAGTGATGTTGACCTGGCGGGCTAACCTTCTAACTTGAGTAAACTGTGAGGATGTTCGTCTTCCAGATGCTAAAAGAAAGCCTAACAGGCTCATCAAACTGGGACCAACAGTTTTATATTTATATTCAAAGGAGCAAAAAGCTTTAACAGTAAAGACGATTAGCACAGCAGCACAGGTAACTGCTGATATGTTAAGGGCGTACATGTAAACAATACATGACTATAGGAATATAGAGCCAGGATCGGTGATTATGTTTGGAGATGAATATCTGATTGCTCCCATAGAGTTAATATATTAGTACCCTTTGACCGAAATACTATTATGAATAATGTTTTCATTGTAAAGAGCAAGGATACATAATTTGATCATTTGACAGGACATAGGTCTTGAGTTCAAGAGCTTAATAAATGATGCTTAAAGATCTTTTGTTGCTCTTCCAGGCTGCCCAGAAAAACAGACATGGAGAGGTATGTTTGTTTTCTCACATTTCATTCATTCATTCTCCTTTATCCACTCACACATTTAGTTACTGTGTCATATTTTAAAACCCATAACAAAAGACTGCTGTTCCCACCTTAGGAAAATTGAAATCGTTCAGTTCGCCAGCCGGACTAGGCAGCTGTTCGTCCGTCTCCTGGCGCTGGTGAAGTGGGCGAGCAATGCAGGAAAAGTGGAGAAGTGTGCGGTATGTTGTGTGTGTGGATTAGTACAATTATTATTAACATTCATTCTGGTCATCAGAGCACTACATTAAGTTATGCTGAACTCTCCATGGTAACAGATGATCTCCAGCTTCCTGGACCAGCAGACCATCTTGTTTGTAGACACAGCTGATAGACTGGCATCACTGGCCAGAGAGGCCCTGGTGCATGCTCGTTTGCCCAGTTTTGCCATCCCCTTTGCCATCGATGTGCTCACCACTGGGTCGTACCCGCGTCTGCCCACCTGCATAAGAGTAAGTCTTGGACTTCTTTCCCTGCATGAAATGATGGATGTAGCTAAAACTTGTTCTCTTGAAGCTTTTTGGTATGTGAGCTCAACTGTTTCTGTGTCTATTTGCTTAGGATAAGATCATTCCTCCAGACCCCATCACCAAGGCAGAGAAGCAGACCACTCTGAACCAGCTTAATCAGATTCTACGACACCGCCTTGTCACCACAGACTTGCCACCTCAGCTAGCAAATCTCACAGTCGGTAAGCAGTTTGTGTGGTGTTTTAACTGGCACCATTCTCATGTCTTAATCAGATTATTTTCATCTGTGCTGAAAAGATCTTGTGTGTGTGTTTATGTAGCTAATGGGCGCGTAAAGTTTCGTGTGGAAGGAGAGTTCGAGGCCACCTTGACCGTGATGGGGGATGACCCTGATATTCCCTGGAGGCTGCTGAAGTTAGATATTCTGGTGGAGGACAAAGAAACTGGAGGTAAAGGGACAGGGGGGCACTCACTCACTCCAACACAAACTGATTGATAATGTACTCGAGTGCTAATGGACTCAACTGGTTTGTCTTTCTGTCACATCCCCCTTCCCGCTCTATTGTAACAGATGGCCGAGCCTTGGTCCACAGTTTGCAGGTGAACTTCATCCACGAGTTGGTCCAGGCACGTCTTTGTGCTGATGAAAAGCCTCTTCAAGACATGTACAACTGCTTGCGTATCCTTTTTTTCCTTTGTATTTAACCACACACATGCACATTTACACATACAGAAAATGTGTTTGCGTGTGTATGTCCTGCCTGCATCCACTTGGCTTTTATCCCAGTCTGCTCTCAACTGCTGCAGTAGGGCGGGAGTGTGTGTCGGAGCATATAGAGTATTGACCGGTCAAGCAGATGAGTGTAGAATTCCAATGAGAAACACAGCTGCAGGAGTGAATCCTGTGTAGTCCCCCCTTCACTAAAACAGCCTTTTGTTAATGACAAGGAAAGAGCAGCACTGTTCTGACTATAGCGAGGTCACCCATCCAGGTCAGGTGCTTCAGTATTTTAACCTCCCTGAGAGATGTGGGCTTGTTAAAGTCACAGTGAAGAAAATAGTCCTTTTCTTTGTTCAGTTTTCTGCAAAATACAAGTATTATGTTGTCAACCTGAAAATCACTTGAGCGAGCATATGTGTAGATGATATCTTGTAATAGTGCCGATTTGTTCCCATGTGTCAGACAGTTGTAAGTCTTTGGTTAAGTGTAGCTTAAATGCAGAGAGAGGTAAAAAAAAACTGTTAGTGAGCAGTATTCACTTTAATCAGAGTCCTTAATCAAGCATGCGAGCTGAGCACAACTGTGCTTATCACAATGCTAATCAGTACATCTCTGCTCCGCCTTTTCCCCCCAGCATGTCAAAGAGCAGTCTGTATGAGGCACAGATACCTCTTTTACTACTGGACTGTGTGTTTTGAATTTTAATGGGAAGATGGGTACATCACTCTACCTCTACCCACCTGGCCCGGTATTTTCCCACGGTGTGTTTTCTTTAACCTCATTGTTGCCAGACTCCTTCTGTTTGTCGCTACAGCTAGAAGTGCTCCACTCTCAGACTCTGATGCTGATCAGAGAGCGCTGGGGAGACCTGGTGCAGGAGGAGAGATACGTGCCAGCGAAATACCTCACACTCTCTGTTTGGAAGTAAGAGCTTATAAGCGGCCCTCACATGCGTGAACACATGAACAGTCACACAGAGAGAGGCTCAAGCTGACTTTTTTTTTTTTTACTGTTTCTCCAGTCAGCAGGTTTTGGGTAGGAAAACGGGTACAGCATCAGTACATAAGGTCACTATCAGGATCGATGAATCAGATGGATCGAAGCCATTACAAATTTCTCATGAGCCCCCTCTCCCTGTCTGTGACTCCAAATTAATGGACAGAGCAATGAAGGTGAAATTCACACAAATATCAGTATTTTCACTGTTTTACAGTACAATTACCTTCCAGTTTAGTATAACTTTTCCCCCTCTCTACTTTTTTTTTTTTTTTTTTTACATTTTAGATTGATCACCTGTCAGTGGAGAAGCTTTTGATTGACAGTGTGCATGCCCGGTCACATCAGAAGCTGCAGGAACTGAAGGCAATTCTAAAGACCAGCAATCCCAGCGACAACTGTATGCATCCACTCCTCATTTTTTATTTATTTATTTATTTTTAATCCCTTCAAACGTGTTTATTTAGCAAAGCCTTTCAAACTTCTGTTTCCTTCTATCAACTGCAGCCAGACTTAATCAGCAGGCTGCAGATAAGACTGATGAGTGTTTGTGGTCATGAGTTAAAAAAAACTTAGAGATGTTGTCGTTCACACATACTTCATTCTCCTTCTGTCAACTAGTATCTGCAACCAGTCCTTTGAGTCATTCGCAGTGAAAAGACGTACACTTAAATGTTTGTTTGTTTATTTCAGCATTCATCGAGACTGCTTTACCTACACTTGTTATTCCAATACTTGAGCCCTGCGGCCGCTCAGAGTGTCTACACATTTTCGTAGACCTGCACTCGGGCATGTTCCAGCCAATGCTGTATGGGTTAGGTAAGCTTGTGTTTGTGTTGTATTACAATAGGAACATGTATTTATTTAATGGTAATGTGGATCACATTATTAGAATGAGCCTACACCTTCAACCCTTTGTTGAAGATAAAACCCTAGGTGTGCTTTCTCTCTCTCTCTATAGATCAGTCCATATTGGATGACATTGAAAAGACCATCAACGATGATATGAAGCGCATCATCTCATGGCTTCAGCAACTGAAGTAAGTCCACATCAAACAGAGATACAAGTCAGAGCAGTATATCTTTACAGCTAACAGAACAAAGTGTTGTTAGCACACATTAAAGATGCAAATGCACAAAGGAGTCAGTAGTAGGAGATGGAGTCTGACGGCTGACTGTAGCTTGTCAGAGTTGACTAATTGCAGTCAGTAGCAACACTTGGCTCAGCTGGTGGGATGATGGGTGTTGAGATGAATTGTCTGTGTTGTGAGTCTTGCACGAGTGAACAGTGATTGGTCAGTGAGTATCAGTTTCTGCAACTCAGCTCTCATGAAGACTGACACTTTCTTTCTTTCTGGCCAGGTTCTGGTTGGGAGAGCAGCGCTGCCGGCAGTCTGTGAAACACCTTCCCACTGTGTGCACCGATGTCCTTCACCTCTCCAACTCAGCTTCTCACCCCATCGGCAGCCTGTCAAAACACAGGCTCTTCATCAAGCTCACGCGGCTACCGCAGTACTACATAGTGAGTTTTTCAGCCAGTACATTACCGACAAACGTTGAGCTCGAACAACTCTGTTACTTAGATTTTTATATCCTCCTTCCAACTCTGAATCTTTTCCTCACATCTATTTTTTTTGTTTTGTTTTTAGATAGTGGAGATGCTTGAAGTGCCTAGCACTCCCACAGCGTTGCAGTACAAGTACTCTTTCCTGTCAGTGTCTCAGCTGGAAGGAGATGATGGACCGATGTGCGCGCAGCTTCTGCAGCATTTCAAACCCAATCTAGAGCACCTTGTGCAGGACTCGACAACAGGGAGAGGGGCTCAGCCTGGGACTAAGAGAAAGGTAGCTGCACAGACTGCTTTCATCACCCACTCACACACTCATTTTCTTATGTGTGGCATGGCATTGCTAGGGAAAAACATTTGTGGTCAGTTGGACACTTAAAACTGCAATTATGTCCTTTCAGTGTGGGCTATTTATTTATTTTTTTTGTTTCTGTTATTCTGTAGATTGTTGGAGACCAAGGGGAGCCAGAGCCAAAAAAGCCTAAACGGTCTGGAGAAATGTGTGCCTTCAACAAAGAGCTGGCTCACCTAGTTGCAATGTGTGATATCAACATGCCTTTTATTGGCCTTAGAGCAGAGGTACTTCAGAGTGCTTGGATACTTTGAATCATTCCCACATGTGGTGATTAGACAAGCCCAGTTTAGTGTTTTCTGGTTGATGCTGGATCCCTTTCTCTGCCTTTTAGATGTCCAACATGGAGATTCCAAATCAGGGCGTCCAAGTGGAAGGAGATGGCAGCAGTCATGCAATACGTCTAATAAAGTAATTATAATAGAGACACATATTGACACAATTTATTTTAATTAAAGTGTTATAAACTGTAGGAAAAGTGAAAACTCCACAGTGACTCCACGGTTTATTGGGCTTTCTTTTACAGGATTCCTCCCTGTAAAGGTGTAGGAGAGGAGACCAGGAGAGCTTTAGAGCGTTCCCTACTGGACTGCACCTTCCGCCTGCAGGGCAGGAACAACAGAACCTGGGTGGCTGAACTGGTGCTGGCTAACTGTCCTCTTAACAGCACCCATAGTAAGGAGCAAGGTGCACAGCATTTACAAAGTCTTATTTATATACTTTGATTTAGTCTTGAAACAACTGTAGTATTAGTGTTTTTATGGATGTTGTGTCCAAATTAGATGGCAAAGACAGCAGCTGTAACTCCATAAAAGGCTCTAAACTGGAGCAAAAAAGAATAAAATGCGTTTAGTGTTTGAGAGCAAGGAATCTGTATTTTCTTCATATACCAGCTTCTAAACAACCCCATGTTTTTTGCTGTATTAGCCTCCACGCGACACGTGTATCTGACCTATGAGAACCCTCTGTCGGAGCCAGTGGGCGGGCGGAAAGTGGTTGAGATGTTCCTTAACGACTGGAATGCCATTAGTCAGCTCTACCAGTGTGTCCTCACCTTCTCTCGTGCACTGCCAGGTGAGTGCATGTTTTTTTCCGAAAAGTAAATCCCAGATTTGTATTGTCACATGTACACCTGTTTAACGTAGCTGCACATTATGATTCCCCCCCTCTAGAGATGCCATCTCATTTGAGTACCTTCTCAGAGGTGCGGCTGTATAACTACCGTAAGCTGGTGCTGTGCTACGGCACCACCAAGGGCAGCTCTGTCACCATCCAGTGGAACTCCAGCACTCAGCGTTTCCACCTCGCCCTGGGAACTGTGGGGCCTAACTCTGGCTGCTCCAACTGCCATAATATCATCCTCCATCAGCTTCAAGAGATGTTCAACAAAAACCCACAAGTGATGCAGCTGCTACAGGTACACTGTGACCCAGTTACAAAATGTAACCACGGAATGAACACATGCACTTTTTGGAGCTGGATTAAGGGACGATTTGAAATTAAATAAAATCAAAAGGATGTGATTGGATTGCTTCAAACATTGGGTGTGGCTTAGTGAATGCAGCAGTGTCGTATTACATGCAGCACTGTGGTGCCGTTGAGTTGCAGTGCTTTACCCAGACCTTCAAAAGCTGTGCGTTTAGTCCAGGTGGAGGAGAAATACATCAGACTGAACCATATTTATTTCTTCTATCAGTCGTACCGATTAAAATCCAAACCCACACTGCCCACTGTGACACTGCTTTGCTTATGGAATTGTATTCAAGTTAAAGATCTGTGCGATAAGCCTCCGCACTCCTGAACCATTAGGCTGTAGTACAATATCTCACACTTTTATTATACTTAATTAAAAAAATAGAACAGAAACTGAGGATCCGGAGAGTAAGGGTGGATCAGTATCTAGGATTTTAGAATAACAGCCAAAACAAAGGCATATTTACCTACCAAAAAAAGTTGCCCAGTCTTCAGCGAGGTAACTGCATGCACTGTGACTGGATGGGGCTGCTTCAAAACGTGCCTATTAGGATCCTCTAATTTATTTATTATTTTAAGATTTCTTCAGCATTAAAGTAATCCACTGCCAGTTCTCAGTACTTTGGCTGATACACCTTTAAATAAATCAGCCGTTGATTCTCCAAACTTTTTTTTCCAAATTGTAATCCTATACTGTATAAAACAGTGCCCACGTTGCTGACATGGTGTAACTGAATTTAGCAGTTAAAACTCAACCTGCCAATCAGAGAACACTTACTTTGAAAGTGACCACTCACATTACTTCCCTTCCTTCTTTGAGCGACGCCCCTCAAACTGTCAGGTGAGAGTCATTGACGAGGAGAATTCAGGTTTGAGAGCAGAGCTGCTGGTGAAAGTGAAACCTGCAGCACAAGCCAAGTAGACACTCTCGTGAGTGTAATACTTGCTTTGCGTCCTGATTTTACGTGTGAGGAACTGAATTTTGCGAGTGGCAGCGGATGAATAATTACCTGAAATTAATGTATTTGCTTTTTGTTTAAATGAAAAAATGTTTTTAATTTTTACATTTTCTTTCTCTCCAGGTCCTTTCAGACACACAGGCTCCTCTGAATGCAATCAACAAGCTACCTACGGTGCCCATGTTGGGCCTCACCCAGCGCACCAACACTGCCTACCAGTGCTTCTCCATCCTGCCCCAGTCACCCACACACATCCGACTGGCGTTCCGAAACATGTACTGCATCGACATCTACTGCCGAAGCCGCGGAGTGGTTGCTATCCGAGATGGAGCCTACAGTCTCTTTGACAACACTAAGATTGTAGAGGGCTTTCATCCTGCTCCAGGATTAAAGGTATGCCAGACACACTGGCACAGTAATAATGTAACAGACAATATGCAGCAGAAGTCCTTTAAGCTTAAATTATTAGTTGAACTTCCACACAAAAAGTCATTACACTTGAAGCTGTCATTACAAGCATTGTGACCTCTTGAAAGGACACTAAATATTGGGTGCTAAATATTAAACCACTTCCTGGACCATATTAGCTTTCCTTACTGTAAAGACTAGAGAAAAGGATGCCCAGCCCAGCTCTGCTGCAGGGATACGCTAAATTATCACTGTTTTTGTCTGACTCTTGCCAAGCACACAAATAAGCCAGTTTCCCAGATGTTGAATGACTTTAAAATAGATTGAGACATTAAAATGGATCCAATTCAGTGTACAGGTACTTACTTCTTAATTTATTCTCTCTCTTCTTTCTAGACATTCCTAAACATGTTTGTAGACAGCAATCAGGATGCTCGCAGGCGATCGGTCAATGAAGATGACAACCCGCCTTCACCTGTGGGTGTAGATGTTATGGACAGTCTTATGAACCAGTTGCAGCCTCAACCACAACCACAGACTATGAGAGGTGGTCCGGGAGGGGTATATCCTCCCCTAACTTCACCGCCACCCAATTATTATGCTAACGTTACTCCCTCACCATCCATGATGCCCACCCCATCACCAGGTATTTGGACCTATCGTACACTGATTGCTTAATTGTGCCTGTGTGAATGTTGCAGTAAAGTGTTTGTGTCATATAAGCTTGTTAAGCTGCCATACAGCATTGTTTTCTCACCACACATTGTGTCATCAGCCACCCCGCTGACTTATGCATTTGTTGCAATAGCAAATTATGCAAAAAGAATGCGATTGCACAACCATGTGTGCCCATTTTAATTTTGTGAAACCATGCGATCAGTTGTTTCTCTTGCAACATGCACACCTCGCAGCCAAAAGGGAACAAAGCATGCATTTAGTCATGCTCCTTCCATTCCCCTCCATCTCAGCCCGCCAGCCAGAGTCTACAGCCCTTCCGCCCAGCTTTAGCTTGTGTGCACATGGAGTGAGTGTGTGTAAAGAGTACTTGTCATCTTTAGTCTGATGAGCCCTTTGATGTGTGTGCGTGTGTGTGTTGTGCGGATGTGTGCAGGGAACATCCATGCCTCTGGCTCCCCTAGTGGAGCTCTAAGGGCACCTTCTCCTTTTGGGCCAACCCCGTCCCCGTCTTCTTTGGGCATAGCCATGGGCCAGACCAGCTTTGCCAGTCCCCACGGTAAGCAGCAGGATAAATACTGGCCTGGTAGTAATTTTGTTCTGCTGGGCATGGGCTGGAGCGGGCTGGACTGAATATCTTTTCTAGGCTGCAGACATTAACAGACATATGACAAATGGTCTACACAGCACGGGCACACAGTGGTTTATTTTTCATTCATCTGATTATGTTTATTGTTGTATGAGAAGTGTTAATGTGATGGTGATGACTGACTCTCCTTTAACCTAGGTGTTTTAGACCCCAGCTCTCCATATGCCATGGTGTCTCCCACCAATAGGAACCAGTGGCCAGGTTCACCCCAGGTCTCAGGGCCTTCTCCTGGGGCAAGGATCCACGGCATGTCCCCTGGCAACCCTTCGTTGAATTCACCCATTCCTGACCCGAATTCTCCACGTGCTGGGTCCAGTAAGTACTGCCTCACATTGTCTTTGTATCCTTGTATTTAAAGACAAACACTTTGTAAAAATAGAGTTTAAATATATATATTATTTTTATTTTTATTATTTTTTTTTTTGTAACATGTGTCTCTGTCTTTGATTTAGGTTCACAAGTCATGCCTACCAGTATGCCTCCACCCCGCAAGCTACCTCAGCGCCCCTGGGCTGCCTCCATTCCTACTATCCTCACCCACAATGCCTTGCATGTGCTTCTGCTCCCTTCCCCCACTCCCTGCCATGTGCCCGGCCTGGCAGGAAGCTACCTCTGCTCACCTCTGGAGCGCTTTTTGGGTTCAGTTATTATGAGACGGCACCTACAGAGGATCATCCAGCAGGAAGCCAATGTGAGTGACGAGCAGAGCCAAAAATCAGTCTGTTGTCTTTCATTTCCTAAATGATATCCTTTCTGCACTGTGCACTGAGTTATGGAAGCACGCAGCAAGGCCATGTTAGCCAACATGAGTTTTCTCAGTTGTAATTGGATCATTTTCATTTTATAGATTAACATGAGTCTTTATGTTAAATTAACATTTTCTGTAAAGTGTTTTGGTATACCTAAGGATTGTAATAGATTAAACATCCTTAAATATAGGATGACACGTAAAAGACTAAACTGAAATATGAATTCAGTCATGTTGGCTATAAGAAGTCTGTATATGCAAATTCACCAACTGCCCGATTGGCTTTTTTGTTTTTGTTTGGGGTTTTTTCCCCTCCCCAGTGCAGTAATCACTGTGTCATCTTTCCTCTCCTCCAGTTAACTATCGTGAACTCTAACGAGCCGGGGGTGATCATGTTTAAAACTGAAGTGCTCAAGTGCCGTGTGGCTCTCAACCCAAATAACTACCAGACGCTGCAGCTCAAAGTCACTCCAGAAAACACAGGTCCCTGGTCCCAGGAAGAACTTCAGGTGCTGGAGAGATTCTTCGAGACCCGTGTAAGTCTTCATGTTTTTATTTATTGATTTTTCCTGAACTGATCATAAAAATGGGTAAACAATCCCTTGCTATTTTGTATCCATTAAAACATAGTTTGAATATTATATGATATATGACTAGTAACAGACACCAGCATTAATCATTAATCCATCTACTGCTGTCCTCCCTTCTAGGTTGCTGGTCCTCCCTTTAAGTACAACACTCTGAATGCCTTCACTAAGCTGCTGGGTGCACCCACTAATATCCTTAGAGATTGTGTGCGCATCATGAAGCTTGAATTGGTGAGGAACTTCTTTTATATGGAGTGTTGTTGCACATTTGGACCGCCCCTTTAACCCCCACTTAATAGTCTTTGCGTTTGAAAGGTAATGCATGAATAAGCCTTTTCTTCTCCTGCAGTTCCCTGACCAGGCTGCACAGCTGAAGTGGAATGTCCAGTTCTGCCTCACCATCCCCCCCAGCGCTCCACCCATCGCTCCTCCTGGAACCATTGCCGTGGTGCTCAAATCTAAAATGCTTTTCTTTGTAAGTCACTGCAGTGCTTTACCTTTTTGAAACATGTACTTCATTTTCATTTGATGGAAAAGAGAAAAAAAAACATGAATATGTTGAAGCCACCTCACCCTTTGTATTTGGTCTGTTTTGTCCCACAGCTGCAGCTGACCCAGCGCATCCCGGTACCCCAGGAACCAGTGAGCATTATCGTACCCATTGTGTACGACATGGCCACAGGCCTCACTCAGCAGGCTGACATCCCCAGACAGCACAGCTCCTCTGGAGCCGCAGCACTCTTGGTCTCTAATATCCTCAAGAGGTTCAATGAGCTGCATCCTGCCAGACAGGGTGAGACTCTGGCCTCCCTCAGCTGACGAGCACTGAATAATTTACTGTACCTAAACCTTTTCCAACTGAATATTCTAATTAGATGTAAAACAGCTTTGCTAACACTGACTGTATTCTTTTCCTCCCAGGCGAGTGCACCATATTTGCATCTGTTCACGACCTGATGGCCAGCCTCACCCTTCCCCCTGGCACCCGTCAGTAGAAACGATGACGTCAAACCCAGAGCGGAAATTCAACCCAAGTCCCTTTAAAGACAGAAGACGAGCTTACTCGACGCATGAGTGTAAAAGCTGTGGTCCCGAGAGGTCAAAATCCAGCTTGCGTCCCCTTTGATACAGCCACTGGACTTTGATGTGATGGATGATTTCAAAGGGGATTCAATTTTGACAGTCTTGGAGACGGTCTTTAAGATTTGCCATTCAGGTAGACCTTAAAACAAGGACGACATTGGATGCAAATGGATATAAATGTTCGTTTGTTCTTCCTCCAGGTGCACTTGTAAACAAAACTTATGTATTGAGTTGTTTTTTTTTTACAGAAATATGTATATTTAAGTGTTTAAAAGAATGAGGTGAGAGATTTTTCTTTTTGCTAGACCGCTGACTTGTTTTTTTTTTTTTTTTTTGGTAAAAACTGATATTGTTGTAGTATCAGGAGATATTTTCCTTAGCACACTATTTAACTGGCTTCTTGCCTTTACCTTGTCATTCCTCTGCAATCTAATTTCAGACGTACACTTTGGATACTGTAAAAACTGTGATAAACTTTATAAGCCAGTTGTATTTTATTAAGAACCATTTGGAGTCCTGATTAAAGGATTTGAGACATCTTTTCTGACTTTTGGTATTTTATTTAACCAAATTCTGAGTTGGTTTGTGGTTTGAGGATTTTGCACCAGAAATGGAAAAGAATCGGGTAAGTTACCAAACAAACAAAACAACAACAAAAAAACGGTGTTAAAAGAAAAACTTTGCATTATTTATTCTTTTTCCTCCATTTGGTGTTTTTTCATGGTGACAGTGAGCACGGTCTTAAAAAATCTGTCCCAAATCTCCCCAAAAGTGTCATTCCTGCTCATCACGCCATTCAGTGACCCTGAGTCACAGAGATCACTTCCACTGAGGGAGAAAATTCTCATTGTAGGATAAAAGTTCAATGGACCCAAACAACACCAAAAAATGACCCACAGTAAGTAAAAGAGCCACTGGATGGCCTACTTAAATATAAAAGGCCAAGGCTTTGCTTTCCATCCAATGTCTCCCAGCTGGAGCATACCCCAGCTGTCAAAGGTGGAGTACACTTAACCTGTCATAGAAAAACACCCATTCACACCATTTAACCTAACCCCGCTGTGGGAGGAAGCTGGAGTACCCAGAGAGAACCCATGTATACGGCACACAATAAGAAGAGACAGAGGATTTAAACCCCTGATGTTCTCACTGTGAGGCAGCAGGACTAACCACTGCTCCACCATGTTGCGGTTTTGTTTTCAGTCCTTTATTTTCCAAAATTATTCTGCAATCTCATTATGTTGTGAAGATTAGTTACATGTTATGGGATTTATGAACTGATTATTATCAGTTTATGGCCTGTTGGACTCCTCACGTTTTAGGAAGTGTTTTTTTTTTGGTTTTTTTACATCATTTATCACTTGCAAAAATACAATAATTATATAGATTTTTTAGTGTGCAATAACCTCTTCTGAACATTGATTGTGAATATAAATAACACAAATACTCAATCCAGGTCGTGAAAGGAGGTTTGTTTCCCAGGGGAAAAAATCGCTGTTTTCTGCCTGCATCCTCACTAAAGTGATGCTGTGCTCCTCATCCCTAAAGCATGACATCATTGTGAAAGGCTGGTCCTCTGCGCGCGTGCCGCTTGAGGGGCGTTCCCTGCCGCAAATCACGGGCTGTGACTGCGCCGCCGTTGTTGCAAAAGGGGCGCGGGCTTTTTATTGTTACCGTCGTTGCATCAACCTTTCAGCGGCTGCATGAACGAGGCTCTATTGATCAGTGCGCGGTTGCGTGGGGGCATCGTCATCTAAGAGGAAGCGGCGAATCAGGGATGAAGAAACAGTGTTTCACCTGAACGTTTGACACTCGAACGCACCACCTGCGAAAGAGACTTCCGACCAAATGCAATAAAATAAACCGACAGATCTGATCTGTTATTATCTAGTCCCACTCTAGCAAGTTGTCATCGCGTTCATTGTCTTCATATGGCTTTAATTAGCGGGACCGAATCAGGAGAATAGGAGTGATATAACACAGCCGGTCCGAGCCATGGCAGTGAGGATATCGGAGCCGCTCTGTCAGCCCTGCGGTTACCATGAAGCATTTAAAGGTAAGTCCCAGCATCACGCTTTTTAGTCGGGTTCATGCAGCGTTTTGAGGCGTTTCAAGTTCACTTCGGAGGAGTGCGCCCTGCAGGCTCCGACTCCTTACAGCCCACTGACCACTCCCCTTCAGTCCTCATCAACCATCCTTCCTTGGACCTGTAGAATAGACAGCGTGTGCGCACTGATTTATAGTCTGCAATGGTGCACCCGTGTGCTTGTGTGTGTTAAGAGATTATTTTTTCCGGCAAATGTGAGAAATGTCATGGAGTGATGTGACTGCTCTGTGGTCAGTGGAGTTACAGGTGAAGAGACCTCTGATGCCTGTCCAGCTGAGTCCTGAGCAGGTGGGCCTGGAGATGCTGTGTCTTTGTGGGCAGCTGGACCTCCTCATCAGGGCACAGATGCAGCAGGTATATGTATGTCTCCTCAACTTTGTGTTAGTTTTCATCAATTTTCAAGTGAAACTTCAGTCAGATGTTCCATCAAACATTTCATTATTCAAATGTGAATCTGGTGAGAATATGGAGGGCCAAAAGTGCCAAAATGAAATAATAAAATAAAACACACACATCATTAAACACAAAAGTAAATGTGTCATCAATTAATCTAAATGGGAAAAAATATGACTTATACATGTTGGTATGTGGTAAGGACTTGAGGAGGTCAGGGATCCCAGAATATATTTTGAAAAACATTACAAGCAGCAGTTCCCAAACTGTAAGTAAAGGTTTGTGATACTACTTTTTCTGTGTCACCAAATAAATTTTTTAGGATTTTTAGGTGAGACCACTGTGGCATAATCTTAAAAATCTGGTTGATTTGTCAAGATAGAGTCAGTTTGCAAAAGTGCTCCTATGCTGGTGACACAGAAACTGCAGTACTTTAAAACTTCACTTAATTTTCACTTCACAAGTTGTTGTTGGTTTTTTTTTTTTATGTTGGTGCTCTTGGATCCCCATA
This sequence comes from Mchenga conophoros, assembly GCF_057382185.1. Classification (NCBI taxonomy): domain Eukaryota; kingdom Metazoa; phylum Chordata; class Actinopteri; order Cichliformes; family Cichlidae; genus Mchenga; species Mchenga conophoros. Next base: position 15,793,392 of record NC_140541.1, read on the forward strand.
GTCTACAGCAAATAAACAGTCATTTTGGATGCACAGCTAATGTTCCTACACACCTAATAAATCAGTCAATTAGCTTTGGGTGGGTAGCTGGTTAATTACTCTGTACTGTCACACACAGACCTTAGATCATTGTATTAAGAGAACAGGAAGTGCACTGGATAGGACCTAATGAGCAAATTAATGCCCATACACATATTGTGACCTAATTTGGGACGTGCACATGGATTTTTTTCCATCATCGTCATTTCTTTCCAGCAGCTTTTCTCGAGCTTAAAACTAAATAACAATGTATAATTACGATGTTTATTATGTTAATGATGATGTTTATAACACAATAAATAACACCAGGAAATAGTAATTATGGTGTAACATTGTTCAGTCTGTACTGCTTTGATGTTTAATCACTGTTACTCTGTCACAGTTCCAGGAGCAGTTAGGACAAGGGTGTAGTCCAGAGGAGTCAGACACATTCCAGGCTCAAGGTATGTGTGATGAAATCTAAGAACAAAAGATGTCTTGGATATTTTCTGATCTTCTGTATATATATATATATTTTGTTTATGGCTTAAAGGATCTGAGATTCTTGACCAGATGCTGCAGTGCCTTGAACATCTACCAAAGCCTATGCCACAGTTAGAGGTATGACCTTAAACCGTTCTGTCCTAATGAAACAGTAACATTAGAAACAACTGAGCACTTCACATATTATCCGCCCCCAACCCCTAAAACAGTGAGTTGTAACTGTCAATATCAAGGATCAAGTGGTGCATGTGTTTCCTCAGGACTACCTGGACATGGTGGGACTGTCAGCAATGTTTCCTCGAGTTGAGGTGTTCCTTATTCAAGGTAGTCCTGTTGACATGCTGGAAAGGCCACCAATGGATGGTGAGAGGAACGTGTTTCCAATTCATACACACAAACACGTAACTTTTCTTGTATGTTGACAGTAACATTATTAATTTATTGTTAAATCTTTGAGCATAAGGCATCTTTAATGTGTTTGTAGACTGACAGTATATTGAGAAAAGACCATCCCCTTGTTACTTTCCTTTCCTTGTGGTCATGGTCAAGTCTCTGTGAACACGTCCTACTAGTGGTGCAACGGATCAAAAATCTCACAGTTCGGATCGGATCACGGTTTCAAGTCACAGATCGGATCAATTTTCGGATCAGCAAAAAAAGAAAAAAGACGAAAATTTTACATTTACTTATTGAATTATTTTTGCCTGTTAAAAACATTCAACTCAAGACTCATTCCACGCAATTATTTAAAAAAAAAGATACAATATAGGGCAGTATAGGGCTTTGTATCTCAATTCAGTTCAATTCAATTTTATTTATAAAGAGCCAAATCACAACAACAGTCGCCTCAAGGCGCTTTATATTGTAAGGTAGACCCTACATTAACACATGCCGCTAATTATATCGCACACCGCTGTGATATAATGAGCTGTCACGGTCACGTAGCTTTCCGTTGCCCTGGACGTCCAACCATTTGTAGTAGTTAGGGCAACAGAAGATGCCTGGGACAGTTCAGCCATAACTTAAATCTTTTCCTGCTCATACATGCTTGGAACGATCTTGCCACTAAAGTGGACGTGCAACGGGATATCATTGCCCCTTGTTAAACCCCTTGTTTTGCACAACGGAATATGGCCTCAAGTCTGCAGCTAAACACCCCAATAGCTTTTGTAATAGCTTTAGCCCGGTCGGACTGGGCAGCAAAGGGCTGCTTAAATATCGCAAACTCCTCTGCTCCTCCACTTGGACCGCTAGCGCGGGCCATAACTATCGCTTGACAGACCCACCACGCGCACCATACACATACTTTTTTTCCTTCTTTTTCGAATCTTCAGATCACGTGCGTACCGAACCGTGGAGTGGGATCGGTTCAGATTACGGATAAACCGTGATCCGTTGCACCACTACGTGGATGCTTCTTAACTAACAATGTCTATAAAACAAAAAAAACAAGCATGTGAGAGTTTCTTTGTAGGACTTTTCCTTTTATTGCAGTTTTTGACTCTTAAGTTCTGCTGCCTTGATACTTCTGTTGCAGAATACTACTTCCACATTGCCAAACTGAACCAGCTCCTTGTGCTGAGTCAACAGCTAGAAGAGGATATCAGGCACCTTGGAAGTCATAAGTACATTGCCCACCAGCTCTCAGTTATATATGTAAGAGTGATGAACTATAACCATCCTCTGTTTAGCTGTGCCTTTTGCAAAATGTGTGCATTTTGTTTCATTCCACAAAAAATTGCTTTGTGCTATTTAATGTCTCTGTTTTACAGCAAGTCCTCAGCTCTTTCAGGGGAATTCAGGTCTTCTCAGAAATAAAGAAGGATATTGAGGCCAACTTCAAACAGATGAAACAGTCTCTGGTGGTAGAGGAAGGCTCAAGGCATGAGCCTCAGCTGGCTGTTCATTATATCAACTGGTGGGTTTACATTGAAATAATTAGCTGTGAATGAGGTGATGATTAATTCAGCAAGAATCTGATGGCAAACATGTTCTGTTCTCTGTGCAGGATATTAGAAATAACTCAAAGCTTAACATCGATGGTGCTGTTACTGCCAGACGAGCTGACAGATGATGTTCACCAGGCCGTGACCTTCGTGTCTCAGTTCCTGTCCTGACTCACGCTGAGGAACGCCTCTGTATTTATGAATCCTTCTCCAGGGCTCTCCCGCTTCAAAAGCAACTGATTATGTTATGACCATTAAAAGGTGCTACACAATACGATTCTACAGAATAATAGTGGGGTTGAATAGCCCACCTGTTTAGAACCACATAGGTTTTTTGTACATCGTCTTTTGGAGTGCGGCCCTTGTTAGTCCCTGTGCTGAATCGGTTGGTTGGAGCTGAATGTAAGCTTATTGAATCCCATCTTGCACTAATGTTACATTTTTTAAACCTAAAGCAGAATAATAAAACTGAATGCAATGAACGCAAGTTGTATGACATGTTTGCTCTTTGTGGCTGATAAACTCATTGATGAATGAGTGTCAGAGTCAAAAAACAGCTATAAAGGGACACCAGGTAACATAAAATCACAAATTGATACAATTTGACACAAAATAACCACAAAGTCACACCACACAACCACACATCTACAGTGACTACAAAGTAGCGTTAGACTACACATGCAAAATGACCCTAAAGTAACAAAAATTCCTGAAAAAAAGGCAAAGGTAACAAAAATAGCATGAGACGCTACCTTGAACTCATGGGCCAGATACCAGGACATGGGCCATCACATAATATGTCCTATTAGGAGACCATCTCTCCTGGTATGAGGAGAGATAGGCGGGCAGTAGAGGGGCATCACCACTCTCTTCATACATGGGAGCAAGTTCCCACAGAGCACATGGTGGTGAATGTTACATTGCTTACATCATCCAGCATAACAGATTTGGCAGTGGGTCATTCAATATCTGGGACCACATGCTCTCCATGTATTCACCAACACCAAAATATGTAAAAACTTCACGGATGATGAAGACACAGATGTCAGTGACAGGTCCTTGCGTTCCCCAGACTTGAATCCAATTGAGAACCTCTGATATGTTATGTGTCAGTGCATCCAATGCTGCCAACAGACAGTCCAGGAGCTCACTGATGCCCTGAAGGTCTGTGAGGTCCACGAGAACAATCTCGTCTGTCTCAGTAGAAGCATGCCCAGACATTGTTGAGAGTGTATGCAGACATGTGGAGGCCACACACACACACACACACACACACACACACACACACACACACTGAGCTACATTATGATTCACGTTGGATGAGCGTGTGATTTCAGTTTTTATTAACAGCATGAAAATGAAAAAGACGGAAAAACCTTCAAAACCCTCATTTCACTTCAGTCATTGGTGCGCCCTGAGGATTGTTATTGTTTTGAATATCAGGCCACATAACCCCAACTAATTAGGTAAATTGGCAACAGGAAAGTAACATGAGCTGCTGTAAAAAGAGCATGACTCCATTAAAAGAGGTCCCGAACTAGCGAGCAGATGAAATCCTATCTCAAGCAAGAGTGGGAGGACATTTGGCTTTCAAAACCACAGCATCTGCTCTCTCGAGTACCCAAACACAAAGTGTTGCTGTATGAAAAGCTTTAAAAACAAAAACAAAAAACCAGCATCAAACAATAACATAAAACTATCTTTAGTTACATGCAGGCTTTAAATTATTGCATTTTGCTTTTGAGTTACATTTTACACAATGTCAGAACTTCAAGTTCAAAAACAAGTGAAGAGGTCGCGTTATATTCACATTAATCTTGCATCTGTTTCACTTCTGTCGATGATGCCAGGAATGTGAATGTGGGACGACTGCATCCATCAATAATTAAGTTTATTAATTACACCTATGCTTTCTAGCTACTATGTGTCATCAGATCTGCGGCGGAGAGAGTTGTCATGCTTATAATGTTATTGGTTACACCTCAGCTTTTGTGCTAAGACATAATCATGTGTACAGGTCCACTGAATGCTTTGTTCATTGTTCGTTGGGAGCTCATTTTGATCTTAAGTGGGCTGGACCAGCGAAACTGCGAGATAAATGTTTAAATTTGGACAAAAAGGTATGAAAGTCAAACAGTTTTCGTCAATTTACAAAAAAAATCTTTATGCACTGCTTCACATTTTCCAAATCCGTCCCTTGGGCCGGATTGGAGTCGTGCCAGGCCGATTCTGGCCCCCAGGCCTTATATTTGGCACTCTTGACCTAAAGGTTCTTCAACCAAATTGTGTTTAAGATCATGGTCAAGGTCACATTTTTTGTTTTGTACAGGAAATGACCTGTAAATTGTCATGGATCGTGAGCTGAAGTAGCTACTTACATTCTGGTTCTGGTGACTTCCCCTCAGTCTGGCATCTATCCACTATGTTTGGACAACAGTTACTCATATTACAAGTATAAAATACTTGGGACTAACAGAAAGAAGTTGTCAAAATACACAAATGCCAAAGGTGCCCCATTAAAAACTCACCAGGAATACACCAGTCAGAGCACATACAGAACAATCAGTCTACATCTTTTAAATTGAGAATGAGATAGAGCGTGAGCTCAGACTTTCAAACCAGTATTTCACATTTACTAATTGGAAACATGTTTACTTACACTAAACGTGAGCTGTAACAATGGAAAAGTGGTTAACTGTGCATATTTTAGAGTGTTTTTGACTGACTTTGTCTCTGGTGGAGACTGGCTTTCAGCATTTAGCTGCAGCAGCTTTTATTCTCCCCATCTGTTGACTAATGTCACGTGTATATAAGCAGGTATCGCTTACTGGGAGGGAGAGAGAGAAAGAGAGGCAGGTGTGCGCTACAGTCTGTAGGTGAGAGATGTCAAGCAAATACAGCCCACGCTAAATGGGCCACACCAATGAAAACTCACATTTCTATCAGAAGTAAGGAAGTCTAAGTACACATTTAACCTCTGAGATATCTTAATAAGATAAGATAAGATAAGATAAGATAAGATAAGATAAGATAAGATAAGATAAGATAAGATAAGATAAGATAACCTTTATTAGTCCCACACGTGGGAAATTTGTTTTGTCACAGCAGGAAGTGGACAGTGCAAAAGTTATGATGCAAAAATTAGAATACAATAAGAATAAATACAGTACACAGCTGTACAGAATAGAATAAAATAATATACTATATACAGTAGAATAAAATAGAATAAAAATATACAATAAGATAAAAATAGAATACGAATGCTATATACAACTGAGTAAAAATACAACGATGCCAGAAAAGATTATTGCACTTAGTGTTATTGCACATGTGTGGATGTGTGTGTTTGTTCAGTTAAAGTCTTTATTATGGAGTCTGACAGCAGTGGGGAGGAAAGACCTGCGAAATCTCTCCGTCCCACACCGTGGGTGCCGCAGTCTCCCACTGAAGGAGCTGCTCAGTGCTGTCACAGTCTGCTGCATGGGGTGGGAGACGTTGTCCAACAGGGATGACAGCTTAGCCGCCATTCTCCTGTCACTCACCACCTCCACTGGGTCCAGAGGGCATCCTAGAACAGAGCTGGCCCTTCGGATCACCCTGTTCAGTCTCTTCCTGTCCCCAGGAGAGATGCTGCCGCCCCAGCAGACCACACCATAAAAGATAGCAGAAGCCACCACAGAGTCATAGAAGGTCTTCAGGAGTGGGCCCTCCACCCCAAACGACCTGAGTCTCCGCAGCAGGTACAACCTGCTCTGCCCTTTCCTGTAGAGGGCGTCTGAGTTATGAGTCCAGTCCAGTCTGTTGTTCAGATGAACACCAAGGTACCTGTAGCTGTCCACAGCCTCAATGTCCATACCTTGGATGTTCAGTGGTTGCAGTGGAGAATGCTTGTGCCTGCGGAAGTCTACCACCAGTTCCTTGGTTTTACTGGCGTTGATCTGGAGGTAGTTCAGCTGGCACCAGTCCACAAAGTCTTGGGTCAGACCTCTGTACTCCTTGTCGTCCCCATCAGTGATGAGGCCGACTATTGCAGAGTCATCAGAGAACTTCTGCAGGAAGCACTGGGTGGAATTGTGGGAGAAGTCTGCAGTGTAGATGGTGAAGGGGAACGGAGCCAGAACCGTTCCCTGTGGGGCCCCCGTACTGCAGACGACCCTGTCCGACACACAGCCCTGAGTCCTCACATACTGTGGTCGGTCGGTGAGGTAGTCCAAAATCCAGGTAGTGAGGTGATGGTCCACTCCAGAGTTCTCCAGCTTGTCCTTTAGAACCGAGGGAAGAATGGTGTTGAAGGCACTGGAGAAATCAAAGAACATGATTCTCACAGTGCTTCCAGCGGTCTCCAGGTGAGCGAGGGAACGATGTAGGAGGTGAATGACGGCATCATCCGCGCCAATGCCAGGCTGGTAGGCAAACTGAAGTGGGTCCAGTGATGAGCTTGTTAGGCGCCGAAGCTGAGCCAGGACCAACCGCTCCAGGGTCTTCATCAGGTGGGATGTCAGAGCCACCGGCCTGTAGCTGTTGAGGTCCTTGGGGCGTGAAGTCTTTGGCACTGGTACAACACAGGAGGTTTTCCAGAGCTGTGGGACTCTTCCCAACCTCAGGCTCAGGTTGAAGAGGTGCTCCATCACCCCACACAGTTGGTCCGCGCAGGACCTGACGACCCTCGAGCTGATGCCATCTGGGCCCGCTGCCTTCTTGCCATTAATCCTCCTCAGTTCCCTCCTAACCTGGGTGGTTGAGAGAGACAGGCTGGAGCCTTGTGTTGAGTGTGTATTGGATGCTGTTGTTGGGGGTGGGGAGGAGTGAGCAGGGTGAATAGAGGAGGTGTGAAGTGTCTGAGGTGTCAGAGGTGGAACAGCAGCAGTGGGGGTGGGTGAGTCTGCAGCCGATGTTGTAGACTGTCTCATGGTTGAATCAAATCTGTTGAAGAAATGATTCAGTTCATTTGCCCATCTCACATCCCTCCCAGGCAGAGAGTTCTGCTGTTTGTGGCCTGAGATGGTTCTGAGGCCTCTCCAGACTTCACCAACGTTGTTTTGTTGAAGCTGGTTCTCCATCTTCTGCCTGTAGCTGTCCTTCCCATTCCTTATCAGTCCCCTCAGCTCTCTCTGCACCCTTTTCAACTCCTCTTTGTCTCTGGATTTGAAGGCCCTCCTCTTCTGCTTGAGGACAGCTTTAATTTCTGGGGTAATCCAAGGTTTGTTGTTGGAGAAACACCGTACAGTCCTGGTAGGTACAGTGTTATCCACACAGAAGTTTATATAGTCAGTAATGCATGTAGTAAGGCTGTCGATGTCCTCTCCATGGTCGTCACAGATCACCTCCCACACAGTCGACTCAAAACAGTCCTTAAGAGCCTCCTCGCTCTCCTCTGACCATCTCTGCACTGTGCGGGTGGCTGGTGGCACCCTGCGCACTAAGGGCTCATACACAGGGACAAGGTGCACCAGGTTGTGGTCAGATTTGCCCAGTGGAGGGAGAGGTGATGAACTGTATGCCTCTTCAGCATTGGCATACAGTAAGTCCAGTGTTTTATTGTCTCTGGTTGAGCAGGTCACATACTGGGTGAAGGTGGGCAGTGTGGAGTCCAAAGAGGCATGATTGAAGTCCCCTGATATTATGAGAAGGGCTCTCGGAGATTGTGTTTGCAGTCTGCTGACCACTGAGTGGAGAGAGTCACAGGCTGCATCCGCGTTGGCCGATATAATATAAGAAAAAGAAAGTGTAGTTTCAATAATACATACAGTTTTTCAACGTGACAAAGAAATGCTGATGTACTAAAGGAAAGAAATCTGTCACCAAAACTTTAAATTGTAAGTAATAAATGTGTCATGCCAGACTGTCATGCAATTATAAAACAGAAGGTTTTTGTTAATTGACAGAAACTCATTTCCCCCCATTTCTGTAGTAGATAGTGAAAAAACCCAGCAACATTTGTGCTATTTAATTATTAATTATTTGGTGTAATATCTTTGTCATGAGGAAACCGCAGTGTTTCTGTCCTTCAGGCCTTATGTTTGATACTGCAGCTGTAGGTGATGTAGGGGTTCTGAGAGGCCTTTCTATTCTTTCCTGCATTTATAACATTGCTTCTCAAATCCTTCCCGTCCTTAAACCTTTGCCTGCGGGCTAAGCTGCTCGCATAAGATGAGTGAATAGCTCCCCCTGCTGGTCAGCTCATTCAAATAGTTAAAATCAGGAAATGCCATGACATCTCCCTTCTGAATTGACTGCTGCTACTGTGCTTAATTAAATTACACGGGAAGCGCTTTTGGGACCGAGGTGTGCAGGATACATTGCATTAAAAATCACAGCAGGACCAGCGAGATAGCTAAATGTGCTGCATTATTTTTGTGGTAGCACAAAAAGGCACAATCTTCCTATTATTCACTCGCTAACAGTTCATACGTCGACGAGGCTCTTCTTACAGATGTTTACAGCGCTGTGGCCTGACGAAAACCGCTCCGTACAGCAAGCCTTCTGTCACCGCCGCCGGAGGAGGGACTCAATTCACACTGACGTTTCCCGCTAGCCAATCGCATCATTCTATTCGGGCTCGTTAGCCAATCACGACCCGTTAGGCTGTCTGTCAACTTGACTGTGAGAGCTGGGGCTAAAGACGGAGGATATCAGTGGAAATACTTGAATTAAATGAGTCTGACAAGCTTCCAATTCAAAGGCATACACTGACAAACATCGAGGCGTATGCGTTTATGCGAAGAGGGTAAGTTTGAAAAGTTTAGCAGCGACCTTTGAGTCTTTGTCTTACCTTTTAGTTTTAATCCGTGCTTGTTATATTCTGCAAGCCGAGGCACTGCTAATTAGGCTAGCTGTAAATTATTACTTATATTTTTTTTGATTTAGTAAAAGAAAGTGCTCTGTTCAACTTTCATGGGGGCCAAAGCGGCCACTATGCCCAAGTGTCTTTAACTTACCCTTTAAAGCACCGCGGTAGCTCCTCCCAGCGGAGGGGGCACGCAGAAAATCAGTTAAACGCAAGCCTCTGCCCCCACCCTCCAATGCATTGCTTAGTTTTGGTAGCACAGACTGTCGGGTACTGTGTTTGCAGATGCAGAGTCACACAGCTGAGCCCTGCGTGAACGTCTGAGGGGATCATGATACCAGAGGCCACAGCTGCAGCTGCATCCAGGTCCTCAGAGCAGAAGTAAGTTAGCAAAGTTAGTCGTTATTTGACAGTGCCTGCTATAATAACCCAGCTTCCCTCTGTTAACCAGTTCTCCTGTTTCTGAATTCCCAGTAAGAGCTCTTGTGCCAAGGCGGACACCTCTGAAGCCGTCAGTCACTCAGAGGAGGACTCTGGGAATGAGAACAGGCGAAAGAGTGTGGTATGTGTTATCCACTGATGCTCATGCAGGCTTACACAAGAAAAACGCTTCTTCTGCTTCTTTTTCTTCTTCTTCTTCTAGCTGCTCCCTTTAGGGGTTGTCATATCTGATCCCCTGCTTCCACCTCCACCTATCCCTAGCATCCTTTTCTATCACATCAACCCCCCACATGTGAGGTCTTCCTCTTTTCCTTCTGCCTGGCAGCTCTATATTCTACAGCCTTTGTCCAATATATCCATTAGTCCTCCTCTTCACATCTCCAAACCATCTCCTAACTTTGTCTCATAAATGCTAAACCTGAGCTCATTTGTAATCTTGTCCATCCTTGCACCAGCTGGTGGAAGCCGCCATGTTGACCCACAACATGAATACAGTGGCCCAAGTGGATATCAGTGTTCTGCCTAATTGAGTTTAGTGTATGTGGCTACAAAGCAGCCACATACGTAGTCCGGAGAAGAGAAGTCGTAGGCGTTCTAATGCTGTGGAGGCAAATTTGTGTCTGCGCCTTCAGACTGATTTTCACTCGACCTCGACTGGAAATCGTTGCACATTATTTCAGCCGGCTGTATTTTCTTCACCTGTCACGTTTTCAATCCCGGCAGAGACGAAGGAGGCGAACACACGAGAGCTCCGAGAATGTCAAGTGCAAAAGTCCCAAGGCCAGCTGCAGCGGCACGAGGAGAGCAGGAAGAGGACACGGCAAACAGAAGCACGTGGAGGCCGTCACCTTGTTTGAAGTGATCACCATGGGCAGGAGTGCCATGCAGGTAACTTCGTACACATTGTGTCGCTTTGTTGAATTTAAAAAGGGAAGCGTTGTAATCTCTGCTATCTGTCAGAGCTGCTGATTTCACCCTGGCTATTGAGCAGTTATAACAGGCTATTAAAAATCCCACATCCTCAGTGTAGAAATGGAAGATTCTTAATTGTGTACAATAATATTATGATTCACCGGGTCTTCTTTGATGCCTGAGCAGGCGGTGATAGATGACTGGATTGAGGCGTATGGGTCAGACAGAGACTCCTCTCTCCTCGACCTCATCAGCTTCTTCATCCAGTGCTCTGGGTGCAAAGGCAAGCAGACCTGCCAGCGCGCACATACGTGCAGCATACCAACAAAGGGCTTTGTCTTTAGCGTGCTTTCTGGTTGTTTTTTTTTTAAGGTGTCGTCACAGCGGAGATGTGTCAGAGCAAAGAGGACAGCGAAGTCATGAGCAAGATGGTCGAGGAGCTGGATGAGGTAAGAGGATTTCAGCTCGGCGCTCTGTCGTGTTATTATGTGAAGCATGTTTTGGATGTTGTGGAAGAGAAACTGTATTTGAGTGTTTCAGACTGCTGGTCTGCAGTATAAGAAGTTTCTGGCTTTTCCGTGGATCCTCACAGTCACGTGGCCCATGGATACAGTCAGTACCCACTCACTGCACTTTAAGCACTTCATGTCAGCACTTCATGTCAGCAATGGCCAGTTACTGCTCTTCCATTGTTTTGTAAATGAACTTTTATTTTCTTTTATCAGCTTTAAACACAAAGTGACAAACAAAGTAGTGTGGTATATAGAGATATTTGTGGCATCTTGGTGTTTTTTTACTTTGCTTTTTCTTCTGTTTCCAATATATTTGTTGTTATTTCAGCTACATTCACACGTTTGAAATAAAACGGTCAATCAATCAGTCAAGTAAAGCCGATGGTTCAGTAGCTTGTAGAACCACCTTTAGTTGCAGTAACTTGAAGTAGGAGTTATATGTATGATTTTATTAGTCTCTCACATCACTTTGGAGGAATTTTGGCTTGCTCATCTTTACAGTGTTGCTTCAGGTCATTGAGGGTTGCAGGTATTCGTTAACGGACAGCTCTCTTAAGGTCCTGCCATTTTAATCAGATTGAGGTCTCAGTGACAGGGCCACTGCAGCACTTTGATTCTTTTCTTTTTCAGCCATTCTGTTGTAGATTTTCACAGGTTCTTGGGATCATTGTCCTACTGCGTCACCCAACTATAGCTATGTTTTAGCCTGGCAGACAGGTGGCGTTATATTTGAGTCTAGAGTACTTTGGTATACGGTTCCAGGCCACTCAGTGACTGCAAGGCGTCTGTTTCCTGTGGCTGCACGACAAACCAAATTCATCACGCCTCCACCACTGTGCTGACAGCTGCTATGAGGTGTTTGTGCTGATATGCTGAGTTTGGTGTTCATCGAATGTAGTGCTGTGCATTACATCTCCACTTTGGTACACTTATACTTAGTCTGGTGGTTTGTTCGGATGGAACTTTGCAAACCTAAGCTGTGTTGACATGTTATTTTTTAGAGAGAACAGCTTTCTCTTGGTGTTCATTAAAAGAAAAACAGAATGACAAGGATGCTGTTTTTTATTTTTAATGTAGGAATCTTTGAAGTTGAAGTCTTGGGATTCAGACAGACACCGACAATAAACCTGCAAAATGTGGAAGTTTTGAGTTCAGTGTTGCTGTTCGTTTGTTCACACGTGGTGGATTGACTGAGCATGAATCCTGTTTTGCAATAACATACTGTTTACATGTCAGGCTGAGTTACTTTCATTTTCACATATAATTCACTGAGCGGTTCCACCACAGCAGCAGGGCAGGGTTACAGTTGTGGTCAAAGGTTTACTTTCACTCATCATGAGCATGAATGTCAGGGCAATTTGGCCTTTAGTGATTTATTTCAACTTACAGTACAGTATGCATCTTTAATGACTTTAAACAACAAGAACTGGATGCACTAATTTGAATTTGTTTAGGATTTTCTTGAATATACACAGGGTCAAAAGCATATTTACAGACAAATTTTGTCTCATTTGAGGGTCACAATTTAAGTCTTCTTCTAGACTTTGGCAAAGTACTTACGTACAGTTTGAAGTGATGATCTTGGAATCTACAGTTGTTTAGAAATGCTTGAAGAGATTGTAGAACCTTCAGCACCACTCATTAAAAGATTTTAGTAAGTGTAGGTATATACTTGAGGCTCTGTGTATACTTATGCACTTGTGCATAAGTATACATTTGATAAAATTCAAACTTGTGCACCCAGTTCTTGTTTTTGAATCATGAGTGTATTTAAACTTCTAAGCACAACTGCAAACTGGTTTTGCTTAAAAGTGGCGTATACCCGTGTTTAAAATGAAAAGTCTTGTAGTAGTAGTAGGGGTGATGCAGTACGGCTGTATGGCACTGAGATTAGCCGGTCTGCCGGGACTGTGGCTGAGCTTGACTTCCTAAGCTAATGCTCTGCTCAATTAGCCAAAAAAGAGACAAAAAAGCACAATAAAAATGTTTGACTCCTTGCACAAATGTAGCTTTTACATGATTTTCTATACATGTTGCAAAATTATTAGCATTAATTTTCTTGTTCATGAAAACCTTCAGTACGAATCTGATATACTGTATGATACTAATCACCTGGAAAAAAGCATTTCAGTAACATTTTGGATACTTCAAAGGTCTTAAACTTGCTAAACCTGCTGTCTCTTTCTCTCCTCCGCTGTAGGACAGTGTTGAGTATCCTCTGGTGCAGTCTGGACCGTACGGCCGCTGGTTCCACTCCGAGTTCTGCGACTTTGTGTCTGTGCTGGTGGCTCAGTGTCAGCACGGCATCATCTTCGACGGCTACCTGATGAACACCCTCATCTCGCTGCTCACCGAGCTGTCAAACTCTTGCGTGCGAGCGTTCAGACACACCTGCACACTAGCGGGTAAGAGCGAAACTACGTGAATCAGCATTCAGACACACTTGGGGATAAACTAACCCGTACTTTCGATGTGGACTTCTCTAATCAGCGGTGAAGCTGCTGAGCTCTCTGGTGGGCGTGGCTCTCAGCTTGAGCGCTGGCATCGAAAACAGTCAGAAGCTGTATGAGGTGCAAAAAACGAAGACGATGAGGCAGAAGAGCGCACAGCAGCTGGAGAAAGTACAGAGGAAGATCGCAGAGGTACACAGAGAATGAGCAGGACGAAACTGAAAGGACTTTTCCTTTTATTGACGGTGTGGCTTCTGTGTAACCTTCCTGTTGCTCCTCTAGTTGCAGGAGAACCGAGCAGAGATCGAGAGCATGATGGACATCATCTTCAAGGGAGTTTTCCTTAAGCGATACCGGTACAGTTTTCTCTGACATGCTTCATTATTTAAATGTTTAATCTATACTGCATTATTATTTTAACTCAACTCGGGTTTGTGGGTGTTTGCGTGCTCGTGCAGTGATGTGCTTCCAGAGATCCGCTGCGTCTGTATGGAAGAGTTGGGTTTGTGGATGAAGCTCTACAGTTCTGTGTTTCTCAGCGACAGTTACCTCAAATACATGGGCTGGATGATGCACGACAAGGTAGCCAGCAGCAAAATAACAACAAAAAAATCATCATGGGATGATTTTTACAACGCCGCCTGGCTGCTGTTTATCTTTCAGGTGCCAGATGTGCGTCTCAAGTGTGTGTTAGCTCTGCAGGGTCTGTACGGAGATCCCCTCTTCCTGCCTAAACTAGACCTGTTCACCAGCCGCTTTAAGGTAATCCAGCCTCCATCAGGACCGGTGAAATCTGAATTACCTACACTGCCTTCAAATATCACTGGCTTGTCATGTCATGTTCGAGCCTTAAGAGCTCAATATAGCTGGAGATCTGGACAAGACTTTTAATAAAGCGCTGCTCATAATACTGCAACTACTTCTACTACTGATAATAATAGTAATAGTAACTGATAGGGTTTTTTGTATAGCTCTGATTAAAACAAGCATCACAAAGTGCTTTAATGCTCTTGTACTGTTGTGTTCCAGGACCGGATCATCTCCATGACCCTGGATAAGGACAGTGAAGTGGCAGTGCAGACCATGAAACTCCTGGTGCTCATCTCCAAGTGAGTCTGTTTGATCTGTCATCTAATCTTCTCACTCATGTCTTCATTCTGTTCCTCTTCACATCCACTTCCTTCCTCACTCCTCAGGACATCTGACGATGTGCTCACTCCAGAAGACTACAAACACCTCCTCCAGTTTGTTTACTCTTCACAGCGCCCTCTTGCGGCCACTGCGGGGGAGCTGCTCTTCTCAAGGTATGTCTTCCTATGTCACTTGAAAAACAACTTAGCGGTTTATTAGTGCTTCCATATGATATAGATTGTCTCGGTCAGGCTTCTCAATGCTGTAGCCCCTGCATCTGATACTCAGGATGGATCGAATGAAGACGAAGCGTGTAAGCAGCAAACATTTGCCAGACTGAAGGCTCTGCTGCACTTCTACCAGGAATCTGAGGTGAACACAGACTGGCTGTTTCAAGTCGAAGCTCCAGTCTGAGCTAAGAAAGGACTTTCTTCTCTATTGTGTTATCACCTAGTTTACATCTGTGATGTTGTGAATCATGTAAAGCTTATGCTTTCAGCTGCACAACCACGTGGTGTACTTGGTGGACAGTCTATGGGACTGCGGTGGAGCTTTGCTGAAGGACTGGCCCTCCTTCACGTCTGCACTGCTACAGGACTCTTCCTCATGCAGTCCAGGTAGGGAAATGTGTGTGCTGTCAGTTCCTAATAATCTTCCCTCACCAAAGATTTTTTTGTGGCTTAAAAGGACCGTTTAAAATCATCCACAACTTTTATCTTCCTCATTCTGGTTTTCAGTTGTTTCCTCCACAAAAAAACATGTTAGATCCTCTGTGAACTCCTGCTTTTCTAAGTATGTGTGTGCGTATGTAGGTTTCACCCTTGCTGAACAAGCAGTGCTTGTAGAGATCCTGGTAGCGTCGGTGCGTCAGGCCTCAGAGGGACCTGTGCTGGCAGGGAGGAGTGGAGCGAAGAAGGTCAGTGGAAGATGTCTGTCCTCTCTTTGTATGTGAGATAGCACACTGATAACTCATCATTTAAAAGACATAAGTGTTTATTTTGTTGTGTTTCAGGTAATGAGTGCCAGAGATAAGAAGATTCAGAACGATGACTGTTTGAAGCTCACTGAACATCTCCTGACGGTGCTTCCAAAGCTGCTGTCTAAGGTGTTTATTCCACATGTAGCTGTTGCTATATAAATCAGTGTGATTCTGTATCCAGGCATCTGTGCTGCACTATTGAATTCTGGTTGTTATATTGTAATGTCTCTATTCTCTCTGCAGTTTTCAAGTAGCAGTGACATCCTTGCCTACCTGATGAGGATTCCCCTGTACTTCCTCCCAGAGTGTCTGCACGCTGAAAACACACAGGTATGCACACCTGCACTCAGTTTACACTATTTAGTCATACAGAAATGGGAATGTGGTAATGTGCTTTCCTTATCCTGAAAGAAGGCCTATTCCGCTCATTTCCATCCATGTGTTTTTATTCACGGACTAGAGCAGCGGTCCCCAACCCCTGGGCCGAGTCGCTTGCTACCGGGCCGTGAGAGTCGAGGGTCGGGTGTGAAATTTATGGTTTTCAGGGTTTTTGTCGTTAACTTGGTTTCCCTGGGTCTTTTCCCGTGTTGTAGTTGTGTCTTATTTTGAAAGAAATATTTACACGTTACCTTAGCAACCAGAGAGCATTAAGTGGCAGAGAGGAGGATGTTACTCTCAGTGTTGTCAGGATGCTGCTAATAAAGTTACACAATTACACAGTGAATTTGCATTTATTATTATATTTACAAAATACCATCGTTTTTGTCTTAGTCGTATTAATTTACTTTGTTGTATTTATCTGCGACACCTTAAAGGCCGGTTCGTGAAAATATTGTCTGACATTAAACCGGTCCGTGATCCAAAAAAGGTCGGGCACCGCTGTACTAGAATATCTTCAAATGATTCATAATAGAAGATAACCTTCAAGTGGTTTTTTAACAGAGCGAGGGATTTTCAACACACAATTTCTCAACATACTACTACTAGTTCTGTTTGGTAAACTTAATGGTGAAATGACACTACTCCAATACTCAGCTGGGCTATCGTCTTAGCTTTTTACTTTCATTATACATCACAAAGCCTGCAAATGAGTTTTGCTACCAAATGCGATGTTTTCAAACGTGAGTCGTGTCGCTCCTGTAGGCGGTGTCCAGCCTGTTGACAGAACTGGAAGCTGTTTTAGACGTCCACTCAGGCCCGGCTGTTCTGGAGGGAGGGGCCCGCGTGTTCCTCTCTCTCTGTCGCGAGGAGACAGCTTGGTGCTCCCCCGCCCGAGCTGCTAGAGACTCTCTGGTCCAGCGTTGGGTGGACCGGCTGACAGCACTGCTGGGGGAATCACTCAAGGTGAGTACTGCTGGATTTATGTGGACGCAATTATTGTGTGTCAGGCTTGTATTCATGTATCCTGAAAAAAAAGAGTGATTACCTTGTACTTCTATTCTGATTTTACTTTTACTCATCACGCCTGAAATCCTCGAAATGTTAGAGACTGAAAGCAACTCTCATGAAGTCTGACTTCTCTTACACAGGGTGAAAGTTTCTCTGCTGATGAGGAGAAAATCAGAGAGATTTTAGCCATGCTGAAGAAACTTAGAGCTTTCAACAAGTAAGACTTGACAGTCGTTTAAAGTCAAGCGTGAGTATGGTGCTGCTGATGTGGATTTATGTGGCTGTTTCTCTTCGTGTTTCCATAGTTGCCATGACCTGAGCCAGTGGGGTCTGTTTGATGTGCTGTCTCCTCTCCTGTCAGTAGAGAGCAGCCTGGAAGGAGCTCCACCTGAGGTATCATCCCCGCCTGCTGTGTAGACAAATGTGGTCTTTGTACTGCGCACACGTCTTCAGTGTATTTCCACTTCACTGTGTTTGCAGGTGTTGCTGGAAGTACTGCAGTGTTTGTCCTTTTCCATGATGTGGTCGCTCAGCACCAGCAGTCAAACTCTGACCTGCAGGGTGAGCTACATCCGCTTTACAGCTCAGTCTTTAACCTGTGTGAATGTAGTGATATAGAGATGAGGTGTTAGCAGCGATGTATGTGCACTTACACAGAAAACACTCTATGTGTTCTCAACATTTTAATCATTTTTGATAATTAAAAAGACCGCGTTTTATTTTAAAGTCATATGTAGTGTTTCTTTTTTGCTTTTGTTTGTTTTTTTTGAGTCTGGATGCTTGGGTCAGAGTAAAATTCTCACTCAAAATCAAAAGACATCCCCTCTGAACAGCTGTATTAAAAGTGAAGGAAGATAAACTGCAAATAAAAGTATACTACTGTTCAGAGGTTTTGGGTTCTTTTCCCTGTAAATTAAGGATTTCAATTTTACCGTTTAAGCTAAAATAACATAAAAATAATATAAAACCGGTTGTTATTGTGTCCATGGTGTACCCTTCCTCCCATCTTATTACAGCTGGAATAGGCTCCAATCGCCCTGTGAGCCTGAATTGGACAAATGGAACAAGATTGATGGATCTACCTAGGCTTACAGAGGCTCATTTTCTGTGTTTCTGTGCTGTTTTGTGTTCCCTAATTCAGGATTATCTTTTGAAAGGCTGATTTATCAGCTGGAAACAGTTTTACTGATCACAAAATAATAAAATCTGCATTGTTGAGACTCTGTAGCATCAAACTCTGTGGGTTTAATACACTTCTGAGGGTTTGAAGGTAACTGCTGAAAAAAGAAGTTTCTGTACAACCGTGTGTACTACTTTCTGGCTTGTATGAGTAAAATGTGATGAAGCAGCCAGCTGAGGAACTGTAATGTCTCAGTTGCTCAAGCCCTAATATACTTGTGAGCTGATCGTTTTACCTTCTGCTAATAAGGCAAAATGCTAATGCTATAAAAGGAGCAGTACACACTGTAGCAGTCTAGTAGCAATCTCGCAGATGTAATGATCTATTTCCTAGAAATGTTCTTTCAAAAAATGACATTTTTAAATGAACCTGAACCTTTAAACAGTAATGCTAATTTCTTGACAAAAACAGGAACAAATTTAATTTGACAGTTTCACATCTTAACAACACCTTAGGAAGTTTTCATTAATTATTACTGTATTATTATGCAAGTCAATAGAAGTTTTTAAATCATATTTACAAGTTATTACAAGCAGCCAGAAACAGAAGAATTAGAGCTGAAATGATCAGTCAGTTAATCAGTCAACACTGTTTGTGTTTAGGAGAAGGCGCAAGCCCAGAGGCTCCAGCTGCGTCTCTTCTGCGAGAGAAGTCATCACTGTCTGTCCCACGGTGACCTCAGTGTGAGGCAGCAGGTACGCCTGCTAACCATTTCGACACTTCCTCCTCCTTCTTCTTCTTCTTCTTCTTCTTCTTCTTCTTCTTCTTCAGGCCTTTCTTACGTCTTCTCATTTTTTCCAATTTCAGGCCTTCCTGGGTGTGTGTGACGTCCTGACGGCTCACTCCTACCAGCTACGCGTGTGGGATCCCACCTCTTTCGGTCCACTGCTCTACACGCCCAGCCCCAAACTGCAGAGGGCGCTGTTGAACTTTGTGTGCGTGCACGTCTTTGTCGGCTCAGACTATGACAGCCAGAGCAGGGGTGAGACGCCAGCCTGTTTAAGTGGCTTTATTTTTTCTTATCCTTACCTCACTTTAAAGGATGTTTTAGCCTCTCTGTTCAGAATGATGTAAGTCCACAGGCAGTGGGTGGCTCTCTCTGTGCTCACCTTAAATCAGGCTTTAAGATTTCTGTGTATGTTTGATTGTGAGCAGAGAGGAAATAAGAGAGAAGGGGAATGAAGAAGTACGAGAAGTGAAAGCAAAAAGTCCTGCATTAAAAATTGTGACCCGAGCAGAGGAATAAAAGTATCATTAGCAAAATGAGCTTAAGTACTCTCCCGGTGATGGAGTATTATTTATGGCATGATTGGATTGTTAATACTAATGCATCAAAGCCTGAGCAGCATTAGCTGGTCGAAGTTTACTTTTAATCAGGCCTCCTCTGAAGGCTCGCAGCATGAATCTTTGGGGATCGTAAAAAAAAGGATTAATGGGTCAGGAAAGAGGAGAAAACAAAAATCCGATGCTACAAATTTGTATTCATTTCTCTTTAATCCTTCGATGCAGCGGATGGAAGGCAATGGATAATTTGACCTCTTTGGGTCTCAAACATGTAGTTAAGTGAAACCATCTGAGAAGTTTAAAGGGGAAATGACTCTCTGGTGAAACGGCTCAGCAACTCATGGATATCTGAAACACGACAAGGGGGCCAGCGGCAGGGGGGCACAAAAAGCCAAAAAAGTGTCTAAGGCATTGGTTTTCATTTTTATTTTAACTTCTTTTTTTTTTCTAACCAATGCAAAGTATTAGGATTTAATGTTCGTTTTTATGGCAAGAAAAGTAACTACAGCTGGTTTTTGGAATAAAGAACAGAATACTGAAGCGTGCTCATTGCAGCGCCGCGCGGTAGATGGCACTCTCACTCTGCCGCTGCTCTGAGCGAGCCGCTGATTGAGTGTGCCGGCCCCGCTGTGGTAAAAACATGTAGATATTAAATGCACGGCCACACATTTGGCTTAATAAGTCGCTGCAGAGCCGCCTGCTGACTGTAAATGGGGTCTGATTTCCAACCTGACCTGACAATTGACCCTCAATTACAAAAGAAGCCTTGTTAATGTCCTCAGACTGAAACAGGGTTGACTAATTTGTAAGAAGGGATGTTAGACTTTGTTATGTAAAGCAATGCAGCTTGTAAGCGGATGACGGTGACACGCTCCTGTCTGCTGTGAAATGAAAAAAACAAGATTGACATCTTGGAAATACATCGTTTTTTTTCCCCTTTTATAAAGTCCTTCAAGTAAACTTATGAATTCATCCACAGCTCACTATATCTAAAACATTTTATTATCTTTAGTATAGCGTCTGCTTTCAGAGACATATTGCATCCAAATATGGGGATAGTCTAGAGAAGTCAATAACTGTCCTGGTGGGAATCTCTTAAATGTTCAACCAAATACGATACAGGATTATTGGTTTTTGAACATGTAATAAAAAGCTATTGTTTTATTGGATTTGCCTGGTAACGATTTTGTTCTATAGACAGTGTTTTCTATTAGCTGCTGGATCAGAGATCACTCGGAGGGCAAGGGCACTGAGTTAAATCATAAAATCAGGGCAATCTCTTTCCGTGAGAAAATTCCATTAACTCTGGCTCACCTCCGAGCCTATTTTATTAGCCTTGTGAAAGATTGAAGCCACATGGTGTCACAACCATAACTCCAGCGTTATGTTATCTTTGATATCCACCTGCTAAAGCCATTGTCCTGAAACCAACTAAAACACTCTTTCCTGTGTTTGCTTTGTTCTTTTCTTTCTGTTATATGACTTCTCATCATTAATCACTCTTTGGCGTTCCACCACTTCGCGACCGATCGCACGCCCTGCCTGCTTTTGGGCTCTCAGTCAGTGAAAACTCTCAAGTGGAGAAACTGGAGGACCTTCACAAATGGAGAAATGTGCTCGCAGCCTACTGCAAACTGATAATACACGGAGTGCTGGAGATGAGCATGGCAGCAGAGGTCTTCATGTACTACATGAAGGTAAAGGTGAACTCCTCAAATGAGTAGTGTGACATTATGGGGAAGAGCACTAATAAGCTTTTGAGTAGCGAGGAGTGATTCTTCCTGTTCTGTCCTTTCAAAATAAAGGTTGTTAATATATACACTATTTGATTTTAAACATTCTGATAGTTGCATGAGCTATTATTATTTAGACACACACACACACACACACACACACACACAAAGAGATTGGTAATATAATTAAGTTAGATTATTTTTTTTGTATAAACAAGCAAAAAAAATGACATGTATATTTCTTTGTAATATTTATATTGATGTGAACATAATATACAGGTGTCTTTGAACAAAAGTGCAGCAGCTTTAATCCAACACTAGCAAGAAGACAACTTCTTATAATGTGTTGTGGTGACAGGAAGTACACATGCGTAAAACAAATCGAGTTTCCGTGTACATATCTGGCAGTGATGGGCCTTTAGAAACCAGTGAAAACCTAAAGCTGTTTCATTAAACTCTCTTAAATTATGGTTAATGTTATAATCTTGTGTTGGTTAGGTTGCGTGTGGAAATAAAGTCTTGTTTTATAATATCTGTGGTTTGTTTGGCCTTGTTCAGCATCCAGTTGGGTTTAAAACCCTCTAAAGGACCTTTTCAGTTTCTTCAGTTAGTTTTGTGTTAAGCCTGTTTCATATTAGCCAAAATAAGCATTTCATTTAATATCACAGGGAATCATCTGCTGACAAAGCTAACTAGCCAGTGGCAGCATTAGGCAATAACTCCCTTGCTTTACCCTCTTGGGCAAATTTGGTTGGGAAAAAAAATGGTGCTAGCCAAAATTTCTAACTTTGATACATCAAAACAGTGATGATCCACAAACCAATGGGTGGCATCCATCTTTTATATACAGTCTAGACTTTGTAAGAAGATTTTTCTACTAACTTATCCAAGAAGTAGTTTAGCACATAACTAGAAAAAAACACAAATCGTTGTGGGTATTGAACTAACATGATATAACATGTTAAACAGAGACTTTTAAGGGTGCTGCTGGGTGGATTTTATTGCCTTTGAACCACACCAAGGCTGTTTCCCTCTGTTTTTGTGCTAAGATATTCAACTCAGCCTCAGTTTGTGTTCCTAATGCATGATCAATAAATCCCCAAAATACTATTTTAACCATCTAGCTTCATGTGGTTTTGTGACTTACAAAAGATGAATATGGTTGGGTACTTGAATCAGGACATAAAGGTGCACTTAAAAACCATTTTTATTTATGGAGGGATGTTTGGGTTGCCTTAATCAAATGTAGCGCTTTAATGCTGCTGCTGTTGCTTCACTAAAGATCTTTGGATTAAACGTCAAGTGTCATCGTCTCCCTCTTTGTCCGCAGTATTACAATGACTTTGGAGACATCATCAAGGAGACTGTGTATCGCACCAGGCAGATGGATAAAATAGAGAGTGCTCGCACACTGGTGCTCTGTTTGCAGCAGGTATTGTCACTGAAAAATATAAACTTCAGCCCCAAACTGTCACTAGAAGGCAGCGAGATACTGATGTGCTGTCGTGTGCACCTGCCAGCTGTTTGTGCGCCTTAAGCAGGAGCAAGAGAGCGGCGGCAGGCCTCACCCAGGAGTCCAGACTTTCACCAGCATTAAAGAGCTAGCCAGGCGATTCGCCCTCACCTTTGGGGACCTTGTCAAGTTTCGTGAGTGTGTCGTCCTGGTCCACAGGTTGGCACGTGACCTAATTTCTCTTTTTGTGTTACTTTTTGCTGATATTTTTCCTTTTTGTTCCTAAAGTCTGTGTGTATACATGTTTAGGAACGGCATCGAGTTTGTGTTCCAAGACTTTACTCAGACTCCAGACTCATCTACACCACTGTACCTCTCCTACCTGACCATCCTCAGCGAGTTCTCCAGCAAACTGCTCAGACCAGACAAGAAAGCAGTGTGAGTGCTGAAAGCAACAAGCAGGAGTTTAAATGGTTTTTAAAGAAAAACAAAAACCTCTGAAGGCTGCTCATGTCTGTGCAGGTTCTCCTACCTTCAAAAACACACTGCTGAGCACATTATTGACCTCAGGGAGGAGTGCTGGCAGCCTCTCATCTACTATCGCGCATCCCTGTTGGCTGTAGCCGAGGGGGAGGACGCCATATCCTACGTAAGCTCGGACAGGAAGGCCAACCTGCCCAATCGCTTGCCCTTCTCCAAACAAAAATGGGAAGGTAGGAGAGCCGAGTTCAGTCAAGCACAGAGTGATTTCCTCACCATCACCAGCTGCTTCAGGTGTGTATCCTTTTTTATTTTCAGGAAGAAAGTCCCCCAGTCTGTTTAGCCCTGGTGAGTCCAAAGTCAGCAAGGTGCACAAACCGAGCTGCAGCCCAAGGTGAGCCCAAGTGAAGTGTTTTCAAACCAGCTACGAAGCAGGTCTCACATGAATCACTGTAACCTGACCTCTCTCATCAGCCATCAGGAGAAAGCAGCTGATACAGATCCATTTTCTGTCCCTCTGGATCCTCCACCCAAAAGACTGCACGCTGAGGGATCTGTAATCTGTGTCACCAAGGAGCCAGATGATGGTGATGGTACCGTGGAGGTTGAGCTCTGAGTGTGAGGAGGTCGGGCGAATCGGTGCTGCCGTCTGCATGACGAGACCTCAACAGATGTTTTACTTATGATGCACCTTGTTACCAGTGTCCTCTGTGTGTGGATAGAAACTGGTGGGGTTTTTTTGTACAGTGATCATGCAGCATGTCATGTTTTCAGAAGGATGTGATCAGAAAGGATAAAGGTGGCCATATTCTGCCATGCAAAGACCAAAACCACAACAAATGTGTTTTAATCCACAGCTGAAAATAGTTCCTTATATTATTACCAACAAACTGCTGTTTCAGTAAAGTTTCCCCAACACTGGACTTCCCAGATGTTTAAGTAAGTAAGTAAGTAAAATTTATTTATATAGCGCTATAGTAAACAACTGAGGTTGTCTTACAAAAAAAAAAAAAAAAAAAAAAAAATTCCAATTTGGGATCATTTAAAAAAAGATGGAACATTTTCTGAAACTGTACATGCGATTTGAGTGGAGTGATACAAACTGGCTGATTCAGGGACCAGAAGTACAAATTGTTGGTTTTGGCCTTTTAATGGAAAAATAATGACCAACACCAGGATTAATCTGGTGTTATGATTTACAGACCACTTTAATTTGAGGACCATTTGTATCAGTATGTGCATAGATTATTATTATTTTTTTTTTAAACATACAGCTTTACTGTAAAAAAATACTTGATTTTTAAAAATGACACTAAATACTTTCTCTTTTAGTTTTCCTATTGGACACAGGGTCAGTTAAGAATTGTAGTTTTTATTTTGATACCTGCTACTTATGTATTTAATATCAATTAATGTAAATTAAAAAAAAATATTGCCTTCAAGTTAATAATATATTCTATACTTGGAATAAGTTAACAAGCACTTTGTTACTTTTTGAAACAGCTGTACATTTATGTATTGTTGTGCACAGAAACATTGGTTAATCTAGTAAATGATATTCTCTTATCACTAACAAACAGCGCAAACACTTGAAATGTGATATAGATAATTTTCAGCTGGTACAGATACACTTACCAGCCACTGTGTTAGCTACATCTTTTTCACCGCACGTTAATTCAAATTTCCAAATCAGCAATTCGGTGTGTGCAGGACCTGGACAAGATAACCTGCTGAAGTTCAAATTGGGTATAAGAATGGGAAGGATTTAAGTGACTTTGAGTGTGGCGTGGTTGTTGGTGCCAGACAGGCTGGTGCCAGTATTAGCTGGTCTCTATGGTTTACAGATGGTCTTAAAAAGATGAAATATCCAGTGAGTCACAGTTCTCTGGGCGAAACTTCCTTGTTGATATCGGAGGTCAGAAGAGAATGACCACACTGCTTTGAATAGGAAGGCAACAGTAACGCAAATAACTTGTTATAATCAAGGTATGCAGAAAAGCATCTGTGAACAGCAGCAGAAGACCACTCCTGTCAGCTAAAACTAGCTATGATTTGCACAACCTCCCCCAAACTGGACAACAGATGACTGGAAAAATGTTTCCTTCATATAAAGTACAACACTGAACGTAACAAAAAGCATTTCTTTACATCACGCACCACATTAAACTGCACACTCTGTTTTCTTTAGTCTTCCATTAACCAAGGCTTTATTATTAATTTAAAGAAACACAAAACATTTGAAAATGGTTCCTTTTGTTCTGTCAAAGTAGTCAACTGAAGTACTCTGTGACATAGAAAAAAAAGGTCTAAAATACTTGCTCAAATCACATTTACAGCACAGCAAGCACAAAATAAATATTTACATTAATTTATAAATTTATCTCTAATAAATTATAACCCCATCTCGCACACACATTAAAGTCATAACGAATATAGGTCTGTACAACAGATGCTGTGTGTGTGTGTGTGTGCCTGTGTGTGTGTCCAGAAGGCTTAACGGTGGCTTGTTTGGCATTTACAGCAACCTCCAACTGCACTGACGAGTTTACAGCAATATAGAAAACACTTTGTTGTGATCACTGGAATGTAAGACTAGCCAATAAGTTCGATATCTGAATCCAATCAGCATGGTTTTTGTCCAAAATACAAAACAAAATGAAAAAAACAAACAAACAACCAAAACTCCCGGAGCTCCAGTGTGTGATTTTTATGTGACTGATTTCAAAACATTTATGTTTAGATGAAACAAAACTTGCCCCAAACATTATTGATGACCAACCATTACATGCAGAAAACAACTTGTTAATGTGTGGGGAGGGAGCAAAGGTCTAACGTGTTCACTCGTGACATCTTGTCTGCCGGGCTGTTTACTGTAAGTGTGAAAATGTAAAACGTCTGGTTCAGTATTGAACTACTGTCTGTACTTTAACGACTTCTTTGTCAAATCTGTGTCAGCATGCACGTTTCTCCATCTATTTGCAGAAAAAGAATATGGCACTCTGGCAGTGCTTGACTGCATCTTTCTGGTTTACTCTGTTTGGTGATGTTTGTCCACTAACCCAGGTGCATGACTTGTGTTTCTGAGAGTGGAAGGTGCTCAGCAGCTACACTGCAGGATAAAAAACAAAAACAAAAATCATTCGAAGTCATCGTCATACTCATATTCATCCAAGTCCAGGTTGCAGTGCGGGGTGGGGATCTCAAAGAAGTGTCTCTTTGTCAGACCCAGCTCACTGGAGATGTGCTGCCCTAAAGGGCTCAGTGGATTTTCATACCTAAACAAAAATACACACAGACAAAACACTCAGTGTCATCAGGGAAAAGATACTTTAACACATTTTAAACCGTCACGAAACAGAAGTCAGAAGTAGTCAGACCAGTTTTTCTTTGCTGTCAGGCCTCCTGTTCTTTCAAATTTAGCAATGTGGGATAAAATTCACAGGCAAAGTTTAGAACAGTAACAGTGAAACTTTGGAAAGAACAGCTGATCAAGCCTCATATTTCCATTCTAAAAACGTCAGAATGCATTCTGACATTGACTGAGGCCAGTCAATTTTCCCCTCCACCTGTTCCTTCTTCACAGCTTCTATACTGGCCTCGACCCATAGAAGTCATTCAAAGTCATTCAAGAATAAAACTGAATTTGACCAACATTTACAGAAACGTTGGAGACATGGTTGATATATATATCTGCCTTCTTTCAGAGAGCTAGATGAAGTTAATGTACCAGGATATCAATATAACAAGCGAGAAATTTGTATTATTTTTCCTTTGATTTAGTTGTAAAGTTTATCAGTTTATTAGCTTTAGGGGTGAGGGTGATTGGATCTTTATTTAGAGAAACAAGTATTCCCATCTAATTCTTAGCAAGAAAGTATATTCCCCAAAAATGTCAAAGTACTTTTTCAGTAACTTGGGTAACAGGAGCACAAGGCATGAACAGAGGTGGAAAAAGTTCATTCCCTTATTTTAAGAGGAAGAAGGATAAAAACAGAAGGTGTCCGGTTCAAAAACAGACTCCCAGGTCCAGGCAGTGGCCACGATCATGACACCCTGCTGGCTGACATTACAATTATCTGCCCTATGCTCAGATCAGTGATGGGACAGGTAGACGCTAGGAGTGGGTTTAGGACTAGACTTTCCCAGAGGAAGAAGAGGAGAACAGCTGAACCCTGGTGGCACCCTCAGTTTCTTACCTGCTCTGGTTAGCAGCCATGCTTTAGATTTAGTCGGTAGTGTTCCTAAAACCGCCACACAACATAGCTGTCAACAGTCTCATTTATCACAAACTCGCTCTCAGGGCGGCATTGAGCCATGACTCCTGAAAACTTAACAACACAGTGCACTCTCACTCATCTTATGACTTTATCTATGCCATCTGTGAATACTTTACAGCACACTTTCACTCTTCACACAGAAAAATGACTTTACTGATAATAATGATGAATTTTAGATTTACATAGTCAAGCTTAAGGTTATGTGCCTGCTGTCCAAAACAACTTTAAGTAATCAGATATATGCTTACTAATAGCCACAGTTCATGTTCCATCTTATGTGAACAGATTACATTAAAGGAACCATCATACAGATGGCATTAATAATACTCAAATAAGGATAAAATAATCAGTAATTGCCTCAAAGGGGAAAAGTTCAAATTAAACTGGAGGCACTACGACTTTCAGCTGCTGTTGTTCAGGCTTGCAAGCAAAATCAATCCCAGTTTTATTCTCATTTTTTGCACCAATGAGAACAAAAAAAACATCCAATTGCAAACAAGGAGGCTAAAGCTACCATATTCCAATTTATCATATTGCATCAGCTATTCATCATCAAACTTCAGAGACCTCTGGTGCCGTCCTAAATGTAAAAGCATTTTGAATTTGTAAGAAGAAAAGAACTTTTTTTTAAGACTACGAGTGGACATGAAAGTGAATCCTTTTTTCTTTTATCTTTGCTTAAGAAAAACTAAATGTTTGAGAAAAACTGAACCTTGGGTTGTAACTGCTGCCATTTCTGGCAGACCTGTGAGTAACATCACACTTACACATCGTTACACTGGTCATTGCCTGCCTCCTCGGTTACCAGTATGTCGTACTCCTCTGCAGCATATTTCTCCCAGTTTGACAGCTCCTGTCCGTCCGTCTCCACGTCCTTAAAAACACGACAAGTTACATGATCCACTGGCAGGAAAACGAGACACGATGCTGTGTCAAATGTGGTGGCATCCAGTCAGAATTCAATCTTGCTCACCCTTATCACAGAGAACGGGTCCTTTTGCTCGTGGTCCAGGTACTTCTCGATGTTGAAGAGCGTGTCAAAGAAGATATGAGCCATCTTGCACCTCTTAAGATCCCGCAGAGTGATCTTACCTGGACGACAAAAATCAGCTACTTCAAATGGAACATTTATGTTTATGATATTAGGTAACTTGTATCTGTCTATATGAGGTTTAGCCTAGGAAGTAGTACTGGTAACCCAGCTACAACATCTACTAAGTCTTTTTACGGTTTGCCTCATCTTGGGGCGGAGGGAGGGATGGGTGTGGTGTTTTGTCCGGAGATTAAAACAGAGTATGGCTTTGGTGACAATATTTCAAACTCTGGCTGCAAATAACGATTTCCCTACTGCTTATTTGGACAATAAATACTTTAAAAGGTAAACTATACTTAATGTTTACTTTCCTGTTTGATTATATTAAATTAAGAAAGAAGAAATCTGAAAACAAAACTTTTTTTTAAAAAAAACAATTCAGGTCATAAACTTAATTTCACCTAAGTAAGCTGTGCTGCTTGGTGACTTAAACAAAGTGATGGAGCGAATTTCTATCACACTGTGGATAACACCAGCAGCTGTCTCTCATCTATCAGTGTCCCCTCAGATAATGATCAATGACCTGGCTTCAAAATGTGTGTGCACGCATGCCACTGTGATTGTGGCATGCGTGCAAACTACAATGTGAATGTCTGAGTGTGTATTAATGTAAAACAGGTCTGACCTTCGACCTCAGGCTTGACAAGGTCAAGCATTTGGCAGAGGCAGTCCTCAAAGGGCAGCGGCTCAACAGCCATGGCCTCCAGCTTCTGGCACTGCTCCTCGTAGAAGTACTCCAGCTCATACATGCTGAGCACCCCGTCCCCATCCAGGTCCATACAGCGGAACCAGTACTCTATGCTAATCAGACATAGATAACGTGAAAGAGGAGGGGCCAGACATGAGCGCAGATGAAACCTCTAAGCAAAAGGATGTGGCTGAGTGTCAAGATACCTGGTGTCAGTCTTCTTGTCTTCCTCAGAGATGAGGAACCAGACGAAATCAGCGTAACTCAGCCGCCCCTCCTTATACACTCGTCTGTCCCTGACGGAAAACACACAAAACTAGTATTAAAGCTGGCAGTGGAGACTAGATAAGACTTTCATCTTTTTAAACTTGATTACATTTACCTTGTTACTGTTCCTGAGAATATTCTCTCAATCATCTTCTGTGAAATGGCTGGAAAACAAATACACAAAGGGGTCACTTCCAATCCACTGTGTTTGGAAGAAATATCTCTTTTCCCTCTTAGGCAACAGCTCCTTCAGTTACTATACAACTTTTTCACAACACATGTAATCCATTCTCACAGTCTGTAAATCCAGACTGGCTAGTGCAGCTCTTTTTTAGCTTGACAATGCTATAAATCCTCTGGTCATCATTTCGACTGTACGGTGTTAGAAATTGTGCCAGACTTGGCGTCATTGGAATCGAGTATATATGCTGCTCTCTTATTGATCTCGTGTCTCATTTCCCCTGCTTCACTCACAGACCATCAACCAAGAACATGTGGTGTGGAGTGTGTGGGGAGGAAGTGTCAAAGACAAATCTTTTTTTCCTGGCTGTGTGTTTGTTTTGTGAGGAGTAAGCCCGGACGGACCCAATAACATTTACAAATGCCTTTTTTTGTTCTATGTAGTTTCAGCCTACTGACTGTGCTGCCACTGGCAGCAAGACTTAAGCAGAGTTCATTTGGTTCTGATGAGGCTGAGCACTCCTCTTCTATCTTCTGTATGCATTTTTACAAAATACATGTTGATGGGACATAAAGAAAAAACTATATTGACCAAACTAATGATTTAAAAAAGGCAGGGGTGTGTTTGTGCACCTTGGTCATTGTGTCCTGCTAAGTCCTTCTGGTCTATGTAGAGGTCGTGATCGGTGTCCAGCTCCCAGAACTTGCAGTAAATAACATAGAAATGTTCGTAGGAGAAGAACTCTGTCAGCTGGTTCACATCCTCTTCTTGCTCCAGCAGCGCCACGTTCTACCCAGCAGAAAGTAGAAAAATCTCTCATTATGATTATAGACCAGTTACTATTGAAAATGATTCTTTTAACAGTTTATAAAGTCCCATCCCCCAAAAATTGAAGTTAATATGCATTTCCATATTGATGTGATTTCATTATTATTTTTTGAAAAGAGAAAAAAAAACATATTAGATGTTTTAGAGTCCAAAAAATTGAGAGAAATGGTTATTATACATCTGTTTAAATTTAAAAAAAAATGCAGAGTATGTGAATAAATACCTGGAGAAAGTTACTCTTCCTGAGCTCAGAACATGTTATTTTCCCCGTCCATGACCGGTTCACATTGTAAAATACCCTCTGAATCACCTGAAAAACAATGGACAGTCTTATCTTTGAGATAATGCCTTTTCCGTGTTTCACTACAAAGTGCAGTGGTGTATAATTAAGGCATACCGTTGTGATGTATCGCGAGTGAAAGTCTGGTGCCTCTTTTAGAAAGGCCAGGCCCGGGTGTGAGTTCACTACATCCTGGGAACATAAAGAACAAACCAGCTCACTTTGATGTTACTCTGCTTGATTTATAAAGCCAAACAAAAACAAAATAAACAAACAACCAAGCGATAAAGATCACCCCGATGACACGCTATGCCTTCTGCACTAACAAAAAGATACGCTCAGTTAAATTCTGCAGTTATTTCCAGGCACCAGCTAAATGACAGACAACATCTGTCTTTCTTTACAGGTATACAAAGCACATGACTTTCAAAGAAGGAATGAAAATGAACAAAACTGATTCACACATCAGTAGCTACCAGTGTTTATAGTTTATAAACAGTGCTATGTAAAGAAATTCTCCTTTTTAGGAAATCAGAATTTTCTTTGATTTACAAATTTTTTAAAATTCTCGTCCAACTTGTTTTGGGATGAGCTTGAGCCCTTTTTAACTGACAACAAAGTGTTAGGAAGGCCAAAAAGAATAGGTTTACTGAGTGACCTTCTCTCCTTTCTAACGCCATAAAGTCACAGTGAGGGTGCTGCATTTCAAGTGAACACTGCAGCTATATTCTTGCCGTGAAACTCCCTCATGTCGCTTCTTTATTCTACTCCCCATCTTTCTACTGGAGGAAAGAATTGTTGACATAAATGTGAAGGCGGCAATGAAATTAAAAGGCCTTATTTTCAGGGCAGTCGTCGTGCCTCTTTGACTCTTACTGTGAGAAATTAAATCATAGAGAAACACATAAATCACAGGGCACAGGAAACAGGCGGGGACAGTCAAATCTACTCCACTGCAATCCACCTTTCATTCATCAAAACAGTCAAAGGCGATTCGCTGAGTGGAACCACACAAATTAAACGGCGTGAGCCACAAGGCATCTCTGGTGGTATGCTAACGGGCGTTCAGCTCAGATCGCCACTTCTGCCAGCATGAAAATGAATCAGGTGTAGGGTGGGGCGTGTGTGGCACACCAACAGCTTGTCAGCTGGGATGCGAATACAAATAGCCGCCACAGCAGGTCCACATGGTAAGAATTTCCAAACAGTCAATTAAACCTCTCTTTTGAGGACAATAAATGAACCATAAGTCCAGGTTTTTGTGACTATTTTAGTACCATAATGCATTTATAACATGAGCCACATTTTCATCTCTATCAGGAGACTCTTCTCTCATAACACTATATTCCAAGCTTACAGTAAGGTGGCTGAATTAGTCCTCCGCCACATGAAAAAGCACAGTCTCAGCAGGGCAGTCTAAAAACATACGTCCAGTTTGCACCACCCAAGCCAATGCTATTTTGCCATCCCACACTGCCAAATCCAGCCCTCTCCCTGGGTGTGCTACAGCCAGTACCTGCAGGAATGGAATAAAGTCATCTTGTTCCAGGTAATTACAGCCAGGCTTGGCCAAGAGGTGCACAAATTTAGAAGCGTCATCATGACAGGTCAGCAGAGTTCTGGAGGAGAAAAGAGAGAACAGATGGTTACAAGGTTACTCCCACTTTGGCTGTTAAGTTGCCTCTGTCTGTTTTATCATTCCTTCAAAAGCATAAGTTTGACAATGTTGTACTAAAAAGTGCTTATGTGAAAGTATAATACATTCTGAAATTAAGATTCTGTATCGCTGCTGGGTGATTATAAGCATGGAGTGTTATGGTAGCAACTCAAAAATAATGGGAGTGTCTGTTGTGGCCTCTTCTAAGAATGGCTCAGTCATGAGCTAAAGTCAAAGGGCAAGTCTGTCCAGTTCTCTGGAGGCTTAAGATATTAATACAAGAGCATGCCTATTGCACACAACCACATTCAGTGCAAATCACCAGTATAAAAGCCCCTTGGTATTCCTTTCAGTTTCACGTAGAAAGACACTGAAAGGATGTTTTCATTTATACACTGTATGTATACAGAGGGTCTTTCCCCTTGTGATGTTTATGAGGGCAAAGATTTTTGTTTAGGAATGAAAAGGAAAATGCAATAACAGCAGAGATAATAGCAGTGTATGTTATTCCCAGCGAGTGGTCATCATTGTTCAAAGGAGATTGTTTAAGCCATTTGGCTGTGAGTGAATGCACCAGTGGTCTAGTGACAATAAGAGAAGCTATTGTCTTACTTTCTCCACATAGCCACAAACTTGTGAACGGACACGAAGCCCGTCCTGTCGCCTCCAGCTGAGCAGAACAATGGCACTTTCCAGTAGAGGGGACACTCACAGGCCTATGGAGACAAGGTGGCAGAAGAAACGGGGTAGTGTGTGATCAGGATTTAGAGAAGATAGAGGAGAAAGATTAAATAGAAATGCAAACTCCACAAAACACATGTGACCATTAATGCAGAAATGAATAGTGAAAAGACATCAGAATCAGAATGAGTGTTTCACGGTTTAAAGACTTCCCAGAGGAAACCTAGCTGTCATTGCTCTCTTTACTCAGGTTCCCCTCTGACCATCACCAACCTTCTTCAAGGTCACGGAAATAATATTTTTCCAGGAGGTTTTAAACATCAGCAAACATTCGTACAGTCAGGAGCTAAATGGCACTAATGAAAATAATTTGCTATGTGGCAGCTCCATGCTACAAATTATCTACTCACCTTGGCAACCTGCCCCATATCCTCAATGGTGGCTCTTTCATTTGGGAATTGGGAAAATATTTTCTCAATTTTGGAAATGAGGCCGTCAATGTTAAGGTTGGCTTGGGGACGGCCCTGTGGGAAGTAAAACTTGGGAATGCTTTCACTCAGTGCTGTGGTGACTGGCTCCTCCGTCCTCACCTGAGCCTGGGATGAACACAGAGAAACAAGCAGTTAGCGGCTGATGCTAGCAAAGGCTAAGACCACTCAGCTCAAGTATTCCAGCATGAGCTCGAGGCTCGTCTGAACACAAACTCTACACATTGCTGGCATTCATGTAACTATACCTCTCAGCAGCCCAAAGGCCATCAGGGAAGAGTTGTGACTACTCAGCAATCACAATTATTCATGTGACTGACATTTTGCTCCAATACAAATTCACTAAAAGATAAATAATATCTACCAGTGTTTGTAACTTATAATCATTTATTTATGAAACAGTGTCAAAAGGATTTAAGAATTTAGGGCTTTAGACTGGATATAGCAATCTGCAGATAGTAGAAGTCTATAGTCATGATGTGGACAACTTGTGCTACATTAGTCAAATGATTGGTCTAAAGGGTGTTTTGTTTGAAATCTTAATGGAGAATGAGCAGTTTGTACTGAATAATGATTACAGGCTACCTGTGGCCAACTACAATAGGGTATTATACTAAATTTAGTCTTGCAATCTTTGTGCACTGTGATTCAGATGTAAACATGGTGACTTAAAACAACAAGTGTGTTTTAATAAGTCATTTTAAAACTGCTCTACTTTTGTTTCCACTTAAGGAAAACACAGAATTTCAAGATTTTATCTTAAATGTTAGGATCCATGTAAAGAGAAGTGAAAAAAATAATTGCAAGATTTTACTACAAGCTTCCTAATAAATGCATGTAAATGGAGAGGCACACTATCAAACATGGTTCATGGCAGATGTTATGGATGGCTCTTTCAAGTACCCAAGTAAATCACGAGTGACAGTGTTATCACTTAAACGAGTGCTGTTCGTCTACGGCCACTATGGTTGTCTTTAGTGGAGGGAAACACAGCTGAGGAACTAAATGAGTTTCGGACTGCAATGTTATGAATGTGTGCCTCAAAAGGAGAGCAACAGCTTTTTAAAAACAGAAAAATGAAAGCCTGCCTTTTTTATTTGTTTTTGTTTTAGCTGTGGGTATTTTTCTTCTTTATTATTGACTGTGATCTATTTTATTCTGTTCTACGAAGCACTTTAGAGTTATGTCTTGAAAAAAATGTTATACAAATAAAGTTTATTTGTTTTATTGGCAGGATATTATAGGCAAGAAACAAAACTGAAACAGGATTAAGTCAGGGATATACTCTGAACACAGCAGAGGCTAGTGGCTTGAAATGAATGTATTCACCTTCGATGCTTGTGTTTGTGCAGTTTCCTAAGTGATATAAAAACCTGCCTTTATGTTGGAGCTTGCATACGTCTGTGTCTGTTATTATTACTATGATCCCAGGCAGAAAACATCATTTTTTATTGTCAGAGCTTGGTTGCTTGTGCTGTATAATATTATTTTGTTCATTTATGCTTTGTTTAACCATGAAAACATGTGTTTCCTGACTATGGAAAATAACATATTCTCTATTCTAACAATGGAGACATAATATTATGTCCAGGAATGTCACAGTGAATCCAACTGACCACACCAACAGAGAATAGCTGGCATATTAGGAAGATATCAAACTCACTGATAAAAATGACCACTGTGTCACTCACACGGTGCTATGAGCCTTACACATAAAAAGACAACGCGCTCAGTGCCAAATGAGTTGTTATGCTGCACTTATCACTATGCAGACTTTAAAAGACGTACAAATTACCTTGTAAAATCATCACTAGGAACTTGAATGACTGTGTAAACATTAGACTACTTCTTATTGTTGCTATTTTATTGCCATTTTATTATTGTTGTAATTTTAATGTTTGTTTGAAACAGGTCTCTCTTGTAAATGAGACAGTGAGTCTCAATGGGACTACCTGTATAAATAAAGGTTACATTTAAAAAACAAAACAAAAACCCAGTTACTAAATACAGCCTGAGCAGACTATACTTTGCTCTCAATCGTCATTCTCAAAGACTATTCAAATGAGTCAACAATGCTCTAACCGAATCATTTTGTGAGGCCTCTAATAACTACATAAACACACCCACACTTTGCTCAGTTAAGACACCAAAAATAACATCTTGCTGTTTCTTTTGGTCAAACATGTATTCTACCCAAAGTTTATTAGACTAAGTCTCCATGTAACATCATGACTGTAACAATAAAACATTCAACAATAGCTTAGAAAGGCCTTAAATTACAGATCTAAACATAACAGGATGGTAAATCTTTCCTTGCCAGCTTCTACTTATATGACTGTTAGTACTGTCTGAAAATGTTTTGTTGTACTCTAATAAATGATGAATGCTGCTGATCCTCCGCTCTTGTCAACTGTGTTGGTGTGAGCCATGGCTATAAAAGGACATAAACATCTCCCGTTGCCCTGCCCCGCACTGTCCCCTCTTTCTCTCACTTCATGCTAACCGCTAGCAAAGCTCTTGAGCACAACTGCTAAGCCACATGACATTTTACATATTCCCCATGATGTGGTCTGAAAGAGGACAGAGAGGCAGCTGTGCATAACATACCACAAAAGATGAAACACCATCCAGTACGCTTAAATTTCCTACATCTCCGTACAAATGAAGAATACCTTCATTAACAAAAAGAAGAACTGATTGCACAACAATATTTCACATGACACAGCTGTGCGTGAAAGCAAAGTTTACAATATGCCCAGAAAAAGACTTAACTACTACTTTGCCTTTATTTGCCTAATCCGTTATTGTACTTTAATTAGTAATTGTGCTACAGTGACATCTGAATACCAAGAAAGTAAGCCCATAAATACCAGTCAACATTAATAGACCTGTCCCCTCACTGAAAGGCCAGCAAAGCCTGTTTGACACAGCATACACTCACACAAACACCTGCCTGTCCTTGCTGGAAGGCTCTCAGCCTCTTCTTAAACCGAGAGGGCAGAACAAAGTCACATCCACGTGCCAGCAGAGCCAGCTCCTTCCTCAGGTCAGGGTCCTGACGCAGGGATAGCTCCTTCATCCTCATCCTCGCTCCACACAGGACGAGGAACACATAAACATAAACAACACTCAATCCAGCGTTATCCCCTTGACCATGCAGTCACCACTGTAAGTTAAAAGGCAGTGGAAGCAGTGAAGCTTCTCTGTGCGTATGTCCCTGTGGTTGTCCTCCGTTTGAGTGAGAGCCACTTAATGCATGAGAGCAGCTGCTACTGTGACTCTCTCTCCCATTCCAGATCTGGTCTCACAATTTCAGCTCAGCCTGCTGCTCTGTCCCAGCCTCTACCCAACATGCACACGCACACACACAGACGCAGCAGTGTCAGGGAGCCCTTGCCTCAAAGCTGCTGGGGAGATAAGGAAGAACTGGGTGCATGTGTGTGGGAGTCACCTAGTGTATGTGTGGGATGGGAGGGGGTTCAATGGATCTGCCCTTTCCAGTTTGCATTCCTGAGTCCTCATTGAAGGTTATGTAAAGAGACAGACCTGTTGTTGCAGCTAGCAGTCGCCAGAGTTCAACTACAGGATGGATCTCCATATGACAATGTCACACTGTTCAAGCTAAATGGTTTTCCTTCTGAAAGCTTCCACAAAACAAAAAACTTGGGAAACTGACCCCCTTATTCTTTAAAAGGCATCAGGGTGCTAATGAGAAAATTCAGAATAAACCCCTGAAGTGATGGAATATAATGAAAGCTGCATATTACTTCTACTGTCACTAAATTTGCCTCCAAGCATAGATTACAAAAAGAGATTGAGCCAGAACAAGCTACTGATGCATGGGTATGTAAAGTAAATAAGAAGGGTATTTACTATTTAATGACAGAAAACAAGGGTCCACTCATCAGATCATATCTAGACAGCCATACATTTTCCCCATACGTTCTGCATGCTGTCTTCTGGTGGTTTTTGTTTTGCCTTCCCTTCGCAAGCTTAGGCTGCCAGCCATTCCACATCTTATTATAGTTGATGGGCAACAGAGTGAGGCAACGGGACATGCCAAATTCAAAGACTGATGACCGAACCAGTCCGTGCCTATTAAAAGCACCACCAAGCACTGTTTGGGCAATCCAAGAAACTAGATCTGGAAAAACATGAGTGTATCTTTAGTCCTCAAACAAACATCTACTTCCGATTGCTGTTATCCTGAAATGACAGCAATTACATCAATTCTCCATAAACGCACTGATCTAACAGCTGTAGAGTTGCGTTGACTGCAGAGATTGTAGACAGGGCAAAGCCCAACGCCTAAACACCTTCTCATGCAAGTAGCTAATCAAACAGAAATGTCATAGAAATGTCCGCATCAGAAGACTATGTAAATAAACCTGTATCTGTTAATGGCATTGTCCATAGAAACTAAAAGCACACCCACTGTATTTTTAGATGACAGGACTCCACAGTTTTCCACTGGTTTCTGCTCAGTCCCAGTCCCTGGCGTCTTCCCTACAGGATGCTGCTGCTGCTTGATAAGCTGTTTGTATACATTCATTTCACATCAGCTGCCTTTTGCTGATGCTCTCAATACAAATGAAACGTAGAAAGGAAAGCACAACCAAAAGAAACAAAACAAAAACACCCCAACAAACCCTTGACCAGATTCAAGCTTGAACTCTCATCTACTGTTCAGTCTATTTTTGCACAAGCAAACAAAATGTGAAGTCTGTTCCATAAACAGAGCCATCACGACACAGCAGGGATAACAATGTGTTGTTTTACACATGTAAAAATAACCCCATGGGTGTGAGAAGTGATGGTGCACAGGTTCTGTATAAAGTTTGTGCTTTTTAATTAACTAGATAAGACGAGCTCCAGCAGGCGCTATAACAAACTAAATCATCTTAGGGCCACTCCAGGAAAGTTGTCTGAACAGCACCTTGAGAGGCAACTATCTTACAGACAAGCTGCTAAACATCCCCGGGCTGATGGGTCACTTAGTAAACAGAAAAGCAGGAAAACTCAAGCTGACCCCATAATGTGTCCAATCTCTAAACTGTGAAATCTGATTTGTACACAACAATATGTTAAGTCATGTTGACTTAACCGAATTACAGATGAGATTATGAAACACACTGTTCACTGTTAGAGACCTCTGGCAGATCTACGTGTTAGCATTTCAAGCACTCAGATGGCAAGATGAAGGTGGATTTTAGATGGGCTTCAGCAGACTCATACTCTACAACTATGATATTCAAGAGACCAAACCCACCAATCCTATCTGAGAGTGACATGATTTCTACATCCAATCAGTGGCGACTTAAACCATCACAACCCTTTGGTAGAGCCACAGCTTGTTCACAGAATGAGAACAAAGCCAGTGTTGCAGTGAAATCCAGAAAGCTCTAACTCAAATCCCCACAACTGGGATTTGAGTTAGACCATCTATGATGGGGATTTGGGATACATGTGAATATTTGTCAGACATTCAACTGAGTAACTGATAACACAGTGGTCACAGACAGAACATGATGTGAGTAACAAATGTCATAGCAGTCTAACCTAGATATTTGAATGAAAATCAATGTAACCAATATGAACAAGAAGTAGAGCAAAGGAAGAAGCTGTAGCTGAGACACAGGCACACCGGTACTTGTATAACAGCACTGCAGTCTGTTTGTTTAAAGATTAGGTTGTAAATGAAGTTTGTAAAGTTTTTTTCTTCTATTGGCACCATAAGATATTTAAGCAGGATGATAAAATGTTGATGTACCGTACTTTTTTGACATTAATGGCATAACTAGGTAATAGGAAATAATATGTCAAACAATTACACTTTTTATCAAGATATTCAAATCTCATGAAAGTAGGAGATGCCACCACTGAAGAAATATGCTTTCAATGCATCCTGTAGTTTTACAGAAAGCTCACAGTACTAGTTAAAAACAACATTTGCTATTGTACAACGTTGACGCACAAATGACTGAGACTCCAAAATAATAGCACTTGCGGGAAACACTTTAACACCTGGTGCTCTCTGACAGGTCAGACAACTGATAACGTGACCCCAGACCCCCTGCTTCAAATAGCTTCTATGTTGCTGAGTGCAACCAAGCATGTTTTAAAAAGATGTCTTAAGAAATGCACGATATACCAAATGCAGATGCGGAGAACAGAAAAAAAAGTGAAACCCTCAAATGCAATGTGCTCTCACTGCCCTATATTTCAATAACTCACTGTTTGACCAATTGGACTCCTAACACTGAAGTGATTTTACGTGTTGAGCTACACAGCAGCTCTGAAAGCCAAGCATTCACGGGAGAGCTGATATTTACTGTACATAGTGTAAATAAAAGACCTGCGACTACATATCCTGACAATGAGCAGCATCTAATGGAAGCAGTTTCAAAGGAAATTACGCAGAAGATGAATGTGCTGCCACACCTCATCTCACTGGCAGAGTTCTGGGTATCCAATGCCAGCACAAGGGAACCAAGGCTATCTATATCAGTGTCTGATGTCAAAGTCAGACCAGCTGTTCCAGGCTGCATCAGTGTGACATAAATCGAATTTTTTAGTAATCCTTTGAAGAATGCATCTGTATGCAGGAATTCATTTTGTTGTCTTAAAATAGAAGTATTGCATTTATTCACCCTCACAATCCCTCTAATATTGAGTGACACAGTGTGACCACATGCCATGACACATCACAGCAGAATATACAAACTGCCCAGCAGTTGCCTTATAACTGATTGATCAGCGGAGAGAGGGCATTAGCGGGCAAATTTCACAGTGGTGTGTGAGAGTGCGTGTGTGTATGTATGCAAATATCCAGAAGTTTAGATTCAACCCTCCAACTGTTCAAATGATTAAGGCTCAAGATAAAGAACAGAAACAAAGAAAGCCCCTGATAGACAGTTAAAGATAATCGATTACTCTAGTTTCAAAGAGTGACTCTACAATCCACACTTCCTCTTGTGGTCAGGCTATTAAATAATCAACTATAGCTATGAAGAATGAGGTTTTACCTCAACCCCAAAATTTATAATAGATAAAACTGATGGACATTTAATTAGTTAATTTCATTTTATTGTCCTCTATTGAAATACGCTGTTTATCTGTGCCTATAAGGCTGTGCAGTAAGTTGTAAGACCATAGTTAAGCATAGTTATTTATTTTATAACATACTACCACTAGTGCTACAACTGGTCCTGCTAGTCATGTTTCTAATATATAAACATGTAAGTTGAAACAAACATTAGATCTCATTCTCCTGCTCTGTTATTTTACATGTCTACTTGAAGATCTCCTCATGCACCTCTTTAGCATGTCACTAACATGTAGGAGGTGGGGTCCTGAGGACCGTATGCCTCCAGCTGTCTCAGGCTGTCTCACTGTCATCACATGCACTAATGTCCACAATCTATCACTACTCTAGGCTTTCACGTTGCACTTCTCATCCTAACAGATTATGAGTCCTTGAGCAGATATACAAAATATTTACGGGCAGCTAACTATTTTGTGTAGATTGTTTTTAGGCCATAATCTAAACAATCCAAAGCAAAGCACCTTGGACCCAGCACAGTAAGAAGTACAGCACACAGACTGAAAGAAGTAACCAGAGTGCCAGGGACAGGCTAGGTTCAGACACTCCCACTTCTCATACCACACTAATTCATGGGTGAGGCCTGAACATTTGGAAAGTATTTGACTAATAATCACTACATACGCCTACAGACAAGAAGGCTCCACTGTGACTGGGTAGAGTGGACAGCCTCTAAATGTCTTTGATGCTGTAGGTCACTCAGCATCCTCTTGTGGCCAGTGAGAGCAAACAGAGATCCCAGAACATACAAGTAAGGGAAACTTGACAATTAAATCAGTGTTAATACAGAATTTAAAAAAGAATTACAAAAAAAACATTGCAAAGACAGATGTTAAGCAAATATAAGTGAAATCCACACTATGTCCATTTAGAAGTAGCATTAAACGGGACATGTATGCTTTGTATGACAAAGCTCAACTTATGACTAAAACAGAATTTTTTTTTTAGATTGGAAAAAAGTAACTAGGAGGAGGATAACATTAATGTTTACGAACTTTTCATGTGAGATATTTCGATGCTAAAGTAAATTATCAGTGGCAGAAGCCAATGTTTATCTAGTGTGTTGCATCAGTGTTGCACTGGTTAAAAGTTGTTTTAGATCTTGTTTAATAAAGTGTGATGAAGAGGGAAGTTTCTTTTTTCTCCCTTGTTTCCATGTTGCAAAAAGGAAAACTAAACAATAACAACAACAAAAAAGGCCCCAAAAACTCTACCACTTTTGGCTAAATTAGCATTTTTAACACTGACCCAGAATTTCAAGCTCAGACATGTCCTTTTTGCAAGTACATTAAGTTTGTACGTCATTCATTTAACTCACAATAGCATAGCAGTTGTTCGGGTCATTACTGACTGGAAAATCAACAGTTTATGATTTCAGCTAGTTTAATTAATTAGAGTTTAATGAGCCAGATAAACATTATTTGATCCTAAAATGGTCAGAAATAACAAGAAAACCCATAGTTTTCTATCAAATAAGGTGACACATAGAGACTGCATTTCCTGTTCCACATCATACTCGCTTTGCTGCTGCCCCACCAAAAGGCCCATTCTGTGCCACGAAAACCTTGGTTTAAATGTGCAAATATGGATTTAATTTCAGGTTACTGTATGGATTGCACAATACTAAAAAGATATGCAGATAAACTGCCAGTTAAACATACAAATAAGTGCATTAAAACTATAAAGATAAACTTACCAGACTGATAAGCTGTTGTGTAAAAAAATGCCAAGCCAGGATTGCTTTATAGTTGGCTTACCAGAAAGCAAAGAGAGGTTCCCCTTTCGACTTTTAAATACATGTTTACTATCAGTATGCAAAGAGTTTAAAATATTCAAATCATTGTGCAACACACCCTCAAGTACCTCAAGGTGGTTTCAGGAAGAAAAAGAACAGGGTGGCACACCTTGTTTTTCATACTAGTAAATCAAAAACTGTCTACAGCTGGCACAATGCAGAACTCCTTGTTTAGTGGATCTTAGTATGTTTGTGGATTTTTTCCTGTGGCACCTTAAGACCTTTTGGCTAAATTTTTCAACAATTAGTTAAATGCTTACTAAAAAACATGGAAAATATTTTTTGGAGTTATTGTTCGAATACACAGTTTACCTTCTTTGTGCTGAGAGATCTCCGTAGTACTCTTCCACTTGGTCCAGTCATTCTGGTGTTACTGCTACTTCGGGAAGGCAGGGTACTGGTAGATGGGGTGCCGAAAGGTGTACTTAAGGGAGCAGGCCTCTTCTCTGCCAGGTTCTTCTGTGATGCCACATTGTTGTTTTCATTGAAGCTTAACGACCTTTTATCAGGAGCGTCCCCAGTACCTAATTGAATAGGCTGTCCACTTTTGATTAGATCAAGATAATTTTTGAGTATTGACTGAGTTGTAGGATCACTCAACCAGTTGAGAAATAGCTCGTCTACTTTCATTTTAAGAACCGGCTGGAGAACTTGTGGTGACGGCATTTTGGGCAATGTCGTCTAAAGCTTCCTCTGATGACCGTACCTGCGAAGAATTAAAAGCATCTTTAAACTCACACCACCAATATCTGCCTCCCACACAACGTCCATAGATGACACGAAACTGTCAGAGCAGCGGCGCTGAGTAGGTCACTGAGCAAAAAAACATGACACGAGCAGTAGCCCTTGCTTTGAGTACAAACCAACACTCACTCATGTTATTGAAATTTAGCGCGAAGCGTCAATGCTTTAGCCCATAGGCGAAAGTGGAAAACCCATATGACTTCAATAATGTTTCCAGCCAATTTTAATCCACCACACGTCAAAAACGGCTGCATAAAGTAAACATTTCAAAA
Source organism: Mchenga conophoros (assembly GCF_057382185.1). Taxonomy (NCBI): domain Eukaryota; kingdom Metazoa; phylum Chordata; class Actinopteri; order Cichliformes; family Cichlidae; genus Mchenga; species Mchenga conophoros. The sequence continues at coordinate 15,836,944 of NC_140541.1, forward strand.
GCTTCTGTTAATTAAACCTATCCTTCTATGGAAGAACGGGGACTACAACAGGTTTAGCTACTATAGCTTTAGCAGCTAGCGCCAACTAGCCAATAAATGCACCCACCTTGCCGTGAATGGACAGCAATGCAAAACACGTTAATATGACTCTACATTTCCTTCATAAGCGATGATACTCAGCGTACGTTCGGCTAACAGTCAAAAATAAAAGCACCATCGAAAATCCGGTGACATTCATTTCACTGGGAGAAAACACAGCAGACAGGAACAACTTTTCAGGCTCTCGTTCCCCTGGTAACCACACAGCGTTATCGCGAGATCGTCCACTCTCCGCGGAGTCAGTAAGCACTTGAGCTGACGCACACCTGTTAAAATTTAGAAGTGTGGAAGTATTTCTCATATAATGGTTCTATTTCCCCCGCTACATAAGCCTATTCTAACACTGTAGTATTCTCATTTATAAGTAACAACAAAAGCCTTACTGCCAAGTCTGTCTCAGTAAGTATTAGAAGTGTTTTCAAAGAAACTAGGCCGTAGCCCGTCGACTTGGACTTATTAACGTCCAATGATTTCATCTCCTAAGTTTAATAAGTTCATTTTTATGACTGTAGTATGTAGTATTATAGTGATAAAAAATATATAAGCATGTAATATAATACATAGTAAGTTTACGATATATTGTGGATTAGTATAAATTGTATGAGGTTGCTATTATTGCTTGTGCATCTTGAGACACTAATTTAATACAGGCGTTCATTCAGTCTTTTTCTCATTTAACCTGTACATCTACATTCCCTTTGATAATGTATGTTGATGATATGTATTGATATGTTTGTATGATGTCCAGCGAGAGCTGTTCATCAGTGCACTACTCATTTCCATGAAACTAGTCCTGTGTGTCCAGTTTAGCATCGTACAAACCTGATTCCGACTGTGCATGAATAACAATGATGCATGTGTGTCCAATTTCACTCTGTCTACTCAAAGCAGCTGGACTGAGCACCTGCTGTATATGGAGCTGGACATACTTATTGATTACTGTGCGGAGGAGTGGCCCCAGACATCTGGCTCCCTCATTGCATCCCCCAGCATAGAAAACAAGCAACACAGGAAAAGGTCAGTTTAGATTATTGATACCATATATGACACCTGCAATAAAAGAAAGCACAGTGGAGTATTTTTTTTTTCATCAGAAAGGCATGCTTTATAACAGACCCAAGACCCAGGCTTCAACCACTGATTTAATGGTTTGGTTTTTTTGTACTTGAGTCTTGTCTACATTAGTAAAACTGATTTCATGATCACAGGGTCGGTACTAATGGTACACCAATTTCACGTGGAATTCTTCTCATTTACACAAGCACTGCAGCCAAAACTAACATGTTGGTTATTGTTTGTTTCTGTGAAAACAATGTTGCTGGGTAATTATGTTTATTATGCAGCCAACAGAACAAATTTTGTCTGGACTAATCTTTCTCTTTTGGCATTGACTGATTATGCCTGTAAACATTTTTTCTAAACACCAGTTTTTTTGGCATATGCGCTGTGTGTAATTATTTGTTTCTAATGACTTTAATTTACTTCACTGGAGCTTTATGACTTCTGACATGACGGATGTATTTTCCAAGGTGATTTAGAATTTTTAAAAAGTTACTTTTTGATGGAACCCATACCGCAGTGGTATGCTGACAGGCTTTACTGATGTTTCTCTTTCTTTTCGGCATGAAAGACCTTGGGGACACCTATCACTCCAAACCTCTATCTCGTTAATAAGAACATTCAAAGTGCCTGTAGCTTTGTTTTTAAGAGCGCATTAACGGCGGTTCCACAGTTGTGAAAAATATCGACTGAATTCCTCTGATTGCTTCCCTTGATAACACGAGTAAATCAAATCTGAAACATCCAAAGTTGTCTGAGGCGCGGCACGTAATGAGAAACCTCTTTGTTCTGTAGAGCAGCGAACCTTACATGTGTTTTAGAGCCCAATCAATATCCGAAATGAGAAGAGAAAAAGTCAAGGTCTTGAAACTTTAGACTTTGCAACTTTTCAAAGTGTAATTATAGTGTACAAATAGGATTTTACCCAAAGCAGTGTGCATGTTGTTTTTTCACGCCTTGAAGGACATTTCAAAGGTTTGGCCGAGTCTGAAACCACAGGGGGACAGCTGGTTAGCGTAGGAAAGTGTTAGTGAGGGGTTTATGTGTGCAGCTCGCCCTTACTGCTGTCAGCTATGCTATATGGGCGCTCTGTGAAGTAGACGATAAGCAATCTGCTCTAATAAGGGGAGTGAATAAAGTTAAAAGTGTTGTGTTGTAGTTATGTGCTGTAGAGAAATATTTGGACCATACCGTACTCACATACTAGAAAAGGCAATGGGCCATGGTTATTTTAAGGTTTAAGTTTGTTTGACATTGGTACGTTTAGCTACTACTCTTTTCTCTTCATTTAAAAGATCCAGATTGCAATGTGAGATTTTTTTGTGGCTGAAGTTTCACATAAATTACTTACATAGAAGGAGAGCAGTCTTTAATAAGTAATGTACGGGTAACTTTTGTTGTGTAAAAGTGTAAAAATGGCTTTAAAACATACTGTAGACGGACAACAGTGTCTACAGTGCTTTTACTTACACTCAAAGAAAATCTGATAGTTCTCTCAAGCTGTTTTTTCTTGAACATCTTACAGGATCTGATACCAATCCAAACATCTTCACCTTTGACTTTGGCTTTCATTCAGTAGGGACGTTTACAACGCAAAGTCAAGACAGTGACAAATTTGTGAGCAACGTTGCCACCTTTGTCTCAATTGCTTCTAAGTGGTCTTAACCTCTGTTGCACATTTGTTTTAAACCAGCTCATTTGGTACATTTTTGTACAAGGCAGAGATAAGAACAAGGCCCAATCAGACAAACAAATGACTTCTCCATCTGCTTGAAATTTGACAAAATGACCCAAATAGTTTTAACATATTTCCCAGAAGATATGTGGAATAGCAATGTAATATTTTCTTTTCTGTTTTATGACTTTGAATATATAACAACTAAATAAGTACATGATAACAGCGAGTTGAAAAGATTTTGATTGTGAAATGGAAATAATATGCAGTTACTGTTAAGTTACGGTGATATTATTCCCCAGTCGTTTTGCAAACACAACAGAAACTAGTAGAAAGTGCTTTCTTAAAAACTGTATTTCATTATGTAGTTAAACTATTTGTTCAGCTGCAATTTATGCGTATGTTGTTTTAACTTTTAATATAACTCATTGTGGCACTGTTCTCCTCAGCGACACACGAGCAGACTTTGCTTCAACATATATTGTCAAATGTGTGCTGCAGAAAACAGCAAACTGCATAAGAAATGATTTTAAGCTTGGAGTAACAGGAGTAAAAGTAAGCAGTAGATGCGTAAAAACTAATGCTGATACAGACGCTGCTTCTTTTCAATATCTCAACATTTAGAGCAACATATATGGTTTTATCTTTCCCAGGCATCTCCTTCTTTTATCTGCGCTCCGTAGAAAACACAAGTGTACTTGCTTTAGTTAAAAACATACAATCCTACTGAACCAAGAGCCAGTGTTAGTGCTGGAAAAACACATTTCAACCTCTCTGCCTGTCGATGGGACTTTTAACATTTTAGAAGAGTAGATTTACATTTTTTAATGTTAGAGGTCTTATTAAAAGTCCAAATAATTGTATATATAAATTACATGGTGGACTATAATGAATGTAAATCAGTGTAGGAGTAGTATTGACGTGATTAATCATTAGATTTAAATCAAAACTATTTTTACGAGCAGATTAATGATCACAGTGCCTGTTGTTGCAACTGTTTAAATGCAGGAACTACTCAGGAACCCACTTAGCTGGAAATATTTTAAGCACAAAGTTTCTATTCTGAAGTGCATTAATATAATCAGAAAGTTGCTCCCATCCTCACTAGCCTTTATTAGATTATTTTTAAGAATCTTTATTTATTTTTTTGCTGTTGTTGTTGTACAGCAAGTGATGAAACTCTGGCTGACAGGGTGATTTAAACTCTCAGATTCCTGTGGCATGTAATACAAAACAAGGTACACGAGTTACCACAACAGTCCTGAAATGTCATTTTTATATGCCTCTGCCCATTGTGCACTGTGTTTGTTTTATTTCCAGACACTGCTGAAATAATTGTTAGCATAAAGCAGAAATTTTACAAGGATGTTTCTATAGTCTAGTGATATTTTTTGAGCAGAAATTGCTTTGATCTTGGTCTTAAACAATCCTCTGTTTGATATGGCTTTCAAATGAACTGTGGTATGAACCTCACGTTCCGCCTCCCAAAATGGCATCGGGTAGTGATGAGCCTTCTCGTAGCTCTTTCATGGCTACACTGTAAACACGCAACGCTGTTTTTATTCCTTAAGAAAATCACAGACGCAGAATCAAACTGTCTTCAGTCAACATTTAGATTCCTAATATGCTGTGCGAAATGGAGCCGCGGAGGAGGAGACTTCTTTCATTAGACACTTCACTGAGGCTCTGAAGTTCACTCCTTCCATCTGAGATGACTTTAAAAGAGAAACAATGCATCTGCCTATTGGGGCCTTTGGAGATTTTCTCTCTCATCACATATTAATGAAAGAGGTGCATGTATGGAGTTGCAAAGCTTAAGCAGGAAAACCTGGTTTTGAGCATACCAAAGAGAGTCGACAGATATATAGATATATTTAATGGAGTCGTATATAGTGTGTCTAATCAACTTGGTATACTATATGTTGTTTCTCAGGTGAAATGCTTTGCAAATTTTCTTCAGTCTAGTTCTGCAGATGCTATACAAGGATGTAAAATGTGTAACAGTTGCCTGTAGAGGGTGCACTTCACTTGGGATGTGTTAGGGCTGTACTCCTCTCACTTGCTTTCTAAGCAGACACTGATACATACACAAACAATTCACTCAAGTGTAATGATCTTATATGAGGCACACAGACAGCATGAATCAGAGGTGAGTTCATGCCAGTTATTCTGCTGAATGCACCGTACATCAGTTTCTCACATTGGCCTCCATTTCTCCTTTAATGAGACAGGCCCATCAAGACGGAGCGGGAGCTTTTTGATATCCTCAGAGGGGCATGGTGAGCAGACACATTAATGCTCATAATTCATAGCAAATCAAGGAAGATTTTGTTGGAACAGAGGATCACACCAATTACCAGTTGTTTATTGTTTGCTATTGTTGTGTTTACTGCAGTCTAATCATATTTGGAGGTCGGCCACAGCACTACATCAGCTCCAAGTGGAAAAGCTCTTTTGAAGCCTTTCATTTCGTTGTGCCATATTAGCTGCACTGAGCAGCCCTAGACAACATGCTGCCTTTGCTTTCAAGATAAAAAGAAGCAAGCATTACATCACTTTCTAAATAACTTTACAAATTAAGAAAATTGCAAGTAAATTGGTCACCTAGAAAAAACAAAAAAAAAGTAAAACACCAGCCCATTAAGAAAAATGTGTTTCATCTATTAATTTGCTTCGAGATAGTAATCGTTTCAATAATGGCTTGAACATGGGAACGAGAGTTCGTGTTCGATTCTGGGCTGATGTTGTTGGTCGCTAATGTTTGGCCAGACAGAGCTCAGTCTTTTCCCTTCTTGCCCCTCCTATGGAACAAGCAAATTCGTGGCATGAAAGCAAGAAAATCATGGAAATCAGCAAGGCCTTCATTATACCAAGGTCATTACATCTGGCTTTTATCCTCCTCTGTACTTATAGGAGGTAAGAGAATCCTATTCTCCATCACCCAAGGCCTCACCTTTGAACACACACATGCACACATAGGCTTACACCAGAGCCAGCATTTGCTCATGCACGGGCACACACATATACACAGGCAAACACACGTAAGTTTCTCTTTCATTTGGCCTGCTTGAATTTCATCATTCATTTTTACATCACATTAGTGTGGTGTGTTAGTGGTCGACTTGTCTGCGTGTAGAGGGCGGCTGTTACTTCAGGAAAAGACTGAATAATGCACGGGAGAAGGCAGGGAAAGGCTCAAAGGGGGTCTGTAACAGAAGAGATGATTGCCTCCTTATACTATACATATATATGGCACAGTTAGGGTGCACACAAAGCGAGGTAAATAGATCAGTGTCTTGAATCTTGCTTCACGGTAAACTGGAATGTAGGTGGGCTGTTTTTGGGCCATGCAGTAGAGTAAGAGTGCTTAGTTGACTTTTTTAAATGATAAATCACACTTAAATGTTGTGTCCTGTCCCCTTACATCAAAAAAGACCAAGAAGATGGAAAATATAAGCAAGAGTTGAGCCAAGTGGGTGAAATGTGCTGCTGTTTTGTATCATTAAATCACATTAGATTATTCTTGGAAAAATGGCAAGTATTAACAGCAGATTTAGTTTCTCTAAGCAGTCAAGGTTATTATTTCAGATCTTTTCAGAGACATGCGAGTATAACAATACATTAAGTTACTTTAATTAGGCTATTACTTTCAAAATAACCCAAACCTACAATCTGGAGGGGAAAAAACTCTCCACCTTTAAAGTTAATATTTTTAATGGGCATCACAAGACAGTTGAGTCTTACTCAATGCCTCCTTCAGAAAAAGCAATAACTGTGATGTTAAGGGGAAGAAAAGTGTTCTCTTAATGTGCGCCAAAGATGGTCTCATTTGTCTGCCTCACTGGCTGTGTCTAACTTAAAACTCTCGATTGATCTGATACCACCAAGAACTGGCCTGCATATTAAACCAAAGCTGCGATACATCTCCTCTAAGACGGATGAATTCGGTGCATGTGTGTTTTAGTGGGCTCGTGGCTGCGGTCCAGGTTTGGATTATTACAACAACAAAAAAAAGCTGAAAAAACCTATTCAGCGTTTGCTGTTGTACATTAATAGTCATACACACCATAATATCCCTCAGAAGTCCAGCTCAGCGCCTGCCAACACACATTGGCCTTCGCTTCTGATGCTGACATCATTTAATCTTTAGGAGGAGCTTGAAGTTTCTATCCCAAATCCTTGATCTGGTTCACCTTACAGGACGAGCCTCTTTGTCTCTAATCCAAAATAAACAGACGCGTTATTGTATTCTCTCTCGTCCAAGGCACACGGACTTCTTTGCCTGTCTTTAGGTGAAGCAGTCTCTCTACTTTGCTGCCCATCCACATTGAAAATAATTAAAAGAGGAAAGTGAACACAAATGTCCTCATCTGCTGTGCATGGGAACTGACAAAAAGCCAGGAGATATCCCTTTTCAGAAAAGCACGCGTACTGCCAGCGCATAAACACACACAAGTCCTTTGTAGATGTATGCGGTACAACAGTATGAAAAACAATCCTCTGTTGTCTCACTGTTTTTTTGTGCCTGGGTGTTTTATAAGCATTGGAAAGGATGCACACTTCTCAGATTAGGACTGGCAGAAGTGCTCGGGAGAGTGCGCCAGGAAAAGGATGAACATTAGGCACCTGATCAGACAGGATCAATGAAAAGCAATTAGATGATAAGTCTGCAGGAGCAGGCCTGCGTGCGCACGACTGCAGGGGCCAAGACCTTTACAACAGCCAGAAGAGTGAGCGAATAAACATATCTCCTTCAGCCTTTATGCAAGAAGTGAATAAGGCTGAAGGAGTCTGTGACGATCTGTTTAGCGTAGTACAGTATTTATGTGCGTTTGTCTGCTTCTGTCTCCTTGTGCGGCTTATGTGTTTTGCCTAACATCTATTGTCATAATGATGTGTGATTATTAAGGGAGCAGGGATTTCACAGCAGGGGAAAAAAAAGGGGCTGAGCCGACAACAGGTTGGGCCTCCCTTTGTGTCTTTGTTTGAAAGCTCAGCAAATCCATATTCATGCTCCCAGTATGCACACAATAGCAATATGCAACACATTTGTTTATAATCTTTGTTTATTTGGGTTGCATACATTAACAAATTCCCATTTCGTACTGCTGTAATTCAAAGAGGAGGTAAAAGGTAACGGTAAGGAAAGGTTTCTCGCAAAAGAGGTGGACACAGTCTCCAAGAGCTGATGCATTGTTATTTCAGTTCTATCCATGGGAGAGTTTAAGCTCTTGCAGTAGGCTTGCTATTAGGCTAAACCAGGGTGCGCTGTGTTCTGTGTGGGTTGAAAAGACGAGTTCTGACCATTAGCGTAGCTCCCATTCCTGGTTGCAGAGTACAAAAGCGCATAAGAGTTTTTCTTCCAATTTGTGGGTGTAATGACGACACACACAACAAATAACTTGGCGCTTAATCCAGTCTTTGTTAGTTCATTGAAATATTTTTCCCTTTGTCTGCTCTAACTAAAATATCCATCATTTGTGGCCCTTAAAACTAAATGGAGGTGTAAACATAGCGTATAGGATGCAGTAAAGTGCCTTTCCTCCTTACTTGATTCCTGCATGTGCTCATTTCCAACACTAGATGGCTGTCTGTGCTGTGTATGCCTTGTGTCAGCACCAGTGCAGCCTCTTCATGCTGCTTTTTATTGGCCTTAGAAATGCAAGGCTGAGCAAAAGATTTTTGTTAATAATGCTTTGAGACACTCGGGTTATGAAAACACAGGGCTGCACAGACACAGCACCCAACTTAATGTTTTGATGTTTGAATTTGCCAGCCCTTCGTTTTTTTTTATGATGTCACGAGCAATGGATTAAATACACTGTCATCAGAAAAGTCAGTTGCAGATTCGCACACACGGAGGTGAAAGTGCATTTGAGTGCATTTAAAAATAAACTCTATGTGATGTCAATTCTAATATATATTCCACATATTTCGATCTTTTTAATGTGGTTTAGGAAAGACTTCAACTAAGCTGACAGATTTCAAAACAAGTCAGAGGTAATGCTAATGTCAAAAAACCCACCAAACACATAATTTATCATTCCAGTTATCGTATAATTATTCTGACTGCAGTGCCATTTGTGTATGTGCTTTGTTTGCGTTGTTTAAGAGGCTATTTGTAGTTTCATTATGTGCAGTAAATGGGACCACATAGAGCACTTGCTTGTATTGACTTTGAAGATTGCATTTCTTCCTTCTTCAGAGGCCGTCCGTCTCTTTAGCCTGAAGCTCCCAAACCACACAGCCGGCCAGTTCATGGTGGCCTTTTATTATGATGTCAGCACTTCGCTTAAAGAGCATTCAATATCTCCAGGACGGCCGTTGGTGGAACATCAATAGAATAACACAGACGAGCAATAGATGGCTATTCCTCATAGCCGGTCAGTTCATTTGCTCATTGATTTATTGGTAGCTGACAGTGTAATGGAATTAAGTAGCAGTGATTATCACAAGCAAACAGGTTATTTGTTTGTTTGTTCTTCCTGCATCTGTTTGCAGAGTTTCAGCACTAGCTGTGCACAGGTGAAAGATTACACACGCGCTTACGGACACGTAAATAGATCTACGAAAACTCAAAGTCCTACTGAATTATTTGAACAAAATGAGAAAGGTCTCAAAGTGCAATGTATGTTATGTGATTTATTATTAGACAGGGTAAAAACTAGGTAATGCAAAGGAAAGAGAAATGAAAGAGCAGGAAAAACAAAAGCATCCCCGATAGAGGGGAAAGCTATTGGACACAGCCTGATTTTCAGGCCTATTAAAAGATGGTCATCTAGAAAGCAGGCGGAACCTTGTAAGACAATTGAACCAAAATCACCCACATAAATCAGAGCGTGATTACCTCAGGAGCTGGAGTTATTGGGTGTTAACGTTGCTGTGCACGCGCTTTAACTTATTAACACTCTTAATAGTGAGGAACAGATTTTAACAGAAGTCCTGCAAAACCCGAATGAGGTGGAACAACAACAGCAAACCAAAAAAGAAGTAATGCATTCAACTGGTGTTGGTCTGTTTCATCTCGACAGTGGCACCTTGATGCTGAAGTCAAAATCCTCCAAGATTTCACAAAGTTTGGCAATTCTGTGTTGAAAGGTTTCTCTGTTTTTTTTTTTTTTTTGGTACATGTGTACAATCATATCTCTCCATCTCCATCTACTACAGCATCCCTGGTTCTGTAATTCATGCAAAATGAAATGAAAACCTTCTTAGCAATATGCAGATTTCTTTATGCAAAACAGCATTACCTATGGTGCGCGGACGGCAGCTAATGCCTTTGATCAGTCTCTCTGACATTCTAACTACTGAGAAGAAAAGAACTTAAAAATTGTAAAGGCTCTTAATTGAAGTGAACATAAAAGAAGATACATGGTGTTAATTGGTATACGCTAAGAATAATCTAGACCTTGGAGACCACTGTCCCTTACCGGCCCCCCTGCCAAAGTGTCAGGATTTACATCTTTAATTCAAGATTTCCCCACATTAATTACCTCGCAGGCAGCGAAATGCGGATTACTTCATTTTAAAGTATAATAAACATCCAAATAGCCCCTCCACCCTCCTCATCCATGAATATAAATTTTGGTTAGTGTGCAAAAGCAGCACTGGGTCTCGTGTTCTTAAAGAGGTTGTGCAGCAAGCATGTGTCTCAGAAAGAATTTGAATTTAGTAAAAACATAATTGAAGTACACATTGTTGGATGAAAACCTTTAATCATAACAGTTCAGAGTTATAACAATAAAGTTAGAACGATGCATATGGAGATTTAAAGATGAAATTATACTTAGAGGTCACTGTGCAGGTGTTACACCAGATTGTTTTGGAAAATGCAGAGCATATTTGGCATGGTATCATTGGCATAACGACTAATTTGTATGTGTTTCTGTGTGTGTGTGTGTCTGTCTTTTCAGTGAGGTAAAGCAATTTGAACACTGGACTCCAATATGACCTTTGATTATGAGAGGAATAAAGCAGTGCTCATATCCCAGGCCTCTCCGTTTCCTCTCAACATGATGAATGGGACACCCTGAGCTGCAGGACAGAACAACCATTTGAGAATCCAGGGTGACACACACACACACACACACACACACACACACACACACACACACACACACACACACACACACACACACAGAAGTGCTGACAGACAAATGACACTCTGATGGAAAGTGAAGCACTTTTAAGCCCTTAAATGCCACCACCACCAGCAGCACACACACACACACACACACACACACACACACACACACACACACACACACACACACACACACACACACAGTCTGTACTATTCTAGCCGCTGCACTTATCTCCCTCCCTTTAGCACATTTAACACTATACTGCCCTTGAAAATAACCAGCTAAGTTGTGGCTTTTATCTCGTGAGCAGGTTCATGTATGGATTTATTAGTGGAAAATAGACACATCTACCATGGCTTATTGAAACAGTTTCAAACGCATCCCAATGTGGTTAATATTATGCAGTTTATTAAGCAACAATAAGCAATTTATGTAAACACAGTTCAAACGAGCGCCGCTCCTGTACACCTTAAAATCCTCCTCTTTTTTTGAAGTGGTGTTATTTTGGGGATTCATTGTAATTTATTGGCTCAAAGTGCACAATACAGTGTTAAAACTGATTTGATATGGAAACCTGCAGGGACATATTAATTAAAATAGCAATCTAATTAGCATTCCACTGTGACCTAAAAGTTGAATATTATTAGAGCTGCAACCGTCGGCTGTGATGAAAAGAGCTTACATGACAGTGAAATTGAAATTCAAAGAGCTGGAGATAATGTACACACAGATCAAAAGAACAAACGGTGGGGAGAAAAATAACACACCAAGAAGTTTTACATTTCCTCACAAGGGGGAAAACCAGTGTGTTGTGCACACTCCTGCACCCACATTCACACACATGAAAACACTGTTACACTCAGTATTAGGTAGTTGAGTATAATTTAACCTAAAAATGTAGCACGTAGAAATGTCAGCGCAGTGACAAAGAACTTACACTGGTAATGTAATAGCAGGTAAGTTCACTATTTATAAAGTTTAGGAGGAAGAGCAATTTGGGCTGACATGAATATTTTTATCTTTAGGTTATAAATTGGCTGTTGATGTTTTAATTCACATCAGTTCATATGAAGACATAATGTTAGAAAGTTGAAAAATGTATCAATAATACCAAGTAACGTTTTAGTTTTCTACTTACTCAAAGACTATTTTACAAGTTTTAAAGCCTATTTCTCTGCTGGAGCAGGGAAAAAGTACCCTAATTGCAGGACCTACATTATACTTTGTGATCCAATAATAGGAATGTGTCGATATGCTGGCTGAATATAGCAAAGAAGACAATATAACACATACTGTTATCAGTTTGTCTGTTGTGCTACATAATTAGTTGTACATTTTTAAAGATAGCGTGAGGAGCTGAAAGAGCAATGAGGATTTTTTTGTTTAGCTGGCACACACAGGGCATAACAACAAAACGTTCTTATCAGCACTCCTGACTTTCAGAATAGTTGCATAGTTTTGGAAGTATTGGAAGTATTTTAAAGTAAGTGCTTTCTATCTAACAATCACACACATTCGCACTTGAGGTTTATTTTACTCAAGCAGCCAGAGATTCAATGAGAATTAGGTAGCTGACCTGCTCTGCCTCTTGAGCCACAGCCATCTCACCAGGATATGAGTAAAAGACCAGTTATTATAATATTTCTATGAGTAAAGTTAAGAGGAGTGCATTTAAAGCACTTGAAGTAGGAGTAGGACCGCTCATGATGCAAAATGACTTTTTTGTTATGTTATGACATTTTGTACTTTTATTACACAGTAATATTGTTTCTCTTATTATAAAACAATAATGTAATATTTTTCCCCAGTGGAGTATAATGAGGCATGCAAAATACCTGAAAACTTAAGTATTCTAAATAAACATGCTTGCTTGCTTTACACCACTGCCGTTATCACACTGTCACAATAGTACGTCAGAAAAGGTAAAGAATGTACAGACAAACACTTTTCTATCCTGATCTGTTGAAGTAAATATTGTGTTTTCAAACCGAATAATAATACCAAGAGTTATTGATTATTTTGTCCACAAATGACTGTCCTTGATTACTGAAATCTTCCTGTACGCCTGTTGCGGTCTCTTTTTTCCTAATGATTTTGTGCTCTTGTTAAATAGACACTTCAGATAGGACAAAGCTGAAAAATGACACGCAGTAAGAATCGAACCTGAGGACACCCTGCCCTGAGCAGCAAACCAACTGACTATCTGGACAGCCCTGGTTTTAATATTTTATGATGATTGCTGACTTTAGGTCATAGGTTTCCAGCCTGTTTTCCCCATCTCTTGGCTCCTGTTTGAAATCCAATAAGCAGTTCTTCACAGTCATATTGAAGTATAGATTACCTACAGTACACAGCAGGAGGAAGCAAAGGAGAGGTTTACATTGCTGCGATCATTGACTCTACACTTGGTCTGACAGATTTCATCATTTTACCAAAGCGGTTAACCTGTATTAACTGCCACAGCTTTCCCCAATATACATTAAGCCTAACACAGGTCATGACAATCAAAACAGTCCTCACACGGGTCAGTGCGCTCCACTCTACTCATTGTTACTTCGGTTTAACCTTGAGGGGTTGTATGCTTTTCCCTGCCTCCCTTTGGGGAGACTTGCATATTTCTGCATAGCCTTGTGCACCAGTTGAGGTGCCTGTTCTCTGGGTAAGGGCCTCTACGCTTCTCCTGCAGCTCTACAAGCGGGTGTGTTAACATGTGTCCCTGCAGTGGGCCGCCGCGCCAGCCAGCAAGTGATAATTATTCATTAGTATTCATTAGTGTGAGGTGCTGGCCGGTGCAGGGCTCATGTTGAATCAGTGTTCTGACGAGGCCTCGGCCCGGCGCGGGTCAGTGAGGAGCCAGTAATTAGGCCCACCAGTCAGGAGGCATTTTCCTAAGCACAACACATGAGCTTGAGAGAGACGAGATGCAACCACCAGGAGAGAGGCTGCAGGAAGAGAGAGAGTGTGCATTTTATTTTTAAAAGAAAGCCAACCTTGGCCTCCTTGCTTCCCTGCCTGGGTAGTGCCGAGTATCTTAACCTTTCTCCATCACTCACTCCATCTGCGGTAAAAATGCGAGATAACCTTGGCTGTCTGCTTTGTTTGCCTTGTGCGCTTTCTCTTTGAAGATTTTTTTTAATCCTTTTTTTTTTTACTTCCCTCAGCTCTCCTCTCCATTTTTTAATTGAAGGATATATAGCGTATATGATTCTGTTTCCTTAAATCTAATATGTTGGTTGCATATGCTTATTTATGGATCTCTGCATGTCAAATGGTTGATAATAGCAGCAGTTATTATCACTTACAGAGATAATTGTGTAACAGTTAACATGACAGAGTGGTCGCCTCCCAGGAATGCTGTTAGTATTGTAAATGGGACCGAGGCCTAACCGAATTAATCTAATTGAAAGATAATTACACTGGCTGCAACAAAGCTGGACCAGATTCATCAAACTGCTTCCTGCCCCCGTGAGCCATTAAGAGGAAGAGATCTACAAGCAAGCACGGGAAGGTTAAAGGCATCCGGGGTGCTCAAAGCTGGCTGTGCCGAAGCTGTCAGTACATATCTGACACAGAAAAAGAGGATTTGACATTGACTGACAGCAATTGAGAAAACAGGGGGTCAAATGTTGAGCTGTTGCGAGACAGGAGAGAGGAAAGGCGCGAACCCCCCAGATCCAAGTCTCTGTGGAGGACAGCAGAAATCCAATGAGATGATAGCTTATCCTGTCAACACATAATGTCAGTTTCCCTTGAATATAAACAAAGAGCATAAGACACTGACAACCTCTCACTCTGCTTCTCTTTCTGTTTCTTTCTATGTTGTTGTTTTTTTTGCTTGTTCATTCATGTGCAAGCATGGGTACACATGGATGTGGGAAAGGGAGTGCCTCACATAACCTCGCAATATCCTGACATGATTCCAGATTAGACGAATTCCCTAAACTACAAGCGAATGGCACGACACCCTCGTCTTTCCCAACAAGCCCCCCTCCCTTTACATTTCCTCATTCCTTCCCTTGGTCTCCAGCATGCACATTTTTTCTCCTTTGGATTTATCAGATTGGCATAGGTGGGTTGACAGCTCTCAAACTGGCACTGCAGAAGGGGGAGATCCCAGAGTGTGAAGGTTAGCTGGATAAACCTATCTGGGGTCTGCCCAGGAGGAGGAGAGGAGGAGAAGGATGAAGAGGGTGTGTATGAGGGGGGAGGCCATGGGAGAGCTGGAGAAGGGGAGAGGAGAGTGAGGGAGAGAGGCTTGGTAGGGCCCCGCTGAGCACATAAGCTTCCATGCTGAGCGCAAACGTGGCTGGCTGACAGTTGTGCTCAGCCTTCACTGTAATAATGAATAAAAGGAAACTCCCTGCAGATTACACATCTTCCGTGTTTTGACATTGACCTTAATACATAATTTAACCACAAAGCCTGAACAGTGTGTAACGAGATAAGAGAGGACCAGAGGATAGAAAAAAGATGCCTGGCCTAAAACATACAGGTCAAAAAAGGCGCCTCAGCCGTAATGGCTCTAATATGAGCCAGTCTGTGAGGACCAGTATTTTTTTTCTAAACAAGATGGGAGTATTTGTGGGAGAAGACTGGAAGATTGAAGGCAGCAGGAAAATTATGGATATGTGTGCGTGTGGTGTGTGTGAAAAATACAGTGATTTTCCTGCTTATCGAATTCCCAGTGGGAGGAGAAGGTAGTGCTGCTAAACCTCAATAGAATAGTAATGTGCCAGCCCGGCTGTTGTGTGTGTTTGTGCTTCTTCCCACTGTTCATATAGTTCTGTTTAGTGTGTAACTGCAGACTGGCTGAGTGTGATATCTGAAAGAGGTATTTGTCACTCTCATTGTCACTTCTCGGTCTGTGTGTGTGTGTGTGTGTGGGGGGGCATCGTGTGTTTGTGTGTTTTCCTCGGGGCGTGTGAGCATTGTGATGTCTGAGTGACTGTTAAGCGCAGTGTTTGCTGAGCCAGCACTCTCTGCCACAGGTTATGTCACTTCAGCTGAGGTCACCATGTCACAGAGACTGTCAGGAAATGCTTTCTTTAGCCAAACTCCCTAAGGAGAAAGCTACCAGACTCTCACACACACAGCCTTTAGCTGAATGTGTCCTAAGTATTCACATCCTAGATGAGCCACCATTATGTTACCAGCAGCTCGAAAGGCTGCGACATGAAGAGGGACACAGCAGTGATCTCGATGCCATTTGTTTACTAAAACACAAACAAAGAGAATAGATTAAGCACAATTACTTAACTGCAGTTTCTGTATCTAACCATTCATGCCATCATGGATAATTTGTATCCAGTATCATTTAGTACTTAGTGTTATTCATTAGACATGGAATCCCATGTGGGATCAATGTTTTTTTAAACTTCTTTTACTCTTTTTCTACACTTCCAGCACATGTTCATTTGCTTAGCCCTTTAGTTGTTACTAAAAGACATGAAAACACCTTGTTTAGGGTATGAAAAGATTGTGCTTTAGCTTAAAATACAAAGAAAAACACTTATTTTAAAGCTTTGATTATTATCTTGCCTGAGTGGCACAGCTCAGTTGGCATGTGTAGTGCAAACACACACTTTGTACCTGCACAAAGTCAATTCCTGCCAATGCACACAAAAGAACAGACTGAATTTCAGGCTTTGCCATGAGACTAGGAGCCACTAATACAGACCTGGCCCACATCCTCACACAGTTTCCTTAGGGTTATAATCAGGGTCAGCACCTTGAATGTAAGGACATAGCGACTGGTCCCAATCCTGGTTTAAAAAATACACCTTTTGTTTTCTACTTGCATTTGGTGCATTCATGTGTGTTTTACTGTTAATGGTAAATGCTGCAGATTGAGAATCATTACTACCACATTAAAGCGATGATTACATCACTACTCACCTGCTAGGTGCTGTTGAATACAGATACAGGTCTTAAATAAGAATTAGGAAGGCTGTACTTGCTCCTTCCTCTCCTACCCTTTCATCCTCTTCACTGCTCTCACACCCTTTCGTCTTCGGGCTCTACGTGCACAGACTGTTCTGTAATTGAAGCAGCACGTCAGAGCCGTCTTCCTGTCTGCATGTAACCCTCTGATTCACACTATTCTCATTAGTGTCATAATTACCTCGTGTTGAAAAGCAAGGGCCTGAACGAGCTCCTCAATGAGCGCTAAGGTGAGAGTGCGGGTCTGTGGCACTCTTGGTTGGGGGGGTTAAGGCTGACCTCCAGCCCAACAGGGGGCAGTGGTGATGTACTGAACTCAGCCTGCATGATGTCCACAGCTGAGTGCATGAGGTCTTTTTAAGGGCTGCCTGCTGTTTTGCATGGTAACAAGCAGTTGTGAAGGGAAAACCGATTGGGCAATAAATGAAACAGGAAAAATTGTTCCCTGGAATAGATAAGTGCTGCTGCTTTTTCATACATTTTCTGTTTCTTCTATCAGCTATCTCTTTATAAAGCCGCCTCCTTCTCCCAGGAAAATATACACACCTGTCAGTCTGTGCCTAGTCCTTGGACTAGACCTTTGTCTCAGAGCCCTTGGAGTTCTTTAGGGGATTTGCTTGGCTGCGGCCTAACCGGCCCTGAACAGCCAATAAAGTGGTCCAGCTGGGTAGGACATCTAGTATGTGTGTTGTAAGTATGCCTGTGTGGACTTGTGCCATCATGGCTCAGTTAGCACACAGACCCACAGCTATGACTGTGGTGGCAATAGTACTTTGGTGCTTTGCCATCAGGCTTCCCTCCAAGGACTGTGTCAAGACAGTGATGATGCAGGGTGGTGCTCTACTTCTGCAGCAGTAATCTAATGAGCCTGTAAACACACTCATTTGACATCATTAATTGGAGGGAGATCAGAGATCCAAGAGGGTGTGTGTGTATAGTGTGTGTGTGTGTGTGTGTGTGTGTGTGTGGTAGCAGTTGGAGGGTTCTCCCATCAGAGAGGGTTCTCCCAGATCAAAGATTTAGAGTGTGAAATCCCTGATTATGCGACAGAGAGACACATTAGAGGCAGTTTTCTGCCAAGCTGAGAGAGCAGCAGTGTTTGGTCAGTGCCAACAGAAGGCCTTGTTTTCAGCAATAGAAAGCACTAAAGCAACACACTTGAAGCTGCCCTCTGTTTTGTCAATTATACAGTGAGTGGATAAATCAAAGTTGGAAGACATGGAGTTTATCTGCGTCCAGTTTATTGATTTTTAACTATTTCAGGAATCGTAAACGTGTGAAACTACATTTTAAACGCATGGTGACAAAGCTTCTCGCGGTGCTTTTGAAAAAAGTTTGAATCTTCTTTGTGACTGTCACAGAGTGCGATCCATTAGCTTTAATTGCGCTGCCATACTGGTTCAGTCACATTTGTCAGCTGGATCTAAGCGGGGGGGGGAACAGAGGTGCAGTGCTAGAGTTGCTTGCTACTAGTAGTCCTCTGCTCTGAGAGCAACCCAGTCCAGTCGTTAATGATCTATCTGTCTACCACCCGCACAATGGCCCACACCGCTGTTCGCTTTCATTTACAGAGTGCCAGTCTCTGAACTCCCCTCATCAGCCCTTTGTTCCTGACTGTTTAATGTTTTTTGGGGAGTTGATTGGTGTAGCTTTGTATGGGATACTTTTGAGCAAGTGGCTTAGAGAGACAGCTAGAGCAGGAATTTTCTAGTTTAATACATTATGAAGATTTCACTTTCTGCCTTTGATTCTGTACTGACAGTTATCCTTCAGTCCTCCTTTAAAGTCCCACTTTCAATCCCTAATGGCTGTCATGTCGCTGCACTCTCTGGACTCTTACTCAAAGTGTCATTGGCATAATGGTCGGCAGCCGTTGGCCTCTTTTGATCATCCATGCTGTGTGCGAGAGCAACTAGAGCTGAAACAGTGAGGTGTATGAGGTGTGTGTGTGTGTGTGTGTGCGCGCGCACTGCTTGCGCCTCTGCTCGGCTGCCACTCCCAGGCAGAGCTCCACCACCGGAAATCTAAAATTCACTTTCAAATAGTTTTCCTCCTGTTCTTGGTGCCTAATAGCCACGCACTGCAAAGTGTGTGTGCATGTGTGTACTCATTAAAGGGATAGCACGGGTTTCTCCTGTATCAGCATCTCAAGCTCAGCCCAGTTTGGCACCCTCTCAATGGTTATGCATACTCCAACAAAGAGATGAAGGGCCGCAAGGGAGTGAGAGAGGCCAGGAGTGAGAGAAAGTGTGTGCGTCTGTGTGTGTATGACGGTGAGCTGAGGCCTTGGACGAAGCCAAGCTCAAGTTCAAACACCCCGGCCTGCGTTCGTATGTGTCATGCCAATCCAAGATAAAATCACACTCACCAGGCCAGAAAGAACACATCTAAGCAAGATGATCAGGGCCAGGAAACATCCGGAAGGGTTCTGAGGCTTTCCAGCAGAGACGTGCTTGTAATAGAAGCCAGTGTGCACTTACTGAATGACATTATGTTCAAACATCCTGGGCTGAAACCCTCTGTGCTTGGATCCAAGTAGTGCAACACTTCCAGGATCAGTATCCTCTCATTTTCTGCCTGCTTCACTTACCTGCCCCATCCAGGTGTTAGGCAGGCTCGGCCCAGAGCCCAGGGCACTATTGATGCTCAGACAGTAAGACTAGCCGCAGGGCTTCTGCACATCAGTGTATGTGGTTTCATGAAACCAGAGAACGTATTCTGCTTTGATGGACTCACTTTGAATATATTCCTTGAATTTGACAAGAGCATAATTTATTGTATAGATATTAGTGAAGTAAAATCTCTTCTAGCAATGCTATTCCTTTCTTGGATTCTCTGCTGCTGTTTGGTCCTTTGTGGCCTTTTTCCTGAATCTGCTGTTGCTTCCATTGTGTTATATTATCAAATTTTCTCCCAGTCTTCCTTCAAACCCTAAAAGGCTATTAAATTATACAAAGAAAAGTGCTTCACTGTCTGAAATTTGAACAGCAGTTGTTTCTCAGGTGGTAAAGGCTGGTTGTCAACTAAACTCGGGGTTGGCAGTGCGATCCTGGCCCCTCTCATTACAAAGCACCCTTGGGCAGGAGAAAACTCAACCTCAAGTTGTTCCCTATAGTAGGCCAGGATACACACTCATACTCGCAGTCACTCTGGTGTGTGAGTGTGTGTGACTGGGTAATGAGAAACACATTTTGACGCACTTTGTGAACCTAGTTAAAGGTGGTATATAACTCGGTGCACAGAGCGTTAGCGTATGCCGTCACAGTGCCGCATGTAATATTGTGGTTTCTCATCATATGTTGTTTTTTCTGCAAACTTTCCCCAGTAAACTTAATCGATTTGCCTTTGGACTTATTTATTTAATGCACTTACTCGCACACACATACATGTGCAGCCCTGCCCTCCCCTTTATCCACAGAGGGATACAGATCAGAGCACTCGGCCAAGATTGTGTGTGATGTAAAGTTCTGGAGAATAAAAGACGTCTCTTCCAATAACATATTTCCGCCATGTATCGAAAGACGTGTCAATTTCAGTTACACCTGGCGTGGCAGCTGTAAAACAGCGAGTTCTTCACTTCTAAAAGACAATGCCATAACAGTCACTCCCCACCTGAATGACTGATACATTAAACATGCAGAAAGCAGCGGGAGGACACCAGGGAGGGAGCGTTCAAAGACGAAAACAACGCATCCAAAAACAGAAAAAGAGAAATATGTTGCTTGCTACAGTACAATGCAATGCACCTGTCTGGTGATGCTGACTAGCAGGAAGGATTAAGGATTAAGCCTTAGTCTTTCCAGGAAAAAAAGAGTATTTTACTGTACAGACAGTAAAAAGTAAGTGCTAATATACGCATTTTCTTGCTGTATAAATCCCAGAAATTCTGTGTTACATTCCAGCTCACAGTGTATTTCTCTGTCACTGTATTATTCCAGCTACGCATATATATCTTGTCCCCAGTTCTGGTCTTATCCATGGTCTGAAAGCAATCCCAGAGAGTCAGCTGATCACACAGGGCTTTTGTAATAGCAGCAGAGGACCGTCTCTGTCCTCTAGTTTCATGACAGGACTGTCAGAGAACATGCAAGCTTATAGACCAGACGTACTAAAATCTGCAGCCCTTGCCTTGGTTATGAACTGCTGACACAGCTCCTCTGGCCTGTTGTAGAAAATTAATTCAGGCAAGTCAGAGGATGCCTCAGTCAGTGGGATAGACAGACAGAAGGGGTCCTGCAAGGCAACAGTGTGAAGAGGATAAGAGTCTGTGGTCCTCTCTGTTCACTGCTGGACACATTAAGACTCCATTAAGGAAGCCTGACACAGATGGTGATGGCTGCCTCCGTTCTAACTGAGCAACTTATTAGAGAAAGTGGAACTTCGGCTCTCTGTCTTTTTACTCTGGCTCACATAGAAGTCCACATGACAGTATTTAAAGTCAATGAAATGTTTGTTTTGACTTGAGTCATTATTTAGACAAAACAAAAATTTGACACTGTTATTTGTGCTATCTAAATTAATGAAGTGTCATTTATTTTCATGAGCATTAACATGGTTTAATTTCTATTTTGTAAAATGGAGTCACCAAGTCGTCATTGTTCAGTCTAAATTTGAGCAGTAAAACAGGGTTACACAAGTATTAAATAAAACTTCATGTCTGTAGCACTGGCTGCAGCCAGAGCGAACAAAACTCTCTGCATGATGATAAATGAGAGATCCTGTGTGATCCAAGATGATTTCAAGTGGATTGGATAAACATATCTAAACGATGGTAGAACTAGTTAGGGAAACTTTGTCAATTGAGACATAGCTTATGATTTCATGCTTGTATATCATTTATACATTAATTATAACATCCTCTTCTTCTTTCGGCTGCTCTCTTTAGGAGTCACAACAGCACATCACCTGCCTCCATCTTATCTTATCCCCAGGATCCTCCTCTATCACTCCAGACCTCTGCGTGTCCTCCTTCCTGACATCCTGAATCTTCTCTGAGGTCTTTTCCTCATGCCATCCACTGGCCCATATATCCACTATTCCTCCTTTTCACATGTCCAAACCATCTCAGCCTTGCCTCTCTAACTTTGTCTCCAAAATGCTCCTCCTGAGCTGTCTCTTTGATATACTCATTCCCAATCCTGTCCATCCTGGTCAATCCCAGTGACAATCTTACCATTTTCAGCTCTGCCTCCTGTCCTGTTAGTACTACTGTCTCAAAACTGTAATATTGAAAAATATTTCTGTCCCCCATCAGTGGGCTGACTTTAGACACTAGTCTCGGCTATATAGACTAGTATAGTAATAATAATAATGGATTGGATTTATATAGCGCTTTTCAAGGCACCCAAAGCGCTTTACAATACCACTATTCATTCACTCGCACATTCATACACTGGTGGAGGCGAGCTACAGTTGTAGCCACAGCTGCCCTGGGGCAGACTGACAGAAGCGAGGCTGCCATATCGCGCCATCGGCCCCTCTGGCCAACACCATACATGACCTCTGCAGCTATAAAAGTTTAGCTATAGTTGTGCCTATAGCAAAACTATAGTTGTGTGTAAATAAATGGTTCCTATTGTTATGACATAATTGACAGACATAATGGAGCCGAACTGCATACTTTCTTGTAGACATCCCCTTAAAATATAATGTGGGCTTAACACAGCACTAATTTTGTGGGAACAGTTAAAGTTAGTGGGAGTAAGAAAGCTATGAAGAGCAGCAGCTTCAACTTTCCACTTAAAATCATGGCAGCATAGCTCAGTAGCTTGCACTTTCTGACTGGTTAAATATTGTAGATGCCATCAATTGCTTGCAAGACATAATCGTCAATAAAGAGGAGGAAAAAAAGGACAGAAAAACATGTTTGTTTCATTGTCGTTAGGTTATACAAGGCTAGACCAGTCAGTACAACTGAGCAACGAGTCCCTCAGCAGCTGACACACAAAGTCTACCCAGTGGTTTGAATATTCAGTGTTGATACAAACAGGTGACAAGTGAAAGGAAAAAGCATCACAGTTTGGTGGTTGAGAGCACTATCTAACACGTGAGGGTCTTCATGCTGACTTTGAACGCCATAGCATATGAGCCATGTTGCTTAATAGTGTGCTGTAGCATTCAGTGACCCTCATATGGATGGGGACATCAATATAGATTTTTCTTCAAAGAATACAGTATAATTTAAGATGACAAATAATGGACACAAACCATGCCAGCAAAATGACCCCCAACGCTTAAAACACTGGATACTCCCACAGTGTGAGACAAACAGTTTTTACCTATAATTATTAAGACAAATGTTTTATCCCAGTTTGGACAAAAAAAGTGCATAGTTGTATTATTTTAGGTGGTAATTATTATACTAAAAAATGAGGAAAATTTCTAATTCCAGTCAGGCTTTCAGACATCTAAAATAAAAGATAAGAGCATCAGCGAGTGGACTGAGTAGCTTCTAACTGCTTGCCAAATC
Source organism: Mchenga conophoros (assembly GCF_057382185.1). Classification (NCBI taxonomy): domain Eukaryota; kingdom Metazoa; phylum Chordata; class Actinopteri; order Cichliformes; family Cichlidae; genus Mchenga; species Mchenga conophoros. The sequence goes on from NC_140541.1 coordinate 15,860,270, forward strand.
CTTCACATTTACCCTTGATTAATATTACTAATTGTGTCTTTCTGCAAGTATTTTATCTGAAGATGAAACTGTGATTTTATTTAATCAGCTTGCAACTTCTGTTTCTAGCCCTACATTCAGATTGCAGACTTAATCTTTAGTCTTTAGTTAGGCCTTGGGGAATCCTTGTTAATAGATCTTCTTGCTTAGGGCCTCTGGCTTAATCCTTGCCATTTACCACTTCCTGTGCTAGTTTTCTAAATACTCTCAATTAGGTGGCTGGCAGGGCATTTTGTATCACTCTATGTTCTGACCACTCCTCTTTTTTTTGTGCAAAAGGGTTTTGGGGGGGTGACCTTGGCGATTATAGATATAGCCATGATTGGACCTTGGTGATTCATCTTCAGCATCTCTCTGGATATACTGCTAACTTCATAGTGAAATGATAATTAACTCCCAGCATCAATTAGCATTCACCATGTAGAAGGGTAACGAGGAGCCAATTACAAGAAAATATACATAATCAATTATTTATTCATTCTTAATTACAGTGAGTTTTACCCTGTTACAGCAGCGGTGGTTCAATTAATGACCTTCAGCTATCTTCATTTGAAATTGCGACGGAGCAGAGGAATTTACCAAACCCCAGTGTGAAACAAAGCCGGGGAAGCACAAACACACACATGCACGCACACACGACAGACACGCACAAGCTGAAAATGAATAAGAGAAAGCAAGAGGGAGAGAGAGGAGAGAAAGAAAGAGATGTAGTGAGAGAGAAAAGAGAGAGCAGAGGAGGGAAGGGACTGGCACTGTCTGTCAGTCAGATGCCCAGAGTTGCGGTGTGCACGGTGTCACCCACACGACCGAGCCGTCTGTCGAGGCCACCTGCCTCATTATGGGAAATGTATGCATCTGGGGCAGGCTCTGGCTGGCTCATCCTCAGCATGGGCAGGGAAAATGGCACACTGGCAACTATTACTGCATTATGTTAGCAAGCGGTACACACTGCATGCATACATAGTGAACCGGGAGACAGGAAACTAGCAAGCCAAGAGTTTTGCCGAATGGACTGAAAAATTATGGAAATGACTCTGTATATGTGCGGATTTGTCACATGACTTCACACTGGGATAAGACTGATATTGTTCTAGGAGTGCTGGTTTATAGCATGTGGCAGTGTGCCACATAAATCTTTTTCTAATATTTGATGAGGAAGAGTTCACAGTAACTGCCGTTTTAAATTTGTATGCACAAACTTCTCAAAAGGAGCGCAATGTTAGAGTTACGTTTGACAGATGACAAAGAAGCTGTTTGTTTTAGATAAGCACAGAAGACAGCATGTCAGTGAGTAGACAGCTGCATGCAGACCCTGTGTAGATGTCCTCATCTCTGGCCACAGGGTCCTGCAGAAACCAATAAGCACAAACAGAGCAAGCTGATCACAACAGAAAACTTTCTCCCTGTCCATCCCTGCTCCCCCCTGCGCCCGCCTTCTGCCCATACCTGGCCTGAATACCATTAGACTTAATAGAGCGTGGTGTGAGGGAGAGCCAATCATGATGGCGTCCCGTCAGTGACACCGACATGTATCTTGGTGCTCATTATCATCCTTGAACAGCTCCAATTTACATCTGATGCTCTGACTAATTCTGCTCCAGTGTTGTCAAGAGGCATAGGAAGTGGCCTGGCCGTGATGACAGCGCGGCTGTCAGGAGCCCGTGGATGGAGGATTCCTCGGGGCATGATTTAATGCCCATGTCAAGCCCCGCTGTCAGCCTCTCTCTCTCTCCCCGCTCTCTGTGCTCCTTCTCTCCATCCAGCCATTAGGATTCAGCCAGCGGAGAGATGGAGCAATAGAGATGGCGATTGGCCTGCTTAGGATTCACACTCTGGGCAAGAAAATAACACGCCCTGTTTCACAAGTGATTACCCTTTCCTTGTAAACTGCAATTAAGGCTAAAAAAGAAAGGCAGCAAAGAGGTGATGGAGAAACAAAACGCACATGACCGCCAAGCGAAGAGGAAAACCTTGAGCATTTTCCCTTGCTGGTTTTGTAGCTGCTTGTTTGTCTAATTTCCATAGACAACTTTTCACTGGTATTTTGCAGAGTTGTTTTGGTTTCTGTTTGGTTGTATAACACCCACAGATTTTGTGCCCCTCGCTCTCCCTTTTGTAGAGTGATTAGCATATTGCATGATGTCTCTGCGGATAGTTCCAGTTGCACTATGCAATCCTCTCTCGCTCTCTATATATTTATTTTGGTCAGGATAGAGAAGAACTGTTGTGAAGTCCAGCCCAGCCATCTGAAAAGTTTATTTTGTATGAATTTCTAGAACTCGAGATTTGTTAGGGGGTTGAAAATAACACTGTGCATGCTTTTGCATATGCATGCGTCTGTGTGTTCGAGAATAAGACAGACGCTCTGTGCTTATCTGAAACAATGGTCAAACCTGAGACACCTGACCTTTTTGACCTTTGCTAAAGGTCAGAGGTGAGCAGGCTACAGATGGCTGGAACGGCTAATCAGGACAGAGAGGACCAGGGTGCAGAGATTTTACAGTCCCATGATAGCAACTATGCGTCATACGAGTCTGAAACATCGATCTGCAAAATATCCCCCCCCCCCCCCCAGTCTGTGTGAAGGTATTCTTGCAATATGTGGCTGCAATACTGCAATATGTTGCCCTCCCTCAGTCTGTTGCCTCTGTTACAAGGGAATGATGGATGACCAGAGATTTTGCTGCCTAATGTGCAGAGAGTGAGGACATATGGCTCAGTTTGCTCTGTCCTTGTGAACGCTCTTTAAACATGAGAACAGCACTGAATGAAAGGAAGAACACCGCAACTGCCTCAAAGTAGAGGCCGGCACAGTAGCAGAAATTAACCTGGCCGTTTCCCCTGCTTTAACATTTAATGAACATTAATTAGATTCGGTCTGCCTTGTGCATGTTTTGGCACAGCTTCATATCCTCTTTGGCCACATTAGGCTTCGGTTGGAGCACTGATTACAGCACTAACAACGCTTTAGCTGTATGGGAAAAAACACATTCGGTTCACAGCATTAGCACTGGAAATCAGTCAAAAACAAGGAATGTTTATGTGTGATTTGGGTGATAGATGACAGGCATTTTTATGAAGTGTTTCTTTGGTATCCTTTAGCTATGGCTCAGCAGTTGGCACACTAAAGGAGGCACAGTGGGGAAGTGGGCTGGATTGGGCCAGTTAGCATTGGCTCTGACTGGTAAGTGTCTGGTCTAAACCTGCATGACTATGTTTTTTAGCATGTTTCCACCACAAAACTGTGAGGAACCTTTGCAGATGGTTTTAACAGTCTTTCAAAAAGATGTTTAAAATATCTGATAATGGCACAAACTAGAAGTTATATGTAAGTCTATAAAATCAGATTTTAGTTAAATAACAATTACACCTAAATAAATACATGGAACTACTACTACTATGCAGTCATCCCCCTCAATTAAATAAATATGATCGATTTTTACGACAGTTAGCGGTTTGATTGAAGAAAAGGCAAGTATATAAAATGAGGCTTAAATATAATAAAAAATAAGATGCTGAAATGCTGGGAGTGTGTCCACTAAAGTCACTAATTGACAGCTCTTGCATCAGCCCTAAGCAGGACAGCAGCAGGAAAATATACCTGAATCTATTTTAACCGAGCCACACAGTATAAAGAGGGGGAATCACAATGTGCATTGAGACAGGGAATATTTTTTCCTTTGCAGATGCTTCTGTGGTGTGGACAGTTTGCAACTCTTTATAAATATGAACTTTGTTAACATAAGATCCCAAAGTTTACAGCAACTCCTTATCAGATTTATGATCCATACTGCCTGGCCTGTGGCGCTGGTTTGCCACTATTTATTTTGAGATCAGGCAATATGAATAATATATATAAGTTGTAAAAATGTTAGTGTTATAAAAATAATTCACAAAAGCTAAATAGATGTTAATAGTCCTGCTAGTTTAAGAGTAAGTTTTATTGATTATTACGTCTAGGAGCAGTTAGCTAACAGAGATACATACATACACAACATATTAAAGCTTATTATAGTAAGGTTTTTGCAAGCTAAATTAGCAACTATGCATAAGAACAATTGGTAGCTTGCACATGCATGTAGGCATTGGGGTATGTACTCCAAAGATAACAGTTTGTGATCGGAGGAAAAAGCCCAGTGACATCTTGACCTGTTCACCACTAACAGTGGATTATATGTGAATCAAATGAATAAACTTTTCCTGTTGTAAAAAAAAAAAAGCATTTTATAAATGTGTTTGTTGAAAAAAATCAATCCAGTTCTTTTTCAGTTTATCATTTTTAGGAAATTTAGACGTGGAGCTGTTCTGCAAATTATCCATCGCAGGATTGATGGTGTGTAATGCCCTTATGGATTTTAAGATGTTTCTAGTGCAGTAAACAGGGGGTAGCATGAGAAATGTGTATTTTAGTTACACACACATATAGCTTACCTGATAGTAGCAGGGTGTTTTCCGAGATAGTTGGTGGCCCCGCCCCCTTGTTGTATGGCGACCCCTACATTCCAAAATTGTTTGGAGTGTCGTTTCCATGGCATTAGAGGATGGGCATGATCAGTGTGTGTTATGCCTTGGCTCTCAACATGCTTTGTGAGCCAGGGAAAGGAGTAGGTAATCAGTAATAAGTACTGATTTTTAAGTAACTGGACATGAATAACTTGAACTTATTTTCTAATATTATACTACAGCATATTTCTCACTAACTCATTCTCTTTCTCTTGACAATATGTTAAAGATGTAGCAAATTTTAGGGTCAACTTGAAAGAAAGGGAGATGTGAAATCAGAGGTCAGAGGTCATATGTGACATGATCTTTGGATGCAAACTGTAATGTCACATTTAAATCCCCAAATACCAAACAATATACACATATAACTTGTAAGAATCATAATTTCTAAGGCTTTTTTTCAACTTGACTTTGGGGTGAAGAGTGAATGTGAGCCAAATCTGAACGAATTGTTAGTATGACCTCACTCTATACTAGGGGTGCAACAATACTCGTATCAATATTGAACCGTTCGATACAGTGCTTTCGGTTCGGTACGCATATGTATCGAACAATACAATTTTTTAAAATTTATTTTATCAACTTTTCTTCTGACAATGCTGTCTGTGTTGAGCGCTCAGTGGATCTGCGTTCGACTACTCCGCCTAGGCTGCACTATCGAGTGCAGATCCACTGAGCGCAGCACAAGCTAGCAAGACAGAAGCTAAGCTCGTTACAACATGGCAACTGCCTTAACGCTACCCAAAACTGAACCTCCCCCACCCTCATTCAGATCTGGCCTTTGGACCTATTTTGGTTTTCATGTGACCCTGATGGGGGAATGATGAAGCGCATCATGGACAAAAGTAAAACAGTATGTCGGATGTGCCACGCAATGCATCAATTGGTGGGAACTAGTGCGTTAGCGCAGTTAGCTTGTTAACGTGTTGACGCCGTCCAGCCCCACGCACGGGGCGATCCGTGGTAACTCGTTAACGGAGATTTGCCGTGTTGTGGCGTTAACGTCATTTCAGATTAACGCTGACAGCACTAGTGGGAACACAATGAATATGACTGCACATTTACACCAACATCATCCTAGTGCAAAGACAAGTGGAAGCAGACAAAAACAACAAGCACGCATGCTACAAACTTTACCCGAGTCATTTAGACAGCCGTTAGCACATGATTCTCCTTATGGGGTCCTGATATGTTTAATTTGCTGCTGAGAATAAACCCCAGAAGAAGCGTATAGTATAGCTTTTATTTTGGAAAGAGCCATTTCTCTGTAATAAACTCTCTTTTCCAAAGATGAGTGATTTCTCAATCAGATAGTTTTTTTTTTTTTGTTATTATTTTTTTGTTTCAGCAACATTAAATTTAATAACTGTACTTTTGAGTTAAAATATATATTTATAATTTTAATAAATGACAAATTAAAAAGGCATGAACATTATTTTGTATCGAAAAAATATCGAACCGTGACACCAAAGTATCGAACCGAACCGTGAATTTCGTGTATCGTTGCACCCCTACTCTATACCCCTACAAAGTTTAACCAGAATTCATTCAAAACTTTTCAAACTATTGTTTTTAGAGACAGAAAGGCACAAATTCAGGTAAACTGTACCAAAAACACAAGTTCCTTGGGGAAGGTAAATATAGAGTGTACATAGTTCAACATGCTGTGGTGGAGGAAAAAATGTTCACAAATATTCCTGAACAGATACGCATAGTAAAACAAATAGATAAAATGATAAACCATGAAGATTCCTCTACTAGAATAAATGATGAAACAATGCTTTAGTCTCGCTGAAGGTGCTTGAATGCACTCTGCATCATTTTCAGCGTTTTGTGGGAGTAATGACTGACCTTAATTGTCGCATTGACGTTTAAACACACATTCTCCGGTAAAATAAATAAGCACTTGGTGCCGATAGCGTATGAGCGAAGAGTTGTTGTGGCAACAAAGAGCCGACTAAACCATGCAGTTATTATTTTCAGTTTGTGGTTAACTTCCTGTCTGAAGATGGAGATTGATGGATACCCAGAGTGCTCCTGTGTGTCTTGAAGGGAACTATTGATTGCTGTTGCCATTGGTTTCAGCCTCCATTTGTTGATCTGCCCATGAAAGCCCAACTGCATGGATCATAGAAATGACCTCAGCTTTTTTTAATGATGTTTGAGCCTCAGAGAGAAAAAAACCCCCTGCTGCACCCACTACACTAACAGTCAGGCCAACCGCTCTGCTGTTTCTCTCCAGATGGGCATGTTATGTTTGTTTTTCTGCGAGCTTTGGTCGACGGTTATTAGCATTGATGCTAAGGAATTGGGAGATGCTTATGCAGATGTATGAGTGCACAACAATTGAAGCAATTTTGCTAATGATGCTCTCTGAATTATGACAGTTCGGCTCTCCGTTCATTTGCTAAATTGTGTTTAGTGTCGTTTTTATTGCAATTTTTATCAGTGCTTTTTTTTCACCCCTTTAAGAAGAGAAGGGATCATTAGCTCAGGACTATTCAACCATGCACAGAGGAAAAATGCCATCAAAGTTGTCACAGAAAATGTCCTTGTTCTCTAATTTATAAACAAAAAACACAGATTTTCCCTTTCATGTGGCTTCTTGGAGATAATTATGACAAGATGAAAGCAGTTAAATTCCTCCCTCTGTTCTCTGCTCTTCAGATGGTTCCCCCATTGTCAAAAATGGAGATGAGATTTCATGTGGCTGTCATTGCCTGTGTCCCCGTCTCTCTCTGTCTCCCTCTCCTACTCTCTTGTCTCTTTTCCTCCTACTTCCTGTCTCTCTCTCTCCTTTTCTGACAGTCTAGCTGTTTCACTCCTCTTTGTCAGTTTTTATTGAACTCTGATATTTGAATCTGTAACGCTTTCAGAACTGTCAATCAATCAGTCACTATCTGTCTTAGAGGTCGCTGTCCCCTAATGGAAGAGAATGATTAGCTTTTATCAGCTCACTGATTTATATGGTTTAAAGCGCCTGCGCACAATCAAAGGAACAAATAAGTCCTCTTCTTGCACGCATATGTTTCTGGGCATGTGTGTGCAGAAAAACACACGCACACGCACACGCACGCACGCACACACACACACACACACACACACACACACACACACACACACACACACACACACACACACACACACGCATGCAATGTTGATGGGATGTCTACCGACCCCTCCTTCCTTGCCTGCCTCCCTCGCACACTCTGAGGCGACGAGCTGGTGCACTGCAAGTGTGCCATGCCACGCTGTGGTGTCTACAAGTGTGTACGTGTGTGCCCTCCTGGGAGGTAATTACCAGAATAAATACAGTAGAGGCCGTGGCTGCTAATTTATGCCTGATTGTTAACAGTCAGAGTATTGTTTAACATGCGCACAGAGGGCCCTTGGTGTTTTATTTCATGAACGTGAGCATGTGAGAGGAAAAGGGGACAATTTTGCATCTTTGTTTTATGTTCATCCTCATACTCCTGTCTGAGTCTGTGACCCTGCTAGTTGGAGTGAGCAACAATTCAAGCAGCGCGGTTCATGTTGTCTTAAAATATAAGTCTGTGCATCTTACATGAGCCCACTGCTTTTTCTTACAGATAACCTTTGGCCATTCGCAAACTACCAAAGCCACGTCTTGCTCTGAGAGATTTCTGTGCATTGATCGTGTTTGCGCTCTTTAGTCTATTTTTGTTATGGCCAATTTGAGTTTCAGGCCTTGTTAAAAGAAAAGTGAGGACACTGACCAGCCTTTACTTCTTCAAAGACTTGTTTGAGGGTACAGACGTGGTTTTGGTTTTAAGGTTGGATTTAACTTAAGCACGTAGTTCTGATGGTTAAAACCTTGTTTAGACAGACAACAGCACTGCCTGAAACAAACCCAACTAATGAGGCCACTGTGTTGACGCAGCAAGAGTGCTGAAGAAGAGGGCTTCAAGGGTTTAAATTGGATATGACTCAACTATGCAGTGTAGCGTCATCTAGTAAGGTATGATAGCCAATCATGATAAACAAAAGTCCACATTCCTTTCTACGTTATGATCAACCCTGGAGAAAAATAGTGATGAAGTGTCAGTGCATTGCAAAATCCTCTTAATCCTCTCTATTTCCTCATTTTAGTCCCGCCTTCTTAACAACCATGATATCTCACATTGATTTGTGAAGCCCCAATTTTAGCATTCTGGCCATCTTGTTTTTGGAGCTAGAAGAGGCCACATTCGCATGAATGCATTGATCAGTGATATCAGCTAAAGCCCTCCATAAACTGCAGGGGTGCATCAGACAACCAGATACTTGCTACTTAGTAACATATCAATAAAATGGTAGAATTTAATTCACCAAAAATGGAGCACAGACTTTTTGGATGACCTATTAGGAACTGTACAATAATTGCATTAAAATGTTACCAAATGTCCTCTCAGAGTTTCAGTTCAGAGTCTTGAAAGCAGTGGTGAAGTCCAGCAGAGTAGCAGACATCTACAGTACCGTCTATCAATGCATGCACTTTATCACATGGGTTAGCACCTACCTGTGACTCAGATTGGGTGCTTTCATAATAATAAAAACTTTTTGTAAGCTAGTAAGTTAGGTAAACATTTACCCACAATACAGTCAGTATGAATTAACTATATTTTTTTGTGCAGGTTATAAACTTGCCTTTTAATCTGTAGTATTGAGGATTTTAACACAAGAATCTGTGGGCTCTGCATCTCGCTTTTGGACCCAGTCCCCAGTGGCAGTTTGAGGAACTGCAGTTTTTCGCACTTGTGTTAGTTTCACTATACAGCTTCAGAGATCACTGCTCAGTCTGAATGCAGTGGATGTGGTACAGTATGTTTGTATACATGTTGTACAGTGTTTACTAGACATCCATCCGTTCTTTTCTGCATAACCTTGTCAGGGCCACGGGGTGGGACTGGGGCTTGAGCCTAACCCAGCTACCACAGGGGAAGAGACATACGATTCGCAAAAGACAGTAATGCTATTCTATGTTTTTTCTCTTTTGTCTGACAGTCTCATGAGATGACCTAAACTAACAATGCATTAGTTCTTTACTCAAAATTTCTCCTTATGCAAGTTCTTTTGTTTATACTGATGATGTAAACTCAAATAAGGTTAAATAAACAAATATGGTTCATGGCTATTTCGAGCCAGCAACTTGTACACATTTGCAGTTTACATATTGTATTAGTATTTATAGCAGGAGGCCCTAATTAATTCCAATAATCACCAGTTTTGGACAATAGAAACGCACTTTGTTTGGCCTGTACTCAACGCTCTTAAATAATCCTTTAAGGTTTTCACTTCTTATTCGAACTGCGTAAAAATGTTTAACGTACATAACTGGTAATGACTGCATGTGAAATATTTTTGTGATCCTCATCCACTCACTGTTCTTCCAGAACAGCCCACAGCCACTCTTTATTGACTTTCTTTCTGTACCTGAACTGCACAGTTGTTATCAGACCAGCCAGCTGTAGTTGTGCAGTTCAGGAGCTTTTAACGCCTCACAGACACCTCATGAACTTTATGAGCATGACAGGATAAAGAATTCACAGTGCTGCAGCTGAGAGTGCTGCTAAGACTCAGTGTTGCTCAAATTATCTGTGAAAAGTCACTCGAATGGAAGTTCAGACGCAACCACCCAAATGAGGTTCCAATGAAGTTAACTCTCAGTCCAGAACTTTTAACGATAGCCTGGGTCTATCAAAGATATTGGATATTAATTCATTAATAATAGATACTAATGAGCTTTGAAGTGGTGTACTGTTGGACTTAAGAAGTCCCCAGTGAGTAATGAAGCCTGTGGAAACACCTTTGAGGTGCCGGGGGCCTGGGGGTTTGGCTCAAGGAAACACTACAAGTCTTTGTATTAGAGCTGATTGAGCTGGTCTGTGCCCCAGCTTCGTTACAGCCGACCACTTACGCGCCTCGAATTCTACTTAGGAGACCGCTGATGAATTTGTATAATTGAACGTAAATAATGAATTCCCAAGGAAGAGATTTGGCCCTGTTGTAATTGCCAGAGATCAGAGTCCACAATACCAAAATTCAAAACGCCCGAGCCAGGCGGTCGTAAGAGCCATAACGATGGCTTCGAAGAAAAAAAGAAAGGAGTGATATGAGAAGGGGAGGGGAAGGGGGGGCAACAGAGGAGGAGTAACAGAGACACAGACGGAGAAAAGAAGATGAACTAATGAGGAACAAAGACCTAACGAGTTTCGCGAGGAAAATGAAGTGTTTCCAAAGTCGTCTTTAAACTTGGTGAGATGAAACGTGGGAGCGGCAGTTGTTTTTGACAGCTCGGGACGAGACAGGCCACAGCTCAGAGAGAGAGGGGTAATTCCCTATTCCTTTATATTACCCGCTCTCTCTCTCTCCCTCTCCCCCCCCCTCTCTCAGCCTCTCTGCTGGGAGCCTGCTCATCCCTCTCTCCACTTCCCTACATTGATTCTTGAATTAGACTGTTTTATTGAATAATTAATAGGCCTTTTCCCATGATTGATGATTTGCATGGCTTGAATATTAGCTTTTCAATCAAATGCAGCTTGTTCTAATGTAACCATATTGAAAACATGTCAGACACTGTTTACCCACTTTGTGCGCGATGTTGTCTTAAGTTCTGGCTGCTGAGGCCCCACAATGCTCAGCGGTGGGGAATAGCCTTGTCAAGCACTCGCTCGGTGCTGATTACAAGGCCCTAGAGTTATGACACTCACGCTGTACATGCATATATATACATACATGCATATACACGCGGCTAAGCATGCTGACATTCAAATTCACACACACACACGAGTAAAACCCATATAGGCATGCATGTAAATACAGTCATATACACAAATGCACACCTACAAAAACATACACAAAAGCGCATCTTATTGTTTTCTGTCCACTGAAAAGACATCAGTTCCCCAAAACAGCACGCCTAATAGTTACAGTAGCACTGTGCTTAGTTTGACTGGCAGCACGGCCAGTCTGGGAATAGATTGTCAGGCATATTGCGTCACATCACAGAGAGAGAACACATCAATGCAGGGAGAGACACATGCATTAAGATTCCCTTTTAATTTGACTGGGATTGAAGTCGAGCGCTAAATTACGCCGTCATCCCCCTGCTCAGGCTCCCCCTCCCCAGCACACTCCACCCAGGCTTGTTTTTTGTTTGTTTCGTTTATTTATTTATTTCCCGCCTTACTTATTCATTCATTCCAAGGGTCCGATTTTCTGAGAGCGTGTCAGCGCGTCACGCGTCGCATGAAAGCGCTTCGCGTGGCGTTGTGTCTGGTGTGTTTAGACGGTTCCAAACATGTGCATGGTTAAATAATTTAGAGGAAAACTGACTAATGACAGGCAGTGATCATGTCGAGACGAAGAGGCCTGGGTGACTGCTGATCAGGGACAGAGCCTGTCTCTTCTCCTTACACTCCCTGCTACTGTGTGTGTGAGAGTTTTATGTTGTGGATGTGGGAAGGAGATTTGTTTGTGTTGGTGTCTTAGTATTGCAGGGAGCTGAAGAGATTGGAGTTCATTCTGCTATATGTGGAGAGGATGGATGTTTCCCAAGACATTTGTTGAAAATTGATTTTGAGTTCCATTCGTCACTTGTGTTTTGTGTGTGACAGTTCATTCACTGTGCACACAAGGAAGCTCTGAATACGCTAAGTTCCCAAGACATCTCACTGAGAAATGCATATGAACCTGAGATTGAATGCTCTGCATAATTTTGTGTCTGATGAAACAATATTCTCTAGTTGTTTATGACAGAGGTTTATCCTGCTCAGTTAGACAACCAAATAAATAATTCTTACCACTTTTAATAACAGGGCACATTATCTTTTAACAAAGAAATACTTTACCTGCATTTTTGTCAACAGCAAACAATAGAAAGGAAAGTTAGTGGTCAAAATCATATCTAAAGCTAAATGTAAAAGATGGAGTTAGCCCCTGGAGTTAGTTTGTGGACTCCTTTTAAAGCTCTTGACCTTTGGCCATCACTGGAGGGTGACATGTCTGCAGTACTTCTGCAGACTGTAAAAGACAGATGTAGCCACTACAACATCATCTCATTTTTAGCGTCTTGTTTTGTTTTTTTCCAAGCCTAGAGGAACGAGTGATAAGTTATTAGCTAATACTTGCAATCCTTGTAAACACTGTACAGACAGAAACCTGCTAATTAAGTGATGAAGTGCTAAAATCACATTCAGAAAACCTGGAGCACTGACTTTTTGGATGGGTTGTGATTGGGCTCCAATTAAAAGAACAGGAAGGTATATTTTAACAATCAAGAGAGGTACAGGCTAGAAGTAGTGAGAGGAGGTCTAGTAGACAGCTCATCATCCACCTGTCATGCGTAACTTTAAGACAATTTAAATATTTGTGTTAAACAATTTTCATGCCCTGTGTACAATTATCACAAGGTGGGGTTGGGGATTGATGCTGGAGACCAAACTTTCGTTTTAGATGCTTGTAAACATATTTATTTCTGTTGTAAAGTCTGACAGTAAGTGTTAGTGAGCTTCCCCCTTGGTAATGTTAACTTTTGTTCTTGTGTTAAGCAAAAGTAAGATGAATAATGCTGCCAATGTTATTAATATCAGGATGTTATATATGCCAACAGCTTTATTTGTCTGCATTTGTAAGGCTAAACACGATAAAGCAATTGCAAGCAAAGAAAATATATATTAAAAAAGCATTCCTTAAATATGCTATATGCATGTTTTTTCTCGCAAAGCAATCAGTGATTCGTTTTCAGCTAGCAATAATTGCCATATTTTCACAGAATAATTCAATCTGGCTAAAGAGAAATATGAGTTAGGAGGGAACTGCATTGACATTTTTATTTAGTAAGAAGCCAACCATCTAAAGAAAGACAGCCAGCATTAAATGAAAACACGTATAGAACAATAACAACCTCCCCAACCTCAGCTCCTCTCACTATAAAGGCACCTTGAAGAAGAGGGCTGCTCCCTGGGGCTTACCAAGTATCTGATCTATTATGCAAAAAATCATTAGGCTAAATTAAAAAGCTGTTTGAGGGTAACCAGATCCTTTAATGAGGTCAGCGAGCAGAGGAGCGACATTAAAACACAACCCCAGAACAGAAACACAAGACAAGAAGAGAGGGAGGCCATCGATTATCAATCACGTAGGTCATTATCTCACTGATTCTCTCTCTCTTTCAGTCACACACACACACACACACACACACACACACACACACACACACACACACATGCACAAACAGAAACACACACTCGATTACACACATTTCATTCCTCTCACATTCTCCTCCTGTCTTTATTTATCAGACAGATAAACTTTGCACTGTTTCAGTAATCATCCCTTTAAGCTTCCTTACGACTTCACTGGTCAGTCTGTGACAATAGCAGTAATCAGGACGCGTTCTGCATCTCCTTGTTTTCAGGAGTGTGTATTTGTGCTTGTGTGAGTGTTTAGGTTCATCTGACAGTCTTTGCAGAGTTCCCGGGAAAAGACATCAGTTTATTTGGCATGGTGAATCTCTGTCTATTTAATTAGCAGTGTTGAATCTCAAGCAGGCTGCAGATCTAAAAATACAACCAAAATGATGTTAAAGAGACAAGATACAGTAAAAAGCTGACAATTATGGTAATACGACTCAGTTTTGATAAAGATATACACCAAGATGTGTCCAGCCTGCCTCCTGGAGCTACACAGTAGTGGGTGAAATGTGTGTGCATGCGTGCGTATGTGTGAAAAGCTGCAAAACAAAAATCCTGCATCTACATTAACTGCATTGATTTAGAAATAACAGATGTGCTCCTGATTATATTTACATCTCATAACCATGAAACAAACACATAATCTGAATCTTAATTGGATGACAGTTCAACACTTTAAAGCTTAAATCTTTTAGCCTCTATCAAATGGGACAGCGGGCCCCATCTATTGATGCAGAGTAAAGGTTAACATGCTGACCTCGTGTAAGTCAAACACTTTAGTATTCCTTCTCGTGCTGCTCCTGGGATTAGTTGCATTGCAAACAAGTCGCTGTATACTATTGTTGTACTTAATGGTAATTAGAGTGATAAACAGTGCTTTTTGAGGAGGCTCTCTAATAAATGCAATGTAAAATATTTGATCTGAATCTAAAAAAAAACTCAGACAGAATGAAGCTACACTGATTTATTCTTTCCAGTGTGTCTACTACTGTATCTCGATAAATAGTGAATGTGCAAACTTTCATGTTCCCCAGATGATGAACTTTATTAATTTATCTGGTAGCACTAGAATGAGATAAACCCTTTTGCTCTTTAAGTAGATGCTTTCACATCCTTTGGGTGGTTTGGCATCAGGTTTGGTTCAGATATTTTGATTAAACTAATGGATTCAGCTGCTTGTAACTGAAGTAAAACGTGATAACTGGAGAACGAGGTGACGTAGAAGCTTCAAATTGATACCATCGGTGTACTGACCTTAAAATCCAGGATGAGTTCGAAACTCAGTGACCTCGACCTAAAGGTCAAAGGTCAGGGGTTACGTTTTTCTGAAAATCTTTAGAACAAGGCAACGCAGGATTTTGAAATTGATGCTATAGGTATGTCTACCACGAGCCTCGGGGGTAGCACTGGCAGTTGGCAGTGTTTTTGAAATTTCAGGGTCTGACCTTTGGTGAATTTGCTGGAAGATTGTGGGATTGTGTTAGCACACAGATGAGAGCTTCAGACTAAACTACCCAAACGTCTGCTTTTAGAGTGGTGGCCACACTTTATGATCAACTAATCAAGTGCATTTGATTAGCAGCATCTGGCAGTTACTTACCCTTTGAATTCCTACAGAAGCAGTAATGGTTGTATTTAAGTGTACTTAGTTTTTCTCAGGACAGCATAGAGACTTGTGTGTCCATATATCTAGTTGCATGTGTGTGTAGACTTGTGGTATTTGGAGGGTTAATTAAAACCCAAAATAGCTACCTGCTGATGTATCCGAACAATCACTTTCGCCCTCCCCACCCTTGTGACCCATCCTGTCTGTCCCTTCTCCCCTCTGTCTGACCAGCTGCATACATTCATTTTCTCATCTGGTATCATCTCTCCGTCACCTGGTCGTGCTCTGGGGACGGTCTGTATGTGCCACTCTGCGTCAGTCGACCTCTTGACCTCTGGTGAGCTGAGTGAGGAGTCTCAGTCAGGGCCAGTATCAAATGGGACAGTTGGCACGGCTCAGTCAGATGCAATCACACTGTCTATGTTCAGCGCTGTCATTGCACAAAGAGGGGCCATGGGTGGAGGTGAGTAGTGTGAATAATGGAGAAGCTGGCACTCACCAGAGAGCTTCAGCCTTCAGACATGTAGCAGCTTTGGCCCTGACCGCTCTTCACCTGTGAAAGGGGTTGTGTGTTTTTAGGTAGCTGTTATTATGTTACTCACAGTTTTCTGTCATTGACAACTGTCAGCTGTAGAGGACAGAGACAGAGGAAGCCTCGATGACTGAAATACTTAAAAGGACACGCAGCATTCATTTCACAGGCTGCAGTGCTTTGAGAGCAACAGTTGTCAGCTGATCTGAGGACAATTATTAGAACACCTGCTCTGTGCTTTTGGTAACATGTGGCCCCCTCCCAGGCTCCAGATCACAGACAGTCTGACCTATATGCTTGAAACACACACACACACACACACACACACACACACACACACACACACACACACACACACACACACACACCTACCTCCTTCCATCTATACATGTATATATAATGAATGTATGTATACGTGTGTTTTTGTTGTTTTGTCTTTTAACTATATTGACTACGCTCTACTTAAACAAATCCTGTCATAGTTTTCCCAGTGACAGGGGGCCATAGGCCAATCAGCCTTTGATTTTGTCCTCACAGTAAAGCTCAACTGACAAATGTGTGATAAGAGAAAGGTATGTGTGTCTGTGTGTGTGCGCACAGCTTGCAAAGGTATGATTACTCTGTGTTCTTCCCGTTTGAATGTGATTGAGCACTTCTCTGTGACTGTTAGGTGGTAGGCCTGCAGACTCGTGATTAGAAGGTCACCGACTCAAACCCTGCTCCAGCTGTTACCCTTCAATCCCTGCACAGTCCCAGTCACAAATGGGAACATTTTGATGACATCACCAGTCACAGAGAGGTCAGTGGGAAGCCTACGCTGCCCCTTCCCCTTACTTCTCGGATGGTGCTAATGAGGCGTGCCCCAGCTAGCTCTCGCTCTCTTCCTTCTTGCCGTCTGCCGTTCTTCAGCGGTCCTGCACTGTTTCAGAGTTGTCAGTCGATCACTCTGTAGACCAGAGACACCCTGCAGCTCCTGCTGGTGTCGCTTTCTAATGATTCGCATGCAGGAGACTGAAAACTGAGCCTGCAGCTCAGCCAGTGAGCAGGCCGCCAGTCAGACATCTCCATGCTTTCGTGTCCCTTAGATCTCCTCAACCCTGTGCAGTGGGAGTTAACCTTAACGCAGTGTGAGTTGGATAACTGGCTTGTATGCTTAAGGATTTATCAGTCAGATCACTCCCACAGCAATGCTATTTGATACAGGTGAAATTTATTGGCTTATTGTAAGGAAGCTCCATGACCCTCTTTATTGTCCTGGGGTGAAACATCTCTTAAGATACGATAATATAGCTTTTATTAGTCCCCGAGTTGGGAAATTCACAGTTGTACAGTAATTAGTCACAAGGGACAGGATACAGTAAAAATAAATTCACTTGTTTGGTATTGAATTAACTTGAGCAATGTTTTGTGAAGGCAGAAGCTTCAGCAGGAATGAACAAAAGCAAAAAGGAAGAAAAAATGTTACCAATATGCAAAATTGGCTGAATTGTTTGTTCCCGACCTGTTTTGTTTTGCTTTAAGTAGAACTTAATGCGTTTATTTATTTATTTTTGGTTAGCCACAATGAGGCTGTTGGGATAGTCATTAGGAATTCATAAACAAAATAATGATTGTACCATTTTTATCAGATGTTGCTATTTATTGCGAGCAAGCTGCATTTTTTTCATCCCTCTACGGCAGTTCCACGGAGAGTCGGCCGAGCTGCTCTCCCCTCACATCTGCTTGTGTACAGCCTGTGTAGTGAATTCACTTTGCCATGATTGAAGGCAAGGTTTTGAACTCCAGACACAGTTAAAAGACAATACATTCGTGGTTGCATGTGACTTTGAAAACTCAAATCTTTTGCTGTTTCTGAAGGGAACACTGACAAGACAGGGAGCGAAGCTCTTTTTCATGCAGTTTTGTTTTTCTTTTAAACAATCAAAAAAAAATGTTGCTCACTTTATTTGCCCCTAATCAGCATGCCGCTGCTTTGGTGGTGGATTGCAGAGGTGTAAACTCTGCTCTTTTCCTCTATGGCTATGACTTTTGTACTGTGCAGCTTTCAAAACAAGACAAAAAAAGAGAGCACGCTTTGAAAAAAGACCAATGATTATTTTCTCAAACCTGTTTTATTTTATCCGATGCCAAATATTTGTTAAGCATTTTGTTATGCTCTGATGTTGGTAAGCCACCGTGCTTCATGTGCTCGCTACACCTGCAAACTGTATGATATGTCGTATAAATCCCTCGCTGCCTAAAAAAATAAAAACAACTCTTAGAGCAGAAGGCGTGGCTGTGGGTGGTGATTGATTTGTAATAGCTGTTAGTCTGTTAATAAAGTGATGGCCTGCTGAAGTACAGTTTTTATCATTGCATTGACTTCACATGATATAACTGATGTATTCAGGATATCAGGATGAGCTCAAAGCAGATGTTGTTTTGGACCTCTCCAAACCTTCACTTTAATGTGACTCATTTGGCAAATCGTATTTTTAATAACCAGCTTCTCCTCCTCCTCTTCCTCTTTCCCAACTCTATGTCAGTGAAAAGCATTAGAGCAGCTTGTCTTGATAAACAGAGAACTGCACAACGTCTTCAGCAATGCAGCTGGACAGAGGAGTGAAGTCAGAAATTGGAAGTGACCCAGTTGATGTTCAAACCAGGAAAAGTCACGATGAATGAATGAAACCATTAATCATAATGTTTGGATGCTCTTATATTAGCAGTAACTGTGATCTGTGGTTAGCATCAACACTAAATTAGTGTGACATTCGGCTGGTTTTTAACCGTTTACAGTCACAAGTCGGGGTTAATTTTGAGCAGGCTGTGCCCACTCTCCAGCAGACACACTCGCACTGAGCAGAGCATGAAGAACATGTGTGAGAGATGATTGGAGAGGGAGAGAATGAAAGAGTGAATGGAGTGAAGGCTTTTTCGCTCCAGAGCTCCAACTGCGCTGCACATTTTTCATTTCCCACCAAGTTGAAAAGATCAGGTAATTGAAAAGGAGACAATCCAGCAGCCAAGGCTCCACAGATGCCAATGAAAAGCTTCAGAGATATTAGAGTATTACACTTTGGGCCCTGTCTTTGTATTTCTTTCACATGGGGCCAGTGGAAAAAAATGGCTTTATAATGACAACACCTGAAAAGTGCTTTCCATCAGGCTCATGCATCATTGTCAGCGCGCGAGATGAAACTGTATTGTTTCTTTTTGGATGGGTGATATCAATGGAGAGACAGCAGGCTGGAGAGAGAGAGAGAGAGAGAGACAGCAACAGAGATGTAGTGTGGTATCTAAATGCAAAGTACATTGAAATGTAATGCGACTCAGATGTTGAACTTGCTTTACCAAATCATATGAAACTGGGCAGTTCTAGACTTTTATTACTTTTTGTGCATTTTCTCTGGCCACTGTCTGTTGATTTATGCTGCTGACTTGTTCTTGTGATCCCGTGAAAAGTTGTATCCTGCAGTGCAGTCCCCCCCACCCAGCAGAAATCTACGCTTAATATTTATTATCAAATAATGAATAACTCATACAACATAAATAAGTCAGCGGTCAGATCTGAATACATGAAAGACTCAACAAAAAGCAATGAGAATAACTCGAAATTTATATGTGAGCTGAATAATAAGACGACCAGACAATCCTTTAATCAGTACATTGTGGGATTTCTCGTGCATCTTGTATTCTGATGTGGCGCAAGGTTAAATGTAAATGTAAACAAATTAAAATGTATTCAGCTGCACGAGGACGTCGGAATACTTAACATGGACGTCGAATAGGAAGTCTTCATATTTTGGATGGATCTCATTTTTCCAAACATACTGCCCTCCGTCAAGCCTTCCGAGTGGGATTTGTCTAAGATTAATAGTTTTATGATTTATAGGCTGGCAGTGTGTGAGCAGCGCTGCACCTCCAAACAGCCAGATATACAATTATCCGCTGCTCTTGCCCTATATGAATGCCATTTCCCCGGCATCCCTCCTTAAAAGAGACACGGGCCATTTGTCTCCCTAGCTGCCTCCTAACCCAGGCCAATAATAAGCCATCTGCTGGATCTGAACATGAAAGATTAAAATGATATACAGTATGAAAGCTCTCTATTCAGTTGCTAATGTCCAAGATCCAGGGATGCAGAGGCCAAAGCTGTCATCTCTCTCAGGAAGAGGTAATTATCACTCTTCCTCCGAGGGGCGGCCGCTGCCTCCGCTTCAGTTTCACGCAGGACCTGGCCCCTGTACCGGCTGCCACCGGCCAAACCTCATTTAGTGGGCCAGAACAATGCCCGACCAAATGTCTGGCTAATCCCCACAATCCTTTGTATTCATTGAGGACTGGTCGAATGGGCCCGAGGAGTGGGCCCCGCTGCTCGTGTGTACTTGTGGACGTGTATGTGTGTGTGTGCGTGTGTGTATGTGTTTTGGGGCAGGGGGTCAACTTCAAGCCCAGAGTGCTACAGGCGAGGCGGGTGATTATCTCACTCACTGTCATTAAGTCTTCGTTTGTATGTGTGTGTGCGGGGACGTGGACATGCTGGTGTGTGTGTGTGCGTGTGCTTGCATGGGTTAGAGGCTGTCGCTTGTAAAATATGGGAGATTAGAGTGAGACACATTTGTTGCGCGAGCTTGATCTACATCTGAGAAACGGTCCAAAGAAGAGCAAGTTAAATTGGCTGCGTAGAGGCTGGGCAAAATGTCCAAGTCTGAACCAAAATGTATTGTATTATTTCAGGATTTGATATAAATTTATGTCAAACTGCACATCATGTTAATCCTAAATATACTGAGAACTAAAACTGAGAATTGGGAATGCAAATGTTTTAAAATGGTTCTATTGATTTTGTGATTAAGGTACACGACAGATTTTTTTTTTTTTTTAGATCAGGGGGATTTTAGAAGAAAAACACTATTTGTTAAAACTGTGTAGAGATGTCCCAAAAATTGATTCTGCTCATCTGGACGTGACGTTTTCAGTGGGAGAAACGTTTCATCCAAGTGACTTCTTCAGTCTCAGCTGACTGGAGGTTTCCTCAAACTTATAAACAGTACATTTTCATAATGACTGAAACCAGTGACTAACAAGTGAATCCAGTTTCACGATCATTAATATTCTTCATGTGTGCCATTCACTTAGAGTTGGGGAATGCCTGTAATCACAGCATTGATGGTAAAATATGTACCCTTAGGCCCCCTCCTCGATTCAGAAGTGGTCTTTTCCTCTTCAATTAAATGGCCCCCTGACTCCCCGGTCAAATCAGCATTCCACCCTGTCCAGGAAGTGTACATCCTTATCATTGAATGAGTGTCCACTGGCCTGTAGGTGTAAATATACTGCAGAGTCCTGGCGTGTTGTGCCATCCGCTTCGCCAGAGGTTGTTTGGCAATCCTCCTGGCACTTAACAGCGTACACTAGTTTACTCTGTTTGTGTGGGGGGACCCGATCCTTGGAGTGCACCAATTTTTTGCCTTAGTGTGTTTTGGGGTTTGAAAGCCATGGAGACGTGGTGTTTGGAGAAAATGTGTCTCAACTGTTCTGATACTCCTGACACATAAGGGATCACTAAGGGTTGTACAAAGATGTGTAGAGCAGGTCACCTACTGATTAGAAGGTTAGTGGTTCGATCCCTGACTCCTTCATTCTGCGTGTCAAGTATCCTTGGGCACAATACTAACCCCAAGTTGCTCTCCGATGCATCCATCAGAGTATGAATGTAGTTGGGGAACACTAAGTTTAGAAGAAAGCGATTGGGTGAGTGTTGTATAGAGCGCTTTGAGTACGCCGGGAGAGTAGAAAAAAACGCTATATAAGAATCAGTCCATTTACTCATGTACTTACTTATTACTTGTTTTTTAAGTCAGTTCCTTTAATTGCTTTCTCAGCAGCATGATATTAGACTCATGACTTTAACTCTATTTCACAGCTGTTGGTAGATGGTAAGTGGTGCAGTACTTACACAGTACAGTGATTTTCTATTGTAATTGAGCACTCAAAGCACATTTTTCCGCAAACCGCACTCAGCTAGTGCTTTATTCTATGTGCTTAAGTAGTTTCTAATTATCACACACACTCAAACTCGAAATGCATTTGGGGTTCAGTATTGTGTCCAAGGAAACGTTGACCTTTGGACTGGAGGAGCTGGATAACCAATGCCATCTTCTTAGCCGCAGGTGCCCACAGCAATTGGGTTGGGTTTTATAGGCTACTTTATTTATCCACATCAATGGGACACATTGTCCAAAACAGACATTTTACTGCTAACAACTTAGTAAAAAAGTTCTAGTAAGTAAAATATTTCCATTGTCTTATATATATGAATATCTAACCCTATATGGAACAAGGTGATTTTTATTGCATGAGGTAGTAGAAATCTCAAAAACAATATGTCACAACTAGAGATGGACCGATCCGATATTACGTATCGGTATCGGTCCGATACTGACCTAAATTACTGGATCGGATATCGGAGAAAAATAAAAAATGTAATCCGATCCATTAAATATCACGAAAGCACCTCACAAAACTTGCAACACGCCATAACTCACCTCAGAACGTTAGCACGTCGGAGCAGTATGCATCACGTGATAGAGCGGCTGTGGCATGCGGGACCTGTCGGTGGTCTGGATAGCATTTGGAGCTTCGCTAGCAACCCGGCATTTCATCTCCGACAAAGTTATCCCCGAGAGAAGTAAAGCAAGTGTGTAAGTCCATCTCTGAATGTTTGTAAAGCATTCCTGCGTTAAGCTTACCAAGCGATATATGGAGCGACTGCCTCTTCTGGCTGCTACTTCAATCATGAAACTGCTTAATGATCAGCTGATCGGCTTTTCTGTCGCGAGTCCGTCTCTCTGGTTTGTTTTTGGCCCACTTTGCACCAGAAAGAGGAAACCATCGGCTGAACAACAGCAGCAAGTTTAAGCTTGATCAGCTGTTGTTAGAATTTTTTTAATATTACTTTCTACACCAGGATCTTTTTCTATGTAGCTGACGGCTGGTAACTGTGCAGGGGCGGATCTAGCAAAGTTTAGCCAGGGGGGCTGATAGGGCATTAACAGGGAAAAGGGGGCACAAAGACATACTTTTCTTTCTTATTCTCATTTAAAATCTCTAGCTTTTAATAAATAATTATCCGAATCTTACACCCAAAGTTTTAATTTGATGTAAAATGAATAGAAGTCAATTACTGTATATAGTGACTATTAAGTCTAATATATATACCCTAGTAAGCTATAGTACTTTTTCCTTTGGGAAGGTACCATCTGTGCAGTCTGCAATTTTGTTGAAGAAAGATGTTGAATCTATTTAATATTTCTTGAAAAATAATTGATTTCTGTGCATTTTTTTTCCACACTGCATCAAATTAAGGTTGATTACGTTGATTAAGCATCATGAGGTGGAGCGTGAGGGGTGGTTCCCTATTTTTTATTTATTTATTTTTGTTGTTGCTGGGAGTTGGAACCCTATTAGTTAGGTTGCTTAATATTTACGCTAAGTACTCTTTAAAATACCAGAATAGGGAGGATGGTGTAGGTTTAAGTTTATTAGATTGATCAGTATTGCTGAACTATGAAATTTTTTTTTTTTGCATACAGGTATAACAGAATAGCTTTAGTGTAGTTGTTGTTTTAAACTTGAGTATGAACTTATACAAAATGCAGCAAGATATTTAAAAAAAAAAACAGTTTTGTTGATTAAAAAACATATCGGATTCATATCGGTATCGGTAGATATCCAAATTTATGATATCGGTATCGGTATCGGACATAAAAAAGTGGTATCGTGCCATCTCTAGTCACAACATAACGTTGGAGGTAAGTAGCTGATATTTTGGAGAACTTTATCCAGCACAGTAACCATCTTAAAAGACATGAATCCCGTATAGTGTGGTCCAAACGTTGCAGCTACCTTTTAAACACCATGTTAGAGAATTTGCTGTCTTTCATTGTCACGTTTTTATGTTTTCTCTTCTCATCCTCATCTCGCCAGTTATAGTGTGCAGTGCTGTGGAGACTCAGAGTCTGAGCTATGAGCTCTAACAGGAGAATAAATTAATTTCCCCGTAGACCAGGCGTCTGAATTCAGAGTCCCGAGAGCTTATCGAGGACCAGTATAAGTGAAAGAGCTCAGCGTGCAGGTGGGCTGGGTGAGGAAATCCTGCAGTTCTCCCTGTTAGCTGAGCCCAGCTATCCTTTCTTCCCACCAATGTGCAACTCATCTTCTTCTTTCTCCCCCATTACCGTAGATCTTCTGACACCACCCCATCCCCCCGCTCATCCTCCTTTTACTTTCAGAGGAAAAAAAACGCTCCCCTCATTCTCCTTATCGTAATACAAGCCTCAATTATGCATAAACATGTCAATTTGGCCGTTCAAAGAGGAGTGACATGGAATCCAGTGGAGAGAGCTGTCTGGAGATATATCTGAGACAGTGACAATGGGAAGCTTAATGCATGTTTTAGTGACTGTCCTGTCTCTCACATCTTCTTCCCACATGACCTATCCTCACAATCAGATTATTAAAAGCATCTGAGAGAACTTATACCTAGCCAAGTGAAATGCCACGATACACTCCCTAATATATTTTTACATTTCCCTGCTGCTGTGGTTGCTGCTGGGCTTCATCGTTAGTCGAACTTGAATGAAGCCGCCTTCAGGTCTTTTCTTGACCTCACATTTCCACCAGACTGTTGAAATCAAAATTATCTGAAGCTGTGGTGAACCTCTCACTGCACAGCATTCAAAGTCGAATTGTTCTGTTGTTGTTTGTGCTACAAAATGTTCGAATCAATATGTTTGTCTCCAGGCTCAATACATTTACGTCTTTCCCTGCCTAACGCCTCACTTCTTGCATGTTTAAACTGGATTGTGAAAGAGAAAGAGAGAGAGAGAGAGACCACCCCAGCCTCTGCTGTCTTGTTCTCTTTACCTTCTCCTCTGTATTTTTTTTCTCTTTCATCTGAGTCCAACTGTACCTTCTCAGTGAGACGACATGAGTAAATGGTTCTGTCAGGCCTCCTGAGTGGATTAAAGTGGCCTTCAATTACCTTCATCATTGACCTTATGAAGCTGGTTAACTGCAAAATCCTTAACCCTAAACTCACTCATTGTGCACTCTAATTCAGTCTAACACACGCAGGGTGACAAACACACATTTGTGTTCACAACATTATAAAGGGGATGAAAATGAGTAGGAAAGAACTGTATTGAAAAAATAGGTTAGGGCTAAAATAATTCATTCTGGAAGTTTCCCTTTTTTCCGATTGTGGTCGAGATCAAAGCTTGGTTTCAGGTCTAATTAACCAAACGAATGCAGATCCCAGACCTTCTGGCTGCGGGTAAGGCCTTGGAGGGATCCCTTGCTGAAAATCCACATTAGATTTAAATAATTAATATGACACCTTGAGCTCCGCAGAGAAAGAGGGGCTCCGTGTTGGAGTTTAGAACAATGTCACTGCCAAGTGTAATGCTGTTTGTCTCCATGAAAATGAGCAGCGGAGAAAGCAGCCACTCTATTGTACTGCCCCCTTGGCGGATCAGGGGACTGCTCTCCCCTTTGTCATGCTAACAGGGAGCTTTAAGGGGCCGTTGGTAAAGCAGGCCTGCGGCCTGGGCTCCATTCCTTACTGGGCCCGGCTGAGACAAGCTGGGCCTGGCTCTGGGGACTTGGCGCTGGGGTCATTTTATGGTTTTTAATCCTCTTAATCCCCGTTAGAAGGGGCTTGGTGGAGACAAATCTGCTCCCAGAGGTCCTTAGGATTCAAACGCTGCGCTTGAGCAACTGTATCATTTGATAACAACAATGGTGGAGGAGAGAGAAAGAAAGGGAGAAGGACAGACGGGCAGAGAAAAAGGAAAAAAGATAGAAATCTACATTATGATTGAGAGATATAGATTTTTATCTTTGCCCTCCGGTTATTAGTTCACCCTGTCAATTGTTACTTTTTGCGCTTTAGTCTTTCGAAGTTTGCGGCAGAGTGAATAAAACGGTAAAGAAGCCATAAACATACACACATAAACACCGGGTCTGAACCTCATGCTAATGACCCTTATGTTGCCCTGTGGTCCATTAAGAAATGCAGCGTAGTCTTGTTCTCTGCGTGGCCAGCACAGCAGCCCATTTTCAGAGCTCAGAGCCGGGGATAATCCAAAGGGTCCTATTCAAATTAATACACTCCTGTTAACCTCATCTCAGACAAGCTCTCGTCATTATCACTCAATTAAAACTGCATATATGAACAGAGCTGGGCTGGAGAGGCCTCAGTCTGTCTGAGCTTAGTGACCAAATAGTCAGGCCGGGGGGGGGGGTGGGCAGCGAGCCACAGTGGGAGCTGAAAACAGTGAGTGATCAGAACAAATGGAGGCTTATTGTACACTAGCTAATCAGAAGGTCAGACACAACACACCAGCTGGAGATCTGACCAATAATAAGTACAAATTATAAGGATATTTAGGAAATATGTGACCTAATTTTTGAATGTTGATGTTCTTAAAAGGTAGTTTTCAGATTATAAGTAGAGGCTGTGGTGAGAACTAGTGGGCCACTACTATAAATACTTAATTTCAAACAACACTCAGTCTTCTCTGTCACTTTGAGTTGAAAGAGTATGAGAGAGGATGGTTAGGTTGAGTCACAAATGCCCTTGGCTCACCAAGAAACCCAAACATAGCCTAGAACGTTCCTTTTGTGGAGAATGACATGAGAAAATTTGAGTTTGTGGTCAGCCATTTCTTGACAGCAGAAACCAAAGCATGGAGTGAAGCACAGGAAAAAGAAAAGTACAGAGGGAGAGAAAGTGATTTAAGAATAATTCTGACACTGAGTTTGAGTCTTTAATGTGACAGATTCCTCTCGTATTCCTGCTCCGCTTCATACATATGAATAAGCACGCACTTACAGTATTTGCACCAAACCTCTCTTTTCCTCAACTCCTCCTTTTTGTTTCTCATCTTCAAATTGCTCCCCAGATCCATTCTCTGCTAATGTACCCAGAGTTGGGGTATTGGGATGAGCACCTTCAGTGCTGAACCGTGGTGTGGGAACAGGCTGGCTGTCTGTGTTCTGCATATTGCCTGCAGCCAAAGACTGAGAAGGAGCGAGCAAAACAACAACCACAAGTCTGGCCTGTCTGCAGAATGCCAGGACTGCTTAGTGGTTGGCAGCCTCCAACACACCAGGGGTACACTGCTGTCATTCGCTGGGAAGAAATGCTTGAGATCCCAAATTCCACAGGCAGGGCACATGTTACTTGGAATGAGGAGGGTAAATCACTCTCTTTGCATACGTAATGTTGGGTTCTGGATTGTCTGCAGGTTCTTACTAGTTGAAAATAGTTGAAACCTCTGTGGCCTAACTTGGAACAGCTTGAAGTATTTACTTGAGAAAATCTGTATATTGTTCTTTTTTGTCTCGACTGCACCTGCTGCTCTACGCCCCGGATATCAGGTAGTTTGTTAGAACTAGCATCTGCAGAGGGCTTTACGTGAACTGTTGCCTCCTGCAGAAGGCTTTTTCCCCTTCATTTTGAGAACACACTTGGCATGTATCCTTTACCGCTCTTAGTTTCCCACAACCCTCATCCATCATCAGCATATTAAAGTAGGTGTTGTAAGTCAGTAAAGACCTCTAAACCTGACTCCTTGACAGTCTGCAGTATTTTCTTTTTACTGGACTTGTGGTTAAGGATACTTGGAGTTGTTTTCCATGTGTTGAGTAACAAAAGTAATGCGATTATTTTTGGCTCATTAATGTAAAGTTAACGTAATCTGAAAAACATCCCCGCCTGTTCCCCTCAGACTCAACTGATTTAAATGGAAGACATTTAAGATTTTAATTTAATGCTGAAAATTTTTATTAAAATGTCTTTTGTCCTGTTTCCCTCCCCTCACACCCAGCCAGTCGTGGCAGATGGCTGCCCTTCATTGAGCCTGGCTTTGCTGGAGGTTTCTCCCGGTTAAAAGGGAGTTTTTTCTTCCCACTGTTGCCAAGTGCTTGCTCACAGGGGAGGTTGTTTAATTGTTGGATTTTTCTCTGTACTATTGTGGGGTCTTTACCTTACAATACAAGCTGTATATTTGGCACTATATAAATTATAAATATTTTACAGGCTCTTGAGGGGTTGGTCAAAATTGTACTTTTTAATTTGCGATGATCTCAGAATCGGTGGATTATCTGAATATGATGAGGAGATTTGGAACTGCATTGAGCACAAGTGTCGCAGTGCAGATGTTCCCATTTAAAGTTTTATTAAAGTGAGTACAAGGCACATGCCATCTTGTTCAAAAGAAAATTGCTGGCTGAACAAGCAATAAAGCGGCACATTATGAAGAGTGAGTCCAGTGTTCCTGGGACCATCTGTGATCCAGGCCTGTCTGCGTCCTCAGGCTGGGAGGATTTTGGAAAAGTCTGCAGAACCTAAAGTTATTTGATCCGTGTGATTTGTCTAAATAATTTACAGCTTTGTGAATTCAAATGAAAAATCAAAAATATTTACATCATATCAAGGTACACTTTTCAGTGCCTATTAATTATAATGAAGTTATTGTGCAAAAAGAAGCTAAAACATTTGCTTTTATTCACAGCATGAATTGGTCATGACGTTTCAATATATGGTAAACAAATGTGATCATATATTTTAAATGCATTTAGAGTTTACAGCTCACTACATCTCCATTTGGAAAATGAACTTTAAAGTAGTAGACTTGTCGTCTTTTGCCTTTACAGAGTTTTCAGGCCACTTTAAAGAAACTCTGTTTGCTGTGTAGACAGAGCATTTTATGTTGTATGGAAATACAGCAATGTGTTTATATTTTCTGCCATCAAGACGAAACTGCAATATGTCATTGTGTGGTGTGTGTGAATGTGGGGGAGTCCATATGTCTCATTTTTACAGGGAAAAACAATAATATGATTTATTCAAATATAATTAATTACTAGCATTTTTAGGCATCAATAAAATTTTTTTAAAATCACTCTTGTTAAAGATAAACCAGTGCAACAAGACGGTGCTTGAAATGGCTCAACTCCAATTGCCATTTGCTATAAACTTTGAATTGTTCTGTATATGTTAACATGTTACTGACAAAGACTGCCTAAAAATAGCAAAAGAAGACAAAAACACTCAGCCAATCACCAATATAGCTGTATTACTATATTTTATTTGTTTATTTATTGTTGCGGCTGGATCAGACTGACCCTGAACCCCCCAGAGTTATGCTGCTGGAGGCTTCCCATGATGCACTGAGGCTTTCTTCTTCGCTTACCTCTTTCCAGTCTGACTGACTTTTGTTCGAGTCAGTTTATACAGCACTCTGCATTTAATCATCAATTATTATTAATCTCTAGCTCTCTTCCACAGTGTGTCTTTTGTCCTGTCTCCTTCCTGTCACCCCCAATTGAAATGAATTGAATTAAATATGTGTCCATTTGCCCTATTGCAGCCCCTGAACTATGACACACAGTAGCAGGTGTTGCTTTTAGATGGCTCTGTTGAAGTCCCAGTAGGTCTGCAATGCTTGCTGGATCTTCTCCAGTGTGATAAAACAGTTTTTCTTTTTTGGGAAATTGATAAATTAACTAATCTGGAGTTTAAGAGTTGTGTCGATGTGGTCAAACACTTCTCTGTTCCATTGTGTGCATTAGTTTCTGCTGAATGTACCACAGAACAATAGTCTCACACAGGGAGACAGATTCATGGTGCATGACCCCATGAATTTGGAATAAAATAATGAGCATGCTCCTAATTGCATTCCCGACCTGATACACAACCTTCAGGAAAACT
Organism: Mchenga conophoros; assembly: GCF_057382185.1. Lineage (NCBI taxonomy): Eukaryota > Metazoa > Chordata > Actinopteri > Cichliformes > Cichlidae > Mchenga > Mchenga conophoros. The sequence continues at coordinate 15,889,906 of NC_140541.1, forward strand.
GCATTGTCATAAACTCATCTCTCCAGTAATGGTTCTCCACACGAAACTCAGAGCTGTTTGACACAGAAGTCGAGCTTTGCGATGAGACCGCAGACATTCAAGAGCAAAATGTCATAACGGGACTTCCAGGGAATCATTTGAAAAAAAACAACAGCAGTGCTGAAGGCAGCCTGTAAATGCAAGAATGGTTTTTAATTTAATGACTTTTGGATGGCACGCCATAAATTACTAAGTTTTTATGTCTCTTTTTTTCATGTTTCATGTCTTGAATAACAATAGTAGTAACAATAAACCATTATTATGAGAGGTATGAGGTTGCAATCTTAAAAGAAGCCCACTAATGAAAGAAATTCCCTGTGTCTACTGAGTTCACAGTGCAAGTTTGACCCTGTTGTCCTTCTCCGCAGTACCAGCCAAAACTAAAAATGCCATTCGGGGCACCAGATTGCATTTTCCATCTGGTGGACTTTCAATGCGACACAGGAAGACATGCGAACAGCTTTTCGTAATTGTGGTTTTATAAAGAACGCCGGTGTCATTTGTTACACTGCTCTCGCCGCAGACACATTGTTTCACACTGTGGGTTGTTTTCCTTTGTCAGGTCCTAAGTCCTAACTCTAGATCCTTTGATCAGGGCTGCGTTCACCTCCCTCATGTTTCTATAGCCTTTGAGAAAGACAAACACAGGCAAGATACCTATGTAATGAGCATAGCACGCATGCTTGTGTGTATGTGCACTTTATGAATCAGAGTTCATTTCAAACACTTATTTCTTACTGGGAGTGCAGCTGAGAGCGAAAACACTGCTTGTTGCTGTGAGTGTGTGTATGTGCGTGTATTGATGTGTGTTTGCATGTGCACTGACAGCCTTTGAGCCAGTTCTCGCCTTCACTAAAAACGCTTAGGGCACAAAGCAGCCTTCCCCCCTCTGCTCCTGAGCACAGGCCTTGCTCTCGCTCTCTGACAGGAGCTGAAGGTAAGCACCAAAGACATCCTGACACACACGCGTAAAAGCACTTTTGATGCAGGGAAAATGGACCGCTTTGCAGTGTACAAATAACAGCAAAATGTCAACAGAATGAGGCGAGTCCGACGGGAGGCAACAACACAAGCCAGGTTCAAATGATATTAGAGCGAGCAAAACATGAGCGTCAACCACCAAAGGCCCTTTGCTTGTCTGCCTCGATCTTCACATTGTTTTGACTTTGTCTGTTTATCAAACCATCCTTTTCTCTTGCGTTAAATCAAAAACGTGATAACTTACAAGAAGACGACAAAGAAGAGACGCGAGGGAAACAAACAAATGGAAGAAAGCAAACGCTTTAGAATCCACAATAGTAAAAAATGCTAATTAATTTATAAAAATGATTATTTATAAGTTTGACCCTCACAAAGTCCAACTCCCCCATGCTGCTCTTCTGTCACTGCTAAGTAACTTTAGGCTTACTTTCACATAACTTATATTGTCAATTATGCTGTCAGGCAATAATTGGAAGAGATGAGGATGAATTTCCAGGCCATGCTTTGTAAATAATCATACTTGAATTCTTAATAAAATCGTAATATGGCAAAGAAGTGTTTAGGTTGCCAGATTGCTTAAACTGCCTTAGACAGGCTGGATATTACGACTTCTTCTTACAGGAAAAGCAGTGGAGTGGCTTATTATTACAGTTCTTTAACTTATGATGTTTAGATGACTAAAACCCCTAATGATTGATCAACATTTATTACTGCCTTTATGATTTATTTGAAACATAAAAAGAATTGTAAAGGAGTTTATTGCAAAACAGAAACACCTGCCAAATGTCATTTTTCATAACCTGACAGCCAGAAACTTTTTTTTCTGCTTTATGTGCTGTAACTGAGACATAAAGCATTAATACATTAATTAATCAGCTCTTATTTATTGCTTTTTTTTTACAGTAGATACTACATTAACAAAAACAAACGCAGAATTTAATGGAAACAGTAACAGTAACATCAGAGCTGGAAGACAGAAAAGGCACACTTGGCCGAAGCGTTTCATCCGTCGTAACAATGTTAGGAAAAAAACAAAAAAGAGCGCCGGGCTGTATTTGTGGATCGGGTTAAAAAAAGAGAGAGAATGTGGAAAAAATAGAATTACAGACTAGAAGAAAAAAGAAGTAAGCAGGTGGAGGACAACTACCACCTGATCTGTCAGCTCGAGATTAGACACTTGCTGCAACAAACATCATCAAGTAGGACTGTGTATCGCAAAGAAATGAGGGTGAAAGTGATGAAATCCTGCAAGGATAAAAGGCCGTCGATTTCATTGTTTTTTTTAAACACATCTGACCAATGTTTTAGTACTTAAATTATTTCAAATATTGTTTTCTTTTTAAAGTTTTGTAATGGATTTGGTTTGAACACACTAAGGATTTGAGAGCCTTCAGCACACTTCTTCATCTCTCCATATCAGGGTCTCGGTTTGGTAGTAGTAGTTTTAAATTACTGACAATTTCAGGTTAGAAAATATAGACGAATACTGTATTTATGAGTAAAACCATTCATACATGTCTGCACAGTTGTGCCTCTGATTTGAACGTGTGCACGGTTCTCTCACAAGCCCTATAACTCTCCCATACACTGCGACGCCTCCCCCATCTGTCTGCCTGCGCTGTTTCTCCTGTGAGGTGTGTTTGGCGAAGGCCCAGGGGTCAGGGCCCAGCGATGCTCTGGAAGATAAGTGTCTGCTCTAACCCAGGGCTACACCTGTAGGTCACTGCAGGGGGATGCTAATCCCTCAACCACCCGCTAATACTGATGATCTGCATCTGAGACCCTCTCCCCAGGGAGTGTGTGTGAGTGCATCATGTTGGTGTGTGTGTGCGTTTGGTTGTAGGGGCTGACAGATGAGGCAACAGGGGGCCCAGCAACCCGTGTCTATATGTGTATCTGTGTGTGTGTGTGTGTGTGTGTGTGTGTGTGTGTGTGTGTGGTATGGGGGATGGGAGATGGGAGAAAGTATTTCTTTCTGCACGTTTATGTATATATATGTGTGTGTGTGTGTGTGCGCGTGTGCGTGTGTGTGCAGGCAAAGGTGGAGCCATCTTTAAGGGATGCTGGGAGGATAACCGGTCCATTTTTCTTGGCCTCCACCTTCAGAAGGGGCTCGGATGCTCAGATCCTAGACTGAATAATTTGTCACCTATTTACATGGAGCCAAGAACTGGGGAAATGGAACGAGCAGGTGGTATCTCACTCTCCCTCCTCCCTGTGCCACAGACAGATGTGTCTAACTGCAAACATCCCCCCATCTTCTCTCCTTCTCCTGGGGCTCTCTTTCAATGTGTTGCACTCTTGATGTCTAAAATAAGAAAGGCAAATCAGTGCTGCTCAGAACTGGCCTAATAATGTTTTTGTTATCTGACAAAGAGTTATTTTCTTAATTGCGCAACAAATTGATGGATAACAGACAAAATTAGACACCACAGTATCACACAGAGCACACAGTTCTATGCACAACCAAGAAAGCTTCAGATTATCTCATTTGATAACCTGGAGCCATCACATTTTTGGAGTTTGATTCAGGTCTGTAAACACGCAGTACCGTGAGTTTGACTCTTTGTTAGTGTGTTTCTGCTCTGATCTCACACTGCGCTATGACTGTTAAAAGTGACATAGAAAATCAACATTAAAAAAGAGAAAAGAAAATAGGATAGTAATGTGTAATCCTGGTAATAGTTTTACCTTATGTCCTGGCATATTGCACATTGTGACAGGGTGGAAAAAACTGTCTAAAAGGCGGATACAAAACTGAAAACAGAGACTTTAAGATTGTTTTTTTTGCATCTTTGTTATTATTTATCATAGATGCCTCACACCAACCTTTTCATTCAGTTGAACTTCCTCTCATTATACTCAAAGTTTTTAAAGAAGCATATGACCAAAAGCAATTCTGACTTTTCCACTATTCAAGTATGGATTTATATTTTACTCAGACTATTAGCACTTTTGCAGCTACAGCTATTTTTTCCTTTGAAGATAAAGTTTACATGCAAATCATGCCTTTATTATTCAATTTTATTAAGCTCCTTAGTAAAAAAAATTAGATTGAATATTTTGTGTAGACTTTCTCCTATTAGAGCTATAAATGCTAATGGAAAACTCCTCACGACATAAACAGATACAGATGGTGTTACCATAACGCAGCATTAAAGAAGATAAAAAAATGCACAATACAAGTAATGTGATATTACCTCGAGCTTTATTCTCTCTCAAGGCTTTGCAGACGAACTAATTCCTGCAGTTTTTAAGAAGCCAAATAATAAGATGCATGACTGCAAACAGTCACAAAAGTCACAGGTAACGAGCTAACGTCACTCAACATAATAGCCAATCATAAGAGCCGCTCTTCATGCCCGTTACAACATATTAGAGGGAAATGTTTAAATTGTAGCACTTTTTTTAAATGCTGGAAGACGGGAAAGAAAGTTAACATGTGGTGGTGACGACACTGACGCTTGATTAGGTGCAGGGTTGAAAAAAACAGTGATTGGGTCTCTCCTCAGGCTACCTTACTCCACACAAACGCACACGCACGCCCACACATACATACGTAAATGCTGCTCGCTAATCACATTTCACCCCAATCACTAAACACACATTCATATTTGAAGGTTTATCCCAGGCGGCCATTTCAAATGATTATGTATGTGATTCCAACCACACAGAGCACAGAAAGTGTTTACTCTTTTCATTGAGGCGCTGGATAAGTTGAGAGCAGAAGCTAAGTGTACTACAGTCTATGGCAGAAGAATAAACATTTTCCTTTATAGCCCGAGGACCCACTTTTCATCTGTCAAGCATCTTTTAATAATTAATCTGCTTAATACACACACAGCATCTGCTGGGTACAACTCCCATCCTCCCATTCAAACTGACTAGCACAGCTGCCACTGTTTGGGTGTACTGTACAGGTCTGGAATATGATGATGTGTTTTTTCCCCCCTCCTTTCAATACACAGACAAAATACTGCTATGCATGCTGACATACAGAATACAGACACTTGCAAATACGCAGGAACTTCTATATGCACACACTACTGCAAACTAGTTTATGCAGAAGGGGTGAAGCCCCGACTATGAGCCTACTTTTCCCTATGTGTTTTTCCTTGGTGAGCGGGCCAAATGGGGATTGTGTAAATTAAATACATTTCTTTTTCCGGCAGCAGAGAGAAATGATGCCAGATTAAGCCCATGAATATATACATGGGCCAGGGCTGACCTGTCTCCAGACGCCTGATTTCCCTGGAGGGGTGCTGACATGGTGAGGGGCTTCAGGGGTGTGTAGGTGTGTGTATGTGTGCTTTGGTGCGCGTGTGTGCTGCACGGTGCACCTCAGACAGAGGTGAGGAGATCTCTTGAACAGGTCCAAATTGAGCTTAATCTCATTCCTCATTGTGCTGGAACAGGAATGAAATTGCACAATTGCACTTTAATCGACGATCGAACGCCCCTCCTCTCCCTCCTCCTCCTCCTCCTCCTGTCGTCTTTCTTTCAGTCTTCTCCTTTTCATTTCTGTAGCTCTCTCTCTCTTTTTTTATGTCATTGGTCTTAAATTCTTTACGTGGTCCGGTGGTCGTGATTGCCTGTTAGCCTCTATTTGTTCCTCCTCCTGTTTTCCTTTTGTTCCTTTGGAAGCATCTAATAATGTCGGTTCAAGCAATCAGGAGGTTAATGTAGTTAGGATAAGGGCAATCATAAACCAATAAAAGCCGTCCGGATGCTCCATTTCTCTTTCGGTGCACATCTAATCCAGGAAAATTGCGATTTCGGGAATCCTGCTTTGCATCCGTTGCACTGGAGCGCGTCTCCGTCATGGGCAGGAAGGATTCAGTCAGTCCCCTAGGGTTGATTGCACACACACACACACACACACACACACACACACACACACACACACACACACACACACACACACACACACATAGCCATTTGTGCCACACAGGTGCGTCTGATTATCTAAGGTAGGAAACCTTGGGTCAGCTTTATATTAGTCATATGAAGACTATTTGCTTTTCCAAGATTACAGAGTTGCAAAATAAAAAAATTTTCATTACCTGATTTAAAAACAGTTGGGCGATTATATTCAGCAGTCTGCCTTACTAGCTCTCTCCTCGAGACGCTGGCGACAAAATCAAATAAACAAACCACCGTTTCCTGGAGAATTTAGTTTTGTTTTGAGTGAAACAACTTGAGGAAAACATTCACCACGCTAACAATGACTGTGCAGATTAGAGAAACCCATGGAAGTAACCACAAAGAAAGCAGCCACTATGGTTGGATGCATCCCATACCTCAAGTATTCCATTTACACACTCAAGATGATAACTGAAGATGGAAATAAAACACCTGTGTTTAAGTGACGCTGCTACAAGATGTTTAAAAGTTATAAATTGGCGCCTAATTAGCTGTCGAGCTTTGGGTAAATGCACATCTAAAATAATGTAACTGTAACCACAGTTATTTGGAATCTATGTGTAATTGTACAATTATTAAAAACACATTTCCTCCAGTAATTTGGTGTTTTTACAGCGCTACGCTCTGCTGATAATGATTCTTCACGACAAAATGTCTATGCAAACATAATGAAAGGAATGCATGTAGGGAGAAAAAACAAAACATACACCAAGGCGAGATCTGCCCCTGCTACATATTTAGATAAAAAATGAATGCAGGTACTTGAGCCATGTAAAATGTGTTGATTTGTTGCTCGATGTGTTGGAACAAAACAATGCAACAAAGGTTCCCAGGATGTTGTATCTGGGGTGGATGTAGTCATTATGGCCCATAATGAAGGGCCCTGCTTACCGCTGTGCATCTACTCAGCAACACTGATGGACTACACACACACACACACACACACACACACACACACACACACACACACACACACACACACACACACACACACACACATTTAGACACATACATACACAGGCCAGGCCGCTGCCAGGCTGTCAAGTCCAAAAATAATTAGGCATCAAAATGAGTTTCCCTGTTTTTTTTTTCCTCCTCTTGTTCGTTTTATTCATGTGCTGGAACTTGGGAGACTGGCTAATGCAGTTAACATGCTCTCATCATGAATTTTCATTACACCATTACATGGGTACATTACAAGAGCAGGGGAGCTGCGACTACAGGGATGCCATCAACATGCATACACTGACAGACGCACACACACAAACAGACAGAAATCACAGACACACGTGCAGTAAACCCATACATTTATTCAGATGCACAACTGCATACTAAGTGATGCTGTATTGTTCTGGCAAATTTCAGTAATATACTGCATATAGCTTCTTGAAACATACCTACATCTTGCATCTGTGGCACTCTTATAGACTGAAGGAGGAGGTATGGTCAGAAGTTTTGGAAAATTCACAATGCTCTCTTGCTAAGAATGACCGCTGATCAAAAATATGAAACTGCAGAGGAATAACACTGGCAAACAGGTAGCCCTGCTCATTTCAACAGCAAATAAATCTCAAAAAAAAAGAAAAACAGAAAACACTTCACTGGTTTATACATTTCTGCAAAACCATATTTGATAACACTTTAAAAAAAATAACTTAGTTACTAAACATCAAGTGAGGAACAAATCTGGACAAGCTGATGGTGATTTCCCTAATATTCTTCTCACTCAGGACTACGTAATATAGCAGTAATACAGTTGGATGGTGCCATATAAGTAAAATGCTGGATTATAATTAGTTTTCTTGGTGGACTCTAATCAATGTAATAACAGTAAGTACACATTTATTACAGGAAATGTCAACTTTATAGACTCAAGTGTATTTATTTATTTATTGCCTCAGGTAGTGAAGCATCATAGTAAGTTACTCGGTTGATCTGAAGGTCAAAGTGATAATAATGCTATATATAGCTATTTGAAACTGTGTTTCTTACTGCCATTGCTTGTATTGACAGCATATAGGAAATGAAATGATCTATGGGGATTCTAAATATCACATTATTTCATTATGACTTTACTATGTACATTACATTAGAGTATTATTTGCCTTTGGAAAACAAAATAAACTCATGATCAAAAACGTTTTTTCACTTTAAGCAAAATTAAACAAATGATCCATATATCCTATGTCAACATGAATAAAAAATAATTATACTCAAAATTACGTCACGTATAATGATATAACAACAGCCCGCATTTTGCACATGTTTTTACTGCGCTACAAGCTTCTTAAAGTACCTTTAAGACAACAAAACAAAATCAATATATACAAAATGCAATACTATACCCTTAAAAGTAAATCCTACCCAGAGAGGGTAGTGCATGTTGTTGTTTTTGTTTTTGTTTTTTAAATAAATCTATTAATGATTTTATGAGCTTTAGGCGTCTTTTAAACTGTCTTTGATAACCTGAAATGTTTTTTTTAATTGTGTTTTTAGACACGCTAAGGGACTGCTCATGCTATAATACATTCAATCTTTGTCTGCCCACTCATTCCTCCTACACAGGAAGGAGTACACAGTATATTTCTACACAGAAGTTGTGCAGCCAAATTTGCTGCACAGGTATGCAGGCCTCTAAAGGTTCTCATCTATAGCACATATATCATGTTGCCTAGCAACCATCTACCAAATGACCCATGGCACCTTATTAAAACATTGCATTATTTTAACTTCACAACAGTAAAATCAAGTTCTGCAAAAATTAAATTATGCACGATAATTTTGTGACGTCATCGTGTTATATAGCAAACGCTTAACATTGAGGTAAAGTCACAGACCAAACAATACTGTAACATGTACTAGTCAAATTTAATAGACAGCCAGGTATCAAATTTGGTTTTAACTTTGGAAGTAAGCAAACACACAGTGCATATCTTTAAATCGTCAGTGTTGATGTAATTTTAAGCTTTTCCTGCCTTTTTAAATAACATCACATAGATTGCATTAAGTGGACATACATTCACTTATTTGCCAAACCATGTGTGCTGAAATTGTACCAACAGCGTTAACCTAGGCTGCTATGCATTTTAATGCACTTCTAGCTCCAAAGGGCTCTGCATGTGTCAATGAGCAACAAGAGCATGAGCATATGTAGGTGTGTGTACGTGGCTCTGCTTCTTAGCACAAAATGGGTTTTCTATTGCTGATCTGCTCATGCTCAATTACCCAAAGTCTCCTGGGGCTTAGAGAAGGTAAACACACATCAGCTGGATCTGATTTATTTTTCTGTCCCACAGCAGCTTAGAATTAAGACGTGGATGCTCTGTTTTTCTCAGTGCACTGGGCCTACACAGAAATATGCTTAATATTGTAACAATTACTTACTCACACGCGTGATTATGATTGTAATAGTTGCTTTGTCAGTTGCAGAATTTCACAGAGATAAAACATCTTAAGTAGCCATCCAAACCAGGCACTGAATTCCCAAGATCAAATATTCATAATCATCAGACAGTAATGCTACCGGTGCTTATGCTGCTAAGTTTAGAAAAGTCCTAGTTCTATGACAGATTAGACAGTGCTTGTGCCTTTGTAACCATGCCAAGGCCCTACATTCCCTGAAGCCTAAATTCTTCTGCCATCCCTGCCAACCTTCCTTCCTTCCTCTCAGTGCCTTCCTTCGCACTTTCCTTTGTTACCCGGCAGGTATCAGGGCAATGTGTGCACTTCACCTCCTCTGGTTCTTATGCATGGGTTATTGGTGTACTTGATTCTTATGAGCAGACTGCAGATTTAGAGCTTGGACCCCTGTTAGATCCTCTCTGAAATCAGACATGGGGATAGTGTAATATCCTTAGTGACACATGTGACAACTGTGTGGCCTTGACTGAAATAAAAGGCCAACTAGGAGAGAACAGAGGAGGATTAGGTTATTAAAATGACAAATTCCCCCATAATCTTTATTTTTTATGACTTTCTAATATTTATCTGCTTTATTTATTCATTCATGTTTTAAAATCTACTTACATGTACTTTTATAACAGCTCACTGCCTTAGCAAACCTCAGTGCTGATAAAAGTTTCAATAAAAAAACATTTGGATTTATACGCTCTAAGTTTGCTGAATTCTCATTATGAGTTCCAAGGCATATTTCCTCTTTCTGTCATCTCCTCATGTGGGAATTATATTTGTTTTAAGCTTTATAGCATATAACCACATCTGGTGCTGAGCTTTACCATATACTTAACTAAAAGGAGTTTCTTGTGCATATCAATGCACATTTTCCAGAGTAAAACAGTAGCAATGCACCAAGTTTTCTGAGTGGCTACTTGAGACTGACTACAAATCCCCATAGACGTTCATGCTAAAATGCAGAAATAAACATGTTTATATTGCAAAAAATGGTTTGGGCCTGCAAAACTAATTTGCCTGTTTGTGACAAACATACAAGAGTTAATAACACTCACTTAAATTGCACTAATGTTTTAAACTGTGCATTATTTGAGGGTTTACAGGTTAAGTGTTTTTCAAGCCTCCTGTTTTCGTGTTTAACAAATCACTGTGTATAGCAGATGCTGCATGCATGCCAAGCTAGCTGTGGAGCTGAAATAGCTAGCTCCCAGCATATAGCTATTTCATATATGAAATAGCCTCCTGGAAACACCAAAAATGGAATTTTTGCCATTTAAAGTCTCTCTCGTCATCAAAGGATGCAATTTTGTCACGTGACAAATGTGAAATTTTGAGAACCGCAGTCCACGATGTTCTTGAGGAAAAATCTCTGCACCATTGTGTGGAATTTATCAGCCCTTTCTACAACTTCTTCAAGTTGTGCCTCCTCCCAGGGGATCCGTCTTTGAACACATCATGGGTGATGTTTGCTAGTTTTGGGGAGGAAAACTAAAGGTGTGCCTGCTGTTCAGTAGCTCCAGTTGTAGTCTTTGATGATAAAACTTGCTGCAATACAAAAATCCTGAGTAAATCAATGCAGTAAAGGTTCAAAGCGTTCGATGGAGGCCGGTCTTTTACAAAACGTTGCTTGTGGTGAAGAGCTGGATTCACAGACGGGCTCTTTCCCATTTCTCTTTGTGAAGCGTGTAAAACGAGTATTTATCAAAACCATCTTATGCAGTATACCACTCCTGCAGACACTCTGTTGATATAGTTTTTTAAAAAAGGCTCATATATTCACAGTCAGTGAGGAGCTGCTGCATATACTGGTCATGTGGCCTTCTGACTAAGCAGTGGGAATCGTCCAATCTTCCATAAGCCACAACCACTTGCTTTGAGTTAAGGCATGTGGGTTCAAGGGTTAGTCCCCTGGCATAATGACTCATGCACATTTAATAGGTGGGTTACGGCAAAGGGGATCGCCCCAAAATGCTTCACAGAAACAGCAATGGCAAAAAAAAGTGAAACCTCAGTAGAATAGGAGGAGCTTCAAGTATCCAACCTCCTCTCTTCTCCTCTCTCTTGCCCATCTGTCCTCTTCCTCTTCTTTTCAAGCTGTCCTGTGCGATTGTTTGCCTTCTGAGTGTCGCTGTCTGCCAGACAGGACCGTAACATCAATGTTAGGAAACGTTCTTTCTCTGGTGTAAGGCTGCAATGACAACATCTGCCATGTTTCACTCTGATCTCTCCATCAGTGTGAATAAGCGTATTGTGGCGCTTCTTCAGATTGTCACTCACTCCTCTGGGGAGACGCTCACACACTGCTCCTTATTATCTTGGCAGGGATGGACGCCTTCAAATGGAAATGTCGCAGATGTAGATGCACAGGCCTTCACGCGCCAGCACTTATACATACTGTATGTCTTGCGTTGGCGCATGTCATATACACACAAACAGCAGCCTGCAGAGATATAGACATCAGTGTGTGGAGATATGTAAACGTGAAGGTATGCATGCATTTACTCTCTCTCCTCACATATATCCCATCACTTCAGAGCGCAGTACACTGGCTTAGATCTTTTTCCAGGGGAATGACATAACTCTGTCTGTAACCACCGTGTGGCCAACCCTAAACCCTACCCTAAACCTAAGGCCAGCCTTATTACAATGTTTGTCAAAAAAGATAATTATTTAAATTATGGGGACGTAAAGCAATCATGCCACATCATTGCGTTACATTTGCTGACATGCCTTGTGGCCAAACACATAATATGTTTTGCTTTTGTTTATACATGTCTCTATGTGTGTATGTCTTAAGGAAGAGATGACAGCTGAGGGCAGAGTCTGATACTTTGTGTCTGTTCAGTTGAATTTCATTGAGCGTGTGCAACTAGTTTGTAGAGGCTGTGTTTGTGCATTCCTGTGCGCGCGAGCTGACCTGTAGTGCAGCCGTGTGGCTCTAGCTGACTACCTCTGTTAGATCCCTCTGTCTTTAGTGTCACATCAAAACATCTCATTATCTCCTCCTCTGTCATTGCTATTCAAACTGTTCTTTTTTCTTTCTTTCTTTTTTTGCTATTAACCACCTCTGTCTTCACCACTATTTATGCGCTCAATCTCAGTGTCACGCTACGGTTCTCACTCTGCTGGCTCTGTCGTCAGCTGCTGAGACAGTGTTGGGTAACAATTTCTCCAATTCTCATTTTGAAATCTTTATTTAAATAACAGATGTCTCATCAGGCTTTGGATGGGGGATCTAAGCAGCACGCTTGGCCAATGAATCCTTTCATAAGTTGACAGACCTCAGAATTATGTGGCTTTAATACGCTTCATTGCCCCTTCAGCTGCCTCTCAGGCATGGCGAGGTGCATGGTGTTGTGCAGCGTCCTGATCAAGATAGGTCTGCACACTGCTCCAAGGATGGAGGCACAGATTTAATTGTTGAATTAAGGTTAAATCAGAGCCGCAAATGGCAGTTTGGGAGGTGACGTAACTTTAAAAACATCAAAGCACAAAAACCAGAATGTAAAACTCTGTGTTGGAATATTTGGCTGTTCATATCAACGTACTTTTGATGGATAAGAATTATTTGGTTATTAATAGAAAATAGAAGCATTTCTAATGAGTCAGCTGTGCTGTACAAGTACCCGGATGTGCCGCACTCGTCTGTTGCTGGAGGCAGTCTCTCTAATCATTTGTTTTTGATTTACAGATGGTGATATGTAAGGTCTGGACAGTGCGTTTTTGAAACCGAGTTCGCACACAAGTAATGCAGGGTGCGCTAACTGTAGTCCAGGCCATGGCCTCTTAATTACAGTACAAGTCAAACAGGAAATAAGAATTACTTGAAACAGGAAATTCATATTACTGTGTGTGCCTGGTTGTGTCAGCAGTGATCAGTCTCTCCTCATTAGTGTGCTATTTCACCTCATTGAAACACATACACACACACACCGCACCTGTGGGCTGTGGTCCCCAGGTGTCCGGAGAATGGATCACTTTCTTTATGCCTCATTTAAGCTAACAGCTGTATTTAAGAGAAAGTCCATATAGCAGGGACTTCCTGTTGAAGGATGTGTGGGGGTTGGAGTACAAATTCGCATACCTGAATGTCGTACTTTACAACATACATGAAAATATCTATCTGTATCTATCTTTCTGACTGTAAGCATGCATTATTTATGCAGTCAACATCCAGGTTTTATAATTGCCTGCTTTTTTCTTTCCACTTACACCTTTTTTGATGACGGTTGAAGGGTGACACGCTCTCCTCCTCTACTTCTCTCTGCGCGTAGGACGGATGCCTTCTCCTCCCTTCTCCCCACATATGAAAGAGTAGTGTGGTTGAGCACGGGGAAGGTGATAACCCTTTTGTTTAGTCTGAGCTCCATCACAGACTCTGTCAAGCCCAACAGACAAGCAGACAGAGCCGTGACAGGCCCACTAATCTGACAGCTCCTCCACATCACAAAGCCATCACATCAAAGTGGCGGGAGAGAGGTACTGGCGGTGAGAGATTGACGCCACTTCTTTGCTCTGCCATTTTCCCTGGTATCTTCATAGCGCCTCTGACATGCCGCGCACCAGGAACCTTCAGAGGAAGTATCCACTTGGCAAAGGGGGGAACCTGAGTTGAGGGACTCCCCTCTGGCTGAGTGGTGAGTGTGGGTAACCTTTTTGAGAGATGTGTGTGGGATACACTGAGAGTACATGACAGGCTGTTTAAAGGGATTTGTGTTTGTGTGTTTGTGTTGTCGATGGGGTAAGGCGGTTTTAAAGAAGTGTGGGCGCGGGGCGTGTGGCAGCATGGCGTTTCTCTGTATGCAGCTTCCAGGATGAAAGGAAGCATATTAGAATTTTTTTTAATGACTGGTTTAATAATGGTCATCATATCCAGTATTGCTGTGCAACAATTTATGCTTAACCAATACTCGGAAAACTTTTCTTAAACCAGTTTCAGTGTGCAGTATGTAGAATTTCTCACTCTAGAACTCAGTTTGATCTTAAGTGGGCTGGACTAGTGACACTCCCCTTTCTGTCACTGTAAGGAAGTTTTAATGACACATTTAATCCCTGAGATAGTTTTATGTAAGGTAAAACAGCACAAATTCAACAGGACGTCTCAGATTTTGTACCTGCATTGTGTAGGGTGTTGTGATTTGGCACTATATAAATAAAACTGAATCAAACTGAACTGATCAGACCAACTGTTTGGGCTTAAATTGTACGAAATAAATATATACGATTACAGAATCCTGTCACTCAAATTCCCAGAATTTCCTGTAATAATAGAACTGAACATTTTTGTTAATTCACTGAAAATGTTGTTGTTGTTGTTGTTGTTGTTGTTACTATAGAAAATGAATTTCTATAGTAGATGGTTAAAAAAGAGATTAAAAGTCCAAAATTTAAGCCCTTCTTTTTCAAAGCGCTCCAGTGGACCAGATTGGAGTCTTTGTCAGGCCAATTCTGGCCCTCAGGCCTTGTGTTTGACACCCCTGCTCTAGAATAAGTCACTGTTGGCTGCTCCAGATCCTTTGCAGTGCTGGTTTTGTGCTCACCTGCTCTCTAGTTGTCACTCTCTCATTGGTGGCAGTGATATGTGGCAAGCATGAGTTCACTATCCCCACGTGCTGTTTTGTTGGCCCATGGACTGAACCAGGAAACTGTTCAGAAGCAGTAACGTCAATCAGGTAATGTGCTCATTACAGTTTTTTTTCAGTTGCTTTGACACATTTCTCGCAACACTTTTGAAGTCCTTTGCTCTAAAGATGTAAAAAAAAGTTATATAGCAAAACACTATAGTTAACCTGAAAAAGGGCGTAACTCACCCAAAACCTTTAATTCATTTTTCAAAATGAAGTTTTTGTGTCAATGAATAAGTTGCCGTCACCAAAATGACAAGTTCCTTTCACAGTGTGTAAACCAGGGCAGCCAAAATGTTTAGATATTTTGCCTGAATGATAGTGGACTCTAAAATTGTGTTTCTCTTCTGGTGACAACAGAATGCTGTTTGGTTACAAAGTGAATTCACTCGTGCGCTGATTTTAAGAGCAAAACGTTTTTACCTTGTGCTTTTGTAAAACATCAGAAAAGCACGAATGTTTGCAAATTATGAGAAGAAGATTTTTTTCGTCATATAGGAACAATACTAAAATATACACAGCACTGCACAGCAAAATTATGTTCAATGTCACTATCAAAAAACTAATACTGTAGAAACAAAGTGGAGGTCTACTATGTGCAGCCCTGGGGGCTTGGTAGATTTTGACTGCCAATTAGATTGACTGTTCTGTATGTAGTGACGGACACAGTGAAATATTAACAATGTGGGAAAGTAAAACTATTGAATTATTCTATTATGACCAGAAAGTCATAGATTGTAGACAGTTGTACATCATTTGCCTCATCGGCCTAACAAATTTGCAAATGCTAACGAAGAATGAAAAATGCTCTTTCCTATGTAAAGAATGAACAAACAGTTTTAGTGGGCTTTCAACAGTTATTTGTGGATTTTTAGAACTCAAAACTGTTTGTGATTTGTTTTACTCTGATACGCAGTAGAAGACTTTATACAAGTATACTTACACTATATGAACAAAAGTATTGGGCCGCTGATGCATTACACCCACAGGAAGCTCCATGAAGCTCGTGGTGCACAGTATGTGTTCTGCTTTTGCACTCCATCACTTGGTGGCCTCGCTGTTTGCGCGGTCTGCCACTTTGTGGCTGAGTCGCTGTAGTTCCTAAATGCTGAGGTCGTTGAGCTATTTAGAGTGACCCATTCTTTCACTTATGCTTGCAAAGACAGCGCTGACTGCATGGCTATGTGTATGATTTTTTTTTACACTTGTGTCAGTGGGACCGAACACCTGAATTCAAAGATTAAGAGGTGTTGCCCAATACTACATAGTGCACTCGAGTACAGTTGTGTTGTTTTAGATCAGCTTGTGACTTTTGCACTTGTTATGAATAATTATTACATTTTACGATGCTGCCTTGCTAACTGTTACATTTTGCTGTTGCGTCTCACCTGACATTTTATTTGTTGGTCAGACGTTTTTACAATGAAGACATAACTTTAACATATAGAAATTCCAAAAATGCCACAACATCAATATGTGACTAAAAGTTGAGATGGGAAGCAATGAAGTATAAATACTAAGCTAAATTTTGAGGTATCTATACTTTACTGACAGATTTTACTAATGTTCCATACATTTTAATACAGATATCTGTACTTTAAACTACTTACATTTTAAAAAAAAGTTATTATTTCCCATTACTGCACACCTTCAGACATCAAACTGGTTGGAAGAGGCAAAAATAAATAATTTATGCATCATTTATAGTGCTGTTCTCAGGGGTTAAAGTGGGCCAGAATGATCTGGACTGTATGTTTGGTGCAGATATCTGTACATTGCGGTTGTGTTACTTCTGCATCTTGCACAGTTTTTCTGCTAGTAACGATGCGGCTGCTGAATTTCCCAGGGAGAGAAAAGGTAAATGACTGCTTCAGCTGGATGAAACTGGAATTTTAAAGCTTACGTATAATGTAATCAGATATTGGATCTATACATGATGTGCTGAAGTCAATTTTTTTAATATTGTGAAATTAAAGTATACTAACTTTTCAAGGTTCAAAAATTCAAAGGTTGCATTAATGGGCAGTTTAGATTACACTGGCTGGTTTGCAGCTCTGTGGTAAAGTTTATAGTAATGCACTTTATTGGATTGGTGCAGAGTGGCTGCGGTGTATGTGTGTCTGCGCTAACACATATGCACTTAAAACTGCAAAAGTCTGGGAACAAAAGTACCCACATTAGGGACATAAACATGTTTTAAGAGTTCAGTTTTTGGGGGGTTGTGTCAAATTAAATGTTCTCATTGCCAGAATATGGAAATGTCTTCATCTAAACATTTGCGCCAGTCCCAAAAATGATATGCCAGTTCTTCCAACTATTGTTAGACTTGTTATTTGACTCTGTGTCAAAGAGTGGGGTCACACACCACTTATGTGGGTCACATGTGATCTTCCTCATCCAGATGGTTTGCCAGATGCAGCGCTGCCAATGGTCTGACAGAGCACACACCCTACCTGCATACAAAAACAATTGGGTTTAAAATAGAGCAGCATTCATAAAAAACACGAATGAAGCTGTGCTCAAAGCATTCTTATATATTCAGGAGTCAGAACACCTCATGGAGTGTTTGTCAAAGGTTTCCTACTTAATGTTAAGTAATAGAGTTAATGTATATGTGAGTTCTGGGACTGCAATGAGGTAATGGTCTTGCAGCGCTCTGAAGTGCCCCGAGTCCATCTAATAATGTAAAACAACATTAATTTGAGAGAGCTGCTTCATCTGTGCATGTTAATCAATAAACTCATTACCTCCTGTGCTTAGTGAAGGATTCCCTCATGTCTGCTCACTGATGTAGACAGAAAAAAAGAAAGGGAGAGGAAGCGAGATGGAGATGAGGGGAGAGGGAGAGGTGGAGAGAGAGGTTGATTATAATTACAGATTTTAGCAGCCTGTGCCGAAGCATAACCTGCTCATTACAGTGAGTGAGTGAAAGTAAGTCTGTGTGTGTGTGTGTGTTGGCCTCACACTTTCAACGCAGCCCTATAGCCACAGAGCTTCCCCAGTTTCTCCTTCTGCAGAAAGCCAAGAACAACCGACACAAGTGGCCCATTTAGAATATAAACACACAAAAAACCTGTTATTTCAATTGACCTTCGTCACATCAAGCTGTCAATGATCTCAGCTCTGTACTCTTCGTCGTTTTCTCCTGCTCTTTCTCCGAGGCGGACTGCATGGTAATGAACATTCGGTTCAGAATAGGTGAGAGCAAGAAAGGAGGAAATGATATGCCAGGGCATTTAGCCCAGCAGTGTTTCTGGTGTAGGTGAGACAGCCAGCAGCGTTTATGGAAATGGACAGAGCTGAGGGAGGCTCAGTGGCTGCTGCTATGTTTTCCCCCCAAACTCCCAACTGCGGGGATTTAGAGAATATTCTGACAGCTTTGGTATTACTTTGTTAAAGGTGTAAGCAAACTTTCATTTTGCACCTGATTTGGGCTTTCTTTTCTCATTAAATGCAGGCAATTGCTTGCGTTTGCTTAGTTCTAAAATACGATGCGGGCACAGCTGCAGAGTCTGAATCTTCTGTCACGCTTGTGGATCTGAGCGCCTGAGCTCGCACGTGCGCGCTTGTCTCTGTTGCAGATTCTCAGCGGTTGTTGATTATTATATTTGTCAATGCTGTGGTGTGTCTTACAGGAATCCCTGGCCTGCTGCTGGCTTGTGATTATGAGATGAGAGGTGTTTATGATTGACTGAGCCCATCCGCTGTCACTGTACACATCCAGTAGCATTACTCCCGAAGCACTCATTTATCCACGCATGTTATATAAGAGATTGAAACCAGTAATTATGATTAAACAATCTCATCCTCCTGCATTCTATCACAACTGACTCGAGCTCCGGTGTCCGGCTTTATTTCACAATGACATGCGTAACACTGAGTCATTTGGACATGTGCCTTCACTCTAAATGTTCTCCTCGGGACAGGTAGAGCCATTGAAGTGTTGTCGGCAGAGGCAGCCTTCTGCGAGATTAGGTGATTAGAAAATGTAACGTCACAATCAGTTTTTACGGTAAGAAACAACGTTGTGTAAAGCGTGCACGGAGAAAGAGTCATTCATTTTAAACTCTTTGCTTTTTGTTTACCACTGTCAGCAAGTGAATAAAAGCCAAGGTAAATGGAGGTAATTGAATTTATATGTGCATATCAACTCACTTTGAGGTTTAAATGGCGCTCGGTAGTCTCATTCCAAATCCATTAATATTCTGTTTAATACAGCTAAATGCTGCTAACTGTTTTTAACACTAGGAGACAGTCTCTGGGCTGTCTCTGTTTGTGCTGCCAGCACATCCACAACATCAAGTCGATGGATAGGGAGGCCATAAATGACTGTGACAGCCAGTTTACAGTCAGTTTAGAAGCTTCTACTTTTCCATAAAGCCGCATTACGTCTGCAAACAGCAGCATCCCCGTTCACTCAACAGTCCTATTCAGTTTAGCTCAGCTCTGGAAAACAAATTAGGGTTATACAAACAAAAAAAAAGTTTGATTAAATATGATTGGCTCATAGAGTGTGATGCGTTGCTCTAGATGTAGCAACCTAAAACTACATAAATACTTTCAGCAAAACCTGTAATGGCTAATGAATCCATAATTAAGCATTCTGACTGTTCAGAGGGAGTTATTTTGATAAATACTGATTTAAACAATGCTATTACTGATGGAATTGTATTTAAACCTAATTAACATTTTCATGTGAACAGTGGTTGGACTGTGTAGTGTAACAGGGATGCTTATTGTAACAAACCCACAGAGAACCATCACACACAGTGGTGTTTCTAGCATCTTTCAGGACACTGTTTTGGTTCATAGTTGCTGCTTTTATCAGAGAGCAAAACAGCAGCACAAGTGTAGTGAAACACACTAACTATAAATGCTCTTTATCTTGTGGATTTCTAAACAACTGTTTGGTGAAATTGCTGCAACATCAGTCAAATTTAAAGGCCCAAACATGTTCTGGACTGCCTTTTCTCTCAGTCATTCACCCCCCCCCCCCCCCCCCCCCCGCACTGGATCTGTGGCTCAGCCTAGGAATCCGCCCCACGGTTTGAGAACCGCTGCTTGTAGGTGATGTTGACCTTGAAGTCCAGCCTCAAAGTCTGACTACTATAATGCTTACTTAAAGTAGACTTTACAATGCCAGACTTTGACCTGTATGCATGGCATATTTATTACGCCGTGCATTTCTTTACTGAATGTTAAGTATGTAAATGTCCAGATCCTTTTTGTGGAGTCTGGCTGATAGTGACCGGGCAATAATTATCAGTGACTAAGGATGAAAGCTGTTGTGACTAGTTAGGATCTGAATGTTCTCCTTATTACTGAGCAAACTATTTAGTGCCTGCTTAGTATTTAGCGTTTTATAAGTCCATGCCCTTCATTTTACAGTAATTCCCATCATCTTCAGTGTAATGCATCGATGTCTGATATATATGACTAATATATTATAGCAGACCATGCCAACATGTCAAGCCTTCACCTCTGCACTCTATTGGAAGACGCTCACCTAGAAGACTTTATAAGAATAAGGAATAAGAACATTTTGAAAAATAAAATACATAAATAAGCAAATAGATTGCTTATTGTCAAGCTCTCTAAAGCATCAGGCACATACAAAAAAAATATAAAATACACGCATACTAAAAGCAGGAGCATGAGACAGGAAAATATTTAATATAGTGTGGCTATTGTTCTATAGAAATAAAAACAGACTGAACAACACAGTCTGATTAACAGTCTAGTTTCAGTTTTTAGTCCATTCAGTCCAGGCAACATTATAAATAATCTACAAAAGTGCTGTGTCAACATTTTCTATTTGTATAAACATATAATTATAGTCCGTTCATACTGGCATTCACTGCTAATGTTTTACCAGTTCCCATCATCCACTGTCTGAGCATTGCAGCTATGGTGAAGGCTAGGGACACGTTTTTCTGATCAACGATAAAAACTTTGTCATTCACTTCCTGCCTGAATGACGGGACAAGATAAAGAACAAAAAGCTTACAGTAAATGTTCATGTTTATGTTGTATGTGGAAGACTTTCACTCCTTTTGCTTTTGTCGTTTTAATACTATTTTTAACAACTGAATGGAGGTAAAATGGAAAATGGCCCGATAAAACAGATGAAACAAACAATAGCTATTAGAGAGGAGAAAAAATGTCGATATGAGTGCCTATGTATATCGGATACATTGGGTAGCCATTTCACATTGTGACAGGGTATAAAATGGAATTAATTCGAGCATATTGCCTAATGTGCTTCAGTTACTACAGTTCATACATTCCAGTATAATCTGTCCAATTCCCAACTTACTGTAAATCCATTGCGATTTTGCCTGTTTTGCTCAACTTCATCCAGAATTGTCCCATTTCAGTTCTGCTCATACAGTGTAAGCAATGCTTTTATGAACCTCTCCATTCAGCCCAGCTTCCAGCGGTGAGGTCATTATCACCAACACGAGTACAACGTGTCATTAGTTTTTCACAAACACACACACACGTTCACACAAGGCTTCAGTTAAACCTCAATGAGTGAGGCGTTTATTAGCACGATGTTTCGCTGCGCTGAAATTAGACTACGCAGAAAACTTTTGCCGAAGTAGCGAGGAAAATGCTCCGTCCTTGCCGGTGTTTTATATTTACTCCGGGGCCGGTTCAGTGGTTTCTGGGCAGAGGGAGCTGGCACTGTGGGGACATCTGGACACAAGAGGGGAGCGTCCATACAGGCAAACTACAGGGACAGCCGTGCCAGAGAAACAGGCCTCCAGATCTGACGCCAGTGTTATGTTAATTTGATTTGTTAATTCAGTGGCCCTGTTTGAGGGAAATCTGCCACCAACACCTGCCACCGCTTCCAAAGGCAAGGACGCAGATCCGCTGTGACACTGGCTTCATTAAATAAACAAACCAGGTCCCCCATAACAGCATTTGGTGGAAGGCACCATCAATTCTTATACATTTAGATCACAGGAATTAGAGATGACACTGAGAAGCTACATCCCACTGTTTCACAGATGCACGGGGTGAAGTGGCATGTGACTAAATGTATCTCTGTGTGCTGCGTCTATGTCTTTCTCTGGCTTTTCCCCCTTTGTGTGTGCCATGTTGTTTGCGAACGAGAACGTGAAAGGGTTCGCCAAGTGTATTTTCATTCTGTCTCCCAGCCTCTCCGCCAGAAAAGATGGCGACTGATGTATTTTTCAGACGTAGTTCCACAATCAAAGAGGCTCTTGTGGCCTTTCTGATGCGTCATGTAAATTTTATAAAGTGTGCAGCGGAGGAGAGTCAGAGAGCAACTGCAGCTCTGGAAAGCCTAATGTCTGTTTGCCTTTAACTCTGACGAGCTGTCTTTGCTCCTGTCTATCTTACTTCCCCTCCACTTACTCTCTCCTCTGTGGATCAAGGCCGGTCAAGGAGCATCTCACCACAGGGCCCGATGTCAGACAGAATGTGTGGACGTGTGCGGATGTCAAAGCTCAACTGGCTCTCAGAAATAGAGGGAGCGAGGTGAGGGGAGACATCAAGGCACAGAGCTTTCTACAAGCACACAACCTAATGTTGGATTTGCATAATGGAAGAATGTCATACTGCATGTGAAATATGTGTTTTAGCCCGTGTCACCATGTTTGCATGTTTCATCTCAGTAACGGTCTTGGACAGGAAATCCAGGCCCTCACATATTTTCCTCAGCTGCAGTTCTGGCAGGTCTTCGGCCTACTGTGTGCTTTTCTAATGATTCAATTGGCTGAATGAGCATATGCTCTCCGCTGCATCATAAACCTCAATTAGATGTCTTGTAATGTGATTTGAGTGTGTGTGCTCGAGTGTGTACGGTTTAAGAGAGAGGCAAGAAAAGATGCTGTTTAGTCATTTAAAATGTGCTCATGTATATTTCAAAACAAAAAAGTTGCCATCTGAAATAATCTGGTTAAAATCATTATCCGTGTATGTATATATGCTTGAAGTCTACCCTGCTACTGAGAAATGTTGATCTGGTTTGTCAGACTGCGATCGTTTGGGTTGCCAAGGTGCCGTCGTATTTCATTTTCTACCATTCACGCCAAGTGGGAACTTCAAGGGCTAAAAATAAAGCCAGTGCTAAAGTGCAAATAACTGACGCTCCCCTAATGACCACTCGAGGCTGGCACAGACTGTATATGAAAGGTGGAAAAAGCCACCATGATGTCACAACGTTGTGATTGCTTTGCAAAGTCCACTTGAAAAGCTTCATGCTTAGTGTTCTCGTTGTCAGTCTTCTGATTGAGAGACATTCATTGGCAAATGGTTTGCTCATCTCTAGTCAATAGTCAGTGTGGTTTATCTTCATTTCTGACTCTATTCAGGACTGTAAATTACAAACTGAGCTTCAAATTTTGTTTCCCATGACTTTGAACTAGAGACAGCACCCCGAGGACTGCTCAGGAAAGCTGTCCTCAACTGAGGATTGCTTTTCTGTAGACTTTTATGGAGCTCATAGACAGTTTAATAGATTGCCGTAGATACTGAGATGTCACCCACTGGTTTCTGACGACCCATTTTAAAGGCTCGAGATGAGTTTTTCCACTGTTGCCATCTTGGTCACAAAAGGAATGTATCTGAAGAGGAGAGGTGGGTCTGACTGTAAAACTCATTGGCTAATTATTTGTGATTGACAGCTCATTAGCCAATGAGCATATGGTTTCATACCGCAGATATTACACCATTGTAAAACATGGTATAAACAAGATTTATAGAACCATAAACTCAACAGGAAAGTGTTTGCAGATGTTAGGTCAAAAAGCCATTCTTCCATAGCTCTCTTCATAGGGCTGGAAGTCTTTTTCACAACCACAGCTATCACCATCTGGTGGCCTTCACATGAAGGTTTATGGCACTTTCACATTGGTTTTCGTGATTCATCCCCTGCTGGTCATGAAAAGTAGGGTTATGACACTTCTGCATTTCTTTCTCTTTTCAGACGCCGAAGTTATGCCCATCTTTTATATACAGTATGTGCAGAAGAAGCTAATCAGATCCCATAGACTCCAAAATTGTTATTGTAGAAAAAAAATCTTAATGTGGGCTGGAATTAAAAATAAAACTGTTTTGCTCCTGCTTTCCCCCTACTTAACAATTGGGAGTGTTGCCTTTTTAAACTGTTTTAGGAGTGGAAGTTAGCCATGTTGCTGCATTGACTGATAGGTCCATGAGACGTGGACACAGGCTGCTGTAGTGCAGTGAGAGCTAGGTGCCACCTTGGCAGGTCTGAGTCATTGAGCTGGACCAGTACACTGTGTTCGTGGTGTTGGTACCTTGGTGAAAGTTGCTACACATTTATTTACTTAACAGACAGTCTGAGAAGTCTGTGCTTCAGTTTATTTATTTTTTTGTTACCGCGCACTAATTAGCAGGTACCTGTGCAATGCTATCATACGTATGTATCACCTAGCTAACAAACCATGCTAACAATAGCCTGGCACTCAGCATATGCACCACCGTTAGCTCAGCTGTGGTTTAAATAAGAAGAAAAATACATATTTTAGCGTAAATGAGGGATCATAACCTCTCAGCATATAAATGAGGGCATTGTGCAAAGCAGAAAGTATTGTTTGAACGTGGTCATGCTTGTGCCCACAGTATCACAAGAGGGCGTAATCATCCATTTGTTTCTCCAGTCTTGAACAGTCTAAACAGGAACTTAAGCATGTTGGGAAACAAGGCTTTTTGCATGTGTGTGGTTAAAAATAGAGGTGAAATTTTTAGATGACCTAAACTTATTCTTCATACCAGTATCAGGTAACTTTCAGTAGAATTTTCTTGGGAAAAATCCCCCCAAAAACTCCCTTCTGCCAGCAAATCTATCACAGCTGTGGTTGGCACTGTCAGCTTCAAGGAGGCTTTACCTTCCAGTTTACCCGGTTAAAGTGAAAATCAACAGTTCATAGCTGCACCACCTCATGCTCTCAGCTGCCACGTCTCCCCACCTGCCTGGGATGTTTACTGCTAAATATTGATAGACATCTGGAGCACCATTCATCCACCATCAATCTTTGGCGTTCCAGTGAAGTAGGCCCAGCCCTCTCCTCAGTGTATCGCACACGTGCAGACGCGCATACAGACAGACGCACATGTACATGAACGCACCTGGTGTTTGGCATCGGCGCAATGCAGGGCCTTGGCAAAAAAATTGAGCCCCTTGAAAATTGGCTGCTGTCTCAAAGGCACAGTGTTTTGGCAAATAAGTTTTATTGTGATTGGATGAATATGCCTTTGCCTGACAGCTGTATTAATACAGATTCTACAAAATATTCATAAGCACAGGTGGTTATAAGACCGTGTAGCTCCCTGCCTAACTAAACTCGGCCCGTGCTTCGCAAACATTGTTATGAGAGCAAGGCGATTGATTTTGGATACGGCTCTTGTTTCTTTGCTAGTCCTTACAAAACAAACCGGTGTTTCAGGCCTGTGCCATTGAAGTGGCATTGTTTGTGTTTGCTTTCTAGAGCGCTGGTAGGGGGAAAGACCTGATGTTGGAGGGAAAGGCAAATTTCAGGATAAACTGTCGAAATGCATCAGCGGGATTGACAGAGTTTGAGCAGCTCTGTTTTCGCCACAAGCCTCTTCACGTTAGAGAGAGATACTTGTACAGGGTCAGATTGGAAACATGTGTTGTGTGAGCACCATGGAGAGAATGATCCTCCATCTTATTAGTGGGGAACTTGCAGTACACTACACTGGGGTTTACTAGACACACAAAAGAAAGAGATACAGGAGGAAAAAAAACAAGGCTCTTTTGTCTTTTCTTAATTATTCATGCCCGGGAGGGATGCTCTCTCTCCTTTGTTTCTGTCAGCTGACACATGTACAGGTACGATGGTGCAGGCTGTGTGCATATTTGTGTTACTCTCTGTGTTTTTTGTAACTGTCGAGATGTGCCAGTTAAATGCATGAACATCTCTTTGTCTGTGTGTTTGTGCGTGTCTTATGTGCACATGGGCGACACGGAGCCGGTCCAGCCACATTGGAAGCAGCAGCTTTTCTCCACAGTCCAAATCAAAGTGAGGAAGGAAGCACAATGATGAGCCCAGCAGTTTGAGCTGATGGGCTCTTTAAATCCACCACAGACGACGGCAGCTCTGTGACGACCCTGCCCCACGCTCTAATCGCTTCAAATGAAGTCATGAAGGAAATGCAGCACAGCCAGCCTGAGCTCTCCTGTTTCGCAAGGTGCAGCAGCACTTGTTTGTGCAGAATGTCTGGCAATTAAAAATAATTGGGAAGCAGGTTTGCCCGCGAATCTTCCAAGAGTGCCAGTTATGATCTAATGAAGCTTCATTAGGCATGCTGAAAGCTGAGAGCGCCGTATGACAACGGCAATTAGCCAGGATCATAGGCAAAAAATAATCATTAAAAAATACCTCGGCCAAGATTAGCTTTTCACTTAATGACCAATTCATTAGCTAATTGATTTCTTATTAGTTACAGGCAGAGACGACTGTTTGGGGTACTGGTGCTGGTAATTAACAGCATTTACGCCATTAGTCAATTGCCTAATTTTCCAGGAAAACAACTTTAGAGGGGAGCATAGCTGGAGGCTTAGGGCCATTTGCTTTTTGCTCCTCTGCTGTGTTATCTCTTTAATATGGAGAGGGGAATTGTCTTTCAGCTCAGGGGTTGTTAACAGGCACTAATACCTACTGATTACCCAGTCATATCATGTGACCAAGTGTTTGGTGTCTGAATCCATCTGAGATTGGATAGATAGATGAGAGGATCTGAGGTAGGGAGCGAGAAATCAGAGAGGTGATGTAATTAAAAGGAAAACGATCAGGAAATGCGCTACAAGTTTGTCACATTTTAGATTTCACTTGACACTTTTTAGCGTATCACATCTGCGCTGCTTGCACCTGCAGATTACAGGTATTCCAAATGAAATTAGGGGGGAATTAGATTAATTATTGCTCTCAGCTGGTGAGGTCTTCTGAGGGGTCTTCTTCCTTCCATCAGCCCTGAGTTAAAGCAGATGAAGATGGATGGATGAGTAGTGACAGGTGCTCCCTGCCTACAGCAGCTCACCGAGCTTTCAACTGGCAGCTTATAATGACTGTCTGGAGAGGATATAAACCATTTTACTAACATATGGAACAATATTGAAAATAAAATCTAAAATGGAGCTGCATACCAATGTTTTCACAGATTAGCCAATTACTCCTGCTCTGCCGTCTTAGATTTCCCTGAGTCGGAGTGCATCATGTTGTGACCTTATCGACCGTTTGCAAAGTTGCGCTGTGCCCGTGATCCTCACAGTACCATACATATGACATTTTGCCTGCTTCTGCTAAAAGGAAATTGCGCTTTTTTTAAATTGCTGTCTGTCTCATTCCTCCTTGTCCACCTGCACCTGACTGCATTTAGTTTAGACAGCTCACCTTGCAGGGCTAAAAATTCCTTTTTCCTCACCAGCGGCACCACTTGTCTGCGTGTCCAGCAGATGCCCAAAATGTCAACGCTGAGGCTCGCCAGGATAAGTCAAAAATACTACACGCCAGTCTTAGCTGCTGCAAGTGTCTATATGTCATCTAAAGATGTCAAACAATATTTGAGATGTACAAAAAAGCAGATTCCGGTTTGATTGTAGTTGCTGCGAGTTCTGGCCTCTGTCTCTTTGGAGCGGAGATGATGGATTTAAAAGGATGAGGATGATGGACATGTCTGATAGAAGCGAGGCAGTGATTTGGCCCATCAAAGCCTGCCTTCAGCCAACATACAGCCTGCGGCATGCCGGATCAGTCTAACACTGAACACGCTTGTGCCCTTCTTCTAAACGGGCCATTTGGCATTGTGCAGCTAGTTTTAGTGTTCAACTGTAGGTGGTTAACCGGGGATTTATGTCTTTATGTGTACATGCATACCCCTGTCAGAAAGGAAGCTCAGAGTATATGTACGTGAAACTGAACAACCTCTACTTACAGTCCTTATAAGTAGAGGGCACTCGTGTTTGATCACATGCTACCCTTTAGAGAGAAAAACAGGCTACTTCCTCTTCATGTGTCACATCCTAATCTCTGGCATCTGTTCTTCATTCGTGTCTTCTCCCCCGCTCTACCTCTCTGTTTTCCCGGGTAGACCTCTTCTCTGTGTTTTCCTCACCTTGTTTTCTTATCTCTAAATCTCCCCTCAAATCCACCAGCGACCCTTCTGTCTCTCCGCCGTCTCCTCTGTCTGTGTCAGGTCTTTGGCTCTGTTAATTAATTCTAATGAAGTCATCTATCAAGGACTCTTCTTTCCTCAGCACCACAACATAAATCACCCCATGTAAAAGATGCTATCCCTCTTTCTCCTTCTCTTTTGCTCCCTGCACTACAAGCAGAAAAGAACTCTCTCTCTCTGCAGACCAGGCTTTAATTGTGTGATTGAGAAAGTGTAGCATCACTCCATTAAAGCCAGTCTGCCTCAAATGGCTTCTCTCCGGCTGACACCAGAGGGACCTCTTATAGCCTGCTGTGGTGAGACACGCACATACACACACAAAGCAAGCGACTTAAAACAGACACTTATTGTAAATGGGCCTCATTGGTCTCTGAAGACGTTGTTAACATGTCTGTGGGATGGTCCCCCTGCCAAGAGGGAACTTGATCCATCTCCACATTTACAAAATTAATTTTTATTACAAGCTGTGACTGACTAACACTGCCCAAATTGGGATTTATTTGCTCCCACCACACACAATAGTAATTTCAAATGGACAGCACTGAAAGAACTGACTGCTGCGTTGGTAGTTGTTACATATTTTCTTTCTTCTTCTTCTTTTCTACTAAACGAACAATAAAAATTACAACATTTTCTTCTTATCGTCTCAGGTCACCGCGCTGTGTCCCCTCCAAAGACGCTGATGCAAACCCGATGTAAGAAAATGCACACGGAAAGCCCAGACATGTCTAAATAATGTATAAATGATACATCTTGTTAGCCTTGACTCACAGGTTCAGTTGTGTTCTTGTGCACCAAATGATCAATGTCCTCCTATTATCCTCATGCACTCTTTCCAGTTCCATTCCCAATTCTCCCCGCCTCTCCCCGGGTCTTTCATGTTGCCCTCTGGGAGCAAAACAAAACATGGTTTTCTACTGCAAATAAGGAGCTAAAACACCATGTGATCAGTCATGAATTATTTGAATGCTATTGATTTGTATAAATTGTTGCATTTCCCCAGAGCCTTTGACCATAAGGATAACCGCATCTCTATAGGTACTGCATAGAGTAAAAATGGTCTTTTTATACCTATAAAGAAAGAAGTCAGTTTTAAGAAGCTGGCAGTAATTAAAGAGTAGATTCAAGAGTAAACAAGCTTGTAAGCGAGCAAGAAATATGTGTTTGATTTTCAAGCATTGTCAGTGGATTACTGTGTTTTCCCTGCAAATCTGTGCTGTATTTAAGGGTATAATATCAATTTCATGCCTTTTTTTCCCTTCCCCACTAAACTAGAGGCCTCAGTGCCCTGTGGGTAGATAGCTGTTAGAGAATACACAAGGAAAAATAACAATCCGAAAAGGAGAACCAACATATTCCCAAAACATCCCACTTGAGTATGAGCTAATCTTTAGCACATTGTGGTATTTTCATGTTGAATTTTTTTTTCTTTTTCTATTTTTTTTTTTTTTTTTTGCCCCGAAAGCCTCATTTAGATGGCAGACAAGGCTTTTGAACACAGAACAGCCTGTAGTCTCTGTGGACTGCTGCAGCACTGCAAAAGGACCTAAATGAAGGCACCAGACAATGTAACAACCGTGAGATCCCGGCACTCGCAGACAGGCCAGAGAAGTCTAATAAACACACACACAATCACTGTCATTAACACGACTGTGAGTTCAAATCTTCTTTGTCCTCACAGGACACGTTTAAATTTCTCGTATTGGGGAAGAATCCAATTTTCTGTTTCTGTGCAGGATCGCATCTATACAGCAGCTCTGCATTGTTGAATCAGATTGAAGTAAACCACCTTATTGAATTTTTTCCTTTTTTGCTGTTACTCTGTCCCTGTAGAACCAGATGATGATATTTGGAGTTAAGTGCATTTCTACAAAAAAAGGCTTTATGTTCATGGAAATTATATTAGAAGCCAGAGGTGTAGTAGTTGCTTTTTAAGTTAAAATTTTTAAAAGTCACTGTATCGTCTTGGGACAATCACAGCTGTCACATATCGTGGCTTTACTGGAGCGGTGTGCGAAGAAAAGAGGATGGACGCATGTTAACACACAGCTTTTATCGTCTTTCTTTCTGTTTTTCAATCTCACTGTTACGCACAAATATACAAGTAAGCAACGAAATAATATAAGTCCTTTTGTTCAGTTTAGGCAGTTGAAATATTTCATAAATGACTCTTCTCATGAGTGAAAACATTTTTGGCAAACTTACAGGACGTGAGATTTGCATTTAGGCTCTACCCCCCCTTCACACACGAGGGATTAGTTTGGCAGAGGCAGCAGGTTGAAGCAGTGCTGTGGCATTTTGCTGGAGGTGAGACTTGTGTCCAGGCAGACACTGCTCTGACCCTCTCAGTATTCCCTACTCCTCCTCTGTCAAAAGTGAGTATTGACAGCCCAGAGGGATTAGACTCCTCACACATGCTTCACAGAGCTCCAAAGCGGTTCACTTCTAATATTTAAACGATGACCAGATGTGTAAATTTGAACTGTGATCAATGGGGGCAACACAATCCTGTTTTGCTCATTGCTTCGCATTGCTACAGTATTTCCCCACCTTATCACCCTCTCTTCCAGCCCCTTTCTCTTCCTCTCTGTCTCTCTGTCTCTGCTCTGCACCAGCCAGCACAGACTCATTTAAGTCTGCTGATGTCTTGATAATGTTCCAAAGCCTTCACATGCAGGTAGAGAAGGAATTCCTCAGCTCCCTGATCAGGACATTATTAGATTTATAGACAGTGTTAATTTATAATAGCAACACTGACGTGTATATAAATGTCATTAAAATGAAAATAGTAATAAAATGTGATCATATTAATGTTATGGGATAAATAGCTAATGATCAAATGTAAATGCAAATGTATATACAAAGTGGCATTAATAACATCAAATAAAATAAAACGTTATTCTTATACATGTATGCTTTAGAAAAAAGAAATGCAAAAAAGTACAAATTTTAAATTAATTTAATAAAATAAATAATTAAATTACTGTGTAATAATAATAATAATAATAATAATAATGATAATAATAATGATAATAATAATAATGATAATGTTTTATCTTATACTCTGCCACATAGTAGCTTAGTAGCTTTTATTTGTCTCCGCTAAAATAATGATTCCTGAACCGATAATAATTAAGTTATTGGATAGTTAAAAATAAAATAAAATACGTGTTTTCCTCCGTGAAGCAGGAAAGGAGGGGGTGTTTGAATCGTGGGGAATGAACGGCAAGTGTAGTTATGATTGAGGCCCCTTTAAGAGGTTTTTTTTTGGCCACTAAACTGTAGCGACACCAGCGTTGGTGCGTAAAGAGCATCCCTCCTGGATTTCTTCTGATATTCCTCCAGGCTGCTGCTGATTGGCCGACACATGGCTCATGTCTGTCAGATTACATGCAGAAACATTTCTGTGCAATAAATATTTAGAGAAAGTGGAGCTAAGAAATGTGCCTTTGCTTCGGTTATTGTTTATTCAGCAGAAACAATGAAGTGGCATAAAAACGTGGTAAAACATTAAGCAGATACACGAGAACACGCTGCTATAAGTTGTCTTATTTTAATTGGGCGCCGTGCTCGTCATTCATATTAAACAGGCGCTGCCTATAGGCCCTCTGGCAATATGTTTTCCTTTATCATTCTGGGAAAATGTTTTGGCGTTTTTTTTTGTCTCACTGAGAGAATGTTGCATAGGTTTAGGTGTGACTACACCATTCAACAACACTTTTTTCAAAAATCATCTGTGGTAGCAAAATACTATATTTCTAAAAACTGGTTTATTGTGTCTGACTTTTTTTAGTTTTTGCATGTACATCCAATCTCAAATCCAACATAAATATACTTTAAAGGACAAAATAAAGAAATAAAAATAAAAAGTGTATTTAAAAAAAACCCTCAAAGTTAGATGGAGCGCAGGAGTTGTACGTAGAAGTTCAATATCGCCTTTAATTCCGTTTTATAAAACCCCATTGGTGTTTTATTTCGTTACAGACACGTGCGTCTTTTGTAAACCCCGCTTTATTGTGGGATGATATCGAGGCACACGACTGGGAGCGCAGATTTGCGTCTTAAAGAGGATTTAGGTCTATTAACAACAAAAGGCGCAGTTCATGGAACATGGGAGAGACCGCGACTTGTGCGTCAGCCGCAGTGATGTGAAGCGGGCTTACTGATAAATGGAGAGACATCAAACCGAGTCATTAGAGGGCTGAGATATGAGACTTTCACAGTGGCGGGCCGCTCAGGGCGGCAGACCCAGGGGATCGCACTCTTCTCTCGGCCTTTTTGTGTTTGTGTGCTGGACTGATGAACGACTTAGATAACGTTAAGCCATTATGGGCTCACTTATTCCCATGAAAAAGAGGGCACATTTTTTCACTGCTGATATCTATTGATTTCTATTCCCTATTTGTAAACGGAAACCGCGAAGGATTCCCGTTGAATACTCAAAAGAGACCCGAATTTAGAGCACCAAAATATTAATTACACCATTATCCGATAATTATGCATCTGTTGCTTTTATATGCGGCTACTTTCCGCTCTTTTGCTGTATGCATTTATATGATATGCACTTATCTGCAGTAGGCAGTGGAAAATAACTTCAGAACTCCAATCAAATAAATTTTGGCTGCACTTGTTTTTGAGGAAAATAAATGTTTGGAGGAGGGGGTCACTTGTTTTTTTCAGACATTACTTAGGCATTATTAATATCTATTGTAATTTTCACTGGCTCAGCGTTAGTACCCGTTCATTGTGAAGCAAGTCCTCATATTTTCAGTTCACTCGCAACTTTATAATGCTGATCGTTGCCTCCGTGCCTTTTGCTCTCAGGAATCTTGTGTGCTAATTCCAGTTCAGACAAGTCCAGAAAGCATGTAAACCAGAAGCTATTGGTGACTCATGCGCACATAAAGGTTCAAACACATTTGTCAACAAATGACAAAGGAAATCAAAGCGAAATTCCACAAACCCCGCATTTCTATCTCCTAATCGCGTTAATTAAATTTTCGCCGAATTAATTAGACACAACAGCAATATACAGCCTCCTCACAGGAGTGAGCCACCATAGGCATTTTAATGACCCCGTAATTCAATTAACCGCCTCCATCAGTTCCATCATTGATTTGTGGAAGAAGAAGAAGAAGAAGAAGAAGAAGAAGAAGAAGAAGAAGAAGAAGAAGAAGAAGAAGAAGAAAAAAAAAGCTGCTGAAAGTTGAATTCTGCAAAGTCGAGCCGGCCTGTAATTGCTCGAGACACAGAGATCCGAGGGAAGAAGGGGTGGGGGCGCTGGGCTGAGGTGGCCGTGTATAAATAGTGTGCTCTCAAATACACAGTCACAACAGCAGGAGTGATCTCACCTCCTCTCCACCCCTTCTATCTATCGCTGCTGCCAGCCTCCTAAAAGAGCGTATCCGTGAGCTGTACACTGGTATATAGAGACGGTATATGCTGAGAATTCACGGTGGATTTCCCTGAGCAGGAGCACTACTGAGCGACAGAGCTGACCATGGAAGAACTTACGGCATTCGTGTCGAAATCGTTCGATCAGAAAACCAAGGAGAGCAGCAAAGAGAGTATCACGTACAGGGAAGTTTTGGAGAGCGGCTTGACAAGGGCGAGGGAGCTGGGCAGCCCGGAGACAAACCTGCAGGACATTACGGAGAGCAACCACTGCCCGGTGCATCTGTTCAAGGACCACGTCGAGCTGGAGAAGGAGAAACTGAAGGACTTTAATGTTACGAGGGCGACAGAGGGTAAGGTTTTCACTTTAATTGTGAGAAATGCTCCCGCGTGATGTCGGGGAAAATGTCTCAAGTTCGGCTGTCTGGTGTGTCCGGAGCGAAGCATTTTTCTTGTTGTTGTTTTAATTATTATAATTTTACAAAATCTACGCGCATAAAAAAAGAGTTGAATTTACGTAACCGCGTTTAGTCAATGTAGTTCCCCAAAGTTAACGCATTAATCTGTTATTGCAATGATAATTTTACAAAGCAGGAGGCGGGCCCTTCGCCAGACCATCGCTTTAACTGTTTAATGATAGTTTGCAAACGAAAGGAAAGAAAAAATACAGCAAGATTTGTTCTGTAGAATATAATCGTATTAAATGTCTAATGTTTAATAATGATTTTAGCTTTATTTGGACTATATGTCATCATTTTATGCCGGTATTAAACTATCCGGCAACAACCTACTTTAAGTCAGCACTGCAGTGTATTTTCTTTTGCCTTTATTAGTAAATTATGTATTCTTGTACAATCTAGCAGGCGTTGTTTAAAAGCTTAAATATAATGTAATTATGATGCAGTGTATAAACCCATAGCCTGCAGGACTGCCGATTGCCACGCTACCTTAGACTGCACACTCTAGAGTAGCAATAAATCTTTTTATTTTTTCAGTTGCAAAATCGTGTGTAAGCTGAAAACATAAATAGATCTACCTTTTAAAAACCACTTTATTCATTTCCAGTCTGTGAAGTAGCATACAGCAGGAGCACAGGCCTCCTTTCACTCAGCAGTCACAAATGTGCAGTGGGCAGAAAACTATGATTTAGTGGATTTGTTTCTATATTTATCCTGTAAGAAGAGTTTAAAAAAATGGAGTCAGCACTATGGGGCAATAATCAGCCCTATAACTTAAATTAAATCTGTCTTTTTTAACATAAACTGATCGGATTTTATTTAAGTTAAAATGACTTTCATTTGAGAGAAAAAAAGCAGTTCGGCGTCAGCAAAGTACAAACAGTAAAATGAGACAGAAAAGGCCATTAATTGCAGCAGTTGTCAGCTGTGTTGCTAAAATTAACACTGATAACACTTAATAGCTGCTTATATAGGCTGTTCTATTTTTATTAGGCTATAGTGTACTGTCAGCCACGCAGCGTAATGGTGTGATTAAATAAAAAAATCTGTTGGCTGATGATTTTTATGGATATCCTAAAGGTCTGTTTTATGGAGGTGAGTAATTAGGCCTAAATCTTCTCCGTTTAGCCGGGACTTATTTCTCTGCTCTTTAAATCGCTTATACCCTTATTAGGCTTCCATATTGACTGATTTACTTCCATTACGGCACTGACATTACACGCTGACTTATGGAGGCTGGAAATGCAGCCACGGGCCTCTCTATCGAAGAACTAAGCTGTGTAATGTGTGTGTGTGTTGCTGTCA
This sequence comes from Mchenga conophoros, assembly GCF_057382185.1. NCBI lineage: Eukaryota > Metazoa > Chordata > Actinopteri > Cichliformes > Cichlidae > Mchenga > Mchenga conophoros. Next base: position 15,925,232 of record NC_140541.1, read on the forward strand.
AAGTGCCAGGCCTAAGGCCCCCTGTCAGGGCCCAGTGTTGACTATATGGGGGGGAACCCTTAATGCGCACTTGTGATATGTGTGTTTTGAGCTTGGAATGTGTGCATGTGTGAATTTTAAACGCATCTTCTCCTTTAAAAAACAATAATAATAATTGTTTCCTTCCCCCACCACCCGTGGGCCGTTTAACAGGGATATATGAGTGTAAGGAGAAAAAGGAGGACGTGAAGTCCGAGGATGAAGATGCACAGGGCAAACTGAAGCAGCGGAGGAGTCGCACTAACTTCACCCTGGAGCAGCTCAACGAGCTGGAGCGGCTCTTCGACGAGACGCATTACCCGGACGCCTTCATGAGAGAGGAGCTGAGCCAGAGGCTGGGACTGTCCGAGGCCAGAGTGCAGGTGAGGATTTCCCACATAAGTTACTCACTTTCTTCACTCTCGTGTCTGTGATGCAGAGCGGAAATCGTGCTGTTGCTGCTGCTGTGTGAGGAGCGGCCAAGAAGCTTTGCTGTCTGTCTGTCTGTCTGACGGCTGTAGTGTGAAAATATTTCTGCTGTTGTTAAGCAACACTTGTAAGCTCGCGTGTGTGTGTGGGTGATTTGTTAAGTGGCGTCACTGCTTTGTGGGAAATATGTTAGTGATCTAGCCAGCCCTTAATTTGTTCTATAAGGAAACCCCACTGTAATTAACCGAAAATATAAGAAAATATATTTTTAGCTTTTGAGGTGGAAAACCGGACCATGTGGATCCATCGTGAAATAATTTTGCTATAAAACACGCATATTGCTATAAAAACTTGAAAATATATTATAAAACTGTGCAGTCATTTTGGAGCCTTTAAATAAACCTTTTCTGTTGTGTTTGCTCGCACACTGAGCACGTTTAAAATCCTTTGAAATGACTCGAAATACGCAAGACTGCGTGTGAGCCACGTGAAAAAACGACTTTTTAAAAAAATTTCTGGTTTCTTTTGGAACATAAACAGGTCGCATCGTGTGTCCTGAAACATACAAGTAAATAAATAAATAAAAAACAGAAGAATAAAAAGCTAGGAGCTCATTAGTTTAGTGACAGGTTGACCACTTGACAAATAAATGATCCAGCTTGTTAGTGAAAAAGCTCCACGTCTGAAATATTGCTGTAATATTCCTATGGGGAGGTTTGTAAAGCCCCGTCTAGCTTTCTCTGTGGTGTCCTAATATTCATACAGGGAGACGGTTTCACTGCGACATTTATAAATGTTAGAAACATGACTGCACAATTACCGCAGATTTGACTATTTAAAAAAAATATTTATTTAGGAAAATATCAAATGTAGAGGGTTCACCATGCCCTCTTAACAAGTATGACAAATAACTATTTTTTAAAAGTGTGTGTTTAATGAAAGATTCACGTACAGTAGCAGTAAATCAGTTGTAAACCGTCCAGGATGGATAGCCTCAGAGCCAGCTGAACTTGCAGCGGTAGGCCTGTGGAGCCTTGTGCCTCCGATCCGAGCATCCTTGCGGGTAGAAAAAAAGAAGAAAGAAATCCAGCCAGTGATTAAAATGAATGAAGAGCCTGAATGGCTGCTTCAGGGGACGCGCTCTTATGTCAACTCGTATCGCTCCTCATTTTCTTTGTAATATCTGCCATTGGCTTGATGTAGTGTCCCCATAAAAACAGATTAGAAATAATTCAATTCTGGGCCAACTCTGCTGCTGTTCAGCTATATCTAATCGGATGAATAAGCCGCATCATAGAGCTTTATAAGCCACCGACTACCTTTTTTCCTGAGCGGACTTAGTTGACAGCAGTACACTGCGATTATCGCTAATAAAGTGCGTGCATTAAAATTATTTATGGAGGAAATATGACTGATAAAGACCGAGTCTGCGTGTGTGTGTGTTTTATGTTATCAAATAGACATTCGGAACCTACCGATGTTCTCTTTTGGGGGAAAAAAGATGAAGGAAAAAAAAAAAATGAAGCATTTTCAGGCTGTCTTTTGGGGGGGTGCGCACTGGCACATGTTTTCTCCAGATTTAGTGAGAGCGAATTGCAGCAGGGCTGTTACAGGCTGTGAACCTGCGCTCCGAGCAGCTGTCAATGAATCTAATTGAAAGTTATGAGAGCTTGGTGAGGAGCAGGCAGTAATTCGGTTAGGACTAATATCTTTGGGTTTCTGGCGCGCTGCTAAATTAAATGTCATTATTCACTGTCTCTAATAAAAAATCAAAAAGGAAATGAGATTAGGGTATTTGTGAAGCGCATCATTGAGTGGCCCTTAATGAAGAAATAACTGTCTGAACCAGTGTAGTTCACTTTGCTTAACATACTGGCACGTAATTGGAATTGATCTCGGGCCCGTCTAATATTAGCCTTGATTTATCTGAGGGATTACTGTGCGTCTATGCAAAATCACCTGGGATTTTCATAAACACCTTTCCTACCATCATTTACCGCTGTAGAGCTAATAACTCACGGCGTAAACAATCGCAAACAATAACGACAATGTGCAGTGTTTAGCTTCAGGCCTACACCACGATGATGATGACAATAATAATAATAATGATAATAATAATAATAATAACAATAATAATAATTATGTACTCTACGTGGACAGGATTTATAGACATTGATAATGCATTGACAGGAAAATCTCACTGCTGTGGTTTTATTGTAAAAACTATATTTGGATGATATTTTGTGAAGCTGAGAGCGAGACATTTGTTTTCCTCGTAATTTTCGCCTCGTTGTTATCTCCTGCTCTCTCGCCTCGGTCCCTAATGGACGCTTTATCGACTTCCCCTGTTATTGCAGTCCCATCGACACGATGTTGCACGTCGCTCCCCCGCAGCTTAAAAACGGCGTCACGGCACCCCGAGTCGTCAGCAACATCATCAGTCGGCGCCCTTTGTGGTCCGCCACCGGTCGCTAATTTTCGCATCTGTAAACGATAATCATCGCGGGGGTCGAAGGGGAGGGGAGATAATGTTATTCAACGAGGCAAATTAAGTTGATGGTGATTAACAATAGGCCCGCAGCCTGCAGCTTCAAAGGCAGTCAGCAAATTGGAAGGTAGTTAATGACATTTATTTATTTATTTGAAGGATCACAGTATCCTTGTAAAATTGCTACACTTTTTCTTACAACCCTACTAGAACTTTGTTTAAGTTACAGTGACTTTAAGTGGCTGTAGCTTAGGAGATAGAGGAGGTCATCGGAAGATTGGTGGTTCGATCCCCATTTGCCAAATATCCTTGGGCAAGATACTAACCCCATGTTGCTCTGTGTGCATGTTAGACAGAGCAAAGAAAAAAGTGCTTGTATGAATGAAGCAGTTGTGTAAAGCGCTTTGAGTAGAAAAGCGCTATATAAGAACCAGTCCATTTAGCTCAGTTTTAAAAGTATGTTTTTTAATCTATAAATTAGTTTAGTCTCATTTACAGTCTAATATTTTTTTCCTCTTTGAAAATTATTACAATTCGTATTTATTTGTGAACACACTTGACTTAGGTTTTATTTGCTTGCGTGTGTTGGATTTCCCCTGTTTTTATTTGCCTGGTTCCAAAAAAATAAATAAATTTGTCCATTTATGACAATCTAATTTCACTATTTAAATATGACAACAAATAGGATAGAAACTGTTTGCATCTATTCTAATCAGTTCTTTTCTCTTTCGATTGCAGGTTTGGTTTCAGAACAGGAGAGCAAAGTGTCGAAAACAAGAAAACCAGATGCACAAAGGTGAATGCAATTTGCTCCCTTTATTTTGGCCTCTTAATATTATTATTAGTGAATTTATTACTGATTACATTTTGACACAGTTTCACCATTTTTATGACTGCATGTGAAAAAAAAAGTTGTGACCTCCTCATCTCACATAACAACAACTGTCTGGCTGTCTGACAGACATCTTTCCCTTCTCTCCAGGTGTTATTCTGGGCAGCGGCAGTCCCCTTGACGCATGCAGAGTAGCACCCTATGTCAATATGGGCGCCCTCCGGATGCCCTTCCAACAGGTAGGCCATGTTTTCATATTTGCGGTAATTGACAAAGCTTGAAAAATCTAAAAATAATCCAGAAACCAAAATAATCTTAAATGTAAAAAAGGAAAATAAATAATCCAGTGGTGACAAGTAATGCATCATCTCTAAAAAAACCCGTCAAATAAATGTAAAAGTTGAGACTGGACTGTTTTGCGCTTGGATATGCGGTGGAATTGGTGTCAGAGTGGGCCTTCTATATTTGTGCTTCCACATGCATGTATATAAGCCATGTGCAGCTATTAGACTGAAGTGATGAAAGAGTGCATACGTGGAGAGGGGAGTGAAAGGGTGGGGGTGTTGAGACCTCAGTGCACCTTTCACCTTCTGGCTGTGGGGAGAAGGTTGGACCGTACAGGGAGAGGAAAGGTGGGCAGACATTTGATCTGCTGCTGTCTGCTTCTACGTCCCGGTTGCTGTGTTGTCTGCTTGACCCTGGCTAAAAGCAACGGCCTAATTAAGCCAACAGTGCGGCGGGCGTGAGCACATAAAAGAGATGATGAAAGCGGGGAATGAAGTGGGCTCTGATGGATATTGGCGTTGAGCTGCACTGGCAGGGGTGGAGGATTGAGGCCTGCATACTGAGAGAGAGGCACGTTGCACGAGGTTGAAACAGGCACTAGGCATGCATGGACTCAGATATTACAACGCTGCATATGCATGGGAAATGAGGAGATGGCTAGCGGCTGGTGGATGGGTAAGGTCGTGACCTCTTGTCAACAAAAAAGTAAAGACTTGTGTCTTTTAAAGCAATGCAAAGTTTGTGTGTGTGCCGGGCCGAAAGCACACAATCACTCTGAACCCACGTCACCTGTTCCATTTTCAGAGACAGATTAATTTCTGCCATAACCCACAAAATCAAGTTTCATAACTGTGATTTGTTTTTCCAGTGGTCCTTCTGCATTGTGTAACCAATCGCGTTCGCACTATACAATTGGAAATTATCAGTCACGGCTGCAGTTTGTTCCCCGATTCTTTCGGTGAACGCGATACGTGGAAAAATTTGTTGTTTTGCAGAAGGTTTTGTTCGGATGCCACTGCAGCGCTTAGCAACTACAAACTCGCGGGAACAAATTAATTTTCCCTTTCGTTTAACAACTTCGATTTAAATCTCCCTTTTTGCATTTTTATACTAAAATACAACTAAAAATAATATTTAGTCAAGTTAAAACTTTGACTTTCTATCGTGCTATTTTGGTTGGAGAAGAAAGCTAGAAATACTTGAGTTTTCCCACTTCTTCCTGTGGTGTTTGAAACACATGAGACACGGCAACAGGCTCAGCTCTCTCCCTCTGAAGTAAGCGGATGCTTAATTTTCACCTACTTCTTATAAAATAATTGCCAAGAATGTGAAAACTGATATCCTATGCTCCTTATGGTTTCTTTTTCTTTTTTTTTCTCCCCTTGACTCAGGAATATGTCTGGATAAATATTTATAACTCCAAATATGTGAATATCTTTTCAGTGCAAAATAGTTTATTTATGCAATTGAATACATAATCAGGATAACAAGACTGCGTATTTCCAAGGGTATAACAGAGTCCTCAGTCTGAATTAAACAAATCTGTTCTGGGTCCTAGAAAGACTTTGATTCTAGGCGATTAAATTGGATGTGGTGTCTGAGAGCAATGTATGATTCATTAACATTTAGAATAGCTGACATGAAGAAAGGGCTAAAGCGCAGAGTGCAGCCCTTAACTATTTTCATAGAAAACACACTGTAAGCAACAGCTTTGAGGGGGTAACATTTGAGGGGGAATTTAATAGTGTCAGACTGTGAAACCTAAATCCTCCCTGCACACACACACACACACACACACACACACACACACACACACACACACACACACACACACACACACACACACACACACACTTGTCCTGAGGGGCTCATTCTGACTTTACGTTTTCACTGTTCGGCAGGTCCAAGCACAGCTCCAGTTGGAAGGGGTCACCCACTCCGCCCACTCCCACCCTCACCTGCACCCTCACCTGGCCGCTCACGCGCCCTACCTGATGTTCCCGCCCCCTCCTTTCGGACTACCAATCGCATCTCTGGCCGACTCGGCCTCGGCGGCGGCGGCGGTGGCAGCAGCCGCCAAAAGCAACAGCAAGAACTCGAGCATCGCCGACCTGCGACTCAAGGCAAGAAAACACACCGAGGCTCTGGGACTCTGACCCCACCGGGCTGCCCCTCCGCTCGCCTGATGCCCATAATCGCCTCTCACACAAGACTGAGCCTGTGAAAGGGCCGTGACACTCACAGCTAAAACTAAAATAAACAAAAACACTGAGTGAGAATGAAAGAGAGGAACACATAACAGAGAGGGGGAGAGAGAGAGTGGGTGTGAGAGAGAAAGGGGGAGAACAGTGGAGGAAGAAAATAAAAAAAGAAAAGAAAAGGAGGAGGGGAGCGAGAAAATTGTCACAAAACCAGCTGCCAAAACAAACCACTTGTAGAGAACGGTAATTAAATACCAATGAAATCACCTTTTACTTTTCGCCCAACAGGCAGGACTTCTGCGGGGCCAGTGGCTCAGTCCACTCCAGGCACAGATCACATCCCAAGGACCGTACAAACACATGTGGATGTCTGTCTGAGGGCCAGGCCCGGGGCCCGTCAGACCAGAAGATGTTAGAACAAAGCAAACTGGCAGGCAGCAGCAGGGCCAAAAGCAGAGCCTCGCTGACGCTGGCTGACGCCATGTTGACAATGCAAAGGGTTAAACTTGTGTGTGTGTGGGGGGGGAAACAGACCCAAACATCACCCCACCGAGGTATTGGAACGGCTCTCACCTTCACCCGCCTCCCCAATCCCCCCTCCCTCCCCTCGTGCCCCGCTCCTCACTAGAGAAACGAAAGAAGAAAACATTTAAAGAACAAAAAAAGGCCATATTTGTCTCCAACCACTGTGTTCCCTGCTGCTGCCAAGTGCATGAGCTCTAATGGAGGACCGTTACTGGGACTGGTTTCCATCCGCACCTGACATTAACACTCGACAGCTGTTTTAAACACTGCCATCCAACATGCTCCCCCCGACACCTTCAAAGTCAAAGGCCTCCATTAGAGCCTGATACCCTTCTTCTGATGGACTTATGCTCTAACAAAAGCAACAAATCCGTTTTTTTTCCTCCCTCTTTTTGTTGTTGTTAGTCGCAGACTGGAGAGACGTTGCTCTGTGTTGTCGGGCATGTGCTGGCGAGACTTTTGGTTTGCATTTCTCCCTCAAAGTGTGCTCTATCTCTCTCGCTCTGTCTTTATTATTTTCTTTCCTTTCTGTTTGTTGTGTTGTATTTTTGGGTAAAGAAGTGAAGATCGCCTTTGCACTTCAGGTCTCACACGTGGGTGTTTACAAATGGCACTACAAGCAGATACTACTTTATTAATTAAAGCGGGGAGCTGGGTTTGATATCGTCACGCGATCAGCAAAAAGAACAATTATCTTAGATAAAGGGTATAAATGGGATTTTCCTTTTTCCTCTTTTCTTCTTTTGTAATTCTGAAAAAATATGAAGAAAGCATCAGTCAAACTGAAATGCAATGGTGTGCAGTTTAAGTGCAATACTGTAAATAGCAAAAAAAGAAAAAAAGAAGTAAAAACAGCTAGCAGTTAGTCCTCAATGATAAAGAGACCCAATGACTTTATTTTACTTTTATTTTTTTCATGCACTGTTGGAGTGTTCAGTTTATTTGCCAAACCCACCAGTTTTTCTACAGCAGTGTATATTTTGTTTAGTTCGAGAAAACCCCCTTAAAGACCAGGTGCCATATCCCTACATAACCTCCTATGTATTCAGACAATTTTCTATACATCAGGCACAGCTTTTATGAGGAAAGACATGAGCACATTTTTGGATTCAGCAGAAATTAAGGTAGATGAAAATAAGCTCTCTTAAGTACTCCACCAACGGTCGAAGAAATCCTTTTTGCTTTTTGCATTTTTAGGAAAAAGTGTTTTATCAGCAAATCAGCACCCTAACCCAAACCGAGCAGTTGTTTATGATACGATTAGTTTAATTTTGCATGTTGTATGTGATTTTTTTTGTCTTTTTCATCCTTAATTTCCAAATAAATTCAACGTGTATGTTACAAATTGTTCCAGAAAAAACATTGGGATGAAATATCGTTTATTTTGACAACCTTTTAAACACTGCTGTCAGACCCGTGCTAAATATATGGATCCGCTTCAGGTCCGCGTGACCTCGATCAGTCTCCAAACAACATTTTCTGTCTTACCAGACCTCCATTTAGAAATGTTTATTAATGTCTCCATTTTAAATTAAGCATATGGGTGTTTTATTTATTATTTTGTCTGAAAGTTTATGAAAGATTAAATAGTTGAACTACAAGTGTACATTTTTACATGGCTTTGCATTTATTTTTGTATGTTTTTATTAAGTGTTTCATTTTGAATTGGGGGGTGGCGTGGGGGGTGTGGCTGTAGTAAGTTGTTTGCCTAAAAAAAAAAAAAAAAAAAAAATGTAGCGTGTCCGAGTTTACAAACATTTCAGGGACGGTTGAATTTAACAATCCATGGAATTTGTTGTACCCATTAAAATGATTACCATTTCATATGCAAGCATGCCTAAACATGAATCATCGTACAGTTTGTTTTTTTACCCTTTTGAGTCACAAAATATGAATGTACATCTTGTACAAGTAAACTATCAATAAAGTTATAAATATTTGTACACGACTTTAAAAAAATACTGTTCAAACTTGTTAAACTGCACGAAAAGCCTGGGGTTTTGCACATGAACTAATCCTCCTGGGGAGTGTAAGTGTAATTTTCCTTATACCCTCGACAAACGAACAGCACTGCAGTCCTCAGAAATTACTTGGATACACAGTGGTAACCACGTTTCCAAGATAATAACAGCAGCCCACGACTAATCCCCTCTCCCAGTGTTCGGGGTATTTGCGTCATGCTCTCTTCGTGCCTCACATCATGTTGCGGCTGATCCTCAACAGCAGTCTCAATCTGCGGATCAATATTAATATCGGTCTACAGTTGACATTCACGCAGACTCCGTGTTAGCCGGTCCAGCTCTTCACATCCAATCTGTGCCACACACCAGCAGAGAAAATTGAGCTGCTATAAAATCCAGATGCAGCCCTTTTTTTTTTTTCTGGAGCCTCTTGCGCGGCACATCTCTCTCGCAGTGTTTGTCAAAATGACACGGATAAGATTGGTATGGAAAGTGGGGGGCAGTACAGTCGTCAAATAGAAGCAAGATGGCTGTAACTGGAGTGGGAAGCCTGCAAGCGTGGAGGGAAAATAGCAGGCGAGCAAAGAGATGCGAGGGTTACTGTACATCTGACAAGTGATGTCCTCTGACCCGTGTGCTCAGAGAAGAGCTTTGGTTTGTGAGGATCGAGAATTTCTGCACGTTCGTCAGCATTTCAAGTCAGTCCCTCCACTTGTCTTACCCACACATACTACATTTTGCACTTTAAAATGGTCAGCGGCTTGTTTTTTCTCAGTGTATTAGCTTCCTCAGGGAGCCTAATTCCAGATGTGTGTATACAAAGTAATTATACCATGTGCTATAGTGGCTTATTGTTTGAACCCCATACAGGAATTATCCCAAATGGCGTCCTGTTGAATGCGGTACCCCCTAGAAGGTCGCCGCGCGTTTAATTTGTACCTCTTTGCTCATACATCAAGATTGAGTGATATGGTCGCAGACTGATGGCTCCATATTTACCCAGTGACCCCTCTGGCTGAGGCTAGGTCTGGAAATAACAGCATCCTTTTATGTGTACTAATAATTAGCAAGGCACACACAGCCATCCATCAACCACCAATGAGCCATGGCTGCTTTGTCAACATGTTCAAGCACATAAAGCTATTTATGTTGGCCACAAGTAACAAATACACAATAATATCTTAATAGAGGAGAGAGAGAGTGTGTGTGTGTGTGTGTGTGTGTGTGGGAGGGGGGTATTTAGTGGGCTCCTGTGCTTGATATTAAATGTACATCTGGTTTTATTGCTAATGAACGTTTCCTTGGTTCTTACAGGCTGCAGAATGAGGGCTCGCTCCTTATTGTCCCGACGTTTCGTTTTAATCCTCTGTTGAAATGTACTTGGATTCCCTATAGTGATCTCAAATTCTGCTATAAACGAGTGCTTCGTCAAGTAACTGTTGTGATTTCCAAAAAGTACAGATCATCAAAAAAATTTTTCTCCCCCATACGTTCCTTTCGTCGTCCACTTCTCGTCACGTCTGGTTCGGGAAGAATGAGCTTCGCAGCTTGTCCCAGAAGTCTGAGGCTCAGTGCTACGCCGCGCTAGCCCATCAGAGGTCAAGTGCTCAGGGGTCACGTGAAAATAGTTTTTTTTTTTTAATCACATTCTCATAATACTCTTTGAAATGCCACACACAACTATGATCAGACGGAATGTGGGCTGTCGTAGCCTCAACATAAAGCTGCGCGGGGCACCGGTAATGGTGTGAAATGACAGAGCTTATGGGCCTGAGAAGACAGTATATATTTAGCTCAAAGACATGAAGTTAGAGCTTTTGTCATGCTATATCACAATAACTTGAGGGGCTACTTGCAACAACTCTGAAAATAACAGGTTTGTTTGGTTTAGTTTGGAGGTTTTTTTTCTTGTGTGTGTGAACCAACTTTGTGGTTCTTAAATCCCGAGTAAATCCTGTTCCTGCAGTTTCAGCTGTAACTTGAAGTGAAGCCACCCAGAGAAACCTCAGCTGAAAACAATCGAGCTGAAGTGCTGAAGTCACTACGGTCGGCCAGGGATCAAAGGGCGCCTTTCATCCCAGTTTGTTTGGGCTAGACTTTGCTTTGCTTTGTTGGCTAATGCTCATAAATGTATCTGGAGTCATCAGCGGTGCGAAACTATATTAAAACCAACATTTTAAGTCTGGGTCAACACTTGGTCTTTCTTTTTTTTCTTTTTAAGTGAAAGTGGAAACTGTCAAGAATATAAATTCTGGGTGGAAAAAAAAGAGGCATTAAGTTCAAATTCTGTTCAGCTGTTTATGTTATGTTCATTAGCCGTTTACTTTCACTTCAAGCATTTGGCTTTTGTCGTTGCAATCCAAGCAAGTTATCTAATAAAAACACATTATTTTCTGTCCTATTGCAGCGTCAATTAGAGGTGATTACGAAACTTATCCGCGCCATCTACAAACACTTTTTCCTAAAACTTTGCATGAAAACAAAAAATAAGCTAGAATTAGAATAATTAGAATTTGGGATTATTCGAAGATTAATCCCAAATTGTTCACATTCTTTAGCTGCCTTTTATTAATACCCGTCATACTCTATTACTGTCAGTGTAGTCACTTACAAATACACGCAGACACCAGGATCTCTATAGAGTGGCTGCGTTTAGATGGTTTGGTTTGGGATTTAATCGTCTGGTCGGTTGTAGCTAGATAAGAGAGACTTTCATGATGTTTAGCTCCATCCAGTGGGCTTCAAGTATTTTTGACCACATGTTCTCTCCTGGTTTCACTCTCTTGCTGCCAGGAGGATCCACTTACAAGTTTGAAACAATATTAGATTAAAGACAAAGTCCAGGGGCATCCAAAACAAAGTTTATTCTCAGTTTAATCACAATCAAACATGCACACATGGATAATATAATAGTTTGTTTAAGGATTTTTTTTCCAGCCACAGTATCAAAGGTCAGCAATATTAAGTTTGAAAAAGACATAAGAAAATGGCCTTTTAACAACAGCCACATTAGAATCAATTCAATTTGACTGCTTCATTTTTAGAGTCTTGTTATTTTGCATGTTAGGTTATGATGGTAAGCTGGGATGCATTAGTAACACTTTTTTCACGGTGACAAGTCAAAATATCTGAGCAATGTATCTGTTTTCTAACAAGCCTCATAATTTATTTGATAATTGATTCTTCTTGTGGCGATGTTAAATGAAAGACACAGATGTGGATGTTTAGGTAATGGGATCTGCTGCTTTATATTTGTACCAAACCACAAACTTTGGGACCAACAGGAAATGCCAAAAACTGTAGTTTTACTAATGGCCACTAGAGGCTTGAGCAACGCTGAGTCATCGATTGCAAGCTTAAAATCTCAAAATTTGCAACATAAATAAACGGGTTTACAGCCTGGTCTCTTTAACTAATTCTACTGGTTGAGGGGGTTAACTTTAAATCATATTAATGCAAAAAATTATGCCTAATTAACAGCATGGCTGTTCTGAGTGACAGCAATAGATGTCTAGCGATCATAGCTAGCTGCCTGCTAGGTGTTATCACAATTAATCTTAGCCACTGAATTGGACTTCAATACTGTGTTTTTGAGTTTGTTGCTGCAATAAAATGTTGTAAATAGGATTCATGCTATGCTCAGAGTGATTTTATAGTACTAATTAGGAGATAACCTATCTGTGTGTGATGCTCTCATACGACTTATGGATCTTGCTAAGTGAGCTAACTAGCATTAGCTAGCCACATGCCCTACGGTTCTGGCTTCAAAAGAGTAGTCCACAAACAATGGGTGACATCATGGTGGCTACATCCATCTCTTATGTACAGTCTATGATTATAACACTTCTGTTTCATTAGCAGGGAAATTATGAGGAAGAAGTAAAGTGTTTTGTGATGATACTTCTCCCAGCCTTTGTGTTTAACATGCTAATCAAAATCTTTTTTGTACATTAACTTTTTATGTCTTTCTCTAAAGAGAAAAGTGTACTTTGGGCTTCTCCCAGTTTAGTTATGTTTCCCGAAAGAAAGATTATGCGTATTTATGTTAATAATACAAAGCTAAGCTAATTTCATGTGCCTGGTTGCAGTTTAACATAACTGTACTGTGTGAGCATATTTTGAATGTGATGACATAAGACATTGTGGTCTTGGTTCTTGTTGTTCACATTCTTCGCACTCTTTGAACTGCCCACAGCCACTGAGAACATATCAATTCTATTATCAAGTGGCTTTTTTTCCCCTTCAAAATAAAATAGATTTTTTAAAGAAATAAAATCCCTAATGAATGATGCACCATTGTTTTCCTTTTCTTTTTTTAAAAAAATGGTAGAAATAAGCATTCATCTGCAGTTTAAAAACCATAATTCAGTCTGAAATATCCTCCACTGAAGTGCTGAGAAACAAACACTTCAATAGCTGTTTTTCAAAAATATGTTTCTTAAAATGTCAAATCCCTTTGCCGGAGTCTCTTTCAAAGCTGTTTTTAATTACACAGCTTCAAACTACTATTTAGACAACAAATTCACTCTGAGAAAATAATCATTGCATATTAATGTGATCAATAATCTCAACCAAACGGCAGTTTTATTTCCAGCCGGGCTGCCTGTTTATCTGAGCTCCACTTCCTACCGCGCAGAGAATTTAGTCAATACTGTTCACTTTTTGTTCACAAACAGTTTAGGTTATGTTCATATTTGCAAAAAAGAATGAAATAAATATTTTTTAACTGGAAAGCAAATAAGCTGAAAAATCGAAACAGATGTGGTAAACATAGCAAAACAGACCAACAGATCATCAGATTAAATTCCAAACGTGTTAGCTTTAGTGAGTTCTGATCTCCTGGAGGTCTCACATTCACATTTCTCTTCTCAGTGCAAGATGCAGGGTTAAGAAACAAGTTTGTCACAGTTTAAATCTTATACTAAACGTTAAAGTAAATATGTCCTGTGTAGGCTTTCTCATGAAAAGACGATTTCATTAATGTTGCACCAAACCTTGAAATCTATATTAATTAGCCTGGCAAAGACTCCAATTCAGCTTATCAGACAGCCTTGGAAAATGTGAAGAAATTTTTTTTGTTTTGTTTTGTTTGTTTTTTTAAAGAAAGTTTAAACTTTACACTCTATAAAGTATTTTATTATTACAGGACAGTCTGGACAATGAACTACCTGGACCTTTCCTGTATTTTTACACATTTGTTCCTGGTCTGCCCCACTTAAGATCAAAGTGGACCGTATGTGTAATAAAATGATCTTGACACTCCTGATCTATATGATAATGCAGACGTGCATGCTTTGCACTAATCTTAACTATCGCCGAGAAAAGGACACCTGAAACAGCTCTCTGTTTCAAGATCATTCAGAAACGTTTGGTTTTGACGTGGCCCAGAAAACATCAGCCTGACAGACAACTGGCTCCAGTCCTTTTTCTAAAGACAGACAAAGAAATGAGTCCTGGTGATAAGATTACAAGTACAGAGATTTAAATACAATTTGATGGTTACCCAACTTAATTGTATTATGTTAACTGGTGACACATGATTAAATTAAGTGTATTTTAATTAAGTTAACAAATCAGATCAGCAGATTTAAGTTACACACAGAGCACATGAATAAAAATAGCAAGTTAAGGGAACAGGTTATAATTTCAAGCTCGACTACAGCTCCGATGCCATTTTTATAGTGAGGATAAAGTTCTCCTTTTTTTTCTTTGTCCTGTGCTTTTTTTTACAGTCACTAATTAATTTGTCCTGTTTGTGTCAATAGCTGGAATACCCACTATATGTACATTAATACTTGAAACATTTGCTGTGTTTGCTCACCCTTGTTAAACAAATCTTGTGCTTGCCTGGTGAGAGACAGACAAAACAGCTGTGCCCTTTGACGTTTTAGTAGTGGTCACGTACTAAGTAACAGAATCTGAATACAAGCAGTGAGCTGGACACCTCAGAGACACATTAGACACAGGTGTCAACAGCAATACACAATTTTATAACCAGTATGAACTGAGTTGTTGGTTGTGATCTGTTTGTCAGGACACTGTCACATGTTCACATACAACAGTTCAAAACTTTATTTGCATTTGCAAAAAAACTAATTTTAGGTTGATGCTACTTATTAAAGTATCATTTGGTGTGTTCTTTTAGACTTGTCTGATAATTTCAAATATATAAATTAAAATTATATAAATTAATGTAAGTTTTGACTTAGGCATCTCTTCCATAATCAAAGTGTCAATGATATACAAAAACATTCTGATCATTACAAGGTTAAAACAAAGACAAACAGACAACTACACACTCTCGCTTCCACACCGGCGGTCAATTTTGAATCACTGCCTAACCCAAGAAGCATGGTTTCCAACTGTGGGAGGGACGCCCATGCATTCAAAAAAAGAATCTGCACTGCAGCAGGTATAATGCATTATACTCTCTTAACTGATGTCAGTCAGAATAGATAAAAGCCAAACCTGTGCAGTTAGCTGTCCTCTGCAGGGTGGTGGGAAAGAGATTTTAGGAGCAGCCCTACAGATTTGTGGCCATCATGTAAACAGTGAATGTTAATGAAAAAGCAAACAGCCTACCTCTGCAAGTTACGCTGGAAAGCAAGTTTGAACAGTTGCGATCGCCCCTTTCCCCCTTCAAACAAGGAGCACTGCAGGGGAAAATAATTATCTGTTATTTCCAGTCTTTGGGTTACATGCATTTAGATGCCAATGAAAACAACTTCCAGTTTTGGAGTTTTGCTAAATAAATGGAAAGAAATGCAAATAGACAGAGCAAAAAGCTTATTTATTTCATTGTGATCAAAACTATCTGATGGGAAACTATAGCAGGCAAATTTGTGCCAAATTTTGGCTTCTCAAACTAAAAATAAATAAATAAATAAAATGCTCATGGTGATTTTGTTTGTCAGCACTAACGTAGAAGTGCAAACAGAAGTGCTCTAAAATAGAAAATGAAATTTACCTCTTATTTCCATGATTAAAGAAACATTTGTCACTAATGTTTTAAAACTGGTGTAAATCCACAAAGTGTGGATGAACAGATTAGGCCCCCATCACTGGTCCAAGGTAAAAAGATAAAGTAACCTAACACCTGGTCTCTGTGCGCAGTAAGAAAAACTCACTTTGATTTCATGTGTGCATATATCTATGTGTTTATGTATGTCCTAGACATATGCATGTACTTGAATCTGTTTGTCAATCGAATTTAATTTGCAGTGATGGCGTTTTATTATTTTTTAAAGAGAAATAACGTTTTTATATAAGGCGAATTTCATTCAATTACACTTTTTTGTTTTGCAATTATTTGTAATTTGTATTAACTGACTGCATTTACAAGTAGACAATGTAAATTTACAAAAGCCAGTCCCACTTCTTACACTTTTCTAACATATTAATTTTTTTTAAACTATATGATGTGTTCACTGGAAATATAATAATCTAATGTTAAGTCTTATACAAACATTTTTCTAATACACACAGATATTGTAGTCTATCAGACTAAATCTTTAACATGCATTAATTAAACTGTTCACCACATCTTTCCCCAAATAAGAAAAGATTCTCCTCCACTTTTGAAGTTTTCATACTAAAATTTGATTCGCTGACACGATAGCTTGTGCTTATTCCCCACATTTGTGCTTAAAAACTTCCCTGCTCAGTAGGAATTCATCATGACCAGCAACAAAATGAGGGCGAATCATGCAGCTGGTACAATAAGCCAACACAATGTGTAACAAATTAATCAGACTTGGCCCAGGGCATGCTTTGGAAAAATGATCTCATTTGACCAGACGGGTCGTGGCTCCTCTCTAATGATATCAGCGTACAGCACCGCGACTCCTCATCTTTGTTGTGGTCATTAAGAAAATAAAAACAGCAGCCTGACTGTCAGATTCTAAACAAGTGTGAACATGGCTGAATTCAGAGTGTAAGATCGCTTCAGTGACGCTTAGCAACCAATTCATATATTTAATGATTATGAATTATGCATATTTTCCCTCAATGGAAAACAGATGGACAGCAAAATGCACTTCAGTGAAATAAGACAGCCCCCAGTTTCCTACAGATCAACATGCACTGCAACGTTTGTTTGCAAAAACCGACGAGGTTATGATATATGATTTGTTTATATACAGTGCACGATGGAATAATAATAATTAAAAATCAATAAACACATTTTTGAATCCATCAGTTCAAGGTATAACACACTTCGTGTATATCACACACTGCTACCATGGCATTTTGACCTCTTAGATAAATCAGAGCCTTAACCTTGGGCTTTGGTCGTATCCTCAGCATACTACTGAATGCACTGCATGTGGCAAAATGAGATAAATCTGAATTTAAATCACACAAAATACATTCAAGACAACTAAACAATTCCCATGACAATGATCTGGGGTTATCTACAAACATGTAAAGTAACAGTATGTCATACACACAAAACTGACCTCTCACCTTGCAAGGATTTGTACTGGTGAAGAGCAGTGCCCTTAGGGGGGCCTCGAGACTTCCAGCACATGCTCTCTGCACAATGTGGAACTTATAGCTTCCCCTTAAGGTGTAGAATTGGAAAATATTTCATACAATAAAGGCAAATGGGTCTATAAATTGCCTGAGGGGAAGCTAGCTTTCCTGATTGCTTCTCATCTCACAGTTTCCCAAATGTTTTATACTCTTCTGACTGGTAATCAATAGCTACACATGCAGCCTCTCAGCCAGCACTGGTCTTTTATAGTATGCCTAAGGAGTAGTTGTCAGTCATTGGCAACCTTATAAATAGATTGAGGCTGCATGTGGACAGATGGATGCTTTCCCTGTCAGCTGTGTAATGCCACAGTCCAAATATTTTTATTTGATTTTTTTTTTTACAAGAGAGGATTTAACCTAAAGACTGTTTTTAAAAATGATACCATCTAATTAATTTAAGTGACTGTAGTAAAAAAAATATTAAGTTCAAATTCAGTTCAATGTGTGCTTTTTATCAATTTTCCACATGTTGATTGGTTAAATGATCTTTGAACAACATATTGTCCACGTGATAACCTTTGGGGCTCAAAGACCAAGAGCAAGTCAGTCCTGATAGCCTCCCATGTTATAATGTCTGACTTTACAGGAGAAATGACCATGTTTACAGCCTGCTACATCAAACAGTTTTGGTGTCCCTACCTCTTCTAACCCTTCTTGTCAACTCTACATGAATGATTTTTTAATTTCTCACCAGTTTAAATTATATTGATGCATTATTATTAGGGATTAGTTGAGTCAATAAGCTGGATGCCTCGATTATGTTGGCTGTTGTGTTTTTTCTTGCTGCCACTAGTTGAAATTAATTGCAAAGAGATTCATCATCCTGCACATGAAACTCTCTTTACAGTTGCTTCAGTTGCTACATGTATCTGATTGCATGGAAGTTGCTGACTTGTCTGCAAACACTAGGTAATGACTTTTTGCAACGACTGTTGCAAAATTCTGAAGAGGGCGAAGGAAACTGGAAAGTCACCAACACATTTTAAAAATTGCACCTTTTGAAACATGCTGACTTCAGATCATTGCAACTCAGCAATTTGAAGGTGAATGGTCATTGTTTCCAGGTTTCACTATAGCTCAGAGGATTAATGGCAAGTGTTTGCAGATGAGTTGGCAGCTTCCATGGGCGACAGTGGATATCTGCTAAAAATCAGATCATTCTTAAAGAGGTTTTTCTTGTTGAGCACTGTCTTTGTGACCAATTTACCGCAGTAACATCTGGCAACCTCCAGCAATAACTTGCCAACCAGTCTCTAGGCCCATGTATCAGAGACAATATCAAACTCTCTGTTTAACCTTTACACATGCACTTTTAGCAAAAGGGGCAATTTTTTTTATTACAAAGATTTTGGTTTGCTTTGTTTGTCTCAGACTGCTGAAGCCTCGTATAACTTGATGCATGCTCAATGGTACCTTTTGGGTGTTTTTGCACCAAGCTTTTGGGACTACACATGTGCCCTCAGTAGAAACAGAAGGATGGGTGCACAAGCATTATTGTCTCTGTTCATAGCTAATCTACAAATAATTTATGAATTATTTATCAAATTTACAGAAATCTGCAAACTTTTACAATAAGTGCTGCCACATTTGCTAACAAAATAATTATTAGGCCATGCTTGTCAGCTTTGCAAAAGCTCTATTGTGTGTTGGATTGTACAGAGATTTGTAAGGACATCCTTGATTTCAGTCACTGCGGTGATGATTATCCACCCGTGAAAGAGACATCAGTAAATCCAGCAAGGCTGCTGTTTGCTTTGAAGTAAACAGAGTACCTAATTACCCTTATTTACAGGACGCTTCGGAATAAAGCATTATATTATCTTGCTGTGACAGATTTACTTGCCTAATAAATGTGATCATTAGGATTTTCACTCCTCCAGCTATGCCGTGTGGATATTACTGCTTTGCTGACAATCAGATACACGCAAAAATACATCTTTGAAGTAAAGGGCAGAGAACCCCATCGTGAGTTATTATGGATGTGCTGGTGGAATTTATAGAGTGTTATTGACGCCTGCAAACCCACAGGGATGCCACAGACACACATACAGATTAATGCACTAACAAAAAAAGCAACAAATAAATAAATAAATAAATAAAGTCCCAAAACAAATGTACTGTATAATCACCCTCAGAAAGCATTTTTTTCCCTGGCTGAGCCTGATGGCTGCTTTTGTGTGAACAGCAAATAAGTGTGGCAGGTAGATAATGTGGCACACAGTGATGAAACACAACTGGTCCTGTTAAGTTACTGTACTGCCTGTCCCTACAGGCATGCTTTTGCTATATTGATGAGCAAATGAACAGAGTTTGATTTGACTAGAGAGGATTCCATGAATTCAATTTTGATTTAAATAGCACAGCCCACGCCAGATGACTTTCAGTGGGAAGCAGGAAATTGGCTTGGGCTAAATTGAGTTGTGCTTGTTATGATGAATGCTCAGCAGCATATCAATTTGGAATGAATTTATCATCACACAGAGTGCTTATTACAGAAACTCTGAGGTAATGCATAACCCCTCTGCAGAAACAAACACCTTTATAATCTGTTTATTCAGTCAAACATGCGTTTGTCCGCAATCCTCCGATGAATCGTTTGGCTGAACCTGTGCAGTTTGGATGCTAAACTTGATGAACTTTTCCTCTTTCTGCTGTTATTCGGAGACCCAATTAGACGCACATATCCCACACAACGCTGCGGTTGGAGGCCAAAGTGCGTCTGTTTGTCCAAAGGGAAGAGACGTGGGAGAAACACATAGTGGTTTTACCCGCCAACACGCTGCATTCGGCACGGCGCATATCAATACAAGCAGTAACTAATAACACTGGCTGCAGGTATGTCTCTGAACATCAGAGGGAGACGAGTGCAAAGGTTGTTTCATCTTTTATAGATCCTGTTTGAAACCAGCAATTGCCTCAAAGAAAGACTGAGTGAAGAACCAAAGCCCGTGTGTGAGTTTGTGGGTTTTTGCGTGTATAATCATGCATGTGTACAGTTTATGAGTGTATAATCGGCCCCAGCAGTGTAACTGTCTGTTTGCAACAATCTTGCCTTGTCTTTGAAATTGTTTATGTGGGCCCAGATCCCTACGGTCGGATAAGCACGGGGCTGTAGAGTTCCCTGTGGAGGTCAACCTCTCTGAAGCCACCCCCTCCCTCATTTGCGATTGCCCTATGTGATATCACCCAGCAGGCCTGTGAACACAGGCCTAATGTTCTGGATGGATTGTGTCATGAAAGAGGACAATTATCAGGCAGTGAGCGAGGTCTCCCAGGGTTATGGCTTTAGTCAGATTATTTATTTTATGTAGTTTTTGAAGCAGGAGCTTTAAAGTTTAACAGCCCTAGGGTTCCTTGTTTTTTGTTTTTTTTTTGTTTGTTTTTTGTTTGTTTTTTTGGGAGCCCTGGCTGTGTGTATTTGTACGAGGGTGTGTTGCTGGGAATAAGGTTTTTGATGATCTAATTGGCTATTACTGGGGGTTTTCGGGCAATAACATTGTGCTCTTTTGTTTTGTTTTAAGGTGTAGTATATGTGATATTGAATCGACTTCATGCGAGGCCTTTCTACACCCTTCAGCATGTTGGCCATAGCAGCTGCTCTGTAGCAGAGAAATACAGATAGAATTACACAGAGAAGTATATTCTGCCCTGAATGCAAGTTTAGCTTAATGAGAAAACTATTTCTTCATTACAGAGGATTTTAACAAATTACATACACTTGTAAAATCAGAATGAAATGCACTGATCTTCATTTTTATTCTTAGTTTATGTGTGGATTAAGCAAACACACCAAGCGTTAACACAAGTGTTAATCAGAGGGCTTTAGAGATGCTTTGACTCCTACCTGCAGATGTTTAATGCATGTATGGATAGAAATGAAAGTGTTTTGACACTGCCAGCTAATTCTTGGGGAAAAGGCATTATTTCAAGGTTTTAGGACGTGTTTTTAGACTGGTGTGGTAAATGATCTGGGTATCAGGATACTTGATGATCCAATTTAAAACACATCAGCATTTAGGAGGGATTCTAGTAACGTATGGAAATAGGGTAAGAGTCAAATTTCCTTTGTTCAAGTGGTTATCGCTGAGGTTGACAGTCAGAGCACAAATAAAAGGATTTGTGCCACATTGGATTCGATTAAGACTACGCTCTGTGCCTACACTGAAGTCAACAAGAAAAGGATGAAGGAACAAACAGTCCTGAATGCTATTAATTGTATATAGTACTGTGCAAAAGTCTTGATTCTCGCCGCCCCTCCTTTCTTTAAATTTAGCTTTCAAAAAGCCACACTTTCTTGTAATATTTCTCCAGGCTGCTTTTTCACTTATTTTAACTCTAATCCCAGTACCTGACACTTTTCAGATATTTAACACTGACCTATGAATAACAGGGTTTGACAAGTATAGAACACTATTTTTGTACAACAGATGGACGAAGAAATCAGATCGTCCGTATCTAGAAGTCATGTCCTTAAGAAATAGAAAACAAATCCAGTAAAGACCTGACACAGGACCTGAGAGATGCATCTGACTCTTTAGATGATCCGTCTACTGTTCGTCAGAAATGGTCTCAGTGGAAAAGTGACTGTCAAGAAGTCACAAAGAAGTGAAACAGGGTGAAAAAAGAATATAGTACGGCAAAGTAGAAGTGTGGCATCATCCAAAGAAGAGCTTTGAATGTCCTTGGAGCCTGGAGAACTGTTCCTGAGGAAAGTTTAGGCTGTGCTGAAGAACAAATGCGTTCTTATCAATGTTCTGGTGCATTAGATGCATGCTCAGTTGCTTCAGGATTTGGGGAGTTTAATGGTATTTACTGGCTTCTCCCAAAGTGGGCCTAAGCAGTTTTTGTGGTACAGCAGTGTGCACTGACCTGTTGCTGGAGCATGCTGCCTGCCTGGGCTTAAGGTTTCCCAGCAGAACACTGCATTGTAACAACTTGACCAATGTCAGCTTTACTTCACCTGTCAGTGATTTCAATGCTGTGGCTAGTTGGTGCACAGAGGAGGCGTGTGCAGGATTCTTGGGTTTGTCCATAATTAAAACTTAGCCTGTAAGACTGTTTAGTGTGCAGGACTCTTATTAACTGACCAATGTCAGACTTAAAGAGCATGGCACGACAAGAGCACCATTACACTCTGAAACCTACTTTTTTGACATTTTGTCAAGATGATTTTTCACTGAATACCCACAGTGGAAAATACAAATACATGTATCTAGTCATACAAGGAAAACAATGGACTATATGAGGCATGTTAGCAGTTTTAAATGTCTGGTAGCTTACTTTAAGTTGGCAATCTTTTAAATATATTTGAGGTTTGTTATTATCTTTGCCATCAAAGCTCTGCAGACATATGAATTCAGCAACAATATCAATATTCATTGTTTTCATGTAGAATATTTTCTTCTGTCCAGCTAATTTTAATCTGACCTTAGTGACTCCTTCCAAGAACGTGCTAAATCCTGCAGCCAACGCAGTGCAAGCCATGCTGTTGTTTGAAAGCCCCTAAAGAGAGGAGATCATATTCATTTGCTGAAGATTTAATGCCTAGGAATCCATGCTTTTATCTGTATAATATCCTATTCTGTTGTGTCAGAGGATGTAAAAGGCTTTTTGTAACAAAATATTACCTCTGCAGGATATCTGTGCCTTGTGTGTTTCTCAGGCAGAACGAGCTAGCTTAGAGTGTGTGTTTTTATATGCCTTGTGGCGCGCTTCAGGCCATGAGCTAAACTGCTGGGTGCCCAAGAGTAGGAAACATTTGGGTGTATACGCATGCTCAATTCAGTGTTTGTGAATGAGCTCGAGTCTTTGAAGTTAAGTTTAAACACTGAGCCATATGACCTCACTGGAGATTCACAGGTTCATAGTTTCTGCAGATCCTCCACTTGTGCTACATTACAGCAGCTACTTGTGCATGACCAATAATACTACTTCCTGTGCAATCAGCTCCACCGCTTTGCCAGCGAGTAACCCCACGTCTCCCGCAATTACATCCTCCCTCTGTAATCTGTACTTCCACCCAAATGAGACCAGCCTGAGTAATTTGCGTGAAGATTCGCCAAATTAAGAAATATAATGGGTGAGAATCCGGTCCGTTTTCCTGGTTATTGAATAGAGCAGCGCCAAAAGCGATGCTCCTGTTGTACCCTATTGTTTCTTGTGGCTAATCACATTCATGTCCCAACGCTCTGAGCACAAGCTTCTCCCAAATGGAAAACAAAGGTGGTCATGACAATCTGTAATATTAATCTGATTGGGTTAACATTGTCTCTGGGGCTGCTCGAGTTTGACTTCCTAGCTACCTGTGGCTGTGTTTTAATCCAATTCCACTAATTGCATATTCAAAATCAGGAGTCTGCCACCTTCCCCCACTTTTACACATAACCCATAATAGAACAGCCTGTATTTCACATGAACACTCACAAATTTGTAAATAATTACTATCACATGGAGGGAAATAATAGGCGGCCCCAATTCAAATTCACTTGCTCGAGGCAGTGTGGTAATCACGGAGGAGAGCGGGACAGGGAGAGTATGGGATATGGGGTAAGGAGAGAGAGGAAGGTAATCACATCGTATAACAACCACAGAGTCTGACAGTTTGAAAAGAAAAAGAGTTCAGACTGAATAATGAGCAACTTTGTACATAGTACTTATGACTATATGTGCTACATCATTTGTCAGTAACAACTGTGTGTTCTTGCTTTAAACCTCCTGTTACACATAGTTAAAACCAACTTGGCATAATGTAATGGATCCATTGTTTGTTTATGGATGGCTCCTTACAAATACGCAGGTATTTCAGTAGCTATGGGGCTATATTTGTTACTTAAAAGCAAACAACACATGCATTCTGGGAAGTCGGTGATGGATTGGATGTGTTATCTGCCTATTAGCACAACAGCCCATTATCAATGTGCCCAGGTTACTGCGCTAGCTGTAAAGCAATAAAGACAGCCTGATTCCAGCCACCGCTGAGTAGGAGTTCAGTGGCTGCCTGCGTCCTATCACTTTCAAATGAGCACCACAAATCACTTCAGCGGGATGCCTGCACCAGTAAAGTGGCCATCAGCATATGAAAATACTGTATGTATGGGAGACCATCCAATTTTCTGCCAGCAGATAGCAGGAAGAAACCCGCAGTGTGCTGAATGATTGTTAGATGGCTGGCTGCTGTGCATGCATGCAGTTTGTGTGTATGCATGACCCTGTATGTGGAAAGTCTTGTTCCCGGGGCTGTTAATACCAGCAGAACAACACGTTACTACATGTAAGCCACGTAGACAACTTTTGCTAAATACATCAGAAAACAGGCATCATTTGTCGCATTAATAGGCAAATCATTTTTTTCCCAGGAAGAATCACAGCGTAACAAGACAACCAGCGGAAAAGTTGGGCTCCTTCGGTGTCTCTGTTCATGTACAATTTGTTTTTCTGGTGTGTGTCTGTGTGTATGCATGTGTCTGCTCGCCAGCTTGTGATGATGGTGATGATGTGTTTGTGTGCACTTCAGTGCGTGTGGCTCATATTGTGTGCAAAAAACAAAACAAAAAACGCAGTCCAATTGTCACAAGGGTGTTTTGTGTGCACTTTGTTCTCCGTGCTGATCCTGTCCCCGACAGAAAATAATTACAGCCCGTTGTTGCGAGCAGTGGAAGGACAACATAGAAACCAGCCTCATTTTGCCGCTTCAGAGGACGTCACATCACCCAGGAAGAAGAGGACAACAGCAAGAGAGTGAGATAGATGAGAATGCTAATTACTCCACCTTTTATTGGACATCTGTCAAACCGACCACTTCACAGCAAACTAAAATGTTGTGTGCATAACGCGCTCCTAGCGGTGGCAAATTACATCTTGCAGCTTCTTCCTCCAAACAGCTGGAATATTAAGGCTAGTAAAAAAAAAGGAAAAGAGAAAAAAATCAGACAACACAGTGTTGGAGACAATGCTGCTCTTTTATAAGGATTTATTACAAACACGCTCGCATACACACCAACAGACAGCGCCGACCCCCCTCTCGAGCCCTCAACCCAAGGATTTACATATTGCACACTCAGACATGCATACACACTCATTAGGAGAGGGGGCTCGTGCGTGCTATATGCTAGATGACGGTAGATGATACCCACCCTCTTGACAAGAGATCTAAGAGAGATCCCGGTGTAAGAGAAAGCAGCGTTGAAGGCTCCTAATATCTTTGATAGCATCGTTATGGTAATGATCGGGCGTGATGCAAAATTCATGAAGTGTACCAAGCATTTGAGGATTGCCAATACTTGTTCTGCTGGCGGATAGGAGGAGGATACAGAAAACATGTTAGAGAAGTCGTGCATGCAGATGTTGTTATGTTTTGCCCTAATTGTTTTTCGACAGTTAAGTGCAGCTAAATGACTTTCATGTGTTGGCATGTGTGCGCAACAAGGGAATTGCTTTTTACCTTTTCTTTCAGCTGTCTGGCAGTGTGCTTGTTGGAACAAAACATTACCTTCCTAATTACTGCTACCATTAGACCTGTTAATTTGCCCAGTCAAACAATCCAGACAGACATTGTATAAAAATACCAACAATAGAAATATTGTGATTTCCCAGTGAACATCTGAGCGCAGCCAAACACACGAAAATGCAAAAACAATCAGAAAGGGGTCTGCAGCGGAAACCTGGACCGTTCTGTCACTTCAAAAAATCTCCGCATCAACTCGTCCATCACTGACAGTTATGGGTTTGGACTCTCTGTGATAGTCATTGCATACGCTTGGCGTGTTTGTGAATGCGCGTGTGTGCGCGTGCCTCTCTGAGGAGTGTCTTTCAAACAAATTTCCATTGAGCACTCATCAGTAGGAGGTCCAGGTCCATTGGAGATGGCGTATTCACTCTGAAATCACATAGCTAACCAGGACTGTCAGCCAATCAGGATGTTTTTGATTTTTCTTGAAATCCACGCTCAGTTCAGATTAACCTGGACTCCGACACAGACATCAGAATGGGGAGTGATTAGATGGCTGTGGATGTTCACATCTGGGGAACAATTAGCCCGGATGCACAGCCGAGCTGGAGTGAACAGAAGTGACAGTGCTGCCAGATTTGACAAGTGACTTGAGCTGTTCCAAATTTAGAGCCATTGAAGTTACAGCAGGGGTGAAATCGGGTCAAAGACATGTGAAACGAAAAAGGGTCACTTTGCCTTGGGAACCACTGTCAGCTCATAGGAGCACATAAAAGAACTGTAATAAATGTAAATGCCAAATTTGTTGTGGATTGCAAGTGGAAAAAAAATACTCCTGCTGACTGCTAAGTTTGGTCGTTTTGACAGTGCAGGATATGATTTCCCCAAAGGTAGCACTTTACATACAGTGTCCAGTTCTCTAAGCATCTGTCAGATTTTTGATCAACTAGAAGAAACGTGCACATCATCCCACATTTATGAATGCAGCTGACTTAAGCCTGTTCAGTCTGTCTTGGGGAGAACTCCATATGATACATTTCCAGGTTCAGCTTATTGAGGATGACGTGAGAACAATGGAAGGACTTTCAAATCCTGAAGGGTAGAAAAGTCCTAGCAGAGATGGCCTCAAAAGATCTACAAAACATTTTTAATACACTCAACTGGAGTCATTCAGTGGAAACAAAGCTGCAGGGGCTTCTAATAGCTAAGGTGTCATGCACAAAATATTTTTTACATGCTTTTTTTTTTTTTGAAGAACAGCTGGTTGATATGAAAGTTGGAAAAACAAAAAGAAGTGGTATCCTTTCAGAAAATGGACATTGGTGAATTACCAGGATGCCAATCAGCTGGATGTTTGATGCAGTCGCAGATTGAATGAGATGATGCGAGCAGAGAGAGAAAACACTCTTTGAAGTACATTATTTGATGACATGCTGTCTTCATTAGTGAATGTATGAAAGAGAGTCAGCATTGTTCTTCAAGATCGTCCAAAAACTTTAACAATAGAAATTAGAATCTGCGACCCCCCCCCCCCCCCCCCCCCAAACCCTCCTGCTGTCTGCTAATTACTTCTCAGCAGTTTTTGCCTGAGGGGGGGGTCTAACCTGAAGGGCAAACTGATAAAGTCTTGAACACGTGACATGTAAAAATTTGAAACTTGAACAACACTGTCTTCTTTTTTATGTATGTGGTTGATATACAGTGTGCACTCCATGCTGAATTATAGAGCCTTGCACATCGGCCACACGCATGACTGCAGATAATCATCACCTGTGGCCCACTCTTAAGAGGGAAGAGCAGAAATGAAGTTTCTATAATAATTTGTATTTCTAAAATAACATGCCATATCTGAATACCAACCACAAGTTGCTCTCAATGTATTCACTGCAGTGTGAATGTGGGTAATAAAAAGCACTTAGATATAGAAAAGCGTGCTTGTGTGAATGACATGTTGTATAAAGTGCTGTGAGTGCTCAAGTGGAGGAGAAAAGCATTGTATGAGAACCGGTCTTTTTAGCATTTACACTTGTAGTTCAAACTCAAAGGTCATTGGCACTTTAGTGTTTTTTTGTTCAAGTGGTAACATTCATGGATCATTTAGCAGCTAAAGAACTGGTATGGCTCAATACAAAAAAGTCTCTCTCTCTCTCTCTCAAAATAAATGCTCACAAAGAAGATAACAATAAGCTATTTGAACAACTTTAGCAATAATAATCTTTACCTCCCGAATTCACTGCAGAGCAAACGCAAGCCTCAGTTTAAACAGCATGTCTGAAAACCAGTCAATATAATAAATATAAATACTTCAGACAGACAGACATATATATATATATATATACATATATATATATATATATATATATATATATATATATATATATATATATATATATATATATATCTGAAACCCTAACCGAAAACAGCAACATCAGGAAGAAGGAATACGAGAAGCTTGAGAAGTACCAAGGGCGCCGAGAAGATTTGAAGGTCGAAGGTAACAGGGGTCCCAGTGGTAATTGGAGCACTAGATGCAAGCTAGCGAGGGAGTGGCTCCAGCAGAACCCAGGAACAACATCGGAGATCTCTGTCCAGAAGAGCGCAGTCCTAGGAATACCCAAAATACTGCACAGGACCCTCAAGCTCCCAGGCCTCTGGTAGAGGACTCGAGCTTGAAGGATAGACCGCCCACAGGGGCGACAGGGGAAAAAAAGAAAATTATAAATATATATACATATAAAATGCATAAAGTTATTTTTTTTTCAGGAGGACAGAATTTACATTAGCTGAAGATCACATAAGCCTGATGAACTTTTTGTACAGAATGCTCATTAGGACATAACACTGCCCTTGGGGTAAAAATATAATAATTACTTGCTCACAAGCCTATGGCAAAATTCAGGAGATGAAATTTGCTCAAACAGAATTGCCTACAGTGACCAGAATTTCAAGTAACAGTTCAACATTTTAGGAAATGTGATTATTTCCTGAGAAGCTACCACTCCCAGCCTGTAAATATACCTAGCATAGCTTTGTATAAAGCCAAGAAAAGCTAAGCATTGCATCTGTTTAAATGTCAGCGATAGAGTTACTGAGTCATTCTACTATTGGAGGAAAATTCCGTTTATTATTATTATTATTATTTTATCAGAATGATAAAAATGGCCCCTTATTTTATAATTTTTTATATATAAATTGTTATGTATGTTATGTATTTAGGAAAAACAATTAAGATACCATAAAAAAATTTTAGTTGTTGTGTGCTATCTTTGGGGCAACCATGTTATTAATACTCTAGAACCTGAAAAAATACATTTAAAAACTATTGTTTAATAAATTAACAATGATTAAGTTAAAGGTTCGTACTGAATACTTGTTCTGTACTGGATAAGGCTTAAATTGTCAACTTTTTTTTTTTTTGAAATCTCATGATTTATTTTTAAATTATTGCTTAAATACACTGTTAACATACAAATTCAAACTAATAAAAAGACCACAGATTAAACACTTAGATTACTTTAAACATGGTGTTAGCAGACATCACAATCTTCCGGGCTAAATAGGTTTTGGGAGCAGAGCTACATTGTGGGACTAAACTTGCAGTACATAATTGAATGAAAATGAATGAATGAAAACAAAACAGAATTTCTAACTAAGATTTCTAACTCATTTTAACTTTTAGTCAAGATGTTGGACCAAGAGAAAAATTTGGGGGCACTCTCGAGAGTTATTTTGCATTTTAACATTTCAGAACCACTTTTTGAACAACAAGGTTTACATTTTGTCTCAGAGCAAGTGCAATCTACACAACAAATGTATGTTTTTGTATTTTGTCCATGGATTATTTTCAAATTCGCAAGTGGGACAGAAAAAGTCAAGCATTTGTACAATAACCTTACGGCCTACAGACAGATCCATGCTAACTGTTTTCCTCACGCTAAGCTAAGCTAGCTGTTGGCTGTTGCAAGTCATGTGCATATAGACCTGATGCAAAAAATATGCTTTTGACTGCGTTTGTGTGCAGTGGGAGTAAACCGTGTACAGAGGCTACAGCAAATAAGCATGCTTTGCATTGTAGCTTATTCCCCAGTTTAAATTCATTGCTTTCTTATTGTTGCTACTTCTCGTCTCTACATGCTTTGCTGTCACCTTAACTGCGCACCACCCCCACCTCCTCTCCTCTGCATCACTTTGACCTGGTGGGGTCCAGCT
Source organism: Mchenga conophoros (assembly GCF_057382185.1). Classification (NCBI taxonomy): domain Eukaryota; kingdom Metazoa; phylum Chordata; class Actinopteri; order Cichliformes; family Cichlidae; genus Mchenga; species Mchenga conophoros. The sequence continues at coordinate 15,955,161 of NC_140541.1, forward strand.
GTGTCTGCTTCCACACCTGTGCACTATTTTACCCTCATCGTTCCCACTGTGGAAACACGTTGACTGACAGCTGCACTTCAAAGATCTGCTCCCTCTCTCGCACTCATGGTTATCATATGTTGTTGGGAGATGGAGAGAAGGAGCGAGAAGGAGAGAGAGGGGGAACTAGTCTCAGGCAGCCGGATTGTGTTGTGGGGCCAATTTAGATGATTGGCCTTGAAATGCAAGCTGAAACGGGCTTCCCTGTGTTCCTTTAAAGTGACCCGTGCCCGGCAGTGTAATGTAAAATTATCCTTGCCTTGTTTGTGTTGTGTCAGATGTGGTGACTGGCAGAAACTGTTAGTAATTGTCTAAGTGCTCCGGTGTGTCAAAGCTGTCCGTCACTCATCCCTGCCCCCTCCTCCTTAGTTCTGCTTCTTCGGCTTCTCATAATATTTTCACTGAGGACAAACTACTTTCAGTGATGGACTTGTCACATCGGCGCTTTGGCTAGGAAAAATATTTTACCTTGGGAAGAACACACAGCCGACTGACATGTGTTCCCGCTTTTTGGGTGAGAAAAAAATGAGAGAGGCATACGTGTTCTTTCTTTTGTTCTTTGATACTTCTACAAATTCAAGACTATGAGCACTTCTTGTCATAACTCATTGAAGTCGAAGCTAACCTGAAATGTGACATTATGAAAATACATTCCTGACTGTATCAACTGTAAAAGAATGGACACGCGTACATACTCTCTTATGTATGCACTTTAAATGGAAACTACTGAGCGAACATCTGAGCAGCGAGAGATCATGAAAAGACAAGAAGACGAAGTTTCGCTGGGTTTGGTTTCACCGCTTGGAAATTATTTAAAGGCGTTCAAACACGTCGTCATGCACCGCAAAGAGTACACATACATGCAACGCACAAAGGCCCTGCAGTGTAGACACAGAACATTCAGGTGTATCTAATTAAGCGCGTGAAGTGTAAATGGCTGTGGTTATAAAGGTTCCTGTTAATCAGCTGTTTATTTAGGGAGACAGATTGAGTTTATTTTACAGTTTTTGGAACACAGTGGTGAAGTTTTCCTGGAGTCACATCAGATGATTAAATCGCCTTGACTTCTATTTTTCTTGTTTTAAAAAACCATTCAGTTCTTTTTAAAAAGTCGCAGTAATCAGGCCGATTACACTCACCAGCCAATCACATGGCAGCAACTCAGTTGTTGTAGGGATGTAGACATGGTCAAGACGGCCTGCTTAAATTCAAACTGAGCTGTAAGGTGACTGACTGGGATTTTCCCACAAAACAACATCTAGGGTTTACAGAGAATGATCTGAAAAACAGAAACTATCCAGTGAGCGCTGGCAGAAATGTCCTCTTGATGCCAGAGGTCATGCTTCAAGTTGATAGGAAGGCAACCGTAACTCAAATTGTCACTCATGGTGGTTGGTGGTGCTTTTTTCTTGGCACACTTTGGGCTCTTCGTTTCCCCTCTAAGTCATAAAGCTCAAATAATCTCAAACTGATTTCTTGAACATGACAATGAACCTCACTGTACTCAAATGGCCTCTACAGTCACCATGGGGGATGTGCTGGGATGAACTAATTCAATTTCAATTCAGTTTAATTTATACAATGCCAAATCGCAACAAGGTGCTTTATTTTGTAAGGTAAAGACCTACAATAATACAGAGAAAACCACAACAATCAGATGAGCAAGCACATGGCAACATGGGGAAGGAAAAACTCCTTTTTAACAGGAAGAAAGCTCGAGCAGAACCAGGCTCAATTTAGGGACAGCCATCTGCTGTTGGGAGTGAGGGGAATGGAGACATGATAGATCAGCGGACCCCGACCCCCGGGCCACGGACCTGGGGGTCGGGGTCCGACCGGTACCCAGATGTTACTGGTTGAGTCGTTTGTTACCGTGCCGTGAGATTGAGGCTCGGGTGTGAAATTTATGGTTTTGAGGGTTTTTATTGGGTCTTTTCCCGTGTGTTATGAGTAAATCTTTTTTATGGTACCGGTACTGGTTTTATTTTGTTGTATTTATCTGCGACACCTTAAAGGCTGGTCCGTGACAATATTTTCGGACATGGCGGTCCGTGGCACAGAAAGGTTGGGAACCGTTGTGATAGATGACAGTACTTCCTGATTCCTGGTTCCTAGTGGACTGAATGAAGATAACTTAACTTAACTTAACTTAACTCAATAATCGGAACAAAGTGAAGCTTGGGGGTAATTTTGTTATGTTTTTTGTGATTTTTGGTTTTATGTGATGATCTTATCAGTCCAGTTCTCACTATCCTTGAACTGCTATCACAGCAATTTGTATAACCTCAGTGTCATGTTCAGTGGTACAAGTTCATTACATTCAGGCTTGCAAAAAACTACACAAAATGCATGTTAATTTGAAGTTACTAAGGCTGTTGGGGTTTGTTGATGGAAATGAGCTCATGGAGTCACAACAATAGGTTGAATAAGAAATGTACATTTCATTTTGGATTGATTTTTCATCAGACTTTACATATATGAGAGTTCAACCTGTAAAAGTTACTAAAGTCTTTTCTCTCAAACGGTCAGATGAGGGTGACTCCTCTGGCTGCAAAAAGAGGTCTGACTGTATTAAAGAGGATCCATGTGGTTATGTGATGTATCTGTAAAACCTTCCTCATGAGTGTATGTTCTCAAAGTTCTCACGTTTCAAGTTTTATTGGTATCATGTGGATGACAATACAAAATAAGACAATAAGTCAGGGTATTATTTAGTACATGGATGACTTTTGGATGAAAGGTCGCTACTATATCAGCGTGCAGTATCCTCGATCAGTCAGTTCCATCACTTGCTCATCACAAATGCAAGAAAGCAACAGCCAAAATATTCAGTATGAAGTTGTAAATAGCATGAGTGGATCCATCTTTCCATCTTTGCCCAAAATGCATTTTTAAATCTAAAACTTTTCTTTCCTCTTTAAATGGTTTGTGAAATGTTTGTTTACATAAAATCGCAGCTTGTTTTCCAATTTATTGCGTCCTAATTATGCCAAAGCCCAACACACACACACACACACACACACATAAATATATATCCTAAATAATTTCTCTTTTCTGTATTTTCTGTCTTTTCCTATCCTCACATGTTGGAGAGTCACTGGGCTCAGGATGCAGGAGTCCTGCAAAGTCACAGCATAGTCAGCCCCCCTCGCCCTCCCCATCCCTTCCTGTTCAAACACACCTTCCCTGCCTTCCTCTAGGGAGGCGAAAAATCATTCGTTATTTTAATGGGTGTCAAATATGTTTTCCAAATCTACTAAAAGGTTATCGTTGTTACACATGGACAAGTGCTTATATCTGAATCAATGTTAACTTTGTTACTTGGGAAATTTACTGCTTTCCCGGCCGACCACGGTGCACAAACTTAATCGGCATGTTTTCACAAAGTGCAGCTTGAGGGTGATTTATACGGCCGAGGTGACTGACTGCTCTTTGATAGAGCGGGAGAAAAACATACATCCGAGAAGTGCGATGAAGGCATAAATAACGCTCCCTGTATTTTCATTTGAATGTCTGACACATGAAGATTATGTATTGTTAGTGTTAGAACGGCAGGGGGGTTGGGAATCGGGGGCAGTTGGTGGCAAATGTGGTAATATAAATGAATGACATATGACTCTGAAGACAACCTCTGGTGGTTTACACAGCCAGAAACTGATTTAGCCCAACCTCAGACCACATCCTACCCTCTGGATCTCTCCTCACCTGACACCATGGAGGTCTTGCCCTCCTTACAAGCATCACTGCGAGATGGATTTATGAGTAAAAAAAGCAAAACAAAATAAATGTATTTAAAAAAGACTAAGAAAGAAAAAGACACAGAAAGGCAAAGAAAGAACGAGAGCACTGCTGTTCCTCCAGTGCCCGAGCGTCACTATTTGTCTTGGGTGAGTTAGCTTTATCTAATAAAGTGTCTCTGTATTAAGATGGATACTTCAAACGCTCTTTTGTCTCTATAATCACAGAGCAGGGAGGCAGAACTCACACATTCCTCGCTCAATTTATTATTAATAAGTACATCACTGGGAGAAAGATATCCTGGGGACCAAAACACCCGCAGAGCGTAACATTCATCAAACGTAAACGAATATCACAATACACAGGATACAGAGGCTCCAATAACAGATAATTGATGAGAAAGGTCTTTGGGTGCACTGGATCACTGTTGATGGTTATCATTATACAACATCATTTTATAGTTTACAACAAAGGATGAACTGGTTGTTGAAGGGAAACATTTTCGCTGCCTTGTGTGTGCAATTAAGAGGAATGTTTGCGGGACAGGGGTCAGTCCGCGCTCTCGTGATTAAGCTGTGGTTAGCGGCATAACTGCATCCTCTCAATACTTATGTTTTCTCGCAAGACCTTAATCTATTGCAACCGCAGCAATTACCCTTCTGACAGGATAACAAAACACAAACACAAACAACACGATCACATCTAAGGCATTTTTTTTAATAACCCCTTCATCTTCTGCGGGATGAGACTTTGAATTCTGTTTTCTTTTTAAGATGCTAAATAAAATCTCAGCTGAAATATGCAAAGTAAAACTCAACAAACTCAAAAGATAATTCAGGGAGATGTTTTTGCTTACATTTGTAAGTGATAATGAGGCTCGAGTCTGCGTCTGACAACAGCGAGGCACTGTTTCAGATGACAGATGGGACCCACTGAGTGACTTACAGAATAAGCCACTCCCCACCCCGCTGCACAACCTGTGCTCCGGTGTCGGGTTTCCAGCAGTCAGTAGCAGCTCTGACACATGTAGCTATAGGTCCCCCCATGTCTGAGGGCAGGAATTCAATCAATAAAGCTCACCCCTCAACGAGATATACCGTGTTACAGCACAGGAACGGAGTGAGGAGTGGGAGCCATCTGCTCCCCCTGTCACATGTCAATCTGTGCAGCTAATGTCCAACATATTGGGTCATCACTCATATAGCTTAAACCACCTTCGCTGGCTTTATGTAATGAAGCTGTAACTCAATTGGCATTAGTTTACCATCCCAGGTGCCTGCTCTCAAATCAGCTTGCATCTGTCTCCCTGCCCTCAGGGACCAGAGATTGTTGATGAGTCATTTTCACTTTTCAAGCTATGCGTTAGTAATTCTTTACCGAGGTGCTGTTAATGTTAGCCAAATAAATCTTGTGGCTCTCATTGTATTTCACTGAAGACATTATGGCTGAGTAGTCATTTCTCTGATAGTTTTTTGAAGTTTGCCTGAGGGGTAGGCTACGGAGTGCAACACAGTCAGGATTCCTTTGCCTTAGCTGGCTTGATATAACCTAAAACCCAGTTGGAGATAACAGGCGATTCTCTGCTCTGGGCTCTGTGCACATTCACACAGGTAGAGTGAGTGGTGTGCTAGCACTTTGAGAAAGCACCGATCCATTTACCACTTACCCTCATGCTTGCAATCTGATGACACAATTTACATCACTTGCACCCAGGCACACTTGCAGAACACACCTACCTAACATACTTTTTGCCATCAAAGAGGTGCATTTGCTAATTATCAGCAGGTGGAGAATTAAAACAGCAAAAAGGCAGCGTCATTCCAAATCCGATTACTCCCCCCCCCCGTGGGGCCTCTGAGCATACTTGCTTTTAAAGAGCTTCTACATAATCAGCACTGCTTATGAAGTGACTACAGTAATCAAATGCTAGACAACCTCAGAGTGCCTTAGAGTGAACCACCCACGTAATGAAAGCATCATTAGCCACAGCCTTGCTTGATCGGTAGATGTCTAACAGCTCGGAAGGTGTTGGGGCTGTATTTTTCTTTTTTTAAGTCCTATTTTTGACTGATATGAAGTATTGCACAGAGCGACTTTACAACAGGAGTGTCATTCTGTTTCTTAGAGGCTGTAAGTAATTTTTTGACATTTCCAAAGGCGTGACATTCAGTGGAAAACGCCGAAAATGAGCAAGGCCTGATTTACGAGCAGAAAAGCAGATTCCGTAATAACATTGCACTGAAAGATGGGTTTCAAACACAACCTGTCATGAAAGCCAGAACTAAAACAGACCTGAGCACAACATTACGTCCTGAATGAAGCGGACTGTCTCAGTGTCCCAGTTCGATGGGACAATTCATCATTCGGGGGTATAATAAGGTTGCTATTGTTTCAGGGGTCTGCATAATTCTGCTCTCATAAGAATATGAATACTTCCCCATCTGTTTGGTATTAGCTTTCAAACCCGCACTTAGCTGCAAACCCACAGCCATGCGAGACATTTAGTGTTTAATTAAAAAGAAAGAAAGAAAGGGAAAAGTCAGAATAAAATTATACTGCTATAAAAGAGTCTTGCCAACAATAACATTATCGTTTGACACGCAGCATGTCAAAAAAAAAAAAACTGCTTCATATCACAGTTAAGAGAACCGACCTTTGAAGAAAGCGTGCGTGTGCACGTGTGTGCGTGAACCAACTGATTTTAAAGCTTCAAAGATCGCTTTTAGGATACCACAAAAGAATAACCTCTGACACCCAAACAAACAAACACAAGCCACATTTAAATAGCACAAGTTGGAAAAGTCTGAAAGCGCACTTCTCTGGTGTGTGCGCTGCACACTGTACGTGTGTGTCATAAAGAGCAGGGACATGTCTGTTATGTGCAGTTTGATTAAAGCATGATGGCTGGTGTCCAATCTGCTTTCCAGGGGAGTGCTGTGACAGCCAGCAGCTCGTCTACCTGCTGCCTCCTCTGCGTGTTAGGTGATTTACGGCTGACTCCCTCCGTTTATGTACTGCCTTATTTTCATTTCTACCCCGCTGAGTGCCAGGTTCAGAACTCCTGAAGAAATATTATGCTTTGCTGACAAAATACAGTGACAGCCATCACCCAGCCTTAAAAGAGTGCCAGAGTGTTTAACAGTACGAGAGCCTGGGAGACAAGGCGAGGTTGAAGGCATCTGTAAGCGCGCGGCCCATTGAAACAACCATTTGATCTAAACCAGCTCTGATTGGGTGGAATGATGTTTACAGCCGAGTTAGAATCCACTTTCAATTAAAAAAATGACACGGGGGAAAAGGGGAGGTCTGTAAAACAGACGGTAAAATTTATTGAACAACTTTTACAAGGGTCTTGTCTGAGAAACATGTGGCGCACAAATGAAATGTTTGTTTCGACAGACGGCTTCGCCTGCAGACGAGCAGGTAACTTGACGCCAGGGACTTTTTCATTAACCCCGAGTTCAAACCCTGCTGCCGTTCCAGGCTTTTGTGGGAAAGCAACAATTTGATGTAAACGGGATGAATATAAATACCACTGTTGTTCAAGCGCCGCCATGTTTCCTATTCATTCCAGCCTGTTTTCTCCTTTACAAGAACTACTCTGAGCTGTAATGAGGTGTTGTAGCGTCCCGAGGCGTTATCATTTGCCGCATTATTATTTCAAAAGCTCAGACAACAGCACAGTCTCTGATGTAATTCTCATGCATATGGAAGGTGTTCCAGTGACTTGATATCCTGGTTTTGGAGGAGTAGGGGACCCCCACACACACTAAATAAAACGAGTGATCACAGACCTAATGAGGCAAACGAGTGTTTGGAGCAGTTGAGACCAGGTGTCAGATGGACATACTGCTGTCTGTAATTAGCCCCTAGCTACATAGATCATTGCTTGTTTTTATTTAGATTCCAGCTATGAAACATAATCATGAATTAAAAGCTCAAAAAAAAGGGAAAATAAATCCACCCACCTCCTTGCATCTGAGACGACTATAAATAAAAATTGTCATTGTAACCTAATCAAATTATGAGACGTATTTTGGTTAGGCTGTCACTTGTTTGACGCTCTCAGTCTCTCTCTCCCTCTCCTTCTTTTTCTCAGCAGACGAGGCAAAGCAAAGTGAATCCCCTGAGGTCCTCTCATCTCTCTTCAGGAGCTGCCGACTCTCTTCTCTTTATGGCACACCCAGAAGGATTAAGCGCAAATGGCATTCACATGATTTCAATAAGCTCAGGGAGACAAGAACCAGCCTTTCAGCACATTAGCTTTTTGCTGCAGAGGACACAAAGCAGACGCAGAACAACTGCGGGAGGGAGACGCACGGTTTATAATGATCATAATAATAGACCGGTCTGGCACTGCTAAAATGAAATTCCACTGTCCCCCACCACCACCACAGAAAAAGAAAGAAAAAGGCTCAGTGAGTGATGATGTCATCAGTAATGGACCAGATTAGGTTAGACGTGAACCTGAGGTGACACTGTCGTAAAAGCTGACCCCTCCTCCGCAGGCAAAGCCAGAGACTGGGCCTTTTAAAAATAGCAGTCAAAAGAGGTCTTTTTGGAGGCAGTTGACTTATGTCAAAGGTCACCCTAAGTATTTGTAAAAGCAGGATCCAGGACCCGGATGTAAACAAAGGGGTCTCCCTTGGCTGCCAAAAATTCAAACGCATGATTGGATGGTTTTTCATTATTAATGACGGTCGACGGAGCTTTGGAACAAACTATGACTGAATGATGAATAGTTAAAGCTGCTGTTATCAGCTATTTTTACAATCAGAGTGAAGCAAATGACTGTATGTGCCGTTTTTCTTCGCTTCAGAGCTCTCTATCACTTATCAGCTCATTGCTTTGGTTTTTGATTCAACTTTACTTACCATCTCATCAGTGATGTTTTCAGAACAACACACAAGTTACGATAAACCCACTCCACGCCCTCATCCAGCTCACAGCCAAAACTGGCAGCTAGTTCTTGAAGCAAGCCAACTTCATGGAAAGTTGTGTTATTGTTCTCGCTAGTGCAAAATGCACTGAACAAAAAATCACCTACATCACTTGCTATTTGTTGACGGAGGGCAAGTGCATGTTATTCCCCTCTCACACTGTGGCTATATCTGTGGTCAATAGGGCAAAGATTTAAATTCGGAGGTGGTGAACAACTGTTTTTGTTTTTGTTTTTTGCCTGCGCCAACAGAAATAAAAGATTAATGTTGTATAAATTTATGTCGGAGAGGAGCTTGGTGAACCCAGAGTAGCATTTACCAGCTAAAGAGGCAAATACAATCCATCCAGATTTAGCAAACAGCTTTGCAGGCGCCAAAGATGATTATTTATAATATCAGCTTTAATCCTGGATACTTCATATACTTATTATTTAAAATGCATACTGCTTTATAAACAGCGCTTGGATTATTTTGGATATCAGTCAGACATTTGCTAAGATCCTACAAGTGGTTATCAGTAAACACTACTCCTTTAAAGTTAGCTATCTGTTCTTGTTAAGGTGACATGCTGCCAGTTTAACCAACTATCCAACTTAATCATTAATTTACTCTTTCATAGTTTTAATGTGCAGTAAGGGAAATAATTATTTGATCTGCCAAATTTGTTTGTGGTTTGCTCGATTACAAAGAAACAAACAGTCTCTCATTTTAATGGAGAGAGACAAACACATTACATAGAAGTTATAAACTGCTTTGTATGTCATTGAGTGAAATAAGTATTTGATCCCCAAGCAAGACATGACTTAGTACTCGGTGGAGAAACCCTCGTTGGCAAGCACAAAAGTCAGACATTTCTGGCACCAGGTTGACCAACATCTCAGGAGGGATATTGGTCCACTCATCTTTACAGAAACTCTCTGAATCCTTTAGGTTTCTTGGCTGCTGCTTGGGACTCCAAGCTTCAGCTCCACAGATTTTCTATAAGACTGTGGTCTGGAGGCTGGCTAGGCCACTCCATGACCTTAATGTGCTTCTTCTTTATCACTCCTTTCTTATCTTGGTGGTATGTTTTGAGTCATTGTCATGCTGGAAGACCCAACCATGGCCCATCTCCAGTGTTCTGGCTGAAGAAGGTTTTCATCTAAGATTTTACAGTGTGTGACCCTCAGTGCAGTGAAGTCATCCTGTCCCCTTAGTAGAAAAACAGCAAAGCATAGTGTTTCCACCACTGTGCTTGACTGTGGGGCTGGTGACTGTTGGGTAATACTCAGCATTTCTCCCGCTTCAAACACGGTAAATCAAGCTGATGCCAAAGAGTTCAGTTTCCTCCGAATCATTTAGATGTTACCTGGCAAACTTAAGATGGGCCTTCTTGTTTACTGCGCTGTGCTGGTGTTTTAGTGACTGTGGTTCCAGCTGACTTCAGATCATTAACAAGCTCCTCTCACGATCATCCGCACTCCAGATGGAGAGCGACTGATGATCATGTTATATTTCTTATATGTCTGAATAATCACACCAACAGTTGTCACCTTCTCACTAAGCATCCTGCTGATGGTCTTGTAGTGCTTTCGAGCCTTGTGCAGGTCTACAGTCTTGTTCCTGACGTCCTTTGACAGCTCTTTGCTCTTGCCCATGGTGGGGGAGAGGCTCGATGAAAGAAACTCTGTGGACACGTGTGCTATATACACACAGAAATATCTGTCATTGATTGATTGATTACAATATGCAGGAGCCAGGCTGTGTTGTACAGGATTGGATACTTTGTAACTTTCATATTAGGTTTTTTTTTTCTGGGTGTTTTCTTGATATTTTATCTCTCTACATTAAAATGAAACTACCATAATAACTAAAGACTGTTAATTACCTTGTAAGTGAGCAAACTTATGAACTCAGGGGGATAAAATAATTATTTTCTTCAGTCTACCTGATGGTGTTCGTAATTAGACATCTTGCCCTGGACTTTTCCCTAAAGATTGCATTCAGAGAGCTTTTGGTCTCTTCTGTAACATAAATATCAACAGATACACTAAGAGAGAACACACAGCGACCCATTAAAGCAATTTCAACCATTAGCTTGTCAGTATGGCTTCCAACTTCTCCACTTATTTCACTCCTTTTCTTATTCTAGTTTTCATTATCGCCTGATGTCCTTTCTGGCTGTCTTGTTCTCCTTGTCTGCCTCTTTTATCCTTTCTCCCCTGTGAATGTGACTAATCGTTGAGCTCGGTGAAGGTAGAATGGCACTCGGTCCCCTCCTTCCTCCCCTTGCTCCCCTCCCTCCACCACTCTACACGCTCCACTCCTGCACTGTCAGTGATTTTTCATCGCCCTTGTTGGGGCTGTTTTATGCATTGTTTCCCTGATGCAGTGATTGATGTCAGGGGCTGGTAATCTGGGGGAATGAGAGGCTGGATGGTGGCCACCGAGTCCCCCTCTGTCTCTGACACGTGTCGGCTGAGCTGCGCAGCGCTGTGCTGCGCTGGGGCCCCCTGTTTGGCCGCGGCCACTGCTGAGGCTGCTTGCTTCGCTCACTCAGCCAGTCCTCATTTCCATTTCAATCTCGAGCTCATGAATGCAAAAACTCTGGCCGAAAATTAATAACACCACGCAGGGGAAAAGTGGGCGCAAGGGAGAGGGAAGGAAAGACAGAGAGAGATGGAAAGGAGAGTAAAAAAGGAGAATGGGGAGCTGGGGTCTTTTTCACCCCTTTTGTTCCTCCAAAAGTGCCCCTTATTTTATTTCCCTCTCTCTTTCACCAGGATCCTCCAATGAATGGCATTACAGACAAAGCCATATCCAGAGTGACACAAATTTATTTCGGTTGCAGCGCCATAGTGTATTTCTACAGAACCAGGGGCGATTTGTCTGGGGACAATTTGGTTTCCATAAAGGATTTAAATGGTTTCTGTGGAGATAGTGGGGTGAAATTTAATTTGTTTCTCATTTACTACAGCAGGTATGAAAAGGAGAAAAATTGGATGGCTGATGGGCTAAAAATTGGTGCTGTCCCTCTGCTGTATCCCCAAAGGACCGAGGCCCTGCATCATATAGATTGAGTTCGACCCCCCCAGCCCTCCCAACCACAAGCCACGCCAACGCGCGCACGCACACACAGAGCCTTCCTCCTGCCCAGAGAGAGCTGTAACCTTAAACCAACTTAAACAGTAACCTTTGGGGAGGCTGCCAATCACTCCTAAAACAACGTTTCCATCGATCGGCCTGTCTGCGTGATTTATGGGCTCATTTTACACTAATTGAGAATTAGAGGGCGGATTAGTGGGCCTCAACACTTCGGCCTGATATGCACTCTGAGCAGTGTAATCTGTCACGCTGGGATGTCCGACACTCTCTTACTCACAAAGGAGGGGGGGAGGGAGTAGAGTGAGGGGAGAGGAGGGGAGGGGGGTGGTGGTCCTTTCTAATTGAATTTCCAGATAACACGGAAATTAATTTGACACCAGTGAAATTTGACTACGACTCTGCCGCTGCGCTCTCCTGCTCCCCCATCGTGAAACCTACGTGTTTCCCCTCTTCCTCTCCTTCTTTCTTCCTCTCCCTTTATCTCTAATTTGTCCGTTCTCGCTCTGTTTCTGCTGTGCCTAGCAAACACTATTGATCCAAATCACTTTGAGTTGAGGGCTTTCTGAAGCATGGAATTCCTAAATCATATTTGTGCTCATATTAGAGCAGTTCATCTGCTGCTATCTTCAGCCAGATAAAGAATATTACCTTTCATTTTGTTTGACTGTGTTCAAATTATATATTTTTTCTCTTTCTTCTCTTTCTTTCCCCCCTGTTTTTATGGGGGGGAATCTCCTTTCCCGAGCCCTGCGAATGCATGCAGGCGAATGCCCAGAGTCAACAGTTGGAATTGAATTAGGGTCCCGGCTCGCCAGGTCCATTGTCTGGGTAATTTGTCCTATAAGTGGCAAAATGAAAGCACTCTCCACGGTTCTCTGAGCACCTGCTGTTGTGTCACTCATCACTGCAGATACAGAAAGTGAGAAGGAGGGAGAGAGAAGTGTCTCAAAGATCACATGTTCAATTGCTGCGCCATTATCAACTCAGATGTCGCTGCAGCTTCTTTTTTTTTGTCAAGCATGTGTAACGACATCAGAATAATCCTCAGCTGCAAAGCAGGGGAAAGACCAAGTCTGAAAAATCTGTGTTGTTTACAACGCTTAATGACAAAATGGTCTTCCTGTGGAATTTTCAGTTGTGGTTCCAGCAGCTGAATTAAGGTGTATCTCGTATTCAAGCACGGTTGTGATGACTGGCTGCTCTCAGTCTTCTTCCATCTTCATTAGCTTGTACACATGTGTCGGGTTGCAGCTTGCTGAGGCGGAGCTAACGCTAAATATTTTGTTTATCGCTTGACTGTCGAATAAATAAAGACCCATACCTTACAGAGGCAACGATTTTCAGATAAAATATTAATCTGCAGCTGCGAAACAAAATTAGTAAAGCAATTCTCTTTGAAAGGTCGAGTTCTTTCAAATGCAAATATTCAGGTAAGTATCACGAGAGCTAAACCTTTTACCTTTACTGTAAATTACAGACCTCTTTTTTCTTTTTTGTAGCTCGCATTGTGTGGGAGTTAAGTTTGCTCGGGAGCTCTTTAGCAGGCTAAGAGATGCATTTATCTGCGTAATGAACTTTGGACGCTAGCTAACTTAATCCCAGTAATGCCTGCGAGAGTCAATTAGCGCAACTAGATTCAGTGCAGTATTTATCTGATAGAGCAGACCTGGCAACTACACACACCAGAACACACGCACCATATTGACCATCTTCATCTTATCTTTCAGCTAATGGGACCACAGGGCCCATCATCAACTCCGCTCTAAAATACAGTGTAAGGTTTTTTTTTCTTCTCTTTTTGAAAAGCCTGTGGGGAGTTTTGAAATTGAGTAGCTGTTGATTTGCAGCACTAACAAGTCTTTTAAGAGTTGATTTTACTCTCCCCTGATCATTTCAGTTTATAATGGTATAAGTGTGTTAACCTGGATTCCCCCTCAATCAGTGCTTGCAGGATATTATCAGCGTGGCACACAGGTGACAGCATATTACAAGACCTATAACAGATACCTCTGGGATCTTCATCTCCCTTATGACAGGGTCTACTATGTGGAGCAGGAGCCTGCATAGAGAATAATAAATGACAGGATTTGAAAAGACGAGGCCGTTAGCAGGCACGGTCATGGTCTACATTGCCCTTTTTGTCTCTCCAGGGACAAGTGCAAGTGTGCGTGTGTGTGTGTCTTTGTGCTCGCTTGACTGCGTGTGTGCGCTCCAGCTGTGCTTTCACACAGACCTGCTTAACTTTTGCAACAGCGTCAGTGGTGGCTATTGTCTTGTAGCAGGCGGCACACTGTGGGTTACAGAGGTCTCTATCTGCCTGCTTCCTCATTTCTTATTCAGACCCACAGGGACAGAAGGGAGAGCGCGGAGTGGAGGGGAGGGGGTGAGAAAGGAGAGAGAGAAGGGTTTGCAAGGGGGCGGAGGAGGAGGATAACTGAGAGGCTGATGGAGACTAGGTGACAGGTTGGAATGGGCCATCAATAGATCCATCAGGCGGGTAATTTGGAGCGCGCTTAACATACATCAGTAGAGTCGTAGGAGCTGGTATCTGTCTTGTCGTGGAATCACAGTAAATAAGAGTTAAAGATGGTGTCAGGCTTGACCTGACTGACCTCCCTGCACACAAACACACACACACACACACACACACACACACACACACACACACACACACACACACACACACACGCCACTGACAGCACTGGAACAGAGCAGCATGGAGCACGACAAAGACATAACACTTAAATTAACATGTTCACATGCACTCTCACATACACACATTCAGACTTGCAAAAACATCCAATCTTAGCTTTAGAATAACACTCAGCATCTCATAAATAAAACTACTGACAACCGTGGTATAAAACAGCGGTGTTGTGCAAGAATATATTTGGTGGTCAGGGAGATCTGATAGCTGAGTGGTAAAGTGCATACCATCCCACATGAAGTCAGAGGTTCAAATGCTGGCTGGCTGCTCCGTCTGCCTCATGTTTACACTTCCTTTCGCTGTAAGTGTCTGATCAAGTCTTAAAATGCCTAAAATAAGCTTTTAGGCAATATTGCTTGAACTGAGTGAGTCCTTTTCATTTTGTGAAACTATATGACAGGCAAAATCTTAACTAGAAGAACAAACCCGCTCATTGACAAACAGGTTGGAGCGTCTCTCGATGACAGCTAGAAAACAAATGCTGCAGGTGCTTTGAAAACAGTGCATAGCACCAGAGGGCAGGCAGATGAGCCTCATCCCAGTGGAAGATGTGTCTCTCTCTTTGTGTAAACGTACACTTGTGTGTGTGTCAGGGTGTTACAGCGGAGCATGTGACTATAAAAGTGAAACACCTTAGGCTAAGTGCTGTTCCTGCCACTCACACTCCCCACTAACCTTTCGAACACACACCATCCAGCCTTATAGGTGTCATCTCACATTTGGGGGTGACTCAGGGGTGAAGCTTGATGACATTAAGAGATGACTCATATACCAGTTTTTACTATATAGACACTCCTGATCACTTTTAGTGTCATTTTAGTACTTTTTGGCTTTTCTATTTACACTGCCGCTGTTCATACTTTTGCTATACATCGGTCACTTTTGAACAAAATTGTCTCTAGGGCTTGATTTTATAGCTGTAACTCTTGTTTTGCCAAGAAGTGAAAAGTTAAAACCACAAGCCTCAGTCCACAAGGGATGATAAGTTTGACTAGTGTGAGCTTGTTGCGAGAAATATATTTCCAGATATAATTCACTGAAAGTACACACAGGAGGATTGGAAGCGAACCACCTGACATCACAGCTTATTGAAGTTTCACAGCCAAACTCTGCCAGAAGATCCACTGAAGTCAATCAACCAGGTGATCATGTTTGGCAGCATCTCAGATGTAGAGAGCTGGGCATTTGGTGAGCAGAAACCCCTTTTGGCTTTGAGTGTCTCTTAAGCTGGCAGGAATTTGCAGGCAAGCAGTCCTCCATGCTCACCAAGTGTGACTTGATCAAAAGTGAAATGATTAAGTCACATAATCTTACACCTTCATCAAAAAGAACTAGGTTGAAATACTTTATATATCTGAAGATACGTTAAGATTTTCCCTGCTTTTTCCTCTTGGTTCAGTCTTCAGCCACTGCTAAATACACGAATGCGAAGCACCTCATATGCTGTCAATCGACAATAAATGATTCACAACACATGAAGATATAAATGTACAATTCCACCATATATAAATTTTTATGTTAGAGAAACATCATATGTCCATGTCAGATTATGAATCTTTTAGCCAGCGCACAAAACACACAAAAATAACTTTTATAAGTCCAAATTTAAAGGAAAAAGTTGGAGAGCTAAGACTGACCATGCTGAATAGTACCTCTGTCTCCATTTAAGTGTTATCTCACAGAATCAAAGTCCAACACAGCAGTAATACTCTGCTCATTTCATCCCTTTTTATCCTGTCACATTACAAACTCGCCCCGTGAGTATTTGATGGGCAGCTCTGCCTTTTCACTCTCTGTGAAAACTAAACTCTGGATCCGAGCAGCAGATCTCGGTCTAAATACAGAAATGAAAAAAATCATAACAGGACACGCTGGAATCCAGGAACCATTTATATGAGGTAATTTGACCGCATACAACAAACCTACCAAACAATGCTCTCAGAGTTACAGTGAGGCAACTGTATTAAAAAGCCACCACAATCATGTTATTTGGCCTGTGGCTGAACACAAACATGTTTTCTTTTCTTTTTTTTCCGTCCCCAGTATAACTGTGGTCATACTTTCCCTACACAATAAACCAAATTAGTGGCAGGAAAATCTGATCATGAGCGCTCATGTTTTTGCGCAGTTGGAGTTGTGAATAGAGTTGTGTAGTTATTGGACACAATCTGGACAGTTTGTATCTGTCAGGTGCACCTTTTTATCTGAAGTGTAAATGTATATGTTTATACCCTCTGTATGCCTCGTCTTGTAACCATAAATCAAAAGAGACATGCTCAAATAGTCAAATAGCGGAGCTATATTAAGGATTTTTTACATTTTGTGTACTTAATAAACTCACATTTATTTAAATGACACAAAAATCCCTCATAATATTAAAAATCTAACTTAGCCATTAACTATTCTGACTGGTCGAGTTTGTTGCCAGACACGGAGAAAGAATAAAACAACCACCGAAAAGTCATTCCTGCACGAGGGAAAACCCGAGCTCACGGATAAAAATTAAAAAAGGAACAAACGGTGTTGCTAAGTTGATTTTCTGCAATCCAGGTTTTCACTGTAGTGTGCTGATGAACACAAAGAAACATACACACAGCAACACAAACCAGAATGGAGCCACGGCTCTCTGTTCACCTTTTATTATTGAACTCGTTACAGTCCTCCTGGCCCTGCTTTAATTAAACCCTATTAGCTAGTCAAGGTTCACTGTACACTAATAATGTTACTCTGATACAATTTGGCCTCTGCTTTTAGCTTTAGGAGTGTGTAGCTACCTTAATCAAAATTGTCAGTTAAAATGAAACTACAGCTCAAGTAATTAAATTTAATTGGATCTTGTCACTTTTTATGCTGGCGGTGTTTTGATCCTTGTTGAGTGTTTGCTGCCCGCGCTTCATACTGAGCTTTATTAGTCTGTGTCCTCGACCTTGCCAGGACCGAATGCGCATAGACCCGGTTGAAGCTGGAAGTGCTTTGAACCTTGAACGCTGCATGAGTGCAAAAGAAACTGCTGTAATTTGGCATTAGATCATTAGTATTTCTAGGTAATATCTGGAATTGCTCCTGCCTGGTCTTGCACCAGGTTTCACTGCAGAGGAGTGGAAAACAGGTTAGAATAATTCTGTTATCAAGCACCTCAGAAGAAAAACACAGATCAGCTGTTTTATATAACAGAGGTGCTTTTCCTTGTTGAAAATT
The DNA here is from genome assembly GCF_057382185.1 of Mchenga conophoros. Taxonomy (NCBI): domain Eukaryota; kingdom Metazoa; phylum Chordata; class Actinopteri; order Cichliformes; family Cichlidae; genus Mchenga; species Mchenga conophoros. The sequence goes on from NC_140541.1 coordinate 15,972,867, forward strand.
AGTGGTAAGGAGACGAATGCGTCTGCGCTGGATTTACTCATTATGAATCCAGCTTGTAAAGTTTGTACATAGATTTTCTTGATTGTGCTTGTAGTGGAAGATCAATCGCTTTCATGTTTAATTTTTTGTTTTACAGTATATTTTCACAAAACACTTGCCGTTTTCCTCGCAGCAATCAGATGTCTCTTGGAGGAGAAAACAATTCCTGCTGTCATCTCCTTACATTGCACCTAAAGTAGAGATAGCCTACAGCCTACAGAAAGCCAAAGGTGGAATAGCTTTCCTGGAACGCCGGGTTCGTGGCCAGATTTTTGTGTTGCCAGAGGAATGAAACGTCTAAATGGGGTGGTCAGGATGGGCTTGGCAGTGCTGGAGTGACCTCTCAACCTCCAGACTTAGGAGAATATGGGAGGAATTGAACGCGCGGGCGTTCTACCTAAGGCAGGAGCGGCAAATCTTTATTCACTGAGAGCTGCTTGCTGCTAAAGCACATTCTCTTTCAATCCATTAGAGCGCACCGTCCCCTTCCCCTTCATCACACAGTGCAGCCCTTAATTTGACAATGACAAAGAGCCACTTGCAGATTTTAAATTTCATAATTTTAATCTGTCAAGTCTGACATTTAATTAGTGGCTTCCTAACCTGTGTCTGCCTCGCTCTCTGAAGGGCACCGTTTGTTCTGAGAGCGCTGCGCAATCTCTCAGCAAAGGAGAAGAGAGAGTGGATTAATATATATGTACATTACCAGCTGCTGCAAAGACAATACAGAGAGGGAGGCCATTAGGGCCTAATACAGACAGATGAGGTTAATAATATTTGGGAAGTGTTGCTCTATTAAGCAGAGCACTGATTAAGACCTGAGTGGGATCCCCCCCTTCACGAGGCACTGATTGGGAGCCAGGCTGTCTTTTGTTCTCCTGCTCCCAGAAAGAGGAGAGAGGGAAAGGGTTGCAGAGGAAGAAAGGACAGGAACAATGTTGGCTGACTTTGTGTTCCTCCTGACAATGAGGACGGGTGTAATGAGAATCTTTACAGTCCTGGATGAAGGTTTATAGAAGTCCAACGCCCACTGATAACTTCATTACAACTACTGAGCAAACAGATGGAGCCAGCTTTGGGAATCTTTCTGGTTTGAGGGAAGAGCTCCGTGATTGCTTTCAGTCTGCACTTGATTTCTTTTCTTAGTCACCGCTACATAATGTTGCCAGACTGACCTCATTAATTTATTCCCCTCATTATGTAGCTTGAAGTGTGGAGATTTGGCCCCTGGTTGAAGTTTGAAATTCCTTCTCCAAAAAAGAGAGAGAAAGAAGCAGGTTCTGTGTAACACTATTTCACACAGACAGCTCTGCTGGAGCCACTATTGATTTTCAAATCAATAGAAAGTGAAGGGAGATGGGGTGGAAATGGCTTGGAATTGGGCTAGCAGGGAAAATGTCAGGAGCTCCAGGTGTGGGTATAGCATACGTGTTTTTTTTTTCTTTTTTTGACGCATGTCAGTGTTTAACTTTTATTATCAGAAGCCTTTTTTTCATGAATTCAATTCTTCGCAGAATTTTTGAAAACTCAACTTATCTTTTGTTTTCTCAGCCATTCATTAAGACAGAAAAAAGAGTAACGTGGCGAAGCTGCCGTTCACCATTAAACTAATAAACGAAGAGGCGGATCAATAAATACTGACTGTGTTTTCAAACTCTTTCTAATTACTCACCACTGCCTATTGTGTTCTTATTGAATTGTCTCTCTGGCAACAGGCCCTTCTGCACCTTCCAACACGCAGCGAGTGCTGTTGAGACAGCAGGAGACAAAGGACGGGGAGGAGGGGGTCCGACTCGGTTGATGCAGTGGTGAGACGGCGAGAGGAGTGAGGACGTCTTCCTGGGGCCCACTAGTGGTTGCTCCTTGCCTCTGCTGCTTCATCTGAGGGGCAGAGCAGATGACAACCATGAGGAGAGGAGAAAGATTAAAGATTCAGGGATAGAGAGAGAGAGAGAGATAACCTCAGCCTTTTCTCTCTGGACTTGGACGATGCTCACACCACAGGGAGGAGAGATAATAACGAAAAAGACAGACCCACCTGTTTAAGCGCTGTAAATCATGTGTGTGTCTGCGTGAATGAATGCATGTCTGTACTGCTCAGTGTGTAAATCACTGCTTGGTCTAATTGGTGCCTAATAATACTCATTTCCTGTGTAGATGAAGAACAATGTATTGGGGGGCATATGGGGTCCGTCTGGAGCTTCACACACCAGTGGCGTGCAAGACTGGAAGTTTTCGTATGGCTTAGATACCGAGCAAGGACAGGCCCGGTGTTGCCGATACCAATACCATAGTTTTAACTTATACAGCAGCTTATGTAGTGTGTCTGCAGTGTGTCTGAACACATTTTAATGACCACCGTGATTCACTGTGATTTTTACTTTCCACAATTAATACTACCAACTATACCAAAAAACACCTTTCAGCTTTTCATGTCTTTTGAAACTGGATTTTTTTGGAAAGTTGGAGTGTAAATGCGCCTGTCTCTCAAGTACTTTGGGTCAACTTTGTTAAATGTGCTTCAAATAAAGTAGACGTAGAAACAAAGTATCGATTATCTGTTGGGCTAATATCAATCTGATACCAGAACCAATGTTGATGCTATCAATATTTGGATCTTTGTACCTCGGTGTACCCTGCAGTTCATGTGCAACTTTGTGTGTGTGCGTGTGCAAAATTAAGTACGTGTGTCTGTTTGTGTTCGACTTGATCACCGCTTTCCCTTGACAGTGCTCATAGAGAGAATTAGAGAGCTGGTGAGATAATCAGATGAATAAAAAGCAGCCGGTAGCTCATTACAAACCCTATTATTCATTAATTAACATTATTAAAACGTCTAATAGACCGCGGCACTCCTCCCAAGCCCCCCTGCCTCTTTTCAACTAGGTCCCTGCTCCGCGGTCCCTCCCGTTTCTCAACATGAAAAGAATAGCACATCAAACGAGGCCTGGTTTCAATGTGTTGGGGATTTGCAGGTGTAGAATCGCACACACACTGCGCAGGGGATCCGCTCGTCGGTCGCGCCGCGCTCCATAGTCTTCCACTTCGGCCTCACTGTGACACACGCCGCTCACCCGTGCCATAACAAACTCCTCATTAGGAGTGGGGAGAGAACTGGGCCGCATACTCCCTAATTAGGTCCCCCATCTAAAACTTTCAGTCTTCTCTTCATCCCTCATCCTCCCTCCCTCCATGTCCCTGCATCACAGGAAAAAAGACTGCTGACATTTATGGAAGGCTGTTTAATCAGCTGTATATGCAGGGTTATAAAGGAAAGTTTAGGCCTGCGATATGTGCATACAAAGGAAATATATTTCTTTAGCACTCTAAAGAGGTTGAGCTGTGGCAACTGTCAAAACATGTTGCGACCTATGAAAAGTCTTTAGTTTTATCCAGAACTAAGCTACATTTCTCCCCCCCCTCACCCATTTTTCCTCGTCTCAGTTTGTAGTTCATGCATTAAAATACACAAATTCATCCACGAGATGCACAAATGCGGCCGATTAATTTGGTTACATTGCAGAGACCAATATTCAACTCTGAGGATAATATCTATCAAAAGTTTTTAATTGTGTTCAGTGAGAACCAAATATATTAAACATGCATAATATATACATAGATATGTGTGCGTGCAGCAAGATGGGGAGAATTTCTGTCCCCAAAAATGTAATGATTATCATGCATATTCAAATGTCCAAACAATACACCTTAGTTAAACATTAATATCATAATTTAGATACAATCCGTTTAATGTGTCCAGGAAAAGAAGTATTATTCCTCATTTTGTTCTCATTATTTTCAAATAAACAGGACACTATGTGCGGAAAACAGGGCGCGAACAGACAAATGATGAATATGTAGAAACTCTTGGAGATATTAGTGGGCTTTAAACTACATCCTCTGATTACTTTTCTGCTTTTAAATACTTGATGTTCCAGTTGTACTATGACCTTAAACAAGATTTTATTGGAACACAATATCCATAACATTAGGGGAGTCTTTTATCATGCTGAGAGGGACACCGCCTCCTTGTATCCTTAGTGGAGACTTTGCACATTAAATTACATTAATATTTCTATTTGTGGCGCCATATTCACATGTAACGCAATACACCACATGTATATTGTATAACACTAAACACAAATATTTTCTCTTGGGAGATTTGATACTATAATACATTTTTTTTTTAACTGAATTAATTTCTGAAACACGGGCTCAGACGTGCGTATACATATATGGACTTATACACAGCAAGTCAGAGAGAGAGAGAGAAAAGAAATGTTGGTGTTTGTGGGAAAATGATTTCCTTTATCAAAGCAACTTTCAAATTATTGGCCTTATATTAGCATGGCGACCGCTTTCCCGCTCCTAATCTCTTGTGCTTTCTTCTCACTCTCTTCCCCTCGCGCATGCTGAGTGATGCTTCCTGACAAGTAAATCAGAAAAGAGGTGGCATTTCCCCACGCCGCTGAAGAGCCAGCATCCTTCTCTTTCCTCCCTTCCCTCTCCTTCTTCCTCCTCTCCTCTCCTGATTAAATCTGCTGCTCCCTGTAGGATTATTAGGATTCTAATTCAATCTGAATTTCAGGAACTTGTTTGCTTGGTTACCTGTCACAGCGTATCAGCTTGTCATATTAGTGGTGATCGTTGGCTCTACCTAATCTGCTTTAAACAATTTCATTGGGTGCTGGTCTATAAATCATTCCGTAATGGGATTGACATGCGCGGGCTTAGCTAGGTAAACAAATCAGCTTTGTTTTATGTTAGGCAGCAATGAACTTGGCTTTATCAACTTCCCATCGATTCACACACACCACAAGGTCAAAATCTCTCTGGCTGCTCATCGGGGAAGGGGGAGTGGGGGTGGTTAGTAGGGGTCAGCACTTCAGCAATTAGAATATGTATCAAATAGAAGCAGAGGAGCCCATCGCATCCTGCTACCGCTGTTGCCTTTCTCCAAAGTGTTAATTTATTTCTTATCAAAGTAAAGGCATTTCAAAGTAAAGCTTCGCAGCATTGGAGGGGAAGTTCTCTTTATGGGGATTTAAAAGAGAAAATAAAATGAGTTTGTAGTTTATTGACGGGAAGTCCCAAAGGCTGCTTAAAAACTCATTAACTTTCAAAACTAATTCAGACGTGTTGATTAACATCTAAGGGTTTGATTTATTTATTTATTTATTCCTTGCAAAAGATGGAGGAATTTTTTTCTAGGGCCAGTGTTTTTGCTGACATGCTGTAGTAAAAGTCCTCATTTTGACCCGCTTAGAAAAAGTTGATTCAAATAGAACTTTTGCTAATCATATCACAGTCTCAGCTAGGCTTATTTTGGCAGCACTTTGAAACTATATGCTGTTTCAAATTTCACATAAGTGGGATTTTTCTGTTCCAAAATATCTTAACCTTCGCAAACTACTGTGTCACAAAATCAAACAGCTGATTCTGGTTAAGTATTCAAATGCATAGAAACTGTTGTATTATTATTTTTTAGGCAGCTCAAGAAACATGACAGAGGTAACCAGCGCTGCACATTTGGTATGAGGGACTTTGGCAGGAGCATGCTGTGAAGTCTGCAGGAAATGGGTAGCATGAACCATGTCTTTTGGAGAGCGCCCCAAGTGCTCTGACCAGTACAAAGACAATTACAGATATGAGGCAGAGTTAAGGAATTCTCCAAATGTCCTTAAGAATAAAGGCATATAAATAGAGGGATTTGACTTCTTGTTGCTTCTCTGCTTGTTGCAGACAGAAAGCAAGAGAAAAGGAATGTAGGGGGGAGAACAAATTTCACTGAGCTGACCTGTTCAGCAGCATGTCATGGGATCTTTTCACACCAATACATCTCTCTAATGCAGGCAATTTCCTGCAGCTTTTCACCCTAAGAGGGGGATTTGACCTCTGTGGCTAACGCTTAAAACAAATTCGAATGTTTGCCAATAAGGAGGGATTAAGTCTGCCAGAAAAGGTGGGAGAGAATGGGAATGTCCTCTTTGCCATTAACAAACATGCATTTATGCATGTGTGTTAGACAGAAGCGCATCTATCTAAAAATATATTTTCAGTCAAATACAATACATGCATGTAAAAAAGACGCATTTACCATAAGTCTCCAGTGTCAACACGACTGCTCTTAGAATCAAGGGATCGGGGCAGCTAAGAGGTTGCAGGGCATGTTTTGAATGCACATAAATGGATGATATAGTCTGTCAGGTTAGTGGAAAAGTGGGGGAACTTGGATGAATACACATCTGCCAAAGTGGTTGACAAGTCATCTGGAGTAAACACAGACGTGTCAAAACCCGTGCATTGAAATTTTGGGGAAAAGCCTTTTGTGTTTTGATATTTGTGTGCAACATTTTAGAGAGGGTAAACTTTCACCACTTGAAAACCCTCCAAATCATAGCTGGCACGTTGAGGATAATCTTTCCAATTACCCACGTCTCTGTTTCTGAGTGTCTTAGGCTATTAGCCTTGTGATTCCTCTGCATCCAAAGCTATGTGCCGCTGTTGACAATGAGAGGTAAACAAGAAGGGGGGGGGGGGGGGGGGGCGACTCACCAAATCCTCCAGAGGCCTGGAGGGGAAGCCACACAGCCCAAACTCCTTTCACTGTGAAAAAGCAGCTTCCTTTAAGGTTGTGCTCAGGAGAGACTGACAGCAATTACAGCTTTCTCTCCCCCCCACCCTCCACCCCACCCCAACCATCTCTAGCTAGGAGAGAACCACATGATGGGAAACCACGAGAAAGGAAAACCTCCCCTCCTCCGCTGTCTTACTTTCTCAGAAAGAGACATTTACCTCCACCTCTCGGTGAGGTGATGATTGTTTACTTTGAGTGATGTTTTATTATGACAGTTCAACAAATCACTGTTACATAGTTTTGTGGCAAATAGTGGAATTTTAGAGTAATCCCATGTAAATTATTAATCCTTTCAGGGGGAAGTTGCAACACAGAGGCATACAGCACATCTCATACACACTCCACCCTGACAGTTGCACTGCTGTGCCAAAACGTTTGACAGCCTGCACTACTTTAGATTTGTTAAGAAGACAGTGGGGCTGAGTGTGAGCCCGATTCAAAAGCTGATCTGAGATCATTGCTGCGTGCCGTGTGCACTATTGTTGGCTGGATTGCATGGCATTAAAACAGGGGAAAGTATTTTGTTTTTTTTATTTGTACAACGAATGTTTCATTTACACAGTGTACATCACCATGAGCCTCGTACAAACTCCAGCAAATAATCTCCCAGTGTATCATATATCATGTGTCTTTACAATCTCAGAGATGGTTACTTTGACACTTTTATTGGTCAGAGAACATTGAGAGTCCATGAAAGATGATATGAGAAACAAGGTAACGGAACAGTATAAGAATGACTCACTGACAGCTCACAACCATTTTAAAACTAGAAATAGATCCACAGTAACTGCTGAGATGTATTTGCCTCTATTTTTCTCCACTTGCCTCCTTCGTCCCTGTCTATGCCTCCTCCCCTCCTTTTGGTGGTCAGTGCAAGGATCACGAGGTGAAGAAGAATCAGAGTGGTACACATATTACTCTCTGTCTCTTTCCATTCTTTTCTGCTGGTGGTTGACAGGGCCTGTCTGGTCTAACCCGGGTGGAAAGTGACTCTAATTGTCATCTCAACAGACAAGATTCTGCAGCCATCCTGGAGGCATGGGCAAAATATACTTAGCTACTTTATCATTTAGACAGAACCCAACCATCGAGGCACCCTATTGACATAGACTTTTATGCAAAGATAGACTTTTTGAATTGGCAGGTCACGTCACCCACTCCTTAGCATGCATACATAATGAGAATAAAACCTTTTTACGTCCTGGCTGAGACACAAGCATCTGACAGGTAGGGTTTGGGAGTTCAAGGCAATGTATATATTCCCTGCCTCTTCTCGTGGACCTGGGCTGGTTATAGAAGATTGTGTTAGCTCAGAGTAGAGAATTTTACCAAATGTTCAGTGCTCGATAGCATTAGTCTGAGCCTGACGTTGCATTGTCTCAACAGTCCTCTCCCAATGGAAGCTATCAGGCTGGAATGTATATGCAACTATAGGAAACATTTTGAGCAAAATAAAATAAAATTAAAACATATAAATTAATAATTATATCCAAAGATGAAGCTGTTAGTGTTAGCTATGGCCAGTGTGTTGGCTTAGCATGTTAGCATGCCACTGGCATTCAAAAGCAACGTTATTAGCTATGGCCAGCATCTTGGCTTAGCATGTTAGCATGCAATTAGCAATCAAAAGGAACATCATTGGCAATGGCTAGTGTGTTGGCTTAGCATGTTAGCATACCATTAACAGTCAAAAGGAGCATCATTAGCTATGGTCATTATCTTGGCTTAACATATTAGCATGCCACTAGCACTCAAAAGCAACATCTCATGGACACCTTGAATGCTCATAACCTAGCATTTCAAATATTTTACTCAAGAACCAAAAAACATAACCTTCCTTTGGTGCTACAGGAAAAAACAGACAGCCACCATAGCCATCCTATGCGAACCACGAATTTGTGTACACAACTGTCATGGACAATTGCTGCTAACATGCCTTGGACTCCTTATGTCACATATCAAACCCACAAAATGTTACAGATTATCCTTGTTTCAGTTCCCTTTTCAAACTAGCTTTGTTTCCTTTATTTTGCTCCCTTTCCTACAGGCTTCAGCTGTTGCCCCCCACCCCAAAAGGTGAAATTACCCAGCTTTTGTATGAGGCACAGTCAGCCTTTGAATGTTGCCTGTGAATGCCTGTGGGCCTATAAATGTGCTATGCGAGGGAAAGAGAAAGTTAAGCTGTCCTATTGAATTGATTGAACATTCATGAAACTAAAGTGTGCCCTCCCTCACACCCCCACCCCCTTCTCACATGTGGAAATGACTTCCAGACATCTCCAACGTCCCGTATGGAACACAGCCGTGAGGATCCCTACCTTACAGTCAGGTGCTGAGCTGTTGCCCTGAAGGCACGATTCAATTGTTAAATCTCTTATGAATAGAACAGGAGGGTTCATTTTACCGCTTACAACCTTCCACGTTCATGTTTTGACTTTGTTGGTTTAATTGCACAATTATTTTACACGCTATCTTATTTTGTAATCATGTTCTGCCTTGCTGCTTTTAGTTACATAAAGAAGAAAAAAAAGTAAGTCTAAAGAAAAAAGAGCTTTGTAACATTTTAAGTTTTCAGTTCCTCAGTTTAAAAACTCAGTGTCCTCAATGTTTGGCAATCATTTTGAAATGTTACAGGCATACATTATATTGACTGATTCCACTTTTATGGGGCTCTCTCCATTGCACTTTCATTATTTAATCAAAATGCCTTATTGCTTTTGCCCGACAATACACTTAAACCGAATGAATTCCAAGGAGTTCTCATTTTATGTCAGTGCCTGTATATCGTCAGCCTCAAAGATGGCAATATTGAAAGCAATTTTCTGTGTATTTAGGGGCGAGTCAAACAATTTCTGGAAAGAGAACTAATCAAAATGCATCAACCATAATCAATAAAAGTGAGATAAGTTGGATGATAAGACTATGATGATGAATTATACCCATTTTGCTTTCTCCAATACTGTGGGAGTTGTGTGTGTGAGAATCCGCACGCGTGCTGTCAGATGAGCGCGTGTCATCGCCGTGCATCATATCACCAAAGAGCCCCTATGTATCCCACCAACAGGCCGCATCATACCCCTCTATTAAACCATCCGACACCCAAAGGTTGCAGTCACAACCACAAAACAACAACAGCTCAGACAGCTGTGAGACCTAATCATTATTTGGCAGAAGTAGCGAAATCATGTCAGAGTAAGCCCTAAACATCTCGCTTCCCAGTCACATTTGAATCATCTGCAATTAGTTTTGTTTTAATAACACTCACAATTAAAGGTCCTCCGGTTTGCATAATTCATGACACGGCAGCGCCGATGTCAGAAATCAAATGCAACAAATTAGAAATAACAAGTTTGAGACAGTGTGATTCAATTAAGATCCGGGGAAACATTGGGCCATGCATAATTGAGGGGCCGGCAAGGCAAGACTCATGTCAGGCCTGTCAGCCCCGCTGCAGCTATTGGATTTGGCCTGTCACACACACTCAAATCAAGCCTGTAAAAATTACAGGTTACATTGATTTCTTGATTTTATTTGCGAATGCTTGTGAGTGGGAGAGCTCGTGCATGCGCGCGTGTGCGCACATACGCTTACATGTGTGTATAATTGTTTGTGCATGCACTGCGTGTGGGTGTGCTCACATGTGCTTGTCTCTGAGAGTGAGATATAAATCAGGTGTGGGAGACCATCCAGGGGTTGAGAGCCGAAGCCACATCTGGAGCTGCAAGTTAGAGCCGGCTGAGCCCTTTAGATGTTGAGCGGAGCTCCGGCAAGCTGTGGGCACACGCGCGCGTCTTGCAAACCGCATGATCATCGCCAATTATTACAGTTATGTTTATAGTAAAATCATCAGAACTAGCACTTCCATTCAACTCTGCTGCAGCTTACAAAATGTGTGCCTTTTGGACCCAATTGTGTACACGCATGTGTGAGTACAGTCTTGTGCGTGCAGTCTCTGGATACAGCATGTTTGAGGCTTTGAAGGTACCTTGCATACTGTGCCAAGATGCAGATGCTGTGTTTATTCACCACATTACGCATCAGCTGCAATAACAAATAAATACACAGTGGCTCACAGAGGAGATGACAAAAGTTAGTGCAGCAGAGATATGGATGTGTATGAAAGTGCATTCTTTACTCTGTGTGTGAGTTCGTCATAACACACATGGATATTAATATAATCTGGGAGTTATTATGTTTTGACTTAAAGTTAACTTTGGCCATTTCACTAACATCAGGACACATCTAAGGACAGCACAAGCCTAGGTATGCAGCAATCTTATTTTGGCTAGATTTCCCTCTCCGTAGGCACTTAAGCAGAGAAAGAGAGCAAGTGTTGGGCATTAAATGAGCTCTCAGTTATGAAACACTTACGGGGTTTTAATTATCAGGGATTGTTGAAAGCAAAGGAAATAGAAAACAAAAATTCTTCTTTGTGAGTTTAAAAACATGCTGCTTATTTAATTAAACGATAGCACCCACAGCTCATAAAGACCTCAGAGTTAATAAGATTTCCTAAGGACACCCACATTAACACAGGCTGCTGCTATTTTTTTGATAATCAGCGTTCTCGATGTGGCGTTTGGCAAAGTTGGGGGGGGGGGGGGTGCAGTCGGTGCCACAAAGCAAGAGCTTTATGTGCACGCTTGTGGTAATTTTCAAAAGTGTCACTGATGTCACACTTCATTTTAAGATATCAATATTGCCATCTAAAAAGGGACCAAATCAAAACCACAATTAGCATGTCTTCCAAAGCACTTCCTGCAAGAAGTATTTTCAGATTTGGATCTCGCTGAAAGGCTGCTGCTGCAGGAAGGAAACATGTGTTAGTAAACTACCAGATGCAGCCACACGTTACTTTCAGAGTCAGTAATTTCTGACTGAATAATCACTAATGACTGAGGACCAATAGCTCCCCGAAGCATCATCTTAATCTGTCTTGTGACTGGCTAATTGTAGCCAGACACACTAACCTCCCTGTGGCCTGTGGCCTGGCTCTAACCCTGGCACTTCTTTTTCTCCATTTCGGCCTCTTGCTTTTCTTTTCTCGTTCTGTTTTATCAGCCTTTGCTAAGTTGACCCACTCCTGCTTTCTCTCTTTCTCTCCTTCTCTCCCTTTCGTTTTTGCTTCATCCCACTCCCGCCGACTTTCCTCAGCTCCGACGACATATGGGAAACTTTTCCAGGGTGATTGCTCCAATCTGATTAAGGCAAGCTGTATAACTGCCATTTATCGCCGCTGCTGCTGCGAACCAGCAAGCAGCTCTGAGCTGGCCGTTCTCAGTCCAGACTTATCCATTAGATCCTGTTCAGGCTCCTCCAATTGTTCTAACTGCCAAGACTGTACCATGAATCAAAACCCCTGGCAGACATACAGATCTCTCTCTGATCGCACAGTTCAAAATAATGCCATGCCCACTTAAAGCTAGAGTGGTTGGCGCTCAGTTAATTTAAAGTCCAAGGGAAACAGGGCTGGATATGGAGGAAAGGAGTGCAAAAAAAGGAGGGAAAAAAAACTTACCATTACATTAATGCAGTTGGTTTGGGTTCAACAAAAGGGGGACTTGGCCTGAGGAGCTGAGCGGAGAGGGTTATTACAGCATTTAGCCATCTCCAGACACAGGAGAGAAATGAGCCTTGTGGCCTTTGTGTTATCTAATCTCGTTTGCATTTCCTTTCAGCATCATGAAAGAGAAATGCAATAGGGTCCTGATTGTGTTTGTTTGGTGAAATTCTCATTTAGGGCTGCTGTGGCTATGTGCCTCCACCAATAATTCTCTCCTGGCTGTATTTGTGTGTGTTTACTAGCCTTATGGCGGTGCGTATAAGTCTGTGGAGCGCTTTGAGACGATAAGAAAACAGTAGCTTTACAACAGTAGCTTTAAAACTACATGTAAGCTGAAAAATGAAGGTGAATTTATGCAGTATCACCACTTGGTTATCTGACATCCGCGCAGCTCGGTTCATATTTCAGAGTGATTGACTAGAGGAAGAAAAGCACGTGCCCGATGACAAAAGAGACGGGAAACGGACATAGAGTGGATTTGACATGATGAGTGCCAATGCCCCCATTGATCAGTACCATTGACATCCCTTCTAGAACCCTGCAAGGTGGGTTTGGAGTAGGCAGGAAGCTGAAGGTTACAGCTCGCTGTCACAGCACTGTCCAATCACATTACACATCATAATGTCTGAGAATCTGCGTGCCTTCCATGCATGATGGACAGATGACAATCATCCCTCCCTCTATTGTTTCTTCCAGTCGCCTCATCTCTGGGATACGTGTCTGAGATGTTGTTCCCATTTATATCTTTAAAAAAGTGTCAAACTGTATTCAAGGTAAAAGTGTCGAGCTGTAATATCTTTGGTATCAAAACTTTCACCAACTTAATGAAGATTAATAGCTGTATTTTGTTCACTTTTTGGCTCTGAATTTGCACAGAGCTGGTAATTTATAGCCAGAGGTCGGACCGGGAAGGTGCTCTCACCAGTGGCCAATGGGCTCTTTGTGTTTATGATGAGGGGAGAGGATGGAAAGGTGATTTAGGCAGACAGCAGGTCTGCTTCTTTTCAGAGCAAACCTCCAGCAGACAGGCCATTAACAGAGGTGACAGAGAAAAACAGTGGCAATCGCTTTGATTCTGATTTACACCACTGCTGAAAAACCCAAACAAATTAGAGGAACAAAATAATACACAGGGAGAAATAAATCACATTAATGATTAGGCTTTGAACGACAGTCGGACATGAAAGCGAGTGGCGGCGGGGGCATCTGGAGGAGAAGATGGCAGATTATGAGATGATATTAGGAGCTGTCTTCAGAGAAAGCCTGAGAACAATCAGGCGCCAGCAGTAACGAGGAGAAATTCTTTGTTCTTCTCTCCACTCAGTAACTAACATGTTGTTATTCAAGTCAACAGCCACTAGAACCTCGTTAGTAGGCCAAGCAGCTTACTGCTCATTAGCCGACAAAGGAATGATATTCATTGACAAAAAATGCAGCTTGTGGAGCTTTTTGGCAATATGTAGAGTACAAGAAAATGGCACATGTAAAATGACACAGAACATAGAGCCTGGACTCAAACTACGAGGATTCTTTTATATATCGGACATGCAGTAAAATACTGCATTTGTCCTCTATCAGTGAATAATTGGAGATATATCAATAATTCTAATGAGCATTTCATTAAAACAAAGCCAAAATTACACACACACAGAGCTTGTGTTGTACATTAAATTTATTGTTATGTTAATATTTTTCTTAAATTGAACATTGTTGAAGGTTTGCAAGTAATTGCTCGGTAATCTATAAATGCAGACAGATTACATGTTGCATAAAGTCTGAATGAGACTCGACTCGACTGGATGTATTCTGGTTACATTTCTACAGAACAGGAAATGTAATAGTTAAATATACATTTCTGTCCGTGTAGACAGCAACAGATATGATATGATTTTCAACAGTTTATCATAGTTAATTGACCCCATTTAATTGTAGGCTGTCAGCCGGCAGACTCAGACGATCTCATTTTGCAGCAAAAATAATAACTGAAGTGAGATAAATTCATCTTACAGATATAAAACATATATCGACAAAGTTTCACTTTGAGCACATAATTTGCAGTTTGCACTTGTTATTATGATAATCAGCATATTACAAAATTACAAATTGCACTAATATTGTATCATGCATGAAGTATTGTGATAATATTCTATCATGCTGTGTTTTGACATTCCCACCACTAACATCCATCTATCTCTGTCTCCATAGTGTCCAAGATAAGATGTGCGTATGTTAAGCACCTTTGCTTAGGAGGCTTCCAGTGGGCACTGTAGTTAGATCCCTGAACCATGTTAACTGGCTCCCTCTGATGTGGGAGAGCAGCAACTCTACAATAAGCCAATCCTGAATAACCAAACTCCTGATACGATCCGCTGTCACGTACCACAGGCTTGATTTGTTCCTGTGGGGCCATCACCTGCAGGAGGAGGCTTGGTGTTCTGATGCTTTGTGGGCTGGGTGGCAGTCAAAGGCAGACGCCATGGTGTCCAATTCCTTAGATGTGGCACTCTCATTTCAATTTTATGATCAAATATACAAGATTTAAATCTATTGACGGATATGCCATGTATGATATACTGGCATAAAACTGTCATTGTAATAACTTTATTTTCACTCTCACTGTGTTTATAGGAAGGTATTAAAATTTTAAACAGGGACAAAAATGACATGAGCAAAAGATTTACAGACAGTGCCATGTCATCTTAAAGTGTTATTGAGAGCAAGCGAGCAAACACTTGTTTTTAAGGAGTAATTTGGAGTTGAAATATATTTGCTAAATATAAAATCTCCACTGTGTTCTCTCCTGCCTTCAGGTGTCTGTCTAAGTGGGTCGTCATTACAACGGACTCATTTTAAATGAAACAGATATGATCTCCTGGTAAATGGACTGACTTTTTCAAGTCTTATTGACCACTTAAAGTGCATTACAGCAGAGGACTGAATCACTGACCCTCCAATTAGCGGAAGACCTCCTGAGCCACTGTTATTATAATTAATGTAATTATAACAAATTACAGAAATAGTGCTAAGCGATGATGACCACAAGGAACAACCAAAAGGGACAGAAAAAGCTGCAGTGGCATCAGTGCTGGGAGGAGAAGTAAAGTGCTTCAATCAGAAAAGTAACAGATGCCTCATCAGAAAGTTGGGGCTGTGCTGCTCAGAGCAACATCTGACCTGCTGATAGACTGCTGCTGTTGTAAATGCTGTGTGCTGCTAAATGAACTGGTCCAGGCATAGCAGTTCACTGCACTGTGGTCCCACTGTGAATTCCAGATGACAGCACTAATGGATGATCCCGGGGTGCAATCATCTCTATCCCTGCTGCCCTGTTCAGCAGATGGGCTGTAATTCCAATTCAGACCTCTGAGGCTGAGAGCTCCTTAATTCAGACATGCAAAAGTCATTAAACTTCTTACATATATACTCCTGCTGGAGACCTATGATTATATAATTTCAATTGATGTAAGGAAAAAGAGCCGTCCTCCAAATACTTTCCTACAATTACATTTGACAGTTGGTCTGGAGGATTAAACCTAAGATCATGTTTGCCTCCATCTGTGTATCTATACTACTGTATGAGTATGTTCGTTTACAGTCGCTGGAACAACCGTGTTAACACAATTAACCGCAACATCACAGAATAGCCCAGCAGCACATAACCACTAGCAAGATCCCAGCATGCCTGGCACATTTTTTTCTTTTTCTTTTTTTGCATGACTCAGATCCCAAAACATATTATTTTAGGCATATAGACCTCAAGTGTGTAACTTAACTCAGATACACAGAATACTGGCAGAGAAATGTCATGTTTCTGCTTAATGTCAAGCTGCTCTACCCATTCGGCCAACATTTTCTCTCCAGCTTCTCAAATATACCGTTAGGTAACAGTTACCAAAGTTAAATGAGTTCAGGTTCACTGATGGAGCTAAGTTCAGGCCTCTGAAACAGCAGTGTTTCAAAAAGAGCAGGCGTAAACTTCAGACTCAGTCTCACCGCTGCTGTTTTTTATTTTTATATTTGCTTTGATATGAAGCATTTAACCTTGCTAGCTTAGCTTACGTAACCTTAATGCATGATCACTAGCAATTTTGGGAAAGAGAATTTAATGGATTCAAGTTCTACCATTTTTTAGGAGGATTAATTACATTGTATGATACCTTAATTCAAATAATAATTAAAGCGAGTTGATTAACACACCGCTGCAGCACACCCCATGACCCTGACCCACATCCCAAATCAGCTGTTGAATGCCTATAAAATATAAGGATGTTTAAATGTAAGAGAAAGCAAAGAGGGAGATGATACTTCAATTTAAACCACAAACATGTTTTCACACTTCGTGCACAACATCTGATCCAGTCTTTGTTGAGAAGTTGACTTCGGCAATGAGCTAGTGCAAGATGAGCTGGCCTGAACGTGTTCAGGGATTTAAGCTCTAAATGCACAGATAACAAGTGGTGTACTTCCACCTGTGATTGACCTGCGCGAGTGTCTTACTGTTCAAGCATCCAGCCACAGGGGAGCTTGGCTGCAGCAGAGCCTGAACCCTCTGGGGAGCAGGGTAACAGAATCGCAGGCTTATACAGATATCTACACAAAGGACAAGCTGGCGCTGGCAGGTGGCCCCAGCATAGATAAGTGTGTTTTCTGTTTTGGGGGAAAGGAGGCGGGGGTGTGAGTGAAGGAAAGACTGCTCACTTACTGGCCTGTTTCCTTCTGAGAGTGATGATGCCTCCCGTGGGCGTAACACGCAAGGAGGTGGGACTCTTGAGTGTACTGTAGACATGCTTATGTCTGCGTTAATGCATGAGAGCCTTCCCCCACCCCCAGCAGTCTGAACACACAGTCAGAAGCCATAAACTCGCTCCTTTCTTATCCTTTTTGAAAAGTTCAAGTTTACAGCTGTTTCATTTAAAACTTAGAAGAAAATGCATTAGCTAAAGCAGCATCTTTGTCACCTACACAGAATCTAACAGCAGGCAGTTTTTCATTTAAAATACTTTTTAAATGATTTTTGAAATCCTCAGATCAAATTAGCTGGCATCTTATTTTTCAAACATTTCTTTAAGTAATCATAATAAAGGAATCAATTTGATGCACAAGCTAAGATAACCCCTTTTTATTCCTTCTACTGAAACTGCTTAGGTTTCTGTGAGGCACACTGTATCATGCATGGAACGGCACTTATAATGCTTTTCTACTCTGAGTACTCAAAGTGCTTTCTTACTACAATTTTTAACTTTCCCCCCTATACCTAAGCCCTAATTGCACACATCCAACCACTGACTTTTGTCTGTTGAACAACCAACTCTACCTCCAGAACCAGCCAAAGTACCTGAAACGATGCACAGTGAGTATACGGCACATGTTGGTCTTTGTCAACCCTCTTCTTTTGTTATTGAGAATTGGTACCACAAAACCTACAGTATTAGCCGTCAAAGTTGTTAGCACTTTTTACTGTTTTTTGTTTATTATGTGCGAATCTCCTCAAGCTCACTAATGGAAATGAAAACCATTGAAAATGCTCAAATATGTATTTGAGAATTACACACATACAGTAGGCTGTAACTAAGCTTGGTATATCGAAACAGATAAAAGTTAACGATACAGCTGCTAACACGCACTTACCTAAGATACATCAAATATTTAGAGGGCTAATATAGAGGCGTATTTGCATGTAACACACATGCTGTTACCTTCAGAATGAACAAAGTCCCGTACTTATAAAATGGGGCTTTCCTACATGCATTTAAAAGGGTGTGTTTTGACTCAAACCATCATCTTATCCTAAAACTAACAAAACGGAAAGCAACATTTATGCCCATTTCGCTCCGTGGAGTTAAAAAATTGAAATGATTAAAACTAGTTGTGATAAAATAAATACGATGGACTTTGTTTCATTGAGTCTCATCTTACTGTATTACTCAAAGAAGAATACCAAATGTGAAAAATAACAGACCCACAGGACCAGAGCTTTGCTTTTTCCTGCTTAGCAACTCTACCGGCAGATCAACTGTTTGATTGTACCCCTTCAGTCTATTTCTCAATCATTCCACCCGTCCCACTATTTAAACACACTCATCTCTCACTGGAGCAGGCTCTGACAGCAGAATTTGCTTTTTTTGCAGTGAGGTGACTTGCAAGATACACAAATAACACAGAGGTGCATTTATGGTATTTGTATAATCCATGAAGTGAAAATTAGGGACTATTTAGATGAAAGGCAATTAGACAATTACAGCTAATGAGGCCAATCCTTTTCTTTCACCCCAAAGAGTCCACAGACTAATTATCAAATTAAAGAATGCTTCTTTTCTCCCTCTGACCCCGCGCTGTCGTAAAGGGAGGGTGCTTTGGGAAAGGCAAACATTGGTCTACTCTGTGGAGGCCGAGGCCGGAGAACAGGCAGGCAGCATTTAGAAAGTGATGGGCGTATTAATCACTGCTTAAGCTGAGACAGCTTTATGGTCTGCCGGGCAGGCGGACACACACAAGTGTAGAAACATGAACAGACACTCTGCTACTCGGTCCGTTATACATCATGCAGGACTGTGCTAAGAGGGCCAACAGCCAAACAGGAAACATGGTTGTAGCCACAGGAAGTAGAGCAGCTCATATGACTAGCAGACCCCGCTGGTGAAACTTCCTACTCTAAGGAGCTCAAAGAACTCCACCTGACATGCACCAAGACCTTCCAACATGTTTGTTCATCCACAGCGTGAAGCTAAACAATCACTATGATACAACAGTAGATGGAACAAAATGTGATAAGAAACAATTGCGGGAGTTTCCTCCAGTCAAGATTCATTTGCTTTCCTCTGCAACCGAGCATCTGTTGGATTCTTATTCTGACTAATCAAACAGCGTCTGTTTTCTCTCTCAGTACTTGGAAAGCTGATCAGCTTCGATGGGATACCAGGGAAAATGTTTCCCAGTGTCCCCCTTAACATGTCTGTTGCCAAGTGGTTCAGTTCCTTTATGGTACAAAGGGTTTAGCTCCAAAACGGCTCTCCAAAAAATTTCACGGTCTGTTAATATCATCCCTCAATTAGCTCTAATTTAAGTCAGACCATACATTATCCCCTCTTCCTCCCCTTCACCACCAGCCCCCGGACTGGCGTCTCTTTTTTTGCTGGCTTGAACTACAGCTGCACCTACCGGCAACCGAGAGTCACAATCAGAGTTCGGCTCAGCTCCTTGTCATTCAGCTCAATCTAAGATGATGATGATGTTAAGCTGGATGTTAGCAGCATAAATATATACCATTTCGTTTTGCAAGTAATTCTCCCTTTAGTGCAATGATACAAGAATAAATCCACGCAAAGCACGACCCCTTTCACACAAAAAAGACCAAGCGTTACACAGGTATCAAATTTCTCCCAACACAGCTCACGGGAATCAGTTTAACTGCTACTTTTCCTTCGTTTTCCCGCTTCCCACTTCAAATTCTTCATCAGACGTGAAGTCATTTTCTGCTACCCCTGTTTTACTTTCTCGTGCAATGTTAGGGTCAGGGGTCAAAGGTTCTTTTCACATCGCCGTGCCTGCCCAGAGCAACCCAGCAGGTGCAGGCTGTAACAGCCACCTGTCTCCAAGGAGAGACTTCTGCTAGAAAAGCCAAAAATGCTCCCAGTTGCCCCGTGCTCAGCGCCAGTGACTGTCCCAAAAGCGCTTCTCGTCATCGCGTCTTTGCGCAGTGGTAACAGCAGCCAGAGGGGTTGATGAGAGTTCACAGCCCCTCCTCAGTGACAGTAACTCCTCCTGTCACCTGCTTTCATATGGCAGGGGTGTCAGTGTATGGTGAGAGACTCCAGCTGACACTTTTGACACGGCTGGACTTGATGAGGACTGATGGGAGGCTGTCAGCAGAGTGACACATTAAGCAGCTTTGTCACAGATCAGCCGGTGAGTTTTATGCAAAGCCAGGCCTTGTGCTTACTTGGAGATGACCTTCCGAAGTTCACTAGAAGTCTTGCAGATGTGGCGCTGGGTCGAGTTTAATTTTTCAACGATGCCACGCAGAGATCGTCAAACACGCACGCACACACGCACCTTTGGACACACACACACACGGTCTTCCTTTAAATTCACCCGAGGAAGTTCAAGTGCAGAAGAAAGCATATGATTTTTAAGTACTAGGTAGTCATTAAAGTTTAGACTCAGAAAGCCAACTCTGCCTTACACGTCCCTCTTGTGAATATTAAAGACGTAAAAACACTGAATGTGAAGTTAAGTTTGTTAAGGTAAACAGAAAAAAATTATGCGGTTTGCATGAGAAGAAGCTTTGGGTATAAGCTCTGTGGCCTTGCTAAGTGTGTGGGAGCTGGGATGATGGGAAATCTTTAAGGAACCAGCACGAGGAAAAAAAAGAACGAGAAGGCTGGAGTTTACCTCTGTGGGTTTTATTTTTATTTTCTGTATTTTGTCTGAAAAAAATAAACTCAGTGACTATATTTTATATTCAACTAAAGTCAGTAAAAAAAAGATGCGCTTCAGAAACAATTTGACACAGCAACTTTTTAAAAATTAGACCTCAAATTAAAGCAGAATTTCTCAATTTATACGTGTATTTCCTGTGGCAATATAACCAGGAAACTCATCTAATAAATCTAAAAATAAATTTGCAAATCAAATCTTAATTTGTCAAATACTAAAGTAACTGTTTACTTCCAGCCGCGACATATTTATAACAGTTTCGTACCTTCATTCATCAA
The DNA here is from genome assembly GCF_057382185.1 of Mchenga conophoros. Lineage (NCBI taxonomy): Eukaryota > Metazoa > Chordata > Actinopteri > Cichliformes > Cichlidae > Mchenga > Mchenga conophoros. Next base: position 15,993,820 of record NC_140541.1, read on the forward strand.
ACGCAGATGTTAACTTTTTAAACACAGGCCTCCTCAGTTCCACGCTAGACCTTTTAACATCATAATTCTTGAGAGTCACTCCATTTAAACTAGAAATGTGGGGGCTCCATGTTGTAGCTCCTTAAAACAGTCATATATTCCCATCAAGACTAACATAGACTTATTTGCTCATTTGTCTGAATTGTAAGAATAATTTGTGTGAATGTGCTTTTATACCTCCCCAGTGATCCATAAATCACAAAGGGCTCTTTGTGGCCCACCAACATATATATATTTTCCCTTTTGTTTAGACACTATAATCTTGATTCATAGTGTGACAAATCTACTTGCAGAATTTGTCACGGAGTCACTTTAGATATATGTTTTGACATAAATTTCCTTTTAGCCAGAGCCACCACCATTCCACTTTGATGACTTTGGTGATGACCTGAGCCGCACAGACAGGTCTGACGCTCATCTGTCCGGCGTGCTCTCCAGAAACACAAAGAAATCATGAAAAAAAGGAAACTTCTTGTTCAGCTTTATTTGCAGTTGGTGTCAGAGAGCAGTAAGGAAGTTGCGCACCTTCCTCCAGGTGAAGGAACAAGTAAAATATTGTGTTACCTACATGCAAGCTAAACCAGCTTCAACAAAACACACCTTATAGTGTATGTATAATATACGGCTCTATTATCACTGGGTTGTTTTTTGTTTTGCTTCTAACCGCAACTGTATTCAGAAGAAGTTACCAAATTCAGACATTTTCAGTCATGTAGTTTCCTTTTATTGTACGCGTGGTGGATATTCTCGTGTTATGCTGAAACAACTGCAATTCTTTTGTTGAGAATGCATCGATCGGAGCAGCTTTAACGACTGTTTAATCACCCAACTCTAGAAAGATGCAGCATTTGCAGATGTGTGCGTTAATTCCTTTTAGCCAGTCCTCTTTGTGGTTTGTTTGAAGCCCCTGCCTCGTGCCATAAATCAGCCTAAACATTTTGCAGAAAATTAACATCTTTGCAGAGCTGTTACTGTCTACTGTAATATTACCTACATTTACTCATGAATTATATTTTGAGTTCAGACGACCACACATCAGGACTTTACTTATGCATATAACTGAAAAAAGCATCTTTTTTCTTTGCATATTATGCTTAACTTGACTTTAGCAACATCTAACAAAGCTGATAATACCCTATCCTTGCTGATGAGTCACTGACTCGTGCCTGTATTAGGCACTTGGGGAAGACACTGGATTTACTTCTTCTCCAGTGCAGGCGAGTTGGAAACTATCATCTTCTGTGTGGAGTCGTCTGTGTGTGCATGAGACTTAAAGACAGAAAAGTATTTCGCTTTAGCAGCAGGAGTGGGAAAACAATTGTCCCTGACTGATTTTCCCCTAACCCCATAATGAAGCCCATGTGTACGACTGGCCTTTCAACAAGCTGCAAATCTGTGCGCGGCCCACTCTCCACTTGATTAAAGCAACAGCCACTCACCTGCTCCTCATTAGCCTGGACCAGGAACAGACCCAGCTAAATAAGTTAGCACCTGTATGTTCCAGTTCGGCATGCCTTCTACATATATGTAATATGTGTGTGTTTTAAGCTGACAGCCTTATAAATGATGGGATGGATTTAGCCGCCGTGATGCTGCTGCTGCTGCTGTGTGTGAGAGGGCGAGGAAGAGAGATGGATGTGTGGAGGCAAAAGGGGGCTATGTGCGGAGAAGTAGCAGGGACATGTTCTGTGTTTTGGTTCTGTTGAGATAGATGAGGGACTGGGCTTGGAAACACTCATTAGCCATAATCATTGTCCCTGAAGGGGAGCAGATGGTGGCAGGCACAAAAGAAAATAAAAATTTGTTTTCTATAGAATTATACGTATATGAATGAATGAATGCAAGAAAAACACACACAAAATGACCCAAAGATAAAGAACACAGCCATCAACAATAGTAGGTCATTCCAAAAGTGTGTATGTGTGGGTAAACAAAACACAGTTCATATCCCGGTGTAGATGTATGTTGCGGTAAATGTGCTCAGACATGCTGGTCATTACAGAACAACCCTAAAGGGCATTGTGTGGGATGGGATCATCAGAGTGCTGTTGTGTTTCTGTCTGGTTCCTGGTAACCAGTGACTCCGATGACCTCTGCCTGCTCTGAATGGAAGCATATTAACACTCCAGGCTCTCAGCAACATTTAACCAATTTGGTAAATTATCTGTGAGGCCACTTTTATAGGACTTTCTTATTATTCAGAAGGCGGGGGAGTAGAGAGAGAGAAAGACAGAGGGACTTCATGAAGGGATATGGGCACGCAAAGTCTGCTCTCATTTACATACATTACCAGTCGTCTTCTTTCCCAGAGTCCCATAGAGGAAGCACCTGTTAGCCTCTCGCGGTCTTCCCCCTCAACCCCTCTCTCGTGGTTCTTTCATCCCTCCATCGCTGTAGCTCCTCAGCCTCGACCTCCTAGAATCACCCCACAAGCAGGTGTTCTCAGTCAAAATTTTCCTCACAGCCTGCGTAGAGAAAAATGCAATGAGAGGAAAGTGACCAGGAGACCAACATGGCCCTTGCATAGGAAGGGGAAGACTTAGAAGCCTCGGCCCCTCCAGTGGGGTAACACTGAATCCAGGTGTTTGATACTATCACTTCTTATTTACCTCATGCGGACATACAGTTGTTCCCTGGGCTTCGACTCAAAACAAATTGCTGGAGTGGAGAGTTTGTAAAAGAGCTGTCTGTTCTGTCGGCAGAGGGGTTAAAGTTAATTTGATCGGGCATGTGTACTCTGGGCGAGGAGCAGAGAACATCTGCATTCAGTGGCATGGCCCCATTTGTTGCAATTTTGGGTCTCATTTCCATTTGCAAGAGAGATAACTGCTCGCATATGGAAGCAATAGATAGAAGAGGTCAATGCAATTTCTTTCACTTGGGGGGCTGATGCAGGGGGAAATACCCTCGTGCAGTAATCTCAGTTGGCATAGGAAGAAACAAAAATCTGGGGTTTGGGGAAAGGAATTCCTTTCAGTGCAGTGACTCCTTGATTCCTTTACCAGGCAGTAAGTATCCCACACCACTTCCAAACACTCCAATCACTCCTATTATTGCTGATGGGATCTGGGGACATGATGTTGTAGGTCCCATCCATGTTCACGCGCTTCCTAGTAATGGCATCTCAAATCATATGTAGTGATAATGAATTAAAAATACCCTCATATTAGAGATGAACTGATTTGCAAAATTCATTTCTGATTCCAGTTTCTGGCATTTTTCCAAGTGTGTCCTGCTGATAGTGATTTTAATTCTAAAAACTATAGCTAACAGCATATGTAAGTAAAAATCTACTTTTATTCATTGCAAAATATATTTTTGTCATGAAAAAGAAATGATCATAGACTTTACAATTTCTCCTAAGCTCCAAGAACTCTTTTTTATTGGGAAGAAACAATTAACTCAAAATGACTTCCTGCACGCGCACCTTTAGCTACTATATTTTACCATATCAAACAAGTGCAGATTCAGTAGATTTATGTAACATAACAAATACAATCAGTTACTTACATAATTTTCTAGTATGTTTATAACTTTAACTGTCAACAAACCTTTTCTGTTTTTTCACTCATCACTGTAATTTTCCTCATAACTGCTTTCATTCTTTGCTGCTAACTGCTAGCTTTAGCTTTAGCTACTTTACGTTTGTTAGCTTCTTTAAAATATCCATGGTCAGCTGGGAGATGTTTTTTTCGGTTTGCTGTTATGAACATTTTCGTGGTGGTCCACTTGAGGTTTACTCTGGTGAACTTTGGGTCTTCACTCACAGTATAGATCTTCTACGCTGATGGCATGTTAGCATGTGGCTATGAGTCAGCATCACTTTGCATAAATGTTGCATGTTCACGAAATTAATGGGGCCGGCCGGTCACTGATCAGCCGATTCCAGTTCCAGGCCAATTGATCAGCGCATCTCTACCTAATATACTGCTCTAATATCTCTTTCTGAGGATACCAGCTTTAATCACATGGTAGCCATGCACTTTATCGTGCTTTATTGCCTAAAATGTCTTAAAATAAACTCATGCTGTATTATCTAGCTCTTTAAAATCATGATTTAGAAAATACATTTATTAGAAAACTGTTTACTGTAGTCATACAGTATATTAACTAAGAACTTTGGTCATTTTTGCAAAAAACAATCTTTTGTAACCCCAAAAGTTCCCCTTTACTGGCTCAAACAAAATAAAAATAAAAACATAACAAAAGGTTATGTAACCATCATTCTCATACATGCGCAAACAAAAACCCATCCATCCACGCTGACGTCTGCCCTGATTAGACTCTAAAATAATAGCTTCTGAAAAGCTTTAGCCGCTTGAACGTAAACATATGTTGTTTTAATGGCACTTGCTGAAATGACTGATGCTGCCATTATTCTTTTGAGGACAGTTTCTGACTTGTGATATGCAATGTCATAACTGGTTTGCTGTGGTTGTAGCAAAGTACAATTTCCAGCAACAGGACTGTCATTTGTAATCGATGTTTTCAGTTCTCTTTCCTTTTTGGCGATGTTAAGTGAAAGCATAGCGGACGCACTAAGAGGCGATTTTTATTTCTTTTCTCAAAAGCAAACCACTGTACTGGTCAGTCGTATTGATTAAAGATGCAAGTTGAAAAACATATCAAATGCCGCTACAACATCATAAAAACCTCTCAGTAGGCATCTTAAGACTGTCTGTTACTCACTGGAGCTTTTCCCCTGAAAAACTGCCTAACTAATGGAAAACTCTGGGCACAAATTCCAGACATCATTATGTTACAGACGATAACTTCACAACATGTCGCACAATAATCAAAACAAGGGCCAATTTAATCTCCATATACTGGATGATTCCAATCTTCCCTTTCATAGTAGACAGTCTAAACTCAATATACTCAATCCATGCAGCTCTGCAAACCCCTAATAAGGCAAGTTTAAACCCCGAGCTTGCAACTGGCATGAAGTCACCAGAGAGCAATTACGCTTTAGCTTGAAAGTTAGCGAAGGACCAGAGGAATGTCTTTTTCCCCCTGTAATGCCAGGACTTTGGAGACTAATCTAATTGAGAGTCTTTTTTGTGTGTGATTATTTATGATTAGAAAGTGTTAGTGGAAAATCTGGAGGAGATATCTGGAAATGGGGAGTGTTTGATGCAGATCAGTGTCGTGCTGCTCTTCCTGATTAATTATGTCCGGAACATCTAATGGCTGCCTCCGCTACGGACGGGTTGCTTTTCACAAGACAAAAGCCCCCAAACTTTTTAAGGATTCTTTGAACTCAAAATGGGTTTTTTTTTCTTTTTCTTTTCTTTTCTGTTTTTTTTTTTTAAATTATTTTTTTTTTTTTAGCCAGAGCTGAGTGAAAGTAATTCCTGGATGGAAATTTGGAGCTCTACATGTCTGGTTCAGACAAACTGATTTATGTCAACAAAAAAAAAGAAAGAAAGAAAGTATTTCTTTGGCAGCTGCCCTGTTTTCTATTAGCGATCCACTGAATATTATCAGTGCATTCTTTTGTTTCACATATGCTCTTGGTGTGCAGTGTATCTGTGGCCCTCCATGTGACTCAGTGTCCTGTCTCCTTACCAGTGCCCCCTGAAGCCCTCATTTCCTGTTGGAAGTTGGCTGAATTGGATAAAGGACATGGCTAGGGGCCTCTTGGGGCCTGGATTAGGGCCTGCAAGAGCACACAGAGCCAGTCTGGACATATCTCCATCCATCAAAAATCAAACCGACTCAAGGACCTATTCAATCCCAGCAGTAGAGAGGAATAATTCCCCAGCAGCTGAAGCAGATGCTTTTCATTTTCCTTCAAGGAACATGAGAGGTGCCGTTCAACCAAAGGTACGGTTAAGGTAATGTTTTCAGCTATAAGAACATTTTCACCTAAAGCAGCGGAACAATGGCTCTCCTCCATCGTGTTTTAGGAAGTGCGGGTTAGAATCTCGGGGTAGGACTATGCCCAAGAGCTGACACAGAGACGACTGTGTGTGTTGGGAGAGGGCTCATTAAGAGGACCCATGTGTGTTTAACAGATACCGAGGGCTCTCTTTCTTCCAATAACAACTCATTAATGAAGGTTTGTGTGTGTAAGGGAATTAGGGTGGCTGTAGTCATGAATCATGAGACACATCAGTCTTTTATTATTGATCAGATCTCAAACACAGGCAAACATAGCAGCAGTATGAGAAGCAGCTGTCCATACATATAGTGCATATACATATATATATGGTACAGAAAGTAGCTTGGGGGAATATTTTAAGCAAGTTAGTTACAGTGTAAGTGAGTGTTTATACCAACAGATCAGTAAAATAAAGCACACAGTGGTTATTATAGAGATTTAATATCACCATCATTATAGTTCAATAGCAGCATAATGAATCCAAGAAACACTGTTATTAATATTATCCTGTCCTGAGTGATGGTCAGTTTACTTACTATATTAACAACAGGATAAAGCAATACATAACAGTAAGAGGAAAAAATGTTTCATAATATACAAACCCAAGCAAGAACAATTTCCCTAAATTATATTGGCGGCTAATTTTATACTTCATAAATAAACACCACAAGTAAAAAGTGCAAATGTTCTGATTTCATTTTAAATAAAAGAGAACATTTTTAAATACCACCCATATGAACTAAAACGAAAAAACATTTCAATGCAACTGCTTGTTTACAACCCAAACACTGAAGTCTCATGCCACGCACGATCCCGCATTTCAGCCCTACCGCAGCATTCTGGGCGTGGGACGGGGGAGTGTTAGATAAACTGAGCGGTGGAGAACAAAAATAAGAGAGGAGCGAGAGGAAGAGGAGCTGAGAGTAATCAGTTATCACTGCTGTGATTTATGGCCCGTTTTCCCATTAAGCGTGTTAGCTGTACAATGACAACAGCCCAGTTTATTGCAAAATACCTGCCTGCTTACAATAAAGAAGTGTTCCATTTTTTCCACTTCAAAGAATTTGGTCTGCTGCAGGGAAGGAAATGCAATTATAGAACAATAATAACATCGAAATGTAAAAAAGGGGGACGAATGTGGGTTGTTGTGAGGGGGGGAAGGGGTGGTTAATGGGCACGCAGCTTGGTATTCCTGTCTGTGGGATTCGGTGCCCAGTCGATTACAGAGCTGTCCAACTCATCTCGGAGCTTTCTGTGTGTTATTGCCTATCAAAAAGTGCTCACAGTCTCTCTTTTTTATGAAGTTCTTTAGAAAGCCTTGGACTGAAAAAAAAAGTGGTTTAACGGCTTGCTAAGTCGAGGCACGGACCCGCAAGATTCCACTACTTCTCTGAGAATGCAAATGGGAAACACATGTGCTTTGATGGCATCAATTCTTTTTTTTATTATTAGTTTGTTTTGAATTAGTCTTGTGATTGCTGGATCCTGGGAGGCTTTCACTATCCATTAAAATGTTGATTTGACAGAATAGACCACATTTTGGAGAGGTGCCTTCGAAAACTTTTAAAGGGTAGCATTGTTAATGATCATACTGAACTAATGCGAACATTGAAGGAGGCATAATTATGTAAATTTAGTGTAACTTAAATAATGTCGCAACCTTAGTACCCATTTCTGATGTTAATATATGCCAGGGTTTCTGAACAAAACTGAGTTAAATGCTATAATTTAGTAAAACTGACTAAATTATTTAATTTTTCTTTGTGACTCTAATGCTTAGAGATCTTACAGGTGGAATTTATATAAATCAACCGGAGTTGGACACCTTTTGGTAAGCCGGGCAGATTGTGGGAATGTTTGAGCTAATGTGCACTAAAGCAGGTAGCCATTCAAAGTGGCAGCATGGTCACAACCAATAAGCCAATGGTGATTGGGCCTCTTCAGGCTGGATTTATTTTAATTCACTAATCCTGTAATGGCGAAGCTGTGTATCCCTGACTGTGGGGCTCCTTAAAGGATTGACAGAGCCGAGCAATAGCCAGCCTTTCTCACTGCTTCAACAGAAAACTCACAGAGCCACTAAATGGTATTTGACTCCTTAAGCTCCTAAAGGACTAAGGTTAGGGCTGACAGGGGTGCAGGGATTGAGGAAGGATGCGGGGCTATTTCTCGGTGTGTTGATGGTAGTGGTGGTGTCGAGGCCAGGAGGAGGGAGTGGTGTGGCAGGGACAGAACAGACGAAACATTCACCCAAAAAGTGCATCGCCTGGACTAATGGGGAAATTATTTATGAACTATTTGCAGTGCACCTGAAAATACCTCCAGTGAAATTATGTTTGGCAACCTGAACTGCTTTGAAGTCAATGGAGTGGCAATAAAAATTAGGCCTTCATTAGAGAGCTGGGCCTTTCAAACTGAATTGGCCCAGTCTCGGCGGGTCAGGGGCATTTAGACAGTGCCTTGCTTCCTTTAGCTCTGGCAGCCACAGACACATGGAAGCAATTTGGCCGATTCTCTGCTGTTTTTATGATTTTCCCCTTTAATTTTTTTTCTCACCGCACTGCGTTCCTTTTATGTTGCATTTAGGAAATTAACACTAACCGATAAATTACTTTGTAAATAAAAAAAAAAAAGGTAGAGCTTAAGAATGTTGAAATCACGGGTAGCCCAAGGGCCGCTATTCTCCCAGCAACAAAGAAATCCTTGATAACTGTTTAGATATATCATCTAACAGCCAGCCTTTATTTTATCAAGTGTATATAATTTTTCAGTTGAAATAAATGCAAGGCATTCATCTCCCTTGTGTGCAGTGCTTGTGCTGCGTGGCCACTCGGAAAATAGCGCACTTAAGAAAAAAACAAATGACTCGAAGGAATTCGAGGGTCATTTTCAAACTGCTTTATGCTTTGGTCAAGTACAGATCTCATTCACAAAAATGAAGGCAGTCGGTTGAAGTGAAATTGTGTAATCTTCAGAAAACCAGACGCGCTAAAGTCCAGAGGACTGTAATCTTCAGAGATGTGAGCTAATTACTTAATCGCTTACATTTGTAAATCTTATTATTGTAAAAGAAATTGCTGTAGTGATTAAATTACTGATATTTATCTCCTAATAGCGCTGATTAGGAGGTGATGCTAATCTGTCATTCTGAGAGGCCGATATTAACGGCATCAATCTAACAAAACAATAAACACTTAATATGAAAGAGAGGTTTTGTGCACTAGGGGGACCAGATGGCCCGGCTGCTTTAGTCTGGAATGTGCAATTCACTGGCTTGCTTAGCTACACCGCTAATGATGGGAACCACAAACTGTTGACTTATTTAATTGAGTTGTTTTGCCCCATTAACCTGTTGTCTGACACAGCGGACACATGATTTGGGAATAAGAAGGCTTTTTCTTTAATGCTAAGCAAAAAATCTCTCAGACTTCTTTTCCTATGTGCAAGTTTTTGAGTTTATTTTTATTTTTTTTTCATTTTGCCTCAAAGATCTAATTTGTTATGTTGAAAAAACCTTGGCGGTTTATCACAACATAATTGATGTGCAATAGAAACACATATTTCATAACTTAAATGCTATTGCAATGACCCGAACAGATGAACGGCATTAATGCTTTTCCTAAACACACCACTTTCTCTTTTTTTTGTTGTCTCTGCCCTGATTTTGCCTTATTTTGCGCACCACTTCTAAACGCTTTGAAAAATCCCACACTGTGGTAGTGTGTGAAGTAATTCTCCAGTGCTTGCTCTAATGCTACAGAAGTAGCCATAAATTATGCATCAGGAATATGTATATGTATTGACTTTAATAAGTGCTATTTCCTGCATCCCAGCTTTTGTACCTGCTGAAGAATCACTGGGGTGCTTCCTAACACTAGACACGCATGCTTGTTCTCTCACTCACGCGCTCCTCTACCGGCTTTCGGCAGGGGAAAAATGAAACGAAAAAGCGCATAATTAAAACAATACCAGAGACTCCTCTTGTTTGGGGGTTCTGCTTCAGGTTTCACAGTTGCACTTGACAACGTTGGAAGAATTTGCTGGAACTGTCGGGGAGCGTTAGAGTAAATAAGTAAACTCTGTTTTGTTATATTGCGACTCCTAATAAAGTCAGCACTGACAGGAGTTCTCTTGCTCTGTCTTTACCCGAGTTCTCCTCAGGTTTTTTTTTATTCCTGCGCATCCCTGACTTGACTTTCCATCGAGTGTTAGTGCTGAATACCTGATGACACAGAAAAACAACAACGCAACTCATTTAACAAAGCACTGGCCACGCCGCGCACACTCAGACGCATTCAGAAACAAATGTTGCTCTGCTCTACTCGTCCACATTCCCAGTTTTCCGGCCCCTTCGTCCCTCTGTCCTGACCCTGAATGAGGTTTAATGCGCTGCGCATGTCATTTGTGGACTTCTCCTTCCATTCTTCAGCTAGTTGGCCTCTAGTGCTTAGAGCTTGTGAATGCTAACATGTCTTACCTTGCCCTGGGCGAGAAAGAAAGCGAGCATACCTGGTGTTTGGCCATTCTGCTCCGCTAGTCTCTCTGGAAACCTCAGACAATAACATTCATGGACTCTCCCGAACACACATACAAACACACGCGCGGCCTGACAGTGAAGCTAAGGTCTTCCTGGCACTTGTCAAAAATCGAAATAAATGCTTGTCCTTTCCGCGTGTGAGCCGGCCATGCGGTGCCCTTCACACTGAGAAGGAGGCTAAAATGGCTGTTGACACAAGTAGACAGCAAACTCTCTGCTCCGACGCGGACGCTCATTCCCTCGTGCTGTTATAACACAATTCGCCGCACAATCAACATTCCAAATACAAGTGGTAAAAAGAAAAGGAGGGGTGGCGGGTCAATCAGCAGCCTTAACTGTGAAAACCACAAAGAAGATGTCATCAAACAAAAATGCTTAGGTACACATGCTGAAAGATGGGTGCTAAACAGAGGAGGCAGGGCCCTGTTAAAATGACATCGGGGACAACCACTCAACAGCTGCATGAGAGTGCCATCTGTTATAAAAGATGGAAAATGGAGGGCAATATAAGGGAACACTGATAGAATAACAGCAACAAGGGGAAGGGAGTCATCACCAGTATAAGCATGTGCTGATTGAGCCTGGCTCTTTTTAACCAGCAGGCCTTTGGAGACCTGCTAGTTGGCAGCGGGGTCACAAGAGTACCCGTTAAGACACAGCGCTTCAAAAAGCTCCTCGTGCTTTATCGAGCAACTGCGTCTTATGTGGAATGCGTCACGCTGAGACTCACTTAGTCGTGGTGGGACCTGTTCTGATTGAGGTAACAGCTGGGATATGACATCAGCGGGCCAGAGTGTTGGCCATGTTTTCACTCACTGCAGCAATTCTGGTCTTAAAAGGTTCCATCAGTACCACTCTAGTGAGTTGCGGAGAGTTGCTTTTCATCTCTTTGGCTGTGCAATTCACCAGCTGGTCAAAGTGCCCCTCAGTGAGAGGGATGGAGACGCCAGAGTGCTGTACTCATAAGTGGCTCATTGTCTTTACGCCGCAAAGAAGGGAACAAGTGAGATATATTAAAACACATGCACGCAAGGACATATATTAATAATATATATTCATATAAGGTTACTGTAACCATCAGGAGATACATTTTTTCCATTTATGTGTGCTTTTATAACTCAAACCAAATGGCACCTATCTCTCTCACCCATGACAAAAAATGGCTTTCATGTGTGGGAGATGTTTTGGCAACACTCCCCAAACTTCAGTTTGACCTCTGCACAGGTACTTGTGAATGAATTTTCATGAGTGGTGCTGAGCTGCAGTGAGTTTTGGATTCAGCCTCCAGTCACAGTTTCCAACGGGGGCCTCTTAAAAATACTAAACTCAGCCTCCTCAAAGCACACACTGTGATTTAGCACTTGAATATTTGTAACATAAAAATCCCTTTTCGCCCTGCGTTCTGTCCAAGTATCTTTCCACTGTGTCACACCGAGGGACCAATTGAGACAGAAATCTATTTGCACGGCTCTGTGGTGTGTACAAATCTACGTCGAACAAAAAGCACACATCGCCTGGAGTGAGTAAATCACCAGGGTGGAAGAAAAGAATGGTGAAAAAAAAAAAACTGGCAAAATGCAGCTACAAAGCAGCTTATCACATTTAGCATGTGCTTATTAGGCCTCGTGCCTCTGCGCCGGCTGCTGAGAGACTGAGTTTAGCTATTTGAACTGGTTCAGACTGATGGTGAGTCTGGGGTATTCTGATGAAATGCAGTGACATAGTCAAACTCACCAGGAGGCCTGCTGTTTGGCTTTTCTCTCGGGTAAAAGGGAGACAAAAAATACACACCTCAGATAAACGCTCTATGTTATATTTGTATAACAAACTTAGCGTGTGACTTTAAGTTTACGTGAACTGTTTAGCAGACAGGACTTACATTTGTGTGATAATGCCCCCTGTTAGCCTTTACTGTACGTTAGTCACGATACGGACTAGCTTGTTCTGCACATGTACAAAAAAGACCTACATGTGTAAAAACCTGAAAAAAAAAAAACAGGCCTGCAGCTCTTATTTGCTTCATATGTATAAAAAAAATCACACACATGTTAATTCTGTGAATCTTTTCATGTTCATTATACCACTGTGTATAGTGAACGTCAAAAACGGCAGCTCGTAAACATCAAATCAGAATCAGAATACTTTATTCATCCCATTCCATTATTCCCAAATGAGGAATAATGGAATTATTGTTCCAAATTTCTCACACAGTGTGTAACGTACACGTGATTTTGCAGATCTTTTTGAGCTTCTAAACATAAAAAATACAAGGATTTTAGTTTCATTAAAAATAATTCCCTAAAAGCTATACAGGTTTTGATAACTCTGGCACCCTAGGCAGTTTATATATGAAGTTTTATGCAGATTGATTAACATGTTGAGTTAAAAGTATAGACGTACATCTACTACGATCATTATAGGAAAGAAGTTAGTATAAAACATTCAGGTTAAATTAATTAATTCATTACAATTGGAAAAGGGGTGTGAAGAAATTACAAGTTTGACATTAAGTCAGGGAAACAGGCTTTTATATTCATGTCATATTTTATGAAATATACGAAAATTCTAATGTTAACGTTAGCCCTTACTTGCCTTGTCAACACCTTATATTTTGCCTGAGGAAACAGACCTGAAAAGAACAATTATGTAATGACAACACATGTTGTTCCTAGTAAGAAAAAAGCCCTGCAAACATTGACTTTGAATGTAAATATGATTATCAGAAAATGGATCCAATGCAAAGAAATTTCGAGTTTTTACACTGTTAAAAAAAATAGTTACAAAAACTTAAAGACAATGTATTTCAATACATTTCCAAGATTCATCCAGCTGTGACTGTTATTGTTGACTAACTAACCTTAAATGTAACTATTTAACCAGGGTTTGGACTAGCAGCGGGAGAACACTAGTTTGTTACTTTTCTGCCTGAGGTTTTTGTGTTAGCATATCAGGCTACGTCCACACGTACCCGGGTATTTTTGAAAACGCAGATTTTTCTATGCGTTTGCACCTTTCGTCCACACGTAAACAGCGTTTTTGGTCACTGAAAACGAAGATTTTTAAAAACTCCGGCCAGGGTGGATATTTTTGAAAACTCCGTTTTTGCATTTAGGTGTGGATGAGAAAAACGGAGAAAACGCAGCGTCAAAGGTGTGCGCATTTTTTGACATCACACTGTGCGCCACGTTATTGTTTCGGTGAAATTAATTTCTACAATACTGTTACTGTTAATTCTACTCTTTGCAGTGTTTAAATGCTTACATATACACACACAGTTACTGTCCCTCCACACATACGACTCGGTTCTGCTTCTATGCCCCAGCTTTGTTTACTTTTTCCCACCGAGGCTTCTAGACTTCTGATTGGCCAACATTTCTGCACGGTTAGAAATATATCGGCACCTGTTCCTTTGGCATGTTCATAGCAGCGTTTTCCTTCATTTCTGCCTTTACGTGTGGACGGGATTATTTTTTAAAACGAAAACGGAAAATCTCCATTTTCAAAAATACCCGTGTACGTGTGGATGTAGCCTCATATCTACATTTTCAAACTATTGTTTGACTATAATTTTATCTAAGGAATGCTGAATACTTAAAATTAAGAGGACACAACTGCAAGTTAGCTTAAATGTGTATTCCCATAATATAGCAGTTAGCTCTCACCTCACAAGCAGAAGATCCCTGGTATGCTAATGTGAGGAAATACAAAGACACCAGAAGCTTTTTGTTTACTTAGCCATAATTTATGTGATTTTTTTTAAAAACATAGTTCAATTCATTTGAATTTTTACCACACAGAATCATGATAACTGTCACCTCCAGTTGCCATTAAAGCTAGAATATAGGAATTGGGTGAACGAGAATATTTGAATTCTTGTAAAGTGAACAACGACAGTCAGGTTGAGAAACCTAAGAAAAACTGAGGGGGAGGCTAGCATTACTGGCACTATTGTAATTTGATGCATTTTGTTTATATTTTAAAAAAGATATATAATTTTCAATTTCCAGTAATATTTTTAATTCTTGATAGCAAAGCACATTGACAGTGAAAATGCACAGGACCCACCATTTTCCCTAACAAATCTTGTCCTCAGTATTATTATTTTAAGCATTTATATTCACAACCTATAGATTCTTTTGACTCCCAATGTTACTGTTGAATGTGCTACACACCAGTTCTGGCCCATCAGTTTTAGTGTCAGATTCTCAAAACATGCTACCTGTCCTCTTAAGTGTAAAGGGGAATCAGCAGCATTGTGACTGTCTGGCTATCCTAAGCTTCTCTTTGTTTCCTTTCCAAAGTAGGGCTCATAGAGCGGTTGCATGTTACAAGCCCATCCTCACATCATTGCCTTGTCATACAGAATAAAGTCCTTCAATCAGAGTTACAGTGCTGTAGAAAGGTACGAGAGAGAGAGTGACAGAGAGAGCAAACCTGTCTGGGGGTAAGAAATAATTTCTGCTTTGTTTCTGGGCTTTTATATAGTTGCAACTATATTTGTTTGTGTTAACTAATGGTTTTATGTTAGTCCGAATGTTTTTACAAGACACACACAAGCAGGCATATTAATTTCCACCATATTTAAACCTAGAAGCTGCATTTTGGACTGCTGAAAAAATCTCAAAATGCCCAGTTTCTTCTCCACTTTGATCTGTGGAAAGTTTTGCAAATTCTGTGTGCTGAGAGCACCCCTCAGCCTGCCCCCCATCCTCACTCCAACCAGCCTTCATCAGCCCCCTGGTTCATTAGTCAACCTTTAGCGACCGAACAACAATTAGGCCTGTCGTTTGCTTACTGGCTTGACTCTGCCGAATACGCAGTGAGGAATAGTCCCTGACTAATGATTGGCTAAAGAGACCTGACAGCATGTTAGAGCCACAGCTGTAATTGAATACAAGCTCTAACAAGCCTTTGAACAGGAGGGAGAAATATTTCATAAGCTTGATGCAATTTGGTGGGTGCTGTAATGAAAATAATGAATGTGATTCCCTCATATCTTAAACCTAAAATTTGTGTTTTTCAGGATTTTTTTTGAGGGTGGCATCATAAAAATGATTGAGGCAGACAGTGTGGTTTTTTTGTTTTTGTTTTTTTAAAGATTTTGATGCTGTTTCGCTTTCAATGGGGGAAAAAATATTTCCTTGGCATTTTGTAGCTGTTTACATACCAATTTGTTCTGTTTTCAGAATTTATAACAAGGCTGATGTTTTGCTCTTAAAAATAGCCACTGATACGTCAAACATGTGCTGGTTGAAAAGCAGCTTATTATTTCATGTACCGTTCACATCGCAGGCTCAGTCCTCCACATGTCATTAGCTGTCGCGAGGCATGTTTTTGGGCAACGCTGCCATTTTTGATGCCACTGAGAAATTGGGCTGCTTACAGCATTTCCTGCCCAGCCAAAAGCTCAAGAGTTTTACAAGCATAGTATCTCAGCAGTTCCCAAAACACGCACTAATCAGAACACACTAAAAACAAATATTTTGATTATCTAGCTATGCCCACATGATAATTATCTAAATGATTTCTGAATAATTTATCCGTGTGGTTTGCAGGGCAGAGCAAATATGCTCTCTGCACAATTTGCGAAAGTTGGATTGCAGCGAGGGGAAAGTTTTCCACACTGGCTGTGGCCAAAATTGGGACAAGAAAACGAAATTGGACATAAAAGGCTAACTTGATATCAGAGTCCGGTAATCAGGACATCCACATTAGACGAATGTCACCAAGTGAGCAATTGAAAGGCCCAAATGATGAATTGGACCAAATTGGGTAGAAAAAAAAATCGATCAAATATTAAAAGAGGGCATACCACTTTTCTCCTCTGACATCAAGGGTACACAGCAAGTAATCACACGACCGAAATGTTCATCATTGCCTCCATTTAGTGTAAGAGTAATAAAAGACATGTCAGAGCTGGGAGAAGAATCCCAGCCTGGCCTCTCATTACCCACGGGGGACAGAGAGACTTTTGGGCCTAATAAGGACACGATTTAAGTAAATCAGGTCATTATGATAATGGCTCTGCTGATAATAAGGCAGTTTTGCTCTTGTTTGTTTTCTTATTTTGCCAGCATATTTACGTACCCTACATCGCCACTGAGGGAAAAGGGTGTATCTGATTGGTTCTTTTCTTTGATTTTAATTCTCTAAGCAGTGCGCACTTGATGTGTGCTTTGAATTCACCAGGGATAAATCAAGACTGCGTCTGCATTTTTAAACAAGGTCCTCTTTTCAGTGTATTTTATAGGATTCTCACAGTCTTTGTGTGGGGGGAAGTCTATGGAAGTAATAACCTGTGAGAATATAAGTTTTCTAAACTAGGTTAATGGGCGAAAGTTGAAGACGCTCTCTAAAAGTAAAATTGGTTTGGCATAGCAGGTGATGCGTTTGACATCTTTGTGTATTTAGTCCAATAAAGGAAAGCTGACACTACGCTGCTGCAGTGCTGGTACTATGGAAGCTATCGACTACAAATCCCTCTTTGATTCCCTTTGTCTTCCTCAAAATGTTCGGTAATGGGATTATTGTGGATATGTTCAAACTTAGGTTCAGTCGGCTGACTCATGTGGAGCAGATTTAATTATGCAAGTCAAGAATGTGGCAGGTTGCTATGTGGCATCTAGGTAGGCTAAGACCTTGTCAATCCCTTCAAGCATACACCAGGCTCAGCACAGTGTACTCTGGAGAGACTACAAGTGAATGCTGGGGTAGAGTTGGAGTTTATTAAAAGCTACAGTATATGAATAGCAATATCAGCAAAGCATCAGATGCAGAAAGTGTTTGTTGCAGAATCTGCAAATCAGCCAAAAACTAGAAGCAGAAGAAAGACAAAGAGTGGGCAGAATACTGACAACTTCAGTAGCACAGCTCGCTGCAGTGGATTTGCAAAGTACATGTTGCAGCAAGTAGAGTATTGTATATGAAGCAGCAATTACAATATGCACAATTTTAATTCTTTTAAGACCCTAAAGATGATGGTTCCATTCAAAGAAAAAGACTTTGAGTGAGGATGCCGTTCTTCCAGATGTTTGCAAAGAGTTTCTGGCCTGGGTGCAGTTTGCACTTTATCATTACGGTCTTTTCTTTTCGTTCAGTGAACCTGAAATTAATGCTCGTGGATAGTTCAACTATTTTTCTTTTCTCCCCACATGAACTAAAAGAAAAAAAAATTATTGCGCAGATAACTGCACAACTGTAATGTAAGTCATGAAATAACAGTTTCATTGTTAATTGTAATGTAAAGTAGTTAAGCAACTGGACCATAAAAGGATTTTGGCTGTAGTACAGATAATAAAGGTCAGCCAACTGATATATTACCACTTACTGGTTTATCTTAAGATGACGTCTTGATTAATACAGTGGGTGATCTTGTTCATGAGAACTCTCTTCTTACTTTTAATCAACTGAAAAGCAAGTTTGGTCTGACCAATAAGGATTTTTTGAAGTACTTTCAGGTAAAGCACTATATTACTTCTAAATTGAAGGATTTGAATGGAGGGTTCGGTCTTTCTCCTATAGAATCACTCATGGTAAAAACTACCCAACTAAAATGTATCACTAAAAAGATTTATAACATTCTGTCTGATCTTAGAATGGATAACTCTAACAAAATCAAGGGCCAATGGGAATCAGACGTAGGCGCTATAGATGCTGAAGCTTGGGATGAGTTGTGTTGTCGTCCTTTTAAAGCCTTGGCATCTAATTCTATTTGGGAAAGGCAGTTTAAACTTATAAATAGGCTTTATATTACACCCGAGAAGAGACACATAATGTTTCCAGCTTTGCCTAATCTCTGTAACAAATGTCAGTCTGCTGTTGGTTCCTTTTTTCATTGTCTGTGGAGCTGCCCTGTTATTCTACAGTTTTGGAGATCACTCATAGACAAGCTATGTACTATATTTAATTGCCGACTGCATCTGGGTCCAAGGACTTGCCTGTTAGGACTGAACGATGAGCTACCTGCCGGCTTTCGCAGCAAAGATCTCCTTCACATACTGCTACACTACGCTCGAAAGTGCATTATGGTACTGTGGATTTCTGATAAGGCCCCATCTGTCAACCAGTGGCTACAGTCTGTGATATGTATCATGCCAATGGAAGCCTTCTCTACAGCACTTAAGGACAAACCTTTCCTTTTCTATCGCATATGGGACCCTTTTTTGGCCCACCTGAACACTCCTTCTGCTCAGAGGTTGAAATCGGGCTTACGGGATTTAGCCTGGCAACAAAGGGACGATTGTTAACCTTTTTCATTGTTTATTAATATTGCTGTTGGCTTTCTCTTTCTGCCTCCCACGTCCTGCTATACATGTAGATGCATCTTTGTCCTGTGTGTGTATATGCTGGTGACTGCTGTTTCCCTGCTTTGCAATTAAAAGTTCATAAAAAAAATTTTTTAAAAAAAATTTAAAAAAAAGATGACGTCTTAAAATAATAAAGGCAGTTTATTTGTCACATTAGGCAAAATCATCATCTCTGTTCAGCACACTGATCTATGAGTATATACAGGTGCCATTGAATCCTCCAGCAAGAATCTATGGACGAAGGGTGTTTCTACACATTATACTAATTCATATCAGAGCTGGCTTTTCTTCTGCCAGAAAAGCTGTTATGCTGTTTGACCAAAGACATTCAGTTTCTTGGTTAACGTAACTCAGTCAGCCCATTATTAAACATCAGAGCTACTTCTGATTTTTCACTTCTTGTCGTAATGTAGGCTGTACCAGCTGGGGATCAATGAATTACAGTTCATCTTTGTTCACATACAGTACAATGACTGGTAATGGTAAACAGCTCAGGGTAAAATTCGTTTTATAACGGCATTAAATCACAACATTTTCCTAAGTAACTCCCGATGCATCTTTCAGTATATATAGAATACTATAATGAAATTTTGAAGGTAAAAAATATTACACACTACTCAACCCTAATTCAATCAAAATATCCCTTAATCACATCCCAGGAAGATTAACATTTACTATAATAGCCCGATGGCTTTTA
This sequence comes from Mchenga conophoros, assembly GCF_057382185.1. Lineage (NCBI taxonomy): Eukaryota > Metazoa > Chordata > Actinopteri > Cichliformes > Cichlidae > Mchenga > Mchenga conophoros. The sequence continues at coordinate 16,013,283 of NC_140541.1, forward strand.
ATCTAGCATTAACTTTAGGTCACAGTCCGGATTTTTCATTTTTATGTTCTTTGCTTAAAACAGCAAACAGTCTAAAATAACAAAACACTACTTTGTTCTTTCATTAATAGAAAGTTATTATTATTATTATTATGAACATATTTTGTGGTCTAGAGGGGGCTTTAGACTTCTAGTCTTTGCACAAAACATTCAGAGACATGGAAGAAGAAACAGAGAGAGACAAAGACAAAATAACATGGAGCCACTGCAGCCAATTTGCCATATACAAAGGCAGATGGGAGAGAAAACAGAATTAATTTGACAGTGAATAAGTGACAGTCATTCTCATCCTTTAGTGCTGCACTTTCTTCTCTTCTCCTATAGCATCCCAAGTCACTCTGCTCACTAATTGCACAGTGGACATCTCTGAACACATTGGGGAATTTCACCCACGATCTGGCACAGATTAACAGTCCCACTATGCTTTGTTGCTGCTTTATTTGCATGATAATTAGTTGGTGGCAGTGAGTGCTCTAATTTATTTATTATTTCACAAATATAGGTACACAGGGAGCCGGCAAGAGTGAGCTAGAGAAGGCGCGAGAGAGGAAAATAGAACAATGTGCATTAATTAAAGCGATTAAAGGATTGACTGAACTTTGCCTTGATGTGTTTATTCAATTAATAAGCAAAGTGGCAGATGACTGTTTGACTTTTATAACAATTAACTGTATCGTTTTTGTTAATTTAGGCTCATTCATCTTACACTCGTCCTCTTTAGCCATTAGAGATCAATCTTAACCCATTTCCCAGAAGAAAATTTCCTGTCTTCACTTCCAAAACAGTGTTGCTAAAAATCTATGCATGAGTCTAACACTTTAGTCTTAAAAAAGCTAATTAGTTTGAAAGATTTTCTTTGATTGATGCAGATCTTGTCTTCTAAAACGTGTTAAAAATGCAATGCTAACACTTTATATTAAAGTTCTCATTAGAAGCATTAGTTCCTGGGTAATAAAGATGTAGAAGATTATACATAAAGGGTTTTTTTAATGGTTTTTACTCATTTTATAGTAAATGCATAAAGCATGTGCTAATCTTAATAAAGAAACAATAAAGATCAGTGAAGGTTTAACAATGACTTAACAGGCATCTCATGAAACTATAGAGGGGCTTTATTACCTAATAATTAATGTTAATATAATGAAGTATTTCTATTTGTAATTTCCTCGTATCAACTGCCTTCATGAAGTCATCAAAGTAAAGAAAAGAAAAAGAAAAAAAAAGACATTTCTGACATTATTTATAAAAGTCCAACGGCATGTTTCAACTTACAAGTTAATAAATAAATGCAACATCATCCATATTAGAGGGGCAGTGGGGGCCTCTGTAAGACATCACTAAATGTGCTAAAAGGTTTATGGGCACTCATTAAAGTCTGTCCTGGTTTCATTTGTTTTCTTCAACTTCTTGTTGTCTTGTCAAGGGGACACTGGCCAGTGCCATATCCCTCCTCTTCTTCAACACCTTCTAAAGGCCTCTCTTAGGATTGGTCGGACATTGGGGAGATGGAGCAGTTTGAGTTGAGTGCTTGCTAAATCAAAAGCCCCTCTTTATTCTGTGCCTCTGTATCCACCTTATTCCCACTGCATTATCCAGAGGTACAAAGGGAACCATCTATTTCTCTGATAGAAGCCAATAGTCGGTAAGAGGTTTGATTTGAGTGTTGAGGATGCTATTTGCCTAGAGAAAGCCCGAGGATGAGGGCTGATCGCACTGGCAATAGAATCGGGCTGTCAGCTGGCATCTAGCGATAATTGCTTCCCATGGCAGGACCCCGTCGGCCGGGAGAAGAAGAGCACAGTGTGGGGAGTCAACGCGGGAATCCATTTCACCACAGCCCTGTCCTAATTGTTTTGCAAGCGTGAGCATACTTGTTGCCAGTCTGCGTGAGGGCCAAGCTCTGATTGACACCCACTGACCAGAGAGACCGGGGGATGTAGGGAGAGAGGAAGAGGGTTTGGAAGGCCTTGAGTATCGCCACGATTGTCACTCAAAGATACAAAGAAGAGAGTAGGTGACGGAGAGGTGAAGGCGAAAGTAGAGGGTTGAAGAGTGGGGCAGGGGCGAGAGAGGGCATTCATTACTGTATCATCGTTTTCTGATTGTTTCCTTTTTCATTATTTATCCTTTCATAATCCAGCCTTCTCCCAGGTGCACGATCATTTACACAAGTCAATAAAGCAGTAACCCTGAAAACAGGCCTCAGTGCCGAATGTAACGATTTTTTTCAGCGCTATAATCTACAGGGGCAAATGTATATTTCATCTGCTTTAAGCTGCGAGAGGATTATTGATTAGTAATTGATAAAATCATCTCTTAGCGTACACACAACTGCTTGTCTGCTTCATCAAAGACTTCCTTAGCACTGGCTGTAATTACCATACCCTCTATAGCTCAATTTGATGTGGGAAAACGGTTCCTGTGCGAGACAGCTTATATCTATGTGGCGAATGCACCCACAGAACTTATCACTCACTGTCCAAAGCTAATACCGCCCCGTGTCAAGCACAAAATTGGATTTAAGGACAGGAAAGTTACGTAGGTCCGCCTGCTGTCAGCAGGTCCCAGAGCCCCTCTTGCGTGTCACTTCAGCGCTCGGTGAACATGCTAAATCCTAAAGAGGCTAAAGCACCATCACAGGCTATATGTAGCCACGGGCAAATCTCTAATGACACTTTCTATTCCCCATATACCCCACAACTTTGGGCAAAGAGGCCTAAGCAGAAGCAGCATGTTGTATCAGGAACAGGAAGTCAGTGGAAATCCCGACCCTGTCACACTGATGTCCTATTATCTGTCAGGCAGAAAGGGCAGCCTGAATAGGACATATACGCCCTCAATGATAAACAACAACAACAAAGAGCTGACATTAATGCTTTTTTATTTTTTAAATACAAACCCTTCAAATAAGAAGGTCATAGTGATAAACACAGTTTTATAGTGATATTTTATCACTATGGTGTGTTTAGTGGAAGTCGGGGTTCTGTTCATCGGACATGTAATTGGTGCTGTAACGGTGCTGTTTAGAGACTGTTCAGGGTCAAGGGTGAGAGATTACTCTGAAATATTTTTCCCGAGTAGAAATGGCTGCCTCAGTTGTCAGCCATAGCCGGCTCACTGCTTAGCCTTGAGGCATTCAAATTGACAGGTCTCATTATGTCTGAACTCCCAATATTCCCCTTCGTATTCCACGGCCTGTCAGTCTCCACCTGCCTGTCCATCTCGCCGCTGCATCACCTAAGCACCCACTCACTGACAACCACGATCTCCTCCCAAGGTTTTAGACTGGGAACAAGCAGGGGAGCGGTAGTGTGTGTGTGTCCGGTGGGGGGGTGTAAGAGTGTGTGTGTGTAGGCAGTGGCAGGATTTCTAGAAAGGGCCCAGCTTTCTGCTGACAATCTGACAGGGGTCCTGTTGTAAACAAACTGCAGAAACCGGCGCGATCTAACCTATAGCATTGTGCTGCAAATTAGAAGAGGACTCACACCACGCATGCAAGCACACATACAAGCCCCTACACAGGTGCATACACATATAAGCATGCATACACACACACACACACGTGCACCTAAGCATGATGGCACCTTAGTAGAATCTTAAGTACCTTATGCAAGCTGTATGTTTGTTGGGGAGGCACAGGCAGAGTACTGATGAGTGGCTCATTATGGCAACACCCAGCTACACACTGGGTATCGCATAATCAAAGCCTGGGGGTACGTATTAATTATCCTTTTGAATAGTGATGAAATTTTAAAAAGCTTCTCCTTAAGGCTCACATCACGGATAGATGAAACAAAGCGCAGCACAGCTTGCGCGCTGAGGCTCACATGTGTTTTTACATCTGTTCAGGATATTTCAATTTGATGCTCAACAAGCTGAGACTGAGATTAAAGGATAATAATGTGTCATCCTCCACACAAGCAACTCTTCCAAAGCGAGTAATAGCACATCAGCAGCCAGCCAGGCAAGCAGGCAGCTCAGCTCAGCTTCTGGAGGAAAGCTAGCTAACAGCCATCACAGGCGAAGTCGATCCAGACACGCATGTGTCTCCTGCTTGTCTCCAGTCAAGGTTACTGAGGCGCTGTCTCCCTCTTTCCCCTCACACATACCAGTTGACTGGGAAAATAGAATACCCTATTAAAGCAGAAAGGGGCGGGGTGGGAGAGATGTATTGAGATTTGCTTGAAAGAAATATTTATGAGCTGATTTTTTTTTTTAAACACAGTGTTGTCTTTAGTGAACATGTTTAAAGATTTTTTTCCATCATCTATAATGTATATCGATGGGATTTATCAAGGAAAAGGGGCTAGTTACAGTTTGTACGTGTGAATCCCGGATAATGACGGTAAAGCGCATTCTGAACATGTGCTCTGCCGGAGAGGTGTGACTGCTCGACACGGCTGTGGACTCGTGATGTGGAGGTGCTGTGAGCATGGGCGATATTATTCAGTTATGTTGGGTTTTGTTTAGCATTTTTTTTGCAGATTCTCTTTGTGACTGTCAGATAGATACAACCACAGCAGAAAAGACATTTAAGTTATGGGGAAACAATATATAAAACAGGAAATTGCTTCACCGCTGCATCACCAACAATCCAAATTTGCTGCTAAGTTGTGTGAGAAGCAGCTGATTGACACACGCTGGACAAAGGAAACAGGGATTGGAAGAATTGTGGTTATTAAGTCCTTAAACTGTAACAGAGAAGAAGAAGGGCTGATAGGAAGGACCGTGATTCAGTTGAACCCTTGCTGTAATAATCTATCTTTATGTCTGGTAAATGAATTTGATATCATTTTGAGGGGATAGATTTTTAACACTGACAGTTAATATCACAGCATTTATATAACCAACATATTTGAGCGATTTAGTACTGCGCTCTCTGATGACATCATCATGTTTTTGTTTTTTTTCCCTTCTCCACACATTACAAAGCTCCTTCACAGCCGCAGGAGATATTATTCAGCTGTCTTCATCATCTAAGGAGCTCTCTGAGTGTCCAGTTGATTACAGTCTAATTCAATTCCCAACCAGGGGCCTAGCCCTACAGTACATGTACCCCAGGGGTATTACTGCAGTTTCCAGGGGCTCTATGTGAAGACTGCAGAGTAGCTCAAATATTTCCCTTTTTTCAAATTGAAATTAGGGATTAAAAAATTTATACATCAACATATGCACAGTATTACGGAAAAATAAGATGAGTAAACACTTTAGAAAGTTAGCCAAAAGCTAACTTAAATAGCTATATTCATGAAAGTGTAAACAGTAATGGGCAAACAGCTGAAATAATCTGTGAAAGGAGTAACAGACTAAATAGATGGATGGATAACTTGCTTAATTAAACAAACAAACAAACAAACAAACAAAAAAATTGACAAATTCTTAAAAGATTTTGCAAATGTAAACTTAATACATGGTTGAAATATGTGTGAATATTAATGGATAAACTCCTGAAACTGAAAGCTTCAGGGACTTTGCATGCAGCTTACATTAGAGCAACACAAACAGTGATTCAGTTATATGACAAACACATGTATGACTAATCCTGTTAAATCAATTCAGTTAACGCATTTGGAACATGGCAGGTTAATTGCATTTGTCTGTCTATACTGTGACAACATTACCCACCTGTTTTGTGCTAAAAGTCTGCCTGCTTTTGTGAGCTTTTTAGAGAAACTTGGGGGTTTTTTCCCCTAGAAGATGAAATATGGAACCGCTTTTGCAGATGAGGAGCATCTAAAGTCGAAGAGCCAGCTTTCATGACAACACGCATCAGACTTTCTTTGGTTCAGCAGTGCAACGTTTGTCTGGATGTCTCCTTCTATGACCAGAGTGGATGATCTAATAGCCTGCTGCTGCAGATACACCCTCGGTGACGACAGCATGGGTGAGCAGGTGAGGTCAAAGCCAATTGTCACTAATAGGAGCGAGATCAGCCGAGGCACTAGCAACTGTGCAGAAACTCTAACCTTATTATTTACAAAGCTGTATCTCGAACCTTATCAGTCTCAAACGGAGGTTTGCCTTCAGCGCGCACGGCTCAGCAGATTATCACAGTCAAAAAAAAAAACAAAAACTGAAGAAGAGAAGAGAAAACAAGCTATACTGTAGCTGTCAAAATGTTCATCCTGTCTGAGTTTCTCCTTTACAAGTGCCTCACTATATGTAAACACAAGCACACACCCACACAAAGACACACATCCAAATAAACAACCGCAAAAAAGTGCACGCCTACTTGCGCACACGCACTGCATTTTTTTTTCCAGTCAAGGATGTTGGAAAACCTGTCAGACTCTCACAAAGAAAAGCAAATTTATTTATTTATTTGAGTTCAGAGTAATTACCGGCATTACCGCCGTGCTTGGCTGTGACATCTCTTTATAAAATCAGGTGTCAGAGTGCGCCAAGTAGAGACGTGCCAGGGAGGAAATGTGACTCTTTTCCTCTTCTAATCTCTAATCAAATTAAATAGGTGAACACTTTTTCCTCCTCCCTCTCTCTATCTCCCACTCTCTCTCTCCCTCCTCCTCCCATCACATGAGATGGGAGCAGATAAGCTTTGCCTGTAACTGCCAAGTGTACATCTAGATACTATGAAAAATTCTACTTGTCAGCACTTCCATAATTTTTTGGTCCTGAGGAATTTTTCAATATGACTGCATGAGTACACATAGCAGCAGCTCAAGGAAAACACCAGAGCCAAGAATCCAATTGAAGGTATTTGTTTCCATTTCCGGCTATTTGGCAAAGATGAGACTAGATAAATATGTTATTCATTCCCGCCGAACACAGTGGCTTCTGAGGAAATATGTTACTCCTGCCTCTTTTCTTTGACTCTAAATAATTGAACAGAGAGAAAGGAAGGCCTCTGCAGGGTTCATATTGAGTTTTTTTTTTTACTGACTTTCCCCACATCTGTTCCTACTAGCTCTCCTCCTTTAACGCATGCACACAGACAACCAAAGCTTCGCACACATACAGATCAGATGCCTTACACGGCTGTCTGAAACTCACTGCTTTGAGCTTTTGACAAAAATAAGCAGGATAAAGCTGAGTGCAGGTACAATATGGTCAGACTCCGCTGGGTTTGCAGATGCTTACGCTCCTCCTTTAGCATGAGCACACCACCAGGCGCCCCAGGGCCCTGACAGAAAAGATATGACACATTTGAAAAAAACTAGAAGAGGGGAAAGAAAACAACTTCCCCCATGAAGAAGAAGAAGAAGAAGAAGAAGGCAAAAACAAAAAAAGCTTGTGTTTTACATCTCTCTCACAACGACAGCTTCAGGGACAGTTTATGTGCAAGAGACAAAGACACTTTGACACTGTCAGCTTCTGTCACTGAAGCTACCAACGGTTGCTGGCGAGGAGCTGCTGCAGCAAAGCAGCAGCTCCTCGCCTTGTGTTGATCAGCGGGCGTGTGTGAGAGGCTGGGAGATGGCTGGGTCTTTTGTGTGTGACTTGATGTCTAGAGGCCTTTATGATAATGAATGTTAGGTCTTCCCCCACTAAAACATATCAATAAATAAAACATAGGAACTCCTCCATTGTGGCTGATTCACACACGGAAGGAGGCACAGGCCTCTTTTTAGCTTACTGCCACTTTAAGGGAGTGTAGCTTAGCTGTGATACAAATACACCATCATGAACACTTAAGATGAACAATCCACCTGAGACTAAGAAAGCAGCCCTTTAAACCACGGTGAAGGAGAACTATACATAATTAAGAGAGGAAAGTGTAAAGATGTAATTGGTACATTGTTGATAATCTTGATTACCATTATTAAGTAGTTTTTAAAGATACATGACTCTGAGCCATATTTAGAGGACCTAACTTATTAATCAGGCAGCTGTTTGCAGTAGCTCTTCAGAGAAATGCAGAAGAGATACAGTAATTACTGCAAGTGCCTATGAAGAGAAAATGTATTGTCGTTTTATGCTAAGTTAAAAACCTATAAAGGAAACTGAGCCGATATGGTCGGCATTTAAACAAAACATTTAAGAGAATCTAAAAAGATGCAGACAGCAAGAATTAGCGCAGTCAAACCACTTTTTAAATCACTCGCTACATGAAACAAAAGTAAGAAATGACAGTAACACAATGGTGCAAACAAAGTTCCCCTTTGTGTCTTTGGTTTTTGTGTTTTTCTGCTCTGACTGCAGAGGTCATGTTGCAGGTCTTACCCTCAGGTTTGAGGTTCCCTCACAGGTGCTGTCTGCCATCTAGGCCGAGCTCACCCCCAGCCATTCCCAGGCTCTTGTGGGTTCTTCAAACACTTCTTGGGGGAAAAAAAACTCCACTCGAATGAAAAAAAATTAAACATTGATTAGCTAGCAAACATCAGTAGAAATTTATTTTCAGAGGCTGAACAAGTGTGAAAGGTTAAAAAAAAAAAGGGGGGGGGGGGGGGGGCGGAAAACAAGAGAGAAAGTGCTTGAAATTGATTGATTGAAATGGGATGCTTTTATTTTTTAAAAACAAACAACATATTAGAGAACAAATGACTGTCATAATTTGTATTTGAGTCTTACTGGTCAATCAACATTATAAATAGAAAATTAGATTGGTAGTGAAAATTTGTAACTCTGGTGTGTGACAGATCAGAGAACAGATGGCTCTTCATAAAACTGAAGGGAAACAGCGTTTGAAGTAATAGACTTAACTAATGCCAGGAGTATCATAGAAAAGGAAGGCATGTTTTCTTTTGAGCGAGAACATACAAAATGTTTACAGTGTAAACGTGTTAGAGTGCCACATGTGAATGGATGAAGACACACAGTGCAGTTCATGTATCACGCACTATATACCCCCACAAACCAGGGCCTCACTGTGTGGAACAGAACCTATGTGGTATCCAGCTTTTGTGATTATGCTTGTTATCATAGTCATACTGCCCTCCATTGGTTAAAGCTCATATTACAAAAACCATGCAGAGGGTAAAGTCGGTGGGGAAATTTCAACTTCAGAACAGTTCAGGATTGTTATTTTATCATTTAAAATTGATCACAATCTTGAAAGAGTTCATCAGCAGTTTCTCAAGATCAGCTATGATTTTAGAGTCAATGTACATGATGGAGGTACTACTGGAGGCGCGCTCCATCCGAGATATCGTCATCTTATTTATCATTTTATACAATCACGGTTCAGTAATGCTGCAGTATAAGTTAGTTAGGATGAGACACTGAAGATTTGGCTTCATAGATGATGCATAGCTGAATGCAGTTTTCACTAAAAGCGTTACTTCTGAATGTGTTCAAGCACTTTTGCTGTTCTTTTCTATGTATTTTGCACATTGAGGGGAAAAGGAGACCAGAGAAAAAGTGGTTGCGCATACATTGGATATTTTTAAATTTGTTACTTAAAAAAACCTTAAAAGACAAAGCAAATTTACTTACCAAAGCAAATTTTGAAATAATTTTAAATGCCCTACGCCCACAGAGTATTTGGAGAGATGTATTTTCCCCATTGCTCCCCATTAGTATCACAAATTCTTAGACTTATGTTGCACTCGCAGCCGAGGAGCTACCGCAGTGTCATGCGAGTGCTTCCCATAACACTGCACAGCAAGATGAGTGAATTTACAAAGTGATTCAGCGATTCTGCTGAATGGACGATTCTTGTTGGCTTTTAGGGGGGATATATTTGGGTTCGATTTAGCGTGCTACAGATGTGACTGAGCAGTTTCATAAACTAGAGAACAAGAAGCTCAGTGTCTTAAAAGGTCCTACACACCCATGGTGCTCTAACACACTATCTGACTGGACCCGCCGTTGCTTTGTTGCCCCTGTTTAGCATCTTTATGATTCCACTTGGTGCATGTGGTCATAGACTGATGACTTACCAGCTTTCCCAGCCCAGCACTGTACACCTTCAGCCTGAGCAGAAGTGAAAACAGCGTTTAAAGTCTGTGTGACAAGTAACAGAAGGCGTGAAACCAAATTTACTTTACAAAGCTGCAAAGAAAAATGATTTCATTCGTGCTTAACTAATTCTGTTCAAGTTTAAAAATGGCTCAAGTTTTCTTAAAGCTCCTCACATGTGAAAACAGGCTCATAGCATTTAGTAGTGGCGTTTACAGGAAATGTGGTGCTGATTTAATAGCACATCTGGCACGAGGCAGAGGAAGGCAGCATTATATACCATACAGTAGTTTAATTTGTTAATAGCTCATATGGCAAACACTTAACTTTTAAATGATAACCTCACGTTTAAAAGGTGCTGGAGCTGTTTAACATCTTTAACTCGCCACATGCACGTGAAGTACATTACAAGTGAACAATAGATTAAAATTTGGTTCGACACACACTGATGATGCCTCACTTTCTTGCTCTGGCATATTTATAGGTGACCTTATAATGCGACTACTGACTCACATAATGTGTGATCATGATATGCTGTTTATGACCCACGTGTTTAGTACCCAGCTGTTGCTTAAAAGGCACTCTTAATACTTTGCTATTGTAACTATTTGTCCGTGTAGATCACTGAATTTTCTTTTGAATTACAAGGAGAAATATGAAGAATGACTCTCATGGTGGTTGTAATAAAAAGTCAGATCATCACGAGGTTTATTACCAGATTATTCTGCATCATATTCACATCGCATACAGTATACACATGATTTAAGGCGATCAGCAAAAACTGCTAAATCGTAATAAACAGTAGACTGCTACAAACCACATTATAACCCTGAACACAGCTCTCATGAAGCGACGATGAAATGAACGAGTGAATTGTTAACTTCAGCATGAGGTTTACTGGTGAAAAAGTTTGACTTTGTGTAGCTGTCAGAGGCCTGACTAGAATAATGAGTACCTAACGTCTGGGAGGCAGGCCGAAGGTAGCTGATTTAAGAAACTGGTCATGTTTAGGATATTGCCATGATTGAAACCAGATGGTACTGAGAAAACACACACTTTTCATTTTTCATTACGCACTCGTTTGGGTGAAAGTCCTGAAGATATTATGTCGTCTCTTTTGAAGATGAGTCATAAAACCATGTCACACTGGCTGCGATGAGTTCCTCAGTGGATTCTGTAAGAACAGTTTCAGGACTGAGGTTTCTGCAAGTTATCTAAAGCTCTGTCAACAAACTAATAGACTCTGATGAAAAAGAATGCTCATTGAATCCGGCTAAAGCTCACTATCCTCATTCACTGACTTGCCAAAGAACTTACAGTTGAAAATATATCAGGGGGGAAAAAGGGGGTTAAAACCATCTACACCCATGCAATGTTTTATGCCTGTGCACATACAGCCACAGTCCCCGAGGGCCCGGGAGATGGTTTGGCAGGGGATCACGAAGAACAGGTCAACATAAAGAGCGAGGGAAGGCGAGGCAAGGCAGACGGAAGAGTCAAAAGAAAGCCGGTGAAGTCTTTGAATCCAGTGGAATTCCTCTCCTCCTCCGTGGCTCCTCTGGGAGGCGTCAGGAGCCTGTGGAGAGAGCGAGGTAAGACGGGGCCTGTCAGGAACAAAGCTCCAAATTCACATGATATGTTTAGCTAAAAGGGTGAAAGAGAAATGAATCAAAGCTTGGCGGGATCAAAGAAACGCAACAATAAAGTCAAGGCGGTTGCCATGGGACCAGCAGGAGATGCATATCATTTATAAGTTGTTCTTCGGCTCTGTCAGATGTGGAGGGAATTGATTGTTATTGTTTGGAGGATGAACTGCTGCTGGAGGGGGTTAAGAGCAAGGGTCATCATCACACAGCGAGAGGAATATATCTTCTCACTTTTAAACAGCAGCCGCCTGTGATCAGTGTCAGAGGCCAGCGCAGAAGCACCTTCAACTTGTGATGAGACAGACACAAAGACAACTTTGTCAACCCCATAAATATCTTATCGCCACAAACCATTGATAGGCTAAACATTTGTTTTGCATCTTACTCTGTCAGAGGTTATAATCACTGTTAGTGTTTGAATTGGAAATCAAATAGACTTAAGCTGTTAACTGGAGACTTTCATTTTTATGCATGCATTACTGTCCTTTTCAAACAAAGAATGCTAATCCTTTAAAACTTTGTAAAGGAATATGGAGCCCCCCCCCCCCCCCCCCCCCACCCAGATTTGCGAGTTTTTAGGGGATAATTTACCTTAATTACAAAAACAAGATTCTCTAGCAACACCAACACATTGATGAGTGATTCAGTTTTGTATCCTAAACTTAAATGATTTAAACTTTACAGTCGATGCGGTGCTTCCTATATGAGTTTTGACACTAACTATAAACCAAAGGGCTCTGGTTTCAGTCTAGAAACCTTCATTGAATCTTGACAATCTGTAATAAAGACATAAGGAAAAAAAATCCAGAAACTACAATATGATCCGGTAGTACAAAAAATGTATAATTTATTGAACTGAAATTATTTACGGCCTATTTAGTTGATCATCAAAATCAAAATATGTCAAAACCATGGCAGATTTTTTAAAAGAGAAACTAAACGGGCTGTATACCTCTAGAGATAAGAGAGGGAAATTCTGTTTGTTCTTGTTATTTGGTTGGGTCTAAAGCCTCGAAGACAAAGGCAACGTAAAATAACTCGGGTCTACCTGAGAACCCGAGAGCACAAAACAAAACTTATAAAAGAAAAACAAATCAAAGAGTTTCACTATTGCAAGGGATAAACAATGAAGGGTGAAAATGGATAGAGAAAGGTTAGACATAGTAATGTTAAGAAAAATCACCTAATAAATCAAAATGTTGCTGTATTATTGGAGTCAAGTTGTTTTTAAGTATAAATAATATGAATTTCATAACAAGTAGCTTATTCATGTACTTATTTTAATTCCTATATTATTCAAAATGAGCTTTTCCACACAAACCAGTTAGTGACATAAAAATTCCGCTTATGCCTTAATTACACACAATTAATGGATTTTCCCAAAAGAAAATCCGATAATATGACTGACATGACAGTGAGACATGATTTTGTATATGCAGGTGCCTGTTAGTGTGCATTTGTGTGTGTGTGTGTGTGTGTGTGTGTGTGTGTGTGTGTGTGTGTGTGTGCATGCCCAAGCAATGATGAGACCCAGTCTCTTGTCTGCTCTCTCAGATTGCGCCCATGAGAGATCCAAAAATAACAACAAAGAGCCCTCGGTGGGTGGGATGAAAGCTCTGTCACCAACCATTTCAGCACATAGAGTCTCCTCCCCTACTGTATCACTGAGTGACATCTCACACATCACATGGAGACACGAGAGGGAGGCGGACGCTCTCATTTGACCGCAACAAATATTTCCATATGTTAATAAGATTGCTGTTGGATTTAGTGGGGGCCAAATGGGTTCTGATTCGGAAGTGAAAGGTTGCATGTTACTGTGTAATTGCTGATGTTGACATTTATTATGTGTGGTTAAAAACTGGCTTTGAGGAATCATTTAACACTGAGGTTTTTTGCAAAAATGTAATTTTAAGTTAGATGAGAAGTGACACTCATGTTACCTAAATATTAGGATAAAACCACAAGGTCATTGACTTACCTAAAGACTAGCTTGGCTTTTTCCAGAGTTCACAGCTACATGTTAAAAACACATCTTATAAGACTAGATTAGGTTGTTTGTTTAGGGAACATAAAAATAAGGTAAGAGGGATCTACCTGCAGTAACTCATCTAGCTTTGGCATTACTACTACTAGATTTCATTTAAGCAGGACTTGGTTTCCCCAAGCAGGTAACTCGAGGTCTCATATGGACACTTAAGGCTTATCTGAAAAGTGAGTCCCTCCCCATAGACTGTATAGCAAAGATGGCTTCCTGCTCTGTAAACGTGAAGGTAATAGAGAAGTACCTTAAGCCTGCAACTCTTAAAATTGCTCCGTCAATCTAGGGTAATAATAGAATGGCAACAAAAAATGGTGGTTGCCAGGTGATTTCATGCAATTTTTTTTCATTTTGCAAATGATTAAAAGTAGTTGCAGCAACCACCTGGTTGCCCAAAGTTTTGCCCAAAAACAACCTCAATGTCTGAGTTATCACTTTTGATCACAAGGCAGTTGCACAGGTCACCTGGTGGGAGGCAACCTGTCTCTAAACAACTGCACTCTGAGTTACAAGTTGCACAAATGACAAATTTACATCACTACAAGCATTTCTCAGTCAAATTGGCAAAGCTTTGTAAATATTTGCTGTCTAACTTATAAACAAACCATCAAAAGAGACCAGCAATCAGTCTGAATCACCATAAGCTTATGAGTGCAACACTTCTATGACACATCTTTTTGTAGTAGGGAACTCGACTTACTGTGTTGCCAAACAGTTGTATTCTGACAAAATTTTAATTTGAAAGCAAAGTTGCCGAGTTGGAAATGTCTGTAACTATGTCACTATGTGTCGTCAAATTCCTGAATTTTTGTTTCAAATTTGAGGTTCTGGCTCGAATATAATGTTAAACAGAATTTCTATGTGTGTAGATATTTGCAACAGAATGGAACAGATTTGAATTTTTCTCAGATTCATCAGGTTTAATTAAATGAAAAATTGTTTAATGGTGTTTGATCACTATATCATCACAAGCAGACTGGTCCCTGCCGTCGAAGCAACTATTTTAAAAGGTAATGAGATCGCAAGGTCATTGCACACGGTCATGCCACATCCTCCAACCACTCCTAGCATGACAATAACTTAATAGTCAGCAGGAGCAGATGTCTTAAATAATGTATTATCTCAGTTACTAGTTGTTTTTGTTTTTTTGTATATATTCAAATTGTGTTTTTTTTTTTTAATTATGATCGCTATAAAAGTGTGCTTTAGGTTGTGCCTATGTATGCATATGACAAATCACTTTGAGCATGCCACTTCTTATACATAGATTTAGAATACCAAGATGGTGATAGCCAACACACTGTTTTCAAGGCTTTACAACAAGACTTCATTAACTACTGGGGGATGGTGGCTACATGCATCTTTAATATGTATTTGCTTTGCTAGCTTAAAAATAACACTTCACAAATGAATGATTCTGTCTTCTTTATACAGTCTACAGGTTTCCCCTTGCTTCCAGGCTTTGTGCTAAGCTAAGCTAGTCTTTCTTGCCTTCAAGTTAGTGTGCAGGCATGAGAGTGGTATTGATTTTCCATTATAACTCTCAGGAAGAAAAAAAAATTAAATTAGCAAACATACCAAAGTTAAATTATTATTAAAGTTACCAAATTAAGAAAAGCAAAAAAAAAAAAAAAATCATATAAGCATTAAAGAGAAAATTAGACATGAATCGATTCAAAATATCTGCAGAATCACTGAAACACTGGAGTAAAGTGACTGTAAAAATCTACTGATCTAATACAATAAAAAACCCCAAAGTAATGTTTTTCAGAGTCCCTGCTAGTCGTTAAATTCACAGTGAAAATCCCTCCATGTTCTACCACTGATGTCAGGCCAACAAAACTACAAACAGCAATGAAGGACTCCATTGTTATTTCTAACTGGTAGAAGCCCTGAGGTTATTTTTCCTCTGCCTTGAAACAAATCAATGAAGCACAACTCACTTTGAACAACTGCACATTTGCTGAAATCAGATGTGGGTTGAGGAGCCAACCATCATCGCACTTATTCTGTTTGTTGACAGAGGAGGACTTTGATAAACAAGCCTGTTCTTTGAAACAGGTGCCCAAGCATGAGTTCAGTTTTGAGAGGCAATTCAGAAAACTGACTGATTAGAGGATGTTTGTTATTCTACATGCAGCCATTCGGATTCTGCGTATCCTTCTCGAAGTCGCAGAAAGGCTTTCGGTATAAACAGTGATGCTATTTATTTTTCAGCTAAGATAACACAAAGGTTTGACATAGATATTTGCCAATTTTCAAATACCCAAGCAGTCAGAATGACTGTCTTCTCCCATCACTTTGATAAAAGCATCAACAAACAGTAGAACTTGATAAAAAATCGTACTCTTTCATGGAGGTTTCCTTTAGCCAACGTTGCCCCCATGTGGTTACAAACTGCACAACGTACAAGTTTACATTAGAAATGAACATCCTAAATCTTATGAAAGTTTCCTGGTGTTATGCTTTGATTGCATCATTCATGTAAAATGTAAAGTCTGCCTTCTCAACTGAAAGACTGAAAAACTAAAGTTATGGCTTAGCTGCGGTGTGTTTTTCCTGGCTGTTCTACTACAGTAAACACAACACGCAGCCCGGCCGGTTCACAAACTCAGCTTATCCTCACTATCAACATATGGAAGTGTTTTGAAATTGCTATCTACTAGCAGCAAATGGTCTTAAATCAGTCATTTTAATATCAAAGCACTTAACACTAGAATGATGATTACTTGCAGGTGGAAAGCCATGCTGCTTGTCAGGACTGCATTTGAAGAAAATGACTGAGCTCTTATCCGACACGTACAGTACAGCCAGTGTTCAATAGGCAAGATCGAATTACAGAAGATTACTTTGGAGTTTCAGCAATTTTCCCAAATTACACTGGCCTTTGGTCTCTGGTAAACTTGATTGACTTGAATGGTTTTCATTAGAAAGCCTAGCAGAGTCTTAGCTGTTGATACCGGTACACAAAAGTTGAGGCATTTGAGGGTGAGCGGGTGCAGCTGGGACACTGGAAGCGAACGGGTATGCAAATCCTTTCATGGAAATGCTTCATCATGTTTTAAGGCAACACAGGCTAGCAGACTATGCGCTTTGATTTGTGAAACTCATCTGTGTTTCACAAGCCTGACATTCTCCTACTACGCAGCCATTTGGTCTCACTTAGTTGTCTTTCAAAGGATCTCCTCGGGAAAGCAATATAAGTTCTGGAGTTATTAAATCAACACAGGCTTTCATAATCAATATGGAAGAAAAGTATTGTAAGTATATAGTGCATTTGGTGGGCATTCACAATAAAACCTCATGTGATTTACACTCCGTGTCATATTTGAACTTGAGTCCACCCTCCCTCTGTCTCTCCTCATCCAAAGAACTAAATCTGAGTAATGGAAATCAGTTAGATGTCACAAAGAGCCTGAGCCCAGACTGACAAGAAAATAGCCATGAATAACATGACCACCCTTATTACCCTCCTAGGAAAATACTTAGAGTGGGTTCCAAAATGAAGAGTAATGCGGAGACACTTTCTGTGTCACAAAGAATAAGAGCTATTTATCATGGCCATAGATATTCCCACATATTCCCCCTCAGCTGTCTGGTTGCCTCAACCGCTGCCAAAAAACTGAAATTCAAGAGGTAAATCTGCAAGGAGTTAAGGGTTGGTGTTATAGCTTCTTTTGATTAAGACACTATACTAGCCAACCCGATGCATAAAAGTCGAATCAAGTTCCCAAACTTAGCATAATCAGGTGTGATTCTCATAGTTAGCTGTCATTTAATGATGCCTATAAACCTGCATCTGCATGTGCTGCTGGAAAGAACAACCAAACAGGGAAATCTGTAGTGTGTGTGTGAGAGTGTGTGGCCACATTTCTAGAAGGGTTCTTCAGGTTTTTGATGCCATCTTGAGGAGATTTACGGCTACAGCAGGAAACTAAACCACAGCGCTCATTTCAACTGCAAGATAAATATTTGGGTTACGTTTCCACGATATCCAGTGTCACTTAACGTTTAAGATAGTCTATTTAGAGATTAATGTCAGAGGATGAAAGTGTAGTCATTATTTTTTTAGAGGGCAATTATAGTCGAAACCACCAAATGTTGTGTTTAACTTGTGAGAGCTTTGATGTATTTGTCTGTTCATCAGCGTGATTTAAATTCCAAGCAAAAGCGCTTTAGGAAAGAGAGGAACAGATTGAAGTTTGAATTCCACTTAGTCAGGGGGGTGTAGCAGTTTTTCGGGGTAAGAGATTGAGGGTCGTGTAATGGATCCATCGAGCAGGACCGTTAATAAATAAATAAAGAAAACATAACTGATGCTTTTCAGAGTCTTTGAGTGAATGCGAACATTAAGTCATGGCCGCTGGGGGAAATCCATCTGTTTACGAAAATGACATCCCACTTAGACATTATCGTTTCTTCTTTAATCATCTCCCACCATTTTATCCAGACATCATCAGGATGTGACACTTCAGAGGTCAGATGCACACGCTACACCCGCAGCCATCATCCAGCTGACAACACCCCAAATTTTTTTTGGTATGGCAGCTCCACACCGAACACTCCAAGACAATGAAGACCATTCACACGGATTTCAGTCCAAGCAAGATGATATGAGGTACTGCTTTTCCTTTCACTGCAACAAAAAAAAAAAACACATACGTAGGCAGTGCTACAGACTATTTTCCTCATTATAAAGCTGCAGACTGGCGCAGGCTTCCAATGACATTTGACCTGAGTGGCTACTCCCTGCCAACATTTCAAACCAGTGGGTGCGCCACCAGAAGGCCAGTTAAAAAAGACTGCCCAAGCCTTGAAGCATGGATGAAACTGGCAAACACAAAATATGGCTTGTATTAGGATTAACTTGTACTGCCTGTCAGATCTGATGTCTGCTGGCTTGCTGGACCTTGTGATCGGGGTGTGGTGCATTTTACAGAATAACTGCCACCAAAAAGAGACTTATTTTTCAAGGGTTTGCAAAGGATACCTTTATTTTAGTAGTAATTTATAAGGGCTCTAATGCATTATACCAAAGAAGTAGCAGGCTCAAACTGGCAGCCACGGTTTCTCTACTCCACACAATAGCATAAAATATATTTTATAACACAACAAATCCTGTTGTATTCAACATACTCTGAATTAGCTCCACCCTAACCAGGTTTAAAAAATTAAATACTTTTTTTAACCCATGTTTAAAGCTTGACATTTTCATGAACCGGATATTTTTTTTTTTTAATGTGGTATCACCATTTCTACATGCCAGTGCTTCTTCAAGCAAACGAACACGAACAAAGCCCCCGTGTATTGTGGTAAAATGATTGAAAGCCACAATGATTTGTTTGCAAAGTTTAAATGCATGTTAATGGTTATGAAAGCTTTAGGGTAACACAGACCTCCGTGTTTCTCAACAATTCAGCGATCTTACAGGTGAGAATTTAAAACACATTCAGGATTATAAGTGTGTAAAGAGCACACATGAAACACTTTAAAACAAAGACGTCTTTTATTGGTTATCAGCTAGCTTGTTTTAAAGAACCACAAAAAAACAGTCCTGATTTTGGCAACGGTTACCTACAGCATACACCAAAATGTATACTGTGCATGTAGTGTTAAGCTTTGATGCACAGCATGGCATCCAGGAGGTTGTCTGTATGTCTGATATGCGCTGTGATGAAACCGTGGCTCTTCAAAAGCAGGCTATATTCAGTTGCGCTCCTCTGTTTCCCCTCGCTCATGCTAAGGGCCTGCAGCAGCCCACGACTGGGGCCCCTTCTGTCTTCATCCAGGAAGATCTCGCTTAGCAGGAGTCCACAGCCTAGCAACATGAAACATAAGCAGACACAGAACATCAGAGAACAGATTTGTACTCCCTTTTCGCTCTTTACATTATGTTTCCACAAAAAAGTATTGCATAAGCAAGGCAGCACTCTGACTTGGCTTTAAGCCTTCGTCTTTTTCAACACTGAGCTCTTTGCAACAGCGGTTCAGAACAAAGACATTGTTAAACCCAAACTAACCAGCACCTATCGTTTTAGCACAGCATGAGAATCAATCGGTCAAATCAGTTTCAAGCATCTGCAGAAAAAGAGCTTTTGAAGAATGAGAATATTATACTCAGCATTAACAATATGCTTTCTGTTTGAAGCGATGTTTGGCTGACATTCACTGTTCAGTAAAGATAAGTACTCATATGAGTGAATATAGCTTTACAAACCTGCTGTGCATGCATCTGCGATTTTACTCAGCAGTATATGCACTTTCTCATCAGGCAGGTCATGAAGAATCCTCGCCAGGATATACAAGTCTGCTTTGGGTAATTCGTCTTTTAAAAAGTCTCCTGATCATAAAGAAAGTGAAAAAAAGCCCTCAAATTAATCACAGATTGAGCGGAATTTGTTGGCATATTTGTCACTCTGTCTAATATGATCCAAACAATCTTTCAGTCACAATTTTCAGTGTCTCAAAACAACTGACCTGCTACAAATGATACCCTGTTGTCTGGGTGCTGTGGATGGAAAAATTCATTCAACTCGACAACAGCAGGTAAGTCAAACACTGTTACAGACAATCCAGGATGAGCTTCGGCGAATTCATAAGCCAAGGCACCGGTGCACCCTGAGACAGTGAATTAAGACAAAAGATGTAGAGCAGTGGTTTCATATTCAGTGACAAGCTGTAACGTTTTGCATTCTTTTCTTACCTCCGAGATCACAGGCTGACTTATAGGTGGAGAGGTCAAATGCCGTTGCTATGGTTTTCCCTGTAATTTTTGCAATGTTGTGCATGGCCTTCATGAATCTCAGTTTGCCTTCCCGACTGCTGGAGGAAGTTTCCTTTAGAGAGAGAAGGTGAGTTTGAATATGCTCTCACCAGCACCGCAGATATATGACACAGAAATCAGAGATAGCCACCTGAAGCATTTGCTTGCTAAAGGCCTTCTCACGCTGGCTGGTGCCCTCCTGCACAGCACTCTCAAGGTGGGAGAAAAGTGGCCACATGGTTTCGTTACAGTGCTGGAGGTAGCCATGCAGTGAACACGGGGCATCTGACCTCAGAAAATCTGTGGCCAGATCTGCGTTCTCATACACTGGCTTTTGGCATGCTAACAACAGAGTGACAGCAAGATATTTCCAAATTAAGTATTAAATGCCTGCTGCTGAAGGCAAGGGAAAAATATCATGATGCAATTAATAAGAGAGCTGGCTAACCTTTCTCTATACTCTTCAACAATCCCAGAGATACACAGGCTTCCAGCAGACATTCGGTCCCCTTTGCAGATGCTTTGATCTCCTGGGCCACCTGTGCTGCATCCAGCCCAGGCCGGCTATGTAGCAGGTCAAACAAACACAACTTGGATGCTGTAAAAAGTGCCTGCAATGTTTTTGGAAAAGTAGAAGGGAATGCAGAAACAAAGTTAGCTTTTTTTCCCCTTTTATGTTGATGTGAGATTGTTGTTAACGAAAAGCATATGCTTCCTGGTTCTTCAAATAGTAACACAAACATTTCTATTCATAGCAAAGTGCATGATTTACTGTATTCCACTACAGCTGCATACCAGTGAGCTACCATCTCAACTAAAAACTATTGTTCTCTAGTTCATTATTTACTTTATTTTCTTTAGAGACAGACAACAAGATCAGCAACAATCTGTGTGCTAAATGTAAAAAAAGTAAACAGAGTTTGCTGATGTTTCCCACATCCAGCTCATAGTTATGGATGAATGAACTGGATTTATACCACGCATTAAATAACACATTATGATTGCCTGTAAAGGTTTGATAACCATAACTTAAGGTGTTATTGTGATCACTTTTTCTATTTTTTCACATTTTACCACAATCATTCAGAATATTCAGGACTTAGAAAGCCTCGCTTGATTTGATAGGCGTAAGCCAAAGCAGTTCAGGACCTGAGAGGAACTTCTCCTTTCTACTGACAATGACTTTCACAAACAGATTTAGCAAACACAGCAGTAATCTTCTACTGTGCAGTGCCACCTTCTCAAAGTGGAAACTTGTGAACTTTAGCCTGACAGTCTCGTAAGCAACTAAAGCAACATCTGGGTAAGACAGTCATTTGAAAAGCTGGACTATTCAAACTGAGATTTTTGACAGCAACCACCAAATGTTTATCTGGAAGAAACTAAAATAAGCAGCATTTAATGGAAGAAGAGCAACTTGCCCGCTGTTAAATACAAATATGTGGGTGGAAAGACTGAGATTTAGTGATGTGTGGGAACTGGTACCACAGGAAACACTCTGCACATGTGAATGTATTGCACTACATATCAAACTTTAAATGCAATTGTTCCAGTTTTGTTTACCAAAAGGTTTTTAATTCCCTTCTTTTAACGTCGAAAACCCAGAAATGTGTTTTAGCTCAATATTTTGCACAAACCTGTATTTATTATCTGCTTAAATCTGTGTCCTCAAGATTTGTGGTCACCTTAAGCTTCACAGGCAACTTGCAGGGTACACAGGAAGTCACATAAACGTATCAAGAAATATGTCAGCACATGTCTCTGTGCAAAACCACCGCAGATTGGTTTCACTGATTTGCTTGTATAGAGTGGAAGCTTTATTTTGCAAAAATAGTGAGCTTTGGATGCAGTTAACTCAAGACAACTCAAGGTTTTAAGCTGAGCTACGTTACTCATTACATCTTGTGGAAGCCAACTACACAAAGAACAAACGCATAAAGTTGACATTTTTTCTGTAACAGGTCTTTTACAGAAAGGACTTTTTTTTTTATACAAAGGCACTGATTACCTTTGAGGCTTTGAATCCATCCATCAGTTCACAGATTCGCTCCAAGTCTCCTCTTGTAGGTTCAGTCACCTGCCCTCTCCTTGTTATCGATGGTAATGTTGCATTGTCATGAAGCTTGACCTTCCTGTTGTCTGTATGTTTAGACGTGCTATTGACCAATGTCTGTGAACTTTCACTTTCACTGTCTTCTCTTTTTACCTATGGGAAGATTTTCTATAAATAGTGTCAAAAGGCGACAGATTTTTGTTATAGAGTTATAAAAACAAACCTTAAGGGCAGGACTGGCTGTGGGGGTGATCTGGGTGTGGAGTCTTTGAATGTCACAGGGGCTGCTTGGTCTGCGAACGGATGAGTTGTGGCTGGGCAGAGCTTGTGAGCTGGAGGGGGGCTGGGTGGGTACTGAGATGGGAAGATTGTCGCTGCAGCTTGGAAGGGTAGACGTGCTTTTCAAAGAGGAAGTACAAAAATTGTAAATAAGGTCTAGCTGTTTGCAGAAGTGGTTGAGGGGAAAACCCACAACATTGAGAAAGTCTCCATGGACATACTCGACCAGCATGCCACCCAGAGCCTGAATACCATAGCCACCAGCCTTGTCCCTGAGACACACACAGAAAGGTTTCACTTGTACAAACACATGTAGGCAAAGATCAATAAACACATACTGTAAATGATCAGCTGTTTACTGGATGCATTCTGCAACAGTTTCACACTATTTCTGAACTGAGCAGAATTGTCATAGTTTGCTGACTCGTGTCAAATGGGACAAGGCAAACACAGCTGGAACAAAATCAGGCATCAAAGTCCAAAAAGCAACAAGTTCATGAAACTCACAAGCAGTTAAATGACCTCCATTGATCGAATACTTAGAAAGAGTCAACAATAACTGTTACAAATGTGAAAAGTTAAAAAGATCACACTTACATGGGCTCACCACTATTGATGTACTCCCATAGCATATCTTCTGAGAGATCAGCAAACTTCACTTTAGTTTCTTCGTAGAAATCTACCAGCTGGTAATCGACTTCTTCATCTTGAAGGCAGCATTGAAGAAATGAAAAAAAGAGTCGCAAGACAGAATTGCCCAATAAATGTCTTCTACATATTTATGGCAGAAATGTTTCTCTTACTATTTTTGCTTAAAACATCTGTGCTAGTGATCTGTAATAGGGAACTGCTTCTTTCTGAATTTCTTTCATTTTACAGAAAAATAAAGTACAAGTGTGACAGTTTCTGAGTCTGTACTTACTTTCTTTTTCATGGCAGAGGACAATAGCTACACCAGTGAACACACTGTGCTCTTTACCACTCAAACTGGAAGAGAAAGACAAAATCACCATGATATCTTTTTCCATTTTATGGTTTTTTAATGTTAACTCTGAATGTTTCCCATTGACACAGACCTTGACAGCATCCTATAAGCATCATGTTTGTCCACTGGTTTCTCCAGAATCATGCCATCTACAGTCTGTGAAATAAACAGTTGGCTAGAGTGAATAAAGAAAAACTTTACAGTAGCCATTAAGAAAATGCATTTGCTTTTGTGCTTTTTTCTGTCTTACCACAATTGTGTCAGCCCCAATAACTATATCTGGAGTCTTCAGGTGTTTCTAAAGTAAATCAAGACAAAGTGTTCTCAGTGATGACATCTGACTGAATAAATTCTATTATTTGTCATAAAAAAGTAGCTTATCTTACAAAGGGCATCCTCCTGGCTACCTCCAGGGCCTTTTGCTTGGCTGTCTCAACAGCATACTCATGAGGTGCTTTGAAAAGCCCTTTATCGAGGGTTTCCTTAAACCAGGACGGCACAACCTCGAAACGTAAACCCTGACAGATAAGAGGGCAAAGCAAACAAAACACTTGTTATATTTAATAGGACTTACGCCACTCTTATCAGATTTACCAACCTATGAAAAATCCAGTCAGTATGGGTTTCTTAAATCAATAATCCTTTAAATTAAGTTTAAAGTAGTTCCTTCAGTGAACTAGCTATACATGTTTTTATTTGACATGGCTTTTCTAGCTGTGTCAAATAAATAAATTTGTACCCAATGATTGATTTGAACTCTGTTATTTTTTCTAAATTTTGCTCTGTAAATCTGCTCTCTTAATGTGGATTTGTCTGCTTTTTATACTTTAATACAACTGCTAATTTTTAACCAACACCATAAAACTGCCATGTTTTAAAGAACTTAAAAATCAAATGTCTTCTCCCTTTTTCCTTCTATTTCACCCATTATAATGAACCAGACTACATGCTAGGGATGATGATGAGATGATTTTTTACCTACTAGGGTTTTACACATTTACACTCAGTCCTATTGTGCAAACTCAAACTACATTCTGTGAATATACGGAATAATAAGGAATAACAAGGGAATAATCAGGAAAACGCATACTGCACTGCGGAGAATCTCAAGTCTTCTAGGAGAAGCGCTGGCCAGCACAACCAGTTTACCAGCAAGCTTGGAAATGACTGGGTTCAGCACCATGGTGGCCTTTAGGTCGAACTGCCAACAAGGTGAACAGAGTTAAACATTACAGATGTGTCCTCTGCGGCTCCCTTATATCAGAGCTAATTTTATCATAACATGAAATTAGCTCTGATATTTTTAAAAAAAATATTATTTATGTATTTTACAGGATCCAACTTGTGTTTGTAAACTGTATTTTAAGATTTAAAGAAAGAACAATTCTCGCCTCTGAGCATATATAACACGAGGATGTATTGTGTTCACGCACAATTAACAATGACCTTAAAGAATACAGTGAGCACTTTAGAGAAATCCCCACTCAGTTGCATAAAATCTTAGCAAATAATTTATTGCATAAAGTCAGCAAATAAAGACAACTTCATATTTCAGGAAGCATCGGGCGTAAGTAGCATAGCATTACACAACAGGTATATTTTACACAAGTAAGACATTGACAGCGTTATGAAACTCGACGAACACAGCTCACAACACTAAAGATCTGCTTTAATTACTCTGCTGTTAGCAACACTAATTCATTTGAGCTAACTTGTGCTAGTTTGCGGCGTTTAAAGCTGCGGAGCGAGAAGAAAGAGGAAAAAAATTAACCACGAGTGAACAAAATGTTACTGCAACGTTTGGCGACCAAGTTCACCCCAAAGTGACATGGTTAAAATCTCTCATGTGTTCACTATTATACTATAGTACATGTATATAGCAGCTGTCCTTCTTACCTGTACAACTCGGGGAAACTGACAGCAGGACCCGCCTGCTGCGTCACGACGCATGCGTGATGACGTAAGTGTGACGTAAATGACGTAGGCGTCTCGAAGAAACGCACACCAGTTCCACCAGTAAACTACTGCTACTACTTACGACTACTGCTACTCAGGGCTGGACTGGGACAAAAAAAAAAAAACAGCCTAGGCATTTTGACTAGTGACCGGCCCACCATGGCATTATAGGAAAAGTCATAAAGCCTTTATAATAAACTTAAACCTACACCATCTTCCCAATTCTGGTATTCTAAACAGTACTTAGCAAAAATATAAAACAACCTAATTTATAATTACATATACCCAGAGATGGGCAGTAACGCGTTACTGTAATCTAATTACAGTAAAGTAAGGGATTACTATTGCAAAAACGGTAATTCGATTACCGTTACTTTCCCGTAGGAACGCTGCGTTACTGCGTTACTAAAACCGTGATTTTTTTGCAAGAATGTCTCATGACAGTGACGTAAGCGAGTGCGACGTTTGTGACAACAGCTGTGTGTAGATCAACAATGGATCATATATCGAGTATGGAGAGAGTATGAGCGTACAGCGTTTAAAACGTGGAAGTACTGACCTTACTTTGAGTTTGATTCCATAAAAAGTGACAAAAACATTAGTGTCCATTGTGCGTGGGAAGAAAACTTCTTTTTACACCGAAAAAAACCCTAAACAAGCTCCGAGTGCACAACGATGTAATGGGAAATTCACAGAGAAACTCGCGGATTCTTCACCTGACCGCTGCGCACACCTGCACCAGAGCACACCTCCGCCTACCTCACTCCTGCTTTACAGGTGAAAATAGAGCAACAGGACCGCTAGTCTTTGATTTTATTTATATTCTGCTGTGTTTTACTTGCATCTATTTGAAAGACTGAGTGTAAACACAAAAAATATTTTATTTTATGTGCTGGAACGTGCAGAAAATAGGTTTAAATGTTAAACTACTTTCTTCAAGCCAGAGAATGTTGCATATAATTTAATTTTTGCTTGATGCATAAAGTTAAAAGATTAAAACTGATAAAACAAGTTTAAAAAAAGAGACTTTTCCATTTGATTACATTTTGTATGATGGATTATGCAGAAAAAGTAGAATTGGGCTGACAGATCTATCGCTTTATCACCTATTCAGGTTGTAAATCGTGTTTTTAAAAAGTAGCTAAGTAACTAAGTAATTAATTACTTTTGAAAATAAGTAATCAGTAAAGTAACTGGATTACTTTTTGGGGAAGTAATCAGTAATTAGTTACTGATTACTTTTTTCAAGTAACTTGACCAACACTGCATATACCTAACTAATAGGGTTGCCAACTCCCAGGAAAAAAAGAAAAGAAAAAAAAATAGGGAACCACTCCCCCACCCTCTGCCTCAAGATGCTTAATTGACAAAACCAATTTTAATTGAATGCACATATAAAACAAATGCAAAGAAATCTATTATTTTTCTCCAGTAATCAAATAGATTCAACATCTTTCTTCAACAGAATTGCAGATTGCACAGATGGTACCTTTCCAAAGGAAAGAATACAATCCGGTCCTTAAGTGATGACGCGACGAATCCTACTTCCGGGCCTAAAGTAGTCTGCGTTTAATATGGCTTTTGTGTTGTTAACATGTTTAATGTTATGTATTTTCTTCTATTTAATCTCAAAAAGCTCCTAAAACAGTCAGTGATCACTGTTGACCTCCCTCGGCTTTTATTACCGCTAATCATTTATTTAAGCTCAGTTTTTAAAACCTTAGGATGTAACTACAGCCCAGCCCATGCAGTAGTATATGAATGACTAACCTCGTATTATGGATGGATTATCTCAGTTGTTCTCCTGGCTGAAGTTTGGTCCTTTTACAGCATCCTGCCATGCGATTACATTTGTTCCTGACCACCGAGAACACTCACGTTAACTTAACTTTTATCGAGTGGAAAAAAAGTTAGCTTGTTTATATTATGCTGTGTCGCTAGCGGTCACGTAGCACATCATTATATACCAGCTAGCCAAACTTCAGTAACCCTACAAACGTCACTGCTGTTTAGTTTTCTGTCTTCATTTATGTTGGAAGTGATAGCAGAGCTGTACGTTTTAATTTGTTTCCAAAACCCCGCAGTCAGGACATGCTATATTGTATTTAGATAGAAGCTAGCGAGCTAACTTCCTGCTAACTTCTAACTCCGTTAAATGTCATAAATTCCGTTTTCATGGATGCCTGGATGTTAAATTCAATTGTTACACCTGGTAGAGCAGAACGCTGATCATTTTATTAAAGATGACAGACTTTAGACAGTTTTTCAACTCTCAGTAATGCCATAGTGATCGTTTGATATATGGACCTGCAGCGGAGTTTAGGCCCAGACACGGCTAGTGACGTCAGACTTAACGACCAGATAGGGCTTTGGAGTTGACGTAACGCTGCAATGCATTGTGGGAGCGCGGCGCCATTTGAGAAGGCCACGAATCAAAACAAACACACTGTGTTGGAAGGACGACTTCCAGAACCATGCTCAAAATCAGCTCAAAAGTCAAAGGACTGTATCGAGACAGATTGCGCCCGGACGCCAAGAGACGGTACTTGGAAAAAATAGCGTGCACTGGTAATGTGGACCCGTATGAAATACGGCAGTGGAGTAGAAACCCTGAAGACCTACCGCCATTGTCCTACCCTGATACCTTCTCGTACCTTTTTTGTGGAGTCAGTGCATACACCGCGAATCATTTTCGGAATTATAAATCCCTGGAGGCGCACATCTAATTCACAAACGGTTGGGTACAAGAGTTGGCCGCTTTTGAGCCTCCACGTTGTGAGTACGTTGACCATATGACCAAGATACAGCCAGAGGTTGCACATAACATTGACTTCTCCTCAGCAGCTGCCCCAAAAATTCCTCTAGAAGAAAAGATAAACACACCGTCCGAAAAAAAAGGCAAATTCCACTCACTACTCTGGAGAAGTTGTCACCGATAAGCTACTCCATAAACAGAACACAGTTCTGCTGCATCACACATTAAGATGTTTGTTCTAATTTTCTATGACCTCAGCGCATTGAAATTAAAACTAAAAGCCTATAAAGAGCAATATGAATTTCTTTAGAATTTGAATGAAAATGTCGGGAGCACACCAACAAAAAATGATGGCAGAGAACTCGATATCAGCTCATCTCACCGCTGCCAACCAAGCCTGATGTTCACGTTTGGTAACATCAGATACATGAGATCCCTCATGTTGCTTTCAGGAGGGGAAACGATAAAAAGAGAGCCCATTTTCCAGCTTATTCCCTTCTCGATCGTGCGATCTAACATTGCAACCGACAACATAGCAAGTACGAGCCATAGCTGATGTTCCCGTGTGCTTTCGCCCCTGTAGCCCTTTGTTTGGCCTACTAAGATGGCGGCTCGACCAAAAATCGTGGCCACGCCCCCTCCCGTGACATCACGCTCCAAAGCCCTATAACTTACTAGGGTATATGCTAACCTTAATACTTACTGAATACAATAATGGATTTTTATACATTTTAAATCAGATGAAAACTTTGGTTGTAAGATTCAGATAAATATTTAATAAAAGCTAGACATAAGAATAAGAAAGAAAAGTATTTCTTTGTGCCCCCCTTTCCCTGTTAATGCCCTACCTGCCCCCCTGGCAAAACTTTGCTAGACCCGTCCCTGCACAGTTACCAGCTGTCAGCTACAAAGGATCCTGGTGTTATTTGTCTCTCAGCAACAGTTCATAACTTCCCTTCAACCTAAAATGTAAACCTGTTTCTCCATCACCTGTTCATCTGTGATGATTCAGTAAGGACATCTCCTGGTTTCATCTTCATGTTTCCCTCTCACCACATATCCAAACAGACATCATGACCAGCAGCTTTTATAGCTGTGGCTCCAGCAAACATCAGCTGATACTAGAAATTAATATTAAATAAATGCTAGCAACAGCTGATCAAGCTTCAACGTGCTGCTGTTGTTTAATGCGACCTCCGCTGGTTTCCTCTTTCTGGCGCAGAGAGAAAAGCTGATCACTGATCAGTTTCATGATTGAATTAGTAACTTTCTAGCTGAAGTAGTACGGGACAAATCGCGTTCCTTCTCACCTCAACTTTAAAGTTCGACCTCCTCGGCTGTAATTGGTCCAGCCCAGAGTCGATCATGACCAACTGGCCAATCCACCACCATTCATTTATACCATTAAAAAAAAAGAAAAGAAATAAAACCCCATCGGCCCATTAAAACGAAAAATCAGGAGCGGCCAGTCCAGCCTTGCTACTACTAATAATAAAAGAAGTAATAGTAATAATAATAACAATTTTATTTATATTATGGAAGAAACTGAGACACACATGTGTATGTATATATATATATATATATATATATATATATATATATATATATATATATATACATATATATATATATATACATATATATATATATACACACACACACACACACACACACACACACGTGTGTCTATATATATATACATAGACACACGTGTGTGTATATATATACACACACAGTACAGAGAGAAGGTATTTAAAAAAAATAATGAGATACATTGTTACAAAGTCAAAAACAGTGCGGCTCATACAACATATTTGATTTATGCTACATAATTGCACATGCTACATATATTCTAAAAACAACTGTTATATGAATGTTTGTTAAAATATAGATATATACATATAAACTACATCATTAAAACTACCTGCATAAGATTGTGTAGATCCCTATCAGTCAGCCAAACCACTTCTGATGCAGTGGCACAAGGACAAGGGACCCCTGGGGTGTCCTGTGGGTTGTGGCACCAGGCTTTTGCCAGAAACTCTTTGTGCCCGAGTGATTGTGGGGGTCTGTCTTTTGTGGATTGGGATTATTCCAGCTCATGATCAGATTTCTGTCTGGCTTGGAAAATCCACTTAACAAATCCTGCATTTGTTAAAGTCAGATCAGAAATAATAAGGGGAAACAGGGTTTTCCACCTATGACAAATGTGCTTTGTAATGAGGTGATGGATTCTTTAAAATAAATAGAAAGCTAATGCAGGGATGATAACTAGTTACCCAAGACACACAGCTGCTCTTCATGTTCATTTATTCTGTTATACACACACACAAAGAAAAAACAAACAAAAAAACCCCAACTGGCACAAATGATTTTGAGATTTGACTCAAGACAAAGAGCTTCTCTGACTCAGAGTAACCCGCTCTGACTTCCTTTCTGAAGTCTTTCTTCCCCTTTGACCCATTCTCGCTCTATGCTGTGGTGATTGTGGTTTCAAAAACACCTTTCTCTGTGCTCATTCTTGACCTCACTGCGCAGAGTACAACGTCTCTTTATTTTCCATCTTCATTGAATCTCCACTGCTCAAACTCTGCAGATGTATTATCTCTCTCAGCTTTTGTCTGAAGTCCTTACATGCAAAGTAGTAAATGAATGGGTCGAGGCAGCTATTTAGACAGCTGAAGCACAGAGACAGCTTGTAGGCTGTGTAGATAGACTTCTTATAGTAGAGTCTCAGCACGCTATGTATCAGCAGGAGGATGTTGTTTGGACCAAAGCAGAATGTGAAGACTAAGAGAACAATGACTGCCAGACGGATTGCTCTCTTTTTCTGGGATGTCTTTGAATCACTGGCCAGCTTGCGTATGACACTGATGTAGCAGAATGATGTCACACAGAACGGAAAGAGAAAGAGAACGAAGACCATGCTGAAGAGGAAGGCTGCCCAGGCCGCCATGGATGGAAGCATTTCTGTCTTCAGTATATCAAAACAGGTTGTAATGTTAAGCTGAGGAACGCGATAGGTCAGGTCTGTCGTCATCAGTGGATACAGAGTGCTCAGGACCAAACCCCACATGACGAAGCAGCTGATAAAAGCGATCAGTCTCTTCTTCCTGATCCGCCTGAACAGCATGGGCCTGACAATGCCCAGATAGCGGTCGATACCGATGGCCATCATTGTAAGGATGGAGCAGTACATATTGGAGTAGAAAACGAGGGTCACAAAACTGTAAATGGGAAGAAAGAAAAAACGTTTTCTGTTTAATTGCTGGCTGAAGTAAAAAAATAATCAGTAACAGGTTCAGGAAAATGAAGTGAATCTCGACTACACTTTCGTATATTTTCTATTTAAAGATGTGACTACTTTCACTGTCATAGCATCAAGACTGTCACGCTCTGTCTCCCTTGAAATATCTGTATAAAATCAGTGTAATAGAAGAAAAGCTGTGGCACATGTATATATATACCTTGATATATCTATATAACTTTGTTGTCTTCAACGCAAGTTTTTTCTGCAGATTAATCAATAATCCCCCTGTCCCATTAATGTCCGAGTTTAATAAAAAGTACCTGCACATGTTTGGTCCCAGATTCCATTGATATCCTTGGAGCTGGTAGGAGATCTGAAAGGGCAGAGCAGCACCGAGAGCCATGTCGGTAAGGGTAAGATTTATCATGAAGATGATGGAAGGAGACTTGGGAGAGGTACGGAAGAGGAGAAGCCACATGGACAAGCCATTTCCCACCAAGTTAATGCCGGTGATGAATATGTACAAAATAGAGATAGAGATGGCGGCGCCAGAATTCTGCAGAAAGTTTATCGTGGCGTTGTCTAGTTTGCTGGAATTCACCTTCATGTTTGAAAGCGAGCGGTCTCTCGTCACCTGTGTGCAAGGGTTCAGAAAAGCCTTGTGAGGTTCACAGAAGACAAGTCAGTTTTTTCACAATATACTGGTGGAAGTAAAGAAATGTTATTTACACTCTAAAAATATATATGTTGGATTTACCTAAACAAGCATGCACACCAATCGCTTAATAAAAAAAGAAATAAAAAATCAAGCAGCTGAAAGTAGCCTCTAATATTACAACGGCAAGTCAGAAATCTTTTTTTAATTTTGAGTGTGAAATATTTACATTTGAGTAAGTCATGTAAATTTAATGTACCCGGCCAAAGTAACCAAGCTTAATTAATGACTCCATTTCACCATTCCTTTGTGCTGTACCCTGTTTGGTTACATGATAACAGCTTTTTGTTAACATCTGAACAGCAGCCATGGATGAGCACACCGAATGGATAAACACCGACACTGCTCTCGCCCACACAAGCATTGGAAACCACATCACTTGTTCCCAACAATGAAAGTGTAAACACAATCTTAACTCAAATGAAAATCACAGCACAACTAAAAAAAGAGAAAAGAAATAAATCAGTGCAGAACTGTCCTGGTGACAAAAGTGTCAAAATCAACTAAACTTAGCACTAGTGTAACATTGCATACACAATTTAAAGTACAGTTGGAGGGATTGTTTGCACTGACAGCTTGCAGCACATCTTGATGTCCTGCATTTCTCATACATCAATATAAATGACTGAGGGAAGAAAAAAACCCTCTGTCTGAAGTGCTGTTACAAACAGTATTTTGCTGCAGAAACACGAATGATTGATCTCAAGGTGTGAAACAAATACCTTTGCCCTTATTCCAGGAATCTATTTCTGTGTTGATGTTCGCGTGCGAGCAGCACATGTGTCGGGTGGAGTTTTCACACAGGAAAAAGGTATGCATGATTTGTGGTGCAGAGTGCCAACTGTTGCTATGGCTTATTTTTTTCAATCTTGTGAAATGCTCTGGGGAGCTGATTTGTAACCTGTAGCAAACAATATCCTTAAAAGGCTTAAAACCGTAAACTGAAACTGCGAGACGATGAACGCTACAGCAAAAGCAGTGAATACAAGCACTTTTTCCTCACGCGCCATGGCCCGCATGGCAATCGTGGTGAACAAAGTTACCACATTACAAAGAAAGGTGAAATCTACAGACCACCAACTTTGAGTCATTGAAAGTTTCTTTCAGTTTTAAGCCATGGGAATTACGTTATTACTTCATCGCTGTTACTGTTAGTGACGACAACACCATTTTGGTAACTTACCCTTTTTCATTTCCTGAAAACTATTTCTCATACCACTATAAAGGCACATTTTTACTAATGTGTTCTTCAGAATTATATTTTAACATTACATAAACTCACTCACATTGCCTCTCATGAAATTTGTTCAAACTGTTGTCGCCTCAACGCTGTCGTAATCGTTTCCTTTTTTAACTTTTAACTAAAGCACATGTATTTAAAAAAACAAAAAAACAAAACATCATGTTGAATCTACTATTAGTGAAAAGGTAAAAATGAATACAAACCATCTAAAATAATAACAATAACAACTGGGCTCGTCTTTATTCAGTAACACACTGGGAAATAATGCGTATTGTATACAAGAGCTGAGAACTCACCTTTGCGAACACACGCTGAAGCCACAAGTTGGCATCTGAGTGTCAGTTATAGATGGGTTACAGATATTGTGACTAAGAAAGGCTGCTGAGGAAATGGGGGTTTGAACTTACGGTGCCAGAATTGCAGGAAATGGATCATGTGACAATCTTTATCCTACCAACTGCACTAACGGCCACCCATTAGATTCAGTCTTGGAAATTACTTGCAACAAGGCAGACATGTGTGACTCACCTCAAGCTTATGAGCACACGTTTACTTGCCACGTTCCCCCACATGCTCGTCTTATTCCTTCCCATGTTCGCCATAATAACTTCAGCTATGGCGCTCCTGTGTAATCGGTTATTTAGTAAAACATTGTGTGACCGAACTCTACTGAGAGCTTCTAAGAAATGAGACTGGAAATGTAAAAACCCACTATGTTTGTGTACAGATTTATAGTAAACTTCTTAAAGTCTTTGGGAGTTCCCAGAGTGTCATAGTGTCTCTTTCGCTTTTGCTCATTAAGTGAGATTATAAAGAAGAGAGAAGGCATAAAGTAAAACCTGTGACATGTATGCCAGTGTGTGGCGAGGAGGAGGAGGGGGGATAAATTTGAACAAAAACTGAGCAAAAATAACAAAGTTTAAGGACTAAAGACTATAAAGAGGGATCGTGAGAGAGTTTTTAGGTCTGAGGAAATACCAACTGCCACCTTCAACACCTATATGAAAGTGTGAACATATACCCACGAATGTGATATTACAGTTGTTAAGAGTCTTGTGAGTGAGAATGCATGTTTTTCGCACATGTACATGTGTGCTCTTATTCTGCTGGTTTCCTGTTGATTATGATACTTCTGCTTTATCTGGGGGAAAGATGACAAACTGTGTCTGTGAGGATATTCTGAAGAAAGAGCAAAAACAAAATGCATGAGCAACTTTTCTTCAATGTCACTTGCGACCCAGCCTTCAACAGTCTCACTTCACCAACTTTACTCTTCCTGCAACGACCGAATACCAACTATATTCATATGCAAACAGTAATGACTCATAACTAGCAACTGTTAATGCATATTATGCACAGGTAAATCTGGCTTCACCCAAACTGTTAGACAACCACACTAACAGAAAAAATTAACGGTTTAGTCTTTTTATTTTATCACACTTATGGAAAATTAAAGCAACAACAAAATGATCCAAGAGGTATTACATGTTTAAACACTGTCAGTTTCCATGTTGGGACACGTGCAAAAACAAAAACAAAAATATAAGGCTTTTTAAATGAATATTTGTAGCTTCCCCATTACATTTAGTTGATGGCTTTATTAGAAAACCATGCAAAGAGCATAAAAAATTAATAGTGGTCACCCATTGGTGCCATACTTTGCAATTTTACGTAATTTATTTATAGGAAATACTTTATAGAAATGTAGAGAATGTGTTCTTCCTGGCTCCTGGGTGATCAAGTACAAAGCTTGGCTCACACGCAAAAACAGGATCTCTGTTGTAGAGACAGAGACGCCTGAAAAATAGGATGGACCAAATTTAAGACACGCAAGTAAAATGGAACATTTCCCCTCATTCGCTCGCTTTTACACACAACAACACACACAAAATTTCCTGCCTGGCATTGTTTACATCCATTTTCTATACGTTCTAGTTGCAATATTCTTAGTTTACATAAAATCTATAAGAGCATTATAAAATATACATGATCTGAGAACTATAGAGGATGCAGAGGATGAGGCAATGGTCTCACAAGTAAACTACTGATGGATGCTGCCAATTAGCTGCCTCCCACAGGGATCACACTTCAATATTATCACTACACAGAATGACACATAACTGGCTCAAGTGCTGATGAAGTTGAAAGTAGCTAGCAGAGCAGTTTCAGTAGCAGCTATAGCGCCAATCTCTGAATGAGAACACAGGAAGAGCAGGGCATAAAACAAAAAAAGATTTGTTTCACTGTTGTGCTATCATTCTGGTATTCTTTCCTCCAAGTCTTCATGCTCGAGCAGGCAAAAAAACCCCAAAACAGAATCCTGACCAACACCCAAATCTCTGAATTTCATCACACCTAACACACAGAAAAATTACTACTAGGCTGCTTTTGAAGTGATTTTTCTTTCTCAGCGGGGTATACTCATCTTGAAAGCTCAGTGATAACCAGTCGAATCTGTCACCACCAACTTAGGTGAAGGATGAATAATTAACTCGTTTTTACCCCTTAAAGCGTCCACACTGCTCACTGCTCATCTTTACTTTTCTCAAAACCTTTCTCCAGCCCCGTTGCCATGGTCGCAACCTCATAACAGTGCTCCGTCCTGGATTCAGGCGAGTGGCCCACAGGGATGCAGTCGTAGCCTTTGCCTGCCGAGCTCATGCGCTTCCGGTTGCGTGCACCTGGCTGATAGAGCTGCATGGCTGGACGGTCCTGCAGGGAGAAAAGAGCGCAGGGACATGGGAGATACGCTATATAGTAGCAACTTGATTACACTGAGCCTACCTACTATGTGTGGTTACTTGCAATTTGTGATTACAATAGTGCACACTATGGGTGATTGCAGTAACTATCTCCAAGGTTAAATACCATTCATTCAATTTCTAAAAGGGATCTGCTTATTCATACACAACAAAGCAAGTTCACAGTTCTTTTGGGTGAAACTGCTGCATATAAAGCTCTACTGAAGTGTGTGAATGTGTGTGTGAATGGGTGGATGACTAGATATGTAAAGCGCTTTGGGGTCCTTAGGGACTTGTAAAGCGCTATATAAATACAGGCCATTTACCATTTACTGAAGTATTTTGTGATTCCAGTGGGAGTTGCACAGAATCTGGTAAATTGCTTCAAATAATAGGGTATTAAAAATTGTTATTTTGGGGGTTGAAAACCATGTGGCTGAAAAAGAACAAAAGCAAACAAAAATAAGTAGTGAATTTACAGCTGCTGGCATCATCTCTGCTTGAAGCCTGAGGCTACACTAACTGACACCTAGCTCTAAACACAAATGAAGCTGTGAAACTGACAGCCTTCAAACAACAGTGTGGGTTTCACAGGTCTGAGAGTCTGGCAGGAGCAAAAAAAAAAGTTGAAAAACCCACTGATGATATCTTTGTTTATGATGCATTTAATAGTGTTTTCACAGGCCTGCTTGGAAGAAACATAAGCTGGCCTACTATCAGATGGAGACAGTCACACATAAATCAATATCTGAAACAAGTCTACACAGATGAACAAATTAGTGATGAAACAATCAGCGATCGCCTTCTCCCCATTCTCATGCTCACCTTCTCGCTCACCTTGTTTCGGAGGCGTTCCTTCCTGTTACCCAGGTCCTCTCTCTCCTCCTTTCCTATCTTGTCTCCACTGTCAGGACAGTAGGAATAGCCATGATGGTGTCCTTCTTTCTTTGCTCGGTCCTGGCAGTAGCCCTTCCCCCATTTGGTCTCATCCTTCCGCCGCATGAACTTGTCAAACTCATAGTGATGCCTCTGTCGTTTCCTCTCTTCATCTTTCCCACGGTGATCCTTATCTCTCTGCCTGCGCCCATGCTGTTCTCGCTGCTCCTTGTCACTCTCAGGCTGACCTCTAGTGGTCAGAATATAGATTGCAGAAACACCAGGTTAGACACCAGGATGCTAGTTGCAAAAGATTTGCATTATAAGACATCATGGAAGGTTTTTAAAAGTATTTTTTGGTTTTTCTGCAATACAATTTGTAATTATTAACTGTATATTAATGCTACAAAGATCAATGATTGTCCTTTAGAATACATAAAATATTGCGGCTAATATGTTATGTTAAATGCAATCAAAATATTTACGGTATTGATTTATGTTTTGGTACATATATATGTCTGAAAACTGTCCATAGGGGTGCCGTATTTTAACTAGTAGTGATCTAATTCTGTCAGCCAAAATCAAAACCAGTCAACATGTCTGAATGATTTCACAGTCCTTACTTGTCTTTGGGGTCCTTTGACTTTATTTGTCCTCCAGTTTTCTCCCATTTGCCTCTGTCTGTCTCTCCAGTGTCACTCTTGTCCTTCATTCGGTCTGAATCCACATCATCATCCCGGTCACTTTTCTTAAGGAGCTGAAGGAGCACAAATAATACAGAAAAAACTCCATGTCTACACGCCACTGCATGATCTAAACAACAATGGTTATTTAATGAGATTTTTATGCTGACTGGCTACCTTAATTTTAATGTCTTTGTCAGACAATTTCTTCTGCTTTTCTGCCTCTTTTCGCTTGCGTCTCTCCTCCTCCCGCCGCTTTCTCTTTTCCTCCTCCCTTTGCCGCTTCTTTTCAAGCTCTCTTCTTCTTCTCTCCTCTCTCTTCTCCTCTCTTATTCTCTGTCGAGGAAGATGGGACAGCTTGAAATAGATGTTTCACATTTCAAAAACACTTTGGAGATAGCTTCGCCTTCCTACCTGTTTCTCAATTTTCTTATTTTTGATGTACTCCAGCAGCGGTGTCGTCCGTTTGGCTAAAATCAAGAAACAATAGAATCAGTTAATCAATATATAAAAATCTGTGGTACGCTATTAGTAGGCAGATGGACACATGAAGATATTTTACTGTACCTATGAGCTCTCTGGTCTTGGCCTCTATCTCTCCTAGCAGTGTCTCAGGGTTGGCCATAGACTTCTCCTCGTCACAGGAGTAATTCTCCAAGAACCGCTTATATTCTGGATCTGACCCAGAATGGAACAGATACTAAATTAACAAGTTCTGACCTAAATGTGTCCTATTTAAACACTTTTGATTCTCTGAACATCCTAAACCCATGTAAGAATGACAAACTGTATTTAGGACAGCTTTAGAGCAGGACAGACTCTAATGTATTTTACCTTCTTCAATGCTCCCAGCTTTGGCATCTTTTTTCTTTAGCTTCTTCTTCGAAATCTTTTGAAAGGGAGCAAACTCTACGACTGCAGGATACTCTTGGCCTGAATAAATATTGAAACAGAAAGCAGCCCATCACTGACAGACTAGCTATCAGATAGTAACAATGGCAACAAAAGTTTTAAAGTGACCTCTTTGCCCATAAAGATTATCCTGTAACCGTAAAGCAAACATGCTTTTATTTGCATTTAACATAGCAGGATAATGTGGCCCTGTGTGCCAACAGTGATGCAGTGACAATAAAGTTAAAATGTGTTAAAAGCAGGCAAGAAGTACCTTTGTTGTCTATGAAGACATAGCCATCAAATCGGTCCCTAAACAGCAGGATATCCTCAGGGTTTTTAAAATTGATATACGCTCTGGAGAACAGGTGGGGGTACAGACTGTGAAGAGAAAATGGCATCCCAAAATTTCATAATTACATTTGTAAGAAAACAGAACTTTTAATCACCTAGTTCAGAAAATATTGATACCTTTGATCTGCTGGGAAAAACTCAAAGTAGTCATAAGATGGAAGTGGACTCAATTGCTCTTCTAGCTGCTCCTTTGACAGGTTGGGTGGGAGCCTTCGAATCACCACCTATAAGCATGTTTGCATGTTTGTTATTTTTATTTAACATTTGTTTTACACAGAAATACAGTAAGATAAATAAATCCATCAACTTTACAAAGGCACAACATATACATACCCCAAAAACCCCCTCCATATAAACTCATGTTGTTCAAAACTTGACACCAAAGAGCTACTTGAGGCAAATGCGCAGTCATTGAAACTATGAAAATATTAACTCAACAAAGAATTTAAACAGGCTCAAACACGATATAGCGATGTAATAAAACATTAGCAGTGATGGGAGCCAACACACTAAACAATTACTGAGTGTCTGCTGCAGCAATTCTTACATTCAAAGAACACGGGAATGATATTAAGGCCTAAAAGTGGGGTTACTGGGCATGCATGCTGAAAACAAGAAGTGTATCGGAGACAGTTTTGAGAATCGCCAGCAGTCGTATTCTGCATTCCGTTGAACGTTACATGGGAATGTCATCATAAAATACCAACGTGAAGAGTCGTTACATGAAATGAAATCAGACTTAAACGTGACATGTAAGCTGAGAGGAGGCTGTAAGTGGGTGAATCCACGGGATCGTCGTGAATCCACTGCCTCAAACTCTCGTCGCTGTCCGCGGTGCTGAAACGATCCCTCCGCGTCTCCTCCATGACGGCCCCCCCCAAGCAGCGTAAACAATGCGACACGGTTCAAAAGCTCAGCTACCCACCTTTGTAAACACCTCTTTCTTCTCTTCTTTCTGCTTAGGGTTGCCGGAAGTGTTTTCCTGCTCTCTTGGGATGTCCCTAAACTGTATCTCGACGACGCTTTTCTCCTTGCCCACGGTCATCTGGTCCTTTTCAGACCGCATCTCTCTCCATCTCCCTTCTCTTCGCCCGCGTTAAGCCACCGAGTGCTCGCGAGAATACAGTGATGTCGCGAGCGGACAGAGGCTGGAAAAGACAGCTTTGATATCCCGAAGGCCGAAAGAACAGGCGGCAAACTATTTAATCAACAAACATTGTTATCGCTTTTATAGCCTTTTTGGAGTCTCTCTCTCTGTTTTTAAGCGGTTTTATGGTATGAAGTTTACGTAGTTTCCCTGTATGGAGCTGTTGTTCTAGCTTGGTCAACAACTGAAAGAAAAGAAAAGAAAATTTAAAAACTAAAATAAAAAAAAAGCAAAACAACTAAAATAATAGAAATAAACAATTTTATAAATAAACAAGGGAAACTATCCACTTGGTTGAAAAACGCATTTATTTAGTTTAAGCATCCACAACGGTCTTTAATCAGTACCGAAAAGTACGTAAGAAACAGTTCTTGCAATAATTACACACTCCCACTCACGCAGTGTGTATGTAACTCTATAAGACAGGCTCTTTCGGTGTCACTGTGAGGATCCCGAGGTGGGCTTCATGTCGCACTGACTCGCAGACGATGAGCTGCCCGCAAAACTCCCACGATTCATGGCAGGAAGACTGGCTCGCTGACCGCCCGTGGATGTCTCGACAGGGAACTGCAAAAAGGTCAACAAAGCCATCTCTTCACATCGGACTCGGCATGGATGTGCACACGGCAAACTGGCGAATTTGTCCACAGTGGAATAAACCTCACACTTTTTCAAACCTATTTTTATAAACAAGTACTTTTATTCTTTCCAAGTACAAACAAGTTTTTTTCTTTAACTCAGCACTGAACTTAGGTTGGCAGCACACTCACT
Source organism: Mchenga conophoros (assembly GCF_057382185.1). Classification (NCBI taxonomy): domain Eukaryota; kingdom Metazoa; phylum Chordata; class Actinopteri; order Cichliformes; family Cichlidae; genus Mchenga; species Mchenga conophoros. Next base: position 16,054,329 of record NC_140541.1, read on the forward strand.
ACTTAGGAAGGTTTCCTTGCTGCTTCTGGTCTCTGCACACAGCCGAGGTCCCTCTGGTGTCGACTCTGAGCTCTTCATGCTGGGGACAAAAGTGGAGCAGGTGTCCAAGTCCCGGTGTTGTGCCAAAAAGTGATTGTCTGCCAAAAACTGATTTCCGGTATTTGCCAAAAACTGATTGCTCGTATTTAAACTGCTATAAGTAACTTGATGGCCTATAATATGTGAAACATATGTCAAATGCATCCCTCATGGATGACACAAAGTCATATTGAGCCACAAACAACATTCGTGTAACAAGGTAGAAGCCGCAATCAGTTTTTGGCAGTGACTTTTATAGAACCTTTATTTATGCAGTTAAAAAAAAATCTCATTAACATTAAAAATGTCTTTTGTAAGAGTAAGACAGCAGAAATGGCAGCAAATATTACAATAGTTCAGTAAAAATATTGTAAGTGGGGGAAAAGGACCGGATTGGTTATAATGTGAGTACAATAACACAGAGTTATAAAGATACTTGAAAAAACAGATAATCTTTTAATTCTATATATAACCCCTTTGTAAACGCTGTTCACCGAAGTCTATTTACCAACATACGTAAAGATATTACACATAAAAAATACACGGAAACATTGGAAATCACTTTTTGGCAGGCAATCACTTTTTGGCACAACACCGGCAGACCTTATCGTGGGTGTAAATGCCGGTTGACTTAGTTGGAGTGCAGCCCATCTCTCCACGCTCTCCATTGAACAGAAGGACCCCACGGTAAATAGCACAACCCTATCTGTCCTGTGGCTCTCAGAGAAGCGATGGAGACAAGTTCGGTGTTTTCACTGGAGCTCAGAGATCCCACCCCTCTCCTTAACTGGAATAAGACACGTGAGTGGCTGCTCAATGCTGCAGGTTAGTTCAATGCTGTTGATCTGCAGCAGATTCCTGCCTTTCCAATCAGCTTTTTAAAAGTTTTAAACACTTCTCACCCACAATGGTTTTTGTTTTTTTTTATTCCACAGAGCTAAATATATATATGGAGAAAACAAAAGCTGTTGCTTTTTAGAGAAGTTACTAGAAAAACAAGCCAAATGTTTCCTACTTCTAATTTTGTGATACCAGGTTTCATTTTGTCCCTACTGTTTGCAAACACCACCATTCTCAGCTGTGAATGACGAGGTGTCAAAACCCACACAATAAAATGTGTTTTGTTCCTTCAAATCTCTCTGTTTAGTGGTTCAGTTGAACACATTTATGAGCAAACAAATTTTCGTGTTAAGTTGCAAAGAACTCTTTCAACCACCAAACGTATAATCTACAACATTTCAGCTTTGACAACTTAGTAAACAAATGTGTAGAAAAAGAAAAATATTTAAAAACTTCTCATTATTATTCACCGAACCAACTGTGTTTAGTAGATTTTTGAAATCAATAGTAATAATTAAAAAAAGAAATGATTAGGTGTTATTCAACATTTCTTTATTTCAAGATAAATGCATTGTTTCTTGAAAGAATAATCAAAACGCTTTCCCCCACCAAAAACGGCTTGTTGTTAGCTGGCTCTTTATTCAAGTTGAAAATCCACAGGTTAAGCATTGGGGGTGGGGGCGCTGCCACAGGAACTGTAGTCTTTAATTTATGACGTGAGGCGTGTGGCTTCTTTCCCCTATTCATTCAAGTGTCATAGGAACACATGATCCCAGTGTCTTAACCCAAGGTCCAGTGCTGTGCCTTTGCTAGGCCACGTACTAAGCACCTTAACCAAGGTATTCCCCTTTTAAAGTGCATTCATGCAAACATAATATGCAATACAGCAGGTGCCGTATCAGATTTAATCTATACTTACTCATGTTAATAATGTTCACAACTGCCTCTTCTGTGTTTTGCTGCTTAGAGAAACAACAATACTATGCACAAGACGGGGAAACCTCAGGAAGCCTTTGGTAAAGAGCAGGTGCTAAGGTTTTGTGTTGTCCTTGGGCATGGATATGTGAACCTATGCCACCCTGTTGCCACGACAGTTCCACCTCGTGGCAGAGATCACGTGCTGGTGTCTGATAGGGTGTCTAACATCACGTCGCTCTCGTACATGTCACACTCCAGGGTTAACGAGAGCCGAAGCGGCGTCTCCAGCATCATCTTGTCCTGATTTGGGATAGGCGTTTCCAAAGACATGATGCTAGTGTCTTCCAATCTCGGAGTGGCTAGAAGGTCATCAGGCTCTGAGGTGTTCAGCATCTTCATCAGCGCTGGAGTGTTCAAGTTGCCTCGCACCTTATCGTTGATGTCTGTGCCTTAGCAGAAACAAACAGGAAGACTTCATTTTCTGAGGCAGATATCACTCATGTAATTACAATTACGCAGACTTAAAAGGACAGTTAAAGCCCAAATCTATTTTTTTATAATTACCCCTTTAGTCTATAGTGCTATTAATATATTGCTGCAGATAGCTTTGGATTTCAGTGGAGAATATTAGAGAAGATTATGCTTTTCCTGAGAAAGTCTTTTTGCAACCACAGCTAGCCTCCAGACCCTTTTATTGTCTATGGTGGCATCACAAATACAAGGTTCCTAAGAAGGTGCCTAATCTCACACAAAGGAAATACCCTTTTAGATAATAAAAAAAGGTGACTATGAATATTTTTTACAGCTAAATTCTTTAACAATTTACTTTATATGAGACATAAGAAATGTGAAAATATTTTCCAAAATTGAAACCAACCTATATATGCATCAGTGTCACCGATGTACATCTCGATACAGTGGCCAAGCATCGTCACAGAGAAAGTGTCATCCCTTTTCAGTCCCAGTGCCTGCCAAAGAAAGACAAAAACCCCCCAACAAACTACTTTAACCCTTTTTTTTAAATGATAAAAACAGATTGTTTTGACTATGTTTTATGTGCTAATAATACAATTATGTGATTTTAATGGCTGCTAGTATTCTGGACAGCACCCTCAACAACAAATAAAGAATTAAAATGAACGTTTCAAGAGCTAAAATAAGAATTAAAACCAAACATTGATCAAAGTCATGCATTATATCTGTGGCTTAAAAACCCCCAAAACAAAGTCACTGCTAAATCAAAAATACCTCTCTGCATTGGGCAATATTATATTTTTTAAGATGCAACTATAATATAGCTACTTTATCTTATTAACTTGTGATAGAAGTCAAATTTTTGGAGCCAAGTCATTTTATATTTTAAGTGAACCTGTACGATATCTAGACGGTGTATAGTTTATGTCAGATTATTCTTGTGTACTTTTTTTGGTGTACGTGTTTGGTTAACTAAAAAAATATAAAATAAAATCTCATAGGCTATACATTATTCCTTCTTTCCTACTAAAAATGCTACCTAAAATACCAGTAACACAGTAATCTTATGAGAGATTCATTTTAGTAACTTTGTTTCAGACTGTTAAGAACCCACAGGAACTCCAACTCCCTGTGAGTGCCTCTTACTAAAAGACAAACAAGGAACAAAACCAACGGATCCCTTTAAAGTTTACCGTGTGGAAGTAGTCAATAGCACTTTCAAAGTCACCCATGAGGCTGTGCACGTATCCTATCGCAGCATAGGTGGAGGCGTGCTGAGGGATCAACACCAGAGCTTGACGGTGGTACTCCAGAGCCTGGTCGTACTTTCTAAGGAAACAAACACAGCAACATGCAAAGCTGTTACTCACTGAGTGAGCCAAACATCATCAGCAGGCTTTACATGTCATAAATAGTGCATTTAAAATGATTACAAAACTTTCCATTTCTATGTTTGCTGATGGAATAACAACAGCTATATAATTTTCCAATTTATATGTAGCGAAATTAATCAGTAACTATAAAATCAACTTTGAGTGTATCATGTACCATGGCAATGAGACATAACACAGTCTGCAAATACAGTCTTGATGTAATTAAGTAGTACTTACTTCAGTTTCCGACATACATGACCTAAGTTGTTTAACAGAGGCTCCCACTTGTCCACAGTAACCTTTAATTAAAAAAACAAAATTACAAAAATATTGCAAAGACTTAAGTTTTCAAGACATGGATCACATTGATGGTATCAGTTAAAACAATCAGCTGTTACCTCATTCCCTATGGCTTTGATCTTCTCCAGTGCATCAAGAAACAACTTCTCTGCTGTCTTCCAGCTGAAACAGCAAAAATGTTCTTAGAAAGCAACTAAATAACTGTCTGCAATCTGTGTACTAACACATGACAACAGTGCACTCTATACATTAGGATTTACTCAAATTTGCAACATCTCTTAGATCTCTTACATGGTTCCTACACTGTACTTAAATACCAAGACTGTATAAAAACCAAGATTACATAAATGCAAACACACGTTATGCAACGACTTCCTCAGATGGCTACTTGAGGCTGGTTCCAAAATTGTTGTCACGGTCCAGTGATTTCCAACATTACAGTTGAAACTCGCATGTTTACAGAACAAAAGGTCACAAAAAGCAATTTGTCCATAAACTCCCCCTTCATGACAACTGTACATGATTTAGACAACTTCAATGAACTAAAGCTTAAAATAATGCATAATTAAATGATATCTGTGTATGTGTGTACGTGTACACTTGGGTGCTCACAAAGGCAGCAAAACTTGGTAACTAGCTGCTAAATTTACCTCATTTAATTATCTGCTTGTTAAGTGACGCACCAAAACCTGCTTACGGGGCCAAGCTCCTACTCTGTTCATTAAGGCTGTCGTCCTTTAAATGTGCTGTAATGCTTTACATCTTTGTTTAATTTAATATAAACACCCTCTAAAAATAAGCTCTGATCATTGTCGGCTATTCATGTGCATCACATTTTTAGGCTGTTTGAATGGGTAGATTAAGCTGAGGTTTAGCAATTTTCCAAAGGAAGTAATGCAAAACACGCACAAAAATGTTGATGTCTAACCTCGTGCTGTGGATGGATCATTACAGATGTTCTGTTGACTGGAGTTTGTTTTAAGCGTCTTTACCTGCCCTATGATTGCATTTTCTTTGCCCACCGGGAAACCTCACATTAAGTTTTATTGAAGTAGAAAAAGTTAATGTTCATCCTCCATCACTACTTTGCTAATGTGTTTTTAATATCCTAATTAGCTACATAGCTTTGTAGCTAGCTACCACCTAGATCAACTTCAATGTACAAACATTGCTGTTGTTTAGTTTTCTGTCTTCATTCAAGTCTGAAGTGATACCAGAACAGCACATTTGAGCTTTTTAGAAATCACTCAATCAGAACATGGTATAATCATCTTCAGGTGGAAACTGCTGAGCTAATTTTGTAACTGTTAAACTTCTTAAATCCTCTTTTTCATAGATGCTTGGGTGGTTAAGCTCTACTGTAACACCCAGAAGAGCAGCCACACTGATCATTTTATTTAAGATGAAAGAATTTGGGCCATTTTTAACTCTCGTTCATACCACAGTGTTTGTTTGAATTTGTAAACCGAAGCAGAGCTGCAGACCAACAGGAGACATGAGCGTAATTACACCCATCCATTCTATACAGTTTATGATACCAATATCCATTTGCTGATGACAACATTTATCCTAAATGTGTCCAACAAAAAGTTTAAGGGTGTTTGTGCCGTCATACTCACTCTCCATTTTGAAATGCAACCACTGCCACTTCATGAATGACAAATGGGTCCTCTGGAGCAATGCTAAGAGCCTGGCTGAAAAAACGTTCTGCTAACTTGGAGTTGTTGGTTAATCCATACTCCAACCCAATGTAGAGCATGGGCAAGTGACACCTGTGTAACAGAGTACAGGAAACAGGAAAGCTGAATCTATCCTCATCTCATGTTTTACAAGCACGTCAATGCACACAGAATACTCAACAATAACATGACCTGACTTTTACATGTGACAGTATGTTGTGTTTCTTAGTCACCATTATAGTCTAGAAAGATTCAAGGAGTCAAAAGCATGCACTTAAGCATGAATGTAAAGCAGGAATGTCACAATGACCCCAAAACAACACCACAAACACACAAATAAAAGGTTGCAAAAATGGCTGCAGACATTTAAGCCAATATTTTTTTCTTGTCAATAGCAGGAAATGCTTTTATACTCGTGGCTCTCAGCATGTAATCTGGCAAAAATACAGCAAAAATATATGTATGTTCAACACAACCTGGATGGCATTATGCTTGGATACTGCTGAGGTTTTTAAAGGACATGATAGAAACATTTGACTCTTTTGTAATTAAAGTTTTAACAAAATTCTTTACCAACCGCAGCTATATACAGACAAACATTTTACATGCGTATGGATCATTCTCTGACACATCAATCATCAACCTACCCTTTCATCAGCTGAGCAGCAGTGAAGTAGGCAGCCATGGCTTGGTCATGCTCACTCTCCACCGCAAAGGAATGCCCATAGGCAATCCATGCAGGACCGTAAGTCCTCTCCAAAGTGGTGGCTTTGCTTAAGGAGATGTACAACAGCAAATATGTTTGAGAGACCAGAACATAAACTGTCAGTAACTTTTTTTTTTTGTAACAAAAAGGATGGATTTCTCTTTAAGAGGCAACATAAATACCTGAGGTATCGTCGAGCATGTTCGTTTTTATGGCCAACCATGAGATAGTAGCAACCCACAGCAAACCAAGACACCTGGTTAAAAGGTTTTTAGTTATCAGCAAAATAATTGGGGGAAAAAAATGTATAACAGATCAAATAATGAAAAAAAAACTTACTGGGTTGTTGGGATATAAGTCTACAAGTTTGTGTGAGAGGTAAAACAACTCTGCACGGACAAAAACAAAACAAAAACATTAAACTGATATTCAGGGGAACCAAACTAAACATGCTGTATGAATAAACCCGTGTATATATTTTACCATTTGCTTTTCCAAGCTCCACCAGTGTTCCTATGTGGACTGGCAAACAGCTGGCGTGGAAGGGGTCTTTAACCATTACCCTGTAATCAAAACAGGTGTACTTCAGGTACATCACCAAAATCAGAAGTCACAAAAAATGTATTTGCTAGTCATTCATAAATCTAAATGTATACAAATATAATCTAGCGTAGTTAAAGAGCAAAATCTACAGCTAGATTTCATTTTCTTAGATTCTACAGTGGCACTAAGTCTGCTACTACTAAATGAAAACCCTGGGACACCTACATTGATGTGAGTTTGTAGCACATCTTGAAATCACAGTTATAATAATGCCTTTCAGCAAGAGACACGACGACATCCAAGTTGTCCTGAAGACCATTGACCATCTCTGGCACCACTAAATCACTGGGCTTGTTATACTGCAGAGGAAAGCAGAGAGAGCATGTGTCAAATTCATGTCTGTGAAAGCACATAGCAAGGTTAAAATGTGAGATGGTGTGAAAACAGACAAAACCATCACACAGCAACAACAGACAACAGTCACTCTACACACTCATGCTTATAATAACTGCATAGAGATCATTTTTCTATAATTTGTTATCAGCAATGGCAAACCAGTGAGCTGATATCACAAAAAATATCCTTAATCATAAATTCACTGTTAGCGTTGGGCCTTTGGTTGCAATCCTTGAAAAGAGGGGGAAAAAATACCCCCAACTTTATAAATTCACAGTTAAAATCCAGTTGTTAAACTAAATGCATAACCCCTTACCTTCTTTAATTTATTCTCAAAAAGGAAGTGTAACAGCTCCTCTTCCTCCTCAGTACACTGTTGACTCAGAGGAAGGGAGTCGAGGAACTCCTTCTCTGTTGAAAGATGAAAACGTACAGCGTTGTTATAAACTACTGGAATTATTATGGCATTAATGTGCACAAAATGGAATTCTTAGTGCACACGCTGGCCACAGAGTCTCACCTTCCTGTGCAGTCAACATGTGGTGGGACGTTAAAAGGTCAAAGGCTTCAAAGCAGTACACATCCAGTTTCAAGGCCTCTTTGTAGCTGGAGGTGGCCAGTGGTCTGTTATCCATGGCATCATAGATCTTACCCCGCAGGAGGCAGATGGAGCTGCTGATCTGAAATATTTCATTGGGAGCAAAGATGAATAGAAAGAAAGGTTGAGTCTATGACACTGGACATAAATTCATAGAGTGTTAATACTCCATACACAACAACACTGGACAGCATTTTGAGATCATTCTCACATCCTGAAGGAAAGAACAATTTATGCTATTTCTCTACAAACAGAATTTGTGTGGATTGCACAGGGACATAACTCACTGGTACAAAGGATCCTTCATGCCTCAATACATGTTTGAAGACCTTGATCATTCTTAATTTGTTTGAAGTGTGGGTGCTTATTGAGGAACTTGAGCATAGGTAACTGGTTTTTAAAATAGATTATAGAATTCACTAATCTCAAGTCCAAAGGAGGAGAGTTACAGAGTCTGGGGGGACATTGTTTGTGCTAAAATGTTTCAACCCTTCCCGAACGCTTCTTTCACTGCACATGAAAATGGTTTTCGCTAAAGGTGGAAACAGAAAATGTGGTTCACAAAAGGTACAAATATACTATTAAGTATAACCTAGCTGTGTAGACATAAGAGAAGATACTATCAGCTGGTGATGTGCAAACCAAAAGTGAGCAAATGACTCAACTGAGCACCGCTCGCTGCACTCACTAGTTGTACTCAATAACACAGGAAGAGCAAACGATGAATGGAAATGGAAGATGTTTACATGGTAGGAAAGAAGAGCAACCCAAGATACACCATCGCAGATAGAAAATATTTCTCAGTTTCAGTTCCTGGAGAGTTACAAGGCTCGATTATGTTTGTTAAATTAAATTGTTAAGCAGTTATTTCACTTTTACTTAAACTGGATATGAAACTCTACATGTATTAAGGTAATTTCCACCATGGAGCCCTGCTCTAATTGACTGTCACAAATCTAACACTGTCTGTGAAGCTGGAATTACAAAAAATAAGTGTTTTAAGTTAAAAGTGACTGTTTTTAGAGCATGTCTAGCACCATCTCGTCCAGTACAGACTGTGACTTCACTAGGTTGATTGCTGCTAACAGACTAAAATTAGTTCATATTAGCTAAATAGTGACAGAAACAATATCACAGTGGAAAAAAAGAAAGCTAAAACTAAAAAGCAGTCTCAGGGTGTCATTTTTATATGGCCCCTGGCTGAAAGAATTAGTTTCATATTAAAAAACCAAAGCTATACTGCCTACTGTCACTCTGTGTCTCTTAAGCATCAAATGGTTTCTCGTTGTTGGTTAGTTGTTAAATACTTTTGTAAATGATGTCTGTGCGAAGGAGAGTGTGCTTGAGTCAGGTGCTCCAGCAGTTTAACAGACTGACAAGCTGAGCTGAAGTTGACGCCGTCTCCTCTGTATTCAATTTTCCCTCGTGAGGTCATGTGAAAAGACCACGCCAGCTGGCAGAGCATGTCCAAAGGATGCAATCAGCACTATTTTATACAATAATCTAACACTCAGTTATCTCAACGTTAAGTGTCTTTTTCTAAGCATACCCAAACAGGTTACAATATAACTGGTTACTACATGTGATCAGGCCACAAACATAACACTAAGTCAGTATTGTAGAATATTGTCCGCAGCTAAAAAGTAAGGGGCTTTACGAAAATTCCTAAAGTCCTCAACAAGATCAACTATCTTCTTACTGTTATGTATGTTTGTATGCACCTCCATCTCCTCCCTAACAGGTGGGCCAATCTGAATGAAAGTTTGCAAGAACATCGTCACACATACAGCAATTAACTACACTAAGCGGTGCAAGACCAAAGCCAAGAAGATTATGAGGGATCTCTCCCATCCCAACAATGGACTCTTCTCACTGTTGAGGTCTGGGAAGCGCTTCTGCTCCCTTAAGGCCAAAACAGAGAGAATGATGAGGAGCTTCTTCCTCTTACTCTCTGTCATTACTACACATCAGTAACTGTTTATTCCACTGTATACTAGTGGTGCAACGGATCAAAAGTCTCACGGTTTGGACCGGATCATGTTTTTTTCGTCACAGATCGGATCAAGTTTCAGATCCAGCAGAAAAAAAAAAAGAAGAAAAAATTTAACTCGTCATTTACTTATTTATGTATTTTTTGCCTATTAAAAACATTCAACTCAAGACTCATTCCACGCAATTATATAAAAACAAATTAAGGTGCAATATAGGGCAGTACAGGGCTTTCTATCTACAACTCCGCTGTGATATAATGAGCGGTCAAATCATTTAAAAATATAACTCATTAAACATACACACCACATGGCAACCCAGACTTACAGAAGCAGGGGACATGTCCCAATCCTTGGTTGATTCTGATGTCTCATTGTCTTCCTTTCCACTCCTGTCCAAAAGCTTTTTGCTTGCTGGCTCTTCTGCATCTAAGATATCCAAGGCCTGCTGGAACTCTTTGGCAGCATACTAGAAAAAGCAGAAACAAATAAGAAGCATTAAAAATGACAGATCTAATCGATTATCTGCAATTTAGAAGATTGCAGAAAAGGCTATAACAACTGGCATGTTGTGCATCTTCCATTTACTTACATGACACCTTGCAGCAAGATACTGACAAGCTCCGTACAGCTGTTAAAGAGAAGACAAGAGATGTTTAAAACTTTGGTCTGACATTATGCTGCTGACTTTTTTATGACAAACAGTTTAACTCTAACACACACCACCCCCGTACTAAACACGGTTATAAAGGCAATCACCCACTTTTCAACACTCACGCAACGCACCTTGTCAAGTTTACGTGAACGGAGGGCATGGGAGGCTCTGTGGTACTGTGAGGTCAGATAAAGGCACTGAGCAAGCCAGTAAATATCCTGGGGATCTTCTGTATGTAAACAAAGTCGATAGGGTTATCAGTTTTAGAGGTTAGGAAGTTATCGCTGGCAGGTTTCACACCAATGAAGATGTGCTAGGATGCTAATCTGTTATCCGCCCAGACCGCTAGTAAAACTTTCTTTCAGCTGCAACGTAACAGGAAAACGTAACCACTTCCCATGAAGCACCACACACACCATCATTAGTTTTGCTGACAGGTTAAGTAATGCTACTCTAACAGACAGATTAGAACTACCGTAATTTGCTCACCGTGAGAGAGAGATGCTATCTTGTCGGCCCAAAATAGAGCACTCTGGTACTGTTGCTGTAAACAAACACACAAAGGCACCGCATCAGTCTCCAAAATATATGTCAAGCTGCTCACTGGCTGTTATTTGTTAAAGAGGAAAACAGCAAGAGTTCGTTACCACTGACACCAAACGTGCTAAAAAAAAAAAAAAAAAAAGCTAGCGTAAGCTAGCAACACAGAAACTAATATTTTTTCCTACCTGATCGATGTATTGCCGCACTCGCTTTCTGAGTCTGTCGAGGTTCATTTTGACTTTTTAAAAGTGGACTGTCAAAAGTTCTGACTATCACAAGTGTGTCATTCTAAGAAGCAGAGGAAGCAATGCACTAAAACACTACGTGAGATCTCGCTAGCTGCGTAAAATCAAACCCGCGGCTTCTTTCTGCAATGAGTGCTCCGCTAAACCGTTCCGTAAGGAAACTACGTCGTGATAGAAAGTTCCACGTTGACGCTCCTGGCCCCCGGGCCGCCTAACCTAACAACAACAACAACAACAACAACAACAATAATAATATATGTTATTTCAGTGTATTTCCCCTGTTTTTATTTGTCATCACATTAACAACAGTGAAGACAGATACAACAGGAACACCTTTCATCTTACAGCAGTTAAATAAACACAATACATGCATAACAAATAGAATAAATCGGCAGAATGGTATAGGGATAAAAGAGAAATACATTTTAAACACTAATGACTAAACAAATATCTTAATAATGTAAGAAGTATTCTGAAAGTAAAAATATAATAGAATGAAGTCAGGATAAAATGAAATACAAATAAAGTAACAATATGAAAAAAGGAAAAAGAAAACTGCATTTAAAATTGCTTACCTAATCACAGAATAACAAATACTGCATTAACATTTTTCCTGTTTTTATTTTTAGGTTTATTAGGAGTCCTTGGCATTTTTAAATACATCAAAAACATGTGACTTGTCAATAGAATGACTGCTTTAATTGATTTATTTTGAATTTTAGGGTGTATCTTGTGATTTCTTTCTTTCATTCCTTTTCTCATTTGGTAGTGCATTTGTTTTAAAGGTATCTGTGTTCCTGTATCCTCTTCCTTGTTGCTCGTTTTTCTTCTTTTGCTTTGCACCACATTTCCTGCTTACCTTGCTGCTTTTTTCTTGTCCCTAGCAGTGACACATGAGATCAGGTGTTCACATTTTTATCTGATTTGTACATATAGTGTGAAACAAAAGCATATAGAGCATAGAAGTTAAGGAATGCAATGCAGCTTTAAGGAAGAAAGAAAAGGACACCTTTTGCTGATTTTCTCTGTCATGAGGATAGTGACTAATTCTTTCCATCACTTCGGTAGTTTTGAGCCAATCCTCGTGCCAAGCCCTCACATAGAAAGGTTTGCACTGGCTCAGTTTAAGCTGGATCCTTTGATTCTCTTGGGCAATTCTGAGCATTTCCAGCTGCTGATTTTTGTTCCCAGGGCTATATTGAAGAAAAAGAAAGCACAATTAAGCCGCCTTATTTCTTTGAAAACCCTATTGTTCTGACACCGTTATTACGAAACTTAACTGACCTTTTCTTTTCATAGAAATTCCAGTTGTCGACTCTTCCAGGTGTGCTCATAATATGTGATATATTCTCTCTAAGCCTATTGTTTTCTCTCTGAATCTCCAGCATCCTCAGCGATTCAGTCTTAATTCAACAAAATGTGATTAGAAACAGTCACATTTACAGGAGGTTATTCTAACTACATGTATGTAAAAACTGTGTTTTAGTCACTCTAAAACATTGTTATTACATTGGATCACTTCAGGCTTCACAATACTTTATTCTACACTGACTGGAGGTAAAAATAATTTTGTGATTCTAATTATTCATTTAAATTTCTTATGTTTTCTCACTCAAAGGACAACCTTGTGATTCTTCTGCTTGGGAGTGAGGTGACTATATGTCTTTGGTGGTCCCGTGTTTACCACTGGATTTGCTGTCATCACCTTGGGGGAAAAAACCACATGCATGTCTGTCTGAGGCGGTAAACCGTGATTATCCTGACTTTAAAACAACTGTATAAAACAAAAAGGTAGATTAGTTTGTAACAAAAACCCCCCCAAACAACCTAAGGTCAAGACATTTAGAATATGGGCAAACAGGGAAAATGATGACAAATGTTTTTTAAAAAAATGTAAAAATCAAAGACTTTTCTCTTAACTCTTTTTCTGTGCATGTCGTATGCAGCCTGGTCCAATTTCTCCTGCAGGTATTTGCTTGCAGTGGGAAACAGGGGCACTGTTAAGGGATGCAGCGACAGCTTCCTGTAAAGAGAAAACAGAAAAAAAGCTGCAAAAAACCAAGCCCTTTACACTCAGCAGAAAACAGTTTCACACATTTTAATGATACAATGAAAATGAAGAAAACTATAACAAATAAAATCCACATTGGGATTGTTTTAAAATTGCTCAAGATTATTTAAAATAGAATCAGAATCAGAATACTTTATTAATCCCTGGGGAAATTATGTGGGTTATGGTTGCTCCAGTCCAGTAACATTAAGAAAAACAAAAGCAAAAACAAAAACAGACTAAACTATTAGCAATACAATATATTAAGATACAATGAATAGCACAATATAAGGAATAGCACAATAAAAGTATGGGCAAATTATGCAAGAATAACAAGCTCTGGGATGCCCTGTCCAGATCAGGGGTGCTTCTTTTTTCTAGTACCTATAACTTGGCCATCTCCATGTCTCTTATACACCTGCTCTATGTGGCAGGTATGTGTTTCTGTTTCATGGACTGTATGTTTATTTATGAGTGCTTTAGATTAACTTATTTGTATCCAGTTCCAGCCATGTAAACGAAGTGAATCCCCCCAAAGGTTCACGGTCCCTGGAAAGTTTCTGCAGTGGAAAATAGGCTCATGCAAAGAGGACAGCTTTGCCGAATAAATAAAGCAGTAAGGCCTATGTAGAGATGGGACTTTTTTCCTAAATTGTCCAGCATCTCTTAATCCAAATAAACGACGGACAGTTTGTTAACAGGGTGCATCAACAGTTGGCGCGTACGCCAATAAATCAATTAGCGTAAATACCCTCGGGCTCCCTGCCTCACCTTGCAGTCTGTGGTTGCCCTGCTTCCTTGGTTTCTTTACTCATCTTTCCGAGAGTACGCTGAACCGTCCGCGCGGACTAAAGCTCAGAAAACTGCAGTGTGTTTCGTGCCAGTCATACACGGTTGCCATGACAGCAGAGCGAGAGAGCGGAGATGAATGGTTTCAAACGATGCGCCTGTTTGGTTTGTTCCACACAGAGAAACACATACAGCCACAGAGATAGGCTAATTAGCGAGCAGACTGTGGAGCGAGTGGCTGTAAAATGAGCCGCTGTGTGAAGACGCATTTACACATAGTTCAAAGCTGAAAATGAGGAAAATGAGCTAGAACATAAACTGCTTTTATTTATTTATTTTTTAGTTTAGTTTACTTTTACAAAGTAAAACAAATAACACTTACTGTGTCTGGCTAGACATTATGTCCACTAATCACTTTGATCTCTTCATCTTTTAGAGCATCAGTGGAATTAATTTAACCAAATGTAGAATGAATTTATAAGCTGTAAGGACACAGTATACAGTATCTTTTGTATTTTAAGTACATACGGTCAATAACAGTGGAAAACTTACACCAGTGCCACTTAAACTAACACTAGTGCAAACTTAGTTTATACACAAAACAAGAAATGACATTGTTAGATTTTGCCTGGTCATGAGGAAAAATGAGGAAAGTTAATTATTGTGAAACCTTTAACTTAAATTAGAAATACAAAGCATTACACTTCTATACTGTGGTATCACGTTGGATTATTTCAATGTGTTTATAAAGTATTATGTGTATCATCCGGGAAATAAAAGACAGAAAGAGGAAATCAGAGTTGTTGAATGAAACCTATTCTAGTGATTTGACTCTATGAATGAATATACATGCAACACTTCCCCCTACTGACAGGAACTGGCTACGACGACTTTTGACACACATGGCATTTTTACTTTTAAGCATTCAAATTTCACGCTAGAAGGAACAACAACAACAACAAAAAAGCACTGATGAAAAAATGGTCACGTCACCGTTTTTTCACACCCTTATAAGCTGTTATAAATGTTGTCATTAAGATAACAATTAGCCAGAAAAATAAACTGTAACATTCACTTCACACATATTTCAAACCTGTAAATACTCATAAGCAAACTGTTCTTCAAGTACAGGTTTAATGAGAATATTGCACAATCACAAAGCTGTCGTAGACGTTAGCAGCTGATGTCGATCTGTCACGGCTACAGGCCTCATGTCTGGCATTTCCCCACAGATGCCCTCAGAGGTGAATTAATTGGCCCCCCGTCCATCTCCCAGCGTAGTCTTGCCTCAGTGCGTGGGAAGCACTCTCATGAATGAATTATATGCAATAAAACATTTCCAGTCCACTTTGTTATTTTGTTGTATAAGAGGAGACGTGTTGATGGGACAGATGGAGAATACCAAGATGGAAAAAAATCATGTTACATGCCTCTAGATCTCTTCCATCCTATTTTTGTTTTGTTTTTACACTTTTGTGTTTTTTGTTGAACAGTTAAACTGAGATATTTGTAAAATGTTTCTAGGCCTTTGAATATGTGTGATTATAGCATGGGCAAATGTCTGTGACCAATTTTGAATTGATTTGAATACTAAGCCCTTCAGGACCGATGACGTTTTGAAGGCATTCTTGTGCAGTTTATTTATGAATTTATTGAAATGTTCTGACTAAAACCCAAATTCCATTTCTCATGCAGACTGCAGGCGACATTTGGACATAAAACTCAGACCTTTCCAGGGACTGTTGCAGAAACTTTACAAATAGAGTTTCTGCTGTTTCTGCTGCACAGTGTTTAACTTTGTCCAAATAAAAATTTGACATGTTATCAAAATGCTTATAAGAACATAGAGCCTTCTACTTTCAGACTGTTGTGTACACTTTCTGCCAAAGACTTTCCCAGATTTTAATACTGTGTTTACATTCACTGGCTTGGTATGATTATATTAGCATACTAATATACTATATTGAACTATATGATTAATCAATTTGAAGAAAGCTTTCGAGTCCTAATAGGACATGGAGAAAAGGACAATGTTGTTGAGCTTTTGGTAGCTTAAACAGTGGCTTTTATGTGTAAACAGTTTTAGAAGATTTGATTTTTAGGCTGCAGTTGTCAGATTTAAGGTTGGACTTTTGGATTTGACTGGAATATTCATTTGTATTTATGAGTTGGGGTTTTTTTGCCAGAATTTTAAGTAGGTGGATCAAAAATAACTTTGATTAATTGCATTGTTTCATTTGATTAATCATTTATTAAAAAACAACCACAAAAGAACCCCAACAAAACAAAAGCAAGAGCCACTTTGAGAACATAAACTGCTGCCAAGGCAGCTCACCATCCATCCATCCATCCATCCATCCTCTTCTGTTGGTGGAATAATATTTTGTTTTTGTATATGCTCTTCATCTTTGTTAGTTTTTTAACAAGTTTGCATTTGTTTTTATTGCACTACAAAGTGCAGGATTTTGTTTTCCCTGTTGAAATGCATTTTGAAATACTTGACATAATTTTGAATATAATTATTTTGTATTATTTGTCATTTATACAGTTTGTCTTACTCTTGACAATACTTTCTTTATAGATGTATATCGCATCTTAAGGTCACCGCATGGTTCGAAAGATAGAAGACATTTTAAAGTTTGAAAGTTTGACCTTTTTTGACCTTGAAAAAGACGACAGAGGCCCAAACTAAATTTAGAATCCCCCCTTTTCCTTCCCTGTATGCTGAAAACATTATCAGCACAAACAACTGCAGTTTGAATATATAGCTCTATATAGCCTTGTTATCCCTTTGACCTTCAGAATAATCTACTGGCCTTGAGAGAGAGGTCAGAGGTCAAACATGACATAATATTTTAATCTCTATGCAAAACTTTCTACATGTTGCCAAGACATGCAACACACAAACACTACTAAAAATATAACCTCCGTCACAGAGTTAACAAAACAAAAAGTTTATAATAATCTTAGATCTAGAACAATGAAAATAAATAGTTACACCTAAGTCATCTAGTTATGACGTCAAAATCGTGAAAAAAAGGAAATAAGAGAAGGCACACAGTGCTTCTCATAGGCTTTGTTAGTACCTCAAGTGATTCAGAAAAGCGATAATGATGCAGTGAAGCTTGTTTTCAGGTCTTGATCAGAACGGCAGTGGATGCTAACAGTTCCAGGAACTCCCAGAGGTGGATCTTCCATTGCACTGCTGTGGGAATAGGTGTTGAGAGAAACTGCCTCTTTGGGACTGGGGACGCACAGTAACAGAAGAAAGTCATGCAAACATAACTGGTGTTTTGTTTGCATGCACCTCAACATTATTATATGGTTTTAGAGTTGTAACAATCTATAATCTACTGAGACAAATGCAAAAATCACAGAGAAAGAAAGAGAAATAATCACTTTCAGTTCCAGAGGTGAAAACACACGAAATGTGCTCAAATATGGCTCAGAAATAATTTTGTCATCATTAAAGCTCAACATCTGCGAGAACTCAGATTATCCAATGCCATCAGATTATCCAATTCCATCACCATCCCTATTTCATTATGTTCTGAGGGCAGCAGAGGAAAAACAGAAACACAGTCTCCCCTGTTAGCCACCTTGTTTCTGCTGACTGAGACAAACATTAGAAGTCAGCTCAAATCTCACACAATTGCCTTATTTTCTCATCTATCCCTGCGACCAGTAACACTGTAAGATCAACAGGAGGAGTGCATTTCCCCAAGGTCAGGATTGAGTTTTTTTTTAATCTGTGTGATGGAAGTGACTATGGTAACAGGTCCCTTGAGAAGATCCTGTTGAGAGATGGCTGCATCACGCTGGCTCCCAGCCTGCTTGTTAGAACTGCCAAAGAGACACCTGCAAGCAAAGAGTTGTGTTGTTAAAACGAACAGTTGACAGATTTAATCAATTTCTCTCATCAAAATCATCCTGACATCCAATTTTCTAGTTAGCAGTCGGTTTACTCTACATTGCCCATACCTTTTAAATCAACAGGCTTCCAAGGCGAACTGACCAGGATACCTTCCTCTGCCTTTAAGAGCTCTTGTCTCCACACCCAGTGATCATCTGTCAGACTGGTGTTAAAGAGCCATTACAAACACTGTCTTGACCTTTTTAAAAATAGAAACAGACATTAGAGACACTACTATTTTTTTTCAGAGTAGATTCTGTTCTGACACTTTGTAGTGTTACAGAATAATGGTACAAAATAAACAATACAGCCGCAAAATATAAAAACACACATTGTCAACAATAAATGCTTGAGCTTGTGCAGTAAGCTGCTTTACCTTGACTTCTGCTTTGTTCAAAATGGTTACAGTTCCCAGTGATTCAAATTCAACTCTAACAACATGTGAAAACCTCCGTCAGTCGATATGTAGAAAGTTATTTTAAATTCAACGCAATTTTCAGCTAATGGATGGTAGAATAGGTAACAACTCTAAGGCACCGCTCTCAGTCCTGCTGCTCCATTAATGCCGCTGAGCTATGGAGGAATGGATGCTTTGACTGGGAAATAGGGTTTATCTTTCTAAAAGGGGCTCTTTTGATGACAGCTTGGTGCATACATGCTGCACTTCCTTCTCAATGTAGGAAGTTTGCTCCATTTTAATATACAAACCCATTCGGGCCTAAATGCCAGATAGCTCTGTGCTATGAAAGAGTATAAATAATGAAGACTGCAGTCTTTACAAGTTAAAAAAGACCCACAGTGCTATTACATAACAGTGGAATGAGTTATGAGGATAACAAATTAGCCAGAGTACAGTAACATCCTGGAGTAATCAGCTGAGGTACCCTAACACAAAATCAGATTTACGCTCATATTTGTCCTCTAAATGTAACCTCAGCTTTTTTCGCATCTATAAATGTCCTCTTGTTTCCCTTGGCAACTTCACCTCATCTGAACATCGCAGCTTCTTGGTTACTGCCAAGGTCCCCTCTTGCTTGTATCTTGGTTTAAGACTTGCAAAAATTCCTCATGTAACTTACAGGACAATCCTTCCCCTTTTAACACGAATCGCTCTCTCTTCTGCACCTCATCGAGTGTTTCTAATACACAAACTTTTAAAATCGTATTTAGTGTGATGGTTGTTTCTAAACTCTTGTGATGTCTGCCATCCGCACTGTTTAAATACAAACAGTTGTCAGAAGTTTATCCACACTCACCAGGAGTAGGAGTGTCAGGGTAGTTTGAGACGTTTAATGAGTTCTTTGAACACTTCTTTTTGTTACAGCATATATCTTTAAATACTTCCACGATAACTCTGGTTGGATATTTAACCACTTTTCTTGGCAGCATTGGTAAAACTCATTTAAAATGTTTGGTTTCCTGGCACAGATCCAGTTTTTAAGCAAGTTTTCAATAGAGTTGAGGTCAGGACGTTGGGAACAGAAGCTTAACGTTAGCCTTAATGTTTACCCATGTCAAACACAGTTTTCGTGTGTGTTTGGGTTCATTGTCCAGTTGAAAAAACTGTGTACGAGTCTTAACCGTTGTTGTTGGTTTGAGATAAAGCTGAAGATTTTGGTGGTCTTCCTTCTTCATTATTCCATCCATGTACCACCATCAGACTTGACACTGATAAGTCAAGTCAAGTCAAGTCAAGTTTATTTATAGAGCACATTTAAAAACAACCAAGGCTGACCAAAGTGCTGTACAGTAAATACAGATAAAAATACAATAGAACACAATTTCGTAAAACACCTCGCTGATCAAATAAAAAATAAATAAACAAATAAATTAAACCTTTCTAAAAGCCAATGAAAAGAGGTGAGTTTTAAGAGCAGTTTTAAAAGTTTCTAGGCTTTTGGAGAATCTGACGTGAGGAGGTAAACTGTTCCACAGTCTGGGTGCAGCCACAGCAAACGCCCTCTCTCCCTTTGTCTTTAATTTATACCTGGGAACATCTAAAAGCATCAGATCGGCTGACCTCAAAGATCTCCTGGGGCGATAAGTACTAAGGAGTTCTGACAGGTAAGAAGGTGCAGTGCCATTTAAAACCTTAAAAGCCAGCAATAAGATTTTAAAATCAATCCTAAAAGCAACTGGGAGCCAGTGGAGAGAGCAGAGAACCGGAGTGATGTGGTCTCTTTTTTTTGAACCGGTCAACAGGCGAGCGGCAGCGTTCTGCACCAGTTGAAGGCGATGTAGACAGGAACGATCTAGGCCAGCATAGAGGGAATTACAGTAGTCCAGCCGTGAAGTAATAAAAGCATGGACCACTCTTTCTAGATCGTTCCTGCAAAGGTAAGACTTGACTTTGGCTAAAATCTGTAAATGATAAAAAGATCCCTTAACTACAGAGCTGATTTGTTTATCAAGTTTAAAAGCATTGTCAAAAAATAACTCCAAGACTCTTAATGGAAGAAGTGCAATCGGAGGTTAGGGGTCCCAAAAAGTCAAGAGAGAAGTTGGGATCTTTAGGAAGCCCAAACACAATGACTTCAGTTTTGCTTTCATTAAGGTGTAAGAAGTTAAGAGTCATCCAAGTCTTAATGTCAGACAAGCAGGAGAGTAGCGGCTGCAAAGAAACATTGCAGTTCAACCTCAGAGGGAGGTAGATCTGAATATCATCGGCAAAGATGTGGAAGGACACATTATGTTTACGGAGCACATCGCCCAGAGGGAGCAAGTACAGAATAAACAACAGGGGGCCTAGTATGGACCCCTGAGGTACGCCACAGGTTAAAGGAACTCTGGGAAATGACAGTTCACCAAGGTGAACAGAAAAACTCCTATTATTCAAATAGGACTGGAAAAACTTTAAGACAGTGCCCTTTAAACCGACACAATGTTGAAGGCGGGCTAGCAGTATGTTGTGATCTACAGTGTCGAAGGCTGCTGTCAGGTCCAAGGTTACTAAGACAGCAGCACAACCAGAGTCAACAGTTAAAAGCAAATCATTAAAAACTCTCAGTAGGGCGGTTTCTGTGCTATGCCGAGCTCTAAAACCAGACTGGAACTTCTCATAGAGATTGTTGTTGTCAAGAAATAGCTGGAGCTGCGTGAGGGCGGCTCGTTCCAGTACTTTGGACAGAAAAGGGAGGTTGGAAATGGGCCTATAGTTAGAGAGTAGGGATGGATCTAGATTAGGCTTTTTAACTCCTCTCTGGAGGGGAGAGGGAGGGGAAACAGGAGGACAAAGGAGGGAACAACTAAGCTGTAGTGCCTCTTCACCTCACTGTGCAATACCTTTTGTGCAATACTTTTGTAAATAGTCAACGGTGCAATAGACTCAATACTTGAAATGTGCAATTCACTTGTATTTTTATTTTCATTCCTATTTATTCTATTTATCCCCTTCGTATATTTTATTTATATTGTCTCTGTATTTATATATATGTGTGTGTGTATAACTCTGTAACTTCTGTCGGTGCTGTGCTTTTTTGGAAATCGAATTTCCCAGAGGAACCCACCCGAGGGATTAATAAAGTTCTATCTTATCTTATCTTATCTTATCTTATCTTATCTTATCTTATCTTAAGGAGAGGTTGAACAACAGCGTGCTTGAAGGGTGTTGGAAAGCAACCAGAACTGAGGCAGGCATTGATCAGGACCAGAAGGAAAGGTCCGACTGAGTCCAGAACCTGCTTCAGAAGCCGAGAGGGGATAGCATCGGTGGAACAGTTGGTAGTCTTAACCTTGCAGACTATTTCATGCAGCTGAGAGAGAGAGATTGGTTCGAACTGATTAAAGGCAGAATGGCACAAAGAAAAAACACAGGGATTGGAAGGTGGAGATGGAATGACAGACTGCAGGGAGGAAATCTTGTTTACAAAGAACTTTAGAAAGTCATTACAGAGGGTGGCAGAAGGTGTGAGGCTGGTGGATATGCAAGGATTAACAATGGAATTTAAAACACGAAACAGAGTCTGAGGTTTATGGACACTACTGCTAACCAGGTTTGATATGTAGGAGGACTTGGCCTCTTTAACGGCTTTCTGATAGGTTAAAAGAGAGTCTCTGAGGATATTAAAAGAAATGTGCAGCTTGTCCTTTTTCCATTTTCTCTCAGCACACCTACAGGTGCGCCTGAGAGCACGAACAGAGTCTGTAATCCAGATAATGATAATGTTCTTAGGTTTGAAAGCGTTACCTTTACTCTTCCAAGGATACCTCTTGTCTTTGCTGCCAAATAGTTTTTTTTGTCTTGTCTGACCATAAAACATTTCTCCAGAAGGCATTTGGGTTGTCTGTGTGTGCAGCTGCAAATTTCAGTTGACCCTGAAGGTGTTGATTTTGAAACAGGGGTTTATTTCTTGGTCCATACACTCTCAGTCCATGACTCTCCAAACCGGCTTCACTGTGGACACTGGTGTTCCAGTAGTTTCCAGTTCACAGCAGGCTTTACTGAATTATTTATACTTACATACAATTGTTTAAATGGATGATTTTGGCTCCAAGAGACCTTCCCAACATGTGCAAATACATCATTCTGTCCCTCTATGTTTTTTTTAAGCTCTTCACTGGGTTCCTTGGGCTTTTCCATTGTTCTAACTATAGGTCAGCCTGATGAGTGCTGTCAAACAAATCCTGGCAAAGAGAAACTACCAGTCGTAGTCAATCATGATCATTAATGTGAAGCTAATAGTCCTCAGCCTTGTCAAGTTAAAAGACACTGCAGAACCTTCAGCACCACTTATTAAAAGATTTAACTGAGTTTATGTCTGTATTTGAGCCTGTATGTATATTTTTGATTCTGTGGAGATTAGATTAGAGAAATCCAAAATAAATTCAAACTGTGCACCCAAATCATGTTTTTTTAAACTACCAAAAAGGTGTGCTGTACAGTCATTCCACCAATCATTCCAAAAGTTTAAAGAAATCATTAAAAGCCCCATTCATGCCCATGATGAGGGTATAAAAACATCTGACCACAACTGTACGCAAAACTCAGATATCCTCCATTTCAAAGGTGAAGATTATTGTGCACCAAATGGAGCAAATTATTTGTGAGATGTGAGAATAATAATAATAATAAGGCCTAAATATCCTTAACAGTCAGCTTTTTCAAAGTGTGTTTTTGCTGGCAACTTAAATTAACAAGACAAAAGCAGAACACACAAACTGAAGAAAATCTAGCTAAATGTAGGTTTTGTGTGTGTGTGTGTATGTGTTAAACGACTTAACACCGGGCTGACCTATAGATCATTCAAGCATGACAAAGGCACCCTTACTTGACTTTTGTGTCTACATGTAACAGACAACGTAGCAATGAACCAATTTTAAACTGTATTTTGTGTCTAAGAGCCATGTTCTTAAGAAATAGGGAAAAAAACCAGTGAAGACCTAACTCATGACCCGAGAGATGCATCTGGCCCTTCAGCTGACCCATCTACTGTTTTCCTCATGCCTCATCAGAAATGGTCTCAGTGGAAGGTTGGCTGTCAAGAAGCCATTCTCAAGGAAGGGAAACAGAGAAAATGAAAAGGCATAATTATACCAAATTAACCTCAACACCTCAACATTATCAAAGCAGTGTGGGAGCATCTTGCCAGAGAACAGAACCAAAAGGTAGAAGCATCTAAAAGAAGAGCTTTGAATTTCCTTCAAGAAGCCTGGACAACTATTTCTGAAGATTGTGTAAAGAAATTTCAAGAAAGCTGCCCAAGAGAGTTCAGGGTGCATTGAAAAATAAAGGTAGTCGTACCAAATATTGACTTTCAACCTAGTTAGAGCTTTACAATCTCTGTTTCAGCCTCGTACAATGTATTTCCACATATAGGCTTGCACATTTTTCACTAAATTGCTACACCTTTGCTCATTTCCCTAGCTAAATACAAAGAAATGAGGCGTGGCTCATAACATTAGGGCAGTACTAGATTGAGCGCGTTTGGCTCCTGCCAATCAGACCATTACTTACAACCATCATTGTTCATGTATCATTATGCATCTTAATAATGACACACAAAGATAATTGTCCTTAAAATGTTTAAAATGCCCACTTACTTATTGTGTGTACTGTAGACTCTATCTATCTAAACACCTTTTTAATGTTCATAGTCACTAAACATGCCAGATAAAGCATTAAATAAATGAATAAGGAAACAACACAAACCACTGACACTCAAAATAACATGATGATATCACATTTGTTGTTCACCTACTTGTTGCATTTTATTCTGGTACAAACAGTACAAGGTGATGTTTTATTCTCGCAGTTGCACTGACTCCTGAAATGTGTACCGAAGGTTAAAATAAAAATATAGCAGAACAGAACGGATCACTGGTTAAACAGGGGATAAAATAGCTGAAAATATCGGTTATCTTGTTGGCTCTGCAGGAACCAATCAATTGCATGATCATGAACAGGGCTGTACATTCGGGGGAAACTCTGGCTTAATGTGCATATCTATGTAGCTGTATTGTCCCAACCATATAGAGTAAAGCAATACAGACAACTACAAGAGGCTAAAAATGGAAAGTGCATTCACGATAAGAGAATGTGTTCATTATGAGAATTCTCAGTGAACAGGAAACTCCCAGAGAGATGGTTATGAAAGGGCGTGATTTGAGTGTGGGCTTTATTTTTGGCCATGCGCTTCATTAAGAAGCGATGCGTGTGCTCGTATCGCTTCTGGGTAAAGTTTCGAAGAGCCTGTGGGGAGTAAGGCTGAAAAAGGGCAGTGCCGGGGTCAAGAGATGCTTGGTATGAGAGTGACCACTGTAGCATTAATAATAGCAGCTCTCATATTGACTGCTCCATTTGACTCCTTCTCATCCTTTGGGTGAATACGCAGTAAAGGCACTTCTTGCTTTGCCCCAAAGCCAAACGGCTTCATTTACATTTCACCCTGCTGTATTTGTAGCAGATGTTTCTGAGTGTTAACAATACTGCAAGAGAGCATTGAAACCATGGGTGATCTTTGTGCTTTTTGTGATTTAGTAAAGCAATGAATCCATTAAACACTCGAAATTTGATGAACTCCCCAGCGGATCTTAGGAAGAGTACATAAACCTCTGTGAGACGGAAAATTCAAAACATAATAAGTTAAAGCAGCAAAGAGAAGACTCTTGATGTGTCAGTAATGTGACGACTTGACTGAAGAATTATTCATTACTCTCGGGACATGAACAGGTTAAGCTAGAGTTTTTATGAATCCTTATTACGCTGTAACAGAATTCATTTCTTAGAGTCATTTTATGTCTTCAAAGGGAGACACCAAGATGTCTTTTTTTCATGCATGCTTTTTAAAGACTGTGTTTTTACTGCTCTACAAGAGACTGACACTGAAAAGGGGTGATGGGGAAATTAAAGACGCAGACTGTGGATCATCATCATGCATGGGGACAGTTTGTGTAACTGGCTGTCTATATTCACTGCATAAAGGCTATCTTTATACAATGGAGGGTACCTGAATCCTCACTGGGGCCAGTTTCATTACTCTTATCACTAATAAATACTTTGGGTTATAATTTCTTTTTTAAAAGATGAATTCGTTATAATGTGTGCACAATTCGTCTTTTGCCCTATTAGTCACAATGTGGGTGCACCAGAGAGGTTTTAGAGATGACGTCTAAACAAGATGCATGATTTTGCATTTTACACATAAATTCAGGAGAAAGAACTGACAGGAAGTTAAATGTACACGTTAATATCAGCTGGTGAGTGGGCCCATATCCTGTATGCTTAGGTCCATAATTTGATGGACAAAGACACAGTTTTTGTACTTTTGGACAGATTTTAAAACATTTTCAAAACATGAGTTAAATGCTTTAAATCAAGGGGTTTAACAAATATTTAGCATTAACGGTTTAGGAATTGCAGGCATTTTTATACACAGCTCCTAATTTTTGGAAGCTCAAAATCAGTTGGACAAATTAGGATAATTTTAACTATAAGGATTGTTTTTAATAGTTGGATGAAAATCTTTTCTGCCTGAAGTTTGGCACCCATGGATATCACCAAATGCTGCGTTTCCTTTCTTGAAATTCTCTACTCAACCTTTACTGCAGCCATCTGCAGCTGCTGCGTGCTTGTGGGTCTCTCTGTTTTCTGTTTTGTCTTCAGTGACTGAAAAGTATGCTCTGTTGGACTGAGATCAGGTGACGGACTTGGTAATTGAAAAATATCCCATTTCTTTACCATGAGCTTTTTACCATTAGCTTTTGCAGCATGCTTTGGGTTGTTATCCATTTACACTGTGAAGCGCTGTCTTATCAGTTTTGCAGCATTTGGCTGAATTTGTGCAGAGTTTAACCCTTCACTTCACAATTCATCCTATAGCAGCAGTCACATCATCAATAAACACTAGTACTGGTAGCTCTGCAACAGACTGGCAACCTGTACAGGGTGTACCCTGCCTTTCATACTATGGCATCTGGATTAGGCTTCTGCCCCACAGTAACCCTGAATTGGATAAACAGAAGGAAATGGGTGGATGCAAGTTAATCTTGGTTTCTTGTATCCAGTTTCAGAACTGTGTCTGCTTCATTTGTCATAAAATACCAAACAAACAGGCCTCACATGGCCCTCGAACTGCACTTTAGTTAACTGTCCAATTAATTGTAAAACCTTGGATTCAAGTTGAAAGTCTTCACATTTATCGTGTCTTGATTGTTTGATTTGAAATTCACTGTGGTGTACTAAGGAAAAACTACAAATAATTGTGTCTATGTTCAACAAATTATAGATTTAACTGTGTCTTTCTCCCCCCACTCTCTTGATTTCTCCCCAGCTCTCAGGGGCTGGTGTGATTGGGGTTTCCAGTAGGTGTGGCCAGGGGCTGCAGCAGCTGGGTCATCACACCTGTGTATCACTGCCTAATCGACCTGCTTTTGCTCAGCTTGTTTTTGTGGAAATGCTGGGGTTCTGACAGTCTAAATGTTTTCAATATTTGCTTTCTTTGTGTGTGACACTTACCTCCTCTCGCAGGAATTCTCTGGTTTGCTGCCCTCCACTTTTCTGTTTTGCTGGAACTTCATCTTGTGGTCTTAGTTCACGTTGGATTTAGAGCTCTGTAACGTGCCCTTCCAGCGTGACTGACTGAAACAAGCTAGACACTGTAAGCTCTCAGTTAACTTACCAGACTGTCCACTCCTCCACATCCAGACTGCAGTTGTACTGACTTTGTTGATCAACTCCGAATTTGTGAATAAAGTCTTTGAACTGTCCTGTGAGTCTGAGTCTGCCTTAGGCTCTTTATGTCATTCTGTAATCGGGACACATTTATTTATTCTGTGTAGTAGTTGTAAACCTGAAGTTGCCCAACACAGTGCGCTTTTGCTGTTTGAAACTAGTGAAGCACAAAAAAATGATTCTGGGCCTTTCAGCTGCCTTGTGCGTAGCTGTTGCAGCAGGGTACTCACTGGGCATATAGTTGGGTGCGAATTGCAGAGCAGAAGCTTGCCACAATTTGTTTACAATGAGAGTGTGTGTTTATGTGTAAATTTGTGCGTTTGTTTGAGTGAAGTCTTTGGATATGACTTGGTTCACAGCAGCTGTTCATTTTCTAGTGAACACTTCCTCCAAGCTGTGCCAAACACTGCTCACTCTCCATCTCTGATTGGTAGACATCTTGGCTGGAGGCATGCCGGGAAAGGGGGTGGTTTTAACACTGCTGCTAAAATGGAGACGCAAGTGGTCCCAGTCTGGCATTCCCTGAAAAC
This sequence comes from Mchenga conophoros, assembly GCF_057382185.1. Taxonomy (NCBI): domain Eukaryota; kingdom Metazoa; phylum Chordata; class Actinopteri; order Cichliformes; family Cichlidae; genus Mchenga; species Mchenga conophoros. The sequence goes on from NC_140541.1 coordinate 16,082,116, forward strand.
TCTGACAATGACTTGGGTGAAAACACAATTTTCTAAATTGGAGTACAGAGGGAGATTATGTAAGAGTGTAATTTACTAGTGTATTATCTTTGACTTGTTAATTTCATTTAAGGGGAATTCTCTGCTCCCCCCCCCAAATAAAATGATGGGAATATCTTGTTTTGTTGAGTGAGCAGAAAGTACACTAGAGCACTGACAAGTAAGTATTTATCATTCACAGTTAGCAAAATACTCAGATTATCACTTCGGTTCTTTCATTCATTTCCAATCAAATCCAAAAGATATGTGTTTGTAACAAATTTCTGGCTCATTCATTTTAGAGTATACTCAATGCTCTTATTCCTTTCACCCAAGTATAGCATATGTTGGTGCAGATTGTTATTAAATAAATAGATTTTTTTGTACAAAGAGTTAAATTAACCTCCATTATAAATTATCTCTCAAAGTGATATTTTAGTTTGTATGATATAATATCATATGAATCCATCCCCATAAACCAGTCTCCAAATCCTAACACTCATTCATGTGATATTCACACTCCCCCATGTGTGAGCCTTTTAAAAGTGTACAGTGAAATCACGGACCATGAGTAAAACTGGAACCACTCCATTTATCTCTGTGCATCTTAAATCAAGTTATTTTTTCCCATCAGGAGAAAACAGGCTGTTAAAAACTCACAAGGGAGCCACTTCCTGCCGGGCCGCAGCCTGGGCAATCAAAAAGAAGTATTCTAATGATCCCTGACAAAATTGTCAGATGATATCCTCCAGGGTGCGATGATACTTTACATTACAGTAGACGGATCGATAGCAAAGATGACATGAGAGGCCTCTGCAGAGAGAGGAAGCTGGAAAGACTGCAGTGCTCTGACTCTCACTTGCGCTGTTTCCACAGCGAGCTCACTTGGCCTCACAGAACACGTGAGAATATGTTTTGTTAGCATAAATTCCCTAAATTAATGCATGTGCCACTTATCTGAGGCGGTGGACTGGATCTACACGCAAGGACACCTGATAAGTGTGTCTCTACAGTAAATGTGTGTCAGCTGTAGTTGAAAAATTGAAAGTCACCTAAATATGAAATTCTCACAGTTAAGTTTTAAACAAGGATTTAGCAGATTCGCAATGTCAAGAACGTCACTCAGGAAACATTTTGTTTCGAAGTGGCCCACATCCCCGAGGAACCAGTTATCACAGACAACTGATAAGACCCGGGCGCCACAAAACTAGGCCATTAAAGTGGATTAATGCTGTAATTTAGAGGTGAACACACAACTTGGATAACATAAAAGGGCACAATTTTAAAATACAAAGGTATTTATTTTGAAAATGGAGGGATCAGTGAAGTGATTTAATGTGAAACATACCCCATATAAGCAAGAACTCACTATTCACCCCAGATTTATAAAATGAAAAACAAAAAATAGATTAAATACATGGAATAAGTGGTTCAGGTTTGATCTCAAATGAGTCACATACTCCTGCTGGTTCAATCACCCCGGTGCCTCCCTCCCCCATTTTCTTGTACTATAGTGACTCTGGTCTGTGTAACACCTGGGAATGGAGTCAGTGCTGTACTGAGCGACTAATGGCTCCTGTTCCAAACACTAACTTCTGCCATTTGTGCTGAGAGAGAATAATGCTGACAGACTGAAGAGTTATTAAGCGGTCTGAAGTATGGAAAACACATTTAACAAAAGACGATCAAACAACAAATGAACCGGTGGTTCCAAATCAAATTTAAAATATCTTGAGGCTGGGCTGAAATGATAAACTCGCAAGTGTCCGTGCACATACATGTCCTCTATCTCCAGAACCCCAGCTTGGTAAGGGCAAGGATAATGAACAATATCTCCTTCGCCTTTTGTCTGTGATGGAAAATCTATAAATCCTTAGAGATCAGCCATGAGGCAGTGGTAACAGTCGCTCCAAGCAACACTAACTGGGCCTCAGTCCTCAGGGATGAAGCAACAAAACAGAGCAAGTAAATGTGATTAAAAATAAATAAATAAAATCTCCTCATATACAATTTTGCCTTGACATTTCTGTCACTTCTTTTGGTATCTTTTGCAATCGTGGCTCGACTTCTGTTGCGCGTCTTTCCCCTCCTCCTCAGTTCAGTGTCTTAATCGGGGATCTGTTGCTTCACTGAGCTTCAAATGCTTAGATGACATGAAACAGGTGCACACGAGTGTCTACCGACCTATCCAAATGAGTACTGAACACCTGCGACTTTAGAGCTATTAAGCACAATTTCTCATTTAACACCCCATATAGGTGCACAGAGCTGCAGCAGCTTGCAGAAGTGAAGGCAAAGAAATGATTTGTTTGGAAGAAACCGCACAGAGGTAACGGACAGAAATGCTTTTCACCAGACTTTTTCACCTGCGACACACACACACACACATGCACTCATGTAATAAATAAATAGAATATCCTGCAACAGCCTGGGACAACAGTCTCTGCCGGATCAAAATTTTTTCCAAGCATCACCGATATGACGGCGCACAAACCACGTGTTTACGTAATGGAAAGCCAATCTTTCACTTTAACCCCTCCTACTCGTCTATTTCTAACAAGAGGGTCCGACGCCAAAGAAAAATGATGCAAATGTTCTTATACAGGCGCATCGTACTTTTGGAGATGCCAGTGGCGTTGTGCTGAAACGGCTTGAGGAGAACACCCCGAAAAGGGAGCAAACGCACACTCCAGGAATCACGGACACACACACACACACCAAGAACCCTGGCTTTAATAGAAACGTTGCAGCGTGGGGGCTCAAAGAAATGAAAACTGGGGTTGGTGCTGTCTGACCTCGCCAGGCAAGCAGGTTTGCAGGGGAAACGAACTGGACTTGATCCGGCAATGTGGTGTCTTGTTGGGGCTATCATTGCAGCAGTCTGTCCATAGGATGCATCCTCCCTTGGCTTTTGATGCTGTGCAGATCCACCCTCCTCTCCTCAGAGTGATGAACTAATAGGCAATGATTTTCTCCTCGGAAATCCACCGTGGTTTACTGTTTGCACGTTAGTTGTGTGTTTGTTTACTGGCGACCCGTCTCCTCCCGGTGCGACACATGCAATTTCCAGAGTATATTTTCTATTGTCGACTAGTTGAGGAGGCATTCTTTACACGCCAGAAGAAGAAAACACACCATTAGCACGAAGTGTGACAGACAGTGAATATTTTGTCACGTGAATGAAAGCGCACAGGACTTGGATATACCTATTTTTTTATGATACAATTGGTAGCCTTGCTCGGGAGAACTGATCCAATTGTGTTATTATGCAACCGCAAGGATCTCATCTATATCTGGGTGTTTAAGACACGGGATTGCTCTTCGCCCAAATCAATGTGGTTTCTTTGGAACATTTTCAGCAAAGGAACGCATATGCTGCAGTGTCTTTGTGGCAAGAGTCTTAAGAAAAACAAGAATCCAAGTGGTAAGCTCATCACCATTTATGCCTACTCCTCCGTTTCTCAGCGAACCGGCTTTATGCGTGCTTGTGTGCAGAGAGTTGAGTGTCTGCGTAATTCTGTTAATTTGGTCGTAACGATGATAGATCTGCAATCACATTTATGCAGCGAGTGGATCATGCAGAGGCTCCTGAAGGAGGGGAGGAGGGGGGACAACTTATTCTGTGCTGCTACTACATCGGCGAGCTCAGGTCTTTTTTTTTAGGAGGGGGGCACAGCACAGACACACAAAGCCCCCCCGCTGCATCACCACGGCACCATGATCTTCTAACTTTTTAAATAACGCTTGCTCCCCCCCTCCTCTCTCTCTCTCTCACTCTCAGACACACACAGGGGCTCGATGGTATTTCAGAGGATCACATCCACGCACAGTTATTTATTTATTATTTCTTTTTCTTTCTTTCTTTTTTTCTGGACAACGTGATTCCCCCCTAACCAGATTATTCATCCTCGGGTTGACTGCAGCAGTGCCCCCCCCCCCCCCCCCACTCCTCTGCATCACCACTTCTCTATTAAATGAGCTATACTCGCTGTGTTTTCAGCGAAACAGCCGGAGGAGACAGACTATTCTTTCATGTCTGTCACTCTACTGATGCAGACCAATACTCATCATGCGGGCCCTGCGAAAGCGTGATTTTTACACGAGCACCTGAGTTGCTCTTATGTTGACGAAGCCAGGCAGCTGAGATGCCAGTAGGGCATGTAGAAAGGGACTGGGATCCGCTGCACCGAAGCAAATCCTGCACTTGAGCAGTCGACATCGTTTCGATTTAGATTGTGCACTTTTTTCTGGTACAAAAAAAAAAAAAAATCAGTACATAAGCCCTGAATTTAGGATCACAGTAACATCATATATATTTTTATATATCCTGCCAAAACAAATATAACAACGCAGAGGGCCAGTGTACCAGGAATGCTTATTTCAACAGGCTGTTGTAAAGCCCCAGGTAGACAGCATGTAGTGCGGGCTACTTGTTACCTCATGAAGCGGGTAGATGGGCTGAGTAGCAGCACAGTTTTTCGACACTGCAACTGCAGTATAGTAGATCATCACCATACTTTAGTGGGACAATCGCGCTTTGCAGACACTGCAGGAGTGATAACAAGACACTGTCTACTATCAATTACCAAGAAGAAGAAGTTATATTTTACAGCATTATGTCTCCACAAACCTAGCCAAGGTTTGTGTTGGTATAGCTCAAGATAGGGTGAAAACACAGTTAGCCTCAGTTTGTGCCTTCAGTTTGGCAATACGCATTTTTCTCATAGGCCCAGCTACAACAGCTAATTTGGAGGCATTACAAGATTTGCCAAAATATGTCAAAAAATATAATAATAATAAACATCTTTGGAACTATTTTCTCATGCTACAAACTCCAAGCAGGAAAGTAGGATAAATTCTTGCTGTATTTATGTTGTTCTGAAATATAAATATTTGTTAATGCATGTACGCCATCCATTTATTTTATGCTATACTGTATTATAATTGTTCTTACTCACATTTTTCCTGGCAAGCAGGAAGATTATGTCATCACCGGCCATAGGCATAACCTGGGTACCCCCCCCCCCCCCCCCCCCCCAAAAAAAAAAAACAACAACAAGGCAGAGTGTGACACTCTAAGTGGCTTTTACTTTGAAAAGATTTCTCTAAGCAATACTCATCTTCCATATTTCAGTATAAACAGTTGTTCTTGCATTAGAGGGAAGCTGTACAATATAAAGCCCTTTATAGTCAGTTAAAAATTTCTGGTGCTGATTAGACTCTAACTTATCTCTTCAGAGGTGCAGCATTTTCTACTAGTAGTTGGTGCTACATTTTAAATATGACAAATCAAAAGAACAAATTCTGCACCTCACTCATTTGTAAACACTGGTTCAGTTCTGTATGGCGTTATTTTTGTGCCACTATTCTGAGCGCACGTAAAAAAGGTTTGCAGGTGCAAGTGTTGCATTTTGAGGAGAAATTTATTTTGAGCGAAGAAAAGCTGAATTTGAGTGAACAAAATTCATTGCTGCATGCAAAAAATGTATATCCGTGTTTGCTATTATCCATATACACACGCACAATAGCAGCCCCTCTCGCTCAGTTTTTGTATTTGCGCTCGCAATGTGTCGCTCACGCTCTCAACATTTCTGCCCGTGCACGCTCAACTCTTTCTGTACACCGTTATATTTGTGCCACAAAACCAGCCAATCACAGACTTGGATGCAAAAAAATCTGATTGGCTGTTTTTGTCTCCAATCAGCTCGAAAGGACGAAATGCAATATCCCAGAATCCATTTCGTCCAAAGCTCAAACGAGGCAGTGGCGGAGGAACACAGAGTGGCGGAGTTTGAAATATTACTCTTTCTGGGACACAAAATAAACTTTTAAGATATTTTCATGTTAGAATGTAGCTGTGTGAACTTCAAATATCTGCTCGATTTATCAAGACATCACATATTTGCACAAGTGCTCCAACGTTTTCGGAGATGCCTGTTACCCACCAGCTGACCGGGTGGGAACTCGGGTTAAACATAATATATAAGGCTGAACTGACAAAAAAATCACCGACTACACCACCAGGTATTATTGGAAAAACCATAAAGCCTTTGAACGAAAACAAACGCTGTTGTGACAGTGATGTACACTGTTTTGTTGGTATATATGTATGATTTGTATCACCTTCATGTTTCCAGCTTTACAGCTGTGGCTCCAGCAAACATCAGCTGATACTAGAAATTAATTTTAAATAAATTCTAACAACAGCTGATCAATTTTGAACGTGCTGCTGTTGTTGTTTAGCGCAACATCCGCTGGTTTCCTGTTTCTGGCGCAAAGTGGGAGATAAACAAACAAGAGAGACGATCAGCTGATCATTGATCAGTTTCATGATTGAAGTAGCAACAGGAGAGGGAGGGAGAATGAGGAGAGAAGAGGCAGCTAAGACACAGAATAACTCCAGCTTTGTGTCTTTTTTATTCTCGCTGAAGTCTTTTCCCCTCAATACGGATGTATTGTAATTGGTCCAGCCCAGAGTTGATTATTACCAGTTGGCTAATCCACCACCTTTCATTGTTTATACCATTACAAAAACAAACAAACTAACATAAAAATGAAAAATCACCATTGGCCCACCGGGCAAATGCCGGGTAAATGCCCAATGGCCAGTCCAGGTATTCGGTCAGCTGGTGGGTAACAGGCATCTCCAAAAACGTTAGAGCACTTATGCAAATATGTGATGTCTTGATAAATCGAGCAGATATTAGAAGTTTACACAGCACCATTCTCGCATGAAAATATCTTAAAAGTTTATTTTGTGACCCACAAAGAGTAATATTTCAAACTCCGCCACTCTGTGTTCCTCCGCCACTGCCTCGTTTGAGTTTTGGACGAAATGGATTCTGGGATATTGCATTTCGTCATTTCGAGCTGGTTGGAGACGAAAACAGCCAATCAGATTTTTTTGCATCCAAGTCTGTGATTGGCTGGTTTTGTGGCACAAATATAACGGTGTACAGAACGAGTTGAGCGCGCACGGGCTGAAATGTTGAGAGCGCGAGCGACACATTGCGAGCGAGCGCAAGTGCAAAAACTGAGCGAGAGGGGCTGCTATTGTGCGTGTGTATATGGATAATAGCAAACACGGATATACATTTTTTGCATGCAGCAATGAATTTTGTTCACTCAAATTCAGCTTTTCTTCGCTCAAAATAAATTTCTCCTCAAAATGCAACACTTGCACCTGCAAATTTTTTTTACGTGCGCTCAGAATAGTGGCACAAAAATAACGCCATAGTTCTGCCCCTGGTTCCCATCTTCTCTTTTAGTTTAAGGAAATAAGCTGTAATTTCGAAAGACTTTTAAAAAAATGTGTTTTTTCGTAGTTAATGGAGTAGACATTTATTTTTTGTCCTCTAAGTGCTGTTATACAACCTCTGCATTTGAGTTTTGCTACTATCTACTTTTGATTAAATTAGAAAAAATAAGCTGTAACAAAGAGGTAAGACTTTAAAAAAAGAACAACCAATAAACAGCAAATATGTACAACAATGTCTCAGTAGAATTGTATGTATATAACTCTTACTAGCAAAAAATTACTAGCATAAAGGCTATACATTTTTTATGCTCCTATTCCTTGCTGATCATATTAAAAGCATAATATTGCGTTACAGTGGGCTCTGGAGTGATAACTGACTTTGGTCAGTAGAAAAGCCACTGCGAGACAGTAAGTTGTGTTTAACGCAATTCATCCAGTCAATCAAAGCTAAGACTTTGCCCTGACCACAAAATGGTCAGGACATGTGCTACAGCAAGTGATAGGACCAGTAGTTTACTGGGAAATGAAGTATCCGCACTGCCAGGCAAATCACACAACTGACTTGTTTCAACTCCAAAAGGTGTTTTAGAAATTCTCACACAAGTTGTTTAAGTGCCATTGTGATAGTGGGACAGCGAGTCCTCTGCGTGGCCCTGTGTCAGCAAAGTGTTACCTAAACTGTTCGCCAGGCCTGAGCTGCAAAGGCCTAGACTTAGTGCTACAGCTCTTTGGTTGTACTTTTAGTAACACAGCAGAATTGAGAGAACCAAGAAAGACCAAACCAAACAGACTGTATCACTATAGCTGCAGTTTTGTTACCGTATAAACACCAGTCTTATAATTCACGGATTGTATTCAGTTTCTCTTTATACACACACACACACACACACACACACACACACACACACACACACACACACACACACACACACACACACACACACACACACACACAGGCTTAGTGACTGTACAGGACCAATTCATCTGGAGAGGTTTAAAGCAGAGTATGGATGGCACTTGATTTTATTCTAGCGTGGGTTAATAGTTCCCTATTAAAGGCAACATTTATTTTCTGTCACTGGGTGTGTGATAGCACAAAGTTACATGTGTGGAGAACTTGTCTTTAGGCCCTTGTAATTATGTACTAACTGGTTGTGAGCCCATTCACATAGGGTCTTCCCTTTTAAAAAATCTTTGAGTTCTGTGTGCATCCTCATTTTCCTTCACATTATCAAATTAAATTGCCCCTAAGCCTATAGGTCAGTGGCTTTGTATTCTTTGGTCAGCTGTACTGATGTGCATGGATACATATGGAGTATTTCTTGAAGTAGACCACATTCTTTAGTGTTGAAAGAAGATGAGAGGAATCCAGTGCCTGGTTCTCTAAAGCATCTCCTCTCTTCACAGTGGTCCAGATCAGGTTATGATAAAACATAGTGCGGTTCTGCATTCTGATGCAAGTGAAGGGTTGGGTTAAAGCTCCATAACACAACAGGATGAGTCACTTCCTTGTTGGATATGGCAGTTTGCCATCATGTAAAGCTACGCGTCCACTTTTAGCCTTTTTGCAAAACTGCCTTCGGGTAAAGTCACCAAGATTTTATACTCAGTGACCTGTTAACGTTCTTCCAGTTGTGCCTCTGTTTTCCAGCAAGATTGTTGTTTCATGTGGTGGCTTGTCCTTAGGGTTGGTGGTCTGGTACAACTGCTACTGTGGATCTACTCTCAATGTTCACTCTTGTGTAACAGTACGTGTACATGTCTTTGAGTGAGTGTACTTCATTAAGTAAATTAAAAGTGATGAAGCAGCTTAGTGGAAAGGACGTAGATATAGGACGTTTAACCCTGAGGCTTAAGTGGCAGTGACGGCTCTATAAATGCCCACACAGATGTCATTATAAAAGTTTGAGTGTCACTGAATGATGCACACAATAAACCATTTAATGAGGGTATTTGTAGTGTAGAGGGAAAAGTTATGTCATATGAACTGCGACAATCAATAAAGGCAGATATGCGAGTGGCGCTCTTTGACATATCTTGGGCTGAAATGATTGAAAGGTAGACGGTAAATAGGCGGGTTGTTGAAAGAGCAGAATTGCTCTGGGTGTGTGAAGTCAGTGGGTGGCTTCTTCAAAGTGGCACAGTGGCTCACTGACAGCAGAGTGACACTACAGGTGAGGTCACATGACACCCAGGCCTCCAGGTGATGTTGGCTCATAGCATGTGAAGTGAAACTTTTCCTCATAGCATGTGAAGTGAAACTTTTCTCTGTTATCTGTGACATAGTCAGAAAGCTGGACCTAAGACTCATTTAATTTAAAATCGAATTACTATAACAAAATAATTTCTCCTGGTTCTTTTCTATGATCTAAGATTATATTTATGAGCCAACCACGCTGACTATTAGAAGACTACAACCTTGTAGAGGTGCTTCGAACTGATAAACGTTCATGAACTGAGGGAATGTGAGATATTTTAATGTAGAGGCTTATAAACCACTGTGAATTTCAATTTACTGCGTCTCACATTACCTAAAATAATAAAAACCAAATAAGTGTCACTGTAATTAAACAAAAGGCAATTCTTTGGATGCTAGGAGCAATTTATTTGAAAATAAAAAAAGCTTCTTTATTCACAAAACGTGGCTACGCACGTTTGATTTTTACAGATTTTACACCAGATGCCCTTCCTGACAAAACTCCAAAAGGATTGTTTCTCCTTGAGTATGGAAGCAGGGATCTTCTGCCTGTTAGGAAAATGTGTAAACCACTACACCATGGAGCCACTAGCAATATGTAAAGCAGGACTTTGCAAGTTTACTTTACATTTATGTGCCAATAAATTCTACCTGACAGCATTGTGAGTAGGCCTTTAATACCTTTTAAGATCAAGCGCTACCTCTGTATCAGCATCTTGAATGATAAAGTGGATTTCCTGTGAATGTATTGTCTGTCATGTTACAGTAAGTTTATGAGTCTGTCTGTGAAACCCATACAAATGCAACTATACACTGTTGTTGTTACTGTCCTGCTGTTCGTTTGGTGTCAGTTTCTGGTGTTGGTGTCTCTTTTGCATGCAGTTCTTATCTCAGAGCAATTTATCGAAAAAAATGTACTGTTTCCCCCCAAAAATCACATTTTTTTGAGAATTTAAAAAGAGGGTCGATAATTATTTGTACAGTTAAAAGATACTTGTTCCATTTGTCTTACGTACTTGCGCTAGTTTAATTTGTGGTAACTAGGAAAATGCAGTGTAATTAAAGGGGACGGGCAAGATTCAAAGACAGACTCCTACAATTAGAGTAATAGCAGGGCTGGCTAAAAATAACTTCCTCCAACTACCGTTCCACGTTGCTAGGTTTCAGACAGAAACATTTCAGTAAGTTTGTAAATGGCTAAACTGCAGTAGTTACACACACACACCCTGAAAGATCACAGCAAAGATGTAAAAAAACAGGATTTACAGTTAAATATGTATCGCTTTTCGAGTAACCTTCACACTTTTAAACTGACAGCATTTACTAAATCTTTTAAACTGTGAGTCACATTGATGAAACCTTTGTTTCTAAAAATATCTCAAGAGCATACATGTCCTTAGAATGGAAGTGAATATGCACAGAAGGGATAAACGTGTTTTGTTTTTATTTGATAAAACCATTTGGATTCTTGGAGATTTTTGGTCAAGGACTGTTTTTCTTCTCATGACAGAACTCTGTGATTATTGTCATGCTTTGTTGTCATTTAGAAAGAGACGTGAAATTAGGTGTTGCTGCAGTTAATATGTCAAAGATCAACACGACAGATTTTTTTCACTTTCATCTGCTTGGGCAATGGCACGATCAGTTTCCCCTGTGAATTAATTTGGGCTCCGTCTCTCTTGGTTTTCAAGAATGTGACCTGAAGAGGTGATAAGAATCAAGTTCCTGGCTACTATTCTACCTCCCTCTGCGTGCAATCAAGTTTACAGAGAAATCTCATGAGTGGGCAAATATATAAATCTAAATATGGTGTTTCTATACAGACAAAGACAGAAGCACAACAAGAAGAGAAGTGTTAGCTTCATGTTAATGTCTGTAAGGAAAAAAAATAAAATGAATGAAATAAAATATATCATGTTTACCATTTACATCTAATTAATAGTGTATTAGTGTGAATTTGTATTAAATTCTATTCTATTCTATTTATATAGCTCCGATTCACAACAACAGTTGACTCAAAGCACTTTATTTTTTTAGAGAAAACCTCAACAATCAGACAACCCCCTATAAGCAAGCATTTGGCAACAGTGGTAAGGAAAAACTCCTTTTGAGAGGAAGAAACCTCCAACAGAACCAAGCTCAGGGAGGGATCTGCTAAACCACTTTATTCAGCGCTCAACTTAAAGCATATACTGTTTTTAAGGATGGATCAAATATCAAATATCCTGTGAAAGTATTGCTTATAGGAATACACTCATAGATACACTATGGAAAAAAACGACTGAGGCACAATTCTTAATCTTTCAAATCATGTGTTTTCAGTTTCATTGTTACAGGTGTATAAAAGCAAGAACCTAGCCATCCAGACTGGCTTTACAAATATTTGTAAAGAGAATGGGTCATTCTACAGAGTTCATTGAATTCAAATGCGGTGCAACCCTGGCGATTTGTCACTTTCCTCCTATAGTCCACCATCCACTGTAAGTTGTGTTATTGCAAAGTGGCAGTGTATAGGGTGTGCCACTGCAAGGACAACATGGAAAAGCCAAGAATAATATGGTATAAAAAGAAGTTAATTAAATGTAATTTATGTTGGGAAAATAAATGAGTATTTGCTGATGCCGTCCTGCTTATTTTTCCAATATCACAGGTTTCCTTTTGTTGTATTGTAAATTTAAAAAAAAAATCTTCTAAGGGGCATGCTATAAAAATGCAGCATTTTCCTAGCATTATATTACAAAAAATACCTCCTCACCACTAAACAGCAAACAAAGAAATCTAGTCATTAGCAACTAGCTAACTAGCTAGCAAACTACCAGCTAGAAAGATGGATATTTCCTCGAGGAATTAGTGGAGATCAACCCAGAGATACAAATATATGAGCAAAGTGAGGATAGCAGTAGCATTTTAGATCTTGTGTTTGACCTTACCTGCCTGATCTTTAAATTTAAGTTGACAAAAATGATCCATTGTCTGTCAGCTAATCAGCTAATGTCTGTTAAATATCTCACACTCATTTTTAGATTAGATAATATCACAATGAAATTATTACTCCTTTTTTTTAATATAGGCAAAGCATGAGATGGTTTTGTGTCTAGCTAATAGTATTAGGCTTTGCTTTCTGTACCTTGCATTTTAAGCCATTAGAGGTAGTATTGCCCTTTTTGAATAAATCTGCTTTAAAAGGTTATATCTGTCTTTTGTAAACGGTCTAGTGCTTCTTTCATTTTCAAATAAACATCCCAAGAGTCAAGAGAGTCAACTGTATAAAGCACAATGAATATTTAAATGCCAAATAAATATCCTCAGGATGGGTTGCAGGTAAAATGCGAGCGAGAAGTGACGATTAGTTGATTGCTTTGTAATCTGAGTCATAGATACAGTTAGCTACCTGTGGTGTGAAATGTTGCTGTGAGGAATATGTGGCTAAATGTGAATTACAGTTTGATTACCATGGATGATGTCAGTTAAGCAAAATTAGACAGCTTTGTGATGAAGTGTTCTGCATTTTTTTTATTAGGCTGTCAACATGCAATATAAATAAGCATAACCAACACAATGACAACAAGAAAAGACGACTGGAAACAAATGCTCACAATCATTTCCCAATTCCTTTTCCCACACTTTCTGACAGAAACTACACTGTCACTCTTTTGAGGTATTTATGATACAGAGTGGTGAAATTGTCAGTTGTGCATGTGTACTGACGTGGCCTTGTCAGATTTGAAGAAATAACTTTAGAGAGTGTAAGAAATTGTTCCTCAGTTGTCAGTTTTATGAACTTCTTTATTTTCAATCAGTTCATTTTTGAGTCCCTTGAAGTCATTGAAATTTCTGTTTAGGTTATCAGTAATAACATAGGCCGGCAATCCGATTGTTAAGTGATGACGTGACGAATCCTACTTCCGGGCCTAAAGTAGTCTGCGTTTAATATGGCTTTTGTGTTGTTAACATGTTTAATGTTATGTATTTTCTTCTATTTAATCTCAAAAAGCTCCTAAAACAGTCAGTGATCCCTGTTGACCTCCCTCGGCTTTTATTACCGCTAATCATTTATTTAAGCTCAGTTTTTAAAACCTTAGGATGTAACTACAGCCCAGCCCATGCAGCAGTATATGAATGACTAACCTCGTATTGTGGATGGATTATCTCAGTTGTTCTCCTGGCTGAAGTTTGGTCCTTTTACAGCATCCTGCCATGCGATTATATTTGTTCCTGACCACCGAGAACACTCACGTTAACTTTTATCGAGTGGAAAAAAAGTTAGCTTGTTTATATTATGCTAACATAGCTGTGTCGCTAGCGGTCACGTAGCACATCATTATATACCAGCTAGCCCAACTTCAGTAACCCTACAAACCTCACTGCTGTTTAGTTTCCTGTCTTCATTTATGCTGGAAGTGATAGCAGAGCTGTACGTTTTAATTTGTTTCCAAAACCCCGCAGTCAGGACATGCTATATTGTATTTAGATAGAAGCTAGCGAGCTAACTCCCTGCTAACTTCTAACTCCGTTAAATGTCATAAATTCCGTTTTCTTGGATGCCTGGATGTTAAACTCAATTGTTACACCTGGTAGAGCAGAACGCTGATCATTTTATTAAAGATGAAAGACTTTAGACAGTTTTTCAACTCTCAGTAATGCCATAGTGATCGTTTGATATATGGACCTGCAGTGGAGTTTAGGTCCAGACACGGCTAGTGACGTCAGACTGAACAACCGGATAGTATCAATCACAAGAGACCCATTAAATGAAATTAGAGTATAATTACTTTATGATGAGTCATGACAGTACCATATATGGATTACAAATGGCACTTTCCAAACAAAAAAAGACACTGTGCTCACTTTGTTAGATGATATTGCCTGCAAAGGTTGCATGACTTCATCTATTATTTTAAAACCTCAAACCGAGCATCTTGGTATTGCCGTCTTATTGTTGTTGCTTGGCAAGCTGCATCTGTAAATTTATTGATATACTAAACTGGGTGAAAACTTTGATTAATGAAAAATGACTGAAAACAAAATGTTTTCACTGGGGAAACTGAACAGGTCTAGAGACCAGTTAGTGACCACCTGGAAACCATTGTTAATGAACAACAAATGCATGTTCCCTGATCAGTTGCGAGTGGCTGGTTCAGGTCTCTGCCAGTTGCTATGAAATCAGTTGCTAAAGACCAATTCAATCAGGCCTATGAACTGGTCTGTGACACATGGCGACTGCTGGTTGCTATGGAATATATGTGTAAATTCCACAACCAGTTGCAAGTGGTTGCTGGAGGCAGTTGCTGCAATGAAATCGACAGATTCTGACCTGTCTACAAATACTAGCAAACTACTCTCTGAGGGGTAGTGAGAGTGAGTGAAAAGTGTGAAGCAATGCCCCTTTTGAGATGTTTAGGTTACAGTGATGAGGCAGACAGTGATCTCCACCAACAACATTCTCCAACTTCCAGCAACCACTTGCTAACTTGATGGGAAATACATATTTTTTCTTTGCAACTGCTGGTTCTTACTAACAGGTCTTTAGACCAGTGTGCCTGAGGCCTTAGATACTGCTGAAGCCAGAATAAGACAAAGCGGTACCCATGAGTTCCTCAGAGTGACCGAGCCCCCACTATTGCATGACATCAACCCACAATTTCAAAACATGAGTTAAAAAAAATACCTCACAAAAGGAAAAATTGGAGTAAAAGAATTTTCTTTTGCATCAGGATGGTAGCATCTGATTTTGAGTTTCCTAACACAAGAGCCTTTTTAACTGAAGTCGATTTAAAAATTACAGGAAGTCTGCTTTGAGTAACATTTTTTGAGCTAATTAAGCTAATGTAAGCTTCACGTTGATTGAAAACCCTGTCTCCTGCTGATTTATGAATGTCTGCTCTAGTGAGCTTGATAAAACCTGAATACTGTAAGAAACCTTGAGTGTTCACTTGGCAGTTACAGATATCCTCCTAATACACTAAAAGCTGCATATTTATGGGAAAAATGTCAAAGTCTTTACTTGATGAGCCATACTAATATATAGAAATGTCATTTTTCTGGTACTAAAGCATGAATCTAGGTAGTACTTAGACTTCCCCATCTGCTTTTAACTGGTTAACCCAAAAACTAATGTAATTAGTCAAAGATATGCCTGTGGCTTCGGAGGTAAGCTAGATTAGTTCACTGAATTTTGCACCTTTGCTCTTGTATGCTTTGTTTTGGCAGCCTGAGAAAAGATACTGTCTTTACTGATGCCTGCCATGTCTAATCACGATGCCTAAGAGCTGACTGGAAAATTCGCCATGAGGGGTTTAATGTATTCAGTGTAAAAACAAAAAAGAAAAATGGTTCTGTTTTTTAATGGAGTGGTATAATTTAATATCCTACACGAAAGACCCGTCTGCATGTTTGTAGAGCAAGAAAACCTCTCTGCACACACATAAAGGGCTTCTGGCTGCTTCTTGGCCCTGTCACTGCACCTTTTGGAGGTAACCTTAAACTGTAAATGCTTTTCAGCATCCATCACATTTGACAATGATCCTGTTTGAAATTTAAAGACACAGCTTCAAGTTTACATATCTTAAGATTACCGTGTGAAAGATTCATTTCAAGGACTTTTCAGTTTCTCTCGCCTCAGTGTTTAATGGTTTTGTAGAGGACGCATGCAGTCCTGAAATAGCTTTCTCAAGAATACCAGAACATTGAAATACATGCTGTAATCATTGGTATAATAGGATGCCATGGATGTGAACTAAGATTTATGTTATGTCCCTAGTGTATGTCAGACAAACTTGGAAACCTGCTCCCTGCTTACATTTCCGCCAGGATATGGGGCGTCTGTGTCAATCATTTGCTTTAGCTTTGTGAAACCACAGATTTGAAATGGAGAAAAATGAGAGTGAAGCAATAGGGGCATTGTTACTCCTATTTCTAAATGATACTGCATCTCACCCCTCCCTACGCTGGCTTTTTACTCCATCTTCCAGTGAGGTCGTTCATAATAACAGATTTCACAGCTGAACTCGTTTGGAGAGACCACAACCCCGCTCTAACAATAATGAAAGCAAGGTCTGTCCCTTTCTCAAGTACATGACACATCTCAACACTCGCTGCTTGCATGATCCCAGATTATTGGGCATGTGATAGGCTGATATCTGTCTTTCGCGAGGCTGCTGAGCTTTTTGTCTGTGATGATGCACTGCACTCTGATAGTGAGAAAGAGAGATGGAGAGCAGTTGAGAGTTAGACAATGAAATTATTGATTTGTGGGATCAGAAGTTTGAACGGTTTTACAGCAGAGCTGACACGGATGCAAAATGACTTTTGAAATTTGCCGTCATTATAAAAATGTATTGTGAAGTGTTGGAAATACTCTGGGTACAATCGATGTGGAGTGGAGGAGGAGAAGAACAGTTTTAACAGGTGTGTGGAGGGCTTTTGTCTTCGAGCTCAGCATTTGCATCAATACCTGTGGCAGCATAATGTAGTCGGGGCAGTCAACAGGTGAAAACATCTGAATAATCTGCACTGATTCAATCCTTTTACAACCAATGCACCATGTCCATGTGCCATGAAGAGTTATTTCCCTGTCTTTAAACACTATTACAAGAGCTTCTCTGTATTCATTGACACTCACACCAACTGAACTCTTAAATAACTCACTCACCCACTGACATTTGGTCTTTAGAGTTAAAGCTGACATGATTACAGTGGAGATGTATTTAATGAGAGTATGTAATGTTTCCCGAAAGGAACCCCAGAGAGCTATAATTTCAGTCTTATATGTCAACACAACATTTTGGAGCCATCTACAAAGATACGATTGTCTAAATAAGAGGTCCTAAATGGTCACCAGAGGGGAAAAAGCTCTGCTGTAAAGACAGGGTTATTGATTAAAACACACGAGAAAAAGAGCAGATCAGTTTAGACTAATTGTCTCTCACGTTTCACTGTAAAATTGGATAAATTGGCTTTGATTAATTTAAATGATGAAAAACTGAACCCTTAAAAAATACACTTAAATCTAAACTCGGAAATTACGTCTTTGATGGATGAATGAATGAATGAATGAATGATACAATAGCATACGGAACATGAACAGTGACCAAGAGTCATTAATTGCAAAGATTTGAGTCTGTGTTGATATCACTCTGTGTGCACAAATAGGAATACAGGCATTCCAGAGTTATCCTGACTAAATTTTCCTCAGTGGGATGGGACAGAAAGGTTTTCCCTAAATGATGAACAAGGATACTGATGCTAGAATAATTCAGGCGTGAAGAATTACTTCATGCTTGATTGGACTTGATTGAAATACAAAATAAAAGATGTGGGAAAAAAATACTAAGGCAAATGAAATATATCCAAGAAACAACAAACAGGCACAGTTTGCTGTTCGCTTCGCTGACAGACACGCTGCATTGAATTGTGGGAATCAAAACAAAACAACGGGGGTAATGGTACAAGAGTACAATAAGAAAAGATTTGGCTTCACTTTTATTTTTAGTAATATGCTAACATAATCTGATGATGCCTTCCTATTTTCCTGAAAACCACCAGCAGCTGAGGGGTTAAAGGCTGTGCGAAGTGAGTCCATTTATTAGTAGTAATTTTGTTTCTAGGCCATCATCTAGGAGCGGGAAAGGATACAGTCATATTAGCATGTTGCTGATGCTGTACAGCAAGAAGGTTGGGTCATGTTCCCTGTGGCTCTTATGACAGAAATGTAGCATCTTCAACCTTTATCAAAAACACCAGACTCAACATGCTGAGGTGCATGGTGTGTGTTTGTGTTACTGAACCACTATTTGTGTTATTACAAATCATACCGCCAAAGGCACACGGCTTAAGTGATGGCTCGCTGTTGTTCTGGGCTACAGCAATGAGGACTGTTGGAGAGAAACATAGAGCCAGTTCAGCTGGGCCTGCTTCTTTCCTGTGCTGAAAGTACATTTTACTGATTTGATTATGATTGATTGCTGATATGATTTCATGACTCACCGCTGGCCTGTAGCTCATTTATTACTGTTGTCCATCATCTGACTGTGGTCTTTACTTAGCAGGATGCACTTACGTCTCTCTCTCTCTGTCATTATCTCTGTTGCAACAGTGTGTTTTCAGTGTACGGTGAATTTGTAATTGCGAAAAGCTCTTTATAAGGCAGCTGATGTGGTGGTTACCTCACAGCAAGAAGGTCATGATCCGCTGGCTCGGGCCCCTCTGTGTGGAGTTTGCATGTTCTGCATGCCTGTGTGGATTCTCTTTGGTTACTCTGATTTCCTTTGCCATCTAAAGGCATGCATGATAACCCCCTGTCACACAAAGGCCTAGATACCGGCATCCACAGGTCACTAGGGTAAAATGTGTATTACTTTACTATATGGCAAATGGTTGATGGAGGTTAGTGGTAGTCATTAGATGAAAACAGGTATGTGAAGCTGCACTGAAAATGTTCTTTTGATCGCTTTGGTTACTAGTAAATTGCTGTGATCACCTGTAGTTTGCAAACAAGATTGCAACATGTCTGCAAACACTCACACAAACTACTCAACAAACAATTTGAAATGTTCAAATACTTTGAAAGTGAATGTTCTCCATTTCTGGTGTGCATCACAATTTTTTTTTTTTTGCAAGTGTTTGCAGACGTCTCACTACCCACCATGTAGACAATTCAAGACTATGGTAGAAATCACAAAGAGGCTTTTGGTGCAACTCCTTTGTGACCAGTTTTACTTAGCAACTGCCATCAACCTCCATTAAATACTAGCTGGTTAAAGATTTGCACACTTTTCCCTAGTGACACAGGATTGCCAGGGGGGTTGTTGACCTACATGACAGAGACGATAGGTTAATTAGTGATTCTAATTTGACCATAGGTGCGTATCTTGGTGTTAGCCCTGCCATAAAGTGATAACCTGTCCACTCTCACCCAGTGGAAGCTTAGATAGGGCTCCAGTATGGTTCTGTGTTGGTCCGACGCACAGCCTACGGACAGCTTTGCAGACTATCTTCTACATGTTGTAGCTGTTTACTGCCTGTAGGCTACTCTTGCTTATGCCGTTGTTGGACATTGCCAGACAGAATAGAGCAAAGTTATAACATACTAAGAAATGACATGGATCTTGGTGTTAAAAACAATGAAAAGAGTCAGCTGCTTATGTTTTCTTGCTGGTTGTAACCTGCTCTGACATACTGTGTTTTGCTTCTTCCATGGCTATGGTAGTTTCCCCCCCCCTGACTAAACACAGAGTTTTGTTTTGGAGTGTGTCATTCTTGATACTTACAGTTTATTTTGGTAGACAACTCAGGGACCTATTCCTTTCAGGCTTCACTGTGCTTCTACTTCTGCCAGGTTTTGCTCAGTAGCCAGATTGTGGTCACTCAGTTTTTCAGCCGTTTCTGGTGTCTCGTGGTGCCCAGATAACTGCCTTCTCTGTATTGTCTGTTCAAAGTTCAGTGCAGGTTTTGTCATAGCTGTTCAAAGTTTTCTCTCTGGACAGAATTCAGTTTGTCCAGATTCTGAGAAGTCTTTGTCCATGGTGTGCAATGTTGTATGATTTCTCGCTCTTTCACTGTGTCCGTTGATGGACCAGGGTTTCACGATTTTCCAACAAAATAGTGTAATGTTGCAATGATTTCATCTGGAGGCGATTTATTACCACCTGTTTAATTCTTCAGCATTCTGGCCACAGCAAAGAAAACTACTGTTTTTTTAATAAAGGAATAATTGCCATGGTTTGAATCATGCTGCGAGCAAAGACTTTTTGGCACTTTACTGTTTACTACTCAGTAATCATCTCATCTGGCCTGAAAGTACCTGCTTGGCTAGACTTTCTAAAGCCTCCAAGTAGAGTCCAGCAGGGTTGCAAGAGTCTTTTTTTCCCTCTCTGACCAAATGAATTACAATACACTTAAAGGTTGTTATAAATTTTTGGTTCAGCATGTTGCCTACTCCGGTTTGAAGAGATATTTATTATAATGGAAATATTAAAAAGTTTGACTTGGCTAAGCTTTTTCCAGTTCACAATGCCGGATAATTAACTGTTGTTCTCAGTGCCCATTTCGGAGAAACTGAGCCTCATGACCAGCTGGTTGAGGGGACTTTTCTCTATCTTCTTGTTGATATAGAGCTTTTTAACAGTAGGAGTTTGGGCTTGCTGGCTTTAATTTGTTCATGGAATTTGATTAAAATGAAGCTGGCCTAATTAGGCGATCATCCATTGTTGTATTTCTTTGTACTCAGACGATGTCCTTAGAAATTCTAGTGTGCAGTGTTTAGCTGGGTTTCATGCATGTTTTCACAAGCATATAAAAGTTCTCCTGGGTTTTGAGTCTTTTGGAAAAGGCACCTAACAAAAATGTCATTTTTCCTTTCTCTTCTATCATTGAGTCTTCTTGTCTTTACCAGTTTCACACACACGTGTACGTTCCACATTCATCCATCCATCACTCCTCTCCCTCAGCACAAGGGTCTGTTCCTGGCAGTGCTGGAGGTTGTGTGGTGGCTGTGGTATGCTGTGTAGATTTTTGCTGCAGTGCAGTAGGCAGTATTGTACTGCTGCTGCTTTCTCTCTCCTGCTCTTCTGCTCTCTCTCTAGCTCTCTCTCTCTCTATTTGTTTTTGTGTACATAGTTTGGGAGCAATGTTACACTTCTGAACACTTTCCCCGCAATTTTTAAAATCAAATCTATAAAAAATACAAATAAAAATAAGCAAGCACACAAAATCAAAGACAAGCAAGCAAACAAACAAACAAAAAACAAAACAAAATGGGATTTGCTTCAAAGCTTCCATCATATTTATCGCAAATAAGAGCTTTTTTCTGGACACTTACATAGGTTTGCCAACATTTCTATGATGGAAGTTGTTATTCTAGGTGTCATTTCCACCTCTTTCACATCCCTGTCTCGGAGTTCACTTCCCACAGCTTTAGGTGGGTCCCCCCTGTGGCTGTTGTCCTTTATTCAGACACAAAGCAAGAAAGGGAGAGAGAGCGAGAGATGATGACAGTGACTAAGTAACCTGTTTGTGGCGGTGAGTGCACGGCTCTTTGCACAGAAAGGCCAGTTGTTTTCTGTTATACACACTAGGCTAGAGACAGGGAAGCACTCAGATTCAGTATGTCAGATAGCAGAAGTGGAAACACACAAAGAAAATATAGCTAAGCTTGGCAGCCATACAACTTTTGTTTTGTTTCTGTGGACGTGAACATTTTTTGTTTGGTGACTCAGTGATAGGTCTTGCTTTCTGTCACATGCAGTAGAGACTGTGTCACCAACACCATTTAGCCATGACATGACGGCACTAGGCATTTCTGGTTACCTAAGAAGGTGTCAGCGCTATCTGCGGGATATGGCTATCTGCATGTTGGAAGGTTCTGGTGGGAAGATGTTGGCAGGGTCTTTACGAGTGGGTGACAGGCAATATATGCACGTGTGTATATGTGTGAGAAGGTGGCCATGCTTATGTGACTGGGTTAAAAGGTTGTGCCAAGCACTGGAGGACATCAGGAGGAGTGTGAGAACCCGAGCAACAGTTCAAGGCATGCATCTTTATTTCAAATGTTATGACATTTATTGCTAAAATACAGTGAGAAAAAAAATCAAGTTAGCTGGCCTTTGGAGCAATGGAGGCAACATCTTTTGCTAAGATTGTGGAGCAGCATGTTCGCAAGGCACTAAAGGGTGAAGCAGTGCATGGTGAGTCCAAGCATGGAGGCTGACACAAGTATTCCACAGGTATGCCTTTTTCCTGTAATGGATTGGTAATGTCAGGGATGGAGCAGTTCCTTTAATCCACACCAGTTTCTTTAATGGGACATAGTAAAGTAAACTCAGCACTGACATGAGTATCCTGATTGGTAGTATGACTGACGTAAATAGTTTTCTTGTTTAATATGTGAACTGTTATCAATGCAGACTCCTTCTACATTAATAAAACTAATCACTGCATTGCAGATGATCAAACCTGAAGGTCACACGTTGTAGTTTCTGTGTGCTTGAGAGTTTGTTTGCATGTTCACTCTCTGGACTCTTTTTATACAACACCATGCCAAAGAGGAGGAGGTAATTTCATTGTATATATATATATATATATATATATATATATATATATATATTGCTTCTGGAGATTATTTAGTATTATTGGTCTTGCATAAAATATAAAGCATTTTCAAGGCCAAGTAAGGAAGCCAAGTACAGTGATGCATGGCTGTGGATCTACAACACGCCAAATTTGACCCTCTCTTCTCTTCTCTGCTCTTCTCTTGAGCAGAGGAAAGTGAATGTTGTCTGTCAGCTGTGTTCTCATGTGTTTATACACAGGAATGACTGACACGCAGGAATATGCACAGCGGGCTTACTGAAAACCTTGTCATGTCTGCAGTAATGCCGCAGCATCTCTCCTATCATTCAGTCACAGAACTGCTCCTTAATAACAGCTTTGACAGACCTGCTTTTGCGGCAGCAGAGTCACGATCCATATGTTCCAAGGCCAAACTTCATATTGCTCTATTGTGATGTTCTCAGTAGGAGAATCTTGCTGATGTCTCCTCATGTTTGCTTTTAGAAGAGCAAGGTAATAAATGCTGAAAGACACTGCATTGTGTGTTTTAGTGGCTTAGGAGTGAACAAAATACTGCACTTAAAAGATTGACAGAAAGTCTCCAGAAGTGATGCTTCTGCTTTTTAGGTGAGGTGCTGGGCATCAATCTTCTCTTCTAAACACTTGCTTTGTTCCTAGATACTGTTTTAGCAAAGTGTTGAGAAATGCTGGATCATTCACTCATCAGCTAAAGGTAGGACAGTCTGTGTGAAGGCACACATGGTCTGCTGCAGACCTCAGGGACACATAGTTGTTCCTATTATACTACTTTCTAGTTTGTTCAGAGTCCACACAGAGGAAACCTACACAGTTGGTGCCTTTGTCGTGTAGTGGCTAAGCGGGAAAGTCACATAGCAGCAAAACGTTGTGAGGGTATGCTTATATGTGCGCCAAGCCTCTCCAATTTTATACACAATATGCAGTAAAATACACAATTTCTTATATATTAAACAATGTATTTTTCAGTACAGTCCCTTTGTGATGTGAGGTAACATTAAGCTGAGATAAATCTGTAGAAGTTGTTCTAAGCTTTCTGTATTTCCTTCTGCATTGCCATTTGCGTGCCCTTCTCATAGCTTTTATGCTCTCTTGCCTCTCTGCGAGCCCTCTCCTCATTTCCCCTTTGCTCCTCAATGTGGTCAGCTTCTCTGTCCATGCTGGCAAAAAGCCTGTGTAGATTCTGTGAAGTCTGCTCATATCTGTACTGTGTTTTCTTCTTCTTTGGCAGAGGAGCACAAGGAGATTCTGGTTAAAACGGACAACAAACAACAGGTTACTGTTACTGTACTTGAGTCCTTAATCGTAACAGGAAGCTTTAAATCGCTCCTGTTTTTGTTTTCAGCCATTGCAGAGCCGCAGACTGAACTTATACTAAAAGTGTGGTTATTAAAATGAGCGTAAATAACTTGAAATGAATATCGATAAACCCTTTTCCCAGTATTAACATTCATTTTAACGTTGGCAAAAAAGCTGTCACAAAAATAATGACATTCACGTGCGTGTGCTACCTGCTCCTCTGGGACCACAAAGTGCTCATTGAGCCTGATTCCAGCACATCAAGCATCCCCTTTGTCCAGGTTAGAGAAGTTTCTTTTGTTTTCCAAGTTTGGCTCCAAACGTCTTAGCAAAGCAACAGGTTTTGTTGATTTCTTTCTTCTTTCTGTGTTCTGTTACCATTTTCCCTTTTTCCTGTAGTGGCCTTTTACACTAAGATATTTTTGGAGACCAATCAGGCCACCGATAAGTTGGATCTAGAGCTTGATTTCACAGTTTTGTTTGTTTTTATTTGTTTTTTTTCTCACCATCACATTGATCTGCTTTAACCTCCTAGGACCTGGCGCCCACATATGTGGACATCACATTTTAGGTTATTTAGACCAAAATACTGAATTTTGCTCTACATGGGCCTGATATCCACTTACGAGGACATTATACTGCTACTGTTCTATCAAAACTTTAAACGAATATCCTCATGTGTGGCTCTGATTTTTCATAAAAACAAAAATAAGATTAAAAAAAAAATCTGGTAATTCTTTGTTTTTACATTCATCGGGCCCCAATATGACCAAATATCAAAGAGAAATTAAAAATGCATGTCGTGGAAGAGTTCGGGTCTTAGGAGGTTAAGATCTTGATCTTGGTGCAAACTAGTTTCCTGAGATTTTTCTTTACCACATTTGAATGTTGAAAACAAGGATAAAAAATTCCTCATTGCAGACAGATACTGAGTCTCAGGTTGAACAGTGTCTCTTCCTTGAGATCCCATGTCAGCATGTTGCAGCTGTTGACTATCCCATAGTATAAGTGTAGAAATCTGTTGGTCTGATGTTTGTGCCAGATTCCCCTATTTCATGACTGGATATGTATTTTAAAGACTATTTAAAACTAGATGGTGATATAATAATAGAGATTGATCATATATTAGATCGTATATTTGAGACCCCAGATTGTTTGTGACAGATAGAGGGTCTATATGTGTATTTATATAAGCTCTGTATGAATGTGTGTGAATGGGAAAGTGTTTTAAGTAGTCATACTAGACTAGAGTATCCTATGAATATCAGTCTGTGCAGTTAAATACAACAAACAGCAGAAATAAAATAGACAATGTAGATTCTCATTAGAGGAGTAGTAATAATTATTGAACTGAATACTTACAGTGATTAAGATTTGTGTTCATAAATTAAAATTTGAATCCTGCACAGTTTCAGTATATTTTACGGGGGCGTAATTAATATTTTTCTCTGCTGCATCATTAACTGTTTTGCATTGTGTTTTACATGATAGCGTCCAAACCTCTCCATGCGAGGAGAGTCAAAATGTAGGAGTGTTTTATAACTGTGTACACCGAGCAATGAGAGAGTGAGAGAAGGAAAATATGTGGTCAAGGTTTTTCACTGTAAGTCAAGCAATACAAAAGTGACAAACTTTAGCTCAAGAAGCTCTTGTAGCTCCTTCATCTTTATCATTTATTAAAGAATTGACAGATTTATGATTCATGTGATCAGTCTTAATATTTTAGGGGAAGCAGCTGCCTAAGACAGTGTAGGTTTGGATACAATTTTAGGAAGCGTTATCATTTTCCTACCCAATTTTAAACCAGTCGGTGGACTTGATAAAACATTTTTCATATGTACTTGTGTTGGAAGTCAAGGATGAACCTAGAACCTCTTGCACTTTAAAATGGAGCCTCAGTTCTTTCCTTTAAGTGATGTGAACCACAGCTGTCAAAATGTCAGAGCGATTGCCTTAAGGATACATTCTTCTTAGTTGTGAATTTTAAAAATTAAAGATTTTAAAGTTATTTTCAGGCATTTCTGCTATTTTTCTTTAACAGGGATGGAGGGAAAAAGGGCAAAAAATGAAAGAGTGGCAGCGGGGGAATGGCATTTAGCAAATGGTCTCCGGCTGGGATTGCACTGCTCAGGGCATATGTGGTGGGACTCCACTGCTCAGGGCATATGTGTCCATGTGGTATGCATCCTACCCACTCCACTTTCCGGTCTCCCTTGATGTTGTTGTTTTTCAGTTAGAAACAGAGTTGTTGACCATGAGTGGTGGCCACTCATCCATAAGTGGACCACCAATGGCCCACATCATCAAATGCTCTCATATCATGATCATCTTGTGCAACCCAATCTGATATGAATGATATTAACCTGCAATACTCATCATCTACACTTAGAATATGTAATGTCTAAGTAGAAAAAATGTTCACTACTACTCTAATTATTTTGATCTCTTAAAAAATAGAGATCCACTGTAATGTATTTAAAACAGGGAAAAATCTTTTCTCTTTTCCCTCTCTTTTCCAAAAATGTTGGAAGTCCAGAGTTAATAAATAATACTGAAAAAAATTAAGAACAATTAATAAACCTGGACAGATTCATCAGTCTCGCCGGCTGATCCATTTAATCTGTTTTGGTACACAAAAAAGTGACAACAGGTGCACTGGAGAAGCAACAAGACAGCCTTCCAAAAGAGAATGGTTTTGCTGGTGGTGGCCACAGACCATTTTGCAGTTCTAGTATGATGGACCAACATTACCAGCGCCCTACAAAGTGACCCCAAGTGGGCTTAACGTACTACTTATGTGCTTGTTTCCAATAAAACTGTGAGAATGTGGCATAAGAGCACTTCTTCCAATAGTGGGGCCTGCACTCATAGCCCAGCACCAGCAGCTCAACTTGTATTTAACCAGTGAACACCAGAACTGGCAGCTCTGCAACTGGTGCCCTGTTCTCCAGATGAAAGCAGGTTCACATTGAGTACATGTGACAAGTGTGAAATATGCTGGCGACACCATGCTGGATGTTATGCTGCTTGCAACATCATCCAGCATGACTGGTTTGGCAGTGGGTCAGCGGTGTCCTTGGGAGGCACATTCCTGCAGGGTGACAGAGATCCCAGTGTGCTTGCCAACATTATCATCACTGCGGCTAGATACCAGGATGAAATCCTCAGACCCATTTTTTTAATCCTTATGCTGGTGAATTGGTCCTGGGTTCCTCCTGGTGCAGGACAATGACCGACCTCATGGAGCCAGAGTGTATAAACAGTTCCTAGGCAACAAAGGCATTGACACCACTGACAGTCCTTTATTGTCCTCAGACCTGAATCCAACTGAGAACATCTGAAATGTGTTCCCAACTCGATGCTACTAAGTAGCTCCACAAACTGTGCAAAAGATCAGTGATCCTGCCCTGATCCTGGTCTAGGAGGAGATCCCCCAGGAGCCATCCACAGCCTCATTAGGAGCATGCCCAGTTCCTGGGAGTGCATACAGGCATGTGGGAGCGATACACACACAAATCACATCAACCTGTGATTTCAACTTTCAACTTTGTTTTTTTTAGTGTGATTTTTAAATCCTGTGCTTGAAGGATTGATAATTTTGCTTTCCGCTGACCGTTGTTATGCCATTTTGATTTTTGAATTACACAATGTATCTATGTAAAGACTCTCTACTCGATTAGTTCATTCATCATCAACTGATGTGCGATTTAACGGTTCCATTCCTTTTTTTTGAGCAGCATATTGTCTATTATGTGCAATTATTTTCATTATGTCCATGCATGAAAAACTTGAACTATCCTTCATTCCTAGCATTTCTCTTTTTTCGCGGTGCTGAATAATTTGTGGTATAGAAAGAAACAAAATATAATCCTCATGCGATACATCTTTAGGGTGGCAAACACTGAAGCATTCACAGTAAGAGGTCTTCTAGATATGCTGATTCAAAAAATGATCTCATGTTGAATATTTAATTCAAGGAATAATGCATAATGCACTAACACTAAAGCGAGATTAAAGGATAATGATGCCTAATGTAACGTAACCCTTGTGTTAAGGGTAAAATAACAGAGAGGCAATTACCCTTAGTCTGTACTAGAGATGGACCGATCTGATATTACGTATCAGTATCGGTCCATACTGACCTAAATTACTGGATCGGATATCGGAGAAAAATAAAAAATGTAATCCGATCCATTAAATATCACGAAAGCACCTCACAAAACTTGCAACACGCCGTAACTCACCTCAGAACGTTAGCACGTCAGAGCAGTATGCATCACGTGATAGAGCGGCTGTGGCATGCGGGACCTGTCGGTGGTCTGGATAGCATTTGGAGCTTCGCTAGCAACCCGGCATTTCATCTCCGACAAAGTTACCCCGAGAGAAGTAAAGCAAGTGTGTAAGTCCATCTCTGAATGTTTGTAAAGCATTCCTGCGTTAAGCTTACCAAACGATATATGGAGCGACTGCCTCTTCTTGCTGCTACTTCAATCATGAAACTGCTTAATGATCAGCTGATCGGCTTTTCTGTCGTGAGTCCATCTCTTTTGTTTGTTTTTGGCCCACTTCGCGCCAGAAAGAGGAAACCAGCGGCTGAACAACAGCAGCACGTTTAAGCTTGATCAGCTGTTGTTAGAATGTATTTAATATTACTTTCTACACCAGGATCTTTTTCTATGTAGCTGACGCTGGTAACTGTGCAGGGGCGGATCTAGCAAAGTTTAGCCAGGGGGGCCGATAGGGCATTAACAGGGAAAAGGGGGCACAAAGACATACTTTTCTTTCTTATTCTCATTTAAAATGTCTAGCTTTTAACCCTTTAGAGCCGATCGGAGCGGGAACGCTCTGTTATGCGTAACTATTTTTAAATCCCGGTAGCACTGCAACCACGTAAGCTAGCGCAAAAAATTTTTTTGCATATGAAACCGGAGGAGTTGTACTTACATATTGTGCCATCAGCTTGTCCTAGGTCACGGTTTCCTTCCACATAAAGCTTTGCAAAAACTGCATAAAAAGCGCTTGCAGGAACAAAAACATAATATTCCAGAAACACGCTTTGCCGGTCCGATCAGCTGATCAAAACACTTCCTACTTGGAATAGATGTCAGCGCGAACTTTTGCATTTCCGCCATTACCTGGCCGAAACCGGAAGTGACGTCATTTTCGCGGAAATGTAGTCTTTTTTGCGATCAGGGCCTCAGGGCCTATACTGCTCTTTTTAAAAGTTATCTTTGACTTTATGACTTTCTGTGTTGTTTCTGGGATGCTTAGGACTCATATTGCACTGCTGGAAATAGTTTATTTTGATGCATATGCTGCTTTTTTGCAAATTTGCAGTATAATATTTATTTTCGTTTTTCCTGCAGTGTATAAAAATTGGTGTATTTCAAAAATAAAACTATGAAGACACTCAAAATAAATTTCCTGTGGTGGGAAACTATTTTGTGCAACTTTTTTGTATTTACAGTTTTGAGGGATAAGCCTCTTAAATTTCTCTAACTACAAATATATGTTAAAAAATCAAAAATGATTTTCAATTTTTTTGTAGTTTATTGCACTTTTTTGCAATTTATGTAATTACTATGCACTTAATGAATACATATTATTAAAATCTGGGCTATAATGGTTGTATTGATGTATAGCAACTTGAAATGCTCCCAAAAATGGCTCCACAGCATGTAAAAATATAATATAAGCTCTGGCGGACTTGGTTCTATGGTAGGTCTTAAAGGGTTAATAAATAATTATCTGACACCCAAAGTTTTAATTTGATGCAAAATGAATAGAAGTCCATTATTGTATATAGTAACTATTAAGTCTAATATATATACCCTAGTAAGCTATAGTACTTTTTCCTTTGGGAAGGTACCATCTGTGCAGTCTGCAATTTTGTTGAAGAAAGATGTTGAATCTATTTAATATTTCTTGAAAAATAATTGATTTCTGTGCATTTTTTTTTCCACACTGCATCAAATTAAGGTTGATTACGTCGATTAAGCATCATGAGGTGGAGCGTGAGGGGTGGTTCCCTATTTTTTATTTATTTATTTTTGTTGTTGCTGGGAGTTGGAACCCTGTTAGTTAGGTTGCTTAATATGCTAAGTACTCTTTAAAATATCAGAATAGGGAGGATGGTGTAGGTTTAAGTTTATTAGATTGATCAGTATTGCTGAACTACAAAATATTTTTTTTTGCATACAGGTATAACAGAATAGCTTTAGTGTAGTTGTTGTTTTAAACTTGAGTATGAACTTATACAAAATGCAGCAAGATATTTAAAAAACAGTTTTGTTGATTAAAAAACACTATATCGGATTCATATCGGTATAGGCAGATATCCAAATTTATGATATCGGTATCGGACATAAAAAAAGTGGTATCGTGCCATCTCTAGTCTGTACATCAAGGGAAACAGAAACAGATAAAGGGGGTAAGAGGCAGGTGTTAAGTTTTCCCAAGAACGACAGAGGAGGCCCCTTTTTTATGTGCACATGATAATAGAAAAATGAAGAGACAGACTGCAGCTAAAATCAAATGGTAAACAGAGGTCATTAATGAGAAACAAAGCAAAAACTTTTTTGTTAAACTGTCTGCAAAACTCCTTGTGGTCACTGCTTTGTTTCTGGTGGAAAGCTAGAGGTGTGTTTCAGCTGTTGTTGTGGACAAAACCGCAGTCACCTGTGTGCTTTTCAAAAACCATTTACAAATAAGTTGAGAGTCCTTCTAAATCGCTGGCGTAAAACAGTGACGGATACACCGGAGATGGAAGCATTCACTTGTGAAATGTCATAGAAAATGGCCTGTTCTGCAAATAAATGAACACAGGCAGATTGAGAACAGAGCGTTGTTTTAGAAATGCAGTAACACAGAAACTTTCTGAGTAAGAAAATTGTTTCTTCTTACTCTAATCTTCAATTTCAATGAGGACTTAGCCCCCCCCCCCCCCCCCCCCCCACACACACACACACACACAGTAGTCGGATGTAAACTGTAAATCCTTATCGTTTCTGACAAGCTCAGACAGCAGTCGTTTTGTGTCGACACAGGTGTGTTTAAAAAGCTGATCAAAAAAGAAACAGCATTATATCAGAGCACATATTAGACATATAAGACTCTATTTCTTTTATTTATGTTTAGAAAATAAACTTAGTTGACAAATCCCATCTATAACCCATTTTATTACATGGAAACAGACTAGCAATCAATCCTTATTTATAGGTTTTCATTTCAAACAGTTCTTGTGCGTAGATTGAGCATAAATGCATTAGATTATTTAGCATGGGTTAAAAGTGTAAGTAGGTATAGTTTTTAGGAGAGCTAATCTAGCAGTTTCCCTCTGCTCCCATTCTTTAAGCCAAGCTAAGCTTCCTGCATAAAAAGAAGTGTGATTAGTGCAGTTACATGTCAAATATGGTCCAGATTGTGATTTTGGTGCTGGGCTTTCTTTATTGCTCTGAGTGTATTCCTTTTTTATTCATTATTTGTATTCATTATTTTTTTATTGACATTTTGCTTCCTCTAACCCTCTGATTTAATGATCTGACTGCTGCGTCTGTCTCTCCGGGGTTTTCAACATGTTCATTGTTTGCTCTCTTTTGTTGTTCTAAAACCAGTGAAGTAGCAGGGCTGATGGCTGTCTTCACGCTTGGTTTATGGCAGGCGGTGGATACATACTGTGTGTTTTTACTAGTCCAAATGTCATCAGACAGAGACATGCTATAAATAAGTTCCAAACCATTAAACCAGCTCTCTGAGTTCTGACTCGGTATGCATTTGCCGTTGACTTGCATTGTGCATTTGAATGCTACCTTGAGAACTTTCCTTGCCTTTTAAGCTTGCAGTCTAATCCTCCACAGCCTGTGTGGTGGGCTCCTTATCTTCCTCTTATCTCTGTGTGGTGCACTTTATTTATTTTTCCTCGTCCTTTGCTGTATCACTTTTCCCTGCAAGGGCAACACTGGCTCCCCTAGACCTGCCCCAAAATGACCCGTCAGTATAATCTGATCCTTTTAGACTGAGCAGGACCAGTCTTTTGCATGCCAAAGTCTTGATGATGGGGGCCAAATGTCCTCCCGCTGCCCTCCAACTCACCAACGGCAGCAAGAAAAGGTCTCCTAATCTCTCGACAGTAACTCTAGATTCTGTTGACACTGACAAAGAAGGTTGCAACAGCAGAGGGGTGCAGACACGTCTTTCTAACTAAATCAGCAGTCTTTCTGGGCAGTGAGAATAGAGCTGGAATATGGGCGAGTGACACTCACGAATCAATGCAAGGAAGAGCAAAATATATCAGATTTGAGACTTTATAGGAGAATGAGGATTGACAGAGGAGCCAGGCCTCAGCCATTTTTTGAAATGTATCCATCAGGCAAAAAAAAGAAAGTAATCGTGTTTTCTTGTATCACTTTTCGTAAGAGTTAGAAAAGCTCCCTTACAAAGCAAATAATCTCGCAATATTGCAGAAAAGCATTTTCTCATAGTTGCTCTCAATAGCTTGCAGAGTGTGTGATCTTAGAAAAGACTAACATATCATTAATGTTTTGTTTGTAAAGCTGGGAAAACATGTTGTTCCATCACTCATTAATCTAATTTAATGTTTTTTTCAGCCATTGTTACTGAAGCTTTTAGGCACTCAGAAGTATTTCTCAAAACTTGTTTTTCAACCATATCAGCTGTTTTTATAGTTGTTCTGTATGGCTGCACCGAAAGAGGAAGTGAACAGCTGGCTGTCATAGTCTGGGAGGGGGTTTCAAAGAATACCTGCCATCACAGACACCCCCGATCTTACACTGGAAGTGTGTAGGGGTAGTTTTTGTACAGGCCATCCTGTTTTACAGCCTGGATAATGTGCAGGATGTTGTCATCCAACAGTGTTACAAGCAATATTATTTTATACATGCAAGCGTTGCTGTGTTTGTGGCATGCTCGTCTCCTAAATCCAATTCAGTAAGGAGAGATCACTTGGAAGAATTTAACATGATTTATTGAGACAGAGAAATTAAAGTATTTGCAGATTATACTCCGATAACCCCTCGTGGCAGAAGGGAATCCCAGTGGTGAAAGGATTTAGGAGTCTAGATGTTGGCAGTGGTGAAGATAAGGAATAGAGCTCAGGCTGTGATGTCTGAGGTGGAGATGGGGAGGAGGTCGATTGCAAAGACAGTCTAAATGGGAGAATGACAAGAGAGCGCAGATTTAAACCATGCAAAGTGGAGGCTGATTGGCTCAAAGAATGCAGGTGAGAAGATGATTGGACTGGAGTAATGATGTCAGTATTGAGATTGGCAGCGTGGGAAAGCAGTCAACATGTAAACAGAAAAGCAGCTGAACACCCAGGAAAGCAGGCGGATGGGTGATTACAGATCTTCCTTATTGAAATTACGCATCAGCTTCATTTGACAGATTTACTGATTCACGCCGGTTTTTATTTGATTACCCCACTGATGCGAGATGTTGGCAGCAGCACTGATGGTGAGGGAAGGTAAGAGTAAACGACAAGGACACTCAGCGAAGCACCAAGGTCCTTGTGTCATATACATCCTTCAATGTGCCACTGGTTGCTGCTGAGCTCTTTAGAAAAACTGCCGCCTCAGATACTCAATATTAATATGTGTTTGGAGCTAATGTTATTAAAGGTGCTGGAAGAGACCGCTGAACACTTTGAGATATACAGTTTGCACACGAGGACAGGACAGATGAGGGTTAATGGTATTGTAGAAAAACTCCAACATAAGCACAAAAAAAAATGCAATGAGGTGCCATGCATGTTGCCGAGCCATTTATGATTTCAGTGTCACAGCACAAGGGGCACGTTTGTGACCCAGTAAAAATGAAAATAATTAATACAGGATTTGTTTTGTTTATGCCCTGCAGTCCCCAGGCTTGCTTGTTTGTTTGGACAAAGTCTGCGGTGACGCACATATCGTGATGCTGTTGTAGATGAGTGTAACACAGAGAAGATAGATGGCGACACATCCAGGCCCGTTCTTCTACCCATGTGATGCGCTGTATAGTGGAGATAACATATAAGGCATTACATACAAATTGAAACATTAAACCACTACATAAAGATTCACGTTGACAGTAGACCACATAGGGAAGATTTATGTTCTTGTTGCTGTTCATTATCCTCTTGGCTGATTAAATAATGAAAATAAAATCCTGTCATAACTGCAAAAAACACCCATCCTGAATCAACTGAACAATAGAAAATAGTCAGAGACCATGGTTATTATAAAATGTCATGGTTATCCATTAAGTTGTTTAAAAGATTAATATCTACAAAGCCACAATGCTATCATGACTGCAGCAAGTGTCCTGAATTCAAATAAAGGAATAAATAAGGAATTCATAAAAGGATATTCACAGCAAAGGAGCACAATTATTGTTTACTGACAGTGAAGATGGGAATAGTGACGGATAGATGAAGCCCATTGAGCTGAGAGTCAGCAGTATGAGGTACAAAAATGAGCATCTACAGACACATGACAGGGACGAGAGTGTTTGATGTGCGAGTCCAATTTCTAAACTAAAGAAACCTTTTCTTGATTAAAATTATGTTTAGACATTTCTCTTAATGCCTGATAGTTTTTTTTTCTGTTAATGTAACTAAACAGTGCAGTAAAAAGTAACACAGTAGGATCTCGTTGGCTTCCTGCATTTATGCTTGTATTTTGTGCTCATATATATAAACTTTACCCATCTTTACCCATGAGGTTTTCTATCTAACAACAGAAAGTGGATAATATGCGCACATACCTACTGCAATAGTTGTTTCTGCTTTGGGATGACACAGACTCACAATTTCAGGGTTTTTTTTCTTAATCTCTTTTGAGTCCTTTTAAAAACAAGGCCATAGGTCCCGAGAGTAAAACAGACCACAGTGGTTGTACAAAGATTATAAAACCAACATTATGTACTCCATGTGAACTTGTGCTGAGGGGCTGAGGGCGAAGTGATGACTTGTCGCTTCAGTCTCTGCTCTCGAAGTCGTTTGGAGCTAAATGGCTCTTTGTGTGGAGTGCTTAGTTAAGGCTAGAAAAGCATGAAGTATAGAGGAGTGTGTAATGTTAAAAAAGAAACAAGGCGGTGAAATATTCATAATGGAATTGTCCTGGCTCGGAAAAGCGTTATTTATTGATGCCGTACATGTGATGGAAATTGGGGAATAGTTCTGTGTGGATTTACATGCTTGCAAAACAGAAAACTGCTGCCCGGCTTTTGTGGTCTGTGTAGTTCTTGCAGCAGCTAGGCCAGGACTTCTGTTTTCTGAGAGAGTGCATGCTCAAGGTTTGCTATCAGCGAAGTCAGATTTGGTAAAATTTGGGGAGACGTGACGATTGCAATCCATAACTGAATGGCTTACCCATACGTGGAGACTCCATGAGCAAGCAGACACAGACAATGAGGTTGTGTTTTGGTGAAGTGTTACATTTTCATGCGTGTGTTTCTGTAAAAGGAGTACAGGAGAAATTCTGACAAGTCAAACCAGTTAAGGTTCATGTGACAATGAAGCAATGGTGGTGCAGTCCCAGAGGTTAAGGAAACAACAACTCAGACCCAGAAGGACTTTAGAGGGGGTCTGAGTTGCTCAAAGAATGCTGCCAGTTTGCTCTAAATTCATTTTGTACAATATAGGTTAAAAAAACCCTCCATGACAGGTCATTTTTCACTCCACCTGTGTATTCCTACTATGAACACCTGCGGTCACCTGGGATTTGTCTCAACCCCTGATGTTTGTTAGTCCAGCCTCGACCGAAGCCAAATTATTCGCACACGTGCATATGTCAGTACATACACACACACACAAACTCAATGTGTTGCTTCTCACTTCTAATTAGAGAACCATCGTTTCCCACCAGGAGTCAAGTCTAGACTTGTTTGTACGTGGGGATTTATAATAGAAGGTGTAATTTACCCTCTGAGTCAGTAATCGCGTGTGCGCAACGTGCGTGATTCTATCTTGGTATTATTCACAGTGGAAATGGACATTTATTATTGTAGTTCTGTGTGCGTATTTCTTGCCCTTTCTTCCCACATCTATTGCCTTTAAGTGTTAATGGAGCTATGTGTTGCTGCCTGATGCCTCTCTCTTGACTGATATTCCATATGGAGCCACAATCCAAAGCATGCTCTTAAAAACAATCTGCACAAAGGGGAAAAAAAAGGAAATGTGTCCATGTGTGTGCATTCAAGTGTGTGTGTGTGTGTGTGTGTGCTAGCTGTGCAGGGGTACAGAATACAGTAGAGCAGCTGGTATTGCACTCTGTCCTGTTCAATTCATAATGTTTTAATCCCCCTCCAGCTTTGGTCCACGGAGCAGGAAGAACGTTTGCTGCCTGTTGTATGAACGATAGAGCTGGCTCTTAAGTAACCGTAATGGGCGTCCTCTAAACTGCATCCCATGTACATAATTGTGTTCCAGTCAGACAGTTATTAAATATGATGACCAAACTGTAAAGTGGCTAGCAGATCAAGAATCATTCATCCAGTTAGTAAAAATGGGTGAGAGTGACTATTTTTTTTTAAAATGTTCAATCACAGTTTGTTAGATTTAGCAAACAAAACTACTTGGTTAGTTTATGCAGTGATTTTGTTTTTGGTTAATATAATAGACCCTTTCACAACATTAACTTTGTGTTTTGATGCCCTGAAGGCGAGGCCTTGACATGGCAACAGTGTCATTATCATGTCATCATTAACGTGACAGTCGTGTTGATGGGGTTGCACGGAGGAACATTAATTATGGTGTTGCAGCAACAACACAGTGATATCAGATTATTCTACGCTTCCCAGTCAACAAGCAAACAAGTGTTAGCACGCATCGTTCGTCAAACTCACCGTGCATACAAATTGAATTACTATTTATAATAAATCATGGTTGGATATCTTATTTATCACCGCTGTTTGCAGTTACTAAAACATTACAATGATGTTTCACATTCAAAAGTCAAAGGTCAACCTCACTGTAACGTTATAATATTTTTTTTAAAATTTCTTTTCTGTGCATTACTCAACAGAGTAAGTCACGAAAAAGAGATTCCAAAAAAATATATATATTTTTGGCCAGAGTGCAGCAACATCCATATCTTGTGGCTGCCATGGCTATGTTTAATCAGAATCAGCTTTGTTGGCCACATATAGTTTGTTTTAACAAAGTGGCCACACAATATATTGTTTTATTGCACATTTTAAGTTGCATCCATGCAATGAAATCCTCTGTACCCATTTCTGGGTAGCTGAATTTAGATGTGAGAAGCTTAGTACGCTACAATGACTTGATAGCACAATTTTCCAGGGGGCACTTGAGGTACAGCAAGTGCAAGCAAAGGTGGAGCACTCTCACAGCAGGGTGGGATGTTTCTTTGCGCTCTTGTGTGCATGTCTCAGAGACCAAGAGCGAGCAGACAAGTAAAAGGGAAAGTGTTTTTTTTAAATAATGTTTCTGTGTCCATATCTTGTACATGTGCTGTTTGCGCATGCACCTGTTCATACCTAATGTAACTTGAGTAAGTGCTTGTTTGCTAGTGTTCTACATCAAATGTAGTGGCCATGCAGTTTGTCAGAAAGACTATGTTTCATTTCAGTATTGATGTGTGTGCGCTCTGTGAATTATAGCGGCGGGGAGGTTCTGCCTGAAACAGATTCATCAGACCACTGTAGCACTGATGAATCTGTTTCAGTGCAGGTTCCCTCAACAGCAAAGCCACCACACTAACACCGTCTATTGAAGCATGATGCATAAGTCTCCCTTCTCTTTCTCGCTCTCTCAGTGAATACACATTTCTTTTAGTATGCATGTTCTTGGATGTTTACAGCAACATGCAAATGATGCTTCCATCATTTGATAAGGCATGTGTGAATTCCCATGCCGGTCTACGCAAATACACATCCAGGGTGATAAAGTACCAACTCTGACAAGACGAAGACCTGCTAAACTGGAGAATCTAGAGAAATCTCTGTGTGCAAGGAACAAGGCTATCAATCAGTACTGTCTGTGCCTATTCCTGTGACCTTTGACCCCTCAGATGATACTTCATTAAAATAGTCATGATTTTGTTTAAATGGAAATCACTGCATTTGAAGTCATTATCATAAAATTCACTGTACTAACAAGAAATCAAGGCTAAAACTCTATCATGCAAGAAAGTCATAAGAGAACATGATCCAGACACCTCCTCTTTGTTTGGTTGACAGGACTTGAGGAGAGCTTCGTTTGCTTTTGGGTGAACTATTCACACAGCAAATGCTCACACATCTGAAGACCTGTCGTGGGTGTACCCCACCTGTCAGCTGTTTGCATTTGTGCTGGTTTTTTTTTTTTTTTTTTTCATTGTTGCTTGACCAAACTTGTTTGCTAAAAAACAAAAATGAAAAAACAACAACTTTATGATGAAATGTTTTGCCAGATGCTAACCCTAATATAGATCTATTTTTTGTCTTTCTACTAGCTATAACATTCTAAGTTTAGTTTTATTAGGTGAATGATGCAGTTGTACTAATACACTTTCAAGATTTCAAAACCTTCCCTTTAATCCAGCAGTTAAACTATCCAGTCCATTTCAGCCATCTCTCTCACTCACACACACACACGCACACACACACGCACGCACGCACGCACGCACGCACGCACGCACGCACACACACAGAAATACACAAAAAGCTCTTACCCCAGTTCTGTTTTACCTCTGCTGCTCTATGTCCCCCCCGCCTTAGTGCATATGGAAAGTCTAAGAATATGCATGTCACCTGATGGGCCTGATAACAGTGTATTGATGCCAGTCCTTAGTAAGTGAGGGACTGCTCAAGTGCCTGCACATCTGTGTGTGTGTGTTTTTCCCACCAGAAGGCAAAGGATCAGTGGGTTGTTGACATCCACAGTGCTTTTCTACCAAAGCTTAAGTGCCCCAAAGGGACACGGTGTTGCTGATTAGTGCAGCTAGATGCAAGAGGGACAGGGAACACATGTCCATACGTCTCTCTCTCTCTCTCTCTCTCTCTCTCACTAACTCTTACTTTAAAGCTTTTCACCCCAGTCTCTACCCCACTCCCACTACCTTCCTTTCTTCTTGTTTCTGTATTTCCCGACTCTCTCTGTTCAGCTGCGCCTCACCATCCAACAGCTTTCCACACCGCTTTCTTCTCTCTGAGTCACTTGTCAATATCTTTGTGTACACTTAACCTTTCCACGTTTTTCCTGTGCCTCCCGCCTCCCTCTGCTGATCGCACACTGGATCTTCTGTGATGACACATGTAGATTATTCAGTGGAAAACACAGAATAGTCTGCCTGCACGCTGTTTTATGATAGATAGAAATGAAGGTTGGGGTAGCGGAAAGAGACAGTTTGCATTCTTTGTGCTGATAATCTAGCCCAAAATGTTCAAAGACGGTATTTGAGTCATAGTTAATCTTAAGCTTTCCTGGAAGGCAGTGACTCAGACCTGGGCTAATATAATAATTCCTGTGCCTGCTTTTTCACACAGAAAAAATAAAAAACAAAAAAACATGATCTTATTGTACCGTGCCATTCACAGTATAAATGTAAAACAACTGTTCAAGCTGTTGTTATAACCTTTTTTAAAACAAAATGTTAAAATGTTAAGTGACCATTAGCAGCTGTGTGAATAACTACATGGATAATTTTCACTACAGTAGCATTGAATAAGTTTGTATTTGAACCAATAAATGGGATTTTTCTTTCCTAACCATAACACCATAAAATCGCTACACCTGAGCAGCTATTTATGGTGCCTCAGGCTTACCAAAGAGTGGGTGAAAACAATCCCACTGTAAACAACAGTGACTCTTAAGATTAGTCCCACACAAGACATAACTCCAAGTGCTGGACCAAAAATTCCCTCTTTAGGAGACAAAAAAGTGAAATCAGTACAGTTTTAGCAAATAGAGTTCAAACCTTTTGTCTCAGGAAAGATACAAGGGAGAGTTTTCATTTTAAAAAGAAATCCACGGGGAAACACCTGTGGAGTTGCAACGATTCAGTATGTGGTTGTGCAGCAATTTGTTTGTTTTACTGATGAGATGTAC
Source organism: Mchenga conophoros (assembly GCF_057382185.1). Lineage (NCBI taxonomy): Eukaryota > Metazoa > Chordata > Actinopteri > Cichliformes > Cichlidae > Mchenga > Mchenga conophoros. Next base: position 16,122,016 of record NC_140541.1, read on the forward strand.
ACTTACAGGCCACTTTATTAAGGCCACCTTACAAGTGCCTGGTTTGTATGCCTTTATGCCTTTATCCTATATAGCAGGGGTCCCCAATCCCAGTCCACGAAGGCCGGTGTCCCTGCAGGTTTTAGATCTCACCCTGGGTCAGCACACCTGAATCACATGATTAGTTCATTACCAGGCCTCTGGAGAACTTCAAGACATGTTGAGAAGGTAATTTATCCATTTAAATCAGCTGTGTTGGATCAAGGACGCATCTAAAACCTGCAGGGACACCGGCCCTCGTGGACTGGGATTGGGGACCCCTGCTATATAGCATAGAATAATTGCTGGAAAAATGAGGCACAAATTTGTCAGCTGCACATCCAAGTCTCCCATTTCATCACACCCTAAAAGTGCTGTACTGGATTGAGATCTGGTGACTATGGAGGCCATTTGATTACAGCAAACTCACTGTCACATTCAAGAAAATAGTTTGAGATAAACTGAGGTTTGTGACTGTTACGGCCCTAGCAGGGCCTCCTCCTGAAGGTGCCTGTGTGGGCGTGTCACACTACCTCTTCTGCCTGAGGTGCCACCTTTCCCTTTTGTGCAGCTGACTCTCGTCAGTAATCAAGGAGATTTAAGCCCAGGGAAAGGTGAGCTCTGGGCCAGAGTGCCATTTTGTGTGGGCCCAGCTATAGTGAGCCGAGTGTCTTGTGGTGTTTCCAGCTAGTGAGCTGAGTGTCTTGTGGTGTTTCCAGCTAGTGAGCTGAGTGTCTTGTGGTGTTTCCAGCTAGTGAGCTGAGTGTCTTGTGGTGTTTCCAGCTAGTGAGCTGAGTGTCTTGTGGTGTTTCCAGCTAGTGAGCTGAGTGTCTTGTGGTGTTTCCAGCTAGTGAGCTGAGTGTCTTGTGGTGTTTCCAGCTAGTGAGCTGAGTGTCTTGTGGTGTTTCCAGCTAGTGAGCTGAGTGTCTTGTGGTGTTTCCAGCTAGTGAGCTGAGTGTCTTGTGGTGTTTCCAGCTAGTGAGCTGAGTGTCTTGTGGTGTTTCTGCACCAAGACACCAGACGTTCAACCTCCCTCCTGTAGGCAGACTCATCCCCGTCAGAGATGAGCCCAATGACGGTGGTGTCATCTGCGAACTTGATTAGCTTGACAGACTGGTGGGTGGAGGTGCAGCAGTTGGTGTACAGGGAGAAGAGCAGAGGAGAAAGAATTAGGGTGTTTTCTAACCCTTCTCCGGCCCCCAAAATGGCTGATGAAGCCATCAGTGCACAGGTGTCTAGAAGCTCGTTTGTAAGTAATAACATCCACCTGGTTCCCGTTTTCTGTGAATCCAGTGTTGAGAGCTTCTTCAGTGTGTTTGAAAGCATAGCAACTGCATTACAGTGGCCTGAAGACGTGTGGGGGGTGATGTTGCTGTGTAAATTCACAGGTAAGGCTCAGGAAGCTTGCTCTGGTCTGTCTAGGCAGGACAGCCTAGTTTATGAAAAGATTAAAAGTGCCGTCCTCCAAGCCTATGAACTTGTGCCTGAGGCCTATAGGCAGAACTTTCGAGGTTTGGAGTTGGCACAGGGTCAGTCCTACCTTGACTTTGCTCGGGAGAAGGCAAAGCTTTTTGGTAGGTGGTGCTCTGCAAGCCAGGTTCACAATTTTGGGTCGTTACGTGAGCTCATGCTTGTGGAGGATTTTAAAAACTCTGTTCCTAAGTGCATTGCTCTTAAGCGAACAGAGGGTTTCCACTTTACAGCAGGCTGCCATACTGGCAGATGAGTTTACCCTAACTCATAAAACAAATGCTGTGGAATGTGACATCCCTTCTCACTATAATACATCTTGGAGAGATAGGAGGGAGCCAGCTAACAAGGCTGAAAAAGTTGTGGTTTCGAGACCCAAAACAAAGCTTTGTTTCTTCTGCCACAACCCTGGACACCTCATTGCTGACTGTTCAAAATTGAAACTCAAACGGAAAGCCGACTCAAAGCAACAAGTGCCTGCTTTGAGAAAAGCTAGTCGTGGTTCTCAAACCGACCAGGTTGCCAGGCCTAGTAAAAGGCTACACTTGGAGCATAATTGCTCCATCGTGTCATTTAGTCAGTGTGAGAGGTCAACTAACCCTGAGCTGCTGCTGGTTGACAATGTCCCCGTTCCTCAACATGACCTGCAGGTGGACAGATCATGTATAACACCACCACTCAGACCTGCACCCCTGACTAACAAACATGCCTGTACCCGTGACCTGAGCAATCGTCTGAAAACTGTTGCAGTAAGGTCTTCTGACTGCCTGCTGTGTTCTCCACATGTGATGGCTCAAAAAAGCCCTAGCCACCACATGAGACATTGTTTTGAGGGTCTGCGGCCACCCTCAGTATTTTGAACCCGTTGAGATGGGGTTGGCAGCTTCCGCAGGCAATGCCTAACCATTGCTATGGGGTTTGGTAGGTGGAAAGCCTGCAATTTGTTGATGCGATGGTTACGGACTTGATTAGTTGTTTTGGTTATCATAATCATTTGACAAACCACGGGTTTGTATTTATGGGAGGGGGTGTTACGGCCCTAGCAGGGCCTCCTCCTGAAGGTGCCTGTGTGGGCGTGTCACACTACCTCTTCTGCCTGAGGTGCCACCTTTCCCTTTTGTGCAGCTGACTCTCGTCAGTAATCAAGGAGATTTAAGCCCAGGGAAAGGTGAGCTCTGGGCCAGAGTGCCATTTTGTGTGGGCCCAGCTAGTGAGCTGAGTGTCTTGTGGTGTTTCCAGCTAGTGAGCTGTGTATTGTGGTTTCCAGCTAGTGAGCTGCGCTTTCCTTTTGACTTTTTGCCTTACTGACCGACGCCTGAGTTTTGTTTGTTTCTTTTATGGTGATAACGGCTTGTCCGTCTCTTTTAGTTGAATTACTTCAATAAAACTGTTTTATTTAACGTTTTGCCTCCCTGACTCCTTTTTCTGACCCGGTCACTTTTGTTACTTCCCCCTCCCCGCCTAGACCCCTCAGGGGAACGTAACAGTGACATGGAGCGTTATCATGCCTGAAGTCTGTACCCTGTCATAAAGGGATGGACATGGTCAGCAAAATACTCAGCAAGATAGGATGTGGTGTTTAAATGATGCTCAATTGATACTAAGTGTACTAAGAGGGTTAGAGAGTTATGTAGGCAACTGGAATCTCAAACATCTGCAACTGAAAAGCCATCGGCTTCAAAATGATACATAACGAGCAAATCGTTTGTACACAACTGAAAGTAGATGATTCACAGAATTCAGAGTATCTAGCTTTTAAATATATAAATACTAGTTTATAACCAGATGTAGGAACAGAACGGTCAGATTAGAACTTGACAAAAAAATGTCGGGTTGGTTCAAAACTGACGATGAGATCCACAAGTAACTGCAGCTGAAGGTGGCTCCAGGAAAGCCCTGGCAGAACATCTCAAGGGAGGAAGCATTTACTGATGTTCTGTTCTAGATTTCAGGTGCTATAGTTCTATACTTCAAGATTTTCATCTAAGTATTTATAAAAAAATTGGATTTTAGTTCAGTTTTTCCAATTATCTTTGAGCCTCTAAAACTACCGTACTGTTTATAAAATACAATGCTTGGGTGAAACCCTTTGAATTCAACCTGAAAAGGTGCAGTCGCATCTTCATTGTGGTGTGCAAAAGGCAAAACTACAAAAATTACATAACTGTTCAAAAACCTATGAACTCATTCTGAAAGTCCTTTACCCTTGCAGTGGCAGAGAGCAGTTCAGTGGCCATCTCTTGTGCTTTAGCCTGCAGTACAAAGTTGTCATGTGTGTTATTCCTCCAGATTACAAGTGAAGGGAGTGCTGTCTAATTATGACATAGTGCAGTTAGTGTGTGTCAGTCTCCCTAATGATAAGTGACTAGAGACAGAGGATAGGCCTTGTCATACACCCCACATGTTTTATTCATATCAACTGTACAAGAAAACTGCATTGTGCCAGACAAGCCTGATTCTGGCTCGATCTGAGGACAGAAGTTTCATTTTGGGGAATAGTGGAGTGGAATCCAGTCTATTTTCTTCACCCTTTAATAATGTAGTATATGTTGTCTTTTAAACATTTAAATAGATAAAATTATATATTCCTGTGTTGTTTGGCTTACATAAGCTAGCCAACTTTGGCAGATACACGTGTTTGCTGACCTTCAGTTTAAAATATGTATCGCTTTACTTTACAATCCATATGAAATAGAAAAGTGGCTTCAATAGTTCATTTATCATGCACCATTGAGCACATGCGTATGTTTGGGCAGTACAGTATTTGGACATATCAAAATTCTGATATTCGGAGAATATCACTTCAAAGTCCACATAAAGTCCATTCACAGAGTTGTTTTCTAGTTAAAAGGGTCTCCTGTTTGCAATACAGCTTTTTACTTTGTGTACCTAAAAGTGTCACCTAATTTGTTCTGTTTGCGTGGTGTTAAGCAGTAAGCTCAGTCTCATTCACGTGGCAGACGTATGTGCTGAGAAATAGCCTCCCGGGTTCACCCGCTCACTAACCACATTCGGCATTGATAGTTTGGACATGTCTCTTTATAGTCTAATTCTTTGTTTGATGCCATATGTGTTCAGTCCAACTTAGTTTCCTATGAATTGTGTTTACAGCATGTCCTTACTAATCTCACTAAATCCCATTGGCCACAGTCAACAAGAAAGCATCTTTTAGGTCTCATGTTTGAAGAGACAATAGAAGAACCATAGGTACTAATCTCTCCACGGAGGTGAATGAAAGTTCTTGCAAGGATTTGCTGTTCATGTTTTTGTTCTCAGAGCTGGATCTTCTCATTCACCGGTTAGGATGGGATTTACAATCCACTTGTTATTCTTGTTGGTGTATAGAGTCCCTAGCTGAATCACAAAATCCATCGGTCAAGCTCCTCACCTAGCATCGAAGAGCAATATCTCAGTGTTTTAGTGTATCCGGTATAATCAGAATAGCAGACATCCTGTTCAATTTTTGGATATTTTTTTCACGACTAACAATAGCTAATTAGCTCTTAAAAAGTTATATTCTTGTTAACCTACGATTTTGAGATTGCATTTTGGCAAAACGAGCCCTCTTTAGCTCTCCGCACAGAGTGTCTAACTGAATACAACCAAAACAAAAGTGGCCAATCAGTGCTAAGACTACAAGCAAACTTCCAGGACCAAACATGTTGTTCCCTGTCCAAAGAGTCTTTATTCGTTTTGAAGTTTGTGTTTATGTGGATGTTCTTTCACCGTGTGTCTTTGTCCTGCCTTGCTCCCCTCACCCGCAGTCGGTTCTGCCAGATGGCCACGCCTTCCTTTGCCTGGTTCTGCTGGAGGTCTCTTCCTGTTAAAAAAGATATTTTCTTCCCCACTGTTGCCAATCTGCTTGCTCATAGGGGGTCACCTGATTATTGCTGTTGTTTTTTCCCCCTCCTCTGTATTATTGTAGGATATGAAGTGCCTTGAGGCAACTGTTGTTTTGATTTGGTTCCATATAAATAAAACTGAATTAGCAATCATGGGCATGTTGGTAAGAAAAAAAATATGACTCATGTGTTTATAATTTATTCACTAGTTTTAGCAGTGTAGTTAAATTAAACAGTTAAATTAAATTCTATAATAATCTAATAATGTACAAAAAACCCAATATCTGTGGCTAAAATAGCTATTTCACTGTGAAGTGCTCTAAATAGAGTGCATCTCAAATTAAACCCACTGTCTGACTAAAAGTGGGGTTGCCACTTGTTAAGTATTTAATCAGGTTTTCCTTTTATTGTTTTAAACATCAGGTTTGATTTTGAGTCACCTTTTCACACACCGGGAGCGTGCTTAACTTACCATATTTTCTGTGATTGTCTGTTAAGCCTGACTTATTTTTGTTTCCTCGTATTTTTACTTTTCTTTACAATTTGAAATATTTGCAGGTTTGTTTTTCCAATTTCCCAGAAACCAATTCAAGTGCTAAACCTCGACAGAACATCTTTACAAGACAAGTAATGGTAGCAACATGGCGCAGTGCTGTTTTCTCTGTCAGAATCCAACCACCCCACAGACAGTTGTCTCTTTTATGAATCGTGTTTGTTTAGTGTTTACTTTATCACATCTCTCCTTCTCTTTACCTCAGTGGCAGAATCATTTCCACATGTACTCCTGCATTATTCAGCTGCCCACTGCTCTTTTTTAGCCTTTTTAAAAAACAGATATTCTTTTTCTTTCTCTCTTTTACTCTCTTTACCTCATCACCTCATTTGGGCATCAGATTGGCTTTTGTTACTTCAGCTGTGAATTGGTAAATGTCAGGTATACAGATTGCTGCCATCTTTGCAATGCAAACATATTGTCCTTCAGTCCTGCATAATCTCCCCTGCTGTGGGTCTTTATCTTTGGTGTAAACCGATGGAAATCTCGTCCATTTGATTGGAGAAGTGTACTCCCCGCATTAAAATGCAACACTGCATGCATGCATTGAAATTGCCGCACAAACCTGGCCTCTCTCCCAAGGTATACTGAAGTGTTAAGCTGTGGCCAGGAAAAGAAATATCACTGAGTGTGCCTCAGTAGAGCGCGTGTCCAATAGAAAGGCTCTTTTTTTTAAGTTATACAACTTAACATCCCATATTGCCGTGTTTGTACTGTAAGTGATAAATTCACAGATGACTATCAGGTGCCATTTTCCCACCCCGTGAGTCAGCTTTCATCATGTTCCAGGAGGTGAGAAGCCTTCCCAGCATTACAGACACAACAGTTGCAATCACCTCCCCTAAATACCTCATTCACTGACATAAAGTGGCGTCCCTGGATGTCTCTGACAGACTGTGACTCCACACCAGATGATTCACTGGTGCTGTAGCACCACTGGCTGGGTTCACAGTGTGTTCAGGAAGGGTCTGTCGATCATGCAAAAGTGGTAAATTAACCATTAACCCACTTTATCGTCATCCCGGCCAACAGAGAACAGATGGTGTTGTCAGAAGATCTTGTACTGTTGCAGTCATATATTTTTTAATATGATTTAAGTGCTGGAGCTGCAGAGAGGTAAAGAAATACTGGAGCTGTCTCTTGTTAGCCAGGTAGGCTTTTGATCCTCATACTTACCCCAGTGGAGGTAGTGGCAATGTCAATTCTTCAAACAGGAATTAGAAACAAGCTTTTATTTTTGCAAATCAATCCGTAAACAGATGACATTAACTAATAACAATAACTGCATTAATAACTATTACTGTATTTGATGTTATTGTTGCTTGGGTTTGATACGCTGCATAAGGACATCAGTCAGTCAAACATTTAACATATAATTCTAGGGTCCAATGGCAGAAGAATAGAAATTACACAAAAATCCCAGATTTAGCAAATGTGATACAAATTAAAACACACACACACACACACACACACACACACACACACACACACATTTTCCTCTTTACAGTATAATGCTTCATACCTGATTGCATCTGGAGTGAAGGGTTTGTGTTTGGTGGTCAAATTGCTTTTAACCAGTGTTGGGAAGGTAACTTTTAAAATGTATTCCACTACAGATTACAGAATAAATGCCCCAGAATGTAGTTTGTAATGTATTTCGTTACGTTGCTTAATGCGAGTAACGTATTCTGAATACTTTGGATTACTTAATATATTGTAATGCTTTTTACAACTACATGAATGTACTATTGCTGTGGGATTTATTACTATTACTGAAGGCTACTCGCCACCGAGCTAACATTGTTAGCTGGCTTTAGCTGAGGTTAGTTCATGGACTGCTTTCAGAACTGCACATGATTATTTGCAGCTAGCAGGTTGTAATGCAGTCCATCAAAGATACTGAAGTGGCACATAACCCAGGTAGCTACCACAACTAAAACAAAGCAGTTGCAGTGGGCTAACGTTAGTTTTTAAAAAAGAACTTACTTCCAGATGTTTCTTTAGGTTGGAGGTGGAGTCTTTTAATAATAATAATAATGGATTGCATTTATATAGCGCTTTTCGGGGCCCTCAAAGCGCTTTACAATTCCACTATTCATTCACTCACTGGTGGAGGCAAGCTACAGTTGTAGCCACAGCTGCCCTGGGGCAGACTGACAGAGGGGAGGCTGCCATATCACGCCATCGGCCCCTCTGGCCAACACCAGTAGGCGGCAGATGAAGTGTCTTGCCCAAGGACACAACGGCCGAGACTGTCCGAGCCGGGGCTTGAACCGGCAACCTTCCGGTTACAAGATGAACTGCCAACTCTTTGAGCCACGGTAATGCGTGGAATTACCACAATTAGAGAGGAGATAGAGAAGAGATAGCCTAACATAAACGGGAAAAGACCGCCGTGTAATCCATTTATTTCAACAAAGTAACTGTATTCTAATTATGACTTTTTTAAACGGTATCTGTAACGCATGCTGGTACATGTATTCTGTTACTCCCCAACACTGCGTTTAACTCCTACTTTTCAAATGTTACATTAAGAGAGTGAAAACTAACTGTTTTTTTCCACGACATTGCTTAAAAACAGAATGCGTGTGTTCTTTATCATTTCTGTGCTAACATTTTCATTTTCTATATTTCTATTATTTCTATGTTTTTCTGTATCCATGATCCTGCAGTTTGGTGTGATCAGAGTGACACAAAGCAGTTAAAGTTTTTATTCAACTGTAACCAGTGTCACTTCAAGTGGTCTTTGCATGTACAGACTAATGGAAATGTCGTGTATAAGTGGATTGCCTCCATATGTTTTTTTGGATTGAATAAAGTAACTTGAGGTGGTTGACCTGCAGTGTGTTGATCGCTGTGTGTGTGCATTTATCTCAGAACTTGCATACACTAACAAATGCGGACCTACAGTAACACATCGTTGGGCATTTAGGAACCACTTGACATATTCATGCCCATCTGTTGTTTAGAGTCAACACAAGGCGGTGCTCCAGAGAGACAGGAGGAGGTGTCAGACCACATCGTGTTTGTAATACACTGAAGGTCCAGACAAAGTCATTTCTATTTACTGGGGTTTTAATCTTGTCAAACTATGTCTTATTTGCATTTTGATGTCAGCGAGCAGATTGAATCTTTCCAAACTGTCTCTAGTTACCGGAGAGGATTTACTCTTCTGGATTTACTCTTACTCCTTTAACAACCCTCAAATAATCTTGATAAACTGTTAGTGTTTCAAGATGCAAATGTAAGATTAAAACCTTCAGATCATAGAACCACCATCAAACTTGTCCTTGGTGTGCTGCAGACAGCACACTCGGGCTTTGTGGTCAGCATCTTTAGTTTCCATATCAGGGACTTTATTTTGTGGTCAATTCTTTATTATATGACTTCCTGAATAATTTAATTGTACTACTAATTCCAACTACAGGGCCTCAAAAGAGTCATGTACTGTTATTTTTCATTACTACCTCTTCAGGTTGGGAATGGGTAATTTGCTTCCCTGCTGCCATCCTTGGATATGGTAGCCACTGGATGTTTTGATGGCTGGATGGGATTTTAGATGATAAGATGTTCAGGGCAGTACAGATAAACGGCCGGCTAAAAAAACACAACCCAATAGCTCGTACACTTGTTGTCTGTTTCAATGTTATTCTCCCTCAAGTCTGTCGAGGAGGGAAATTATTTTACTGCTATTGTTAAATAATTGTCATTGCATTAATAATATAATCTGCAGCATGGATATTGCATTCAAAGGTTTAAACAGTGTCTTTTTCAGAAAGACTGAGTTGCAGGCTGACAGGAAGTTGTATGCAGAAGTGAAAGCAGGAAGTTATTTTAAGCAACAGTATGATCATTGCTTTAACAATGTAACAGATAGCTTTAAGAAGGCCTTAAGCAGTTATGACTATTTCATACACAAGGCATATCTGTGCTTATTAAAGAGTTGGAGCTCGGTCAATTAATTGGGGGTCGGAAGCTTTGTTCGGCGCGATGTTCGGACAATCTATTGTGCAAGTGACTTGGAGCCATAGAAGGAATCGCAATACATGCTTACAAAACACTTATATCAGGTCATTTTATATTAAGGTTTTAGTAGAGGTTCTTGGTTAAAACATTTATTTAGTAGAAGACATACACATAGTCTCAGTGAGCTTCTGGTCTGGTAAAAGGTCAGAAGTGCAACAGGTGAATTGAGAAAGAGCATTTGAGGACGAGACACAGACAGTAGGTGAAGAGGTGACACAAAGAGCATGTGAGGTCAACACACACACACACACACACACGTTAAATTAGATTTATTTAGAGGAGAGGTTAGTTATGTTTGGCTGTAACTGCAAAATTGTCTCGGTAAAAGAGGAACCGTTCCTTGTTGTCTCGGCAAGAAAGAGGAACAAGACAAGAACTGAAAGGTACACAGAAAGTACCAAGCCATGAAAATAGAAGATGATTTTCTGGGTGAAAAGTCATGATGATGTTGATCTGATCTATGTATAAAATGTACCGGTGACGCATGAAGGGGCGTCAGTAAACAAACCCTGATGCTATAAAATATCTGTTCATGCTTTGATTAAGTCGAAGACTACTTCCTGTCTGCGTACAGAGTTGTCTTCCCACGCGTGTATTCATTAAAATCATCGTTTGACTTCACCCGGCCGGATCGGTGTGGTTATTCTTCGATCACCTCTTGTACCCTTCCTCAATATTGAATCTTAACATTAGCCAATCTACTGTGAGGATAATATGAGTTCATGAAGGATTGCACACGCTTACAGACACAGAGTTAAGAAACACACATGACAGTATTGATTCCAGGCAAAAGGCCCTAAATTAATTTAGCTTTTAACTGAACTTAAAGAAGGACCAAAGAGGAAGGAAAGCATATATTTTGGTTAAGTCTGATAAACTAGAATTAGGAGGTATTGTTACATTAAAGGGAGCAAAATGAAATAAAAAGGCTATACCAAAACAGGTGATAACATAGGAAATGTGAGGTTTTAAAATGAAGTTAGTGTTAACACACAGGAGTTGTTTCAAGGCAGCATTTAGCTATGATGAAATGTATACAGGAGTAATTGCTTATATGCTTAAACTTAATTGATTAAAGTGGTTGTTTTCTTTTAGAGTAGAGGAACTTGTAGCAGTGACAATTTGTGCACAGGATGTTGATGATCAGATAAGGGAAAAATAGAGCGAGCAACTGGACGTGAAAGCAGGGCTTAAAGAGTTCTAAAGGGATGAGTAACGTTGAAGAGTATAGATAAATACAAGTAAATAAGTTAAGAAGATAATTAGGATCAGGCTTTTGATTAAAGAGTCCCAGATAGGATAAGTTAGGGAGATGCAAGAAAAGGTGTTTTGTTTCCTTTGCAGAAGATCTCGGCGACCACAGGAGGGGCGAGGATCCTGGAGATCTCGAGGTTCGAGACCACCAGAGAAGGGTCTGCGTGAGGACACAATGTATTGTGACCTCTGGTGTTCCAGAGGTCAAAAGAGGGAGTGTCGAGGAGGGAAATTATTTTACTGCTATTGTTAAATAATTGTCATTGCATTAATAATATAATCTGCAGCATGGATATTGCATTCAAAGGTTTAAACAGTGTCTCTTTCAGAAAGACTGAGTTGCAGGCTGACAGGAAGTTGTATGCAGAAGTGAAAGCAGGAAGTTATTTTAAGCAACAGTATGATCATTGCTTTAACAATGTAACAGATAGCTTTAAGAAGGCCTTAAGCAGTTATGACTATTTCATACACAAGGCATATCTGTGCTTATTAAAGAGTTGGAGCTCGGTCAATTAATTGGGGGTCGGAAGCTTTGTTCGGCGCGATGTTCGGACAATCTATTGTGCAAGTGACTTGGAGCCACAGAAGGAATCGCAATACATGCTTACAAAACACTTATATCAGGTCATTTTATATTAAGGTTTTAGTAGAGGTTCTTGGTTAAAACATTTATTTAGTAGAAGACATACACATAGTCTCAGTGAGCTTCTGGTCTGGTAAAAGGTCAGAAGTGCAACAGGTGAATTGAGAAAGAGCATTTGAGGACGAGACACAGACAGTAGGTGAAGAGGTGACACAAAGAGCATGTGAGGTCAACACACACACACACACACACACGTTAAATTAGATTTATTTAGAGGAGAGGTTAGTTATGTTTGGCTGTAACTGCAAAATTGTCTCGGTAAAAGAGGAACCGTTCCTTGTTGTCTCGGCAAGAAAGAGGAACAAGACAAGAACTGAAAGGTACACAGAAAGTACCAAGCCATGAAAATAGAAGATGATTTTCTGGGTGAAAAGTCATGATGATGTTGATCTGATCTATGTATAAAATGTACCGGTGACGCATGAAGGGGCGTCAGTAAACAAACCCTGATGCTATAAAATATCTGTTCATGCTTTGATTAAGTCGAAGACTACTTCCTGTCTGCGTACAGAGTTGTCTTCCCACGCGTGTATTCATTAAAATCATCGTTTGACTTCACCCGGCCGGATCGGTGTGGTTATTCTTCGATCACCTCTTGTACCCTTCCTCAATATTGAATCTTAACAAGTCCCTCTGAATTTGACTCTAAATTGAACCCTAAGCTCTATTAAGTTCTAGAGGAGATCAGTCTCACATTAGTTGCAAAAACTTTGTGTTCTTTTATTTAAAAGAACAAAACAAACAAAAACAAAGTATGCAGAAAGCTCACACAAGGGCACAACAAAAACACCAAACAGCAACTAAAACTCAAATATGACAAGAACTTCAGCTCATCCTACAGGACTGTAATTGAAACATGAGTCAGCATTTCGGTCTAAAACTGGAAGAACAATTTCAACCAACAACATTAAAGCTTATCACAGATAAATTTGAGATTGACTTTTTTTTTTTGCTTTTTAGTTAAATTAATTGTTATATGGATGCCATTTGTGGCAAATAAAATCAGCTACATCCATGTACTTTTTGTGGAGTTGACATTGAGCTGGCCCTTTAAATCCTCTCTCTCTCTCTCTCTCTCTCTCTCTCTCTCTCTCTCTCTCTCTCTCTCTCTCTCTCTCTCTCTGTGTTTGTTTGTTTGTTATTGTTTCATCTTGATTGCCAGGGGCCCGTTCTTCGTACGTCGCTTACTACATCCAAGATCAAATGACACATCCAAGATCAAATCATCGCGCTAACCGTGAGCTCGCTAATCCGGTTCCCCGAACACACCTGCTGTTGACGATTACTACAGCTGGACGCAGGAATGTGACATCACTGGGTGTCGTAAAAGGGGCTACGCATCGATAGTAGAAACATTGATCGGCAACCCGCTGATTGGTCGGCGAAAATGTCCAAGGGGCGTGCTCGGTATTTTCCGGCAGCAGAGCAAGAACTCATGAGTGAGGGATTTCAGGAGTTTCAGAGTTTAATTAAAACGCAAGAGAACACTGCAAAGGCTGCAAAAGCAAGGAGAGAGGGCTGGCAGAAAGTTGCTGACAAATCAAACTCGTAGGTAATTTAATAATAATAATAATAATGGATTGGGTTTATATAGCGCTTTCCAAGGCACCCAAAGCGCTTTACGATACCACTATTCATTCACTCCCACATTCACACACTGGTGGAGGCAGCTACGGTTGTAGCCAGGCTGCCATATCGCGCCATCGGCCCCTCTGGCCAACACCAGTAGGCGGTAGGGTAGATCTATCATATGACACTATATTGTCCAATATCATATGGCATTATATTATATTATAATATGTTATATTATATCCCCTTTCACATTAGAGCCACAACAGGACCCACAAGAACATGGGAACAAGTAAAAGTGGAATACAGGAGTATTCTACAGAATGGTAATATTTATCTCTTAGATTGCTTTGCGTCTCTTGGCAAGGTAATACTGGCCTGTAATACTCTGTTAGTTTGTTCATAACAGCAACCAAGAAAAGGGCAGAGGAAAAAAAGACAGGTGGTGGTCCTGCACCCCCTCGTCAACAAGTTGGTTAAGTAAATAATACCCTCACGGGAATATCGATATCTCTCTATGAGCACACTGTCGCGCTGAGCTAAAGGATCCTGTCTGTCCCGCAATGTACGCTGAATTCTGAAAACTCTCCTTATCAATCTTGCACCTTCCGCAATGGGTTGGTCGCGTATACGGACAGGACATGGCTGCGACAGGCTTCCCAAATCCACCTTCGCTTTTATAGCCGTGGTCTCTCATCTTGATTACACGAAGTAATTTACAATTACTACTCTGAAATATGAATTACATCTGTAATAATCACATACATGTAATAGAATGTTAATAGTACATTTCCCTTTTTTAGGAAATGACCTGTATGTATCTGTGTGACATCAATAAAAGGATCAAGTGCTGCATTATCTTTAGTTACATTGATAATATTTATTTATGGTGAAACAGTGGTAAAATATCGCTGTTGCTTTCGTATAAATGAAGCGGACATACCTGCGTGGCCGCGATCTAATCCTGTTTACATAAAGTAAACCTGCTCCCGAGCAGGTTTACGCTTACGGCTCTGTTGCTATGACAGCAAGTCCCGGATGAGCTTCGGGGAACCGACTGATCCAGGATCACGCGAAATCGTCAACAATCTAATCCGGCTAACCTACTTAGCGAGGTACGAAGAACGGGCCCCTGGTGTGACCCAGGAATTAGGAACCGGCTTGCTATTTCTGAATATAATTAAAATGTATTCATTATTTAGCTCTACACTAAGAGACATTTCAATTTCAGTGAAATAAAACACTTTACAATTACCAATTCACAAACCTTTGATAGTAAAATTACATTTTTTTTTTAAGTACAGTAATCAAATTCCCCATTTTAACAAAAATAATGATAATTTGTTACTTCCCTCCCTAAAAATCACTTTACCAGCTGATTATCCTGACAAACCAATTATCTTTACAGTATTTATGTTTGCAAACATGCCTCAGTGATTATTTTCTTTTGTTTTCGTTCTTCAACTCTGAAAAAATCCTTAATGAAAGCATTTCCTTTACTTTCCCTTTACCCGTGCTTTTTCCTCACACACGTTTTACACGTTTAATGTGAAGCTGAGTGTGTATGAATGATGGCTGTGTCAATTTGGAGTGTTTGAATGAGAGAAGAGGTGTGTGCATGTTAGTGTAAAGTGTCTGCGGCTGTTAAGAAGCAGCTGAGTGGCATTTGTGTGTGCAATGACAAGACCCACTTAGAACCGTTGGATGAAGCCACACAGCTTGTCCTGGATAGTTTGGTCAAAATATGGGTCAAAACCAGATGCTTTACTGCTCTCTGCTTCTGGCTATTGTAAATTGCCTCTGATTTAGTGCATGCATGTGGCCTGCTTGCAGGTGTGCGAACTGGAGCTTTACTTGGTGTACTACAGGTGCCTGCGTGCTCTGTGCATAAGCTTCCCCAACATTTTTGTTTTTACAGCTTAAGTTGTCCTCTTAAAATGGAAAAGTCAAGGCAATGCCGCTAAGTCTTTGTTTCATGCCTCATATTTTCTGAATCTTGTGCGGTTCAAAGAAGGAGAACCACAGCTGAAGCAATCATATACTTTCAAGTATTCTCATGGTTTGCATTTTTTCCGTATTTAAGGTCAGAGCTATATTTCTCCCTCGCTGCCGCCACCCGTGGTGAATTCTGAGTCAGATGGGAGTTACGGCTTGAACGCTCCCCGTGGTCATTTAGAGTGGCTGATGAAGGGCACTGCTGCCATGGCTGACCACCAAATTTGCACTGCCCATTCAGATAGCTGGATGCAAGTGATCTAAATGTATTTTCAGCATTGTGTGTGAGATTTATGCTGAAAGTAGGCCTATAAAGAGGATCTTTCTGCTGCTGTTTTCCCCACATGTAGGTAGCTAAAAAGCTCTGTGACCGATTTATATTATACAATTTAAAAAACATCAGTAATATTTTAGCCCTTCTGTAACACAAAAGTGTTTTCACATATGTTCTTGTCCACAAATTTAATAAGAATTTTATTATGTACAGTGATGACTCGTTTACTAGTGCAACTGTTTTCGAGATCTGTTTATTTAGTGGTTTGAACCAGCCTCACTGTTATGGTGACTTTTTGTCTGACGGTGTATAAACTGCCTTTTTGTTAAACTGGAAGTGTTAAACTGCATGTAGCATACAGTGAGGTAAAAATAAAGGCACTGAACTTAATACCTGCTTTAATATTCACGTTTTTAGTTCACTTAGTTAACTACTGTGTTTCTTTCTCCGACTGCAGAGCTTGTCTTTGCTATTCATACCATGTGTGAAGAATATCAAGACTGGCTTAAAATATTTCCTCCTTGAATTATTTATACATTTTTAGTTTGAAAGTTTGGGTCTGTGGCTTTGTCATGTTATATTTCCATCAAAGGCTTTCAGGGCTGATTCGTTTTGCAGATACATTTTTTTCTTTTTTCTGAATGCTAATAACTGACAGTCTCAGAGAGAGCGAGCAACTCCAACACAGTTTAAATATACTTCAGTTCAATTTAGTTAATTTAGCTTTATATGCATGGTTCCAAATAAGAACAACGGTTGCCTCAAGTTGCTTTAAACTGCAAGATGAAGGGCCTACGCCATTCTGTGGAAAACTCCAACAATGAAGTGATCCCCTGAGCAAGCACCAGGTGTTGGCAGGAAGGAAAAACTCCCTCTTAACAGGAAGAAATGTCCGGCAGAACCAGGCTCGGAAGGGGCAGCGATCTACTGTGACCAGATGGGGTGGTGAGGGGAAAGAAATTGGAAAAGGAAGAGCTTAAATAGACAGGACACACACTACCGAAGACACAAGACAGAATTTAATGACACGCTGCACATCATTAAATTTTGTCTTCTCCCCACTGAATGTGATTATCACACCCTACCCTGACAATAAAAAAAAGACTAAAACATTAATGAAACAATGGAGAGAAAGGATTTGGTTGTCAGGAAAATAAATAACACTTTACAGTTAGAACTGAATAAATTCAATAAAAAAGTCAATGAACCAAAGAAAAAGGCAAACAGGGCATTTTATGAAATCAAATTAGACTGAATCAACTTACTTCTATGTTCCAAAAAATAGATTTTGGGAGCATTTTCTTCTCTGTTTAAGTCAACTTTGGGGCTCAATAGCAAGCCTAACATTGATAAATGATAAAAGCATCTAAATCATTACATATACATTTCTGACAGACTACCTATTTGTTATATCCAAAAGAGAAAAAAGAAAGAAATCTGTCTGAAAACACAAAGGTAAAAAGCAAAATTGAGATCACAACACAGGAAACACGACTCTTCATCTGTGTGGAAAATTGCAGTGCAGCCTTTATTGTTATTCTTGTGTGTCTTCCCCAAATTATGATAAATCATCCACATCCTATTGCAGTGCAGTGGGGAAAGTATTGGAATATCTCTGCTGGGATATATGTTTTTCTGCTATGCAGTACTCCAATAAGGTCTTTCTGTACCACACTTACATTTTCTGTCAACAAATGACAATCAGTAGCATCCATCAGACAGCATTCACATGCTTATATTGACACATATAACTAAACATTTTGAAAATTGTTGCAGGAAATCCGTTATGTGATGTTTTGTTTTTTATTTCAAGAAGAATATAAAGCTGCTGAGGACAATTTTTTGCTTCCCATGCTTCACTACACTACTCTGTGCTCATCTGAGGAAGTGGTTTGATGGCCAGCTGTTGTAACAACTGGCCATCAAACCACAACTGTCATTCTCTTCATGTAAGTAGGTGAAAAAAACGTTTAAAAAAATCCTTTATATTATAGATAGATAGATAGATAGATAGATAGATGTGCAGTAAGGTGATGCATACTGTTTAAGAAAGATATTAGTAATGACACAGAAACAGCGAGGAGAAGATCGTGCGTAGGAGGTATGCAGGCCTCTTGGGAGCTTGCTTGTAGGTTAAGTGAAGCTGTTGGAGGAGCTGGAGAGCTTCTTTATTCATTTAATTACAGGTTGGCACAAAGTTTGATTGACTTTCTTATTGAATTCAATGTTGCTTTAACAAGTCTTCTATATCTGCAACTACATTTTAGTGTATTACATGCTAAAGTAACATAAAGACCTTACACCACATGTGAATTGCTGCAGCTATGCAAAAATGTGTTTTCGGTTGAGTTTCTCTTCAGTTGATTTCTGTTATATTTTGTAATTGTTGGTCTAAAATTGAAAGCTGTTGGTTTTACTTCCTGTCCTTGTCAGTCTTCCTCTGTTGTGACTGTTTGCCTTGTGCTCATGAAGACAGGTTTGCATCACCTATCTTCAATCAGTGATCAGGCTCCTGCGTGTATACAGTATATACCGCCAGTTGTTCTTTTACCGCTTCTTTGATCGTCTTGTTCTTCTCATAGTCAAGTGATCCAGCCATTTTAGGATTCAATTTTTTCCCCTTGTATTTATTTATTTATTCCTCATGTTTGAAGATCCAGATTGCTTTACCTGTTCCTCAATTAAATTTGTTTGCTCCTTTGCCTGTCTTTCTGCGCATGACCCCACTTCCTATTTCTGGATTAAAGATTTGGACTTTTGGACTTTCATTCAGCATTTGGGTCCTCCTCCACTGTTATTGTTACTACCTGCATTTTAAGCTCCCCTGATGTGTTTTCTCCAAAAGCTCTGGTGGAAAATTCTGATCTACGACTCTGCGTGTGTTAATGGCGTATTTGTCAGTAACCCTGTTCTCACAAGGACAGCATGTGTTGTTATATAGGATGCTCATAGATCACAGGATTTTCTTGGCAAAGTGCCCTTAATAATTCCACTTCTTTGGCACATGAAAGCATACGCACACACAGAGAGGAGAAGTCTAGACCTAAATAAACACATAAATAAATAAAAACTTAAATAAATACTACATACATTTTAGTAATAAAGTTGCAGTTTCATGTGCAGCCTTCTACATCAGCGTTTTAGTGTCAACTTTAAGTCAAAATTGCCATATTGGAAAGAAATGCACACAAATCCTGAAAAATACCCAACACGTGTATTTGTTCTACTTCTTGAACTTTTAAGTTCAAACCACTTCCCCTTACGTCGCCTATCACCGACGTCCACGGCCTGCTGGACTGTTTAGCCGAGCACCTCTCAAAGTAGGCTGTTTGTAATTGAGGGGGGTTTATTATAGGAGGCCAGAGGATATTTTAAAACAGATAGGTGCATTGTGAAAGCCAAAGCTAACTGTAACAGGCCTGATTCTGTCTTAGTGATTTACACCACTGTGTATCGCAGGCCTTCTCGAGGCTTTTAACACAAAGGACTGGGCCTCTACTGGGGCTGTATACTTGATGAATTACCCGGTGGTTATGAGATAACACACGTCAAAGAGCCGCTGTCACCGTCTCACAATGCCCGCACAGCGGTCGCACACGGAAAACAGCGCTCTATATTTTTCTCAGTCTAAACAGACAATAAGCGATGAGAGGCCTGGTGATCAGAAATGTTTCGAAAAAACATACGAGTCAAATTGAAAATAGACCTGTTTACTACATGAGGCAAGTTTTCTCTACTTCGAAATGAGAGCATTAACACATGAGACAATGCCAACAAGCACAACATGGTATAAATTGTTTGCTTGAATTGTGTTGCCCCCATGTGTATTTTTCTTCCTCTTTAGATCATCTCATTTTATACGAGAGGCTCATATATAAAACATCCTCATGTTTATCTCATGAATACGTGTTTTCCTGCATTGTGTGTTGGTGACCCCACTCGATAAACAAATTGGGATGATGCTGTTCGCCGTGCAGTGCTTTTAGAATGAAAGAGGAGGGCGGTGAGTGAGTGAGCCACAGGATTCACAGTCCTCCACGCTATCCCGCTCTGCTCTCGCTGACAGGTTTTTCCCCCTGTCCACCCCCAGATATATCACCTTGGAGCACGGAAGGCCATGAATATTCAACAAAGCGTCCACTGTTTATTGCTATGCAGCAAAGATCAGTGCCGTGCCCTCTGCATGCGAACGCACTCTAATCTCTCTGTTACAGTACCGGCCAGCGTAGTGGACAGTGAAGGCTAGAGCCTCGAAACACTTCAAGTGCTGCGAATGGAAATGTTGTTGTAATTATGTGATGTACTGACACAGAGACTTGTAGATCTACTGAGTGATGTAAGAGGGGGACACATGAAAGTAGCTGCCTCGCAGAGAGAAAATAGGTTCGGTGTCTCCTGCACTTAACGTTTTGGCTCGGTCTCTCAGTGGAAGCGCTGCCCCTTCAACCAAACGCTTGTGCTTAAATGATCGCCATGAATAAGTGGAAAATTAAACATTTGGACAGCTCCAGGGTGACACAACCCCCACTCCCCCTCCACAGTGTGCCAGTAAATACTGAGTTTATGAGTTTGTACTCATTCTCTAATTGGCATCAGGTTTTGACAGTGGCACTGTACAGGGAGTGCAGAATTATTAGGCAAATGAGTATTTTGTCCACATCATCCTCTTCATGCATGTTGTCTTACTCCAAGCTTTATAGGCTCGAAAGCCTACTACCAATTAAGCATATTAGGTGATGTGCATCTCTGTAATGAGAAGGGGTGTGGTCTAATGACATCAACACCCTATATCAGGTGTGCATAATTATTAGGCAACGTCCTTTCCTTTGGCAAAATGGGTCAAAAGAAGGACTTGACAGGCTCAGAAAAGTCAAAAATAGTGAGATATCTTGCAGAGGGATGCAGCAGTCTCAAAATTGCAAAGCTTCTGAAGCGTGATCATCGAACAATCAAGCGTTTCATTCAAAATAGTCAACAGGGTCGCAAGAAGCGTGTGGAAAACCCAAGGCGCAAAATAACTGCCCATGAACTGAGAAAAGTCAAGCGTGCAGCTGCCAAGATGCCACTTGCCACCAGTTTGGCCATATTTCAGAGCTGCAACATCACTGGAGTGCCCAAAAGCACAAGGTGTGCAATACTCAGAGACATGGCCAAGGTAAGAAAGGCTGAAAGACGACCACCACTGAACAAGACACACAAGCTGAAATGTCAAGACTGGGCCAAGAAATAGCTCAAGACTGGTTTTTCTAAGGTTTTATGGACTGATGAAATGAGAGTGAGTCTTGATGGGCCAGATGGATGGGCCCGTGGCTGGATTGGTAAAGGGCAGAGAGCTCCAGTCCGACTCAGACGCCAGCAAGGTGGAGGTGGAGTACTGGTTTGGGCTGGTATCATCAAAGATGAGCTTGTGGGGCCTTTTCAGGTTGAGGATGGAGTCAAGCTCAACTCCCAGTCCTACTTCCAGTTTCTGGAAGACACCTTCTTCAAGCAGTGGTACAGGAAGAAGTCTGCATCCTTCAAGAAAAACATGATTTTCATGCAGGACAATGCTCCATCACACGCGTCCAAGTACTCCACAGCGTGGCTGGCAAGAAAGGGTATAAAAGAAGAAAAACTAATGACATGGCCTCCTTGTTCACCTGATCTGAACCCCATTGAGAACCTGTGGTCCATCATCAAATGTGAGGTTTACAAGGAGGGAAAACAGTACACCTCTCTGAACAGTGTCTGGGAGGCTGTGGTTGCTGCTGCACACAATGTTGATGGTGAACAGATCAAAACACTGACAGAATCCATGGATGGCAGGCTTTTGAGTGTCCTTGCAAAGAAAGGTGGCTATATTGGTCGCTGATTTGTTTTTGTTTTGTTTTTGAATGTCAGAAATGTATATTTGTGAATGTGGAGATGTTAATTTATTTTCACTGGTAAAAATAAATAATTGAAATGGGTATATATTTGTTTTTTGTTAAGTTGCCTAATAATTATGCACAGTAATAGTCACCTGCACACACAGATATCCCCCTAAAATAGCTAAAACTAAAAACAAACTAAAAACTACTTCCAAAAACATTCAGCTTTGATATTAATGAGTTTTTTGGGTTCATTGAGAACATGGTTGTTGTTCAATAATAAAATTATCCCTCAAAAATACAACTTGCCTAATAATTCTGCACTCCCTGTAGAGCGAATAATTTAATTCCAATTTGGTATCCCTCCAATCACTTACTTTCATCTCTGGAAAAATAAATGAGCATAATAGGCCTGTGTATATATATTGTTTAGTTGTTGTAATTACTGAAGAATACGACACGGACACAGCTAGGTGAAATCCAACAGCAGTTATTAAAGGCGCCCTGTGTTTCAGATCCAAATGTAATTTATTTACAAATGCCCCACTAACATAGGAACATGTGGCTCTACCAGATGATGAGCATTGTTTCTCCAATCCATTTAACAATTGTAGGGTGGCATTTAATCAGCTAATGCTCCACCACGTTGATGCATCCAGATGAAGTCATGCTAATGGTTGGGCTGAGTGTCTGCTGTGCCGGACGGCTTAACTCAGTCAACCTCTTGCTTGAGCTACAGGAAAGGGGCTTATAATAAAATATATTTTATTAGCAATGCTCTGGGTTGAGCATCAAGTGCAGTGGGAGGAAGGAGTGGGCGGGTGGGCTGTGTGTGCTGCAGGGTTGGGGCCAGCGGAGGGAATCCAACAGACAAAACTTGCTTGTGTTTGTATTTTGTCCCGGTGTGTGTTCATTCTAGTTTAATCTGTTTCGAGCAGTTTAGACTGACGGTGATTTGGATTAATGTTAAGCAGCATGTTGAAGTGTGTGAATGAGAGATGAAGTTGGTTTGGGGGTGGACTCTGCACGCGTCCCTGCTGCTGTGCATTTTTGCTTGTGTACACACATGCATATATGTGGGAGCGGGAAGTGGAGCAGTGGGTGCGCACACCAAATGATTCAGCACTTCATGGACAGGATTCATGTTTTATGAGTATAGGCAACCATAAATTAGACAGCCTGGATTTTCTGCTGCTGCTGCACAGTGTAATTCTCTTACTCTCTCTAAGCCCATTCTCATACTTTGCACTCTTTTTTAAAATATATTCATATATACTCAGTATAATTCAACAGGCAGTATGATATCAAAACTACAAAAAATATCATTAGAAGTGCCTAAGGATGTTTACTGCATCCTACTTGTGCTGGTTTGAAGCACACTGTGGCAGGGAAATGTGTACACTTGACTCAGTATGTTTACCTGTGCACCGTGTGTAGGCTTGTGACAACTTACTGAACTTACTGAGTGCACTTTTGGGAGCTTCTTGTACGTTACTTAGCAACGGTGTTTGATCGGCAGACTCCGTTTTAGCTTTCTTACGAATCCTTTGTAATGCGCCTATGTAGCTGTACATTTGAGGGCCTGTGCAAACACAGAGGGAGAGCGACCAGCATAGAAAGCAGGAAGCTGAACTCTTCTGGGAATCAGCAGGTGAATCGGGGGAAACTGATGCTAGTGTTACTCAGGAGACCTAGGTTTTTGTTTGTTTAAACTACAAATGATGGATCAAGCCACTGTAATGTGACCCATTGTTCTGTGAAGTCTTCTGTTTATGCCTTGATTTTCACATTTTTACCATTACCATCCCAGTTTTTGTTTGGTTTTGTATCCATATTTAGGCTGAAGGGTGGTTGGTAAAGTCATAACTAATGCTAACATGCTTGGTTAGCAAGGTCCATCCATAAACTGTATAAAGTGTCTCTCCTGGTTGCTAAAATATGAGGATTTAACTTCTTAAAACTGGACTATTGGACGGACTGCTAGCACAGTTAACCACCCAGGAACCTTTGTTATCCGTTGGATAATTGATCGAAAGGCAGCAACTCTTACTTGCCATCTCACCGGTTAACTGAAGTTTAAGGCTTACAGACAGCTAGCGGCAAAGCTACCAGTCAAGTCGAAGCTTTCTGAAAATGCATACTTTTAAGCCTTAATTACATTTTTTTAGAGGAAGATGAGGCTTACAGAATCAGTAGCCTCTTTTAAATTGTTCCTTAAAACTTATTTTGTTAGACTTGCTTTTATGTGTACTTGTTTTATCATCTTTGATAGACTTTCATTGTCTGTGTTTTTTCTGGTCTTTCATCTGGCTTTTTGATTCCTTACTTTTAGCCTTTTATTATTTATAATTAATTTTCTCTGTCTTTAACTTAGCTTACTGTCTTTAGCTTTAAACATGGGAGTCAGTTTCAAGTGGCCATGCGAGGAACTGCAGTTTTTTGGCTTTCAGTCTCAGAGGCCCATACTAGCTCACTGACACGAATGATATCCACTGCTTTAGGGCTGGATATACAAGCAACTCTCAGGTGTTTTCTTTCTAGTTGCTCTTCTTTGTAAATGAGCAGAAAGAATTAGCATATAAAAAGTGAAAGGAATAAAAATTCACTGTTCTTCCCAGAACCCGACGTATTACTAAAACACTGCTTGCTTTTAGCCTTTGAACAAACAAGACTATAAAGAAAATGGGTTTAACCAGTCCATTTCAAGCTTGTCCAAAGCAAAGGAGCGTACTTCCATAAGCAGAAATTGACCAGGCATCAGGGAGGCTGATGAAGAGGGCAATGGCGATGTTCATGTGTTAATAAGGGCAGCATGTGTGTATCAGCTTTCATGAGGGCAGACATCAGCTTATGTGTTTGCACTTCACAAGCGTCTTACTTATCCTGGGAGCGCCCCTTTATTTCAGAGTGGTGCTATTTTTAGAGCCGTGTCGAAAGGTCATCTCCTCTATTGGCTGGAAAAACACTGAAACAAGGTTTTAACAGAAAACATGCAGCCCTTGGGAAATGGATGCAGCTTTGTCAGAGTCACCTGCTGCATGCTTTACATCAACCGAAATGATGCATTGCTTTGATGACAGTGAGTCTGCAGTGCAGTTTTGACACAATGTTTGGCTTAGACATCACTTTAACCTTAAAAACATCATATTTTCATCATTAACAGAGTTAGAAATGCTGATTTTAATTGATGAATCTGCTTTCCCATGTTACAGCCCCAGTAGACACTTCTAGCTATCAAGACTTCTAGCTGTCAATTTTTCAAAGTAATGGGATGAGATTTTACTCCATACTTCCTGGAATTAAATCGCTTCCTGGAATATCTCCATTACAGTCATAATTCTGACTGACTGCTTATTCTTTTGATATTGCTGACACCTTTTGGAGGCGTGGTTTGGGTCAAGGGATTATATCGGTCAATGCTAGTCCACAGGGTATGGCATGGTGTTGCAAAGTCTTATGATACCTTTCTTTCCTCAAGCTTTCCTTTCCCCCCCCACCCACCCCTTTTTTCCTCCAAAGCACTCCTAGACATTCACGCTGCCTCCAATATGCTTGGCTGACGGTATTAAACACTGTTCTTGCATCAAATATTCTTCTTGGACTCATATACCCACAACCCCTTCTTCCAGTCTTCCAGTGTCGAATGTCTGCACTCTTGTGCTCGTCTCAGTCTTTTATTTTTACTGGACAGTTTGAAACATGTCTTTTTGTCAACAGTTCTACCATGAAGTCTAGCATCCTACTGTTGCCTCTTCTTGATGCTAACACTGTTGGTGTTTGATGGGTGCTGTTTAGTGCACGCTACCAGTGTATGACCTGTGAGGCATCTTTGTCTTAAGCTACACACTCTCAGATATTTGTGTTTTGCACCGTTGTGCATCGGGGCCTCCCACTCCTTTTTCTGTCTGTGTTAGAGCCAGTTTGTGCTGCTCTCTGAAGGGAGTAGCTGAAAGCATGGTAAGAGATTTTAAGTTTCCAAATTCTTACATCAAATATCCTTCCTTTTTAAGCGCAACAATAGATTGACAGTTTTCTAAAGAAAGATCTTTCTTTCTGGCCATTTTGAGCCTGTAAACAAAAAGGCAAACAATTGCCCGACTTCTGCTGATACTAAAGTGACCTAAAGAATGCCATGCTCTCCTTTTTTCTCCATTAATAGTACAATGACTTTCAGACGTGAACCATATCAGAACAACCATATCAGGAGACGGCTGATAACAGGCATCTATGCAAAAATGTATCCCTTAACATTCATCTGATTATTTTAATTGTTTGTGAAATGGATAAAATTGTTTGTGAGTTTTCTGAAAATGTTTTTGGTAAAGAAGGAAATTTGCACGTGATCCCAAACTTTGACAACCAAAGTCCAGCTGCTGGGCAAGTGGGGGGAAGGAAAATGTGGGTGGATGTGAGAAACTCAATTCTTCTTTTTAAAAAGTTCACTGAAATCATCCCTTACACCTCTGCTCACTTTTCCACCATCTGTTTACTCCAGCAAACATTTTTTTAGATTATCAAGAAACAGAGCAATTGATTCTCGCATTACCTCACCTAGTTCTTAAAGACAGGATGAAGCAGAAGAAAAGTAAAGTGTTGCTTTAGTATAAAGTACTTGTTGTTGTGTAAGAAAGCATCTGTAACGTTGAAGCGTGATGATTTTTGACCGGGGGTGAAATGTCACTTTCTGAGCTGCTATTCTAACTATACCTCTGTCACACTGGTGCTCACTTATAAGCAAGCAGCATGTGTTTTGTCACATTTTAGTAAAATATGATTAGCAGTCGTTATGTCCACAGCTGTCTTTCAGGGATCCAGCGCTGTGTGGTCATGTTTGATAGTCAAACAAACACTGCCGGGAATGTCAGTTGACTTTACAGGGCAGCAGCAGCAGAAGGAGGTCACAGGTGTGTGCGTCTGCAACAGCATCATCGACAGCTCTGTCTTTTTACTAAAGCCTCAATCTTCAATATCCTGAGGGCCAGGATAAAAACATGTCCCTCCTCTTCGCCGTCCTCCTCCTCCTCCTCTGTAAGTAGGCGTGATGGAGGAGGTGAGTGAGCTTCAGCAGTACAACGAAGGCCAACATCGCTGTCCACATTGCAGGCTCAGTCCTGCCAATTTTCGAGCTCCGTAATCAAGTCCCACCTCAACGGTCTGTTTCATGTGGAAAGAAAATTAAACTCTTGCATCAACTTTAAGTCATTTTTCTCTTATGTATTTCAGATGATTTAAATGCCCCCTCCCCCCATTCGTAGCCCAGGCATAAAGACTTGGGTTCTTGCATCTCACTTACACACCGCCTAATTATAGTCCACTGTAATTACAAATGTGTCACTTTTCATTAGGCCCTAACAGCAGACATGCAAATGAAACACTCTGTTTGAGAGGGTTTTTTTAATCTTTTCTTTTTACTCTTTTATATCTCACAGATTGACACAATTAAAAAAAAACAGCTTAAAGGTAATAATGCTTTCATCTCTATAATTATTATTTCATTATCTCCATTTGCATATATATTAATTAGGGCTTTTGGGCATAAACATAAATCGTGTTGTTTAGACTTTGATTTTGGCATTGTTCTGTCTTTTGTGCTTGCAGAATGGTTTTCTGTATTTTTCATTTATTTTTTCGTTACTTCATTATATCGTGTTTACTCACACGTGGAACTTGTCTCTCTGCCTCGACCTTTAACCCGTGACAGCTCAAGCTAACATAAGCACGAGCTCTAAGAGGGTGTTTGTAACTCTGATGTGGATTTTCCTTTGGCTGGTTGGTTAAACGGTGACTTGTGGTGACATGCTGTATTCTGAGAGCCAGCGATTGTCTGGTAAAGGCTAATGTCTGATTTCTGCACCATATCGAGAGCGCTCGTCTGGCTGTGCTCCACTGTTCACATCAACAGTGTCTTCCTCTGTTAGTGTGTAGTGTGACCTGACATCACTGCACCACTAAATGCTATTGGAAGCTATGCGCCCTAAGGCAAATCCATATATCATAGTGTGCCTCTATTGTGTAACAAAATGAAAATTAATGCCTTTTCCAGTTTGTTTGTTTGTTTTTTTTTGTCTTTTTCTTCATTTCAGTTGTTGTCTTCATGCTGTTTCCTCGTCTCATCTGACGTGGATGTTGACAATTAATGTGAAATATGAATTCATATATAGTAAATACCTGTTGCCAAAAGATGATCGATAAGTGTTTTACAGCACCCTGAAACCCACTATCAGCTTTTGGTTTATCACTACTGACTCTAATATTAGTTACTGCTCACTTCCTCTTGTTAGGTCATAACTCTGCACTGAGATCACTGCTGTTTACATCATGTTGTCAGATCTTTTATGAGTATTGACTGACACAGAGATGATTTCGATAAAGTGATGAGACCCAGTGGGCTATCATCATCAAGACTCACATGTCCGCACAGCATTTGCGATGTTGCCCGTTTTGGCCACTTGAGGGCATCTTGGTTGTCTTAAGAATACAGCTTCTTTGTTCTTCAGTGAAACGCTTCGCTTTCGATCCAGTCCAGTAAATCTTCTGACAGATGGTTGCCTAAGTGCACTGGAACATTTAGAATCTAAATATAGTGCTTACATTCAGGACAATGTACCGACATGACACACTGTTAGTTTCCCAGAAAAGGAGCTTATATTTAATTCACTAGAATCTTTTTTAAAAATTATTTTATTTTTACGATACACGTTGCTGCATGCAAATTAAAGTCGATGGGCTTCCATTTGAATTATTTATTGTCATTATAAAAGACATCACAGTGCACAGAAATGTAGTTTTAGGGAAAGAACGTGAACTTTTTAGAGTGGAAGCACATATGCTCTGTGCAGAGCAGCTCCTCTCCTTGGTCATTACTCTAATCCTGCAGCAGGGTCCTGCTGAGCTCTGCACTGCTCTCTAGTGGCTAAAATGTAGTAAAGCAATTTCAAAGAAGTAAAAGAATTATAAAGACAGTAAAGAGAAAAGAGTCCACATTATCTTGACAGTTAAACTATCAATATGCTATAATGTGTCAAGTCAAAAAGTAAACATCTAAATAGGAATATAGTCGATAATTTATACTGTGAGCAACATAATAAGTTGCTCATTTGGTGGATGAGGTCCTACATCCCCTGAAACCTTGTTACAGTGGAGTCACAATATTTTAGTGCTGTTGCTGTTGTTTCCTGTAAATGAATTAATATGGCAGGCTGGGAAATGCCAGTTTATTGCACACATAACCTAAACTCTACCTATGATACTTCTTTTTGTTTAAAATATAAAGATAAAAAGATAAAAGAGCTTCATGTTTGCATGCACAACTAACAAAATATTGCAAATCTGAACCACAGATTTCTGTGCAAGAAAATTCTCCTTCCAAATGTGTGCACGGCTTTTGTAACTTTTAGGTGACTTGTCTTATGAAGAAATCCTATTAGACATGCAGAGCCACTGAGCAGGTGTCAGCACCATCACCAATTCGTCCTTTAGCAAGAAAAAAGACGGACACACTGCCAGATTCATAAAGAACAAAACTAGGAGTCCTGTAACAGATGGTATGGCCCACACAGAGCTGTGATCTCAACATCATTGAGTCAGACTGTAGCCTAAATCCACCGAGTCCAGCAACTTCTCTAATATTCTTGGAGCAAGCTGTCTGTAAATTTGTACTCAGGAGAAGTGGAGGTGTTTTTTAAGACTCCCTCTGATGAAGACTTAACCTTGTTAACGTGTCCATATGTTATATTCTATGTGCTAGAAGACATAGCTCGAGTAAAATAAGTAGACACCCCTGCAGTATGCCAGTTACAGCTTCAAAACCAGATTCTCTTTAAAGGGCACATGTGATTTACTTCATAATAGATCAGCCTCAGATTTCACAGAGCACCCCGTTAACACATGTTGTGTTCAGTCGATTCTGTATTTAAGTGTATTCTTCCAATCAAAGAAATGTCTTACCTAATTTGGCTTATCACTTTGTTGACAATGGCTTCTCGCCAAGTGTTGCTGAAAACTGATGTGAGCACCTGAGGACATTTCTTGGGCCTATATCAAACCTGTGGATTGTTTTGGTGTATTTTTATTTTTAAAGTAATCTGAAAAAATGTAGTCGAATGTACTTTAATGTTTTCCATATTCATTTGATGAAGATGCTTTTCCATATTTTGTTGTTATTTTGTGTTTTTTCGACATCTACAGCTGAAACTGAGTGTGTCCAGTGGCATATTGCACCTATTTGAATATAAACCTTACTATCTGAGTATATATTAGATGTGGAATTTTTGATGTATTCATAGTTGTGGTAACACTTGATCTATGACAGTTAATGGGCGTCTGAGTGTGCCGTAATGTCTCCTGGTTAATTACTGCTGTCATACTTCGGTATTAACCTCATCACTTCAGACTAGTCCCCTTGTCACTTGCATTAGCTCACAGTCAAACACACATCACTTCTGGAGTGGCAGGACATCATCAGTGTTTTTGTCTTCCTTTCTCCTCAGAGCCAAGAGGGTCACACCAGTCAAAGTGCAGCACCAGCTAATGAAAGTTAGCGCCATAATTCTGGTCATTACAGACATCATCAGTATTTCATTGTCTCTTGTGGAAAGCTTTATTAGTCTTCTCAATCAGAGGTGACCGAGGTCCTATTCATACTTAGTTATTAAAGATCTATGGTCCATATTATATGAGCACACCTTAATAGACCTCAAAGAGGAAACATTAAAAGGAGTGCAATGTGAAACACATCTATTTGACAGAATATTTTATAGAGCCATCATTTTTATGGTTATGGCTCCAAGTCATTCATTACCAACAGCACATTTGTCATGTTGTAGTAATGGATATTTTTATAATTTATATACAGCACAAGCAAGGTTGTGCATTTTTTCCCGAGTACAGTGAATACAGAGCAGACATTACAGAATCAGATCACCTGCTGTCTGGGATGACGGTGGGCTGGTACAGCTCTTGTTGCACTGTTGTTATATTTTATGGTATTGGAGAATTTGTAGCTATTGTTGAAATCACATCCTCAGCTCTAATGATGCTGCACTACAAAATGTTTGAGAATCTTAGCTAATCAGCCTTTTTCATGTCGAGACTACTGCTTATCACTTCATTGTCCGTGAGATAAATGTGAAGCTGGAGCCGTGAATTGGTGCCTTTTAATGCTCTGTAATTACGATAATTGTCACATCCCATCTGAAAACCTGTCACAAGGTGTGGGCTGATTCTCACTTCAAGTGCAACATGTCCTGGGTTTTGATCCTGGATGAGTACGCATTTGTCACAGCCCGCCTCAAAGCAGAAATATATTTACAAATACATAATAGACTTATAGAAGAGCTATTTGTCAGCACAGTCGGTAGTGTGAGACACTTGTGGATGGGTAGGAGTGCACATGCAAAGCAAAGGAAAGAAAGTCTGAAAGAAGGAATCTGATGTAGTTCATCCAGCTGATCACTTACATCTGCAGGAGAAAGCACAACCAGAAACAAAACAGAGACACCTAGTGTCCAAATGGCCTGTGGGATTGTGACACGGTATAGGTGATTTAATTAATAAATGCAAAAACACAAATTTGAAAACAGCAGTTTGTCATTTTATTGGAATTATGTGTCAGATTATATCTGGCTGTGACTAGCTGCCAAAAACCCAAGGAGAAAATCCATGACACAATAATACACGTTATCAAAGTATGCACCATACAGGCATGGTGAGCGTGTGCACGTGGAAAGCAGACATGCACATCTTCTTAAACATCGACCTCGATGGGGCTGTCGATCAGCCGCTTCCTCTTTCGTGCTAATTGATTTTGGCTTGTTCTTTCAAGAGGACTGGCAAGCATAAATGTAAATATGTAGTGTGTGTGTGTGTGTGTGTGTGTGAGAGAGAGTGGGGGGGGAGGGAGAGAGAGAGAGAGTGAGTGAGGGAGCAGAATCAGTTCACAGTAATGTGTAAAAGGTGTCAGCAGTGATGATGTTATCAAAGGTAGCCATTAATCCTGACAGACCTGTGCTGTTCTTACATCTGCATATCCAATATCATTTGTGTATTGCACTTAAACACACACACACACGGTTTTGCTTGGCTGGCCTTTTATCTTAAAAATGTGAGTTACCTGATTGAAAACTATGCTGCAGACACGACTACATGAATATTCTTTACATTCACATCAGAACTCACTGACCTGATTTTCTTCATGTCTTATTTTTGAACTCACAAACAGAACTTGGCCTGACCTGGCGCCACCCTCATTAACATTATATGAAGCACCGAAATACACAGAGGTCCTTCACCTGCGTCGGGAAATGATTAATATTAATGTGCACACCTATCCACTTCACTTGGCTTTGGTTTAGACACCTCTGTATGCATATTCACTGACAAGCAAAACAATAAAATATGCACACATGCAAGCACACATTTTTGTGCGCCTGGTGTCAGCCTTAAAATCCGGAAGCAGGCGATGCCACAGGGGCTCAGAGTAATTGATATTCTCCCACACTGCCCAGGGCTTCTCCAAGGAACCTCACTCTGCAGTGCTGCTGACAAGGCACATTCCATCACTGCTGCAGACTTACACATCCTTTGATCCTATTTTGTGTGTGTGTGTGTGTGTGTGTGTGTGTGTGTGTGTGTGTGTGTGTGTGTGTGTGTGTGTGTGTGTGTGTGTGTGTGTGTGTGTGATACAGAAAGAGAGAATGAAGCGGGAATAGAGGATGTGTATGACCAGTATGTTGACTCTCCGGTGAACTGTGACATTGTTTTGCCCCAGCATGTCTGACTTTTGGCCTCTCCTCTTTTCATCTTCTTTTGCATTTGCATCTATCGCTCCCTGTATACATCTGTTTACTCGCTCATATTAGTCCTTAAACACCCCCAAATTAGTTATGCATCATATTGGACTGTTTGTTTTTGAGCTTTTGTTGAGTTTTTAACTAAACACTGCAACCAAGAGGCGACTGAGATCAGTTGGATCACTGCCACTAGTGCAAAATTTGTCTCGTTTCACTTGCAAAAATCGGCTGTCTCAGCTTTAAATGTGGCAGCAAAGCCTCCAGACATATCTGATTTTTGAGTGACCTTCCATTTCAAAGCTAAAGTTGCCAAGAAGACTTAATAAGGAGTTTTGTTTAAGCAAAACACCATTATGAGACCCCTCATTCAATAATTATGTCCCCACAATCCCATCCTCTTTCTTACTCATTTTTTTTCCACTTTAAGAAGACTATTTTGTTTTATTTTGCGCTAGTTCAGCAACAAAAGTGTTAACTACCTCTTTTTTAGTTGACTTTAGACAATTGGTGAGTGAAGCTAACAGTTTGAAGCCACTGTGTTTCATTAATGTCTCCGTCGGAGGGCCCCACACCTCAGGCCCACTTTAATCTCATCCCCAGAGAAAGGGCAGTGCTCCATCACACTCGCAACAGAGAGACATATTGTAGTGTGGCCATACATATTCTCTGGTGGCATATTTAGTATACCTAGGGGCAATTATGTGATGCACATTTAAGTGATTTTTATAACACTCTGCATGAGATGATGAAGCGGCTATTTAAAGGTCTGTGGGCAGAGACGTAGTGTGCGAGCTGTTCCACATATTCAGAAGTCAGTCTCTCTGAGGTTGTTCTGCCACTTTTTTAAATGTATAATTTATTCACAGTGAATGATCTCACTCACAGTAAAGCAACAGTTACTGCTTCTTGGTTGACCTCGTGGAAGCTCATTCATTCATATATTCCTTCAGCAATAAGGAGGCAGCAACAACTAGGCCCTGCTTTCCCATCACGCCATATTGGCTGTAACTCACATCACTCACTTATTCATTATTTACTGCTTTCTATATGTGACTTTTCACTGTTGCAAGAAAAAGCTTGTGAACTCAGGATTTCTGTCTTGATGTTGACAAAATCTTGTGTGATCTCAATCTGTAATGAAATTATAGACACAATGTTATTATAGTTTACTGACATTAAATTAAAACCTCAACTCAAACTCAGCGTAAAAAAAACATTTTAGAATAACAACAACAAAAATAAAACCTAGAAGTTTGAAAAAAAAAAATGTAATATATATTTTTTATCTATTGAGGTATTTAGTAACATGTTTACTGAGACTTTGGATGTAAACCACAGCACTGTACAACACTGTAAATCATCTGTGTTTTTATATGCACTGATTTTCCTAAATCTTGCCTCTGACATGTGCCCTCAATCCAGTAACAAAAGACATAACAACTCTTGACAAAATCTTACACACTTACCAATACATACAGTGGGGCAAAAAAGTATTTAGTCAGCCACCTATTGTGCAAGTTCCCCCACCTAAAATGATGACAGAGGTCAGTAATTTGCACCAGAGGTACACTTCAACTGTGAGAGACAGAATGTGAAAAAAAAATCCATGAATCCACATGGTAGGATTTGTAAAGAATTTATTCGTAAATCAGGGTGGAAAATAAGTATTTGGTCAACAACAAAAATACAACTCAGTACTTTGTAACATAACCTTTGTTGGCAATAACAGAGGTCAAACGTTTACTATAGGTCTTTACCAGGTTTGCACACACAGTAGCTGGTATTTTGGCCCATTCCTCCATGCAGATCTTCTCGAGAGCAGTGATGTTTTGGGGCTGTCGCCGAGCAACACGGACTTTCAACTCCCGCCACAGATTTTCTATGGGGTTGAGGTCTGGAGACTGGCTAGGCCACTCCAGGACTTTCAAATGCTTCTTACGGAGCCACTCCTTTGTTGCCCGGGCGGTGTGTTTTGGATCATTGTCATGTTGGAAGACCCAGCCTCGTTTCATCTTCAAAGTTCTCACTGATGGAAGGAGGTTTTGGCTCAAAATCTCACGATACATGGCCCCATTCATTCTGTCCTTAACACGGATCAGTCGTCCTGTCCCCTTGGCAGAAAAACAGCCCCATAGCATGATGTTTCCACCCCCATGCTTCACAGTAGGTATGGTGTTCTTGGGATGCAACTCAGTATTCTTCTTCCTCCAAACATGACGAGTTGAGTTTATACCAAAAAGTTCTACTTTGGTTTCATCTGACCACATGACATTCTCCCAATCCTCTGCTGTATCATCCATGTGCTCTCTGGCAAACTTCAGACGGGCCTGGACATGCACTGGCTTCAGCAGCGGAACACGTCTGGCACTGCGGGATTTGATTCCCTGCCGTTGTCGTGTGTTACTGATGGTGACCTTTGTTACTTTGGTCCCAGCTTTCTGCAGGTCATTCACCAGGTCCCCCCGTGTGGTTCTGGGATCTTTGCTCACCGTTCTCATGATTATTTTGACCCCACGGGATGAGATCTTGCGTGGAGCCGCAGATCGAGGGAGATTATCAGTGGTCTTGTATGTCTTCCATTTTCTGATGATTGCTCCCACAGTTGATTTTTTCACACCAAGCTGCTTGCCTATTGTAGATTCACTCTTCCCAGTCTGGTGCAGGTCTACAATACTTTTCCTGGTGTCCTTCGAAAGCTCTTTGGTCTTGGCCATGGCGGAGTTTGGAGTCTGACTGTTTGAGGCTGTGGACAGGTGTCTTTTATACAGATGATGAGTTCAAACAGGTGCCATTCATACAGGTAACGAGTGGGGGACAGAAAAGCTTCTTACAGAAGACGTTACAGGTCTGTGAGAGCCAGAGATTTTCCTTGTTTGAAGTGACCAAATACTTATTTTCCACCCTGATTTACGAATAAATTCTTTACAAATCCTACCATGTGAATTCATGGATATTTTTTTTTCACATTCTGTCTCTCACAGTTGAAGTGTACCTCTGGTGCAAATTACTGACCTCTGTCATTATTTTAAGTGGGGGAACTTGCACAATCGGTGGCTGACTAAATACTTTTTTGCCCCACTGTATGTACTTTTAATATTTTAGTTGTGCTATAGTGTAGTGTTTAACATGTTCACTTAACATCTGTTAAGTGATCTTCTGGTTGACACCGGGAGGAGACACAGAGAGAGGGTTGGATCAGGAAGGGCATAAACATCTGTGCCCAATCAAACATGTGGGTCCTTCTGCAGCTGCAGCCCCTGAAGGAGCAGCTGAAAAAAAGCAACTTTCACAGGACCAAAGAAACATTATGGAAATACACAGAGAAGAAAATGCTTTTCTAAAGACTTTGGTGTTCATTAGTTCACCATTAGAAAACTGTCTACAGATGGTGGAAATTCCCTGTTGGTATTCTTTCAATTACCGGGCATCCTGCAAAGAATGTGTAATGGAACCCAAGTGTACCAGCAAACACAGAAATGTTTACAACTTACTAAAAATGTTGTGTCCACTACAATAAAAACGCTAAATGGGACTGTTTTTTTTTAAATGAAAAGACACCACAAAGGGAACAAAAGGCCACTGAATGTTGCAGAACACTACTTAAACAAAAACTGAACAAGTGATTCCAGCCAATCAATGTCAATTGTGCATCAATGTATTCTTCCAATGACATATAAACTAAAATTATCACTAAAACTCCAAAGCACTGTATTTTCAGATCAAAGCAAATTACCTTTATTATTATTGGCGTGGTTATATTTAACCTAAAATTCCGACACGTTTTGGCACACAGACCTTCATCAGGTCGAAAATACAGTCCATGAACACAATGAATCTTCTCTAGTGTGTTCCACCATTAGAGGCATTAGACGTATGGTGTTCAACCAGTAGCAAGAGTAAAACTTCACCAACAGGAGGATTCTTTAGTAACGTGGACCAAAGATCCAAAGAGGATCAAACATTCACGAAATTCCGAATAAGACAGAAAAAGACGGCACATACAAAGATAACACAAAGGCATCTTCAAGTCAAATAAAGCTTATAAAACAAGGAATTAGTTTAAAAATATTCTATAGTTTTTAAATAAATTTGACAGTTTTCATAGTTTTAATAATTTTCTTCAGGTCATAAGTGAACGATCTAATAAAGGAATCTCACTCAAAGTGATCAAATGCAAAAATGTTCAGTAATGAGCATGCAAAATAACAAACTAGTTAAGACTGTTCATGATCATGTGCTCGCGATCCCCTGAGCTTTCTGGCCTTTTCCCATCTCCATGGTTTCAGTATGTGCACTTAATTCATGACCACTTAATAAAATTTCTCCACAGTCGCTGCCCCATACAGGCTCTTTATGTGCACTCGTCTATCTTAGCTCTCTGATTAGCTCGGACTATTAAACTCATCCAAACTAATGAGACGCATACACGAGCACTGTAGGATACTTAAAGTCTATAACTGGGCTTGCTAAGCTTTTATTACTTCAGTATATGGACTCATGATATTCCCTGATTAAACAGCTAAAGTGAGGGGAAGAAGAAAAAGACATGGAGGGGTAGAGGGATGACATGAATCTGAGCTGGGAAAAATCATTAGTCCTCTCAAATTGAATTAACTTGCTGTCTTTGATAATGCAATGTAATTTCATTCTGTAAAGTTAAGGTTCTTTTATATCGTCGAGCCTCAGAAGTGCTGAGTCCTGCTGCCTGGTTTTTCTATCAGGATAGGTGATAAAACAACATGCCCCCTCCTACTATCCTCAAGCAAAGTCTCAGCAATAATCAAATGGGTTGTTTACTTCAGCTCTGTGAGTTGCCATTTGCTTTGCCTCAGCAGCAGGACATCTAACTAAGATAATTTCATTTTCTCAGAGGAGATTGGATTTAAATGATTTGACCTGATGAGGCTGTGGTTGCATTAATTGCAGCTTCTGCTTTGTCGCATCTTTGTGAATGAATCTTGGTTTCCAGGGTTTTCCATAAAGGCCAGATGTGCACGGTGTTATGCTCAGTGCCACACAAATAATAGAGGTTCAAAAACCGGCATTGGCGTGCCTTGTATTTTATAACTGTTGTTAGTTAATGTCTTGCAGATTCCAGCCTAAGGCAACATTTAGCCTTGTGTTTGCGGGCAGCCTCAGACAAAGTGTCCACATCTGTTTATCTAACTGCCTGTCTCTGTGACCCAACTTAAAGAATGAGTGAAGCTTTTAGGGCCTTCCTGAAGAAATTACTGTGAACAGCTCAGGGCAGACTGTCAGTTTGCTGTAACCATGTTAGAGCCTAGAAGGTGCAGTATAAATGGGGTATTAGAAGTCACGGGGAAAACACTTGGCTTATAGGTCTTTGGAATGGGCCTGCCATGGACCCTCATTCATTCACACACAGACGGAAAAAAAATGTAGGTAAGTGCGCTTTTGTTTTACTCTTCGACTGTTTGACGGGGTTTTCGATGCTTTTTTGCAACCACTGCTGTGTTTAGCTTAAAGGAAAGAACTGCCCTAGATTGCACAGTGTTGTCTCTGACTAGAGTTCCACATGTGAATTTATGTGCTTTGAGGAAAAAGCTGTTCATGTATATTATGCCCATGCTGTGAGACTGAAAGTGGAAAGGCTATAGTTCACCAGCCTCCCTATATGTGTGTGTATATATACATATATATATATATATATATATATATATATATATATATATATATATATATATATATATATATATATATATATATATATATATACTCAAAGGGGAAGATGCATATTTCTTGTGCAGTCAGGCGATGTAACCCAGAGGAATAAAGAAAATCCATTATATGTGTGAGCTTAAGTAGAAGCCCTCTGCGATTCATAACCGTCACGGTGACAGTGCCGCTCTGCAAAGTTGCTGTGGGACCATTGTTGAGCTGACAGTGTCCGCTGCTGGTTGGAGCGTTAACTGCATGTCTCTCAGAGCACCGCAGCAGCAGGAGGCTCCTAGGACATAAACTTTTAATGCACCCACGATATGTGCTCAATCTAGTGGGATGAGGGGTCGGGGGAAAAGCACACAAGCCCACGCATAGCGGGTTGAATGTCTTTTGTGAACCTATGTGATCTATAAAGAACATTTTAAAGCGGAATTCGTGTTTTGTTTTTTTTTAAATCACTAACAGCGCTTTCATCCAGCTGTTATAAACCTGCTCATCTGTCCTCACACATTTTTCCCGTTCCTTTGTCACTTTAGTCAATCTTATATGTGTACATCTGCTGGATATCAACAGGTGTGTGTGTGCATGTGTGTGTGTGCATGTGTTTGTGTGTGTTGTGAACGCACATCAGAGCTATTCAGTACAACACTTTAGTCCCCCGTGAGCCAGGCTCTTTAATTACAGCCACAAACAGCAGATGGCTCTCTTGAGTTTTAATTTCTGTGCCTGTGATTGAGAATTGGATGATATTTATCCCCAAATCAACGAAAAGGATCAGACGCCTCAACCTCGCCCTGGCATTTATTGCGTGGATCAGAGACGTCTCGGTCAGCGTTTAAATTCACATGCGGGTCGTGAGTGGAGTGGAGTCTCTCTCATTTACTCGTGATTTACCGGAGGCATTCGCGCTGTCTCGTGGCTCGTGGACGTTTAAGTAAAGGTTATGATAACCGACTGAAGAAATGACACCCCCACACTCGCGACCCACCTCCATGATGGTGCAGAAATCAGAGACGCTGTCCCTGGTGCTGAAGGCGCACACAGCAAATGGAGCGCGCGACTTGAATCGATCTTAATTAGAACAACATAAACAGGTTTCATGAGATGGAGCAAAATAAATAAATAAATAACAAAGAAGAAGAGTAGCAGTAATCCACTCACTACATGTGGAAATATATGGACTGTCCTGTGATAATGAGGTGAAAGGGAGTTCATAATGGCACACTGTCCCCTCGCGTTTGGCTTTCTTATTTCCACATGAGTGGTAAAGGGAATGTAGCTTTCTAAAGAGTCCAAACTAAAGCGTTAAAAACTGAAATGCTACTATCTAACGGCTTCAGACAGTCTGTCCCCCCCACACACACACACACACACTTTCTCTCTTCAAGCAGGGGCTCGGTTGTCAGGAGGGAGGAAGTGGGAGGGGGTGCAACCTCTTCAAGTCGTGCACTAACGAGTGGTTAGGACTTGTTGATGGGAAACGTTTGTTGATCTGGGGCATATAAACAAGCACTTCCTACCCCGTCCACCCCCACCCCACATTTCTTTTTTTTTCTTTCAGCGTTGGAAAATAAATTGCGCCGTTTGTCTGTGGTGTTACTTTCTTCCCTTATTCCCACTGCGCACTGATCGCTATGCATTCGTTTTCCTCGCAGTGGGCTCTTTTGTGAACATGCACTGGGTCGAATTGTGTGCTGGTCGCCGGGGGGTTTAAGTTTAATGTATTTGTATGCAGCTTGTCACACAATGCAGACGTCATCTCCACATGCAGGATCAGCTTTGGGTATGTTTTTCCCTCCCTGGATCCTATCGCGCCCAGTCGCTTGTGTTGTGAACACTAGCCGACACGTCGACTGGTAGTTGGAAAATAACTTGGTATTAATTCCACATAACAACTCTGGCTCGGTTGCGCGTTCCTCTGTATTCCCAACTGTGTTTCTCTCGTTCGGTCATCGCGGGGTCCCTGTCGCCGATTGCTTCTTGCAAACTTGGGAGCTGGATTCGCCCCGAGCTGCTGTGCCTTGAGACGGGTTGTGATCTTCGTAGGAGGCGCCTGTGTTTGTTTAATTGCTGGCGGCGCACATGCACGGGCGTCCCCACCGCAGACTAAAGACTGACTTCAAAAAAAGCAATCTCGTCTGGCAAAAGGAGAGGGGGAAAAAACGGAGTGTGAAAGGAGGAAAGAGCAGGTGAGATTTCACCGAGCGGACGAGGAAGCCCGTGCTGGACATTTAAGGAGGCGATGCTGCTGATTATTTCACAGACAATGAACAAACACATCACAGCACAGGTATGAATAATCCTCGGAAATATTCGGAATCAAGACTGTAGTCACTGATGTGCTGAATTACGCATGAACTGATCTAATTTTTTTCCACCATGCTCAAGAATTTTTCGAGTTATAGTGACAGCTGGTTTAATCCCCTAATTATCATGTAGTATTTTGATTTTTTTGATTTTTTTAAAAAGGAAAGCCAGCTTTTAGAAATATTTATTTGGCATTTGACATAACGGAACGAGCCACATAGCCGCCACCATGGGACTGTGACCCGGGCTGCGAGCTCTGAGAGGCGGCTGTTTGAATAGTCCGTGCTCCGAGTGCAGACTGGACCTGAGCAGTTGTGACATTTTGAGCCATGGCTGCTGCTATCGCAAGTGGGCTGATCAGACAGAAAAGACAGGCACGGGAGCAGCATTTAGACCGACCCTCCACCAACCGACGGAGAAAGAGCCCCAACAAGAACAAGGGGCTCTGCAATGGGAACCTGGTCGACATCTTCTCCAAAGTGCGCATCTTCGGCCTCAGGAAGAGGAGACTACGGAGACAAGGTCTGGGAACTTCAGAGTGTGTATTCAGTGTAAACATGTGCATACATTCAACCACTGGTTGATCGCTTAATTAGGACTGCACTATAAAAAAAACAACCTTGGAGCCAGGGCAGCGAGGGGGCGAGTCAATAATGTTTGCTTTTTATTTATTAGACGCATTTGCCACGTTAAACCTTTGTGCTCCAAAAAAAAAAAAGTTAAAGTTGATTATGAGAAGACAGAGCACCATGTTTTGTGTATGTAGTCGAGTTGGTTGAAAATAACCAACATTCCTCTGATTTCTATGCAGACCCAGGTAGCTGACGGGCTCCTGACGAGTTGTACCAAATGGTTTAGACAGGTTTACGTAGCTGTCACCTCTGTGATTCTAAAAAGGGGTCTGATCGCCATGAAGCACATACAGAATATGCTGAACTGCTGTACATAAGTAGATTACAAGAAGCCCAAAATGAAACTCATTTCTATGCAAGTAAAAGGTCAGTATCGCTGGAATGGAGATTACTCCTTTCAAACATAATTCCTCCACCCCCACCACCATCCTAGCATAATTCTTCAATTTCCAAAGCCAGTGGCCTCCCCTCTTGTTCCGAATGATATTCCGTGCAATTATGAACACGTCATGAACATTTCTTGGCTGTAAAGTGGCAACCTGGGATTGCTAAAAGAGCAATATCAACAATTAGCTCACTGCTGGAATCACTAATAGTGTTTTCCCTTAGAAAAAGAAATGAGGGTAATTCATTTAGGGAGAAAATGACTCCGGTCATTTCCCCCTTGTTAGTGAATGATTGAAGGCAGCTGCATGTTTCTCTCAGAATCATCAGGTATCAGACCTGTTGCACCACACATGCTCTAACTCCAACAGATTGAACCCTCTTGGCAAGCTGCATTTGTTTCCTCTTTATGTGCACGGAAGCAGCGTTTACTCTTTCATCTTGTCCACAAAGAGAGCCATTTTGATTGCTGAGTCTCTCTGTTCATACTGGAGCAGAACAACACCATGAAGTGTCTGCTTCACCAGCCCTTAGTGATTACATGTATTAAAATGGCTTTGATGAAAGAGGATCCGTATAATAGCCCGTAGAGGACACATCTGGCCATGGGTGAGGGTGCACGAGAATGGAAGGGTATAACCAGCTATCCTCCAGGCTGCTGTTTCTGCGTCTGCCCACAGTGTGCATGTGGTGGGATGTGTATGTGTGGCTGCCCCATTTTTGTCTGTGTGTGTATTTAATTGTCCGTCCTCTTGTGTCACCTCCGAATTGGCTTGTGGCGCATCTATCTTTTCATTTGAAATTGTCAACAGCATCCAGAAGCCCTCGCAGATCACAGATGTGGACAGATGACGCTGTCCACATCTGTCAATACAAGGGCCCGTATGCTGGTGTTTCCTTTCATTGGGGCGGCGTGTGCTTCAGTCTGCTCTGAGTGCAGAGATGTAGATGCCAAGTCAGCCTTCACTGGCAAGCATAAAATGACAACATCACACCTGGATCGGCCATTTTCTGGAGCAACACACGGCCTCTTGAATTTCAAATAAGTGACGGTAATCCACAGTAACAGCTAAAGCACAAGTGTTGGTGAACTGTGTCACAAGTCTGCCCGGAAGATGAGGGACACTTCACATAAAATCAAAGTAAGAATTCAAGGAGGGGGAAGCTCCTTTAAAATGGCCGTTTTCTCCTTAGTTTTGAGTGTCTCGTTATAACAAACACTGTTTTCCTTTCCTTTCTTTCTGTACTCGTTCTGATTAAAGGCCCTAATGGGGAAAATACCTCATTAATTTCAGTCTCACATGAACTGGGAAAATCTCTATCGACTGATATGCGACGTTGTTGCCGGGGTGCTCCCTGCCACTGTTACTGTTCTCACTGCTTCATCTCTCTCTCTCTTTCTCAGACACTTCCTTTCCTTCTCTCCCTTCTTTCCTTCTTTCCACTGTGTTAGCATGAGAGCACAAAGCTTAGGAAGACTAATGACTTGTTTGCTGTACTTAATTTAATATTGAACCCTGAAAAGATGTTTCTTTGCCAGCGAATAAAACCCAAATGCACCACTGATCACATAGGTTGCGCTAACGTGCTCGGACGTACACATTTGTCGTCATTTCCCAGGTGACAAAAACACTGGGCTCTGACAGCTGAGCCCAAACAGACTGTGGTGCTTCAAATTCCTTCTCAGATGTGTCAGAATGAGGGAGTTGGGGTGAATTAAAAGGAATCCCTAAGTCTAGTATTCCCTTTGGGTTTAAATATTGATCTTGTGAGTCAGACACTATGGGCTGCATTGATTGGCATTGACTTACAGTGTGTATCAAAGCCTGAGCATTCTCCGTACAGAAAATGATCAGTTGGCACTTTGTATTTGAGCTTGTTTTGTTGCAGTTGATCATTAAGCCGCACAGATGTGGCTCCCTGACATCTGTCAGTACCTCGGGGGATATGCTGCGTGGAAGCATTTTGTTTGCCGTCCTTCATATCAGCTTTAATTTTAAATCCATGCTTTTTGATAGCAAATACAGAGCCAGTGATCGCCATAATTTTTTAGGGGATTAGATGGGAGTTATAAATCCTATTACACTCAAACCCAGTAAGCGAGCCGGGGGCACACGTGGCTTGGACTTGCCTATAATCTCGCTGCTGTGGCTCTAATTATCTCCCGCCAGATTAGATCCCTTAATTATTAGATAACGTTACATTAGATTACCCTATACGTGATCTAAAAAGCCAGCTGAGATGAGTGATTTCCCGCTCCCTGGCTGTTTATTCAAGCACATGTTGACAGGACAGAGCAGTGCGTCATCAGTCAGCCTCCAGTGTCTGTGCTGAGTTATTGGATGAGATGTCAGC
The DNA here is from genome assembly GCF_057382185.1 of Mchenga conophoros. Lineage (NCBI taxonomy): Eukaryota > Metazoa > Chordata > Actinopteri > Cichliformes > Cichlidae > Mchenga > Mchenga conophoros. The sequence continues at coordinate 16,165,659 of NC_140541.1, forward strand.
GATGTTGTTGATGAAGGAGGAATAGGAAAGGAGTGAGAACGCTGCTTTGATCGCCTTTCATATGACAACACAAGCGAGAAGGGTTTTTCCTTTGTAGGCTGGAAAAGCCCTTCTCCTATTCTAGAAACATCCAAAGTGGGTCAGGCAGGGCAGGGCTGACAGGAGTCTACAAGTATTGCTGCAGCTGTGCCTGTGTGTTTGTGTGTGTGTGTCTCCTTGTACCCCGCATGTTGCTTGCTTACTTTGTACTGAGGTGAGTATGTTCCCCTGCACACACACACACAGAGGGATGACAACAGAAAATAAGAGAGAAAGGGGAAGAGGGAACTGCAGCGAGGTCGCTTCACAACTTTCCCGTCACAGCTGAATTTATACACAGAGAGGATTACTGCTACAAAACAACACAATTTGAGGTCTTACGATTCCGATGCTCTCTATTTTCCAAGGAAACCCCCCGCTGATGCCAAGCCGCAACTCAGTTTCCTTAGAAACAAAGCATGTAGAAACATACAGTGCTTCAGTTGTAATAACCAATAGTGCGACTGGGAAAGTCCAGTGAGATTAGAGGCTGGAGACTCCATCTGTGATAAGCAGCATTGTTGTTTCACTGTTTGGGGCTGTTATATACAGAGTCGTCTTCATACAGACAAGAAAAGAAATAAGTAAGAAAAGAAGCACGAGTCAAAGACCTCGTCGACTTAGAGAACACCACAGAGACGTTTTCAAAGCTCTTCTGGATTTTAAAGAGTGTACGCACCATATCAAGCTTGTCTGGAATGCATGCTAGTGTATTTGTCAGTCATAAATAATTCGCTAGGTATTTAAAAACATGACTGACATATTCATAGAGACACTCCCCAGAATTGGAATAGAGCTCAACTATCATGCATAGTATTACAGAGACTTATCTTCCCCATTTAACAATTGTTTTGTCTCCTCCCCCCCTTTTCAGTCTTCTTTAATTGAAATGAATTAGCTTGAATTAGTTTTAATTTGACTTATTTTCAGCTCACTCTGTCTGCTGCTCTGAAGTACTTATGATTGAAGCTGAAGGGGAAGTCTGTGTGTGTGAGATATACGGGCTTGCTCGCCTCAGGGAACACAGCCAGTATTTCATGATTTATGGCACGATAGAGGAGCCAAGTTCACCTCACACACATGTGCATCGCACACGCACACAACACAATACGCAGTTATGCAGTTTTAATTATGACAGATGTCCTCGGAATCAATCTCACCTTTCCCTCACAAGAGTTAAATGTTGATCAAAGCCATTTATTGATCACATGTTTGCCAAGTTTGTGTTTCCACATAATAGTATTTGCTCAGGGGAGCTGTGTGTGCTCATTGAATATAAACATGAAAATCTGTGTGTAACACCGGTGTTTGCTGATCTGTGAAGAATTGAGACTGTTTCTAGAGCAAATGGAGACCCAACACCATATTAGTCTGTCGTGTCCTGGAAAGTGCTCTGTGTGTGTGTGTGTGAGCATGTTTCCCGGCTCTCACTACTGTATGAGAACACACCTGTCTTCAGTGGTCTTAAGGTTGCACGGTTTTCTATCTGACTGCTGGGTACCTCTATGTTTGAAAAAACAAATGCCAGCTGATATAGCATGTGTTTGTGGACCTGGAGACACCTGTTTAAGTGTCTCAAGGTCACATCAAATGTGACGATGTGGAAACATTTGCATCAGGACAGAAGGAGGCAGTTTAAGGGAGGATATCTTAGATAAAAAAGGAGGTTCAATGTCTAAGACAGGTGGTCTCACCTTACCTGCGATTAATATATAGTATTTAAAGGCCTTGACTATCCTGAACACTTGAAATCCTGTTGTAGAGGCAAGAAATAAAATTCACCCCAGATTTTGATGTATTTGTGCACAAAATGCAATAAAGTCGACTGCAAGCTATAACCTAATATTCATCAAATGAGTCATCCTCTGAGCTGGAGATCACTTTGGTCTTAGTGGTATGTGGGATGACCCACAACCTGTAAACTAATTTAAAAATAAGTTGAAAGAGTCTGTACTCAGCTCTGCTGCAATTACTGGTACACATTCCATCTTCTCTGTCCGTCTCTCTTACAAATGAAGAAACTTACATCTACCCCACCTCCTAAGGCTCACACAGTTTAAAGTTAAGGTGCATTAAAAACACCAACCCACGCATAACTTGGTCTTTATGTGCAGCCTGCTGTGAGACGAGTACGGACCATCCACAAGGCTATGCCACAAATATATTCATTACCTTTACTCTAACACAGTGCTGTAAAACCAAAATCATTCAAGCTGAACTCGACTCGAGCCACGACCCCAGCTGCAGGACCTGCAGGTTAGGAGTCTCTCTTTGCAAGACTAAAGTTAGTTATCCGGCTCAGAGGACAGCAAATTTGGACGACTAGGTTGTTTAGCTTCACTAAGTTTGGAACAAAAGGTGTTGAATAATTTTAAACTTGCACAAATTAATCAATGTGGGATTTAATTCCATTAATAAATCCACACAATAACTTCTAATTAATTTCCAATCATCCTCGTCATTTATTAAGCGGCATTTGCTGTTTTTTCTAATTCATATTGCACATTGGCTATTGGAGTTTTCATTTTACAATTTAAAGTGTCATTTTTTAAAAGTGTTTTCTGAGCCCAGAAAAGTTGTCATGGGAAGAAAAATGCTATATGCTTATAAGGAAAAACAAAAAAGACGATAACACGAGTGCTGTCGATAATCCTCAAACCAATGGTGCTCATGGAAGGGGGCAATAGCAAAAAGACAAGCTGAAAGATTATGCTAAAAAAGAATGATATTAAAAATCCAAGATCAAGTTCAAGTACTCATATTAGGTTTGGACAAATAATGAGAAATTTTTTTAATAGGCTTTTTAAAAAAGCCATTCTTTAAATTTTAATCTTTCCATTTTCCTTTAAAAATATACAAGTATTAAGCAGAAATCTATAAACCAAAAATTTTGACAAAAACTGAATTTTATTTGTTACATTTTTGAATTTTTTTCTTCTTTTTTTGTCATTTTACTGGCACAAAAGAGGTCTCAAACCAACCTTCACTCTAACAATGCTTTTAGAACGCGTCACATGTATTGTAAGTTCAATGAAAAAGAAGACCAGGGACGATGATCTCTTCACAGTGACATCTGTCTCTGGCTAAATGCCTGCAATGATTTTGACTGAGCTTAGCATTATTGCGAACCAGATAGATGCTGTCACCATCCTGTCAGCCTGAATCGCGCACAGCGGAGGCACTCTGACAGTCAGATTCTGCTTTAGCCACCTTTTCATTGTTCTGCTGAAGCAACAAAGCAGTGCAGATGAATGCCATAGCGCCGCTGCTCCCATCCGCCAGCAGAGAGGCATTCGCTCTCCCTTTCAGGGAGCGGGGAAAGGTCTCAGAGCTGGCTAATGCCATCAACTGAAAGAACCATTTCAGAGGAGAATGCCCCGAGCCGCACAGTAACGGGGGGGAAAAGCCCGATGCTGCCCTCAGCAAGACCTCTGGAGCTCTCCTCTGCGGCCTCTCTTTGTTTCTTTCTATATCTCTTCCACATAACTGTACTCACCCACCAACACACACACCGAGTAGCATGCAAGGACTCAGGTGAAGTTGATTCTTCACCTCCCTAGGGTTTTCTTAGAATGAAATTTGGTGTGATGGCTGTCTCTACAATAAGTCTAATGTTGATAGTATATGACCTCAGACGCGCAGGTACACAAAAGCACACAGATGAAGAAATATCACAGCACAGCTTGAGAGCAAGCAATATTTTTTTCCAGAGATGTCCCAGTGTGCACCCGCACGCAGGTTTATTAAAATGTGTCCTTTTCTGTGTTGTACTGCTTTTTACTTTTTACATTTCACTTTCACTTTTTGTCATGTTATTGCAAACTGACAAAATGCCAACTAAATTACAATACGACTCGCTGAGCTGCAGCGGCTCTGGGCAATTAAACAGCAGTGATTTATTTACAGTAGATATGCGGCTAATTCCCCTGTCGGGGCAGCTAGAAGGGACGGCACGCAGACACTCTCACATCCTACATACGAAGAACCCAGAGAGGGTGCTATTGGGTTCATTATGGGAGTCAGGCAACCACAGATTAATTCTGCTACCTATAATTGGATGGACTATCTCTGAGCAGGATGGGGCTTATGTGCCAGAAAGGTGGCTTGGGGATTTGCTTGTGAAAAACCACCAGCTGCAATACTTTGTGTGTGTCTCGGTGTTTTGCCATAAAGTCCCCGTGAAAACAATTTTCTTTTTGTTGTGTATTAAATCAAAAAAGTTGCATTCTTGAAGTTTATTCTAACTATTCTCTGTTCTTTCTCCCCCCCCCCCTTTCCTTCAGATCCCCAGCTCAAGGGTATAGTGACCAGGTTATATTGCAGGCAGGGATACTACTTGCAAATGAACCCCGATGGCTCTCTTGATGGGACCAAGGATGACAGCAGTAATTCCTGTGAGTACCTTGAAATATCTCTTGGACTTGTAGATCAGATTTTTAACAGGTGTCTGGAATAATCTAAAGAAATACTAGCAGAGGTTATAGAAAAGTTTACCCTGTGTAGGTTTCTTGAGCACAATTTTATGTCTGGCTTGTTTCCTGCTCCATATTTATTCTTCTTATACAAAAAAATTAACCAAGCAGTCACCCTCTGCTAATGTCTGGTCAGTATTTTTGATCTTTGGAGCAAAAATGGCTCTTAAATGGAGCCATGGGATCACACAGTTTGGTCCTTTTCCCGAGAGGCAAAGTGGACCAGGAAACAGTAGGCTCAACAGAGAGAAAAAGGTATTATTAGCTTGTTCTGGCACTGCTCCTCTAACACTTCAGGCTAGGTGGTTAATTTGATTCCAGTGCTTGGTGCTAATGCTAGCCTGACACTCTGCATTGTGTCACTTACTCCTGTCAGCAGGAAGAGATGTGGCACATGTCACATGCGGTAGGCTGAAGGGACTTATTGAAACGGTAAGCATTATAGATAGCGTGTCATTTTAACTCCAGGATCAAATTAGGTGTCGGCAGTTGAAACTGACCGCAAGCCATCAAAAAGGAAAGGAAATGAGTGGTTCTGCATTTAGTTCTCTCAGATTTTCTTCTAGGATGCAAGCCTGCCCTTTCCAGTTGCTTGCAGGGTCAGCTGAGTTCATTGCATCCCTTTAGTGCATGTCTCCCAAATACACACCTAATGTCCCAGCCAGGCCAGTCCTCTTGTTTCTCCCCCATACAAACAATACCCATTACCTACCACGAGTCTGCTACAACAACAAGGGTGTTATTAAATCAGCCTCGCACTAGCGGTGGCCCCAATTACAACTGCTTCTCAGGTAGCACTGAGTGGCCAAGGCTGCGCTAGGCTAGTCACGTCCACCAGCTGTGCTGCAATTCATCTTCTGAGATTACCTAAATGCAGCAGTCAGCAGTTGTATTATCCATAGTTTGCAACGCCTTAAAGATAGACATCTTGTGTTTAGATGATGGATTGTTACTTAAATGTTTTACCCCCATCTAGTTAAAGTTTACTTAATGTTTGGTTTGTCTGTTTCAATATTTTTTGGTGAGATTTTGATGAATGTTTGTGTTTGCTTGTTTTACGTGTGTGTTCCCCAGCTTTGTTCAACCTTATTCCTGTGGGCCTCAGAGTTGTCGCCATTCAATCCGTGAAGACAGGGTTATACATCGCAATGAACGGGGAGGGCCACCTGTACACATCAGTGAGCATTCTATTCTATTCTATTCTATTCTATTCTATTCTATTCTGCACGGCTTTCAGTAAGACACCTGTTTTGTTCCTGCATAACACAAAATGAAGCATAATGCTGAAAATGTTTCTATGTGTGGCATCTGTTTATGTTTTGTACCTGTGTACAGCTGTATGCATATAAAATCATCAGTTTTGACATTAAGGCAGACTCCATTTTCAGTAAGGGGGCTTTGACCATGTCTCCAATATTTGCAATACCACATTTGCAACAGGATAATTGCATTTCCGTGAAGCTCAGGGATCCCATTAAGCAGAAATTTATGCAGTCCAATTTTTATTCATCAGCTTAAATGCCTTGCGACTTGTCAGTCTATATGAATTGACATCTGATGACAACGGTCAGGATGCTCAGGATAAAACCCCCCAAAAAACAAAGTGTTTATCTTTTTTACCTCTGTCGGTCTAAAATGCTAAATTACAGGATATATTTTGTCATGTGGCACATTGAAATGTTTAGCACGGCATTCATAAACCTATGCTACATATTCAACATTCATAGCTACAGCGTTATTTATTAGAGTGAGGACATCTGAAGAGCAGCCATTGTTTTTCACTACACAGTCACCCACTATTATTGACGGCCTCTCTTCAAAACAACATGGGCCCGGCAGGTTAGGCAGCCAAGGGAGTGATAAGACCTCACCCAGTCCGCTCTGTCCTCTCCCAGTCACTCAAATCAATCAGCAGAAAGAACATTGGGAGGAGTGACTCTCTGCTGGACAGGGATATCCATCAGAATCATTGTCTCGTCACCTCCTGCTGTGCACATGTTCCTAATGCTCAGAGCACAGACCGGGAATTGCCTTTTTTTTCCCTCATTCATTACCGTAGAGGTTTACAGAGGCTACTTCTCTTACTGTACCATGCACGAGCATTCTTCAAGTATATAGTAGGATTCCCGTCTGCTTAATCACTGCTTGACTTAGGCCAAAAAATGAAATTCATTTGAGAGGATTGACCTAGAATCCTGTGGCTCTTGTTATAGAATTGCACAGTAGGGATTATAAATGAAACCGTGCTAACTATCAGAACACACAAAAAGACACGATTCCACAATTCGTTAAATGCAGGCAGCCCTTTTCTCGTGTAAACACATACTTTAATTAAGACACTTGTTCTTATTGAGATGTTTTTTTTCACCATATACTTACACAGATTGCACATTTATACATTTTCAATTCTTTTGCATGTGCTCCAGTTCACAGAATGATATTGCATTAAACCGGCATAAAAGTAGACTTTGAGCACAGCAGTTGTGTAAATATAAGAATACATGAGATGTGCTCAAAAACATTCCAGAAATCCATCCAGGAAATTCAAAACCTGTACCAATTTCAATCTGACCAACTCTTTTGCAGTGCTTAACTTCTTCCAGTGCTCTTGCTGTTCTGTATAGTCCTTTGAAAGTCCTCTTCTCATAACTTGCACATGTGAAGTTGCCATTTCACCATAGACCTCAAACACTACTATGCAACAAACTAACAACTTTCCTCCCAAGAATCATCGCTGGTATTTTTCTGCGTCATCAGGTTTCTGAGTCGGAGCCGTTCAGTTTCCAAACCTTAAAGCGGTGCATCCAGTCTTGCTCATCCACCATATCCTCTGACAGTGACTCAAATCAAGTCTAGAGTATAACACTGAAACTGCGATTCATAAATTTGCCCCTGAGGGTGAGATTCTCAGCATAGAGTTCTGTTGTAATTTAGTGAAAAGTGTGAAAGAGGACATTTGCCACTAATGACCAGACTTCGATACATGCTAGCGTGCCATCGAGTTTCTGCTCACGGCAGTTTTTTTGGTAAGACCAACACAGTCTTCACTGACTCCTCACTCACTAATCAGCATATTTAGAACTTTGCAAATCAAGCTGTGTATGTTTTGACACAATGGCAGTCATCAAAGCAGTGATCCAAGTTCAGCAGGAAAGCTTGGAGTAGTCCATTGCTTCTCAAGGAGACATCCTTAAAGGAGATAGCAACCAATTTTAGTTCAGTCATGGAGGAGCTGTGACACTTTTTTCACAGCTCAATAAACAAAGCTTCACTGTAATATAGATGCAGTTTGTCAGTGCTTGGGATTCTAACCTACAGTAATAAGAACCTGTAAGAAGAATGCGAGTTAGCTTTGAGTTTCTCGTCCCTCTGTGTGGTTGGTATTTTATCTTTCAGCTTCTTGACATGTTTAGCTGAGCAGAAGTGCTGTGAAGTGGGTCTGGCTCTGCCTGGCCGGAGCACTGTGTTCCTTCAACACCGTTGGCCCTTCTCTTTTTTTCACGCAGCTCCTCTGTTCCATTTGCAGCTTATTTCTGTGCTAATGGAGGTTCTGATCGGCCCTCAACAATCCAACCACCCACTCAAAGGTCTCTTTTTGATTCTTAGTGTGTGAATTAGACCACTAATGGCAGCTCAGTAAGATGTTCTTCATCCTCCTCCATCTTCACCACCCCCTCCTTTCTGCCGCTGCTCTTCTCCTTTTGAAAGAAAGGTGCAGCGTTCCTCCCATTATCACGGTGTTCCTTCACAAGCGACAATCTGACAGTCGACCTTTTCCTACCGATTAGGCGTATTTGATTTTAGTGCACTCACATTTTCAGAAGCTTCTTTGATGGTTATGATAATGCACAAAAACATGCTGATTGGAGACAAACACAGGACACTGAACAACAGTGAAAAACAAGCTGTTGTTATTGGAAAAAAGTGTTCTTTAGTAAGTTCCCTGAAGCGAGGTTAGTTTAATTAATCAGTATTCACTTGGCCAGTTGTACAGTATTCTTTTACATATTAAATGCATTTCTGAGGCTTTTACCGCAATGATATACTTTGATAATGAGTGACACTCGAGGCGGCTCAAAAGGAGAGTTCCCCTCTTGCAGAAAATAGATGGGAAGCCCATTCATGGCCTCTGGTGGTGCATCATATTCTTTTGTGTGAGGCACCCAAGGCGCAGTATGGAGCTCAAATGACAGAGATAACATCAAAGTGACTGCACAGCCTGGCACAAAGGACACACCATGGAATAAAGAAGAGTTCAATCATCTCACCCCTTTTTCAATCTGCTCCTTTTGTATCTGAGCCAATAAACTCCTGGCTAATTTCTCCTCCAGGCTCCTCCCTGGATCAGGGATACTTTCGAAATGTAATAACAGCAGAGCAATTCTCCCAACTTGTTGTACTGGTGGAAGATAGCAGAAACAGGATTGCTGAAAGTCTCCAGATGACTGTAATAGAGCTCCTGGTGCAAAAACAGACACATTCAAATGAGATAAAACATAAATCATTAATTATTCTGCAGGGACTAGCATACTAAATCCCTAAAAGCAAACAAGGGAGTGTTGGATTATATAGTTTTTTTTGTTATACATGATGAAATTGTGGTGCCGCAGAATGCAACTCCTGATTTTGTTGTCATGTTTCACTCTTGCTAATACAGTCTGTTGCCATCTCTCAAGTGTAAAGGTTCGGCATTTCATGGTTGGCTGGTTTTCTTTGGAACTAGTTCCCCATCCCCTCACTTCACTAGAGTCTCTCACTGCAGCCTTCCTTTATCAGCAGCCTGCACTTGTTAGTGCTACCTTTCATGATTGTCAAAATGACTTGCCACATTACTTGAGTGTTCCTTTTAGAAATGGAATCCTTGAGAGGGCCAAAGTGGAGCAGTGCAGCAGCTTTAGCTTCACTTGTTAAAAGCTGTGTCATCAGCTGCATGAACACAGAAGACTGAGGGCATCTATTTCCTGTAGTGCCCAAATCAGAATGTATGAAAGCTCCGATGAGCTTGATGTGAGGGCTCCTTCACTTTACATCAATATGAAAATGAAGGTGAATGGTGGTTGTGTGTAGGCAGAATAAGAGAACAGCAGCTTGCATGGGATTAACTGAAGTTGGTCCTTCAAGAACACTGAAGGCACCGTTAGATTTATGTATTTTATATTTTCCTGACAACTTTGCTAATGAGATAATCAAACCTTGTGTTTTTTTTATACAGATATGCTCAAATTTTCTGCCATTTTGCTAACACCAAAGACATGGCATGTCATGAGTGCAGAATTTCATATTTTATATCTATATCTATGTTTATATCTATATATTGACAAGCTCATCCTGGAATAATTGTTGAAATAGCCAAATCCCAACAGCAGTCTGCCTCAAGGCTTTTTATATTGTAAGGTAAAAACTCTACAATAATACAGAGAAAATGCCAACAATCAGACCACTATTAGCAAGCACTTGGCGACAGTGGCAAGGAAAAACTCCCTTTTAACTGGAAGAAATGTTCAGCAGAAACAACCTCAGGGAGGGGCAGCCATCTGCAGTGATACGGACGCTGTATCGGTCTGTTGTGGTGAAAAGAGAGCTGAGCATGGAAGCAAAACTGATGATTTACCAGTCAGTCTGTGTTCATGCTCTGATCTATGACCATAAGCTCTGGGTAGTGACAGAGTGAGACTGCAAATACAAGTGCTGTAAATGAGCTTTCCCTTGACGACAGGGTGAGGAGTTTGGTCATTCAGGAGGGACTCTTACTCCTCCACATCAAAAGGAGCCAGTTAAGTTGGATTGAGCATCAGACTAGGTTGGTTCTTGGCTGGCTGCAGAACTCCTCTGTGTTCCCTGGAAGAGATGGGCAGGGAGATGGAGGGCTTGGCTTCTTGGGATAGATTGCTATCACTGCAGCCTGCAAAGCGGCAGAAAATGGATGGATGTATGGATGGACAAAGGTGGCTTTCAGACTGCCTGTTAAAACACTTGAACTTATTGCATTTCCTTGCCAGCTATAGCAAGATGCATGAATAAACCTTCTAGGGTGTAAAAAGTTAAAATCAATATGCATGCTGAAGAAGATACAAACAACATTATAACGCCCAATGTGTATGAGTTCACATGTGTCTGCAAGTGTGCACGTGTGTTTGTTTAGTGTATATGTAACCCCATAAGCCAGCAGATGGCTTTGAGTTAACAGTTTTGTTGATGGTGTCTGCAAACCTGCCAAGACTGAAAATGATCTCTGATGTTATTTGTTATAAACCATGCTTATCTAAAGTTCCTATGATGTAATTTAACAAACTGGATTACATTTAAAAACACCCCCCAAAAAACTTAATACGTTGGCAACGTTATTATTTTCATATTCCCAAATATCTACATATACTGTGATGATGACTCACATGATCTTGCCTCTGGAAGAGAGTAAGTCTCAGAGCTGAGGTGTGGGGCTGGTTTTGTGGGGAAGGGGGGTGTTGGGCTCTTTTTTTTTTTTTAAAGCGTTTCACCCACCTTTAATGCAGTGGCAGTGTCAGGAAAGAAAGTGGTTGTAGGGGCTGGAGGGAGAGCTGCTTCATGCATTAATGAACAACAAGGTTGGAGGTAGGTGTCAAAGCTAAACTGGTGAACTGCTGGTAGGGGCCAATGCAAGATAAGAACAGATCGACTGGTCCTTCAGCCATTTAACATTGCTGTTATTAATGACTTTATGCTCTTGGCTCGTTATGATATTGCACAGATTTGATTCTTTTTGTCAGACATTTTCCTTCTTTGCAGGATCGTGTCAGTTCATTGTGCTCTATGGAGCGCAGCTTGCACTGTGGCAGCGCAAAGGAGAGTTTTCTTGGCGTAGCAGGGGGTTACCCAGTCCAAATAAGGACACTTGCCACAGTATCTTTGGATTTACTCTCTGAACAATAAGTCTCAAATAAACAACACTAATTTGTCCTTCATCTCTTTTTATAACAACAGCTTAAGGTCTGTTAGCGTCACATCTCTCCCTTAACCACTGTTCATTTAAGGCAATTAAGAGCAGCTGTTTTCTGCATCACTGGTTTACCTCACACATATTTATGAGTGAATAAAATGCAATGAGATCCCTGCAAGCTTTCCTTCAATAGCACACTGGATTACAGGAGCACAGAGTCAGAAATTGTGCTTGCATTAGCTAATTTGCTTCAGCTTCTGCATTTTAAGGGGCTCATTTGTTAGCTTCTTGGCTAGCAGCTATTTAGATTAGCATTCAATCATACTTTACAACCTAACTTTTGTCCACAGTCACTCTGCTGATTATCTCATACCAGCATATTTGTTGATGAACTTTTACTTTGCTCCAGCATTATTTTTTACTTTTTGGTAGTCACTTCAACTGACATGAATTACGCCAGCAGAACATTTCTCCCTTCTCAGATTTTTGAAGTGCTCCCTCAAAGACCAAAGCTTTCTCTAACTCCAACTGTATAGCTATTGGTTACACTGTATATGCATTGTTCCCTACTTCCTGTCTCATGCTGCAGACAACATGACCAGTTACCATGTTGGATTGTTTTTCTTCTAGAAAAATGCATTTGTCTGTTCACAAAGGTATATACTGCTCTCTCTCTTTTTCTGCTCTCTCTCTCTCTCTCTCTCTCTCTCTCGCTGTCACTCCTAAAACTTTCCCCTCTTCCTAAACAGCCAAATGTCATGTTGCCATATCATTTTTTGATTGGTCGATATTGTGCATTTCTCCACCAAAATGAACGGGCTGGTTTTTGTTTTGTTTTTTTGGTCATGAGCAGAGAGTGCTTGCTAGCGCTGTCCTTAGACAGTAAACGTGATGAAACTATTCAGGAAAAATTTATATATTGTTTATCATGACTCTGGTTTTTCGTGGCCTATCAACACAATTTAAAAACTGGTATATATCACCTTTGTCATCTTACAGTGGTCATGTGATTGGCACAACTACTTTATTCTTCCTCAGTCAAACAGCAGCACGCATGCGATTGTTTTGCCCCTTAGCTCCAGGTGTTGTGCCAAAAAGTGATTGCCGTCCACGGGAGCGCGCACAGCTGCTTAAAGCTGTAGCGCCCAGATTACTTACGTCTGCTTCCGTGCAAATGATATAAGATGCTGTAAGCTGAACACAGCTTCTTTGTTGAAAGATAGTAACGCGACCGCACCGCATTTTCTTGTTAGTAACGGTAACAGCGTTGTAACGATATAAATAGTAATTAGTTAGCTCATTCGTTACCATTACTTGTAACGCCGTTATTCCCATCACTGCTATCCAGTCATCTCGAGGCCTGTCCTAGCTGCCTTACAGCAGGGAACACCCAAGACAGGTCACCAGTCAGGTGGGAGGGCTATCATAGAGAGACAGGCAATTATTTGCAGTCACATAAACGCCTATGGCCAGTTTCATCAATTAACACAACACTCAACTTTGGGTTGTGGGGACCAAGCTATAGAACCTGGAGAAAACCAGGCACACGGAGATCATGCAAACCTTACACAGAAAGGACCCAGCTCACCAGCAGTGCAACCACGATGTTGCCAAAAAAGCATTTACATGTAATTAATGTAATACGTTTCATTGCTTTGATGAAAATATTGAGAGTGGTTGAATTACATTTTTATTGAAGTTAATACACATTGACAAACAACAATATCAACAGTGTTCCAACAATTCAAGATCATAACTGCACAAATATAAAAAAAATATATATATACCTCTGTATGTACTTATCTTTGTTAATTTCCAGATGTATACCTCATGAATCTCAAATACTTTCTTCTTTTCCTTAAAAAATGTTTCCTTACACAAGTATCTTCATCTATATTTTTCCTCCACAGCAGACTTTCGACCGCGGTGGCCAATATCCAGCTATATCCAGGCTTGCACTGCCTCCCTTATCCAGCCGTGATAATCCTTACATCTAAAATTAACTGACCAAAAACACACAAGCAGTTAGTTGGTTTGATAAGGATGCTGGAGGGAGTGCTATTGTGTGCATCTGAAAGATAATGGGAAGGCAGCAGGCTGGAAAAAGTAGAAGCAGTGCATTGGGTCAGAGAATGAGGGTTTGAAGCGAGAAAAAAAGGAGGGGGGAAGGGGGCTGGTGTTGATGAGGAAACTCCAAGGTGTGCAGCAGGGAAAGCCCTGCTGTGGTCAATATAACCAGTGTAGCGTGCACACAAGTGCAGACAACCTGTGCGAATTGCCCCCATTTATCAGTTGTTCATTCAGCTAAAAACCTTCATCTTTATTTAACAAAACCATCAACGTTTTGGCATAAATACAGCAGATTAGCAACTTCTAAAATATTATTTTGTTGTATAAGGAAATAAAAGCCTAAAACAGATGGAATTATTTGGTTAGGTTACTGAGCATCCAAAGATTATTTATTTAACTCTGCAACATAAAATTCAAACCCAACAGCTGTCAGCTAAGCTTAAGTCAATTAATTGTTAGTAGAAATATTACAGAGCAGAATTGAGTTCGGCTTACTGGTGCAGCCCTCCACAACAGTCCTAGTTTCTCATGTGGCCCCTTGGGAAGATAAATTGCCCACCCCTGCACTAAAACTTGGTCAACTTTAAATTACTTCTGTAATAAAAGCCTCCGTGTGGTTTTAGTTACTGCCTTTGGCCTCCACTAAATCATTTGATAAACTACAACTCTTGGAAAGTATCACATACAAACAGTTCACTGTTGATTACACTGATCCTCAACCGTTGCCCAATATTGCATATTTCCTTTTTATTTGAATAAGCTTTCATGATTACTTACTAGAAAGTAAGTAATCTCTGTTGCTTGTGAAGCTCGCACACAAGAATTTCCCTCACATGTGCTGTACCAATGTACCTGCACATGTGATGTGGCAATAAAAGTGATTTGATTTGATTTGATTTGAAATACTGTTTTCCAAGCAGAAATGTTCCAATACTTTGGGAATGTGGGAACATGTCATAGGTAGGCACTGGCAGTAACTGCTAACCTGCTCTTATATCTTGTTTCCAGCGCTCTTGTCTGGATTATCTTGTTATTATCTTTTAAAAGACTTGAAATTGCATGTGTAAAGTTGAGGCTGTTTAGATTCAGGCCTCAATGGATAAATCAAATTTTGTACACGAGGTTTTGTGTGTGTGAGTGTAAGATATGTTTACATCGCTGAGCAGCAAAATACAAGGAGAACAGAAGAAGAGTAGGCGCATTGAACTGTGAATTCAACTGTGAATTTCATCTTTATTCCTCTCTGAGACCCACAGAGGAAATGTTAGTATAGAAATGCAGATGGCATCATATTCATTTGTGAATGCATATTGAGGTAGCTATGAGAGCAAACACATCTAGTCTGTTCACTGTATTAATGGCCCTAGTTCTGGCCTAATTGCTTTCCCAGTGTGTAAATGTCAAGTACCATGCAAATACAAATGGCACAATGGTGCTTATTGCCTCTAGAGCCTTGTTATGTGCAAATGAGCAATGGACAGATGAGGGCTTGTAAAGCTACAAGTAGTACTCGGGAACTCAGTATCTCAACAGAAACATAATGCATATCATTTGCAAATTTACCCCAGACCATGAACTCAGCACTTCTTTCGGCTAACTATTTTGCAACTTTAGTTCTGTTAGCAGCTCGCCTTGTTCAGCCTTTTGGGAGACAGTAAAAGCAAAGAAAGTAAAGCAAACCTTTTAAAAAAATATTTAAAGTCGAACCATCATTTGCCTCCTCTGTAATATCTACACCATATATTTGAATATTACCAAATAATAAGATCAGGCAAAGCTACTTTTGGCTGCTCTCTTATTCACAAGGGGTCACCACAGCAGGTAGCTCTGCGTCAGGTAAAAAGATAAATATTAAATGTCATATGATAAAAATACCACTTGCAGGTTAATAAAAGTGACTTCATTGCTACAGGCACTTCTTCCAGAAAAGAAAATTGTCTGTGAGGGGCTGCACATATCAAGTAGTTTTTGTTTTTTTGTTGTTTTTTTTCTCGTGTTTTTTCTTGCTGAAGTATTTAAATTACAATTTTGTATCTTATATTCAGCACAATGAAATTGAATTACTACAGAAAAAAATTTAATGATAGAAAGATGTCATAACAGTGAATCAACTCACTGCAAATAGGTTAGTGTAGCCTTAGAGTGCCCATACCCATGGTGAACCATCTAAAGCTTCTACAATGCATCAAAACCTGAGTGTGGAGAAATGGAAGAGGGCTACCTAATGGCTACCTAAATGGGCTTTAGCTTCGTATTTGCTGTGTGACATATTATCACATACACCATTAACAGTAACAGCAGTCCCTAATAACGGTGCCTCAATTCATCAGGATAAAGGACCTATCATAGAGTAGAAACCTGTTCAGGAAATGTTTTGAGGAACAGTGTTCAAGATATTGACTTGTCCTCTGGATCTCACTCTGACTTACCATGTGGTGGAGAGATGACCAACCTTTAGCCTTATTTCCGCTGTGCTTGGCTCAGACGAGCCTCTGATCGTGCCTGATAATGAGCCTGTCCATTTCATGTAGGCACAAAATGGACACAGTGGCGCAGGCGGAGAGTGGTGCAAACTCACCCCCACACGCTAGCATGTCGTTAGCGTCGAAGCTCTTCGCTGGAGTGAAGACACAAAGTTTGCCAGTAAACTGCGGGGGACGAGCACGACAACGTAAAAACATTTGTAACAGCAAGTCAAATAATCTAATCTTCCCCCTCGCCCAGCTAAGCATGAAAGTTTTAAAAAGGCTAGCAAAGGTAAACTGGCTAAAGCTAAAGCTGTCCAGCATTAAGAGCCAGCCACAAGTCAGAATCCTTATTATCAGCACACAAAGAAAGACAGACAAGCATCCACACCTATGTGTATTAGAGCCACCAATTAACCTAGCCTCATGAAATCTTTGAAGTCATGAAATGAACATCTTTGGACTGTGGGAGGAAGCCGCAGTCAGGAGAGGACCCGTGCAAACATGGAGAGAACATATAAACTCCACACTCCATCCCATGCAGTCAGGCAAAAGTGTTAACCACCATGCCACTGTGCTTTCAATGTAATATTTATAAAAATTTAATAATATTTTAAATTTTTACTTTACTTATTTTTCATGTGAGTAAAATTAGAATCAGCCACGAGAATGTTCTTCAGTTCAATACAATAACAGAGAGACAATTCCAATAATCAGATGACTCCCTATGAGCAACCATTTCGGGACAGTGGGAAGGAAAAACCCTGTTTTAGTAGGAAAGAAACCTCCGGATGAACCAGGCTCAGAGAGGGGCAGCCATCTGCCACAGTGGGCTGTGGGTGAGGGGAGGAAGACAGGACCAAAGACACACTGTGGATGAGAGCCCGAGTTTAAAGTAATGATTAAATTCAGAGTGGTGCATAAACACAGAGTAAAAAGAGGTGAGTGAAGAAGAAATACTCAGCACATCATGTGCATCAGCCTAGGTCTGTTGCAGCATAATTAAGGGAGGATTCAGGGTCACCTGGTTCAGCACTTTAAAAAAATTGCAATCAGTGCATCTCCAGGCAGAAGCCTTGCAACTATCTTCTCTGTGCTGCCTACTACATGATTTCTTTGGGTTTTGCATAGTCCATGCTTTGAGGTGTAAGATCAGGTTTTGCATCATGACCTATTTACGGGCCTACTCAATGTCAGGCAGTCATGTTGGATTTCATGTGGTAGCTGAGTAGTTTACTATAGCTACTTATTTTGGTTTATCCTCAATGGTATTTAACATGAAGGAATGATCCGTGGAGGTTTTGATTGTTATGGATGTTTTATAGGGGTTCAAGCTTCAGAAAGACTTTTGTGTCATGCCCACGTTGTTGCAGTTTTAAGTCTTGCTCAAAACCTTCTCAGGAGCTCGAGCAAAGTGTGGGGGTGTACGTGTGAAGGATGAAGGTTCTTTTGCTGTGACAGAAAAGCCCTCAGTGTTCAGCCTGCCTGCAGGTGTAATAGCTGCAATCCTCTCTTTACCTCCACAAGCATCCTTCTTCCTTTTCTGTTTCCACCCATGAAATGAAAGTAACATTTTATCAAGCTTCACCCCTGGAGTTATAAAAATCAATATAGTGAGGGCTCCTGCAGAAAGGTTGTAAATCATGTGAATTAATTCTCTTAAATCAAAGCCAAACCTGGTCTCCAGTGTGTATGTGGCTGTTCACACTGTGAGCCAGTTGACACAACAGCTACTATAGGAGCACAACAAACTGCAATTTCCAGGGCAAGTATATTTATGTGTACACATGCTATGCGGTAAATACTTTGGCAGGGAAAGAGCTGCATTCCTCAAACCTACTGCAAAATCTTCAGATTTGTTTTTTGAGTGTGTGAGATTACACTTGTTCTGGAAAGAAATCTCTTTTTAAGCAGTACAACGAATGCTGTAGTTCTGAC
The DNA here is from genome assembly GCF_057382185.1 of Mchenga conophoros. Taxonomy (NCBI): domain Eukaryota; kingdom Metazoa; phylum Chordata; class Actinopteri; order Cichliformes; family Cichlidae; genus Mchenga; species Mchenga conophoros. The sequence goes on from NC_140541.1 coordinate 16,183,598, forward strand.
CTGTTGCTTAGAACTGTTTGCTGCACCATCTTGTGGTTACAATACCACAGCTTCACTGCAGAGGCCAGCAGGTCAGAGGAAGTATCTGTGTGATACACCCACACACAGTATTCCACTAAAAAGAAATAAGGAAGCTTGCTGTTGTATAAGCGTATTGATCGAACAGATAAGAACACAAGAAACCGCTGAAGATCTGGAACTTAAAATCTCATGACGTACATTTTACTCTTGTATTAAATGCCACTTGTCCATCATGCATAAGTCGTTTTACAGTTCTGGCCCTTCTGGGTGAGATATTGTATTTTTCCCAGAGTGAACACCAGCAAAGAGCTTAACTGTATAGGCAAGTGAGTGAAAAGTGGCATCAAGCACTTAGTTTTGACCTTTTTTCCAGAGTTGCACAGTGAGGGCTGATGTGAAAACCTGATGTGAGCCTTCAGGTGAACAGGTTTTCCCCACAGAAAAACAAGAGAACTTGCCTGTTATGAGTTGTTGGTGCCACTGTACTAAAGAGCAGTTTTGATAAATTTGGTCTTCTGTGAATTTAGTTTTGGAGTTGTTCTAAAGCACACTACTGGGGAACCAGGGTCGAGAAAATGAGAGCTGGTGAACTGCATCTCTGCATCCAAGAATAGGAAGAAATACCAGAGGAACTGTGACAAAACATGGCCCAGTATCAGGATCAATCGTAAAGTCGGCCTTGCCAAATTGTCTTTGTTTTTAGATGTGGATTGCAATAAACATTAGACTGTTTATACATCATCAGGTATAGACTTAATAGGGTACGATTTGAAGTGGTAGATCTTCATCAAATCTGAATATTTAATAGGGGTTTTACTAGAGCCAGTTTATAAAAATGAATAAAAACAGATTATGGGATCATAAAATGGGTCATGAGATGATATTGCTAAAGTATTAGTATCCATACCCCTACACTGTGTTTGTTCATTTGTGATATTGAAGCAGATTAACATGCACTTGAATCCTGCTTCAGCCCTTGGCAGTTGGAACTGCAGGTGAGAACTACGAGCTGAAATATGGCAGTCCCATCCATGCCTAATGTACCCAACCACCAATTTCTCTGCAGCATTAGTTATAGTGTCACCATTCCTGTGCATTCCCAGCTTGTTTAAATTTAGCATTTGGCTTGTTTGCTTTTCAAAGCAAACTCGTTAACTGCATGATCGACAGGATATGGCTTATGATTGAACCGCTGGCAGGCTGCTTGGTTTCATGGTTCCTTTCTGGCTGACTGGCTGCCTCACTCAGCCTTCCAGCTGTAGCCATGCCACATTTTATTTTCAGAGGGAGACAGACTGTTGGGGAATCCTCTGCTGTTTTCCCCTCATGCACAGACGTTCAGGCTGAGTGCTTTAGCTGCTTGTCAGCAAGGTTTCAGCAGAGATGGACATTGTGTGATTCTGCAGTCCAATTTCAAGAAGGAAAAATAAGTCCTTCTAATTTTATCCATTAAAGTGGTGTGTCCTTTGTTTTTTCCTGAGGCCAGCACATGTTTTTAATGGTTTGCAGTGATAGTACCATATACTTTATTCCACCAACACTCTAATCACAGTGAACATGGAGGGGTGGGATAAATACCACACTGACCAAACACCAAAGTCTTCTGATTTAAGTCCTGAATCACAAATAACAACCAGCGGAGTACAAGTTAATACTATTACTGTCTGGGTAATATCCACAGTGCTATTATTAGAAAAACACGAGGACAAAGTAGTTGTTATTAGCACTGGGTCTATCAGCTAAGCCATTAAGCTAAGTCATTAAGAGTCATATACTACCATACTAACATTCAAAATCCTAGCAAATCTAATAGCTGGAAAAATGGCCCACTTCCAATTGCTGTCAAGCCATTTCCAGCTGGGTGTTTTCAGTGCCTGGTGTTCTGAGCTAGCAGTGGCAAAAAAAAAGAAAAGAAAAAGAAAAAGGAGTTCAAGCTGTTCCAGGATTACTTCTGTGCAGTTCCAACATCTGGCTTTATGTGAAGGACCAGTGGCAATTTAAAGGGAAAGTCAGAAAATCAGAATAAAGTGTCTTTGTAAGGCATGCCACGTGTCAGAGAACAGTTCCAAGTCTCTGGACTTTTATTGGTCAGAAGAAATACTGGTTTTCCAAAAGAGATTCTCTCATTTGGTTTTAGATGACAGTAGAGAAGAAAGCTGTTTAACATGTTTGTCCAAAATCTCCCAAAGTTGTTCAACAAGGTGGAGTCGAACAACTATTAATCTCATTTACATAGTCACCAAACCGTTCATTGACTCCTTGTGCCCCGTGGATGCCCTCTGTCATCTTGGAAAATGAAACTTCCACCAGAAGAAATATTTTGTCATAGGATAAAGATGATCCTTCAGATCAAGTATGTTCTGATCCGGAGCTCCACTTCAGTCTTACGGGGGAAAGAGGTCCCAAACTGCATCAGCAATAAGCCCACAATGTGGAGAAGCCACCAATACAAGAGAAAATGTGACTATTACTGTGATTCTTCAGTGGATCATTTTTCTTCTTTTGAATCCTGGATCAGACCAATATATTTAGATTTTTTCAAACCATGTTTCAGTCCATACTGTATCTGTTTCATTTGGATATGAAAATTCATGGTCGCCAGGAGTGACATAGGGTCATGATGCTGAGTGTGAAATGCAGTCAGTGGAGATTATGTGTACTCATGTGTACTTGCACTTGAGCATCTGTCTTACTAATAATAATTTAAATTGTGTGAGTTAGAGTCAGACTAGAGTACACTATAGTTGTTTGCACACAAAGTTTACATTTCAGATTTCATATGTAAGTCTTGCTGCCATGTTGGGGCTCCAGTGATTCAGTCAACTAAAGCAAAAAGCTCACAATTTACCAATTAATCAGTGAATTTATTATGAAACTGGTAACTCTCTGAACAAATTTACAGCACCTGTCACCTTAGCTGTGTTCAACAGAATGATTTACAATTACTTGTCATTTACCAGAGCTGCCATTCAATGTGATTTTTTTTTAGTGCTGTGCCTTGGTGACCTTAAATTTATAATTCATACATAAAAGAGAAGCAACAAGCATGCTCTGGCAACAGCTCATTAAAAGCCATGCCATGTTCTAAGACCTTTGTCAAGCTTTTGGCATTCTGAACAATTCATGGTCCGTATCTGGCATCAATTAAAGCTAGAAAAAGAGCGTGCCTGCATTCATGATAAGAGGAGGTGCTCCCGCATAATGCCATGCCAAACCTGCTACCAAAACTGCACTGTACTGCATTTTATCTGTGTAAACACAACCTCTGCCACGCTCTTCCACCCACCCAATACAAGGTGTCACAAAAGATGAAAGGGCAAAGAATGAAGGTGTGCCTGACACGAAAAAATAATTCTACATTTTGTCATCTTTGCTTGTATGAAAATAGATCGCTTCATCCTTCAGTCAGATTACGTGCTCTAATGGCAAATTGTCATAGGGCAAGAAGCGGGGTACACCCTGGACAGGTCGCCAGTCTGCTGCAGGGCTAACACACAGAGACAGACAACCATTCGTGCTCACATTCACTCCTATGGGCAATTTGGATTAATCAATTGACCTATCCCTACAAACTGCATGTCTTTGGATGGTGGGAGGAAGCTGGAGTACCCGAAGGAGGAAGCCGGAGTACCCGGAGGGAACCCACGCAAACACGGGGAGAACATGCAAAGTCCACACAGAAAGATCCCGGCCTGATGGTGGAATTGAACTCAGGACCTTCTTGCTTGCTCATTTAAGAGGCTATGTTTTAACCATCTTGAGATGTATTGTAGCCTGTTGGCTAAGAAGTAGTGGTGAAAGTTAGGCACATATAGTGTTCCTCTATCCTTGGTCCGCTGTAGTCTATTTAACCCTTTCATGCATGAATTATGACAACCTCAATCTGGATTTTTTTTTTCTTAAGTATTTTTATTCTTCTGTAGGCATGAAAAAATGATTTTTGAACTCCATTTTTTTTAAACATATACTTTTCAAAGAGTTGTTTTTTTTTTTTTACATGTCCACTTAGGTGGACAACTGATGTGTGTGGAGTGACACATCAGTGTCCAATGTAGTGGTTTATGTGCAAGTATATCATCAACACTGAAACCAATACAAGAAAACAGCTGTGGAATAGCTGTCCACTGTAGTGACCAATATGCATGAAAGGGTTAAGCTAATATGTGGGGGTTCCAAAGGAAGTTGGAGATGGGGGAGTCCACAGATCTAAACCAGTCAGGTGACAGTGAAACCATCATTTAAGGGGTAGAGACTTACATCTACTCAGATCGTCTTCCACTTTCTTTAAAAGTGCCATGTGGTTCCAGATTACAATGGAGAATAAGAAGAATTATAGAGCAAGCAATAGATCGGAGAACTGTAGATTTTAACCAATTTATCAAATACTCTTGAGAAAGAGTTTATCAATTCAGAGAGAGTGGTTTGCCAATGCTGGAGAAATAGTAACACATCATCCACATATGTTCTGCTCCTAGTGGTTTGATTAAAATTGCAAACAGTGAGGGGGAGAGTGGGCATACCTGCCTCCTCCCTCTGGAGACATGCTGTTGGGGAACGCTATAATATGTTTAACCAGTTTATGAAAGAGTTCCCAAAACCAAATTTGTGTAAAAGTTCCAGATAAAAATTCCCAGTTACCTCCATGAAATCCATTTTCTGCATCTAGAGACAATATTGTGGTTTAATTGTTTTTACTGCATGAGTAGTCAAATTAAGCAATCTATGCGTATTTGTTGATGAGTGTCAACCTTTTATTAAACCAGTTTGATCCAGACGTGTTATGAGAGGTGTTATCTTCTCTCATCTTTTTGAGACGGCTTTGCAGATTATTTTAAGGTCAACGTTAATAAGGGATATTGGACAATAGCTGGTGGGAAATACAGGGTCTTTTTCTGGTTTTAGCAGGAGACTAATCTTGGTAGAATTCATATTCTGCATTGGTGCATCATATCTTTATTCTCTTCCCCCTCCTGCCCCCCCCCCCTTCCTTAAATAGATAACTATCATATCTGATATCATATCTCACAGTACAATAATATTGAATGGGTTGCATTGTTGTACTTTGTCATGTTTCTCAGGTCTTTGTCTGAATATCTACGAACACTACTTGTCATGTTCTCATGTTATTGTTAAGGATTGTCTTATTGCATTGGAGTCACACTGGGTTAAATATGTACACTTGGGTTTCAAGGGGTATTTATTATTTTCTTCTTTTTTTGGGTTGTATGGAAGCCCCAAACGCAATTTCATTGTTCTTGACAATGACAATAAATAAATACTACTACTACATTTGGTGGTGGTCTGCAATTTTCCCTGATTTTCTGCAACATTCTGTGGAATACTGGTGCCAGAATTTTCCACAATTCTGCTGGAAATCCACCACTACCTGGAACCTTTTCATTGGGCATGCTTTTCAGGGCTTCCTGCAGTTCACCTGATGTCAGTGGTGAACCCAGTGCCATCTGATCATTTCCAAAGAGTTATGTTGTAAAAAAAAAAAAAAAAAAAAAAAAATTTGTAAAAGTCCCTGAAAGTGTTGTTTATTCTTTCAGGGTCATATACCAAGTTACTTATTTTTAACTGACTAGCTAGAAACTGACATGATCAGTTACCATGTTCAAAATTTTGCAAGCAAAGTCTTTGTGGTGACATTTTGTTTTTTGGTCAATAATTTCATTGAATTCTACTTTTGCGTATTTTTCTCAGCATTTCCTGTTCCAGCTAGGACACACAGGCTTCTTCTAATGATTTAATGGTTTCTTCTAATTCCTGAATATGTTTGTTTTCGCTTTTCTTCTTACGTGATGAAAATGAAATATTTTTACCTGTCATCACAGCTTTCCCTGCCTGCCAAAGAACAATTGCTGATGTTCCAGACAGGTCATTATAGTCTAAATAGAAAGCCCGTTCTTTTTTAAAATATTTAATAAAGTCTTCATCTTTATGCAATGATGTATTAAATCTCTGCGTTTTACTTACCGGAATGACCTTCTTATTTACTAGAGTTGATCGCTGACAGCTATAGGGTTTATCTCAGTGTCTGAAATGTCACTCAACAGTGAGCTGCTGACCAGGAAATAATCCAGACGAGATTAGGAGTGATGGACATGTGAGACGAAAGTATATCCCCTACGGTTGCTGTGAAGAGATCGCAATGAGTTGCTAAGCCTGGGTCTGTAACTGCGTTGAGTACTGTGGAATTAATATTTTTATGTATTAAAACTGCTATTCTCCTTTGCCTAGAGTTATAGCAGGCTGAGAACACATTAGGAAACTCTGGGGTTTTAAGTGGATCTGTATCTGTGGCAGGTCTATGAGTCTCTTGTAGGGGTCGTGGTAGAGTTGTCCGTCCATGTAGGGCCAGTTCACGGCAATGACAGCACAGGGGCCCTTCTAAATGAAGCTGCGTTGGATGGGGAACAGGACCTTGAGTCACTCCAGGATCTCTTTGGGGAACTGGTTGTTTATGCTAAAGTTTGTTCTTTTCCTTCCACCTGCACCTTGAAATGTTCGAATTTGGCCACAATATTCGGGCGTCAAGTCTCCTGGCTCTGAGGTGATGGACCCAGTGGAAGGTGATGTTCTTCACTGTGTCCCATGGAAGCTTCAGGTGGGTCTCGGTGAAGGTTTTAGTGGTAACTTCTGCTTCCTCTTCAGCAGATTCTGGGATGCCTGACAACATCAGGTTATCTCACGTGCTATGGGCCTGGAAATTGATCATCTTTTTTTTTTTAAATGCAGTAAGAGACTTGACCGTGTCCTGTAGCATAGCATTTTCCAAGGATCCCCTTAAGAAGTGGAATTCCAGGTGTAGAATTTCGACCAGAGACAATCTCGGGTGGATGCTGGACAATCGCTTATTGATTTAGTCCAAGATGTCGGCAAGTCTTTACCGGGCAGCAATGTTGTTCCGGGTTCTGCTGGGTCTGCTGAGTCTTCTCTTGGAAGATGAGAAGATGGTGACATGTTCTTGGCTGGGGAGGAGGAACTCTAGGCTTTCTTCCTGACAATAGCATCAAAGCGCCAATCAATTTATTCCTGAAGAGTGTACAAATTCTCCTTCGCTTTATTCCAGGGTGGTGGAAACAATTATCCAGATGGGTTTTGCTGTTCGTCAATTGTTTGGAGTGTTTAAGCTTCAGAAAGTATTTCTTTCATTCTGATCCACCATTGAGTTTTGTTCACCAAGTTTCCATCGTCTGACATCACTACAGCATTTTCCGCATCTCAAGCTGTTTAAGTGCAAAACAGTGAGAGTCACTTACAAGTGAATCTACATGGAGGGGACCTGCATTTCCTCTTAGAAAATCTGGGACACTTTTCCTGAGGGTGTAAACAACTCAAACAGAGCAGAGACAGAAACGCTGAAGAGAGGAAGCTCTGTACCTGCAGACTCACCTCTTGGGTTTTTTTTGAAGGGGGGGGCTTGCATTGTAAGCCTTGAGTATCCTTGTTTCTTTTTGTTTGTGCTTGGACTTGTGCAAATGTCCATGCACTCTTCTAGAAATACATGTCAACATGTCTGAGATATGCTTGTCAGCTTGTTGCACAGAATAGATTGCTGACTTGCCCGACAAAAGATGACAAGCCAATCTAACAAAAATCCGGCTGCCTTGACACCAATCTGGCCCCAATTTAAGGATCAACAGCAGCAGAGTGGACAAAGACACACACATACGCACACATTTAATCCCCACTGATCTAGGCGTGGGTGGTTGCACTTTGTGTATTTGCTCACCAGCAGGCTCTCTTGCAATGCGGTTTAATTGAATATGAACAGAATATTTTTTCTCATATACTTCTTCGCTACAATCTGCAGTGATTTATTCTGAAACCTTTCAATGGTTTCCACTTCCCACACATTCAAACTGACCCCAGTGAAATAAGTTTAGGGGTGGTGTTTGTTGCAGTGTTGAAAATATTCAAAATTAATGAAACTGATATTAAATAAATATCTCATTCCAAGATTTTCAATATCACAAACTGGAGGACAGTAGTGGCATAAATCTTGCTGTTTTTGTGTAATTCTGTTGTGCATGAAGTCTGTTATACAATCTATAATCATTCATGGCAGCATTAAGCCCTCCAAAACTGTCTTTTGAGGGCATTTGAGATTTTTTTGAAAGTTTCTTACTGAACCAGCAGAGCACTCCAAGCCAAGAAAGGCACTTTTTATTCTTTTTAAACCCAGATCCTAAATATTTATTGGATATCGCATGCTACAGATTCATCTCTCACTGAGAAAAGCATCATTTCCCTACAGCAAGGTTTTTTTGTGCATGTTTGTGTCTCTGTGCTTGTGTGCACATGTGTGGGTGTGTAATGAGCCAAGGGAGCTGTACTGGTTTGGTGTTAAAGGCTCTGTGCCTTCAGGGAAACTTTATTGAAAGCTTAAGTGCTTCTGGTGGCCAAACACTTTAAGGGTGCCACTGTTTTCTACCACCCTTCCAGTAAACAGTATGTAGGTTAGTGCAGCACATGCATTTTTGGTCATTTGTGTTAAGCTTGCAGAAGCATATTAAGTTAGTGCACATAAATGAACTGATATGATATGCTGAAGTATCTATCTACTTCAGTGAATAAGGAAATATCTTCATCTTCCTCTATAGAATACAGAATGAAATTTGATTTCAGCATATCCAAAGACATTAAAATATGAAAAATAAACAATAAAGTGACTCAATTTTAAGCATTATGTCTTATTGTGTTTTATTCTTCATCATTATTTTTCATTATGTGTTATTTTTCTTTTCCTTTATTTTTCCAGACACGAACTCAATGATTAACAATCATCATTTAACGGCATTCTCCAAGCCGCTCATAAAACACGGTGTTATTGCACATTTGAGTCAGTGCTGGAAAGCATGACAGCTTCACTTTGTGCAGATCCAAAGATCTGTGAAGACAAGGAACAAAGTCAAGAGATATTTCTCTGACATTATGCCTTTGAGGTTTAGACAGGAAGTCATCTTTGTCTTACTTTGACTTTTGTCATCTGTTTTCTTTTTTGAAATGCTTCTTTAAATAAACTCCCTGCCGTTAAGTTTAAGCTTTCGTTTGTAAGTTTTCCAAGATGTATATGTTATTGTCGTAACATAATTTAGCTCTTATAAGCACATATGCTTGTGTGTGATGTGCGTTCAGATCGTTTAGGGAAAAGAAAGAAAGAAAACGGAAACTGTACACCGTGTCCGTACACAATTCATCCAGCTGTTTACTACCAGCTCTCCTCATTGGGTCCCGTCTCCTTCTCTTTCTCTGAGGGTGATAATCAGACAGGTCTGCCGAAGCCCCCGTTGTCTGCACACACTGTCGACGTGACTCTTATACATATGAGAGCAGCTTGGCATTGTAAATGCAGCTCAGCTTTCTAGAGGTTGACCTTTTTCCATGGATTAACAGGTTTTATGCTGGCAGCATTAATAAACAATTTCTTCATTTCCACAGTGGGGTAGTGAGCAGTCGCTCTGCATAATAATGTGCCCCCTCCCACATGTCAGTTTTTCTGTTTTGCTCTGGCTGTTCTTTATTTCTGTGCCTGTCTTTTTTGCTTTGGTGACCGGGGCTGATTATGTAGGGCTGAGCTGTTTTGGCCCTCACGCTGTCTGTGGCCAAGGTCAATTATGGCCTTCCCATTCAGAGCATGGCCAATCACGAGCCAGGGAGCCACTGATGTGGGAGCGCCAGGCGGGGGAGATCGAGTGGGAAGAAAATCAACCGTTTGGTGCCTCAAAAATGATTCGATTTTCCACTGGTGTGAAAGTGTGTAGCGTGTCTGAGTCTCCTTCTCCCTGTTCTCCTTCAATGTCACCCATGTTTTCCCAAGATATCAGTTTGATGTTGGGTAGAAAATATTTAGTGCACACCTCTGAATGTAAAGAGAGCATTTTCTGGTTTTTCATACAGCTTCAAATTCATATGTCAACATCAGAATTGCTTGGGGTCCTTTTTTGATATAAGGGGAATTTAATGCCAAAGATTTTAAACGAGGAAAAAAAAGATTTTTTGTTTTTGTTTTTACATGAACGTAACCCATGAATCTTTCAGTGAATCTGGCTTGTCCTTCTAAATGTACTATTTTGCCTGTGGTGAACACAAAACAACAAAATCAATCCCGCAGCAACATTTCTTCAAGAAAAGCACAATTGGGTTTTAGAAAAGCCAGGTGTTTGTTTTACCTTAATAAAGTCCCACTGGAATGGTGGCTTAGCTAAAGCACTCTTAAGACTCTTCCATGTACATAAAAAATATTATTTGCGACATGCCATTCAAAGAAAATTGTCTGTGAGACAAGCAAAGATCTCATTAAATTCAGCTCTAGCGGTTTACTTTTCATCTAATTAATGCAGCAAAGTAAGATTTTGTCCCTTTCAGGCAGCAAAACAAAAAAGACACCAATACCTGACTGAGTTGTTCAGAAACTGATGCTGTAACTGTTTAGCCAAGTGTCGTGGAACAACAGCAGTTATTTGAATGGGGTGAGAGTGAAGCCAAACAGCTAAAAGAGGCTAAATGTCTGCAGAATACTACAAATCTGGGTGACTCCCTTCAGTTTTGTTTTTTAATCTCCATTTGCCCTGTTGTAAAGTGTGAGCAGGCTAAATCGTTGATCAGTTTTGGGTCAACTATTTGGAGAGGTTTAATTTCTATTTTGACACGATAAAGTTAATACGCACAATATGACTAGTACACTAATATCAACTCGGCACAACTCAACTTGGTTTTTAGGGTTTTCCATTAGGTGCTAGTTCCTGGTACCAGATACTTTTTAGTACCTGCTCAGCCGGGGCGAGCTGAGTCGATCCAAAAATATGACATCAGCAGACTGCACACCACTAATTGGCATCACTTGCTGATTAATGAGAGCGACTTCTTCACATAAGTCAAACCGCCATTTTTGAAACCTGGCAACGAGGGAAACAGCTGCACAAAAACTGACTCAGACAAAAAGCGATAGACTGAGCAGCAGGTATACCATCGCCTTGATATCTTCAGTTGTTGTGCTGTGTTTGTGTCGCATACAAATGACATCACAGGACTTTTGGCCATGCTCCTACAGCGACGCCACACACATTGATGTGGTACTCAGTTGTAATGAAAAATGACCGAACCAACCACTCAGTTCTGAGTCGATTTGAGTAGAGTCGAGGAGCTACTTGTAGAAAAAAGGCATGATATGGGTGTACGGTAGTTTCTAGCTGTGCCTAATCTCTGCTTGGGTACTCACATACATTTTCTTGAAGTGATGAAATTAGAACAAATGAAAAAAAGAGGGATGTTTTGGGTTAAGACAACGAATATGACAAATGATATGACTGAAATACACACTTCAAATGCAATCAACATTTTGTCTGCTATAGCTGCCTCCTCTGCTCCAAACTCCAATCAAACTGATTATGCTGACCAGACGTCTCATTCCACAAACAAACCACCTCCACTTGCTCAGCCTGCATAAACAGAGACGTGCATCTATGTGAAGGCATTTGATTAACCACAATTACGGACTTGGCTCCAGCTTATAGATTGCTTTGACTCCAGGCTGTTTTGTAGGTGTTATATAAGTAATCAGTGCTGGACCGGCATCAAAATGATGTGCCTAATTACCTGGGGTGCAGCTCACCTGACGAGGAAAAAGCAGAATTAATTACCTTGTTGAATCAAGTCAAGGAACCATGAAGGTAAAAACGTTTTGCTTCTAATCGGCTCAGCAACAGTTTTCTATAGCATGAAAAATCATTTAAACCACTCTTAAAGAACAGTGGTTAGTTTAACGAATGAATTTGTTCTTTTTTTGGTGTTTTATCCAGAAGAAAAATGACAGCCGCCCCTTAAGACAGCATTTTTCCACAATTTGCTGCAAACTCTTGTGTACAGCCAATAAAACCACATTCTTTCACCTCCCTGGCAGTGTGGACTCATCCCCCCTTACTGACAACTTGGACATAATAAGCAGCCATATGACAAACTACTGCTTGCCGCTGACACACGACAAATAATGATGGGGTTGAGCTTGCGCATCATCATCCGGAGAGAATGCTTGTTTGATTTGAACGCGCTCGGGCTCGTGCTCAGGGTTTTGTCATGTAAGGCTCCGTTTTTATTGCTTCAGCCTGCGGTTTGTCTGCCTATCAGTGGATTGTCCTGCTCAGCCTCTGCGGTCTGCTATAAAAGCAGCATTAATAGTTCTGATCCTAATCCCTACATTCACCACTAGAATAGACTGAAGTTAAGTCTCTTGTGTAATGTAATCACTGTCGAGACAGACCAAAGTCAGGGAGCTGAATTTTTCTGACAAATATCTAACCATACCACCCTGACCTCTCTGTACCTCTGAAGACCTGCAATAACGATTTCAATACTTTATATCTGCAACCAACTGTGGACGTTCACAGGAGTTTTGTTTATCTGACATGTCAGCTGACGCTGGTGTTATGCATCATGCGTTTGTGCCTTCCACTCAGAAATGCCCACGAGTCCTCGAGCAAGGATAGAAAGGACACTCAAAATGCAGCCGGATGCTTCTTAGGATCATTATTGTAATCCCGAGTGTCTTTCTGCTCCTTCCTGCTCAGCTCTCCTTTCAGCTGAATAGTGTCTGGAGGATAAGCTCTGACAGGGGTAATTCAGCAAAGCGCTAATTACATGATAATCATGGCATTGTGTGTCCTGTGTTCCAAACTAAGCATTTAGCCCATAAATAATGACCTCTGCTGTTACAGAGAGAGCCCCATCATCCCCAACTATGAAAAATCTGATATTCAAGAGAGGATAACGTTTTTTTCTCTCCAGAGATGGCAAGATTTATTAGGCCACTGCTTTATTCAGGCTGAAATATTTCAGCAACATTTTGATGTATTACCATGAAATGTTGCTGTGAAGAAACCCCATGAGATAAATCCTGCTCAATATTCTTCCGGCTGACTGCCGTGTCTGTTAATAGTGAAAACTGTTCGGAAGAATATTGCGAAGGATTTCCGTGAAAATTCGGTAGAAAGTGTGATACATCTCAAAGAATGAACTCAAGTGACTTGGGTTTCACCTGCATTTTATCTTGCACCACTAGATACATTTGGTCATACTGTGTGAAATACTTCAACATCTAATTGTAAGGCTTCAGTCACACAGGGCTGGAAACCAGTTAACAATTCCCTGAAAACCTTTGGTCATAAGGGAAGCATATCCATTACTCAGCCGGTTGGTTAACTGCTCGATGTCACTCGGTGAAAGTAGTCGCAAAGAGGGTGCGGCACCAAGTTGTGCCTTATTCCTGAAACCACATTTTTCAAAGTGCTCATCTTATACAGTACTTAGAAGATGAATGGTGTCTGTTTCTTGTTTGCATCACACTCCTCACAGTTCTGTGGCCACTTGGCGAGCAGTAGACAAACCTTTGCAGATAAGTCTGTTTCTTTCATTCAAACTATGGGTTAGAGCAGGGGTGGGCAACTCCAGGCCTTGAGGGCCGATGTCCTGCAGGTTTTAGATGTGTCCTTGATCCAACACAGCTGATTCAAATGGTTAAATTACCTCCTCAACATGTCCTGAAGTTCTCCAGAGGCTTGGTAACAAACGAATCATGTGATTCAGGTGTGTTGACCCAGGGTGATATCTAAAACCTGCGGGACACCGGCCCTCGAGGCCTGGAGTTGCCAACCCCTGTGACAATCTAGCAGCCAAATCAATCTCAAGGAGAATTCATGTACAGCACTGTACCTAGTGACAGTCAGCCTCAGCAGACTACGCACCAACTAGTTGGGCAATACACATTTTTCCCCCAGCGACCACTGTAGCCTTGTGTGACTGAGGCTTCAGCAATCAATTTCACAATGACTGCAAGCAGCATCCAGCAACCACTTGCAAGTAGTCAGGGAGTATTCACTTTTACACACAAGAACTAAACTGAAAATCAGTGGCAACAAGTGTTATGGAGTGATATATCCAAACCTAAATTTCTGATTCAAGTCATTGTCAGTACAGTATGTATAGAGTAGGTCAGGAGAGCGGTACAACAATGCATGCAAAACACAGTGAAGGCTCTATCCTGGTTTTAGTCATATTGTGATCATACGCAATACCATCGGGGAAATGCCTGATTGGCAATGGCTTAATTTTTCAGTACGACAATGATCCCAGTGCAGTAAAAGCATGTCTGGATAGGAAAAACACACAACAGAACACTGTCAGTCATGGATTGGCCTCCCCAGAGCCCAGACCACAACGTGCGGGATCACCTTGACAGAGAACAGAACAAAAGACAAAAAACATGCAAAGAGGACTTTTGAATGTCTTTTAAGAAGCCTGGAGAACTATTCCTGAAAACTACTCCAGAGCTTGACTAAGAGAGTTCAAGAGAGTTCAGGCTGTGCAGAAAAATAAATGGGGCCACAACAAGTATTGACTTTCCAGCATTTTAGAATTGTACAAACTCTGCTTTCGCCTAATATATTGTATTTCCGTGTATGGCTGCAGATGTTTTAATAAATTGCTGCAGCTATTTCCCTGATGAAGCGTGAATCAAGACTTTTGCATAGTACTGCACAGAATGTGCAGAAATGACCTTTCTTTTCTTTCCTCCTTCCTTTTGTGTGTGTGTGTGTGTGTGTGTGTGTGTGTGTGTGTGTGTGTGTGTGTGTGTGTGTGTGTGTGTGTGTGTCGGAGAACAGTCCCCAAAGATCCCCTAACCTTTCATGAAGCACCATTGTCAGATCAATATTTTACACTGGTTTATGAAGAAATGCCTGCAACAGGATAATTATTATTAGCATGCTGACACATTGAACAACTGTGAACATAATCACTGTTTTATCTACTGAAGATTAGCATAGAATCAAAGGGGTGCAGAAAAATAGATAAACAGTCATCAAAGACTCGCTTTCATAAAGATGTTTGTGTGTTTAGTTTTACATTGATTAGCATAGAAATTAGTTCGCAGTGGTTAGGTGATGATATTGCATATAACACAACCATTATATTGAAGACTTTACATATTTCTAGCTGAGAAGGTACTCCTTATAGTGATCTCTAAGGAATATTGTCACTGACCCCAGACATTGAGAACCACAGCAGTATGACACTTCCTGTGGTTTTATGAACCAATTCAGTGTGAACAGCTCACAACAGATGTGGTGGATGTCTCCTTTGTACGCTTTGATTAATATACCCCAATGAATGCCTTTATTTTTAGCTTGCTGGGGCAGACAGTGTAAAAAACGTTTTTATTACCCTTCTGGCTGGAGATGAATAGGTAACAGCAGAAAGAGATGTGGTGCCTCTGTCTTCATTTGTCATAGCCAGATTGAGGTGTAAAGGATGAAAGAATCACTTGATTAGCTCTATCATTATCTGAACAAAGTCCAGAATACAGTCATAGACAAATTGCTTAAAGCAGATAGAATATGTGGGGGAAAATGAGCCCCTTTGGATTTTGCCAATTAAAAACATTGAGAAACTAGCGAAGCAAGTCTGGCTTGGCATCTGGGGTGAGGCGTGGTGGTCCTCGGGTCACAGTCTAACAATCTATACTTTCTGCCAGGAACATGAGCTAATTGACTGAACGAGTGCTCTAACATCAGATGTCAAGGTTAAGGCCAAGGAGAGAATGAGAGTTGCATCGTCAGGCTCAGCCTGAATCAGGCATGCTTACACCGACTGAGGCTCTGCAGTGCTCATCCTTTTCAAGACAGGCAGAAGTGTGAAGTTCATGTTAACTAGTTGGGTGGTTTCACATTATTCTGCACAATGTGAGTTTGAAATAAAAATGACACTTGTCCCGGTGACCCGCATTCAACATTAAATATAAATTATGACATCTTTTTTATTCTTACACAATATGAACCATGAATCATTGATTTAAGCCTGCTTTAATGTCTCCCGGTGCAGATTATAGCCTCGTGAAGTATCATTTTCATTTTTTTTCCCTAAGCATTGTTTAAAATCTGTCTCCTCCACTTTTGTCTCTCTGCAGGAACTCTTTACAGCAGAATGCAAGTTCAAAGAGTCGGTGTTCGAGAACTACTATGTGATCTACTCGTCCATGTTGTACAGACAACAGGAATCGGGAAGAGCTTGGTTCTTAGGGCTCAATAAAGAAGGCCAAGCCATGAAAGGGAACCGAGTGAAAAAAACAAAACCAGCTGCTCACTTCCTGCCCAAGCCATTAGAAGGTATGTAGCAGACATACAGAAAAGACGATTATGCATCTAAAACTGACATAATGTGCTTGACAACTGCTGCATCATACTACATGACAAGATTCCATAATACTAATTGTATAACTATGTAACTGTAAAGAATATAGTATATGTTTGATATGCTTTTGTATTTGTGTGCTGATTCATTCTTTTGCTCCTATAAGCATAGAGCATAGGAGGCAGGGCTGTTCTGTAAGTGCAGCATGAAATGTTGATAGTCCAGCAGATGCCACCATCAATCTTGTCAGCCACCAGCCTGATTGCTTCGAATTATTTAAGCAGAGAATCAAGTTGAAGTGTCCTGTCAAGGCACCGTTACAGCTGTAGTGTAGTGGCTGTAAAGTGGGGGATAATGAGACTCCTTTGCAGCTTTGTCAAAAAGTCTTTGTGTTTAGATTGTGTCTTGTGTCTCCATCAGCCCAGATAGATGAAAAAAAAAAAAGTGAGTCAGTGCAAAGCTCTGTTAATCAAAACACAAATTTATTTTCCTTCAGTAAATTGCCTATTGTCTTCAATGTGTGAGAATTTGAGGATTTTTTGTGTTTCTACCACACGTTAGGACTGAAGAACAAGAATAGGGGATAGACGCTGCTTTAGTAATTTTCAATGTGTAAACTCTCTCTGTTTTCTCTCCTTAATTTTTCACCCCTGACAGTTGCCATGTACAGAGAGCCATCTTTGCATGATGTTGGAGAGACAGTGCCCAAGGCAGCAGTACCTCCCAGTAAAAGCACAAGTGAGCCGGCAGTGATGAACGGAGGGAAACCCGTCAGCAAGCCCGACAAACCCACCACATAGCCACGCCAGTGCCTAGTGTATGTGCATGTGTTGGAGGGGAGGAATGCGACGGAGACAGGGCTTTATCCAACTAGACTCCAGACCCTTCTGCAGATCCAGGCGAACCTCCCTTTCTTTCTTCTCTCGCTCCTCCTTTTTCTCCACCTCATTCTCTCAAATTCTCCAGCTGCCTCAGCACAGGCAGATGGATTCCTGAGGTGGCCGACTTCATTCAGCCCAGGAGGGACGTGCGTTTCACAATGACGCTTCTGGTACTTTGCTTGATGATGATTCCCCCTAAAAACCTCCCCCTTGTCTATGATGCCCTGTTGCAGCAGAGTCTGTGTACCTTCAGATCTATTTTCTATACCACAGTTCACCAGCTATGTTCTGGGATAGAGACTGTATAGATAGAGTAACTATTTGGACTGTTGTCCTCTATTTTTTACAAGTGCGTCCCCCTCTCCCTTTATTTCTATCTTTAGTCACACTTTTCTCTTTGTCAAGTAACCTAGAAAACATTTTGCAAGGGGGTTGCGTGATTTTCTAAGAAACACATGAACACAAATGTGGCATAAAAAGCAAAGACATGGGGAAAAGAGTCCAAATTTTCTTCTTGCCTACAATATGCACACACTCTAATAGACAGACACACAAAGTTTGTGTTGAAAATCTGAGATTTTTTTTTTTTTAAAACAGCCAATAAAACACGCTGGAGGCTGGCAGATAGCTCCTGCAATCATAGCTGATGAAGTGCTAATTACCGCCACTGCAATCAATGCGAGGAGCTCCCTACACACATACAAACACACATACACATTTATAAACAGATGTGTGTGTGGGTGGGAGAGCGCTGTAAGGAATGGTGTATACATATCACTATCTAGGTCCCACCAGCGGTTCTGTCCGCCTTCTCTGGTAAATAGAAAATCTGAAGTCTATTTTTCTTTAATCTTATTTCAGAGCGTGGGCTCTAGGAATATCTCTAGGCCTTGTAGGCCTCTGTCCCTCACTCACCGACTTCTTTGGACTATGAGGCAAGGCTTGTGGCTTTGACCCAGATGGTCTATAACTCTAGCACTGGCAGCCACCTTACAGCAGTGTCTACATAAAGCCAGAAAACAACATGGCTGAAAACCAGTAGGTGACATTTACACTGGCTGCATCCCTATTTGGTTCAGCAAGCTAAAGCATGGACAAGGTTAATATTGTGTTCTCTCTTCTTGCAGCAGATATACAAGAGATGGCTTATATTATAACATTTTCACTGTATAAAACTTAGGGAAAATGACTATTAAAAATCATAACTTTTTAAAAGACTAGATATTATTATTATAATGAGAGAATTTGTCTTCTAGCTCAGCATGCAGAGTCCAGTTCTGATCATCTTGGCCTATCACGTGCCTGTTTGGACCTTGATTCCCGGCATGCAAAAACAAGTTCCCAGTCCCCACTGGGCCAAAGGTGCCTCACCCACCCTATACATCCATGTAGACGACACGTAGCATTATTCACTGAAAAAAACACACTCAGATGTATCCATTCTGAAATGACCAAAGTCTTTTTTTCATCCCAAGAAGAACTGATTCTTAAAAAAAAAAAAAAAAAAAACAGAAAGAAAGAAAACAAATCTCGATTCTCTTTCTGATTCAATTCACGGAAGCTTTCACTGTGATAGCATTTGTTCTGTCCAGAATAATCAACTCTGCTCAGATCCACAAAGGTCTTGACTGATGTCACTTTGGAAAAGTACATATACCTTGAATAATCACATGCATGTATTTTCTACAAGGAGTAAGGTATGGGCATTGTTCTTCACTATGTGCAAATGGATGAGCACTGAAGTTCAGTGTAGGAGTTGAACAGGCATGTATCACGGCTGCGGCACACTCACCGCACTTTGTTTTGCATTTTCATCATGACTGTTAGCAGTTTATCAAAGCTCTGTGTGATCAGTGTATTTATGTCCGTCTTGCTTTACTGGTTTTTCTTTTCCTAATAGTTTAGTTAAGTAAGATTTAGAACATTAAGTAGATCGTTGCTGCCGTATGCTGCTAAAAGTGCAACTATATTAAGAACTTGATTTGGTAAATATCCTTTTTCTGAGTTTATTGGGATTATACATGGCCATTTCTTATTACAACACATCAAAGCACATCACATAGATATCAATATTTGTCTGTACAAAGCTGTTAATCCTAAAAATGGTGTCATATACACACACACAGGAGCTGGAAACCACTGTCATCCTCCGCTCTTACAAAACTCTACATGCTGGGCTGGTGACTGCCCCAGCCCTGCAGCCCAGTTAACTGGCTCCTTCAAGGCTGGCTTTATTTTTGTAAATGACCAGTGTGTACAAGTACATCTGTTTGGATTGCTGTAGCCGCCATTTGTTTTGTTCGTCCTCATCTCTCTCGTATACGGGTTGTGTGTCGATTTCGTCTCCAGATCCCAATCGCGTTTTTGCTTTGTTACCCCCATTTGTTCAAATGTGTTACGAGAATATCCTAGCTTCTGTTTTCGAACCTCTTATTTTGTATGTTGTCCCATCTGCATCTGTTGCATGGGGAGAGGATGGCATTGATGAACTGCATGTAGTAGGCTATGTCAATCAAGAACTGTTGGTATGTACCGCTAATTTTACATATATGCAACGAGTTTGTCTACACTATACAGTTTGTGTTTGTTGTATACACATTATACAACATATTGAATAAAAAATATTTATATAAAGGTATACTGTAAAGTCAGTAACATACTTAATGCAATATAGTGTGCAGTATATTATTGCACCTGTCATTTTTCGGGGACAAAGAAAACAGAGGGGATTGGCTAGTTTAAGCATGAAAAAGGCCAAAGTAGAATTTACATTAAATTTCCTTTGTGACTTCTTATCGGTCCTTTTTTCAAGTGGTGACTGAGCTCTTGTGTCAGTGCAGCTCTCATCCCCTGATACCGCCATTTGAAGTGACATGGACATCCAGCATGCCACAACTGAACTATTTATTCCCTTCTCTTTGTTTCTTCCACTTAGAATTTAACCACTACTAAGACAGTAAAGGTTTCAGGGCAGACTGTTTGTTTGACGGAGGAGAGTAGGCACTAATAAAATGATTTATTTTCGAATATATCTCTCTCTATATATACCATTGCAAGTATGCCCATTGGAGTTATGTCATGTTATAACAAATTTGTAACCATGTATGATTAAGGTCTTTGCATTGTTTTCCATGCAAAATGTTGTGTCATGCGGCACATTTAATGTTTTATTATGAAAAAGAAATAAAAAACCTCAGCGTAACCTATGCCTCGAGCTTTCGAGTAAACTTTCAGTCCAGTGTGGGAAGGGCAGACCATTTACCAGTAAAAACAGACCACAGTATCAAACATATTACTACAAAGTCATCTTAATGATACATTTTATCCTCTCTCCAGCATTTGAAACTGTCATGTACTTGCATCCTATTATATATAGCCATTTGAAATATGTAAGCATTCCTACAATATCCAAAAAAAAAAGCTGCTTTGAAAACATAAATGTTTACATTGTAATATGATTTAAGCACAGAGCTATGGCTGTTTCTTTTCATCTACAAAACCCAGTTTTAAAAGGATAGTTTGTAACCAGTACAATAAAACAATGAATGCTGTTTGTGAAATGCAGAGCTACGTCCATGTTTAGTCTTCCTTTCTCCTCCCCGTGGTTTCGATAACTTGGCGTTTCACCAGCTTGGTCGTGACTCGTGGTGCTCCTGGTCACACTGGGCAGCCAGGTCTCAATTCTCTGAACCCAGTGTCCTGTTCTCTGTTGGCCTCAGTATTCTTCTCCCACCCAGATTTCACAAGCATTCCCGTTCCAGCCGTCCCAGCACTCGCAGTTGCCACAGTTGCACAACCCATTCCCTGTGAGATGTGAGAAGAAAAGCTGTGAATTAAAAGAGCTGTGCCATCATGCCTGACCTTTAACAAGGTTCCTCTTTTCACACTCCTTGCTTCCCTGGGTGCAGCTCTCTGATAGGGGATGGAGACCAATGACATTGCTCGGGACAGTCTGTGGTTTTCCACTGCTTCTGCCTTAACAGCAGGAGAAACATGGAGTTTAATTACTTTTCGATATTAATTTATTCGTGTTTTGTTTTTACAACATTTGGACAAAGCTCAAACATCTCTATATATCTGACCAGATCCTGTAGTAGGAACACAAAGAAAATGAAAACGAAATAGGATCATAATATTACCAGAAGTCTGACTAACAGAGAAGTTAAGTCACCAACCCATTCACACTGGTTGTTTTAGGACTGATAAATAGTCAAGACATATAGTTTTTTCTTCTTTATCTCTAAAGAGGGCCAAAGTGGCATAACATGCTACTGTAGGAATTATATCGCTACAGTATATACCCCACACCTCCCCATAAGCTTCCGGAGCTGTCAGTCAGAGGTGCTGGGGTTAGGAAGAGGGCTCCTGCTGGTCTCCTGTCACACGGTTGAAAAGATACATCTACCACCAAATATCTCTGTGGGAGAGGAGGGAGGAGTGTAAGCCAACAAGGAAGTAGTTGAGAAAAGAAGCAGGAAAGCGATACAAGGAAAGAAGCAATTACAAAGACAAGACCAGAGTTATTTCATGCTCCTAGACTAGAACTGTAATTTCTCAGTTTTTTTTTTTTGCTTTACTGCCTTGTCCATGGGCTTCAGTCCTAAACTCATTTGTTCCCAAAGAAATAAACATTTAAAAAACAATCATAAAAAAATTAAAAGTTAAATATTTTCCTATAAGAGAGCTGAAAATTGGGGGGGGGGGAATAGTTAAAAGGATTAAATACTGCATTTGTTGGCTGACCACTTCCATTTATAGATTTATAACATTTTGGGCGAATATTTACTGTACAGTATTTACAGAGTATTTTCTTAGTACAATCTGTAAATGGTTATTTTTTTAGAGTTGGTCTTACAGTCCTGTGAGGTTTTACTATGATGGTAGGTCTGAAAGTCATGGTCAGTGAAACCTCTGCTTTGACCTCGAGGTCTCTGCATAGGCGACGTCTATTTAAGTGTCTGGAAGCCTCAAGAAGCAGCCAGACTTTCAGGCTCCTTTTCATCTAATTTGAAGATAGTCAAGGATCTCGCTGTTCCAATATGTGAAAGAAGAGTAAGCACAAAAAAAGTCAGTATAAAAAGAAAAAAAAACTTTCTGAACTTCAGACGTGGATGATCACATCTGCTCACCTCTTCCTGAATTTCAAGATGTAGCTAAAATAAACACATCTATATTTTGTACTTTGTATCTGTCTCCTGAAGGATTTATTGCTGCACAGGTGAAATTTCCATGATTTACTATTGATCTGGATGTTTTATAGGAGTTTTAGAATATTGAACAACATCTCTCTATGTATACATATAAGTGCCAGATTAAGATTTATTATTGGTTCATGCTCTCCTCAACAAAAACATCCACAGTTCTTCGTTTATTCGGAATTTACTTAAACCAATTTTTTCCCGACTCACAAACATTTCACATGATTAAACAGCTCTCATGAATACCGTAAACTCAAACCTCTTCTTCATTTTATTTTCATCCCACTGACAAAACACAAATTGAAAAAATTGTACATGGTGAGAAAATGTTGTCATTTATTTTGGTTTTTTTGTTTCACATATTTACCTGTGTAGCAGGCGACCCGACAGACATTTTTGTCTCTCTTCTAATACGATTGCTGAAATTATCATATGCAGTGCATGAAATTAGCCAGCAAGCATTGCTAATATGCTAAATTTTCCACATCACTCATCAGTTGTATGTGTAATGAGAATCCACAGCACTGAAAGATCCATGAAATCTCTGGATGCAAAGTAATTTATTGGCTAACTTTTGTCAAACATTTTTAATCTTTACAAAATGGCAAGAAATGACTCAATCACTGCTGTCTGAAAAAAAAAACCCCACAGCCACAGCAACTCTTTTATCCAAATATTAAATCCCTTTCTGGAATTGCCTTTCCATGTAAAACACTATTCCAATAAAATAACTTCCAAGGATATGGTTACTTTCACATTTATACTGCAGTCAGTAATGGTAGTCAGGCACATTTGCCAGATGCTCTAATGCATTTTCTTAGTTTGCTCCCTGTGTTTAAGCAATGCCGATCTGCATTTGGAAACACTGATGCTCATTTGAATGACATTAAGGCTGACATTTGGACTCTTAAAGTCATGATGAGAAGCACTTGTGAAGCTATTCAGATTCTGACAGGCCCCCAGGGCAAAAATAATTAGATGTGTAGTAAACTTTCCACAGTCAGTGATGAGAATAAAGCTCCTGTGGATAAACAGCCATATGGCATATAGGTATGCAGTTGTTTATGGTTGTCAGGCACACAACCACAGCCATTAACATTAATACAAAATGAGTAATACAAAAACAACAACAATAAACAGTGTACAAAATGTTTAAAAGCGCTCATTATGGATTTCAGTTACGCAAATCTTACAAACTTCCGACATAATTTAGTTATGTTAGTCATGGTTTTGTCAGTTATGATTAGCTGTTTTAACTATTCATCCGTTACATGTAGTGCATTTAACAGCTAATCACTGCTTAACTAGCTATTAAGTGTTTAGATTTAATATAAGCTAACAGTTTTAACTGCTATGATAGTTGTTTTGTGATCAGTTTTACTGTTTCTATAAAAACAGCTGCCAAACAAGCCCACACCCCATCTCTGGTTCACTGGGATTGTTACTCATGAAAGTAATTTGATTTTAACACGCGGCTCCCTCTTTCTGCTAAGGTGTCGCTCTTCAATAAAATTCTGCTCCAGTATTTTCTTTTAGAAAACCCCTAAAACACCTTTTAGGGGTGTTTTAGGGGTGGTCACTGGTGGTGGTCAGAGGGCCCGGTGGCGCCTGTGTCCGGCAGCCTCGCCTCTGTCAGTGCGCCCCAGGGCAGCTGTGGCTACAATGTAGCTTGCCATCGCCAGTGTGTGAATGTGTGTGTGAATGGGTGAATGACTGAATGTAGTGTAAAGCGCTTTGGGGTCCTATGGACTAGAAAAGCGCTATACAAATGCAGGCCAGTTACCATTTTCAAAAACAAATGTTTAGAAGCAAGGCCATTAAAATGGCTTTGATTTAACTCGAAACCTTTTTCGTCCTTAGTAAGGGCCAAGCTTTGAAAATGTAAATTAGCCCCTGCTTCTCCCAGCATCTCTGCATCTTGAGCACACCTGCCCACCTTCCACTCTATTCAAACATCATAAAACTACTCTCCATTAGATAGAGGCAAGTTGCACATTTAAATTAATTCAGCCACACACATTTAAAACATAAATTGGTTTTGAAGAAGAGCAAATTATACAGTAACCCCAACAATGTAGCGTGCTGATCTCCCTTTTCAGTGTTAGAAATACTAATGTAATAAAAACATAAACCTTCAGCTTGACTATTCTCATGGAAATAAAACATCTGGCAGTCTCTGGGGCACTTCAGTCCAAAGGTGGAAATGCTCAGCTGTGACTTTGACTTTTATATTATCCACTATCTTCTAGTATTTACCATTTTTACTTATTCTGATTGTATCGACTATATTCGATTGATTGTCTCTCTTTTTTTGATTTCATTACCTGTGCAGATGATCCCGTCGTGCTTATCACACTCTCGGTCGTCACACTCACAGTACTCTCCGGACACCCACCAGTCTTGGGGATTGCAGATACACTTACCACAATGACAGGAACCTGTAATACACACATGCAGACCACACACACACACACGAGCATACACATTGTATATTAACTGTATATTAACATCATTTTTTTTCATTTCAGCTGGGATTTTGGCAGTGTATATTCGTTATTTGCTGTAAATTACTTATTTTGCACAGAAGAAAATACTGGGCTGAGTGAATATGACATGTATTCTGGGGAAATGGACACTAATATGCTTTCACCACCAGGACACCAATCCACCCACACTTTAAACTTCCTGTCATGCCCATCAGTGTCTATTCTTCTCTCTATCATTCTCTCTCTCACTCACTCTTAAGGGCAGCAGCAGGATAATAAAGTATTAAAGACTGGTAGAGAGAAACAAATCTACTGTTGTCCACTTTATTTTTCCTAAGCTCACACCCAGAGGTCCAGCAACTATGGTTTCAATCCCCCCAGTTTGTATCCACATTCAGTGGGTTGCAGGAAAACCACTATGAAAGATGGGAGCAGATGAAGTAAGAAGAAGGAGAGAAAGTGAAATGGTGAAACAACAGGAGGAGGCGAGGAAAGGTAGCTCTTGTGCCTCGGTGTAGCGGCGCATGGAGAATGAACATGCTCGTCTTCATTTTCACACCATCCTCGGCTTTGCAGGGCTGGACTCAGAGCAGCAGGTCTATTTCTGTGGATTCACTGCTATGCAACAGAGAAAAAAATCCTGCTGCGTGGTGTCATTTGCCACCTAATGATACATACAATGTAGTGACAATGCGCAGTGTAAAGAAGTCGACAGCTGCTCCTGCTGCAACTAATGATCAGTTTATTTACTGTCAATTAAAATTTCTATACCTCCAAAATTTAGTCTATAAATATCAGACAATAATTTAAGTACTCTAAATACAACTATATCAAGAGATTAAGCAAAATAGTACAACAGTGAAATCAAAATCTTCCTTTTGATCACAATACATGATGTGAACAAGAACATTTTTGTTAATTTTCTATTACCCACCTTAATTAAATACGCTCAGCTGCCTGAGATTGAATTATTTGACTATAATGCTGCACGATAAAAGTTTGCCAAATAAAAGTCTAAGTATCTAAACCACAGACTACATGATAAAAATGTTTCAGTGTAAATGTAAATCTTCTAAGTAACATCATCTTCTAGTATTATCTGAATTAGCCTAATTTCACTGATCAGGACATAACTGCTTGCACTGAATCGCCAATCAAGTCTGATACTCTGATTATCTCCAATAGATTGAGACAATCTCTCCCTTTTAGTATTTCCTTGAACTATTCCTTGCTTTCCTTGAGTTTAGCTGCCTTTTTAGATGAATTTTTCAGACTGCTAATAAGCTTCTTTATTATTCCTAGAAGGGATAAAGGAAACATACTTAACATTATAAAATACCTTAACCCTGGCTTAGGTGAGGAGCCTCTGTATTCACTGTCCTTTCATGTAAATCCTATGTGGTCATCCATAGTGAATTGAGGCCTTGAGTTGTTCCTATCAAACCACAACTTATCCTCAGAATACAAATGTATCAGTTTTTGGCTGAACTTCCTATTATAGCTTGGTAATAAGAAAATTATTGTTAAAAATTATTAGGATAAGTAAAATGTAAATAATACACAAGCAATACTTTGTACTGTGTCAACAGTGGTTGTGGCTCAGTAATATTACATTCAAATATATGATTTGGGGGGGGGGGGGGGGGGGCAATAGTGTTAATATTATGTTTATTGCTGAAGCATACTACTTGGAAAAATGTGTGGTAGTTTCTAATTAATACCACGTTAACAAGCTAATAAAAACAAGCTTTAAGAAATGTGATGATTTCTGTGTAATAACCAGGAATCAGCCCTGCACAATTCAGATATATTATACTACTATACGACTGTATAGTTTCATAGGTATACTATACATAAGGCTATGAACTCTATATTTTTGGTGTCCACGCCGGTGGAAACCCAAACAAAAAATGCATTAAGAGGCTCTCATGTCTGTGTCTCAATCTTGCAGCCCATGTCACCTCTACTTGCGGCCCGCATAATGACATGAAGAAATATTTAAAAAAATTATTCACAAAAATGATTTAATATGAAGGCAATAGGCAGAGTGTTACAGGCATAGCCCTAAAGAATGTAGCCTCATGGGCAGTGTAGTCCGTGCTGCAGGGAGAATGGACTGCTATACCCGTTATGTGTCTGTCTGTAAGCATGAGGGAAGGAGAAAAAAAGAGTCGAAAAGCAAGAGATGTCACCGACCAGAAACGGGAGATGGAAGCATGTAAATATATATATACAAAGTTGACCCAGACAACAAAGTAAAGCTAGTTTTCTGTATGAGATCGCTTCAAAAAGTGCAGCCTTACCTAATGTCCACCCTACTCTTACTCATTTATATTAAGATTTAAAAATCTAGTTGGTATGGCAAATAACCTTTAGTAATAGTAATAAATCACACAGCAATAGGACATTCATGTAGTTGTAAAAAGCATGATAATATATTAAGTAATCCAAAGTATTCAGAATACGTTACTCTCATTGAGTAACGTAACGGAATATGTTACAAAATACATTTTGGGGCATGTATTCTGTAATCTGTAGTGAAATACATTTTAAAAGTAACCTTCCCAACACTGCATATTTATGCATTTCAACTGTTTGAATGATATGTGCATTTGAAAACAATGGGAATGGGAAATAGGTTTCTGAATTTCTAAGATTTTTAGAAAAAATATGTGGTTATACTTTTGTTGCATTGCTCTTTTATGTGTGGAATATGATCAGCTTTCAGTGGATGTTCATTATATTAGCATACTATTATTGCTATTCCAGCTAGTTTACATTGATATTGAATCCAGTATTCCACATCATATTCATACTTATGACCTATAATCTTTAAAACATAAATAAATGTACATTTTGTGTTTTTGTACTATTTGACATGTGTGTATTTACCAAACTTTTTTTTTTTTTTAATCAAACGGGCCATGAAAATGTTCTTCTCAGTTGAAATTCAAATATTAACTTTTAGAAATGTTTTTCCCAAACACCACCGAACAAAAGGAAATACTGCTCACCTTTTCCACTGCATATAACACCATCAGAAGTCTCACAAAGCTCCTTGCTCTGGGCATCGCTCATATCACAAGACCTGGGGAACTGGCAAAGCTTCCCAAACCAGCCCTCCTCACAGATGCACCGTCCACATGAACAGTAACCGTGACCTGGCGGTGGAGGGCAGAAGGGCCTTCGTTTAAAAGGAGACAGAATATGGAGCATGGCCATGAGAAAACACTGCAAATACAAGAAAAATTTAAAAAAAAAAAAAAAAAGAGTAAAGCTTTCACTAGCAGCAAAAGTTGAGAGAAATGCCACAGGAGAGTAAAAAAAACAGCAATAAAGAACATAAATACTGGAAGTTGACAGTGCAGACATCGAACCTTGACACTAATAGGCAGTACAAGGAGGCAGAGCTACAGGAAGATGAGAGAGAGACGCAGCAAGCTTATTGTATTTCCCCTGGGGACATGAAAGGAACTGTCATCACTGGTCTTGTCCTGTCCTTAATGAATCTCCAGTGCTTCAGAGAGAGATGAAAAACAAGAAATGGCAATGGCAGACGAAAACACACAAATATTTTCACCCACACATAAAATCAGGGAAATGCATGATAATTGACTGAAGGAGGCAACTGCTCCCGGGATGTCTAAATAGCTGTTAGCATCAGTGTGGTTTTGACAGCCACTATAACAATTATGTCTCCCACCTCCAACAGAAGTCTTGCATCACTCACACCATGCTTATGTTTAAATAAACGCAGTGCAGACCCAGTTGCATCATTGACTGAGTCCTTTGTGTTCACATCTGGCAACAGATGCCAGGTGGTTACCAGAACACCCTTACCTTGCTCCAAATTGTTTAATGTAGAGGTACACAGGAGTGATCCAATCCACAGCTATTTGCTTCAAAATTTCTTTCTTTTTATTGTTTTAACTAAAATCCTACAGAAAGGGAACCATTAAGAAAGGAGCTGCTCTTAAGAGTTGTTAAACCACAATAGCAAAATAACAAAATAAAATACATTTATTTAAAAAAATGGCAATGAAAGACAAAACACACACAACACCAGGGACATGTAACTGGTTAAGGGAAGCAACTGAGTCCTTGGATGTTTAAATAGTTGTTTGCATCAGTCAATCAAACAGGTTGTTTTCAGATTTTTTCAGATTCAACACCACAAAAGTTAAACGGTCAAGACTCCTATGCATATGTAAACAAACACAACCAAACTTAGTTAAATGGTTAATTTCACTGAATTTGAACGATTTTCAAGGCACAGGTTTAATTTTTGTTTTGTTTTTAAAACCAGCACATTTCAGTCAATATTTATTTATTTTAATTCTGGTATTTTTTATCATTATTTTTCAGTATTATTTTGTTTTTATTATTATTATTTTTGCAGGAACAGCTTTTTACTATAAAATTCAATATTATGTGATAAATACACAAAATAAGCCGTATCCCCTTTTTAAAAATGTTTTGAAATATTTACTATTCAATTTTTAATAAATACCCATACATTATAATAGAATAATATTCCTTAGTGTTTTATTATTTTTCTTCAGGGAGCTTGGTTCAGATGCAATATTTCTTCATTTGTTTCCAGAAACTGAGAAGTTCATTTCTACTTACTCTAAAGCCAAAGTTTCTCTGAGCAAATGGGTGAAAAAGAAAGCCATGCACGAAAGGCTCAATCAGACAGCTTGGGAGAGTGGTTAATTGCTTTAAAGGAGCAGAAATCTAGCCCTCATTCAATTAGTTTGCGCCTGCCGATCACAAAACTCAAACAAGTGCAGCTGCCTTCACTTAGTACTTAGATATGCTTTTAATGGAGCATGCATCGCATTTCAGCATTTTGTTAACTTGGTATCAAACCCAGCAGATCTGTGCTACTCGCAGAAAGAATCTGACAGAGGTTTAGAGTTCAGTGCCACAAAGGGAAGAAAAGAAATGGAGCTGTGTGAGTACAGGGAGGAAGAGAAGAAACTAGTAAGAGAGAGCAAAAGATCTAAGCTGCCTTCTGTTTAAAAGCTGTTACCACACAGCAAGAATCTCTTTTGAGTCTATTTTAAACTGAACAATGAGAACAAGGTTTATCCTGATCCAATAGGGTGGGTGTTTGTATGTAGAAAATACAAACAAAGCAGATACCAGATATTAGATGTAATCGCAGACTGACAAGACTCCTATTATAATTTCCCTCAACTATAATTTAAAGTCACAAACTGTGAAAATTAGACCTAAACAGCCTAGCATCTAACCTCGGTCTCACCTCTGTAAATGTCATGTGACCACACTGTATTTGCCAGGCATTAGCACTTACATAGTTCATTTGAATTAGACTGTTGAAGCGATCACAGAGGTTAATTAATACAAAGAATGCAAGATAACCTCTGTTGTTCCTTTGCGTTTCTTTCATTTTTGATCATTATTTCACAAAGAAATGCATGATGGTATGTGGTATCTGATATTAATGCATTTATTAACCCAACACTTTACCTAAGATGTATTATTGTGACACCTGCTATCAATTTGGCTATGAAGGAATGTATGTTCTCAACCATTTTGGCTTATTTGCAGAACAGTTTAAAACCAGCATAAGGAGCATCCACCGCCAATGCTAATGATAAGACCAGTGTTAGCTTAAAGCAGCACATTTATTTGCAGCTTATTGTCTTTTGATTTGTTAATGCATTCTTTGATGTCTGTTCATTTTCAATTCCCATTGTCACTAAAGAAGAATTTAATGTTGCATGTTGCTTGACAAGTTGCAAATGGGACAGCTGGCATGACATTTAAAGGTTGTAGTGGTCATTTTCAAGTGCACCAAAGAGCATGTCAGATTCAAGACACCATGAAGATCTTGCACTATCAAAGTAAGTACAAAGTACACAACAGACAGAAGGATCAAAGTAGAGACACAGTGCAGGTATCTAGCAACATCCCTGTCATAAAGAAACGTTCACGGTAGATATGCTGACATGATTTCAGTGGTTTCAGTAAACCTCTGTAAAATCTGGAGATTACTGTGTGACTTTGTGGGGCACGGAGCCTTCATAATACCCACTTAATACCCACAGCCAGAAATCTGGCTAAACATGAATGTGGGAGCCGACATAATGACCAGCTTCAGACTTTAACTACGGTTCGTGTCAATCCAAACATCAAAGTAATAATTATGCATGTAAAATCTGGACAGTTTAAAAGTTCAACACTCAGACTTGGCATTAATGATACAATATGAAAAGAAAGCAATTTATTGCCTTAAGCCTGAGAGCCTAAGATGTTCTTTTCAAACTTCCAACTGACAAATAATAACAAAATCCAGTCACGAGTAGCTCCAGTGAGATTAAAATAAACAACTCCAGTTTGGAAGAGAAATAAAACACAATTATGTTATAGCCAATTCAATCATCTAAGTACAAGGTGGCCTCTACACTGAAGAAGGTCCTGTGTGATCTTGTGTTCAGTATGACTGACCACCCATGTTTTCTATCCCATATAACACGAATATGTCTTTGTCATAGTGAAGGTGTAAAAAAACGATGAAATTATGGACCAGAAGAAAGAGTGGACTGCTTTAAATTGCAGTGTACAAAGTAAACATTTTGTCTTCTTGTTCTTTGTTTTTGGATACAACCCTCATGAGTCAAGTAAGGACCGACCTGACTGACAAGCTTGTTAACACAGAAGGACTGAATTGTATACACGTGTCTCTTCTCTGTTGTCTGCAGTGAGGTCCAAACAGTCAGCAGCACTGACAGCACTGTACCATGACTTATGAAGTTTCTTACAAACCCCCTTGAAACAAAGCTCCTATATGTTTGATCCTCACGTGTCACCTTGTTTCGAGTGCCTTTCAGCTTCTCAAAATACCCAATGACTTCCACAGGCCTTTCAGTATACAGACATAATTGTGGACCTATTGTTCGTATGTATGCTTATGTTTGTTTGCATGTGCAGCAGTGCTGGAGATAGGCTAACCCAGAAGGCTCCTCAAGGATTGTCCCTGGACAGCCCAAAGGACAATGAGTGGCCATAATCCAATCAATACTACAGAAAATTACCCTCAGATGCTGCACTGCACCACTAATGCAATAGTGAGACAGCTCACTAGAACATTAAAAAAAAAACTCCCTACCCTGGAAGATCCACATATTGATATATGGTAGCAGTTAGACAGATCACATGTGAATTTAAGAGAAAAGACAAATAGTTTTAAACTTCACTGACTGAACAGTGAACTGAGTTTCACTAAGTACCTTCCCTGTTTGGTATACATGTGAAGGAAAAGCTCCTCGCTGTTGTTAGAAAGATATTAGTTTGGAAAAAAAAAAGAGCTATTATTTGGAAAACCGTGTATGTGTCATATTTTATCATTTTTCCAGCACTTTCATTACAGCAAAGGACCCAAAAAGCAGATCTCCGTGTGGTGTATGTATCCAAAAAAATACTCTGAGTCATGTGGAGTCAAATTAAAGAGGCTTTGTGATAATCATTGATATGACTCTCATGACCTGCACTACGATCCTTTTTTGTCTTTATTTGGCTTCTGCCAGTCTCTCTCTCTCTCTGTCTTTTCTCAAGCTCTAGCATCTACAATGGGAAATATCAAATTCAACTGAGCCTCTAATGTTTTAGTGTGAGCTACTGTATTCATTACAGCATCTCTGCCTAAATGGCTCAAATTATGAGCGCCAACTTCCCGAGACCTCAAACAGAAGCTTCAGCAGCTGAGAGAAGTTTCTCTAAAATTAGGCTCAAGGGTTTAGAAGGTTGTGCCTGTGGATATCAATGAGAGCAGACAGGATCACGGTGCACTGATCTTCAAATTTACAAACGCTACCGGCAAAGTTTCAAAGACCCCTTAGGGCACAACAAAGACTTAATGTGTGTGTGTGTGTGTGTGTGTGTGTGTGTGTGTGTGTGTGTGTGTGTGTGTGTGTGTGTGTGTGTGTGTGTGAGGGTCTGCGTGTGTTCGCTTACCTCCACAGACCTCTCCACTGATGTCTTCGCATTGACGGTCGTCACACTCACAGTTTTTGCCATGAACACGACTGTCCCCAGGTGGGTGGCAAGTACACTGTCCACACTGGCACTGACCTAGAAAAATAGAAACGTCTTCTCACATCTGAGCAGTTGTGTTGTGTTTTTAACAGAATAATCTTTCTTTGTCGGAAGTTGTTTATATAATCTATATTCTATTCTATTCACTCTGTAATTTTAGGAAACTGATTTGCATACTGGCTTTAGTGTAGAATTTACCTCTGAGATCTAAGTTATCATAGGTGCTAACCCTATATTTAGGAAAAAAGCTAAACTGCTGCTCACACTTATAGTGGGGGAAGTAATCATTCACGCCCCTGCTGAATTTGCTCCTTTGCAAAGAACTGACCAGTGTGAAATTTTTATGGTAGTTTCTTTATAATGGAGAGAGACTGGATATCAGCCAAAAATCCAGAAAAATAAAACGTATAGATTCATGTCACTGAGTAAAGTAAATATTTGATCCCCTACTACCCGGCTTGTTCTAGCCAGTCTGGATCTGCGCCCATGTGGCAGGCAGATTACAGATCACTCAGTCAATTCCAGATAATCCTGATCTCACTCCAACCTCTCCACAACCATGGGCAAAGATGGTGGGATGTCAGGAGGTGAAAGGATGTCAGGGCCTGCAGAAGGCTGGAAAGGGCCACAAGACCTACAAGAAGCTTGCTGAGAAGGTGACAACTGGGGGTGTGATTATTCAGACATGGAAGATATATATATTTACTATCAATCATCCTCCGTCTGGAGCTCCATGCAAGATCTTGCCTCATGGGATAAATGGTAAATGGATTGGTTCTTAGAAAGCGCTTTTCTACTCTGCTGGGCCATGTTGTATAAAACATGAGCCATGTTTTATACAACATGCCCTATTAACCCATTCATACGAGCACTTCTATGTAAGTGCTTTCTATCTAACATTCATACAACTTGGAGTTAGCATCTTGCCCAAAGATATTTGGCGTGCAGACTGGAGCAGCCAGGGATTGAACCAGAGTTTGTTAATGATCTGGGCTGTTGAGACCAGCAAGAACACAATTAGTAAAACACTACCCAGTAATGGACTGAAATATGAAAGATCCCCTTGCTCAATAAAGTACTGTGGCGGAGGTGTGATCCCTGGCTCAGCTGCAGAGGAGGGGTGGTGCAGTGAGCTCAAGGGGCAGTGCCAGGGAGGTTGGAGGGACAGGTGGATGTGATTGTCCTGACAAGGATTTCCCTTTTTCAGTGACGTTGGACACGAAAGGGGAGAGGAGTGTGCAGCTGACTGGAAGTCGGCTGCTGAGTGTGCCGGAAAAAGTATTACTGTGTTCTCAATAAAAAGCTCAAAACGAACGAAAACACAGTGTGTCGGGTCCGAATCCTTTACAGGCACATATACAGGCCCACCTTAAGTTTGCAAGTAAACATCTAAATAATTCAGAGAGGCTTGGAGAAAGTGCTGTGGTCAGATGAAACCAAAATGGAGCTATTTGGCATCAACTTGGCTTGTCATGTTTGGAGGAAGAGAAAGGCTGAGTATGACATAAAGCCTAAAGAACACCGCACACCCAGTCAGGCACGGAGGTGGAAACGTTATGCTTTGGGGCTGTTTGCCCAGACCTCTACAACGGAGAGACCAAACAGCCATTTCATAAATGCATGGCACAGC
Source organism: Mchenga conophoros (assembly GCF_057382185.1). Classification (NCBI taxonomy): domain Eukaryota; kingdom Metazoa; phylum Chordata; class Actinopteri; order Cichliformes; family Cichlidae; genus Mchenga; species Mchenga conophoros. The sequence goes on from NC_140541.1 coordinate 16,218,066, forward strand.
ATAGAAGAGCCACCTCGATGGGACAAGACTCGGCTGTCCGTCTGCATCTAAAGGACAAAGGTCACTCTTTCGAGGACACCAATGTTCACATTTTGGACAGAGGAGACAGACGGTTTGAAAGAGGAGTTAAAGAAGCCATCTATGTCCACTGTGAATGACCATCTTTGAACAGAGGGCGGGGCTTACGACACCAACTGTTTTGAGATCCCAGACGCCTTAACGCCCACTCACATCCTGGGCCATTTAACCTCAGTAAATCAATTGATAGGGTGGGGCTAGGTTTCACAGTGGGTTCACCCGAAACCTTGGCTGATTGGGACCCACACCCGTTTTCACACCGTGGCTTGTGTGATTAGGTAGAGGATCAATAAGGGGTCCATGACCCTCTTGGGTACACTCCCATAGGGCTTAAAATCTGGGACCGTCAAACAATTGCTCTTAGACGTGAAGAAGCTTCTTGGATAAGAGGTTTCACTTCACAGACATAACCTAAAATATTTAGATAGTTTCTGTAAAGAGGAGCGCACCAAAATTCCATTGAGACGTGTGCAATCCTGGTGACAAATTGGTGTTTCTCCACCAAGTACCAAGTCATGTTTTGTGTGGCGATCAAATACTTATTTTGTTCAATTACATCCAAATCAATTTATAACTTTTAAGCAATGCATTTCTTTCTGCATTTTTGGTTGATATTCTGCCCCCAAACCCCTCCCCTAATTTTAATCAAGCTACCATTAAAATTAGAGACAGTTTTTTTTTAAGTGGGCAAATTTACAATTTCAGCAGGGGATCACATAATTATTCCCCCCACTGTACAGACTCTTTTCAAGCATCTGCATAAACAGCATGCTAACACAAAACTAGCAAACAATCTAACTGATATTTAAGCTGCGTATATGTCAACCACAGCTAAGCAGCAAGAGCCTGATCTAGAAACAGCGATAAGCAATCAGACTTGTAGCATTGTGGCCCCAATTTCTACTTGTACCTGTTTCTACACTGGGAGCACAGTGGCGATTGCTGTGAAGCGCCCTTTGGCCTGGTTTCCAGCTGTGCTGTCAGCTTTGTGTTAAAACAGAAACACTTAAAAGAAATATCATGTGTGTCCTCATTAGAATGAGGATTTGTATCAGTGTGTGGGACCATAGGTAAGATGAAAGTACAGCCGATGTCTGTGGATTTTAAAGAAAACAATAAAAACCTATTTAGTCTGTACCAAATCTTAAAATTAGGTAATTACAATCTAAGAGGAATATATTGGGACATGACATCATTTATTTAACAAAAACTAAGCAGAAATGCGGAAGCAGTGTGTGTAAAAACTAAATACACTTTCGGAATTAAGGCTACGTCCACACTAATGCGTTTTTGTTTGAAAACACATCATTTTCTCTCCGTTCTGGCCTCCCGTCCACACTGAGACGGTGTTTTCCCTCAAGGAAAACGCAGCGTTTTGAAAACGCTCTCGAAAACGCATACATTTTAAAACTGTGCTTTCGCATCACAGTGTGGACAGCAAAAACTGAGACTTTTTGAAAACGATGACACATTTTAGTCATTAGTCTCGACATTTTGCCGCGACGTTTCAACGAGCCGGAAAGTAAATAAGGGGCAGACAGAAATGAGGCAGGTCGAATTATCTTGCATTCCAGTACTGGAACGTAAGTGTTTTCGGCCGTTTCAATGTGGACGGACAGCTCTGTGACAACGACTGAAAACGATAGTGTGGACGTCGAGCGTTTTCAGACGAAAACGCCGTTTTCAAATCTATCCAGGCGAGTGTGGACGTAGCCTAAGAGAAAAATAATTGCACAAAGGGAATTTCTTGGTGCAATAAAGATTCTTAAATCACAGCACACACAGTGCCCCTCTTTTTCTTTTCTCTTGTTTTTATTGAGCTGGGTATGTCCTTTTTTTGCACAATCATTATTCACTCTGAGTATTTTCCCTGTTTGTTACCCTGCGGAGTACATTTTGTGTTTAGTGCCACCAAATTAGACCTAAAACACATCCATAATGTGTATGTGCCTGCCTTATCTTTCGATGACTCACTGGGGGAAATTAGGGGCAATAAATAGTGCAGAGCATGAATTTACAAGACAGCTACTCGAATGACAGCGTCATCTAATGTGTCGTCCATGTCACATCACTGTCACTTCTTATGACCACGCACTTCAGCATGCACAGACACAAACATAACAAGCTCTCGTCCTTCTTCACATACAACATACCACCATCTGCTCAGTGGACTCAGTTACCCTAGCAACCGGTGATGTCATAACACCCCTGCCTTATTGATTATCTCCATGGCCGTCAAGCCATCCACCAGTGTGAGTGTGTGCATGCGTGTTCATGTTTCGCGTGTGTTTCTTGCTAAAGTAAATGACACATTCATGTGCGTGTCTTAAGATCATTTTCATTCCATTTTTGAAAAGTTGAGAACTAACGGATACTGCTCAAGAAATTAAAGGAACACTTTGAAAACACATCAGATCAACAGGAAAAAGAAATCATGTTGGATATCTATATTGATATGAACCGGGTAATATGCTAGGAACAAAAGGATGCCACATCATTTGATTGAACTGAAAATTATCAACCTAAAGAGGTCTGAATTCAAAGACACCCAGAAAATCTAAATTAAAAATGATGCAGCAGGCTAGTCCATTTTACTGAACTTTCATTGCAGCAACTCAAAATAGTACTAGTTTATATAGTTTGCATGGCCCCACGTGCTTGTATGCATGTTGTGGCTTTAACGTAATTTCAACGAGATTAACCTGAAAGCACTAGAAACACAACGAATATGACTGCACATTTACTCCGACATCATCCTAGTGCAAAGACAAGTGGAAGCAGACAAAAACAACAAGCATGCATACTACAAACTTTACATACATATATATATATATATATATATATATATATATATATATATATATATATATATATATATATATAAAAACACCCAGCACGCCCCTGCGGGCGGTTTATCCTTCAAGCTCGGGTCCTCTACCAGAGGCCTGGGAGCTTGAGGGTCCTGCGCAGTATCTTAGCTGTTCCCAGGACTGCGCTCTTCTGGACAGAGATCTCCGATGTTATTCCCGGGATCTGCTGGAGCCACTCGCCTATCTTGGGAGTCACCGCACCTAGTGCTCCGATTACCACGGGGACCACCGTTACCTTCACCCTCCACATCCTCTCGAGCTCTTCTCTGAGCCCTTGGTATTTCTCCAGCTTCTCGTGTTCCTTCTTCCTGATATTGCTGTCATTCGGAACCGCTACATCGATCACTACGGCCGTCTTCTTCTGTTTGTCTACCACCACTATGTCCGGTTGGTTAGCCACCACCATTTTGTCTGTCTGTATCTGGAAGTCCCACAGGATCTTAGCTCGGTCATTCTCCACCACCCTTGGGGGCATCTCCCATTTTGATCTCGGGACTTCCAGGTTATACTCCGCACAGATGTTCCTGTACACTATGCCGGCCACTTGGTTATGGCGTTCCATGTATGCCTTGCCTGCTAGCATCTTGCACCCTGCTGTTATGTGCTGGATTGTCTCTGGGGCATCTTTACACAGCCTGCACCTGGGGTCTTGCCTGGTGTGATAGACCCCAGCCTCTATGGATCTTGTGCTCAGAGCTTGTTCTTGTGCTGCCATGATTAGTGCCTCTGTGCTGTCTTTCAGTCCAGCTTTGTCCAGCCACTGGTAGGATTTCTGGATATCAGCCACCTCCTCTATCTGCCGGTGGTACATACCGTGCAGGGCTCTGTCCTTCCATGATGGTTCCTCGTCTCCCTCCTCTTTCTTGGGTTTCTGCTGCCTGAGGTATTCACTGAGCACTCGGTCAGTTGGGGCCATCTTCCCAATGTATTCTTGGATGTTCGTTGTCTCATCCTGGACTGTGGTGCTGACACTCACCAGTCCCCGGCCCCCTTCCTTCCGCTTAGCGTACAGCCTCAGGGTGCTGGACTTGGGGTGAAACCCTCCATGCATGGTAAGGAGCTTTCTTGTCTTTATGTCAGTGGCTTCTATCTCCTCCTTTGGCAGCCTATTACCCCAGCAGGGTACCTGATCACGGGCAGGGCGTACGTGTTGATGGCCCGGATCTTGTTCTTACCATTCAGCTGACTCCTCAGGACTTGCCTGACCCTCTGCAGGTACTTGGTGGTTGCAGCTTTTCTAGCGGCCTCTTCATGGTTCCCATTCGCCTGCGGGATCCCCAAGTACTTGTAACTGTCCTCTATGTCTGCAATGTTGCCTTCTGGTAGTTCAATCCCCTCAGTTCTGACTACCTTCCCTCTCTTTGTTACCATCCGACTACACTTCTCCAGTCCGAACGACATTCCAATGTCATTGCTGTATAGCCTGGTAGTGTGGATCAGTGAATCGATGTCTCGTTCACTCTTGGCATACAGCTTGATGTCATCCATGTACAGGAGGTGGCTGACAACTGCTCCGTTCCGTAGTCGGTATCCGTAGCCAGTCTTGTTAATGATCTCACTGAGGGGGTTCAGGCCTATGCAGAACAGCAGTGGGGACAGAGCATCTCCTTGGTAGATCCCGCACTTGATGGTGACTTGTGCTATGGGCTTGGAGTTGGCCTCTAGTGTTGTACGCCACATCCCCATTGAGTTCCTGATGAAGGCTCTTAGGGTCCCATTGATCTTGTACAATTCTAGGCATTCCAGTATCCAGCTGTGGGGCATTGAGTCATAGGCCTTCTTGTAATCAATCCAGGCAGTGCACAGGTTGGTCAGTCTGGTCTTGCAGTCTCGGCTGATTGTTCTGTCTACCAGTAGCTGGTGTTTTGCGCCTCTGGTATTCTTGCCAATTCCTTTCTGTGTCCCGCTCATGTATTGACCCATGTGCCTGTTCATCTTAGCCGATATGATGCCTGACAGGAGCTTCCATGTAGTACTGAGGCAGGTTATTGGTCGGTAGTTGGAGGGGACCGGTCCCTTCTTGGGGTCCTTGGGGATCAGGACCGTCCGGCCTTCAGTTAGCCATTCCGGGTGTCTCTCGTTAACTAGCAGCTGGTTCATTTGTGCTGCCAGACGCTCGTGGAGTGCAGTTAGCTTCTTCAGCCAGTAGGCGTGAACCATGTCGGGCCCTGGTGCTGTCCAACTCTTCATACTGGAGACCCTTTCTTGGATATCTGCCACTGTGATGGTTACTGGACCCTGTTCAGGGAGGTCGCTGTGGTCTGCCCTCAGATCCTCTAGCCACTGAGCATTGCCGTTATGGGTTGCATCCTTCTCCCATATGCTCTTCCAGTATTGCTCCGTCTCCAGCCTTGGTGGTGCTGTTCTCTTATTGTTCCCTTGCCACTGAGAGTACACCTTTGCTGGTTCTGTGGAGAACAGCTGGTTTATTCTCCTGCCTTCTATCTCTCTGGTGTACCTCCTCAAGCGGCTGGCCAAGGCTGTGAGTCTTTGCTTGGCAGTTTCCAAGGCCTCAGGTATGGACAGCTTGCTGTATTTCTTATGCACCTTATTTGTCGCACCTTTCTGCAACTCTGTTAGTTGGCTAACCTCTCTCCGTGCTACTTTGATCTTGCCCTCTAGCCTCCTTCTCCATGGAGGGTACTGCCCCTTGTGGCTGTTCAACTTGTAGCCAAGCATCTCACTGATCACTGCTGCCGTATTGTAGATCAGCTTGTTAGTGTCGGTAATCGTGGTTGTAGGTATTGCCCGTAGTGCTGCATTAACATCATCTAGCAGACCTTCTGAGGGTACTTCACGTAATCTTGGTAACCGGCTACGGGGGATCCAGGTTTCAAGCTTGGCCATGATCCTATTTTTCAGGTCAGTTCCTCTCGCACTCAACGATCCTTCTCCTATCACACTTGGGGCTATGTACCCAATCTCGGGTGGGGGTGATGATATCTCCCCCCTGACCTGGCGTCCTGACTCCTCCAGCTGCTATATATATATATATATATATATATATATATATATATATATATATATATGATGTATGTATGTGTGTGTATATATATATATATATACACATATATACACATATATATGTATATATATATACATATATATATATATATATAGCTTTTACCTGACTACCTCCTCCTAGATGCTGACAGATGTAGTTAAAGGCTGAAATCCTTGGAAATCTGTTTCATTGAAACCATTGAACAACAGCACTCAGATTCAAATTTGTCAAATTTTGGCTTCATCCTCAACTATCACATTCTCATGAATTGGCTGGATTCCAGTCTAACATAGCAATGAAACTATGCAAGCTGAATTTATCGGCTTTCATGTTTAGAGCATACTGCATGTGAGTTATTTGTACATATGGGTTCGTTCGGGGTCGTTACCTAGTCAGGTTAAAGTCTGATGTAGGCAACATTTGAAGAATTGAATTGATAGATCTGACCACTGATGCATGCAGTGTGGACATAGCAATATTTAAATATGCTTACATGCACAAACTAGTATGACTGATTATTCCATGACCACATAACTTCAATATTGGTAAGATTTTAAAATCATAATTTTGACATCAGTTTTCCGTGTTATCAAATTGCAGAGCTGAGAATATATTGTACTTACTTTGAATCACCTTGTTGTTGAATTGTGCTATACAAATAAACTTGCCTTGCCTTGCCTTGCCTTAAACGTACTCTTACATGATTTGCTGTGATTAGCTTGAGGTCTGAACCATAAAGTAGTCTATAATCCAGCTGCTAGGTTAATTCAAGCATTCACCCTATATAAATCATGTACCTGATATGTATTAAACAGATGGCTACAGAGACAATTTTATATATGGACTTTAAATTTAAGCAAAAGGCAGGGCCACAAAATTGAACAGAATTGAGAAATGTCCCATCTACACTGTGTCTCATTCATCACATTTTCAAACAACAGCAAGTGGGCATAGGAGCCCATTGTTATGCCAAAGTGAGCACCAAAATTGTGCTGCACTGCCTGATCTGCATAAACACAACCACAGCTGTGACAATCCTTTCACCACAGAGCTGTGAAACTGACAAACATGCAGGCAAAAGTACAAAAAAAACCTCTTGGATTGCATCTACATTATCCGCTCTTTGCACCTGGAAAAATAAAAAAGCTCAAAAATGTCGATTTAAAGATTTAAATGTAAAATCAAATCCACTGCACAATATATTAAACAACGCGTGACCACAGTTAAAGAGTGCTTTCAGCATTGTCAGTCTGGTTTTCCTTCCGGTTTAAGGTCTTTTCACTAAATTTCATTTTTATTTCAGCAACAGCTGCAATGAGTCCTCCAGCACAACAGGTATAATGCATTAAGCCTAATGATGGCCCCTTATGTGCTCATCCTTTGCTCATATGTCCTATCCCGTGGTGTGAATGAAAGCATTCCATCAGCATTCAGTATGCAGCTAGATTCACTTTATGTACTAAGTTTATGATAGTCATCTAAAACCAATGTGGTAACAACTTCTTAGGGGATAAAAAAAAAATCAGTTTTGTTATACAGACAATTAACTATATTTCAAAACCTTGCAAATGACACAACATTGTAAGATTAAAAACATTTTTTTCTACTGCAGAAGGAATGTGCTATGTTAAAAAGTAGCACACACATACAGTGAATGTCTACTACAGGCCACACTAGAGAGCAGAGAAAGGAATCCCAAGAATCAGCAAAAAGATGTTGAAAGCAGGTGTTTCCGTCAGGACATACCAGAGTATAAAGAATGTACTCCACAAGCGTCTTGTCTCCATCTTTCAGGAAGAAGCTCTGAAGCTGCTGTTTCAAATTTCAAGGCCTTTCCTCTCAGACTAACATCTGTACCAGCCTCATTCATCCATGCCTAAGTGATTTTCTGTGTCTGTCTCCTTCAGTTTCTCTCTTTCTCGCTCTGTATCTTCCCTCCCACCTTGCTTCCTGTCTTCCTTTTTATTGTTTACATCTTTTGACATCACAGTCATGCAATGAACACATTCTTTCCAACCGTTGTGAGTTTCTAAGCACTACATCATTGCTACAGACAGAAAGCAACTAGAAGAAAAATTTTTGTTTCCCTCGACAAGGGTTAGAGAATCTCAGCCTAGAACTGTACCGTATCTCATAGTTTCCAAATCCTAATTCTCATTTAGGTGTATGAACAGGAAACCAACAACAGTGAGATACGTTGCCAGGCTTTAAACGCTTACTGAATGGGCTGGAAACATTTTTTTTTAATGCAGTTCTGAAAGGGAAGCATTCATGAATCCCATTAATTGTTCCATTGCACTGTGTAAATTGAAGTTTCATTTTGTTGCAGCTTTTGGAGATAATTTAAAGGAAGTATAAGAGGAATTAAAGTTAATTAACTCTCTGTGCACAAGTTAATCTTTTCTGGTTCATTATGTGGTGGGGAACGTCATATGTCCTCAATCACGCCATTGGTTTGAGGCCGTCTTCCTGGCACAATATGTAATGGTGATACATTAGAAAAAGGCACAAAATGGTTCTGTTTTGCCTGCTTGTTGTTGTTGTTCAGTTGAACCTTGTGATGTTAACTTTTCTGTAATTTGTTGTCTCCATGGTAGCAACCGTGCACTCAGGTGTAATCAGCAGCTCCTTCGCCCATGGGTGAGAGTATAACATGCAGTACAAAGCACACATATCCTCCCTTTCCATTTCCAGCTGCAGAAAAGCTATACATCCCCCCCTGACTTCCCACACAGTCAAGTGAATCAATGCTTCACATTAACCCCTGACATATCTGCAGAGTCCAGAGACCAAGCAAGTTTTGTCCCTGTAGAACTGCCCACTGCCTATATTATTAGGTTCAATCAGTGTGCAACCAACAGAATAGCAAAGGCTTTACTGTACCATCTCCTGAGGTACAGACATACTGCCAGGTATTTCCCAGAAAAACACTGAACAATGGCTTACACAGCACTGTAAAGCTGATTGATTAAGGTTGCTGCATCAGTGTAAAAAGGTACAAGAGAAGACACCCAAGTGTATGCAGCAGACTACCAGACAATTTGTCTTATTAACAAATGGCTGTAGCATCCTTTAGAACAATGCAGGCTGTCAATGCAAGGACAACTGTGCATTGTGCATTGTTAACTTTGGATGATGGTAAGAACTTGTTGTTTTTTGTCGTCTGGCAATGTGCATTACATGACTGAGACTGATGATCAAAGATTTTTTGGTTTGTTTTCTTTTTCTACACCTCGCTAGAGACTTTAAATCTAAAATCAAATTTGAGATACACACTATGAATAAAATGAGAATAAAAGCTATTCGTAATTTATGGAACTATATCTTCTTTTAGGCGCACTGCTACGCTCCTGGATATCGTATCATCACACGCTGGCTGAATACTTTGCACAAAAATGTGAGAAGTTATGAATCAGGAACGGTTTGATAACTAATGAATCATTAATGAGTAGCTCCTAAATAACTGTAACTACTCAGCAGATGTTGACTAGAGAACAGAATGTGAGAGATCATGTAGATGAATCATTTGATAATTATTAGTTCATACAGTTCTTTCTGCATAAGCAGTTTCTGACTAACTCTGAACTCGTCACATGCTACAAAACATGGAGGATATGTATATGTCCTAATCAGTCTTCTTTTGTGCACCCTCTGTAATGTGTCACGGTGTGTGCTGAATAGTTTTAAGTGAGTCAAATTCAGTAGCAATGGAGCGTTTAGCGTTTTCCTCCAAATACCAAACACCTGGCAGCGTCTGAAACTGAAATATTCATTAACCTTCTAGATTTTTCGGACATCGATATCCAAACGTCTGCTGCAGTCTGACCATAAATGCCAAGCCTTTTTCTAGATCTTATTCTTACATCATCCATTTGGTATTTAAGTTTAATACCATTTATTGTAGATATGCCCAGAAGCGTTTAAGCCCACTTCTTGTAATGATTAATCAGTGCTGCTTTGCAAAAAATGACTCATTTGTTTCTCACATTGTTGACTGAAAAGCTTTCAGCTATGTAAACACCTAGTTGTTTCTTAATTAACTGTTTGTGTGTGGTCTCGTTCCATATTTTTTTACCTTTGCCTGCTCAAGCAAAAGCATGTTTCTGGAGTACAAAAAAGCTTTTTTAAAAACACTTTTTCCTCCATTTCTCAAATTCATAATATGTATATTAGAGTCCTATATGAACACACAGATTTCTGCCAAAGACAGAATAGCAGTTATTTAGATTGAGATATTTCTGTCTGCACTGTTTTGTGCGAGCTCTGCTCCCTCCTTCGAAGTGGGGGAAGAAGATAAGAATGTTACACAATTCTGTGTACCAGTCAGAATTTAGCAATATCCAAATATACACCGGTCATGCATCTGATTGTACAGTCCCTTAAACCAGATCCACGCAATCCTGGAAATGTTATATCTGATCTTTTCGCTCTTCTAGTCATGAATATTTGAAAATTGTTGAAAAATATTTTGAATGTAGGTGGCAATACACAATGTCATCACCTCTATTACACTGATCTTCCACATCTACTACATATACTATTCCCCCACTTTCCCTTACTATCTTACTATCGTCCAGCAAAGATTTGTGGATGCACGACTTTGAATAAACACAAAACACCTGGACCTTTGCTTCGTTAGCAGAACCACTGGTTCAGTAGCTGAATCTACTATTAGTATTAAGCCCCACTTTTACAGGTACCAAGAAAACAAGCTTCCTCTGTCTAGAAGCGCCACCTATGAATTACACAGTGCACTGTAATAAATCTAGACACAACCACCTGTAGTCTGAGAGTTAGTTGACATTGTTGCCAGAAAAGATTGTAACTAAATGTATATAACACATCCAGAAAAAAACCTTCACACACACACATATATATAAGTATGAGGACAAATGCACATCACAGCTCACAAACCAGATAAAAAAAACTAGCGCGTGTAAGGCTTCATTATGCTCACACATTTTAATGCATACTGCTGTATAACACAAGAGTCGAGCGATCGCTGTTAAGATAATGGCTCGGTTAGAGACGCCATCACATTTGACTGATGTCTGTAAAACGCTCATAAGGATGAATAAAGAGATGCGCAATTCTGGAAATGACCTATTTTACAATTCTGGAAATGACCTATTTTACTCCAAGAGGTAAAAGCAGAGTGCAAGCCTGCTATGGTAACCATAGCAACAGGCAGACCAGGTACCTCGTCCGAAGCAGGGCAAATTGGACGTTCCTCTGCACTTCTTCAAACTGCTTTCCAAAGACAGGGAACAGGACAGAGGATGCTCACACTTATTCCCTGCCCACCCTTCCTTGCAGTCACACCTGCCACAGTTGCATTGGCCATGACCTGCCGAAAGCATAGAGGAAGAGTTGGTGAAAGCAGGGTTTGTGCAGAAAACTATTATAATTTAATAAATGGAAAGCTCCATAGTAGCATCTATTATACTTTGTTCATTAATTCTTTGGAGAAATCATGAAAAGGTCACATTTACCGCTCCCCAGTTTATCGTTAAGTTATATAGGAAGTTTACTGTTATGGCTGAAAAGTTGTACCAAAGCAATAAGAGTAGCATACAAAGTGCTGTTGGTGTTTGCTAAGTTAATGGGACTGCAGTTTCTTAAAGATGAAACAGAAATTAGAGTAGCTGTAACTTTGTCACCAGCCCTTATTATTTATTTAGGTTATCACACTAGCAGTCAGCAAAGCAAAGTAGTCAGACTACAAAACCCTCATCATGTGTTTGAATCTGTTTTTTAACCATACAGAGCTTGCTGACCTGAGCAGAAGTCATCTGTGTAGCGGTCATATGTTGCATGACAGTTCCTCTCGTCGCACTCGCAGGTGTCTCCATGAATATCTCCCCAGTCACCAGAGGGATCAACATCATGGCAGTTACACTCTCCACACACGCAGGTCCCTAAAACACACAAACACACATCCTGTAAATTGTGTTTTCTTTCTACACTGGTCATTAATCTTTCAGATTAATCAGGCCAAAAACAGTGAGTAATGTCAAGTTCCAAATCGCTGTTTTCCATGTATGTTGGTGGGGATAGGAGCGCATACGTTTCCTCTTGCTGAAAGGCTATAACTTCCTTTTTTTCCCTTTATCTTTGTATCTGTCCATCCGTATGTCTCGCTTTTTTATTTGTTTCGCGTCTGAGCAAGACCGTCAGCTGAGCAGTATCCATTGGAAATCCCATTTTCTCTTATCAGCAGTGACAGAGCATGGGGAACCCCAGGGGAGCAGGCCAGCTGGCAGGCCCGTAGGCTGTAGCTGGTGCGTGTCTGGCCCTTGGCCCTCCGCTTCGTCTCTCTCACTACCTCATAACCCTGGGGTTCTGGATTAATAGACCCATGCACTTTTATGTCTGATACAAATGTCACAGTGGAGCTTCACCAGAGCAGATTACAGCACCTGTAACGGTCATTGATCACAAATGTTTTATAATCACTAAAAATCAGGATGCCATTTGGAAATGTTCCAAATACCTGTTATTTCAGAATTTGAAATGACACATTCACTTGTATATGTTTTCAATGTATTCAGCTTTTGACATCCTGTGGTTGGTTTACTTCCGATATAATCTCTACTGGAAAGACTGTGTAAACCAAACGGATAAAGGGAGGGATCATCTTGTGATTGCTGTCAGTCAATTTAATCATAGAGTATGAGCGCGAGATGAAGGTTACTCATGAACAAAATGCAGGAGAGAGGAATAACATGTCACAATCTCACACAAAACACTTCAAATCTTTACATCTGTACACGATGATGAAATCAAATCGCGCCTCAGTGTAATCGTCAGACTTGATCCATTGCCTATAATCTCCAGGAATTATCTTCACAGTGCTTTTTGGATTAATTCAGAGCGAAATTGTTGCATGTCACATAGGGACAGGACTTGAGAATTGTCCCCATAAAATCCTATACTGAATTGTTCAACTTCTTGCAATTACTTAGCAAGTAAGCCAATCACATGAGAACTTTAAGATGACAAAGCAACAAGGTGATATATACCGGTTTTTAAATTGTGTCGATAAGCCACGTAAAACCAGAGTCATGATAAACAATATATGCGCGGTGTTTTTTCCTCAATAGTTTCATCACGTTTACTGTCTAAGGACAGCGCAGCAAGCACTCTCTGCTTATGAGCAAAGAAAAACCAAAACCAAACAAAAAACAGCCCTTTCGTGTTGGTGGAAAAATGCACCATGTCGACCAATCAAAAATGACATGGCAACGTGACATTTGGTTGTTTAGGAAGAGGTGGAAGTTTTAGGAGTTCAGCATGTTTGGAGTGTGTAGTTAATGTGTTGTCTTGTGTAGTTAGTATGTAGTGTTGTGGATAGTTTTGTGTTGTGTATCAGAATAATGAGGCGACTGCTGTCTCCAGGTAGAAAACAGGAGTGATACACCTGCTGCTGTCAGACCTGCAGGTATCAGGCTGTGATGTTCTCCTTTAAAGTAGGCAGAAATTTTTGAAGTGGCACAAATAATTTGTGTGGCATCTCATTGAATGCAGAACACCTGATTGTTATGTAAATAGTTTGAAATGATTATAAAAAAAATAACTTTGTTGTTTGCAAAACTTGTGCATATGATTTTAAAATTGACAATTTATATTTGCATTTAAAGTTACAAAATATGATTCATTAAACCTGTTTGTGGTTGTTACAGTAAAAAATGTAACTTTTTCTACTCGAATTTTATGTTTTTTTGTCTGATTATAGATCAATTGTGTTAACACAGTATGTCAAAATGAAAACATAACTGTAAATTCAGACACGTCAGGTTGTGCTGAAAAGAATGATACCACACAAGGCAAAGTAAATAGTTTTTAAAGTTGAAATGTAGAGGAAACATCGAAAGTAGTTAAAAATGGCCAATTATACCCTAGACCAGCGGTCCCCAACCTTTTTTGCGCCACAGACCGGTTTATGCTCGACAATATTTTCACGGACCAGCCTTTAAGGTGTCGTGGATAAATACAACAAAATAAAACTAGTACCGGTACTGAAAAAAAGAAGATTTATTCATAACACACGTGAAAAGACCCAGGAAAACCGAGTTAACGATAAAAACGATAACAAAATAACGCTGAAAACCGATAAAAACCCTCAAAACCATACATTTCACACCTGAGCCTCAACTCTCGCGGCCCGGTACCAAACGACTTACGGACCGGTACCGATCCGAGGCCCGGGGATTGGGGACCGCTGCCCTAGACCAGCATTAGGGCAGCGGTCAGCATTAAATCAGCATTAAAGCGAATAATCGCTTTAATGCTGATTATTCGCTTTAATGCTGATTTTATCTGTTGTCACGCTCTGTTTTGTAATTTTAACTTATTTTATGTATTTTATGACTATTGTTCCTTTTATTAATTGTGTTTTTTGTAAGGTGACCTTGGGTTTCTGAAAGGCGCCCTCAAATAAAATGTATTATTATTATTATTATTATTATTTCTTGGCCCAGTCTTGACGTTTCAGCTTGTGTGTCTTGTTCAGTGGTGGTCGTCTTTCAGCCTTTCTTACCTTGGCCATGTCTCTGAGTATTGCACACCTTGTGCTTTTGGGCACTCCAGTGATGTTGCAGCTCTGAAATATGGCCAAACTGGTGGCAAGTGGCATCTTGGCAGCTGCACGCTTGACTTTTCTCAGTTCATGGGCAGTTATTTTGCGCCTTGGTTTTTCCACACGCTTCTTGCGACCCTGTTGACTATTTTGAATGAAACGCTTGATTGTTTGATGATCACGCTTCAGAAGCTTTGCAATTTTGAGACTGCTGCATCCCTCTGCAAGCTATCTCACTATTTTTTACTTTTCTGAGCCTGTCAAGTCCTTCTTTTGACCCATTTTGCCAAAGGAAAGGAAGTTGCCTAATAATTATGCACACCTGATATAGGGTGTTGATGTCATTAGACCACACCCCTTCTCATTACAGAGATGCACATCACCTAATATGCTTAATTGGTAGTAGGCTTTCGAGCCTATACAGCTTGGAGTAAGACAACATGCATGAAGAGGATGATGTGGACAAAATACTCATTTGCCTAATAATTCTGCACTCCCTGTATAAAGTATAAAGTATACTTGAAATGTACCCATATATAGTGCTGTTATTTCCACGTCTGTTAAAGTAAACCTTAAGTAAACCAGGTTGGAGTAGCTTTCAAGGACATAATCTTTTATTTTAAATGACATTTCTAAGACTCTGGATTTATAGTAGTTTAAAGTCATAAGCAATTTGATGAAAATGTGACAAATTTGCTGGTAATGTATAGTAATTCAAATCTTTAACATCATATTAACATCCTGTGCCATTTGTTAATATATGTTGAAGTATGGCTAAAGAAATTAAAGCAAGATAATAGAATAACAGGCTGAAGAAAGGAGTTGATAAGAAGTCTCATTGAGATTAAAAATCTCTTTTTCAAGAGAGATCAGGACAAGAGGGCCCCTGTTACGTGCTACTGCTGTTTCATTAGCGCAGTGGCTGCTCCACTACAAGTCAGTTGTTCATGCTATGTCAGTTGTGCACTAGACCATAATTTTGCAGCTCTGTGATGAGACTCTGTCCATGTAGCCTACCATTTCAGCCTACCACTTAGCCAGCCCTCAGCCAGTTCACTGTAATTAATTTTTGAGAGACTTACTGAAATCCCACAGGATCACTTGAGCTAGGTTAGTGAAGCTGTTTTGCTGACTGCTTGTCCTCCAAGCAATGAGTTTGAACTCATGACTCACGACAACGACTGCAATCAACTTGTAGTAACATCTGACAGATGATCAGAGGAAACAGGGTAAACCTGAGCTCAATTATGAGTGTCACTGAAAAGGCTATGAAAACTTGCGTACATTGCGTTAATTAAATTGCATGAAATTAAATGAACGAATTTCAAGCAATCTTTGTTCACTTTGTCATTATCAAGGACTGTGTAGAATTTTTTTAAGGTGAAAAATGAATGTAATACATTTTGGAATAAAGCTGTAACAGGACCAAATGTGGAACTAGTGAAGCAATGTGAATATTTTCAGAATGCCATGTAAGCTGTTTGTCATTTTCAGATATTATTTACTAATAGGATTGGTACTAAATGATAAAGATTCCTTTCATGGCACAAGCATTCGGGGAGAAAAAATAGACTGGAAGACATTACCGAAAACATCGAAGAAGAACAGAACAAAAACAAATGTATAAATTGTTTGATTGCTTGTAGCACAGAGTGTTTGTTTCCCTCTTTATAATGCAGCAAACAGACAGGAAATGAATTTGACCCCATTTAGAATGTTTGCTTCCTGTTCCCTAGCAACACACTTCTACTGAAATAGATATTATCAGAGCCCTCGAATAGTGAGAGCCTCATCAGCCGGGGTTCAGAATACAGGATCATCATGTAGTTCATGTAGACTTTAGATAGTTCCCAGAGTACCTTGCAGAGATCTTTCTTTGGTAATTAGTAGTCAAAATGCATTGAGCTACAGTAGTTCTTATACCACAGTAAAGTGTTTTATAGTTAATCTTTGTATATATGTTTTTATGTAAAAAATCGTTTTTCTTATTTTGGCATAAGGATACGTGTCTATGCTTATGAAACACATCGCTCCTTTAACAGTTTAACAATTAAATATTCAAATGCAAAACAAATATATTGACCATCCTGCATGCAGATAAATCTGCTATGAAATTAGATTTACAACAGATTTCAGATTTCAGGCATGTTTTAACAGGCATTGTAAGATACTTCTTATTTTAGGAGGCTTAAGTGGTATTAATACATATTTGTGTGTTTAACATAAACATAGGGCTGCTCGATTATGGCAAAAATGATAATCACAATTATTTTCACTGAAATTGAGATCTCGATTATTTGACGATATTTATTTAACCCTTTAAGACCTACCATAGAACCAAGTCCGCCAGAGCTTATATTATTTTTTTTTACATGTTGTAGTGCCATTTTTGGGAGCATTTCAAGTTGCTATACATCAATACAACTGTTATAGCCCATATTTTAATAATATGTATGCATTAAGTCCATAGTAATTACATTAATTACAAAAAAGTGCAATAAACTACAAAAAAATTGAAAATCATTTTTGTTTTTTTTACATATATTTCTACTTGGAGAAATTTAAGAGGTTTATCCCTCAATACTTTAAATACAAAAAAGTTGCAAAAAATAGTTTCCCACCACAGGAAATTTATTTTGAGCGTCTTCATAGTTTTATTTTGGAGATACAGCAATTTTTATATACTGCAGGAAAAACAAAAAACAATCCTATGATGCAAATTTGCAAAGAAAACAGCAGGTGCATCAAAATAAACTATTTCCAGCAGTGCAATTCGAGTTCTAAGCATCACAGAAACTATTCAGAAAAGTCAAACATGACCAGTATAGGCTTTTAAGGCCTACAAGTAAAGAACTACATTTTCCGCGAAAATGACATTACTTCCGGTTTCAGACAGGAAATGGCGGACATGCGATAGTTTGCGTTTCCGTCGTTTTCATTGTGGGAAGTGTTACGAACAGCTGATCTGATCGGCAAAGCTGTTTCTGGAATATTATGTTTTTGTTCCTGCAAGCGCTTTTTATGCAATTTTTGCAAAGCTTTATGTGGAAGGAAACCGTGACCGAGGACAAGCTGATGGCATAAGATGTAAGTACAACTCCTCCGGTTTCATATGCAAAACTAATTATTGCGCTAGCTTTAGAGCTGGGCGATAGAACGATAACGATATGTATCGCGATATAACTTTTACTCGATAGAGAAATTAAGCTATCGCGATAGACCTCGCCGCTCTTGTCCTCAAAAAAAAAAAAAAAAAAAAAAAAAAAAGGTCAGCCAATCCAAATTAAGTAGCGCAGAGCCGAACCAATCACAGCCGCAGCGTCACGTCGCGTGACTTGTTACATACAGCACAAGTGCCAAGCCGCACGTGCGTTTGTTTGGGAAGCAGCCAGCGGGTAATGGAGGAAATGAGTGTGCCGACTAGAAAAATCAACCGAGCGTGACCGAAGAGAAAACAGATGATGGTTCCAATGCCGGAGAGATTGTCGAACGGAAGAGCCAAAGAAGTTCCGTAGTGTGAAGGTATTTCGGCTATTTCAAGTCTGACAAAAAATAGAGTAGCCGCACTGTAAATGTGCCGAAAGCAAGTCTGGAAATACAATAAACCGGTGCATGCGTCACACTGTGCGCCACGTTATTGTTTCGGTGAAATGAATTTCTACAATACTGTTACTGTTAATTCTACTCTCTGCAGTGTTTAAATGCTTACATATACACAAAGTTACTGTCCCTCCACACATACGACTCGGTTCTGCTTCTATGCCCCAGCTTTGTTTACTTTTTCCCACCGAGGCTTCTAGACTTCTGATTGGCCAACATTTCGGTACGGTTAGGAATCTAGCGCCACCTGCTGCTTTGGCATGTTCATAGCAGCGTTTTCCTTCATTTCTGCCTTTATGTGTGGACAGGATTATTTTTTAAAACGGAAACGGAAAATCTCCGTTTTCAAAAATACCCGTGTACGTGTGGACGTAGCCTCAGTCTCTGACTGGAAGCGCTAATTCGTCATTCGGCTTTTGTCAGACTAAAGTAACTGTTAAAACTGTTTGAAAAGCTCAGCTATACAACAAGGAGAGATTGAGAATTTCCTTTTAGTTCTCAGTTTATTTGATATTGACAAAAGTTAGTCAGTTTTGTCTGTTCTTCTGTAAAACAAACTAAGATTTATTTTTAGAATTAATATTTTGTTTCTAAGTGGAATTGACAATTTAGTCTGTTTTGTTTGTTCTATTTTGAAACTTAAACGCTTTAGCGGCTGCCTTTTGTATAGTTTGCAATATTTGCCTTTATTTATCTGAAAAAGTCTCATGTTCCTTAAGTACATCTACCCTGTTGAACTTATTATGGGAAATAAATATTTAAATAAAAACAAGCTGCTGATTATTTCACATTTTACTTGTGAGCAACAGCACATTTAAATCTTACAAATATAGTTATTTGGCTTATATCGTGATAGATATCGTTATCGCCTGAAATGAAAAAAACATATCGTGATATGAAAAAATCTCATATCGCCCAGCTCTAGCTAGCTTACGCGGTTCCGGTTCTACAGGGATTTAAAGGGTTAACAATAACAATGTATTGGATAATGACTTTAAAAAATAATATAAAATAGTGTGCAAATACTGATAACAGTGCAAATGTTTGCAATATAAAAAATAAATGAAAAATGTAAACATCTATGTTTAGTGAACTTTGCAGTGTTGCTCTGTGGTGCAGCTATGACACCATAGCAAAGTTTACACACTATGTCTAATTGAGCCCAGTTCTGACTCCGCGAACCCATAATGTTTCCACACCACTGAAGTTTTTTTTACCTCTCTTTTCAACCAATGGCAGTCACTCTCCTCTCGAAATAACTTCTGCTTAGCTTTCCGAGCTTCCCTCGGGTCCTCTTAATTGTTGTGACGCGTGTTCGAGATGCAGAGAAGTGCGCTCGATTTGCCACACGGAGCAGCGCGAGAGTAAAGCATGAGGGAGGGGCTAATAATCGGCTCAGTCATTTGCAATGATCGTTGAAAGCCCAGATCGTAATCGTGATTAAAATTCGATTAATTGAGCAGCCCTACATAAACACACATTTCAGTTTTTTGGTTGGTTTAATTAAAAAAAAACAATCTTAGATTATATGGATTGAAACAACAATGACAAATAAATGTAATGTAAAGCAATGATATTCAAGCACTACATTTAAACTTTTTTCTGACAGTTACCACACCATGGTGAGCACATGTTTGCTTTATTAAAAATAAGAAAAAAGTCAAGCTTGAAACACTCAAGGAAATGAGTCTCCCAGTCAGGGTGCTGTCTCACTGTGTGACAGTCTTCAGGCTGAATTGTACTGTGGTTCTACTGCTGAGAGATAGATTGAAGAGAGAAAAAGACAAAATGTTGGACAAGCCTCTAAGTGCATTAGGAGAAAACATTTTTCATAGCTGGCATTTTATTTTAAACTCACCTTGTGTTTTCAGTCTCATTTTAGTCCCTCTGCTCTTTTCATCAACTGAGCTGTAATATAATACAGACAGTAACAGTTAAAAAGACCATAAAACTTATGAAACAATATTTACGAGACTTCTCAAATCTGTTCTCTGCCTCTTCATAGCAATATATCACAAAAATAGCTGTTTCGCTGATTGTTGTACAATTACTGTTTTACCATAGTAGGTTATACCCACAGTGGATATATTTATTTAATTAGACCAAACCGCTGTGTGTTACAGTATAATGTTATATTTAGCTAGAAAACTCACACTTTGAAGTCTTTAAAAAAAAAATCATAATGTCGATTGAAACAACATCCTGGTTTCTGGTTAATATTACATGCTTGCTAGCTTAATCTGGCATCATTTAACATGTTAAAAATTGGATAATAATGATAATAACATGGTTTATTGGTCGATGTAATTTGATTTATGCATGCCAGAAACATAGTCTTGTTTTTTTAAGTATCTTACCTTTAAAAATGAATTCCAAACTTCTACGCTGCTATTTCTGATGACGCGATAGGCACATGTTGCAAATTGAATTAGTGGTAGATCTAAATTCTTTAAGCCCCTATAAAATGATCAGTGGGGCTATTCAAGTCTTACAGAAATGTTTAACATCCAGACATCCATGAAAAAAGATCCACAAGGTTTAGTGGAGTAAAGTTACAAGAACGTTAGCTTGCAAGTTTCTATTCGAAGATGATATACCTGAAATACCTGCTTTAGGTATTTCTAAAAAACAACATTGTACAGCTCTGCTATAGCGATGGACAGCAGAGTAAATAGCTGAGACATTTGTGGGGCTAGTGAAATTGCTGACATATAATTATTATTATGTGCCACCTGGTGGTGAGCTACAGAGCTATAATTAGGCTACTAGAAATTCTTCAAAGTTCATCTTGAGGGTTCCTGATAGACAAAGAAAAATATCATCAAATAATCATCAACTAAAACACAAAATGCAGGTGTCTTTTGAGTTTTTTTCCCTTCTGACTTTAAGTTTAATGACTTCTGATTTTTGTTTCTGCACTTTGAGAATAAAGACAGAATTCTGTCCTTGGTGCATGATCTGAAAATGTAACCAGCATAATACTCTTCAGTCCAGCATTTTGTGGCTTTCTAATCAGCGACAGCAAACATATGTGTATGTTTATATTTCTTATGTATAACTGTGTACATGACCTGTGTATATTATGATAATACTTTCATTTCAAATTTGTGATTACAGTTTAATAAATATAAAAAACAAAAATCAAACACGATGTTCCAGGTAAACAGACCTCTGTTGCTGCAGATTTTGCCATCTGGAGATGTGCATCTCTGCCTGCTTTCCCATGGGCTCATGTCACACTGGAACTCACATTTGTCTCCATGCCAACCAGCAGCACAGTAACAGTTTCCACAGTAACATTGGCCATGCCCTGGAAGCAGATCACAGAGGAACAGCTGATGAGATTTCCTCCAAAATGTATTTTGACAAATGGTGATTACTGTCCTGGTGATT
Organism: Mchenga conophoros; assembly: GCF_057382185.1. NCBI lineage: Eukaryota > Metazoa > Chordata > Actinopteri > Cichliformes > Cichlidae > Mchenga > Mchenga conophoros. Next base: position 16,239,589 of record NC_140541.1, read on the forward strand.
AAGTCATATTTTTGGTAATCCAAACTCTACTTTTTCCTTTAAAAAAAAAGAAGTGAGTATTAAATTAAAAAAAAAAAAGCAGCATATGTAAGTTGTAATTGTATATAGTTAATGCATGAGTTTTTTTAAGGAAACCAAATGAGCAAAGGCAATGCATTTCTATTCTTTTATCACAGTAAAACACAATATGTGTTACAGTAGTTGGGTTTTTTTGTACCAAAATCCAGCATTGGTTATACAAAGATGCATTCTATGTTTAGGGGGAGAGTAAAGGGCTGTGTCAGCAAATGCAGGGCACACCTCCGCAAATCTCTCCAGTTTCCTCATCCAGGCACTCGCTGTCATCACACTCACAGAAACGTCCTGTTACCATGCCTCTGTTGTCTTCATTGTCACACATGCAGCTACCGCAGTGGCAGGTTCCTATGGGAAACACAAACTTTAGACACAGTTTGTTGGAAAATGTCAGATTTCAATAAAGAGCAATTCAACACCTAGAATCTAGCGCTGTTAACTGGAAGCACTGTCTGTACATCAATAGTTCTAAATTGTTGTCTGACTGTGTGTGCGTGCAGTAACTCGCACCGTTCCCTTTTGTAATTATGTGCTAAAGAAGCAGAAGGCTAGACAGGCACATGCTGTGAATACATTTGCATTTCTATACAGGCCACATACGGTACAATACACACTCACACATATACATTCACTACACCAACAAACATGAACGCATCACAGACACATAAACATACAGTGGGGCAAAAAAGTATTTAGTCAGCCACCTATTGTGCAAGTTCCCCCACCTAAAATGATGACAGAGGTCAGTAATTTGCACCAGAGGTACACTTCAACTGTGAGAGACAGAATGTGGAAAAAAAATCCATGAATCCACATGGTAGGATTTGTAAAGAATTTATTCGTAAATCAGGGTGGAAAATAAGTATTTGGTCAACAACAAAAATACAACTCAATACTTTGTAACATAACCTTTGTTGGCAATAACAGAGGTCAAACGTTTACTATAGGTCTTTACCAGGTTTGCACACACAGTAGCTGGTATTTTGGCCCATTCCTCCATGCAGATCTTCTCGAGAGCAGTGATGTTTTGGGGCTGTCGCCGAGCAACACGGACTTTCAACTCCCGCCACAGATTTTCTATGGGGTTGAGGTCTGGAGACTGGCTAGGCCACTCCAGGACTTTCAAATGCTTCTTAGGGAGCCACTCCTTTGTTGCCCGGGCGGTGTGTTTTGGATCATTGTCATGTTGGAAGACCCAGCCTCGTTTCATCTTCAAAGTTCTCACTGATGGAAGGAGGTTTTGGCTCAAAATCTCACGATACATGGCCCCATTCATTCTGTCCTTAACACGGATCAGTCGTCCTGTCCCCTTGGCAGAAAAACAGCCCCATAGCATGATGTTTCCACCCCCATGCTTCACAGTAGGTATGGTGTTCTTGGGATGCAACTCAGTATTCTTCTTCCTCCAAACACGACGAGTTGAGTTTATACCAAAAAGTTCTACTTTGGTTTCATCTGACCACATGACATTCTCCCAATCCTCTGCTGTATCATCCATGTGCTCTCTGGCAAACTTCAGACGGGCCTGGACATGCACTGGCTTCAGCAGCGGAACACGTCTGGCACTGCGGGATTTGATTCCCTGCCGTTGTAGTGTGTTACTGATGGTGACCTTTGTTACTTTGGTCCCAGCTCTCTGCAGGTCATTCACCAGGTCCCCCCGTGTGGTTCTGGGATCTTTGCTCACCGTTCTCATGATCATTTTGACCCCACGGGATGAGATCTTGCGTGGAGCCCCAGATCGAGGGAGATTATCAGTGGTCTTGTATGTCTTCCATTTTCTGATGATTGCTCCCACAGTTGATTTTTTCACACCAAGCTGCTTGCCTATTGTAGATTCACTCTTCCCAGTCTGGTGCAGGTCTACAATACTTTTCCTGGTGTCCTTCGAAAGCTCTTTGGTCTTGGCCATGGCGGAGTTTGGAGTCTGACTGTTTGAGGCTGTGGACAGGTGTCTTTTATACAGATGATGAGTTCAAACAGGTGCCATTCATACAGGTAACGAGTGGGGGACAGAAAAGCTTCTTACAGAAGACGTTACAGGTCTGTGAGAGCCAGAGATTTTCCTTGTTTGAGGTGACCAAATACTTATTTTCCACCCTGATTTACGAATAAATTCTTTACAAATCCTACCATGTGGATTCATGGATTTTTTTTCCACATTCTGTCTCTCACAGTTGAAGTGTACCTCTGGTGCAAATTACTGACCTCTGTCATCATTTTAGGTGGGGGAACTTGCACAATCGGTGGCTGACTAAATACTTTTTTGCCCCACTGTATCTATAGCCTTCATTTAGCTGGAGTCATTGCACGCTAGTGAGGTCACGACCAAGTAGATGAAGGGCTGGCTGTCAGACTCACCTCACAGTGTGTGCCTTCAGCGTGTCAGTGCATAATACTATGTTAGTCACACAGACTGTGTGAATCAAATGTACTTCAGTATTTACTTAGACTATTGTTAATTCAAAATGTCTTCCAGTATTTACATATATTTGTATGCGTAGGTGGGATTTTTGTTTGAACTCATGTGTGTATGTGTGACTGTGTTTAGATATCTTTGTGGGGGCTAAAAGTTGAACGTTTTCTATGCTTGTGGGGACCAACAGCCCTTATGTGGACAAAATCCCAGTCCCCACGTGTTTGAAGGCATTTTTCAGACTCAAAATGTGGTTTTAGTGTCAGGATTACAATTAGGTTACGGTTAGGATTAGGCATTCATTTTTGATGGTTAAGGGTTAGGGTAAACGGCTAGGGAAAGCATTATGTCAATTAAATGTCCCCGCAAAGATATGAAAACACAGCGAGGGATTAATTGTAATTAATGCGTTTATTATGGTAACTCCTTGTTTATGTTTTTGCTTGTAGTAAATTGATATCACAGAAAAATTCATATAAACTGGTCGATTATTTAAAAAAGAGTTTTGAATTATTATTTTTTTAAATATTTGCTCATCACTTTGTAATAAAAAATTCGATGTGCCGAACTGATTACCCCCTCACTCTGTCTATTAATGGCTTGGTACTAGGCTATGTTTAGGCGATATTATTAAAATATTAGCAGAGCATGCCGAATTGTCTTAAAAATTGCTGTTGGTAATATGTGAGGGTGCAACGCTTTGATAAGTGTTTGCTTCAAAATTTATGTTATATGTAACTGACTCATTGTGCGTGTGTTTGTACAATAGCTGTACCTCTGTTGGAGCAGACCACCCCCTGTTGGTTTTTGCAAAGCTCTCTGCTCTTCTTGCTGGATAGGTTACACTCTTCCTGAAACTGGCAGGCATCACCGAACCAACCTTCATCACACTCGCACACTCCACAGTCACAGTAGCCTTGGTCTAAAGGGAAACACAATGCATCATATGCTGTTTACCACTGCTAACATCATGTACATGATCAGTATTTCACATCACTCTGTAAACACAAGGGCACATGTGTTATTTCTTAAAGGTACAGTGTATAAAATTTCACAGCTTAAAGTCAGTAGATTGCAGATTACAGTCAAATGAATTCTATTTTCTTACCCCTATCGATTCAGGTTTTACCCCTTGCTACAGTAGCTGCAGTAGGATAAACAACTCTGGTCGCCGTTCATCTGTAATGTGTGCAGATTGTTCACATCTATTTACGCACAAAATTTGTGAATGGAATTCGCGACAAGTACTTCTGTCCGATGACAGTGATACTGAGGTGACCTGTTTAGAATATCCTGCGCTTCTCTGTCAGAAACCGCTGCTGTTTTTGCTACCATTAGCAGCTGTTAGCTAGCATTAATGAAACTTTCTTTGAAGTGGATCTGACGTTGTGTAACTCTCATGCCACGTGATATTTTAATCAAAAATAAGTAACTGTGACAATATTAGGAATAAAGAAGCATGCTTATGTTTGTGTTTTAGAGCCCTGACTACAGCTCAGGAGATAAAGCTTCAGGGGAGGAATGTCCCCCGAAGCAGAGGAGGATTAGATGGAAATGATGGAGAGGGCAGTCGTGGAGGAGGAGAAAGACATAATAAGAAAGAGATGATGAAAGCATACAGGTACAAATGTTAAATGGTGAACTATAGTTGAAAGAGCCATTTGTAGTCTTTAGATTCAAAGTATCTTAATTAAAGGGTGTACTATGTGCGTGGCTGGTCTCTAGCTACACACATAAACGTGATTAGACAGAACTGTAGTCCATCACCAGAACATTAGTGCTCATTTGCCTGTTGTTGACTAAACTTCAACAAGACCCTCTGCTCCCAAATAACTTAAGCTGTGTAAATGTGCATAGTAAGAAGGCAGACAGGCACTGACATATTTCTATAATATTTCTAAGTTTTGTTTGTGCTATATACCAATAACCCAAGCATTGTGATATACTGGTTCCTATATCAATCACACTGCCAGAACATTACCATGTTCAGTGTTTGAAGGACCTACGCAGGCAGTCTGGCATCACTGTTTCTCATCATTCTGATGGTCACAGTGAGCAATATGAAAACAGGAGGAAACACATGATGCAAATGAGGACTGTTGACAAGTTATTATAAATGTTGCTCTCATTGCGTTTAGCAGCAAGGGGCCTTCTATGTCACACTCAATCATTCGCCTGAATCGTTCATCATGTAAATGTGGTGTCCTTTTCAAGGGCTATCCATCAGTCATTAGTAACGCACAAGTCCCCTGTCTCTCCACATTATCGATACGTCTCAGGGGACACTAGGCAACAGGTTGGAGGAAGAGAAAAATAGGTAACATGCACATCGAAGAGAACTAAACCACAGAGACAACAGAATTCCAAGGAACGTCCAGCTTTTATAAACCGCTAACAAATTTGGATTGTAATATTTATGCTGTTAAATTAAGCTCTTTGTTTGTGTACAAATATAAAGAAATATATGGTTCACGACATTATAAAGTCTTGTATAGCTGTAAGAACACTGACTTATTTTGCTTTTTGTCTGTGGAAAAAACTTTGCCTGTTTTAACTGCCAAGGTGTCAAATACCACCGTTGTTAATTTCAGTGTTTCAGATATGCACATGGTTTCCTTTAACATTGATCCTGTAACACAAGCAAAACCTTTCATTCCCTAAGTTGCAATATTTTAACCCTAAAAATGATATTTATCCAAAACTAACAGTGATTTTTTTTAACTAAATGTGTGAAATTACATAGTGATGGAAGCAGAACACAAACTGCTGTCTCCAGGCTCACAATCTAGTGAAGTATGCCATACCACCTACTTATGTACTGTAAAATAAGATTCATAAGCATCAATTACAATTTTATAATGACGACTAAATAATAATTATTGCCAACGCTGTGTTCGTTTAAGCGTTGGCAATTTTACTGTAAGAATTAAAATGATGACATTTTGTGATTTGTCCACAGTAAATCAGCTGTCTCATACGTATCGCCTAATGATTTATTAGTGAAAGTTATTCTAAAGTGTTATCTACAATAATTAGTGATTCTTGAATTGCTATTGCATTAAAAAATGCTGTCTTACAGTCTTGTTTAATGTGATTTTACTGATTTGTGTACATTTGGCGCATATTCATGAAGAACTATGCACATACTGTAATTGTAGAGACTCTTTTTTCTGGATTTATTGCATACTTTTTGCATATGGGAACTGGAGCACAATAGTTATAAGACAGAATTAGATTAAACACCTTCCAGCTTAATTCTGTAGACTATTACAAAGTCAATGCCACCCACTAGCCCCCGTTAATCTCCCCCTCGACAATCACTCTGACATATAAAACGTCCCTCTTTGTCTGGTAGGCCAAAATTTATGTGGGTGGGAAGGTGCCTGTCTGTCGACAGTTTATCTTTTCTAGTGCTTCCTGAGCAGTAATTCTCTGTGGTATGAGGGTGTCAGGGTCCCTCCTACGCTTCACAGACAGACACACATACTCAGCCAATAAGGTCCCGATCAGTGCACAGGTATATCCAATGAGGCTTGCAAAGTGTGGGTGCACCTCTTCCACCATCAATGGCAGTAATAACAGGTGATATAGTGCTGGCACAATTAATTGCTGATGAGGACAGGATGGTGAATCATGCAGCAAGCTCATTTCAGGTTTAGGATTTAACTTGTTCATGCATAATGATAGGTCTGCTTTTTTTCAAGTATTTCAAGTTAGATTAGTAGAAAACAGATCTTTTACAATTCATGCTTTTCATGCAGTTTCAATTATACACAAAACTGTAATCCTAGCCAAACATTACATGCAAGAATTGACTTTCTCTGGGTTCATTTTTTACATACATGTTTTTTTCTCCAATTAGCATTTGCTCACATCCTTTGTTTCTATTGTGTTCTTCATTACATGCTAGTGATTTCACCGAGTAATTATTCCACCTTGCTTTTCTCTCCCTGTGGCCTGTGGCACATGAAACGACAGCACGTCAACTTGTGTTTTGTGGAACAGTTCCAGGAGACACCTGTCTCAGGTAATAACTAATTATGTGTGTGTGCAGTACTTGGAGCAAGGAACTGCTTCCTGCTTTCATCCTTTTACACTACCCAACCTGATCATTCATTGAAAATATTGCCAACTTCATAATACCTTTGTTAAAGAATTTTTGAAAACCCAATGTAAGCAGGATCACAGCAACCGAGAAAAACACTTGTTCTGACAGCGTGAAGTGCTGGGAATCTTAATGGGTCCCAATCATAACTGACTTTTACTAGGAAACTTGGACAGGCTTAAGTGGCTTTTTCTTCCTGCAGCCCAGGCTGGAATCATTAGGTGACTCACAACACAGGCACAGTGCCCAGCAAAGCTCAGAATATCTTAGTGAAAGCGCATCAAAATATGTACTAGGAAAAAAAATACAGGGATGAACAATTTAATGGACTCTAAGGACTGCGATCCACTCTAGCCCGTTGTTTTGTTTTTTCTCTTTCTCTGGGAAATCAACAGTAAAAAACCTAATAACTTTATTAGGCACACCTTGCTAAGACAGCTTTGGAACCCCTTTTACCTTCACGACAATGTGCTCGAAACATTTCTGAGAGATCTGGGTATTGACGTGATAGCATCACATAGTTGTTATAGATTGTTTCCATGATACCAATTATCCCAGCTCACCAAATCCTAAAGGTGCTCCATTGGATTGAAATCTGATGACCGCAGAGGCCCTTTAAGTACAGTGGACTCATTGTAATGTTCAAGAAACCAGTCTGAGATGATGAGTAAACTCATACAGGGATCGTTATGATCAGCAACAATGTTCAAATAAGCCATGGTGTTGATTTGGAACCTGTATCAAGGAATTATCCCCCACGCCAACACACCACGAGCAGCTTGAAATGCTGATTCAAGGGAGGTTGGATTCATGTTTTCATGTTATTTATGCCAAATACTCACCCTACCATCCAAAAGTCACAGCATCAGAGACAGATTTGAAGTTTTTTTTTTTTTTTTTTAAACCTAGCTAGCATCAGATGGTATAGGCAGACAACTGACATGATTGTTCAGTTGGGCTTAAGCAACTATTACAGTTTATACTGCTCCCTGAAATGTGCCTGTATTGGAAGACACACAAGCTTATGTGATACTGACAGTGAAAGTTTATCTAAAGGTGTGTGATTTGGAGCAGTACTGTTTAAACCGATACCATATGTGGCGCTGACATTAAAACTCCTTGGGTGGGATATTCTCTGGCTCTGATAGGGGGCAAAAGGGCGCAGTGCAGAGTGAAAGAACAGAGGCTTTTAAAATCCAAGGCCTGAGAGACAGTGAAAGGAAGAAAAAAGAAAGGTGGGGAGTCAAAATGTGTTTTGACATCCACTGGGGGAAACAGGCTTTTAATCTTATGCTTACACCTCTGAATTTTAGCTCCTTTAAAATAGGGTGAGAATGACACGCATATGATAAAGTCTGCCAGAGTCACAAAGTTATAAATTGATCTGACTGCAGATGTATTTGGCTCTCTGCCTTAGTCCACATTAGTGGCCTGTAGTTGTTGCCAGAGGTATATGAGTAATGATTTTGTCTGTTGTTGTAGTAAGTCCACTTGAATCAAGAATATTTGATGATGACAAATCCAAATAAATGAGTCATTATGCTTTAATTAAGATGCAGTAGGTTCCATCCTGATGTAATAGTTTAACACTACTTAACATTTCATCTCCTTCTTCTTCTTTTAGCTGCTCCCTTTAAGGGTCACAGCAGTGGATCATTTACTTCATCTCATCCTATTCCTCTGCTGTCACTCCAATTCTCTGCATGTCCTCCTTAACTACATCCATGAACCTTCTCTGAGGTTTACCTTCTTCATGCCTGGGAGCCTCAGCTTCAAGATTCTTTATCCAACATATCCGCTATTCATCCTCTGCACATGTCCAAACCATGTTAAACATGCCTCTATAACTTTGTCTCCAAAACTCTCAATCTGCTATTTAACATTTCAATTAACAAGGAAACAATAAAGCAACATTTTTATGGTTTGTTCCCCCCACCTCCATGTTTTCCTCCTTTTTTCCTCTGGGATAACACTAACACCATTGTCCACCCTGTATATCTGATCAACCAAGTGGAATAAAATTACAAAATTGAGGGAGGATTTGCATCAATTGGTCCTGAATTCATGGCTCTAAAATGTTTACTAAAGAGCTTATGTGTTATTTACATATCCTGTCATGTGCTGTAATTTCTTCTCCAAAGGTACAAAGCACAAACTTATTCTGTTCAACAGAAAATATTGCTTCTCCTAAAAGAAAAGTCTTGTTGGAAGTCCAGGTTTTTCTTACTTTACATAGGTGATACAGATTAGCACAGCTTGCACCTGCATCTAGCAGCTAATTTGTCACACCTTTAAACAAAGAATGGGCAGCTCTCTCATCTGCCATTATTTCCTTGCCACTGCCTGTTCTGCTAAAATTTCTCAGCTATGACCAGAGCATGCCAAATGTTCTATTTACTCTATCTAAGGAACTAAACACCTATTAGATTACTTTTATTTGTAATGGCAGTCTCCCCATGGACCTCTCCACGAACTTTATTATAGCGGAGGGGTTTGCGTGGGAACTATGTTATCAGGGCTATTTCCCCATTGGGACTCCCAAGGAAAATTGATCCTGAGTCCAGACTAAGAGAGATTCAGGGGGGAAAAGTATGATGAAGGATAAATCATGGGATATGGCTACCCTGCTTAGGATAGGGTTACTGGGGCCCCACCCTGTGCATAGTAGAGCTACTTGTGGCTGGGTCTTAGCCCAAAAGAAAAACATGGGGTCAACCCTCATCTGGAGGGTGTGTAAGGGGTTTGTACTTTGTGAATGGGAAAGTGTTTGGGGCAGAAGTGCTGTCAACCCGACAAATCTGGCTTTGGTAACATAGAATGTCAATTCTCTTATGGAAAAGCAGCCTGAGCTAGTGTTTGAGGTTGAGAAGTACCAGCGTGATATAGTTGTACTTGCCTCAACAAAAAGCTTGGGTTCTGAAACCAGTCTCCTGTTGTGTGGCTGGACTCTATACAACTCCAGAGCTGCACTTGATTATACGTAGCAGACTTAATGAGGTATACTTGTATCCTCCCAGTTCTGTCCCTGTACTGCACTTTAGACTTTTCCCAAGTGGACAAAAGGTTGCTTCCTTGCACATTTGGGTTGGGAAATGGGTTCTGACTGTTGTTTGTGCTTATGTGCAAAACAACAGTTCAGTGTTCCCAGTCTTATTGAAGTCCCTGGGGAAGTGCTTGAAGGTGCCTCTGGGGATTCAATTGCCCTGGTGGGGTACTTCAGTGCTCACATGGGCAATAACGACACCTAGAGGAATGTGACTGGAAGGAATTGGTAGAGGGTTTCTGCTTTGGTGGCCTCAGGATCACTTCTCTTCGCTATGGATGTGATCCTCCTAGAAAGGATGGCTGGGCTCTCCCTTTGAGATAGGTTGAGAAACTTAGGGTATGTTCACATTGCAGGCAAAAGCGCATCAAATCCGACTTTTTTGACCCTATGCGACCCATATCCGATCATGGTATGACAGTTTGAACAGCACAAATCTGATATTTTCAAATCCGACCTAGGTCACTTTCGTATGTGGTACTGAATCCGATACATATCTGATGTTTTAGAACGCGACTGCTGTTTGAAAGGTCATGTCGCATTAAATCCGTCTTTTACGTCACTGACACAAGACAGACACCAATTATCACCGCCTGAGAAGACAAACGAGAAAGCATCCATATATACCTCTGCACGGAGGTAGCAGCCACTGCTCCAAACAAGGCCATTGTTAAAGCACGGGCTCTCTTTTTTCTCAGAGTCCTGCATTATCTAATTAATTTGTCAAAATTCTGACGGTTACGACTGTGCAGAAATTGATAGACTGCTGCAACAACACCTGCTAGCTCTGTAGCCGCCATTTTTACTTACATAAACAGAGCACGTTGAGTGTGACGTCTTCTTTTGCGCATGTGGGCTGCTTTGAGGGCCGTGAACCATTCACACTAGAGCGCGTTTGATGTCACATTTTATTTGTAGTGTGAACGACCAGACAAAAAAAAATCGGATTTGATTAAAAAATCATTAAGACCTGCAGTGTGAACGTAGCCTTAGTCATTTAGGACATGCTCAGTGTAGAACCAATATTTTCCACATCAAAAGGGACACGTGGGGTGTTTTAGGCATGTCCTATTGGAAGAACGCCCCTGTGCAGACTACAAACTATTATCAAAAGCACTATGTTTAAAAGACTTAATGTTGAAATCAGATCCAACATTCAACTTATGCCTCCCCTTCTCAGATCAGCACAGACATGGAAAGCAAGCGTGAGAGCCCGTGCCAGAAAGCTAGGGACACAAAGTTTTCAAATGAGTCATCAACAGAGGAGAAAAAGACAAAAGCATGTGAAAAAGATTATGGAAGCTTTGCCACGTTGACCTTTGTTTCTTATAACAAGAGTGTTATTACATAACCTGAGAATAAACATAAACACTCGAACCAGACAAATCAGAGTTAGCACTTTTGGAACTTATCAAAGGTCATGTTTTCATGTACTGCAGCTTATTTTAAAATGAGGACATGGAGTCAGAGCAGGAAAATTTAAGCACAGTTGAAAAACAAACAGCTGAGTGAAACAACACGTTTTTGAACAGTTGGTGAACAGATGTTATTCCAGATCATCGTCCTTGCTCTACTATAAAATAGGATGGGATGTCTGTGGGAGGAAAAACACATGACAGCATCAATGTTTTATTGGACTTCTAGCTACAAATTCAACCGTTATTCAGCAAAAGCTCCAGTGTTATCAGATTTATTTTTTTTGTCTGTTATAAAACGCCTTTTATATTTTGGTAGAATGTATGACAGTTATATATATGATAATATTTTGTATACAATAGTAATACGCAACAGGACAGCTCATTTTCTTCTCTGGTTTAAGTGACATGGCATATCATGAAATTTGGCTTATTTAAAGCATGCTGTAATAAAATAAAAATAAAAATCTTGCACACAATATAATCCTGTCATGGAAGAAGCCGGTTTCACACGTATAATTTTGAAGCAATTTTGAAACTGATAAGACATTTGTACATCTTTTTATATATACAAAGAAAGAAAAAACATAGTTGTCAGAGAAAGGCTGCAGCAAAAATCCAGAAAAGTCCATGGAGAGCTGACAAATTGACTATAACAAGAGGCAGGTAGCATGCAGGGAGACAAAAAGATGCACATTTACGCACATGAGGCTAATTGGGGAAGTGGTAACAGGTAACTAGATACAGTTGAACACAATTAAGGAATAAACAAAGAGGAGGTAAACATCAAGCAAGACATGGGAGACAATGACTAAGAAATTAAAACAGGAAGTAAAAAAGCTAAACTTAAGTTCCATCCACAATGGAAGTGATTCATAGTAATGTGGTGAGCAGACATCACAGGAAGCCAATAGCATTCGGCGACTTTAAGTGACTAATGGTGGGGTAGCCGCTGGCGAAGAGACAGTGGTACGGCTACAATAATCAAATAAAAAAGAAAACCAAAACTCGAAACCCTGGGTTTGAAAACTCAGGACCAAGACATAATTAAGACAATTAAGACAATAATTATACTTTCATACTAACAAGAAAGTATAAATAGAGAGCAATGATTTAATTGCTCTCTGTGTAAAATGATCTCTTTTACACAGTTTTACACACTTTATAACATCAGTACGCACTGGGTTAAAATAACTTTGACACCTCCGGGTATATTACGAATAGGCTACACAGACAGGCATATTATATTTAAATCTACATCTTCATGCTAAGTTGGCTTATATGTCAATCAAAAGAAACTAATACAACAAAGGTTATGAAAAGCAACCCAAAAAGGGATCTCATTTTAAAGCTGTGTTGAAAACATAATATTTTTCATGTGAGGCTCCAAAGAATGAAGATGATATTATAACTCCTAGGCATGTCATAACAAATCAGTGTACAATATTTCAACCAAGAATTTAAATATATCACTATCATGCCTAACTGTATCCCCATAACCACCATCCGGCTTGACTTGTTGCTATGACTGAGAGAAATTGAACCAGGTCCAAGCTAAAATAACATCTAGGTGCCAGCAAAGCTTATGGTTTTGGAAAAGAAAAAAAGGATAGACTTTATCCCTTTGGAGAAAAATCTATTTGGATCTTATCAATGGGTGGTTGTGTAAGGCAGATAAGGCTGCAGATGGAACTTGGGGACCAGTCTTTGACGACAGGCCCATGCTGCATGGGGCATTGTGGGTAGAGAGGTTAGGTGGGTGCTTTGGGGGCAAATCTTCTTCTCAGTGTGCTTTAAATGTGTTTTCTATGACCTGCTCCATGGGCAAATGATTTTGTGAGCGTATGGCTAGCTGTGTGTGTGTTACAATATGAGACTGAGCCTGATGATGGATGTGTGTGTGTGTGTGTGTGTGTGTGTGTGTGTGTGTGTGTGTGTGTGTGTGTGTGTGTGTGTGTGTGTGTGTGTGTGTGTGTGTGTGTGTGTCTGTCCGGGTGTGAAAATCCATCCTTCTCTTGATGCATTTAGGTTCCATTGGCAGTCTGTGTACTAGTGAGTGAAACCCCATTATCAGACTGAAGCAGGGCCTTGCTCCAGACTGCTGAACCATAATGAGCTCCTCACAGCAGCCAATTTGTCTACACAAATAAATCACTCTACCCCTCACACGCAAGCACACCCGCACACACGGATATATATCTTCTTTAGAACTAGTCTGCGTGCACACATATCTCCATTAAACCTTGACATTCATAGAACAGTGGCCAAAGAGGACAATGCACAAAAAAAGATGAGAACTGTTTTTCCCTCCATTGCCATTGAGGAGCCAGCATTTCTCATACCCTCCAAAGTACCACATATGATAAATTCATATTAAGCCTTGGTAACAGATTGCAAATTGAGTTTACATGAACATATTGTCTAAAATGTTTGCCTGTTTATTTTGTAAGTTTGTTCACAGCTAATGTAGGCCAGTACAATAGCCCTGTGATATAGTTTAACATTTTGAGAATCAAATCAGCTAGATGTTATAAACCTAACGTAATACATTTGGACAGAGCACAACAAACTTTAAGCACAACATGGGTCTACTACAAAACAACTGCTCTGAGCAGTTAGAATGAAACAAAACACTGTTCCAGCCAATGAATCCAAAACAATGCCCCAAATAGGATATAATCTATTATTACATATATTTAATTCACAGTTGTTGTTGCCTGTATTAGTGAAAGATGACCATCAACTAGTCACAAAGTTACAAAAAAATAGTAACACTGGTCACTGTTATAGTATGTTACATCAGACTGCATCGGTTTTAGTTACATTTAGCTAATAAACACGCAACTGTGTAAAATCATAGCAGTTTTATATTTTCTGATATATCTACACCTTTATGTCTTAAACTATTCACCAACCATGATTTAACTTGCTCTTGAGTACAGGTGCACTCTAAGTGTTCTTTCTGTGAACTTATAAAATTTCAAGCAGCAGGGTAAGTTCAAAGCCGTTCCTTCCAACAAAAGCTAATGCCTTGGTAACATTTGAGAACCAACCAGCTGCCTATTACCAGTGAAACCCTTTGAAGTACTGCCAAGACAATGTGGGCTGTCAATTACACAATATTGCACCCTTCTGACTCTGAAATACAGGTGAAACAAAAATACCCTAAAACATTCCAAGTCTGAATTACAAAATTCATATCAAATGAATATTAATGCCTATTAAAGCCAAAAAAATAATATGAAAGACATTTTGATGATTACGGTTTCCATTCTTCCTGCACCTGGCTGGAGCAAACACTGCACTTCAGGTGCACAGTTTATTTGCCAAACTCCTCTGATGTAAGGAGGAGTGAAGAGTTCTGTTGCATCGCTTACTGAACCATCACTAACAACCATATCTAAGAGGTAAAATATGTGCAGCATGTCCCTAGAATTCAGATCATGTGAAGAAAAAAAAACAACAGACTTTTTACTGTTATAGAAACCCATATAACTGTGTTAGGTATCAGTAAATGTAGTGTGCATTAAAATGTGACTCCAAATCTTCCCATCTAAGTGTCTAATAGTGACAAGTAACTGAGTCAAGTTTCACTATTGCTGTATCAAATAGTGCACTGAAACATGTGCCAAAAGAGATGCTGTGCCTGTGCCTGTCTCTGAGATGCCAGTAGTTTTGGCAAAATAGCAACATTTGAGACCTTAGAAATGAGGACAGGATCATACGCACCGTTGCAGGTTTTCCCATTATATGTAGCACAGACCCAGTCGTGGCACTCGCAGCGCGGACCGAAGAACTTCCCTGGTTCTATGGCCTCACAGATGCAAATGCCGCAGTTACATTTTCCCCTTCCGCTGCAGATCTTACCATCAGGCGTCCGGCAGCGGCGCAAGGATGACTCTGTGGACAGCTTGCAAACACCACCCACCTGGCTGGGAAAAAGAAAGATCAGATTTTCCACAACTTTTATTATGAGGTTAAAGTTTAAGTGTGTTCACACCTGTTTTTGTTGCAAATCCAAATCGAAAAGACATATTTCCTCAGTCATGCATCAGCATCTCTCTTTAAACATATAAAGAGACCTATTCAAGATATTTGGTATGTGCGGTAGGACTTAACACATGTAGCTTTCGATGCAATGGCTTGGAAGAAAGAAGTCTAAGAAAACAAAAGTGGGAAGAATGTAACACACAGCCCATATATTTGAGTCTTTATCAAGTAATAACAAACGCCTTGGAAACACACACATGACCACATGCACAGCTAATAAATTCAAATAAACCCAATCGTACAGACACAAATGCACTTTTCATTTAACACACTCTAGGAGCTGTTTTCTGAGTTTTACCCTAAAGCGTTTCTGAGTGAGATTTGTTTCATTTGGATGCCGTCTGGCATTCTTTTTTAAATCCCTGCCCTCTCTTGATATTGGCCAGATGTCCGCGTTTGAAAACTGAACACATTTCCAAAAATCAACAGCTCAAGTGTTCTTGACCCTCCTATTAAAATTAAATACAGAATGTGATTGTCCTGAGTGTCACAGGGAGGTTATACAAGCCCCATTTCACACAGACTTTAATCAGTAATGGCCCTTTTAAGCCTGATCACAGAGCTCAGCCACACGATGCAATGAACTGAAATGTATCTGATTACATTTATTCATTTTTTTATTTATTTTACGGCAGCATGACATTCAAATGACCTTTTTGGATTGTGTTACTCTGTCCAGTTCAGCTGATCAGTGATAGATCTGGTTAATGCCTGGCTTTTGTTCTGTAGAGTACCTCCCAAGAATACAACCAGAATTCCACAAAATAGTAAAATAACATTCCAATTCATAAAATTAATGCTTGGTGAAGAGAGTCTAACTTGCTCCACATTAGAATTTTGGACTTTCCTTGGTTTTAACTTGGGTTTTGTTTAACTGTTTTTTTCTCCTTGTTACTATGTCTCCAGGGGACAGTAGTAACTTTCTTGGCTATCCAAGAAAATAAAAACTGCAAAATGTACAGTTTTAATTAACTGACTGAAGAAAGACATTGGACTGGCCATCACTTCTTACCACTTCTTCAAAGAAATTGGGCAAATTGCTCTGAGCACCAAAACCTTGCCAAAAGTATTCACTCACCCATCCACATCATTGAATTTTGGTGTTTCAATCACTTTCATGGCCACAGGTGTATAAAATCAAGTACCTAAGTATGAGAATTGCTTCTACAAACATTTGTGAAAGAATGCGTCACTCTCAGGAGCTCAGTGAATTTCAGAGTGGTACTGTGATAGGATGCCATCTGTGCAACTAGTTGAGTTGTGAAATTTCCCCACTACTAAATATTCCACAGTTAGTGGTATTATAACAAAGTGGAAGCGACAGCTATTCACCCACAAAGCAGTAGGCCATGTAAACTCACAGTGCACTATCAGGGGATGCCAAGGTTTCCATGGCTGAGCAGCTGCATCCAAGCCTTACATCACCAAGCACAATGCAAAGTGCCCAAACTAGTGGTGGAAAGCACGCCACAACTGGACTCTACAACCGTGTTTTCTAGAGCGACGACTCACACTTCTCCATCTGGCAATCCACTGGATGATTCTGGGTTTGGCAGTTGCCAGGAGAACTGTACTTGTCTAACTGCACTAAGCCAAGGGTGAAGTTTGGTGGGGGGGGGGGGGGGGGGGATTATGGTGTTGGAGTGTTTTTCAGAAGTTGGGCTCAGCTCCTTAATTCCAGTGAAAGGAATGCTTAATGCTTCAGCATACCAAGAAATTTCAAAATTTTTTACTAGTTACTAGTCCTTAAGGACCCCAAAGTGCTTTACACATCCAGTCATCCACCCTCGTGATGGCATGCTACACTGTAGCCACAGCCACCCTGGGCGCACTGACAGAGGCGAGGACACTGGCACCACCGGGCCCTCTGACCACCACCAGTAGGCAACGGGTGAAGTTGAAGTGAAGTAGAAGTGCCCAAGGACACAACGGGGCTTGAACTGGCAACCTTCCGATTACAAGGCGACCTCCCAACTCTTGAGCCACGACCGCCATAGATAATTCATGAGATGTAGCTTCTCTCTAAGCAGCAGCAGCTGATTCATATTTTTGTTTTGTTTTTTTAAAAAGGTTGGTAGTACATTGCACTACACTGTTTAGCTTTTTAAACTTTTAAAGCTTTCAATAATAGCACAAAATATCTGAGAAGTGAGTACTCAGTCCATTTCCCATTTCTAGACTATCTTCAAAGATGTGTTTTCAGTCCCATGGCTTAGTTTTATTACATTTGAGTCATATTAGGAAACATTTTTTGCATCATTGAGTATGGGGAAAAAAAGCCTATGAGCCCCATGGGCATCATGTGACTTGTTGTTCCACAGGGGCTCCTCTTAAAGGCCTTTTAGAGAGAAAGGTGCCGATTAAAAAATAAAGCTGATATAGCGTTACCATAGTTTTATGACTACAGGTGGAGCTCTACAACCTTAATCCATGTGCTCTAAGGATATTGTGTGGGCTGAGCATAATATGGATATTGCATAGCACTCCTTGGCTGTGCTTACAGAATTGAGGTTATAACTTTGTTGCTTAGCATTTTTACACTTTTTTTTAACACTGCTAGGTCAATATGAATTACATAACTGGCAAACAAATAAAACACAAATTATTCAAATGTACATTGGAAAAACTGAAGAAAATATTGTAACTACCTAGATTCCCAGTAGCTGTTACTTTCTGTAATGCATGTGTGGGTTAGCTGCAGCTGTTCAATAAATATCCCCTGTACACTACATATGCAATGTAATCACTACAGAGGCACGGTGCACCTGCTAAAGAGTAAACACCCACAACTTTATGTCATCGTTAAATATTTACAGTTCTGCTAACCAGGGCTCGACTTTAGAGTAGCAAAGTAAACAGAAATAAGTCTTATATTCGTTACTGTATCCAGTTTCAGTGACTGACTTGATGTACTTTTGTTTCCATTTACAGTTTGTATTTGAGGTTTAAACTTGAATGTTCGTTCTTTCGGCAAAAACAAGTAAAAGCTCTGATACAAAATAATATTCATTGCAATTACCCTTTTCTGTTTCTGGCTTTTCCTCATTATTTTGATTTTGCAAGTAAACAAGTAAAAGCTCTGATACAAAATAATATTCATTGCAATTACCCTTTTCTGTTTCTGGCTTTTCCTCATTATTTTGATTTTGCTTGTTGCTATAAACTGATCCCACAGCAAATCCTTTTAAACTGGAGATTTTTTTTCCCTCACAATAAGCTCAACTGCAAAAGAATGTAAAGCTGAACTGTGCAAAAGAAAGTAAAACAAAACAGAAAAAAAGTTTGCATCCAATGTTAGACGACAGAATCCGAGACACACGCAGCATTATGATGGCAAGTAAAGTGGCATAAAGAAAACTGCACAGGAAAGAATAAAACTATAAGAGTAAACTATAGGAATAGACTTTCCTAAACTTTCCCACATTGCACTCTATAAGTGTCGCCTTTGTCAGCAAGTCTGCACCTCCCTTTTCCTTCTTGCTCTCCAAACTATCCTAAAATAAACAAGAAAAACAACAAAAAAAACCCCAAAGCTGTGTGGAAACTCACCTCACCGACTGCAACAAAGAGTCCTCAATGAAAGAGAGAAGGATCAGAAAGAACGGCAGTAACATGGACTGTACCAAAACCTCAGTGTGCATGTTTAAATCCCACAGAAAGCTGAAGTAAAGTGGCTTGAAGGAATGCCCCAATCCTTCACTCCTGAAACAGACAGGAAGAGAAGGGAGAGGGAGAGGGAAAAGAAAAGAAAAGAAAAGGAGTAAAGGAGAGAAAACGCAGCAGGCTGGCCTGAACTGGCTCGGTTCCTTCAGAGGCCAACAGTCCTCCACATACAAGTGCCTTTGATTAGTCTTGACTCTCAGACACAGTCCTGGGCAGGAGCTAAAGTAGGGAAACCTGCCAAGATGAAAACCCAAGTCACCAGTTTGAGAAGTAATTAGAAGCAGACGGCTTCTCTAACTTTTTTTTTTGGTTTCAATCTTTCCCCTTTCCTTTTCCAGATGATCTCTCTACGTTGCAGTGTTTTTATTTCTAAGTTTTCTTCTGGTGTTTTAATAATAAATAAGATCCAGAGTCAAAGAGGCAAGCCCCCGCCCCAACATTTAGAGTGTATCCATTTGTCATAAAAGAAGCCGAGGAATTGTTCAGAGAAACTGCTTGAAGATGAATGTCTTGCTCTTATTCCCACATTATGAATTCAAATCAGTAGTTCACAAAACCAATAAGTCTTTTGTGGCAAACACAAAAACACATATATATGAACACACACAAAATGCTGTGATCTTTGTCAGTAGCTGCACAGCTTGTCCTCTAGCATCATGGTCCTTTAGGTTGAAGGAAGTGGAGGAGAAAAGGAGCAGCGGGTTGAATATTGACTAACTAAGTGTGAGCCACATTTCTGATGTTTGCACAAATACAAGAAATAAGAGTAAATCATGGCTATAGTGAGTTGACTTAGCAGGGATAATATTAAATAATGATGATAAGAATAATTATTTGAAAGCAAAGCAAACCTCTGCTCTGGCAAACAGGTATATTTCAGTATATGGTGAATTGTTAGCATGGTTCCAATTTTTTTATTGCGTGGTAGCTTTATCTATAATAATGTTATTTACCTCCAAAATAACAGGGAATTAAGGCTTTAAATAAATGGTATAGTGCACGATATTCAATGTTTTGTACAAAATAACAGTAGAATAGAAACAGAAAGTAGCATAACAGAGAAGTACTTAGGGTACTGCATAACAGTTTTGAGCCACCTCCCATGAGGAACACTGGATATAGGTGCAGTGATTTATTGAAACATATGTAAACACAAATGGAAATACAGTACATAAAGCACAAACAGAATTTATACAGTTCTAACGAGCTGCAAAGTCAATATTTGGTATGACTATTTTTATTCTTCAACATAGCCTGAACTTTCTTAGACAAGTTTTCTTGTAATAGTCTTCAGGAATAGTTCTCCAGGCTTCTTGAAGCTCTCCTGTGGATGTTGGCTGCCTTTTCCTTTTGTTCTGTTTTCTGTCAAGATGATCCCACACTGCTTCAATAATGTTGAGTTTCAGACTCTGGGGAGGCTAATCCATACTCATAGTGTTCCATAGTGTGTTTTTTCTATCCAGGTATGCTTTTGCTACATTGGCATGGAGTTTGTGATCATTGCCATACTGAAAAATAAAGCCCTTGTCAATCAGACTCTTTCCAGATGATACTGTATGGTGGATAAAAATCTGACCACAGTTTTCTGCATTCATAATTCAGTTCAATGTTGACACCACTGACTCACAGCAAATGCACTCACAAACCATAATAAAACCACTGTGTTTTACAGATTTACACTGTTGAACCTCCGTCATACATATTGACAACAATTTTGATCCAAACTTTTTAATTTGAATTCATCCCTCCATAAGACCTGTTGCTAATTATTTTCAGTCCTTCCACAGAGACCATTTCATCAATAAAGAGTAGATGGGTCAACTCAAGAGTCAGATGGATTTCTCATGTCTTGTGTCTTTGCTGGATTTTTTCCCCATTTCTTAAGGATATCACTTAAGATACTGTTGAACTACTGCACATAGTTTTTAGGACTGACATGTTGGGCTAACAGCTCTTTGGAATTCGTCTTGTTTGTGCAAAAATGCTATATTATGCCTGTTGAACTGTTATCGTTGACATTTTTAGCAGATTTGACTAAATAAATTGGAATGACTTATGTGTTTTATGACAGGTTGCTAATAAAAAGTGCCTAAAAATACAAATAACCCATAAAATGGGTTATTTGTCTGTTATGCTGTTAAATTATGCGTAGACACAACACTGGTTTATCCTTTGAATGAGTCATAGGTCAGTTTTAAGTGGCTCAACAAGACACCTGAATCTCTGCATGTAATCCAGATGCCCCACTAAATATGGCTCATACAATGCCAAAACAAAATGTAGCGCATGATACATATATTGGTTGCTCAGATGGGGTTCAGGTCAATATCACACTATCATGGCTCATTAAAATACTGAAATAGAATGAAGTGATTAGCAGGCTAAATTTCCCTACTAGAGCAATTCAGAAGATTATATTTAACAACAATGCACATCAATGGCAAATAATCAACCGGTTCTACAAGATACTGCAGCACCCCTGGGTGATTTCAAGCAACTAAATGGCAAAAAGATATTTTGGTTAAAACCAATTTGCACCTCAGTTACTGAATTTACTACGACTGAAACTACACCCACGTTTGGACAATACCCACCCATGCAATATCAAATCAGGTGAAGGCAGGTCACTTGATATATTACAGATATTTAGTAAGAAATCCAAGTTTTCCACTTTTGTCTTTTACTTTCTATAACATGAAGAGCACAGTTGTGATTTAATACATATCCAATGGTTGTATTCTTTCAGGAGGAAGAACATTACATATATAGTATATACATTGGGTGAATGTGCAGTAGTAGCAGCAAGCAGGTGAATTCTGTACATTAATAAGAATAGACATCTGACTATTTTACAGAATAGACAATATAATCATATTTAAAATTAAAGGAATTTGAAATGTACATTGTGATAGTTATCCATTGTTAAATGTAAAATGCACATTAAATTTAATTAATTGTTAGGACAGACCTATCTTCAGACAACTGTCGCTGCATTTTTTACCGTCTTTGAGCAAATCTCTCATAGACAAGCTTTGCCAACTATTCACAACAACAACAACAACAACAACAATAATAATAATAGTAATAATAATAATATAGTCTGTTCAAATTAACTGCGTATCAAGCGATTACCATTAATGCAAATAAATATACTTGTATGAAGTGATAGAGCAGCATGGCGATCTTAAACTGTTACCACGGAAACGGCTGCGCGCCTCCGCAGCACGCACTAGTGCTGTTGATGTGATTGCTACCTGCGCGCTCCCGCGTTCTCCATACGATCCCAACACAGCCGGAAAACAGCTGATGTCATGGACAACGCTGGACGCGGCAGATAAAAGAAACCCTCCTCTCGTAAGTGATTCAACGTGTTTCTTTTCTCTGCTTCTCCACCCGTCGCCAGTCACTTTCAGCAGTTGCGTTTTTAGGATGCGTCTGAGGCTAGGTGCAGCCGCGCGCTAGCTTACTGGTCCTCCAGGAAGTGAGGAAAATCTCATCCTCCGGAGTAGGCCCTCGTCAAACATTGCAGTGTATTTGCTACACTGTCACGTGGTCAGGTTGTTACGTATTATATAGCTTCATGTAGGCCCTATGCTTGAACATATTCATGTATATTGTTGTATTTAGCTTGTTTTTGCACCTATAGCAGCTGCTCATATTCGTTTCCATAGTAACCTTTGCTCTTCCGACGTCATTCATTCAGCTTTCAGTCATAGTATGGATATCCAGCGGTTTGACAACCATTTTACACGACGTGGGATCGGTCATATGCTGCAGACTGTCAGTGGCTTTCCTGAAATGGTTTTAGGATTTCACAGTTGCTCGTGAGCCCCTCGTGGTTCCCAATCAGGAAACCTGATCCAGGTGTTCGTTCTCTTACATCGATTAATTAGAACATTTTCAAGGTTATATAAGCACCTCATCACAGTTTGTGCAGTTATGTTTTCAAGAAGAAACCTTAAAACGAAGGAGAAATGCTACAAACATTATATGAACATTGGCATCCTGGGGATCCACTCGTTTAAACAACTGGGCCAATATAAATTTGTTCATTTTCATTTTGCTGTAATCCCTGTAATCCCTGTAAATGTTCAGTTTTCACGGCACTATCTTGCAACATCTATCCATTGATTTGATCTGGCAAAGCAGATAAACACCAGCTACTGAAATTGGAAAATGTCAGTTTATTTGCAAAAAAGCCCAACGTCACACAACTTTTGGCTGCTACTGATGCTAATCTGTGCAGCCCTTTGGAATGCATTTGAATACAATCAGTCATTAGGTGACATACTAAGTGCTATGTGATTTTTTTTTTTTTTAATGTTGACATCAAAAATCACAATATTTAACGTCTGTATCAGCATACACTATTTCTGAAAAAGATGAATGCGAGTTTGAAATGTGAAGTGGGTCACTCATAGTAGTAGTTACACATTTATCATCCTGCAGAGCCAGCTGTTTCATATGTGTCAAGCACTGGAGTGTCTTTTAGGTCTTTGTTTTTACTGTAATGGCTTACCACTTTACTTTTCATTGTCACCACTTTGAGCTTTTGTCAGTCTCATTTTAAATATACCCACACTACTGGCCTACCACTGAATAGTTGTGAAGGTTTGACCTAAATTGTCAGCATTCCTTTGAATTTGCTTTTCTGATCACTTTGGCTTTGTATGCAAGACAAAGTAGTGAGAATCTTAGCTTGGAACTGTTTGGGGAATTCATTTGAAGGTATAGCATTAATTTAACTTAATCAAGGCTGTAATCGCTGCCCTTGTGGGAGCTTTGTGAAATAGAAAAAAAATACAAACTGATGCAGTGAGTAAATGAAAGGTTTAAATACTGTTAAACTCCTTCATAAAATGTATTTTTAAAGTCTGCCTTTTAGCTCATTTTATGCATTTGGTATACAGTTAGGTCTGTATATTTTTTGTATAGTAACACATTTTTTTTTTTAAATTTTGCCTCTTTACACCAAGTGGATTTAAAATCAATAATCAAGATTTGATTGAGGTGACTTTCAGCTTTAATTCAAGAGGTACTTCACAAAAGTACAGCATTAGGGAACTACAGCCAGTTTTAAACAAACGCCCCTATTTGAGAGGCCCAAAATTAATTGGACAAACTAACATCATTTTAAATATCAGGGCTATTTTTAATACTTGGATGAAAATCCTGTTCAATTAATGAATGTCTGAAATCTAGAATCCATGGACAACACCAACTGCTGCATTCCCTCTGTTAAGATGCTCTACTAAGGCTGCTGCAGCTGCTTTCATTTGCTGCTTGTTTGTAGGTCTCTCTACGTTTAGTTTTGTCAATCAGTAAGTGAAAAATATGCTCTGTAGGACTGAACACAGGTAACTGACTTGGTAATTAATGAATATCCCAGTTCTTTCCCTTGTGACACTCATAGTTTGCTTTCTGCAGTATGCTTTTATCCATTTGCAATGGGAAGCTTAAATGGATAAGTTGAGCTTTTTAACTAGAGGTGGTTAAAAAGCTCAACCCTGTGAATCTGAGCTCAGAGTAAAGCCCTGTACACTTCACAATTCACCCTACTACTGCTGTCAGCAGTCACAATATCAATAAACACTAGTGGCCCAGTCCCACTTTATTTTTACTTCAATGAAGGTGTCTCTTGATTGTAGTCTATGTTGTCTTGTCATCAATAATACCGGTATAATTTTTTACAGAACATAAAAATGCTATATAGTGATATCACTGCATTTACATTCCCTAGTGTGCACAACAACGAGACAGAGCCAGGCATGTCTGAGAGCAAGAGCCAAGTGTCAACCTCTGGTAATGATTTAGTATGTAAATATGGAGCTACTTCAGCAACCTCCAAAAAAAACCACATTGCTTTGCAAAATATGCAAGAAAATTGTTCCAGACAAGGCTTAAGGCGAAAACGCACGATTGATTACAACTAGGCAACAAAGAAGAAGGTACTAATAGCTGGTGATGTGCGACCCAATATAAACAAGAAACTCTACGTGTCATTGCTGCAAAAATTAGCTAGCTGCGCTTCATATGACAGGAAGAGCAAACGGGATGGAACTCAGAAACCGTGGAAAAGCATGGCTTTTCAAGATCCATGGCAAACTACAACAACCCAGGCAGAAAATATTTTTTAGTTTTGTGTGACAATATTGTGCAGCTACTGAAGAGTTAGGTGGCTTACTTTAGTTATTGTTAAACTAAAGTCATAAGCAGTGATTTTTTTTACTTACAATTTCTGGGAAAAACACTGCCTAATATACTTCTGTGCTTACATTTGACTTATGGTGTGTCACTATTGCACTATCATGCTTCTGCTGCTCACACCTTGTTCCATAAAATTGACACTTCATATTAGGAAGGGTGGAAAAAAATAACAGTGGCTCATTTGAAAACAAGGATGGGAAATGGCCTTCATTTACTTACACTTATAAATTCAGCTTCCTCCAAGCTGCAAGTGCCAATAAAACACTGTTCTGCATTTTTTTTCCCTGTATCATCAGAAATATTGTGATTGCAAATTTTCTTGAACTATCGTAATACAGTTATAAGGCTATTTGGCCCTAGTGCAGACTTTGATAATGACCTCCTCAAGAGTGTCCGTGACTTTGCTTCATGTTGTGAAGGGCTTGTTCTTAACCATGGAAATCCTACCACTTTTTTGATTTGACCATTTGTTATGTGTTTACCGCATAGCTCTCCGATAGGTTCGTTTGGCTTTTTCAGTTTAATGACTGCCTCTTTAACTTATATCAACAAGTCTTTGGACCTCATGTTGTAGTAGTATTTTTTCAGAGAATAACAAGGGGATGGGCCTCAACTGGTCGTGAAACTGTTTGTCAGTCAATTGTCCAGTTACTTTAGAGCTTCTGACAATGTGGGGTTATTGTATGTATAAAAAGGTCTGTAATTCCTGAACAGTTAAGGCATTTATTTTGCTAAACATCTTGAATTAAAGCTGAAAGTCTGTACTTCAATCATGTCTGGATTAGAGCAGGGCGATATGACCAAAAATATTTATCACGATATACATTTGAAAATTTGCGATAATGATATAACTGACGATATAATTGACACTAGACAAAATACTTTACAACTCCACAACTTTATTCGTGCCAAAAAAAAAAAAAAAAATCAACGTATTTTCACTTAAACAAGCAGCTGTTTTTTATATGCATTAAATTTATATAAAGATTTAACAGTGCAAATGCAAATTCCTTGCTGACAGTTTAACCAAAAGGCATTCCCAGTGGAAATTGGCTGACATATCCTCAGCGTAACCATGTATAATATCCACAAAACTTAAAAAGAGGTTATACACACACAATACGGTAATATTATGTGGAAGCACAGTACGTATCACTCCACGAGGCTCCTGCCTACGATAGCCGTAATGCCCATCAAGCGGAGCAGGTTCGTAGCTTAGCAAAGTCGTACTAAAACATTTTCCAGCGCCGTGTACCACATAAAATCATTTCGAGGTCAGTAAACACAACCAGAATTCATACATAAGGCACACGGGATTATAAGGGGCACTGTCGATTTTCAGAAAAATCAAAGACACTATATGAAAAGTGCCACTAACTTAAAAAAACCTTTTTCATAAGCAACCATACAGGGGATTTGTGCTAGAGCAGCTATGAATACCTGAGTATCATTGTAGGTTATGGTTAAGAGATAAAGAATTGAACAAATGACATGCATGCCCACATCTACAAAAGTATTTCTTGTGTCTTGAAAGAAGATGCTGCTCTCAAAATGCACTCAAAAATAGAAGTTCAACAAAGAAAGTTTGCATACTCAAACAAATACTCACAGTTACAATTAATGTGCCCAGAGATCACATTTTTTCCTGTGAGGAACATGTCCTTTCTCTAAATGGGAAAGTAATTGCAGTCTATGCCACCTATACTCCCACATAATAGCACTTAGACCCTGTAATTTTGTTTTCACTCTTCCTCACGTCTCCATCTGCATATGTTAAGTGTAGCAATTACACTGGGAAATTGCTTCTAACTACATGGGGTTTGTAGCATGGATGGACAGTTTCTTTTCTTGGTGGGGGCATAAATAGGAAACAAGGATGTGATACCGTTACATTGTTCTGCCTTCGTTCCAATCCTAACTTAGAGTTCTGTTTCAAAGAGGAGATTTTTTACAATTTTTATTTAATCATCAAAGT
Organism: Mchenga conophoros; assembly: GCF_057382185.1. Lineage (NCBI taxonomy): Eukaryota > Metazoa > Chordata > Actinopteri > Cichliformes > Cichlidae > Mchenga > Mchenga conophoros. Next base: position 16,266,538 of record NC_140541.1, read on the forward strand.
ATGTTTACATATTTTTTGCATCATATGTCAGCCAGCAAAGGTCAAGTCAAAATGTAATGTAATCAAGTCATTGGGGCAGCAGCTGTTGTTGCATTTGCATATGCTGTTAGCTGTTTTACATGCACACATATGTGTGTGCGCGCACACACACACACACAAGTGCAAGACATGCTTTTTCTTTTCATCTCTGTTCAGTCAGCTTAACTGACTTACTCTAAAATTGACATTGTGTTTTTAAAATATGTGCCGAATATGACATAAAAATGTTTTCTTATCCCTTTTTACTGCTCTTATGATTGCTACCGTTCACTGATTGCTGCCGCAGGACCTCAAGGCCTTTAGGACAATCTCCTTTTTGCATCTCTAGTCTGTCTCTCTGGTTGGTTTCTCCACCCCTCTGTGACCTGGGGATGAACGCACCAATGAGGAGCCTCACAGTGAGTCCCCGTGGTCCTCTTCCACCCCATCTTCTTTTTCCACAACACCTCACTCACTCACTCACAGAGTGTGTCGCATATATGCCTTGATGTCAGACGTGGTGGGCATTCCTGTCTTTATGAGCGTACTGTAGATGTGGGTAGTGTACTGTATACCATATAAGCCATAATGTTGACTAACTGTTGTGTGTTATTTACAGGGTATGCCTGATCGCATGTTATGTGCAGTGCTGGAGCAATTTCAGCTTTACTTTTCCCTTTGGTATGTGCGCTTTGTCTCCATTCAGAGTGTCATTTTTTCTTGTGTTCTTAGGTTAAAATGGCCTGTAAAGTTTTCTTTTTTCTGCATACATACATTCGCACAAAGATACAAACAAATGCTGACATGCACAGGTAACACTTGGTCACACCCCCGGACAATGTACAGCATATTTTACTGGCACTTTGGTGTTCGATACAGGGAAGATCATGCGTGATCTTTTCAAATGGTAAGTTACTGGAGCTGTTCCAACGTAATACACTTGTTCTGTGTTCCATGTGTGCTGCGTTGTGTATCACGGTGGCCATTCAACAATGCAACGCATTCAGTTTTAATCACCAAAAATCTGCTCTGGCAATTCAAGTCAGGGAAGTTTACTCTTCGGACTAGACATTGCAGGAAATTTTGATGCTACATGTAAAAACACCCAGAAGCCACTCCTGATACACGTCTCATTTACTACTATTTAATACACTAGATTTCTGCATTGGTTAACTATGTACATTTTTAAGAGGTATAGTGATTGTTGGCAGGCCAAGTGCCTTGCACCTGCACTTTTTTAAGTATGTCTTAAATAAATTTTTATATTATAATGATATGATTAAAGTTTTGAAAAAGTTGTAGTGCCACTGCCCAGACTTGGATGCAGCCAGAGTATTCCCCTGTTCCTTGTTTATCTTTGGTCATTGTGTGGTCTGCCTCCCTCCCTGTGTCAGATCCACTCTTTGTATAGCACAGCAAGCCCCAGCATGCTGAAGAGGAAACAGAGCTCACGGGTCGAGGCCCAGCCCATGACTGACTTTGGGCCAGATGAGACCCTCGCGGACAGTGCTGACATTTTCTGGATAAATAAACCAGTGAGTGTACGCGTGTGTCTGGCTAAGGACAACATTAAGAATACAGAAAGATATTAAGGCTCATTTTTGGAATTATTTCCTTTGTTGTTTCCTTCCATCAGTGGGTGCACTCTCTGCTGCGAGCCTGTGCCATCATCAGTGTCATCTCTGTGTGCATGAACACCCCAAAGACGTTCGAGCATTACCCTCCGCTGCAATATGTGACATTCACGCTGGACACACTGCTCATGTTTCTCTACACTGCTGAGATGATCGCCAAGATGCACATCAGAGGAATCATTAAGGTAGCTGCTGCATCATGGCCACAAGAGAGTGTCAGTGAAATTCTGTGAGCAGTAGCAGTAAATGACTAGCAACCCCAGAAAAATGGCAGGTGTTGTTTGTTTGTTTTTTTTAATCTCAGACCGTTACTGCCAAATAAATTATGACTAATAATATTTCTTTATTTTTTTTAAAAACTATTCACAACTTTGATGCAAGTGATTGGAGTGACAACAAATGAGACTTTATTTGTACATTTTTCAAATCTGTCAATCTGTTTCTCTGTGATCGTGATATTTTTGAAGGTTTGCAGTGAACTGTGGTTGAAAGTTATGTGGTATAATAACATGTGATTAGCCCCTCTTTCTGTCCCATGTACATTATGGTTATACAGTCACACTATAGCTAAAATATGAAGATGACCTCCTTGTGACTAGTGGTTGCTCAGTGACTGCACTGAATTCTTTTGGGTAACAGATTGTGAGTAGCTGCAGTGAGCAACTGGTCTCGCAGAGGCTGAGCATGCAACACCTTCAACCCCCCTGGGTGACCACTTTCGGTTGCGAGGTGGGAGGCCTCTTATGTGGGAGGCTACCTGTCTTCAAATAGTCGCTGACCTAAATCATTCTCAGTCAGATTGGTGAAGGTTTGTAAACAATTGCTGTCTAATTTCGAAATTAGACATATTGCCAGCACATTGCAATCATTCTGAGTCAGCATGTCTCTTTGCAGTATGGGGCTCAACTCATCTGGTTGCCCACTGGCTGTTTTCTGGTTATATTTCTGTAAAAAAAATAAATAAAGTTTTTGCAGTTAAATTGCCATCCTGCAGCAACTAAGTCACTATTTGTGGAGGAATGTTTGAATTTCTGTTTCAAATCTAAGAGGTCCTTATGGACTCTAAATGTAAGTATATGTGAATTTCTGTGTAGATGGCAACAGATTTGCAATAGACAGCAACAGATTTGGAGTATTTGTTGATTTGCATGCTTGAGCCCATTCAGTCACAACTGATAGCAGACTGACTCCTTACTGGTATTTTATCACCGTCTCGATGCACGAAAGTCACTCACTGACTGTGAGCGGTTGCAGATCTGGTTCCCATCTTCATTTCAAAGGCAGTGAGATGAAGCTCATTGTATGCTCTTTCAATAGTTTTGGTTGTGCTCCAGCACCATCAAACTTTATATTTCTGAAGACAATAGAGGCAGACTCTGTTGCTAGTCCAGTTACAGGGGTACCAAAGAAGTTGTTTTCCACAGAAGACCAGATTCAGCAGCTTTAGCAGAAATGTTCCCTTATGCAAGCAATAAAAAATATATTACAACAGAAAGTTGACGACAAAAAGGTCAGTCAGCCACTGAACCGAAAGAAATCTGACTGACCTGACTAATCATATATTGTTACCAGAATTACATAAAATACTAACAGTCTTACATTTGGGATTCTTCTGCAAAATCAGATACTTCTTTATCTTTATTTAAATGTTTTAGCTCTGGACGTAAATGTGCACTTCAAGCAGAACAGAAACATTTCTGCTTCTTACTTGTAGTGTTTCTTTTAGTTATTATTGATAGCCGAATTCCATTCTTTGTCTTGAAATCAGGATGGTGTTTTCCAATTTTCCTATCTGATCTGAAATAAACTTTTATAAATGATGCAGATATGACATCTTAGGCTTAAGTAATTTCAGTTTTAAAGTATGGTACTGTGGATATGTAGTTTTAAGCTAGCTGTGGAAAATTACTGCCCAAAGTACATGATCTTCTTAGTGTGGTAAAGTAATTGCATGCTTTTGTTCTTGTCAGCAGTGTGTTTAATCAAAGATGGTCCTTATCTGTAAAGTGTTTCCGAACACACCCTAGTATTTGCAGTCTTTCTTCCTGTGCAAGACCCCTAAGAGCTCCTAACAGACTCTCCCTCTCTGTCTGGAAGCGGTAATTAAGTATACCCATTTAGCTGGCCCCCCTTGGCATTTCAGTTTGTTCACACCTCAGGGGCTTAATGATTGAAAATCGGTTTGAAATTTGTGGTTAGTTTGTCAAAATGGGGACAATATTTTCACGTTCTGTATTTCTTGAATATTGCCATTACTTTGAACTCACACAAACATTTTCTATCACAATAAAAGCTTTCTGCAGCAGACTTTCCCAAGGTGAGGGGAATGCTTGAATTTTTCCATAAAGATTATCCATGAAACAACCTAGAATGTAATTGTAATGTAATATATTCAAAGAAAATATGGCCTTGAAGAATGATGCTGGTTATATTTGTCTCATTTATTAACTTATGTTAGTATTTCCTGCTTTTTAAGGCTTTGGTCTTTTAACGGTTGCTCCTTTGTTTCTGTCTCCGTACAGGGGGATAACTCCTATGTGAAGGACCGCTGGTGTATGTTTGATGGATTCATGGTATTTTTCATCTGGGTGTCCCTGGTTCTGCAGGTGTCTTGCAACTTTTTGTTTTTGAATATATTGCACTTTTCTGCAGGTGCTTGTGCAGCTTGTCATAATGCCATGCATTAGTATGTATTAAAATTATTAATAATCAATTTATTGTTGTTTTAGGTCTTTGAAATAGCAGAGCTTGTAGATCAGATGTCTCCATGGGGAATGCTGAGAATCCCCCGCGCGCTTATCATGATAAGGGCCTTCAGGATCTACTTTCGCTTTGAGCTTCCTCGCTCCCGCATCACTAACATTCTGAAGTAAAATACTGTCGTAAGCGTTTCCATTACATATGGTCTTTGTACATGTGAAATATATCTCATAGATATCTCTTTCTGTACTATTTTGCATTGCAGGCGATCCGGGGAACAGATTTGGAGTGTGTCAATATTCCTACTGTTTTTTCTCCTGCTCTACGGAATTCTGGGGGTTCAAATGTTTGGAACGTTCAACTATCACTGCGTTACTAATGATACAATCGGGTAAGAACGAATGATTAAATAAATGTAACATTGGATGCTTTTTTTGGATTATCAAGTCCGATATAAACTTTTTTACTTTTTTTGGACTAAACTATCGTCTCTCCAGAAATTAGAAGATACCTACGCTAAGTGTCTTTGTTAAAGATCATATAAACACTGAGTGCAAAGTGTCAAAGGAGAAAACTTTTAATTAGAATAATGCTTTTGGAGACAAAAGTTTTGGTAGTGACTGGAATGGTTAAACCCCCAGGTTGCAGCCAGAGTTAATGGTAATTATAATAATAAAATTTTCCTGCATTGTCCAGCCTTTGCATTATGCTTCTCCATTTCCTCCCTGATGTGTTCCTAAGCACCCCAGGGACACAGAATATATTAGCCATTAGTAAGAGGAAATATAGTACCAGGGCATTGTGATATTCATGTATAGCTTTGTCATTCATCTGTATTATATAAGTCCAAAAGTGGTGTGGCAGTTGGGCATTTAATTTGTTTACTACTGAGCTCCTTTTTCTCCAAATCCAATACATATATATATATATATTGGGGTATCTAATGGGGAATTTTAGAAAAATGTCACACGTGGGCAGAAGTGTCTAATCTCTGTTTGCCATATGCCCTTGGCACAAAGTCGAGCTCTCTAGCTTTTCACACACATGGGATTTGATGAAAACTGTGGGAACAATGGCAGGGGGCATTCTCTGATATGGACATTAAAGGGTTTTGACTATATGAATAGAATAAAGTCCCCTTTTATGGATGTTAGGTTTCCTACAAATGACCTCAGCACTGTTGAACTTCCTGACATGAATCATGATGTTGAATGAGATATAACACTTGAATATGTGTTACTTTTTTGTTTCTGTAGAGGTTTTATAACTGTTTTATATACAACTGTACAACTGTTTCCAGGTTTGATGAGTAGTCTAAAGTACAAAAAAAAGGTTCTAACAAATTATGCATTTTATTTTGAAATAACATAACATTTATTCATCACTACACATTGTGATAAATCTAAGTTTATTAGATACTTTGAATTGTTTGATGAAACTAGCATTTTAGGACCTTAAGCATGCTTTAATAAGGGGTATCATTATGTTTTTGTGTTATCAATTTACAGATGCCGAAAACCAGTCATAAATAATTTCTTATAACACTCACAAAATGTAATATTTTTGCTTTTCACTGGACATTTTCTCTCTTCTTTCAGGCTTCATTTATCGCTCCTCTGTCATCAAGAAAGGGAATATCATAGATAAGACACATTGATATTATTCAGCTCGGTATAATGAGCTTTATTGGGATTCACCACTATGCCTCTGATCGCCCTTTGTGATAGTGCAATAAATTATTCCCTCTGATTCTCTACCTCTAATAAACAATTTGGATGAATGTCTGTGCAGACAATTTGAAAGCATTAATTTTCATTAGCCCAATCAAGCTGTTCCTGGTAACACCTGTGGCAATAAGACAAAGAGAGGAATTGTATTCACACATTAACCTTTGTTTTTCTTTTTTATTAGGCATTTTTCTTTTTTGCAAGCACTGCCATTTTTGATATGAGCTAGTAATTTTTTTTTTGTATTTGTTTTATTGGTAAGCAACGTGTCATTGAACAACTTGACCATCCCAGACACCCATTGCTCCCCTGATGGAGAAGGCTACCAGTGTCCTTATGGCTTCAAATGTATGGACCTGAAAGAACTGGGTCTGAGCCGACAGGAGCTCGGTTATAGTGGATTCAATGAACTAGGTATGCGCTACACAATGATTCCTTCAAACGTACACAGATAAAGAAATATTTATTATCGTGTATTTTTATTTGTTTAAACAATATATACAATTTTACAACTTAAATTTCTTACGGAGGCCAAAAAATACACACTATAATGAAAATTATAATTCTATACTGAGTAACTTCAGCACATGTTACTAAACATTTAACTAGAAAATTTCACCTTCAAGGCTTCCATATATTTGATCAAGACCTGTGGAAAAGATGACCTTGTTTTGTCTATTCTACATAGCTCAAAAAATATTTAAAAAATACACTTTGAAAACACATCAGCCCTCCAGGTAAAAACAAAAATCATGCTAGTTATCAGATCGGGCCTGGGTAATCTGCTAGGGACGAAAGGATGAGACATAGTTTGGTGGAAATGAAAGTTATAAACCTACAGATCGGCTGAATCCAAAAATAAAATGAAAAAAATGATGCTGTACACTAGTCCATTTTGCTGAAATTTCATTTCAGCAATTCAAAATGTTATTCAGTTGTTTGTTAGGAATAAGTTAGTCACATGACAAAGTCTTGACTCTCACCAAGAGGAAATATACAGAGTGTTTTAAGAAGAATCATCCAATTTCAAAAGGCTATATTTTTTTAAGGCAATGCACATAAAATCTTGCAATAATTTTTGAAATGCATGGCTGAATATTAAGTTTTCCATGAGAAACGCACGTAATGGCTGGGTAATTAAAGCCCTTTAAAATCGGATGATTCTTTTTGATACACCTTGTATGTTTGAATGGTAATAGTTTAACTGGGGAACTCAACCTTTGATGACAGTTGTCAGCTACTTGTTTCCAATCTAACACTGATTAATTTGTGCAGAGAAGAATATTATATACCTCAGAAAAAAAAAAAAAGAGAATGTTCACTCTACTTTTTCAAACACTACAATAACTTGAAATAGTGTTTCTCCATAAAATCATCTTTGGCTAAGACTTAAAAGAACAGACAGTTCCTTTGCAAAGAGCATGTTAATCAGAAAAACAGCAAAGATTAAATTTTTCCTTGGCCTGCTGACATAATTTATGTTAATTAGAGGCATCAAAGATGAGTTGATTGGGTTTGAGTCTGGCAAACAGAATTTCCCGTCTTGTCATTATAACAAAGAGAACTATGAGTACTCTGTGAGCTGTCAGAGTAAACACTCATTATAGGTAAAAAGAGAAACTCAAACTGTTATCTTTTTAAATGGCTTAGTCTTCGGGGGAAACATAATAATTGGTGTGCGGTTCACAGACATCGACATGTTAAGCGAAAGACAGATGCTGACATTTGTTTCTTCAGAAATCAGCTTCTCATCTGACTGCTTCTTTCTGACTCTTGTGTGTTTTTGCTCAGGCACGAGTATCTTCACTGTGTATGAAGCTGCGTCGCAGGAAGGCTGGGTGTTCCTCATGTACAGAGCCATTGACAGTTTCCCTCGCTGGCGCTCCTACTTCTACTTTATAACTCTGATTTTCTTCTTGGCGTGGCTTGTCAAGGTTAGAGCTTGGCTCTCTCTGCTGCACTTTTCATGATAATTTCTGGAGATCGTTGAACACCGAAAGGTTAATTGACATAACCTAATAGTTCACCTACAAACATGATGATTTACCCTTTTTAGTAGAATGTCCTCTGGCTAATGAGAGAATTAATGTCACTGACTTTGAATAGCCTGAGCGCTCTTACTCTATCGTTGTCCTCTTTTTTTTTTTTCTTTTTACAGAATGTCTTCATTGCAGTCATCATTGAGACATTTGCTGAGATTCGAGTCCAGTTTCAGCAGATGTGGGGGTCAAGGAGCAGTACCACCTCTACTGCTACAACACAGGTACAACTGCTACAGAACCAAGCTAAAAGAATAGAGCCATAAAACTGACAAATTGTATGTCTCATACATTTTGACTTGGTTGAATTGGTGCCTACAATTGATCTTTTTAAAACCTGTACACGTTGGTAATCAAGTGCATCAAATTCAGATGACTAGAACACAAACACATTTTGACACTATATAGATTTTCCACAGTGTATTGTGATCCATAAATGCCTTCAGAAATCGAAAGAAATGACTCCTTAATAGACCTTAGTGTATGTAGGCTCATATGTAAAAAATATTCAGATAAAAATAATATTTAAAAAAAAGACAAGACATTTATGTGGCCATGTGACAAGTTGGCTCTCAGTAGCAGGAAAGGTTTACTCTATGAACTTGGTTGTTGACTGTGTGAAATGTTTCTTGCTTTTGTTGGGCCTTTACTGAATCATTCAGGGGACATAGTGAAAGCTGTGTCCGAATTGGTGGCATCAAGTTGGGCAGGTTCTCGGTGGGCGTTTGGCTCATCCAAGATTATGCATTTTCACAGATTGTGTTTGTTTTATCAGGGAAAAAATCCAATGGTACAGCTAAACACTAAATGCTGTTGCAAATCTGTTACCTCTCTACTCTTTATAGAGTATAGCTTGCAACTTAACATTTTTGAGATATGCGCAGATCACAGTATTCAATGAAGTCACTAATGGTCACATCAGCTGTTTCTAGCAAATGTCATGGTTATGGTGATTCAACATACGTACATTAAAAAAAATATGGCTGTTGTTGTGTGTGTGCTCTTTCCAAGGCCCTTATACTGCATCATACCAGTCTGACAAGAGTGATTGGTGTGAGTAGATCTGTTATTCCAACAAAACCAAGGTCCCAAAAAAGAAATTGTTTTATGCCATGAATATCTGGGGTCACACTCACGAAAACTCAAAAAAGGCAGCTAGACTTTTGAAAAGAGTTTGGAAGAAGATTTCTCCTGTATTGACATGAATGGAAGAGAGTTTGGGAATCTCATCAGCATGTCTTGGGTGTCCCTTTCCAGAGCATACTGAAGGATTGTACCCTTGGGATTTAACATAAAAGCTGAACAGCATGGCTGGAAAGGGGATCTTCTTAACTACCTTGTTCAGCTTTGTTTTGCAGTGTCTATCTCACGCATCCTGTCTGTGTGCTATCTGCTACTTGAAGCGAGGGATCTCTGCCTGAATTTGTCTGCAGCACGTCAGGGAGCTCCTTAGGGTGTCAGTCCTTTGCTTTACAGTGCTTTCTTGACGTTTCTGTGCCAGGCGTCTTTAGATCAACCGTGGTTTGTTTGCCACCAGGTGTATCCAGCGCACTGCTGGCACGAGGCGAGTTGTGTGGCATGCGACAGACATGTTCCAGCCATCTCCATTGGTACAGTTTGTCTGTCCTGCTCTGCAGATTTTCCCTTGAGATGATGTTTAGCTGAAAGCTCTCGGGAGCAGCTCCAATTTCATTTTGAGTATAAACATGATCTTTTAGTTATACAGGAAACAGTCTTGAAAATACTAAGTTTTGTCTGATGGAGCTTCAAAAAGACTTCAGCATGTAAGCTTTTCATAACCTTTGATAATTCTAATGTTGATCTGCTAGGTTCTCAGGTATTATGAGTCTGCAGTTTGTCCACATTATATTTTAAACTCTTTAAAAATATATATAGTTTGGGGGTTCGTCTATAATAGATTTTGATTAATTTCTCTCATTTCTTCTTATCACAACACCACTGCTATGCAATAACCCACAGAAATAATGTTATATAGCAAAATAACTAAAGTTGTATACATTACTTTGTATTGTATTTAATGTATTCATTATGGAGCACTAAGGAATTGACAGCTCCAGAGGCTAAATAGAGGAATAACAAAAAACAAATGTCCTTTAGCAACAATTAAATAATACTTTTTAAAAAACAACTTAGATATGTGAAAGCAAATTGCAAGACTGAACTTAAGAGTTTCTTTGGTCTGATATTTGCTTCTGGAGTTTTCCTTTCACTATTTGCAAATAGTTTTGAAACTATATAGGCATAAACAAGAGAGAGAGAAATTATCAGGAATATTCACAGATGTTAATGCCCCAAGAGCTACTGAGGAACATATAAAAGTGATTTATGTGACAAAATATAATTTGAGGCTCATTCTATAAATGGTTTCTTATTGTGGATTGTGTGTAGCCAACCTCTAATGAATACAGTACAACAATATATAACAAATATGTTATGAATCCATGTGCAAATTTGCATTTGGCAATTGTGTTGATGGTAAAGCTATGAAGCCAGTGTTTGGTTTAGAGTTTAAACATTTGAAATGAATAATCCGAATGATGTCAACCTGACAAGCGTTGAACTGCAGACGTTTTTTCCACTGAGTCCTGAAAACGATTCTTCTTGTAATGTCATGAAAGTAAAACCTCTGCTACTTCACTCATGAATGGAAAACAGGCTAGTGCCACTGGCATACTCCTGTGACCTTGAAAACAATTAGCCTTTCTTGCCATTATCAAAATTAATCATAATCACATCGTCATGCCCCAGTCTTTATCTTAGAGGGGGGAAAACTAATTAGCTGTGGTGTAACACTTAACTGTCAGTCACAGATGATGAAAAGAATATGATCCAGTCTTAAGGTTCCCTGGAGAGAGCAAGGTTGGTATAAGGTGGCCCTGGGAGATACTACCCATTCTATACTCCCTATTTCTTGTCTTTGTTATATTGTCTCCCGATTATTGCAGCTTTTATTAGAGATTAGGATGGAAAGCTTAACTGTGTTGATTAAAAATGGAAAAAAAGGATAAATCAGCCTTTGTTTGACTAGATCAGACTTTAAATTCTATATTCTGATGAGCAGTTATGAAGTGCTGAACGTTAAGCTGAAATATAGTGTAACTTTATCTTGGTTTGTCTTTAGTAGAATAATATCAACTTTCAATTTTTGATATCAATGTTGATATCAGCATGGTTTTTGCTGATATAAAAACAAAACAAAGCTAATGGCATGCTATGGATTTGACATCAGTCTATGTGATTTTAAAATGATGTAGTAGATATCAAAGCTGAAACAGTGTGCAGCAGGTGGGATGGTGGGTATGTAATCACAGAACAGGATGACAAATGATGCAGGCATGTTAAAAATGTTTTATGTGTGAGAAGCCAGCAGCTGCAGATCAGTCCACACGTTTGTGTTTTATGCTCCTGTTAAGGTTCAAAATTGAGGAGGGAGAGTACAAACCACCCTTGGTCCAGAAGCTCTTGGTCAAACAATGATTTTTAATTCACACGCGGGAAGATCACTAGAAACAGCAATTGATCTTCAACTTAATCAAAGCATAAACAGATATTTATACCGTCAGGGCTTAAATTTAATGACGCCCCTTCAACGTCACAGATACATTTTATACATAGATCAAATCAAAACCACAATGACTTTTGACACCGTTTAAAAGAACAATTGTCTTCTATCTTCATAACAGGTGCATCCTGTCACTGCCGGATGCTCGCTTGTCATCTTGACACCTCAGCAGCAGTTCTGCTACAAACTGCTCTTTGCAACCCCAGCAAAACATAATTAAACTTTCACCTATAAATGATTCTCTAACTGAGTGTGTGTGTGTCTGTGTGCTAACCACAATTGCACCCTATTTCACCTCGCGACTAGCTCCTGACCTCTAGACAGAGAGACAGAAGCCACTCTCAGATATGTAATAACTGAACTAAAACTATGGATATGTCATCTACTAAATAAATGTTTTAATCAAGAACCCCTACTAAAAGCTTAATACAAGAATATGAACATATAAAAGATATTAAAATGAACTGTTGTGTAAGCATGTATTGCAATTCCTTCTATGTTCTAGTTTTCCCTCAGCATGGATCATCTAGACACTCTCACTAGGTGAAGCTTTAGACCATTAATGAACCTGAACATCAACTCAAATAAGCACAGATATGCATTATGTATAAAATAGTTATAACTGCACCTGGAATACAAAGTTAACATTATCATAAACATCTTAAGGCCATCTTAAAGCTATCTGTTACATTGTTAAAGCAATGATCAATTTGAATAACCTAGTAATTCAAATGGCCTCGTCTGGCCTAAACTACAGATTATATTATTAATGCAATGGTAATAATGATGATTATTTAACAATAGCAGTAAAATAATTTCCCTGCTCCACACTCCTCACATCACTTCAGAGAAAATTCATGATACAAAAGGATTTAATCCACCACCTACTGCATGGAATGATTTCAAGGACAGTCAGGCCAAAAACACTATACCAGCTCATTTGCTAAATAAATCATTAATATTCCAGATTAAGTCACATCTGGCGTGTAGAGTTCAAAAGCAGTGTTCTCCTGTTTTCAGATTAGTCAGTTTTGTTTTTTAATTTAATTCTAGCTGCATGTTAGTACATTGTTGGCATTGTGTTGGTCAGTGCTCTGCTTTGGACCAGACCAAAATGTGTATTTCATATAAGCATTTTGGTCACCAGAGGGTGAATACGGAATTTAGTCAACTTTTGACTCTGTTATTTGTTGTTCCTACATGATCACCTAAAGTTTCCCCACCACCAGGCCAAATTTTAAGTTAAGATAAGATAAGATAACCTTTATTAGTCCCACACGTGGGAAATTTGTTTTGTCACAGCAGGAAGTGGACAGTGCAAAAGTTATGAGGCAAAAATTAGAATACAATAAGAATAAATACAGTACACAACTGTACAGAATAGAATAAAATAAAATACTATATACAGTAGAATAAAATAAAATAAATATACAATAAGATAAAAATAGAATACAAATACAAATACTATATACAACTGAGTAAAAATACAACGATGACAGAAAGGATTATTGCACTTAGTATTATTGCATATGTATGGATGTGTGTGCTTGATCAGTTAAAGTCTTTGTTGTGGAGTCTGACAGCAGTGGGGAGGAAAGACCTGCGAAATCTCTCCGTCCCACACCGTGGGTGCCGCAGTCTCCCACTGAAGGAGCTGCTCAGTGCTGTCACAGTCTGCTGCATGGGGTGGGAGATGTTGTCCATCAGGGATGACAGCTTAGCCGCCGTTCTCCTGTCACTCACCACCTCCACTGGGTCCAGAGGGCATCCTAGAACAGAGCTGGCCCTTCGGATCACCCTGTTCAGTCTCTTCCTGTCCCCAGCAGAGATGCTGCCGCCCCAGCAGACCACGCCATAAAAGATAGCAGAAGCCACAACAGAGTCATAGAATTTCTTCAGGAGTGGGCCCTCCACTCCAAACGACCTGAGTCTCCGCAGCAGGTACAGCCTGCTCTGCCCTTTCCTGTAGAGGGCGTCTGAGTTATGAGTCCAGTCCAGTCTATTGTTCAGATGAACACCAAGGTACCTGTAGCTGTCCACAGCCTCAATGTCCATACCTTGGATGTTCAGTGGTTGCAGTGGAGAATGCTTGTGCCTGCGGAAGTCTACCACCAGTTCCTTGGTTTTACTGGCGTTGATCTGGAGGTAGTTCAGCTGGCACCAGTCCACAAAGTCTTGGGTCAGACCTCTGTACTCCTTGTCGTCCCCATCAGTGATGAGGCCGACTATTGCAGAGTCATCAGAGAACTTCTGCAGGAAGCACTGGGTGGAATTGTGGGAGAAGTCTGCAGTGTAGATGGTGAAGAGGAACGGAGCCAGAACAGTTCCCTGTGGGGCCCCCGTACTGCAGACGACCCTGTCCGACACACAGCCCTGAGTCCTCACATACTGTGGTCGGTCGGTGAGGTAGTCCAGGATCCAGGTAGTGAGGTGATGGTCCACTCCAGAGTTCACCAGCTTGTCCTTTAGAACCGAGGGAAGAATGGTGTTGAAGGCACTGGAGAAATCAAAGAACATGATTCTCACAGTGCTTCCAGCGGTCTCCAGGTGAGCGAGGGAACGATGTAGGAGGTGAATGACGGCATCATCCGCTCCAATGCCAGGCTGGTAGGCAAACTGAAGTGGGTCCAGTGATGAGCTTATTAGGCGCCGAAGCTGAGCCAGGACCAACCGCTCCAGGGTCTTCATCAGGTGGGATGTCAGAGCCACCGGCCTGTAGCTGTTGAGGTCCTTGGGGCGTGAAGTCTTTGGCACTGGTACAACACAGGAGGTTTTCCAGAGCTGTGGGACTCTTCCCAACCTCAGGCTCAGGTTGAAGAGGTGCTCCATCACCCCACACAGTTGGTCCGCGCAGGACCTGACGACCCTCGAGCTGATGCCATCTGGACCCGCTGCCTTCTTGCCATTAATCCTCCTCAGTTCCCTCCTAACCTGGGTGGTTGAGAGAGACAGGCTGGAGCCTTGTGTTGAGTGTGTATTGGATGCTGTTGTTGGGGGTGGGGGGGAGTGAGCAGGGTGAATAGAGGAGGTGTGAAGTGTCTGAGGTGGAACAGCAGCAGTGGGGGTGGGTGAGTCTGCAGCCGATGTTGCAGACTGCCTCATGGCTGAGTCAAATCTGTTGAAGAAATGATTCAGTTCATTTGCCCATCTCACATCCCTCCCAGGCAGAGAGTTCTGCTGTTTGTGGCCCGAGATGGTTCTGAGGCCTCTCCAGACTTCACCAACGTTGTTTTGTTGAAGCTGGTTCTCCATCTTCTGCCTGTAGCTCTCCTTCCCATTCCTTATCAGTCCCCTCAGCTCTCTCTGCACCCTTTTCAACTCCTCTTTGTCTCTGGATTTGAAGGCCCTCCTCTTCTGCTTGAGGACGGTTTTAATTTCTGGGGTAATCCAAGGTTTGTTGTTGGAGAAACACCGTACAGTCCTGGTAGGTACAGTGTTATCCACACAGAAGTTTATATAGTCAGTAATGCATGTAGTAAGGCTGTCGATGTCCTCACCGTGGTCATCACAAATCACCTCCCACACAGTCGACTCAAAACAATCCTTAAGAGCCTCCTCGCTCTCCTCTGACCATCTCTGTACTGTGCGGGTGGCTGGTGGCTCCCTGCGCACTAAGGGCTCATACACAGGGACAAGGTGCACCAGGTTGTGATCAGATCTGCCCAGGGGAGGGAGAGGTGATGAACTGTATGCCTCTTCTGCATTGGCATACAGTAAGTCCAGTGTTTTATTGACTCTGGTTGGGCAGGTCACATACTGGGTGAAGGTGGGCAGTGTGGAGTCCAGTGAGGCATGATTGAAGTCCCCTGATATTATGAGAAGGGCTCTCGGTGATTGTGTTTGCAGTCTGCTGACCACAGAGTGGAGAGAGTCACAGGCTGCATCCGCGTTGGCCGAGGGGGGGACATACGCTGTTATCGCGATAACATGCGAGAACTCCCGGGGCAGGTAGTACGGACGCATGCTAACGGCTAACAGCTCAATGTCTCTGCTGCAGAGTTGCTCTTTTACAGTGATGTGCCCAGGGCACATCACTTCATGGCATGTCGCAGCTAATGCATAAATGCCCATAAAATTAACAACATTGCTGCCATATAGTAATTTAACACAATTAATAATAATGTCCAAGTCTGCCAGGCCTTTAAATGTTTCCTGTAGCCTGACTACGAGATTTGTTATGCTTTTTTTTTTTTTTTTTTTTTTTTTTTTTGGCCTGTCCCGTTTGGCTCTTTTGCCATCAGAATTGTTGTCTAAAGGCAAAGAAAGATGCCCAACGGATTTACTTTACCAAACTGACCATCCCAGCCTTGCCGTAATGGTCCATTTGATTCACCTTTTATTGTTTATTTTATTTTCACTTACTGAATACGGGACAGACTTGACTGGGGGAAAGAAGGGGAGAAAGAAAGAGGGAAAGAGAAACAGCTGAGAAGAGGGACGGGGGAGAAGGGCAAAAGACAAAAACCAACAGAACGGGCAGAGAAAAAAAAAATGCATATATCAATCACCTGGATCACCTGCTGAGAAAGAAAAAAGAAAGCAAGCAGAAGAGAACAAGAGTAATAGAATAAACAACATCACAATGATATATGGGAATATGACAGTAAATACTAAATGTTAAACATTATTGTGCAGCACATAATATCAACAGAACACAGTGTGCTTTGAGGTAGGAGCCAAAAAGGGTGTAGTTTGTGGGTGTGATCACCAGTGTGTACACCTGTGAGCATGGACGCGCTTGTTTTTTGTTTTTTTAAAAGGTTCCTTCATGTAATAATCTGCTAGAGGGTGTGGGGGGGCCACAGCCCCGTCCTCCAGGGCGTGAAGCAGGTGTGGAGGAGATCAAAACTCCAGACATCCAGAGGCCCCCAGAACACAAGAGACCAAGGAAGACCAACAGAGGGGCAGCTGCGCCACTGTCCCGGAAAGAGCTGAGGAGAGTCCCAGATGAGGGCTCACTCAGCAGCCGCGGAGCAGAAGCCAGGGGGAGTTGCAGTGACGCGCCCGTGAGCTCCGCCGGCAGCCAGCTGCGCCTGAGTGACCGAGCCCCAGGCCGAGAGGCCGGGGGCACCCCACCTCCGAAGTGGCCCGAGCGAGCCCCAGGCTCCAGGCCCCGATAAGCAGCCGCCAAGGAGTGAGCCGGTGTGTACCTGGACGCCCATCCCCGGACACAAAGAACCACCAACGCACCGATGTCTGAGGGGGTCCGCCACTGGCAGGGGAAGTGGTGGTAGGGGGAGATAGGCCTCCAAACCTTGGAGGGCCTGAGATGTCCCCAGAGAGGTGGCGCCTGACACCCAACCTGACATATAGACACAGACATACAGGCACACACAGATACAAACATCCATTCCCACCCTCATGCTCTCATATGCACTTACTCCACACTCAACCAACGTGGAGACAGACATAAAGAGACGCTGTACACACGATCACACTCCCCAAGCGTACCCTACAAACCGGGTCTAGGTGCCCCCGCCCCTGGAGGGGGGAACTGCACCCAGACCCAGGTGGGGTTTCCCTTTTCCCTGCGGTGGGGGGAGGCAGACCGCCCCGACTCCGCAGCAGCAGGAAGGCTCCACACTCCAGACCGCAGTCGGACGGCCAACTCCTCCTCCTAGTCCTAGCCCCCCTGCTCCAGCAGGTCGCAGAGAACGGGGGTGAGAGAAGACTCCGAACCTCCCTCCACCCGCTCATTGTAATGTTGATGCATGTGTGTTCTAAGGTGCATTTAAAACCCAGGAGGGCTTGGAGCTACCTGCCAGAGAGCAGCAGGTAAGCGCATGGTCCCTCCTGCTAGCCCTCAATGTCTACGTGTATTTAAAATTGAGAGGTGGGCAATGATGCCAGGGGTGGGGTGTACACCCTGATGGTACTTTGGACTCCGTGTATCGTGCCCACCCCCAAGATCCTATATGTATGTGTAATGAGAGTGTGAGTAATGTGAATGTCTAAGTTGTGGGATAAAATTGAGGCAGAGGCAGCCAGAAGGGGACAGAGGGGGGGGTAGCCTCCTCTGCACCCTGGTGACATACCCCTACTCCAAGGCCCTGCATGTGTGGGTGGTTGTGGTGGAGCGGGAAGAGGGAGGCAGCTGGAGATGGGGAGGGAAGGAAGGGAGGGGCAAGTGACCCCTCCCTGGGGCCAGCTCCCCCGCTGACCCCAGTAGGCACCCCCATACTCCGCGACCCGCCAGGGAAAGGGGGCCCAGGCCCATCCAGACCGGGCCCAGTGCAGCAGCGCCGCCCGGCCCCACAGAGCCCGGGACAGTCCACCCAACCCCACCACAGAGAAAACTGCACCCACCCCACCATCCACTCATCTTCCAGACTACATAAGACAATAAACACCCAGGCTGAGATCTTCCTCCACCTCTCCTGTATCTCCCCCTCCTGCAGAGGCAGCTCCTGAGGAGAGGAAAGCTCCTGCAAGATGTGACAATCTCCCCCACCAGTTGAAGAGCCCCCCAGGTGGCTCGACGCACCGGCGGCACCCTGCTCCAGAGATTTGTTATGCTACATTCCGCCAACTCTCATTTTTCTCTGTATGTTTGCTTTAGGATCACATAGTTTTCTCCAGCCTAGGCAGCAAATTCATTTTCAGTGAAATTATGGTTTGTGTGTTATTAATTTAGATTTTCTATAAAATTAATTATTTGAAACTGGGATTAGCATCTGCCTGAGTGGCTATAAACACTTGATCTTGCTGTGATACTGATACATGGCAATCACAGTATGTTTGCTGTATATGAGTTATTGTAATGTTTGGCAGCTAACTGAAATAAACACTTTTGGTTGATTCTTAATATCAAGTTAACTCTTTGTTGATATTTCTCATATGTCTAATTTGTTATATTCAAGATTTGGTAGAACTGTTATTAATGAGTGAACCAGCTGTCTTGTGTATTTGAAAGTCTCTGCTCTGATATTTGCTTGTTTTTATTTCCGGTGTTAGGTCCTTAGGCCTGCATACTGTATTTAGTAGCTATCACACTGCTTGTGTGGGTTGGTTCTGTGTGTATGCCTTCAGCTTTTTTCTGGCCACAGATGTCTTATGAAGATGTAGCCTAGAGGTTGAAATGTCTGTTGTGTCCAGTGTTTTGAATGGTATGGAGATTTTATGTGTGTGTGTGTTCGTTCTTCCACTTACATGCTGTCCTTGTGCCTCAGATGTTCCATGAAGATGCTGCTGGGGGATGGCAGCTTGTTGCTGTGGACGTCAACAAACCACATGGCCGAGCGCCTGCCTGCCTCCAGGTAAACACGTCACACGATTAATATGCTGCTGGTGTAAACTGTTTCTTTTTCCTCTCATATGCACCTGCATAATTCCTATTCTGTCTATTAACAAAAAGCAGATAACTTCATTCTCTTTAACAGCTGCTGTAGACTGATGCAGTATCACATCATTGTTTTTGCATTTGTTTCTTTCTTTAGTGGCTGAACAGTGTCAAACAGTTAAGTGATGGGATTTAAAATGAGGGGAGGCTCATGTTTGATGTGTAATGCTGCGCTAATGATGTCGCTCCAGTGACAGATGGGTTTTAAATGACTTCTACATGATGGACACCACTGGCGTCTCGTGGTTGGTGTGATCCAAATGGTTGGGCTTTAAAGATAAGCTGAAAGCGGCGGGTGTTGTTTGCAGCTGGCCCGCTGTTGATAGCGGCGTGTTGTGGTGTAAAAAGCTGGGCCCTTGCTGTGAAAGACTGCCAATGGAGTCTGCAGCTATGTGAAGGTGGATGGCTGTCAGCACGCCCTAATGGAGTTAAAGCTGCTCTGGAGCTAGGTTTTAAGGACGCATGCACACATAAACAGAGCAAGGAAGAGAGTGCAAATAATAACAGGGAAATTTGAAGAAGGGAAGGAAAGAGAAAATGCGAAATATGCAGTATTCCCATTAAAGCAGCATGTCCCCCAGAGCCTCATCATCGGCTGAAGGAAAGATTTAGATAGAGGGATAACCAGAGGGATAAACACGGCTGACTTCCCTCTGAGCCCTGTGCTGCATTACAAGGAACAATCAAAGACTTCTTCATTTGCCTTATTCACTCGTAACAAATAGCCATTATTGTCATTATGTGATAACAAGATGATCATTTCCAACAGTAGAAAGGCTAATGGAGTGAAAGACAGCAGCATTAGGTCACCTTTATAGCACTGGGTCAAAAAAGACAGCTTCTGTTTTAGTCAGACTGCTGTGTGGATGAATTGCGGGTTAGATTGCATTCGCCTCCAGTAAAACTATGAGCAGATGGGCAGCAAGAATCTGAATCTGGTGAACATTTGCCTCAAAGGCCATGCCTTCTTGTTTGATTGCTTTGCTGTACATAATTCTGGATTTTTGCTTCAACATCATTAACTGCTGATAATAGGATAGGAGAAAGGATTTTTTTCAAGTCATATACCAGAGGATACAGATGCTGTGGGGCCGGCTCCCTGTGAGAGGGAGCAAGCTTCACAGTGAACTGGTAGACGCAAGGCAACTCACACTACCATCACACGGACTGTTGGAAATGGCCTTGAAATTGTGATAGATGAACATCTGTCTCTGATAATCAAAACACAGAAACATAGGATAGGAATGATCCTGATATTACTTTATTAACTTCAAGAAAATATATTTCATATTAAGGCCAGTACTAGACAATGCATGTATTATAACAATAAAGTTTTAAAAGGAAAAGCATATGTTAGCTAAATATTTAGTATATATTACTATGAGATTTCAGATCCTACCGTCAAAATAGCCTAGATGATTTTTATGTTTCCATGGTAACAATCAGTGACATGTGTTTACCAATGATACCATCTGACAAAAGCTGAGGAAAATCTGCCTTGCAGATAGACTTGAGTGCAAGCAAGGAAAATAAGATTTTGTTTAAATAACCTGCTGAAACTTTTGTTTTAGTTTGTTTGTTCAGTTGAGATTCTTATTTTTTTTAAGCTGGTATGTAAATGTTTTAGCCTGCTTGTGCATTCAGTGTGTCAAATGTGAGGCAAATAATGATTAAGTATTAGCTGAATACTTGTGACTGATTTTGACATGTATTGTACAGTGCTAATCTCAAAAGTCTTCCATTGTTTTCTGGTGCCAGTCAGACACTGACAGCAGTTTGTGGCATATAAAGCCATCAAAGCACTCTGAAAATGTTTTCATGTTTTCATGTTGTCAAAAGCACTGCAAGATCTAACCCAGCTCTTCAAACCAAACCCGAAAGGCCTAATCAGAGATCACAAAGAAGGATTTTAAGTAAGGAAATATGTTACAGGTTTCACAGATTAGTTGTTAAAAGAAGTTAATCTCATCTAAAATGCGTTGTACACAAAATATTCACCAGTATTGACTTGAAGAATTAGTCTTTTATTTTTAAAGGACTTTAATTTAAACTGTCTCCTAATTTATCGGAACAGGCCAGTTCATAATGTGCTTTGACTTCGAATGAGAAAGCATAATAAAGACAAACAACACACTATTCATTATTAAATCGTGATATTTCCCACTGCAAATGGTACTTCAGACTTAGAATTTCCTTAAGGTATTGCAATTTTTAGATATTGTTATATTTAAATAAAAGAAATGTAACTGAAGATCACTGTAAAATGAGTTTAAATAGGAAAGACATGGGATTGATTGCATTGACAGTTAGTGTAGCTGCACCTGTGTATCTGTGCATCCATGTGTCGTGGGCAGTTGTACACAGTAGTTATGTATGTATGTAAATGTGATTTAAAAAAACCCCACACATTTCTCTTCTCTGATGTAATGGTTGGTGTGAGAAGGCATGCCATATTACACCAGTATCAGATTATTGATGGATGCCCCTTGCACGCTTTCTTTAAAGCCTTGCCAAACACTGTATTTCTTTGCTTTTTCATCCATATCAGAAGGGAACAGTGTTAGCTGCCTTGACAGGTAGAGTGAAGACAGGTAGTGGAGATCCAGCCTGCAGGGCCATCTGTGAGTGCTGGGGAAGTGAAGTGTGAGTTTCTGTTCTGCTCTATCTGGCTCCAGAGTAATTGGCCGTCAAATGATTAAAATGTTTCAGCGCTGGCAGGTGGGTGCTTTCTGCAGATAGGAGACCCGTGTGCATCCTGTCTTTGTCTGCTGCCGGCTCACCTATTACCGTCGGAATGTCTTTGAAACTACGTGCAAGTGTCCGGTCAGGCCTCTGCGTCTTCGACAGGCAGCCCGGCGATCTGCCTGCAGACGTCTGCGTATTTGTTCGTGTGCGTGTGTGTCAATCTGGATCTGTCTTGGTCCAATCTGGCTGCAGCAGTTGGAGATAGCACATAATTGATTAACCACCTGCTCTTTTTGGAGACGGGGAGGAAATGGCAGCTTCCTCTCCTGAGGGGCTACAAACAAAAATAGCCCTCTAAGCAGGGAGCACCTTCACTTTCCTCGTCCACTCTAACAGCTGTTTTTCTAATGTTTTTATTATCTCATTTTTAACTAATGCTGTCTTACAGCAGTATAGTCTTAATCAAAGTTTTGACAACATATGGCATCCTGGTTGTCATTTTTGTTGAATTAGAATATTCTGTTCTTTTCGCTTTCGGACAGTAAAAACTTTACATTTGCATATTTGTGCTCATGAAATCTACCAACAGTCATTTTCATATACATATTTGCATGTTTCTCTTTGCTATTGCATTAAAAGCATATTTTTATGTTTAGACATTATAATCAGCAGTAGAGTTCAGAATTAAGGCCTGTGAGAACAAAAGACATGCACGAGTGTTCCTGTGAGTTTTTAGTAGTGCCTGTAGGAGCCATCTTACATTCAGAAGGTCTCTCTTTGCTATATTTTAATCACACAGACTGCTTGGACAGTATTTATTTAAGGGTTTTCAGTCGGAGACCGGTGGAGGTTAATGAAGCATTCTGTTCCTTTCCCCATAGATTTGGTCTGCTAATTAGCCCCTGATGCTCCACCGTGCCATAATTATACCGCAGATTGGTGCTTTGGCTGCTATAGGCAAAATAAAGAGAAATACTCACTGCAGATATATACTATTGGAGTCAATAATTAAAAGAGCTTCAAATGACCACTTAGGGAAAGTGGAAAAGCAATAATGAATGTTCAGGTCTTCTAGTAATCCAGCAAAGTCATGTGTTTAATTTTGCGTTGTCTCTTTGCCAATGAGCAGTTGCTGTTCCTCACTCCTCATCTGCAGAGCTAAATGCAGTGTGATGGATAAACCACTAGCTTACTGAGCAAAAGGAGGATCTTTTTGACCTCTCTCTCCCTAAAGCCAGAGGTTATTGATTCTCTTGAGCTCCCTATTTGTCCCTGCCCTTTGTCTTCTGGATCTTCTCAGTGACACCACTCGTATACTTTTAGGCAGCCACACAAACACAAAGATCTACAATGTGTGAAGGTTAAGGTCAGTTTGACTCTGCATGGAAGGAGAAAGAGGGTACAAAGAAGGGAAATTAGATGAGGAGAACACAGGATGCAGAAAAGAAAGACATAGCAAGGTAGGTAGTGCATATGTGTGTGATGTGAAATGGATCATCTGCAAGAAGAAAGTGAACAACATGTGACTGTTCCTGTGAGATCAGCTCTGAATGTAATTGTTCTTTCAGTCTAGTCAGGAGCACAGTGATATATTTTCTGAAATTAGATACACCACACAGTCCTATTCTAGGACTAAGACACGGAATGGACGCAGAGGTGGCAAAGCCAGCAGATATTAAAGGGAGAAAGGGAGACCATCATGTTTTATTAAGACCCTTTTTCCAGCCAGAGACATGAGTCAGCCTGCTGTAGTCAAGGCCGTAATAAGTCAAGGGGCACCCACTTAACTTGATCCACTGCCCAGTAAGACTTTATGCACCCACTCCTTCAGCCAAAAGCTTTGAATTACAATAACTCTGTGTTGATATCTTAATTTGACAGTAGGCTTCTGAATTACGATGTTTGGTTTGCATATTTTATTCATTTATTTTTTTTAATTCTGTTGGAATAAAAAAGCCTTAAGAGAACTCTTTGTCAAGTATAGAGACTTAAAAAATAACTCAAGCAAAACAGTCTGTAATCCCACTCAAGTTCTTCTTAATCTCAGTAAACAGGAGAGAAAACTGTAGCAGCAGTAGGTGCCAGAACATGGCCCAGTCTGTTGGTGACAATTCCTGTGTGACTACTGCTTTTCCCTGCCAGCTATGTGCACATGTGCTACACTCCTCTCATGTACCAGCGGAAAGAGCATTTGTCCTCCTTGGCAGTCTGAGGGAACAGACAGAAGACGAGGAAGCAGCCAGTCTGCGTCTCTTTGTTGATTGTGTTACAGTTGCAGGCCCTGGAAAATTTCCAGATATTATGGATATTTTCCCATCATTCAGAGGATCGGTCTCTTTACTTACAGCGGCTTGTGTCGCTACATCTCTTATATGAGGACAGCTGAATGTTGTCTCAGCTCTTTGGTGAGATTATGGTTTATTCTTCACTGACCAGAGCCTTTAGTGAGAGTGAGAATTTGCTTCACTGTTCAGATTGACTTAGCACTAAGGAACAAAAGTGCACAAGTCAAGTAACAAGAAGTCTTCACAAAAAGAGAAATAGATGTTCATTACCTATTCCTTTGTATTTTTTTCAATTGCACTTTTAATTTTACCAGAGAAAAACACACACTGAGTGCTCTTTTTCCCTAGATACCAATTTGCATGCCAGTCGAAATGATCTTTTCTCCACAACGCTATTTGCATGTATAATTTCCATCATGGACAATCTGTTGCAGTCTAGAACATAAGAGCTGAGTACACGCTGCATGTCGGAGGTATGCTGTGCTATGTATTGGAAATTAAAGTTTGCTTCACTCACGGAGAAAATTGTGCTATTATTCACTGGAAAAAAGACAAAATCGCAACTTAATGTGTAGCTGCTTGCAACACTTGAATTCATCATCGCTCTCTTTCTCTCTCTCTCTGTCATTAGTAACTTTTCTTCAGGAAGCAGTTGCTAGTAAATGTGAGGTGGACATTACATTTCAAATATGTGGATGCTTATATATAGTTTAGTATCTGTATATTGTCATGTCATAGATTTGGGAGAAAACAAGAAATTGATTAAAATGTTCTATTCTATTTCAGCAATCATCAACTTCATATATTCGTGTGTGTGTGTGTGTGTGTGTGTGTGTGTGTGTGTGTGTGTGTGTGTGTGTGTGTGTGTGTGTGTGTGTGTGTGTGTGTGTGTATCTGCGCGCACGCATGATTGTGCCTGTGTGCAATGAGCACCTGGTATTTCAAAGAATCAGCCAGAGGCAGCTCGAATAAATAGCATCCATCAAACAAGTGGCAAAGGATTTCAGAGACATACAAGCTGAGGAACATCAAACAGCAGGGGAGAGCCTTCTTGTACTGCAGTTGATGCTCTTAAATTGATTCTGACATCTTGAGGCCATACAGGGTGTGCCAGTGTCATCAGCTGCATTAGGGAAACTCAGCCATTTTGCCTTTGGAACAACATGGAGAGTGTTATACGGTGAATTGCTCTGCATGTTTAGGCAATTTGGCGCAAATGGCAGCGTGAGGGCAAGATCAAAAGGTTGTTTTGTGGCAGACGTGAATGGTTACAGGGCTGTATCTCCATATGACAGATGTTCGAAGTAGACACTGCTCTCCAGGTTTTCTTAGAGATGTGATTCCCAAAAGCTGACAGAGAATATGGGCAAAGTCAGGACCTTAAGAAAATTGACTTTCATACACACAAGCATGTACTTTCTGCTCTCTGTCAGTATGCCTCTGTCTTGCTTCTTCACACACACACACACACACACACACACACACACACACACACACACACACACGCACAGATCCATTCAGCCAAAACACCCATGGGGGAGAACGTCTGGTTGCTGGAAATGTCAAACTGCTTTGTCACGTCCAATCTCAGTCAGGGAGCTTAAGCACTGTGTGTCTAGAGTGGGCATGTGTAAGTTCGACACAAAAACACCCATCCTCAAGGCTATGAGCTCTGTTAGCCTAGCCAGTAAGTTGAGTTTTCAAAAGTAGGAAGAATTTTACAACAAACATGAAGTGAAAAAAGAAAAAGATTTGTGAAAGATTTGGCTGACTATACTGGCAGTTTCATAGCTCTGTATATGACTGGGTCTTATGCAAATGACATCATCTTAAAGAGCACCTTAACACCAGCTGAAGATCTTGTTTTTGCTGACATCCAGTGGTTTAAGTTTTCATCCACCTGCCGTGATGTAAAAGTTAGGGTGCTGTTGCTTGACCAGTCGAGTGAATTTTTGATCACATCCAACCCAGCATGCATGATACGGGAATCGCACTAGAAAGTTTCAACCAGAGAGGGCAGCCAAACACTCCTTTGTTAGCCTGGATTTAAAGCCCAAGTTTATTTTAAGCTGTCAGAAACTTAGGGATATTACTAACTTAGTATTGCCTCTTCGTATTTAAGACGAAGGAAAGTGAACTCAGTAGAATTTAGACATATGTCTAACCGATTTATACCCACAATTGCCCTTGAACCTGTGTGCTTAACCTCAAAACTGCTCCTTTTAACCCCTCCCTTTTTAACCCTCTTTAATTGCAATGCAGCCCTGCTGGTTAACAGTCTGCTGCTTTTTAGTTTGCTTTATTAGGAAGCTAAAGGTATTTGGTTAAGGTTAGAAAAAGCCAGAAGTAAAAGAAAACAATATAGACATATAGGAGACAGAATACTGGCAATGATCAAGGTGTGCTACCAGTGCCATTGTTCCTGACAGAAGTCTGTTTTTGTACTGTAAGAGATTTTTGTCAGGTAAACATAAGTGTGGTAAAACAGCATGCAATACATCATGTAATATACGTGTCATTCAGTAGCTTGGTTGGGTAAGTTTATCTAATAATTCCTCACTTGTTTTCAAAGCAAACTGACTGCAGATCTGGATTTCTAGACTTTTGAGTTTGTACTGTAAGTGTCCTTGTGTGTAGGAGGGTGAATGGCAGGGGGCCCGTTTTCCTGGGGCGAATTTGATCTTTCCAGCAATGTTGCAAACGATCTTCATCTGTCTTAAAGTCTTCCTCTCACTTTTCACTTTTTCAGTCCTTCCTATTGCTAATCTCACATGCAAGTCTTTTTTTAGGGTGAGTCGTTCTACCCACTCACATGCTGTTCATCCTGCCATATACAATATGTGCAGTTTAGGGCTGTGATCACATCTGTCGCATTGTTTCCAAAAGAATGCGTCATTACCACATTTTTCTGAAAGAGCAGTCTGTGTCTCGGATCACTGTGGGTCAGTTTCTTCACATTCTCGTATTCCGTGATTATTTTCATCATGTGATGTTATCGGAGGCTTTCAAAGCCTCTGCTTTTTTCAGGGTAAACAGCGTACACTTATTGCTCCCTTTTTCTTGTTTTTGCCTGTCTGAATGCACACTGATTCTGATGTCTGGAACAATGTTTCTCATAGTATTTAACGAAACCCCCTTAATTGCTTTTAAATTTCATGTAGGACTTTTTGCTTTTCTGTACTCTGTATATGTACATACACATGCCCAATGCATTCCAGGTGGGCACTTAAAACTAAATTGCTATTGTCTTGTTCTAAATTTAAATACCTGATGTCCATCATACAGGGTGTTGAAAAGGTATTGGCCAATTTCTTACTTTTTGCATATTTGTCACACTTAAATTAGACGATTTATTAAAGGGGAAAGAAGCTCTCCAACCCTACCTGGCCCTATGTAAAAAAGTAACTCCCCCCTCTTCTTAAATCACGACTTAACATTCATTAGCAACATGTCTGGAAAGCTGAGTTCACTTTCACTAGCCACACCCAGGTCCGATTACCGCTGAACCCTAAAAGAGACTATCCGCCCATTAGTTCATGCCCTGAAGCTCAAGCACAATTGAGTTATGCAGCAGGACAACGATCCAAAACGCAAACTTCCTCCATAGTGATGTAAAAGACTCATTGCCAGTTATTGCAAATACTTGATTGCAGTTCTTACAGCCAAGGGTGGCACTACCAGTTATTAGGTTTACAGTTGTGGTCAAAAGTTTACATACACTTGTAAAGAATAGAATATAATGGCTCTACCGAGTGTCCCGTTATTTCTAAAACTCTGATTTTTCTCTGATAGAGTGATTGGAACAGATACTTCTTTGTCACAAAAAACATTCATGAAGTTTGGTTCTTTAATGACTTTATTATGGGTTAACATAAAAAAGTGATCACATTTGCTGGGTCAAAAATATACATACAGCAACATGAATTAGCAATTTTGGTGACTTAGAAAGTTGTCAGTGAACTGAGCTTCATAGCATGGCCTCTTAACTTCTTGCGAGTGATTATGAGTGACTACAGTTGGTGACTTCTCTTAGGCCAATTAAATAGGGCTCATTGGATACAAACGCCCACAAACGCTACAATGGGAAAGTCAAAGTAGCTCAGCATGGATCTGAAAAAGAGAATTTTTGACTTGAACAAGTCAGGAAAGTCACTTGGGGCCATTTCAAAGCAGCTGCATGTCCCAAGAGCAACAGTGCAAACAATCGTTTGTAAGTATAACGTGCATGGCACTGTTTCATCACTGCCAAGATCAGGAAGAAAACGCAAGCTGCTGCTGAGAGAAAATTGGTCAGGAGGGTGAAGAGTCAACCAAGAATCACCAAAAAGCAGATGTGCCAAGAATTAGAAGCTGCTGAAACACAGGTGTCATTGTCCACAGTCAAACGTGTTTTGCATCTCCATGGACTGAGAGGCTGCTGTGCAAGAAGGAAGCCCTTGCTCCAAAAGCGGCACCTTAAGGCTCAACTGAAGTTTGCTGCTGATTACATGGACAAAGATAAGACCTTCTGGAGGAAAGTTCTGTGGTCAGACAAAACAAAAATCGAGCTTTTTGGCCACAATGCCCAGCAATATGTTTGGAGGAGAAAAGGTGAGGCCTTCAACCCCAAGAACACCGTGCCTACAATCAAGCATGGTGGTGGGAGTATTATGCTGTGGGGCTGTTTTGCTGCCAATGGAACTGGTGATTTACAGAGAGTAAATGGGATAATGAAGAAGGAGGATTACCTTCACATTCTTCAACATAACCTAAAATCATCAGCACGAAGGTTGGGTCTTGGGCGCAGTTGGGTGTTCCAACAGGACAATGACCCCAAACACACATCAAAAGTGGTAAAGGAATGGCTAAATCAGGCTAGAATAAGGGTTTTAGAATGGCCTTCCCAAAGTCCTGACTTAAACCCCATTGAAAACATGTGGACAATGCTGAAGAAACAAGTCCATGTCAGAAAGCCATCAAATTTGACTGAACTGCACCAATTCTGTCAAGAGGAGTGGTCAAAGATTCAACCAGAAGCTTGTGGATGGCTACCAAAAGCGCCTAACTGAAGTGAAAATGGCTAAGGGACATGTAACCAAATATTAGCACTGCTGTATGTATATTTTTGACCCAGCAGATGTGATCACTTTTTTCTGTTAACCCATAATAAAGTCATTAAAGAACCAAACTTCATGAATGTTTTTTGTGACAAAGAAGTATCTGTTCCAATCACTCTATCAGAGAAAAATCAGAGTTTTAGAAATAACGGGACACTCGGTAGAGCCATTATATTCTATTCTTTACAAGTGTATGTAAACTTTTGACAACAACTGTAGGTGCCAACCGGCCATCTGCTGCAAGGTAGGTGCGACCAGCCATCTGCTGCAACCGGTCGCAGCAGATGACCCCGCCCCTCCCTCAGCCTGGTTCTGCCGGAGGTTTCTTCCTGTTAAAAGGGAGTTTTTCCTTCCCACTGTCGCCAAAGTGCTTGCTCATAGGGGGTCATATGATTGTTGGGTTTTTCTCTGTATCTATTATTGTGCGATCTACTGTACAATATAAAGCGCCTTGAGGCGACTTTTGTTGTGATTTGGCGCTATATAAATAAATAGAATTGATTTGAATTGAATTGAAATTGAATTGAATTATTATTTCACACAAAGCCATGTAGATTTGGATAGCTTTTTTCCCCTTGAGAAATGAAATCATTACTTCAATATTACACAAAGATAACTTATGCTGGTTATCTTTGTGTAATATTAAATTTTATTTGATGATCAGAAACATTTAAGTGTGACAAACTTGTAAAAGAAAAAAACAAAACAAAACAAGAAACCAGGAAGGGGGCCACACTTTTCACAGCACTATATCTCCTTTAGTGTGTGTTCTATCAAACCCTTTGTTTTTTTACTGCAGTTGGAGCTATATCCAGCTGTTTAAATTGAAAGTATATTTTTGTGTTATCTTTTGTCTGTGCTTGTTCATTAAAATCTCAGATAAACACAAACTCTAGCTGAGCAAGTCACAATTGCAGATCTCTTATCGAACACCATGCAATACATTTTTTGTTTTCTCAGTCAAAGCAAGTGGGGTTTTTCTGTGGTGTTTTTGTTTCCACTGACAGAGATTGTCCAAATTATCAATCAATCTGTCAAAGTCTGAACAGATTGGACTGACACAGTCAACTACTGTCCAACATGCTGAATTGAGGGAAGCGTTCCAGACTAACTCGCTGCCAGCTAATGGTCTAAATACTAATTGTCTCCTGTGTCTATTTGAGTAAAAGAAAACAAAAGCATTCCTGCTATTCTACTTCAATTACCTTTCTGCTTTTCACACAGCAAATGATGCGGTCATCTGTGTTCCACATGTTCATCTTAAGCATGGTTGCCGTGGATGTCATCGTTGCTGCTAGCAACTATTATAAAGGCGAGAATTACCGCAGACACTATGACGAGTTTTACCTGGCAGAGGTGAGATTTATTTATCTATCTGTCTATATATATATATATATATATATATATATATGAATGCAAATCTATGACAACTTTTATTATTAATTTTAATTAAACGCAGAGTATTCTGTTTTAAGATTAAACAGCTTTAAGGTAATTCTTGTTTTTTTGTTTTTTTTAATTTCATCGTTTTAGAATATACACAAGTGTGATACTGTGTGTCCTTCAGGTTGGTTTGATGTCATCTGTATGCAGGTGACATCACACCAGCAATGACGATAAGGATTGTGCCCACTATCCCAGTCACTTCACACCTCACTCTCTTATACAGCTGGATGGAGGAGATAAGAAAAGGGAAAACCCACACAAAATATTGCCTTCTGTCTCCTTCCCTTCCTATCATGCAGACACCCATCTGCAGATTTGTTCTAATCTGTGTGAAGGATTTGAAGGGTATATAGGAACGAGGCATTCGGTTTAGAGAAATGCATGTTTTACAGAATGTCTCAGATCCTTTGCATGGTAGTCCAGTGTTTTACTATTGCTGTCAGCTCGACTAGAAGATACAGATTTAAAATAAAAAAGAAGAAAAAAAAAACATATTCTGCTGTTAAAGGATCTGGGTACTAAAGCGACCTGTCTGTAGTCCTGGTCTGTCATCCTCTGAAAGCATGAAGAGAAACACACACAAAAATATTTTTGCTTAAAAAAAAAAGCACAACAATCAGCCTCCTTTTGTTTCAAATACTTTTTGAAACAGGCAAAGTACTGATGTAATATAGTGGTAAACATCTCACTGTCCTACATTTTTTGAGCTGTCTATGTTTCTGTTGGATGTTTTTGGTTGGACACATCCTCTCTACTTCTTAGTAATAGGATTGTATTATTTTAGACAATTTCATCATCAATATTTCTTTTTATATTAAAAATTTGTTATATATCAGCATGCTTTGCGACAGTGCATTGTAGCCATAAATAGAAGTTCATCCACAGAATATTATAGTATATGCCCTCCTGAAAGATGTCAAATGCAAAAAGGGATTTTCCCCCTTCTGTCCTAGGTTGCATTTACTGTGCTGTTTGACCTAGAAGCTCTTCTGAAGATCTGGTGTCTAGGCTTCACTGGCTACATCAGCTCCTCTTTGCACAAGTTTGAATCTCTGCTGGTGGTGGGAACCACTCTGCACATCTACCCTGACCTCTACCATTCCCAGTTTACCTACTTTCAGGTATGGTTGCACAACTACATGCATAAACATTTTCATGTATTTTGATTGAGAAAGCATGATTCCGTACACATTTATCAGTCCCATGAAGAACAGATGCTGTGAATCGTTTTGTAACTTTCCCGTGATCATGCAAATAAACCATATCACTAGTCTCTGTTCTTCCATACATTTAAAGTTTTGCTGTGACAATAATGATTCCAAATATATCAGGAGAGTGTCTTTATCGATTCTGGGATTGGAGGAGCCCTCAAACATCACATGTCGGGTTTACGCTCCGCAACATTTTTTGGACTCTACTTAAAAAAATGTTGTTGGTGTGAAAAATGTTAATAATATCAGAATACAAAAACATGCAGAAGAGTTCAACTCTATATGTAATTGCAAATAGAACAAAGACACAGTATCCGATGTTTAAACTGAGAACATGCTTATTTTAAATTGAAGCCAGGAAAAATGTTTTAAAAGAAGTGGAGGCAACAACAGACAGGAGAAGAAATCTGCACCGAGGGCCAGGGCTGAAAGCCAATCCTAAATGGCCGTCTCGAGGATCTTCGGGCCCTTGGGCTGCATTGCATTAAAAACAGACGTGTAATCGCTGCACAGGCTGAGGAACCACTGTTAATGTTGTTTCTGCACCCACAATATGTTAAAACTCTTCTATGTAAAGAAAAAAAAACATATACAAACAAAAGATCCCAAAATGGCAAGTAATTGGTTTCCTCAGTAACCCATTGCTTTTGGAGTGCTGCTAAAAGAGTATGTGATGCAACACAGTAGCAAACAGGCCCATGTCCCAGGCTTTTTTAGTCAAATAAAAAAGAAATGTCCATTTCATCATCTGATTTGTTGTCATCAGTGATTTTCAAAACATTGCCTTTTACTTAAGTCTTAAGACGTAAACATTTAAAGTTAATCCAAAGCCAATTCAAAGTATATCTTTAATCAGTCTGAGGATCTGAGGTAAAATTACAATTTACAGTTGTGATCTGACTGGACCCCTGAATCCATGAATCCATCCACACAATCTGCAACTAGATCCATATATATTTGGACACAACTTTGATTTTTTTACCTGTTTACTGAAACATATTCCAATTATAGTTATATAATGGACATGGACATAATGTGTAGACTTTCAGCTTTCATTTAATGGTATCCACATTCAAATTGGGTGAAGGGTTTAAGGGTTTCAGCTCCTTAACATGTGCCACCCTCTTTTTAAAGAGACCAAAAGTAATTGGATGATGACTCAAAGGCTGTTTCATGGGCAGTGTAGGCACTTACTTTGTTATGTCATTGTCAATGAAGCAGTCAAAAGGGTTGATTTGAGGTGTGGTGCTTGCATTTGGAAGATTTTTCTGTGAACAGACAACATGTGGTCAAGGAACTCTCCATAAAGGTGAAACAAGCCATCCTTTAACTGCAAAAACAGAAAAAAACCCATTCTAGGAGTGGTACATCCTGATAAAGAAAGAAAGCACTGGTGAACTCGGCATCACAAAAAGACCTGAACATCCCAGGACGAAACCTAGGAGTTTATTAAAGCAAAGAAGTGGAATATTCTTGAATGGCCAAGTTAATCACTGACGCGATATTAACTGACGCGAGCATGCATTTTTCACTTGTTGAAGACTAAACTTCGGACAGAAAGGCCCACAAACAAACAGCAACTGAAAGCCGCTGCAGTAAAGGCCTGGCAGAGCATTAAAAAGGTAGGAAACCGAGCCTCTGGTGATGACCATGAGTTCGAGACTTCAGGCTGTCATTGCCAGCAAAGAGTTTTCAACCAAGTATTAGAAATGAACATTTTATTTTCAGTTATTTAATTTGGCCAATTAATTCTGAGCCCCTGAAATGAAGGGATTGTATTAAAAAGTTCATCACATTTTTATTCTTTCTTTTTGTTCAGTCCACTGAATAAAAGGTGAAAGCCTGCACTTGAACTCGTCTGAGTTGTTTCATTTAAAATTCATTGTGGTAATTTAAAGATGCCTAAACATATTTAGGGACCTAACTGTATTTTCTGATGACTAAAATTTCTTTACCCCAGAACCTTGTTGGGTTCGAATCCACCACTTGGCTGGTGCCTTTCTGTGTGGAGTTGGCATGTTCTATCCGTGCTTGTGTGGGTTCTCTCCGGGTACTTGGGCTTCCTCCCACAGTCCAAAGACATTCAGTTAGTAGGATAAGGTTAATTGGTGATTCGAAATTGCCCATAGGTGTGAAAGTGAGTGTGAATGGTTGGCTGTCTCTTTGTGTTAGCCCTGCAACAGACTGGCGACCTGTCCAGGTTGTACCCTGGATAAAATGAGTTTAGTATTAAGTTTTTATGTTCCTTAGTTCCCAGTATTGTGTAGATATCTGATGTTTTCAGGGATATTTTCAGTGAAAGGTTACATTCTGGTTATTTATTGGTATTTTGTAGGGATCGGTTATGTGACTTTTGCATATGAGCCAAACAGCTGGGATGTTATTCTGTTGATAGAAACAACAGTGTATTATGCCTTTGGCCTCACTTTTGTAGAGGTGCTAGTTGTAGTGCTCCATGCTTTTTTTTTCTCTACAAATTCTGTGTTGTCCTTGAATGCTTGTGTGGGTGTGATCTTACATCCTCCAAAATGGTTTGCACATTTTTTTTTCTTTTTTGCATTCCAGTGTTCAGGCCAGAAAAACAAATGGCCCATGAGGGAAGGTGCCTTGTTGCTCTAACAAAGCCTTTAAGTATTGTATCGGACCAAATTTGAACCGATTGACCTTGATCTAGTAACTATGACAGAGCTCTAAGGATGATCTAACAGGAAGAGGCTTCTCGATGGGTTTTTAATGAGCCTTGACCAAACAATCTGCCCGCTGACTCTCTCACAATAGCTGCCATTCCCACATGTGCAAGGCTTTCAATTCGAGACCTGGAAATATAGAGATTAGCTGTGGCTGAACAGTTGAAAGCTACAGTTCACTTGATATTTGTTACACTGTTATATGAGTTTTTCCAAAATGAACATTGTATTTATTTTAATTCTGTTAAGTGTGATTGAATTTATGTGTATGGAAAAAATGCTGTCAGTGGTTGTACACAATGTTTTCACCATTTTTTTCTAATGCAATTACTTCATCCTTTTAACTAATAAGTAATTTTTTTTAGAGAATCTTTAATTTAAGTGCATTGATTCTGCCTCACTCATTGATCACTCTTACTTTTCATCTTTTTCCAAGCAGGTTGCACTTTAAGAAGATGACATTTTTTTCATGAGCAATTCATTTAAATTTTCTGGGCTCAAATCAGGTCACTAGAAGAAACTAGCCAAAGCAGTTTTTGTATTCTCTTTTTTATTTAGCTCTGTCTAACGGAGCATTTGAAAAGCTTCATTCTTTAGGTTCCTGCTTATTGTAAAACTTTGACACACACACACACACACACACACACACACACACACACACACACACACACACACACACACACACACACACACACAAACATGCACAAAGGTCCATTCAGACAAAACAGCCCATATAAATAGGCCAGAAGAATGGACACTTCCCATCTGTGTGCGTTATTAATTTATTTATTGAGAGAGGCAGGAAGCGGTATAATTGTTCAGTGTTTCTTGTAAGAGTCCACTGCTCAAATTAAGATCATTGGTATTTATTATTATTATTAATATGGCTTTAAATGCTTACTTGGGTAGCTTTGATATCTTTGACAGTGACAGTATGGCACATCACACAGTTTAGTTTCGTGTTAAGAATTGCATTGGCTTGCATGAAGCTGAATTCAGAAGCTCAAGCACCAACCCAGCTGGAAAATGATTCTCTGGGTGTCATTTATTGTTAATTATCAGTGTCAGATACACTTTATTATTTGGCATACAAGAACAAGGTTTTGATTAAGTCAACATCATCTTGTCGCCAGACCAAGCTGCTTTTTTGCTAATGTCACGTCTGGTTTTAAGGAATGGAGATTTGTTTCAGTCTGAATTTGAATTGCCATAATGGCAATACCTCAATGTACCTAATATGAATTCTGAGAATAAAAACAAGACAGCAGCAGCTTTGTTGTTTGAAGAAGCGCGGAGGGGGGGACTTTTGCTGGTAATTGCCTTGTATCCTCTGTGGATTTACCCTTGTTTGCTTTGTCCTTAGCCTCAAATTATTAATTTATTTTAAAATAGACAGTTGCTATCATGGTATGTGAAGAGTGGAACATACTTTGTATCACTTCTGCTGTGAGTGTTATTACTGTCTTTATTTTTATTTTTTACTCGAGGCTTCCTTTTAGAACAGTATCCTATGTTTGTCTTTTTTATTTTGTTGTATATCTAGGATATAGGGGAGAGCTGTTTATTTGGCCTAGTATGGGATTCTGAAGAAAAGCCTGTGGTCGAAGGCTTTGCAGAGAGGAGCTCGATCAATAGCTACTCTCTGATCCAAGCCTGACAAAGATGCATTACCTTTTGGAATTGTTGTCACCACAGGCAATTTAGGGACTAATCCCACTGACAGACCACAGTATCACCTCACTGTTACCACTGGATCAAGTTGAATGCTCTCACTTTTAAAATCAATATGTAATCCATGTGCTGCTATGTTTGCTTTTTATAACCATGATATGTATTTTAAATTCTCCCTAAAACCTAAATTAT
Organism: Mchenga conophoros; assembly: GCF_057382185.1. Classification (NCBI taxonomy): domain Eukaryota; kingdom Metazoa; phylum Chordata; class Actinopteri; order Cichliformes; family Cichlidae; genus Mchenga; species Mchenga conophoros. Next base: position 16,302,851 of record NC_140541.1, read on the forward strand.
AAACTTTATGAAAAGGGGGGCACAGAAAGCAACCTGATGGTAATGATGTCTTTTTCTTTCCCTTAGGTGCTACGTGTGGTGCGCTTGATTAAGATTTCCCCAGCTCTGGAAGACTTTGTCTATAAGATATTCGGACCAGGTAAAAAATTAGGCAGCCTGGTGGTGTTCACAGCCAGCCTTCTCATCGTAATGTCTGCTATCAGCTTGCAAATGTTCTGCTTTGTGGAGGAGCTGGACCGTTTCACCACCTTCCCCAGGGTAAGCAACCTTGAAGCTTATGTATATTTATAGAGCCAAGATTGTCTTGTCTGTGGGTTTGTGGTCATTCTTAATTCCTTAGACATCTTCAGTAACCATGATTTATTTGAAGAGACTGTTTAGTAGGCTGCCATCAAGAGTTAAAATTCAGTTTTTCTTTTGTCAGCTTTGTCTCAGCATAATATTCTTAAGTTCTTAAGAAATTAAGAAAAAGCAGTGCTGCTTGCATTTCCATTGCACTGCAGCCTCTCTATTGTGTGTGCTACACTCTGCAACCTTTTCAAAATTGCCCAAGGTTGTGTTTTAATAACATACATCTTGTATCCAGAAGAGGGGACCTGTGGGGTGGAAAGGAATAGTTTTTTCTCAGGCAAACATGCAGTGCAATTTAAATTGAACTATTCGGGTACATAAACTACACCAAAAGGATTTTTTTTTTTTATGAGCAGCACCAATAAGGAGATCTCATGCATCCAGTGGGGAGGCCCTGCAGATGCTGATAATGGGTAGCATGACAGGTCGACAGATGTGGCATCTCCTTTGATTTTTAAGTGCTCGCAAGCTTCTCTCTCTCATTAGCAACGTCTTTCCATCTCCTATTTTTTCCTTCTCTCCTTTCCAACGTTTCTCTGATCCTAGGCACAGCGGGATATGAAGGGCTGCTCATGAACAGATGCCACTTGTTTGCTGTGTTTCCCCTTCTCTCTCTTACTTTCCCTCTTCTGTTTCACACACTCACATAGATGCATCCAGTCACGTCATACTTAATCATGTTTGGCTGTCTTCCCTATGGGCAGACCTGTTGTTGGGTTTTGTCTTTATGTGCAGTGACTGGGACATTGTAGCAGGTGGGAGGGGCAGAGGCGGTTGGGGTGGGCAGGGGTGTGGGGCCAGCTGGGTGCGTGCTGTCTGAAGGAGAAAGGGTAAGAAGAAAGTGCAGGCGTGCCATTTGACTCCAGGGGCTGTCGTGTCGCAGCTGGCTGTTCCCTACACCTTCATCTGACCTCTCTCAAGTGCATGAGAGGGCAGGAGACCAGAGGAGAGGGGAAAAAAGGAAAAAGCTGTCTCCTCGCTTTTTCTGCATTGCTTATGTTTGGAAATCTTAGTCACACGGTTGTGAAAGATGGTCAGAAGGGGATATGTGCATTAGCTGTGTGATTTGCTCACCAGTGAAAGGGAATCTTTCAAATGCCAAATGTCTTTCTCGGTTTGATTTCCTTCCTTTTTGCTTTTGTCTTTCTTTCCCGCTCTGGGCTGCTTTCACTTTAGTTGGCTTCTCTGGCCTTCAGTCTCGCTCACTTGCTTTTACCCTGTGCTTCCCTCCCTTCAGGCATTCATGTCCATGTTCCAGATTCTAACACAGGAGGGCTGGATAGATGTCATGGACCAGACGCTGGTGGCTGTAGGTCATATGTGGGCTCCAGTTGTAGCCATTTACTTCATCCTCTACCATCTGTTTGCCACCCTGGTGAGGAAGAAATGATGCTGCATGAAATGTAAAGTTAATTAAATAGACTGTTGGAATTGTGTTTTAGTACATTGTAAATTGACAATAGAAATCTATATTAAAACTCTGTATTCTGTGTTTTTCTCTGTTAAAAACTAGTTAGAAGTTTAAAGTGACAAAAGGATACATGGATTTCTTTCTTTATATTTTCAATTAGAGCCATGCCCCTTCATTGTTCTCTCAACTGGCACATCTAATCACAGTTAATCAGACTTGCAGGCGTAAGAAGTGCTGACATTTCAGTGTTTGGCCTTCTGATACGGGGAGCCATCAGCCAGCACAGACGCTCTCTAGATGACTCACAGCTCACTCTAGACAGATAGGATGTCTCCCGTGAGAAAACGAGCAACAAATACAATTACTGAGCGGACTCCATACTTGAAAACATCTTATTATTACTTTAATGATATTAATGACACAGGAAATGTTCAATGGCACTTTGTCTTATTGCATTTTAGATTCTGCTCAGTCTTTTTGTGGCTGTTATTTTGGACAATCTGGAGTTGGATGAAGACTTGAAGAAGCTCAAACAGGTAAGAAGTTTATATCAGATACAGAGGCTCGCTAGTTATGGTAATGGAAATGCTTACTGTTCAAATGAATACTTACCTCATTCCATCTCATAAGCCAAGTTCAGTGTCTGATTTTATTTATTTATTTTTTAAATATAGGATGTACTAGCCATTCTTCAAATGTTTAGATATTAATATTGCCTCATTAAGAACACAAGCCTTGCTGGCAACTATTAAAATCTTTGAAATTCAAGCTAAAAACAAGCTAAACCATCCATGGGTTTTGCAAATAATGTGAATAAAGCTGGTGTCATGACAATGCCTCGCTAAGCTTGTGTGATTTGCCTTGGCGGTCTCGTATTTACTATGGCAATGTACTGTATTGTATATCAGTGAATCGCCAACAGCTTTGTGAGGGGTATTTTCAGATTTTATGTGTTGCAGTGTTGTAGTGGAGCTACGGGATGCTGTTTTTTATACTGGCTTATTTGCAAAGCTGTCGAGTCATCTATAGTTTCCACCTTCTCTTGTTAATCTTCTTTCTGCTTATTTATTCTTCTGCTGCCATTAGATCCTTTTACACAGGAGTACAAAATTGTTATACTGATTGGGGCAGTCGGCTGATTCTTTTACCATTTGTTTTTTGAGTATGTTTAGCACTGTTGCATAAAAAGACTCTTTTTATGCAAGTTTTTCCTGTTTTATATATATATTATTATATATATTGGATGCAGTATATAGGTAGGGTGACTAACCGTCCTCTTTTTTTGCACTTGGTGACTTGTAAAAGCCTATATGACATGTTTTATTTCACCATTCATTAACTGCACAGAGAAGACATTGTTTACATATGTTAAAGTTTTCTTTAAGCAAACAGTATTATTAAAGTTCTTCACGACTGACCCAAGTGTCCTCTCTTTTGGAAATCAAAATATGGTCACCCTCATATAGGGTAACATGAAAAAAACATTGTGTAACATTGTTCACACGCCACACTTTAACAACAGATTCTAACCTCTGCAATAGCAGTAGTTCAAAAAGTAAAAAATGGAAAACAAATGAAACAAAAACGAAATGTCACAAATTGGACTAAACAATGAAATGAATTCTACACATGTACTATATCCACAAAATTGTTGCTTCATTTTTCGGACTTTTGAATCGTCTTCTAGTTTAAAACTCAAATCATGGCTAACTTGCACCACTCCACTCCTAGTGTTCTCACCCTACGAAAAGCTTAACAGAGACATACTAAAGATTTAAGCCACTGATTATTTTTGCGTTCTCTTTGTATCCATACAAAACCTTTACACAATTGTTTAATCAACTTGAATAGCATTGTGTACACACGCGCTCATATAAACTGTGTACCAGTAGATGGCTGGCAGGTCTCAGCTTCCTTGGACAGGTTATTTCCCACAGCTGAGTGATTAGGTGCAGTGAGTGTAAAATTGCCTATTTTACAGGTGCTTCAATCATGGATACAGGGCTGACTATAAATAAATGATAGATGGTAATCACCCTCCCTTCATGAGACGGCTTCTGCAAACATTTGGCAAAGGCCCAACAACAGGTCCAGCATATCTAAGAAATACACATGTAGGTCATGAGGGATGAGAAACCAATCACGGTGTATGTGATGGGTAATTTTTGCCTGGTTCTTGATGAATGACTTGACTGACTATTTGACTCACTATTTATCACAGGTGTGAGTTGTATTCATGACAAGCACTTTAAAAAAAAAAGAAATTTTTTTTTTGTTTCTTTTCAGCTCAAAAATTGTTTTGTTACTAAAAGTATTGTGATTACAGACTGGATATCAATTAATATTTAGAGTAAGAATGCGACACCAAAGCCATGTGTGTGCATGTTGTCCTCCCTGAGACATTTTTAATCCTTTCTTCTTCACAGTTGGCTGAGCACAGTGACAGATGCTGTGTTCAAATTAATTGGAAATAATGGAACAACAAATTGAAGCAGAATAAACTATTCAAAGAGTGACTTCATACAAATCGTAGAATGTTACCTTGTATATTATATGAATTTTCATATTTTTATATCAGTGTGTATGCTGAGTCTCTGCTTTAGGTAGAAAGACCCACAGTACAGGGAACACTGCATACAGTGCGTAATTAGTGGTATTATTAGCTCAATGCGAGCAGTGCTTTTACCGTAATGTTGAACAATGAGTTTTAAATTACTGAGGGGAAAATTATGCTTTCGAAGGTGGTTGGTGACATTGTTTGTCTTTCACGGCTCTGGTCACGCTCTTTGTGTTTCAGAAATATCAGTTGTAAAACCTGTCAAACATGTCAGCTCCCCTTAACCTCCATTGTGTTTAGCTTCCACCCATGAAAAATGTCAGGACCAGTGTGGTTGCAGGCAGAAAGATGGGCTAGTGGGCTAGCAGTAGCTTTATGTATGCGTATCTCTGATTTGGTGTCAAGCCTTTGGAAGAGTCACAGTTCAGTTATGCAGATTTCCCCCCCGTGTGTGTTATGCCACTGCCAGTGTTATGTACTATGTAATCTCTTTAAACCTGATGTCCACACAGGTCAAGATTTTGGTGTCAAAAGCTTTCTGTTTGTAGTCTGCTGTAATCTTAGCTCTATTGAGTAGACACATTTGAACTGGCTTTGTTTGCATGAAGATAAGAGTGAAGTTTAAATCAGAAAACCATCAGTTTTTGTCTACTGGCAAGCTAGGTTAGCTAACCTAGCAAGCTAGCTTTTTATTTATCTGCACTTGTGAAAAATCAGCGGATGGAACTGGACGTCTCAGCTCAGAATCCAAGGGATACAGCAGAAGCCCTGAAAAAATGACCGGTGTCCTCAGATGCTAAGTCAGCAGACCAGTTTGCAGAATGTTTTCTACGTGAAATCCATCATAGTCTTGTTATATACTCCTCTCTGACATTAACATGATAAATGACTCCTAATGAACATATACTGGTCTAATTTATTTCGTTTGATTTAGTGCACTGGTGTGTAGTGGTTAATGCTGTTACCTCACAGCAAGAAGGTTCCAGGTTCAGTTGAGAACAACTAGGAGTTTGCATGATCTCTTTGTAACTGTGTGGTTTTCCACTGGGAACTGTGGTTTTCTCCCAGTCCAAAGACATAATTGTTGGGTATTTTGGTGTGAGTAAACATGGTTCTCTGTCTCTTTTTTACCCCTGTCATGTGCTGGCGTCCTGTGACAGCTGGGACGGGCTTCAGCCCTCCTGTGGTTAAGAAAACAGATGGGTTGATGGATTCAAATCAGTTAAATAAGATGTCTTATTAAGATCCATGCACAGTAGTTCACAGTTCTTCTGATTATTTGCTCTGGGGAACACTGGCAGGTTACATTCTTTTCTTGAACCATTTCCTGCAGGTATTTATAATGTTATTTAGTCAGCTTAATGTTTGACTGGTCCAACTTGGAAATAAATTTTCCTGTCAGGCATATTAGGTCAGCAGTATCCTCTTTAGAACAGTTCTATAGCCTCTTAAACACATATTTTCTGAAGATCCAAGATGACGCCCCCCCCCCCCCCCCCCCCCCCCCTTATTTGTCTTTATTCTTTTACTGAGTGTAAGGGAAACGTGAGCAGGAGTATAAAGGCACTGTGATCAAGGGGATCAAACTTTCTATGCTGTGTTATCTGATTGGTTTAATGATGCATGAGGTTTTGGCAGGTTTAACAGTCGTGAATCAGTGCATTGTAATCAGAGAGCCTGGAAGCAGGAGTATAGTTATGCTTGTATGCACACAGGCACATTCAACTATGCATGCACTGTATGCACATATAAAGAGGGATCATGGATAATCACAGACATGACAGTAAGCAGGACTGCAGCTGATTAACAAACTGGCTTATTCCTCCACACTCAAGCATCATGAGTACAAAAGTAACAGGAAAGTCTTATTGGTTCTTGAACACACACATACACAGATGTTCATCCTCCACTCATCAATGTTGATTAGGATTGTGTATTTATTGCTTGAGATGAAATTAGATGGAAATGCATAATGAAAGGAGGACCGGGACAGGAGATGACTAGACAGAAATGAAAGGAGGAAGGAGATCCCTGCCACACACACACTAGGCGCACACACTCATTCACAGCCCCCTAGGTGTGCTTTAATACACAACTAATAGGAAACTCCCTCACAGGGTGACTGTGACTCAGGTGGTGGGGCAAGCTGTCCACTAATCACAACGTTGGCGGCACCTCCACCTGTCAAACGTCCTCAGTCAAATCACCATTCAAATCCCAATCTTTGATCAAGTGACTGACCAGGAGTGAGAACAAGGTGAAGTCATGCATGCAAGACAAGAATTATAGAGGAGGGAAATGTTTTTACTCTCTTATGTTACTCTTTTTTTGTATTAATAAGTTAATCATCATAATAATCGATTAAGGTTTAGTAATTTTGTTAACAGTGCTCATAAAACCACAGGCGGTATGCATATCTAAATTGTGAGTGAAACCTTTTCAAAAGGAGGAGGTTGCATGTTGTTGCTGCCTGCTATTGTGCTACCTTCATCTATGCTGCCATAGTTTGGTGGGCTATGTGGTGAGAGAGACTGATGGCCTGTCTTCATCCAACAAACTGTTCCTACTCGCAGAACAGTGCAGGACCAGAGGCTAGGAGCTTGAAAGGGAAGGGGGATGTTTATAGAGTGCCCGAAGATAGAGAAAGGTGTTTACCCCTAAAGGCAATGATGATGATAATAATGCATTTTTTATTTGTGCAAGGTATGAATTGTCAGTAGTGAAAAATCAGTTTCTTATTGCACACACACACTGATTTTTGCATATCTGTTTGTTTGGGTGAAGCTGAATATTCTAGCAACCAAACAGGTCCTCAGGCCTGGTAGATGAGTCATGAGGAACATATTTGCAAAATACTTAAAGGGGACAAGAAGAAAGTCAGAAAAGCTGAAAGCTATGCTGCCTTACAATTTGCAGTCGGTTAACAAATACAAACAAACTGACATTTGAATCCTATGCAGTCTTTTCCTTCTGTTCTTTGACACTTTCTCTCTGGCTTTTAAATTATTTTATAGTTTTATGTGGAAAGGGCAGAGGACAGGTAAAGGCATTGAGATTGTCTTTTTGTCCATCAGTGTTGGCAAGCTTATTTTAAACAGCTGCAGGTATATCCCATATAGTGCAGCTGTTGATCAGAATTCCTTAAAGAGCAACATTTGCACTATATAGAACAGAATATAAGCTTTTTTTTCCAGTGCCTTTACCTGTCACAAGACATGTAAGTGTACTATGTGAGCATTAACTCATTTGCAATAAAAGATAAATTTATAAGGGAACTTGACCAGCAGCATTATTGATATTGTAATAATATCATTGTCGCTTTTCCCACAATAAGTGTGTCTTGAAAATCTGATGTTGTGACATAACAGTTGGGTATGAATGAGGTAGAGAATGATTAATTACTATTGTACAACGGTGACAGGAGCATGCTGTATCATTGTTGCAATAGTGATCCTTTAATTACTTTAACATGTCTTTATATAAATTCTGAGAAAAAACAAAGGCTACTCTACATTTGTGTGAATATGATGTAGCTTGTTTGGACATGTCAGTTCTGTCTTCTCTTATATCTGTGCTGGAACCTCCATATTTTGTTAAATGTTTAACATTAAAAATCTTTTTTTTCAGAAGAATTTCGTTTAACCAGAAGCGTTGAAAAGTTTTATTGTTTTATTACCTCCCACTAGAGATTTCATTATTTATGAATTAAAGTAAAAGCCTGTCCTCAATCTTCTTGATTTAATGGACCAAGGACTTATTTGGGGATCTAGCAGAGGGGGAGAAAGGCGAGGAAAACAGAGGGAGCGGAGAAGAAAAGAGCATATCCCCTTAGAGAATCCCAAAACAATGTTTTCTTATCTTTTCAATGTCACTTTCAGTTTTCTATTAAAAACACTCCCGGCCTTGTGCCTCTGTCATTTTCTGAAACTAGCATCAGCACACACAATAAAACACAGGCACATGCACATTTTTTTTAAAAGAAAGAAGTCTTTATCGAAATGTAATTTTAAGTGATTTTTTTTTTCATGTTTATTATGTTTGCTTTGGGCTGTCGTCGCACATTCATGGCAAGAGTTTCCAACATGTAGGCATACAGAATATCTGACAGTATTTTCATACTTTTGGATCTAAAAAGGAAAGACTATAATAGGGGAAAAAACAAGAGGCTACGTGAGACCAAGAAAGGCAAGCATGGGGATACAAAACAAAAATTAGGTTCAACATACCCCCTTAACCCATTAATCTTTTTTAAGCCCAAAGCAACATAGCTGAACGTGATACAGTTTTGGACTTTCAGACAATGGCACCTGCAGTTGTTTTGAGTATCAGGGGTAGCTATTAGAGGTTTATGGGCTGTGTGGCTTTACAGCAACTCCGCAGTATGCCTCATTACCCAACTAATGTGAAGAAAGAGGGTGACCCTGCTTACTCGCTCTCTGATCTCCTTCCACTGGGTATTGCAGCTTTAGGCTCACAGGCCTGGGGAAGACTTTGAGGAATGTGGAATGCAAATAGGTTGTTTCCAATTACAATGACCGTGCGTGTTTTTGAATTTTTCAGCATTTTAATATTGGCATATATCATGGCTAAAATTGTTGAGCTGGCACAAATTCATAAAAAGAGAGCGACACACACTGCAGATGTGCCGAATGATGGATTGCACAGCAAGTAAAGCTGTGTTATTATTACGAAAATGTGCCGTCTGGGGTCACGCACGCACACATCCTCACGCGTACACAGCTGTTGTCTGGTGGGGCTGGTGAAAGGCAGGCTGAATGGTAAAATGCAGATGATTTTATGCACTCCCACAGGCATTTGACGGATGTGAGTGGGCCGCAGTTTGGTAGGCGGCTGTTCATGAGTTCCTCATTGTTTGGCCACTCGCAAATATTATCGGTGTTTGCGTGAGCTAGATTCGCTTTACAGGACTGAGAGTTCAGAAGGATTGTCCACTGCGAATATTAATACTGTAGACACTAACCTGCTTGAGTCATTCTTCTAATTCACAGATCCATTTGTCCTTCTGCTAAATGGGATTTTTATCCGAATGGAGCTGTTCTTGCAGCTGTAAAATGAAGCTATCATGAAAAGTTGGGGTGTTCACCTGCAGATGGATAAAAGTATTACTATTGGATAACAAGGTGAACTTCATCTTTATACAGGGCTTTGCTTCTTTCTACCAGCAAAGAAAGAAAAGCAGTTGATTTTTCCCTCTGAATTCTCTCAATCTTCAATACTCTCTGGCTCTGGCTATTTCAATCCTGACTTCTTCATGCTCTCCCTGAACTACGGCTATGACTGAATTGGGTTTAATGCTTAATGCTAATGGTCAGTATTAGTTTTTTTCACCCCTCTCAGCCATGGTCAAGAGAGCTGTGGAAATCCCAGATGGAAAGTTCCCTAGCTCAGCGGAGCCTGAAATTGGCTTGAATGAAGGGGGAAGCAGTGGCAGGTCACCTGAATGGGTCTCAAGGCAAAGCACATTAGTCTTGGCTCCATTGTAACTGCGCCATGCATTAAATCTCATCAGTGGCAGGGAAAGCAGTAGTTTTGATTTATCAGCCGTTAACTATGACACAAAAAGAAATTCCTTTTTTTCCCACGTGCATATGTGCACATAGACATACAAGTGGAATATAAATATCCCACATTTGTCACGTGCACACACGTACTTTTAGTGCTTATTCCTTAAGGCGTATATAACAAAGCACAAAGGGCAGTGAATGCAAGCTGTCACTTATAATGCTGTTTTAGTGTTCAGGAAAATATTTATCCCTTTCACTGTTGCTCCAACACGTTCACTGTGCACGGTGCAGTTAGCTAATGTCATGTGTTGTTGCTTTGAAGAGTCCTTGTTCGATCAGAGCGTGAGACTTAACCAAGTCCATATGGAAAAGAAATAGTAAAAACATACATGATTTACTCATGAAAGTGGCCACTTTCTCATTACTTTCATATATTTTTTTAGTAAGTATATAAAACATACAAGTTTCATTATATAATTTTTCAAGGGATCTTATATGTGCTTTCACTCCTGTATGCTTTTCATACAAGTTTCATACAAGACAGATAAAAACTTTATAAGATTTATATATATCTTTTCCATATGGGAGTGTAAAGTTGTGAGATGTTAAAGTAAAACAAAACAAAGAGCTGCAAACTGGATAACAATGCAGAGCTGGGGATAAATCTCAGTGCAGTCATACGTTTGTTTATTGCAGTCACAGTAATAATTTGATCAATGTTTAAAACAAAACTATTTATTCTAGTGCCTTAAAGCTTGTAAAGCCTTAAACTAAGTACTAGATATGTTCATAATACTTGATTGTACCAGTTTGGCCAGGGTTCTTTTCTTCTTTTTTAAATCTTTGCCTTGATAGCAACAGTATTGATACATTATTACAGTACGGTGAAAACCTGACAAAGAGGCACTTTCATTTTCAGGAACACATAAAATCAGTAAATCTGCAGAGAATAGATTTTGTGTGAAAGCAATCTCTTCTTCCTCATTCTTGTTTACTTTATTGATTTTACAGACAGAAGACCTGCTGCGTTAGCATTAGTTGGTGATCTATGGCAGCTTATGAGTGTAACTACACATACAGGCGAAGCTTTCACAGAGAAGATTTCCACAGTGTTAGAAGTCGAGGAAACTATGCATTGCACTACACTCGCCACCCCAAACAGCAATCTGTGGCACAGTGGACTCTGATCAACGTTCCATTGATAAATTTAAATGTAAATTCGATGCATGTGAGTATGAATAAGTGTGTCTAGCTCACACGACAGTGAAGGTTTTTGGTTTTTTGGGGGGGTTTTTTTCTTACAAGAGGATGAAAAAATTAGAGGTCAGTGAGGGAAGGAATAAATGGAATCTGAACCTGAAACTGAGATCGTGAAATTTAATGCTAACTTTTTTTTTAATATCTTTCAAGAAACCCAAGGATGATTTATAAAAGAGTATAAATATTTAAACAAATATATAAATATACAAAAAACAAAAGGCTAGAGGTTGAAGGCTTAGTTGTAGAGATGACTTTTGATGAGTTTCTTGAAGGACTCCATTGACGGGGCATTGCAAAGCTCTTTTGGGAGAAAGTTCCAGAGGGTGGGAGCTGCCACACTGAAGGCTCTGTCCCATGGCTGGGGATCTTAGCATCTGAGACTTTGTGTATGGGTGGAGCAGGTCACACAGGTACTGAGGGACCCGGGCTTTAAGGGATTTGTAAGTGAGAAGAAGGAACTTGTAAGGATGATCTTATATAAAGAAACACTGAGACTTTGAGTTTGATAGAAAAGAACAAGTTCTGTAAAGGATAGAGGGAAATCTTTGCTTTGTTGCATTGTTGTAGCAGATAAGGGTGTAGGGGTTTGTTGAAGGTGCACATCTCACTGAGTTGGCCCAATTGATTAGTACCCTTGGGAGCCAGGAGGTCCATATTAATGATGTGTGTGTGTGTGTGCGTGTGTGTGTGTTTCAAGTTTCAGTAAAAGAACTGAAAATAAGCTCACGATTGTGCTCAAAACATTTTTTTTCCTATTCTGTGCTCTTGCAGCAAACACAGCACGCAGTTCTTTTAAATAATGACTTGTTTTACATCTTGAAATCCATTTGTCTTTTTTTTTTAAATCATCAATTAAGTTTTGTGTCGTTATTTTTGCCGGCTTCCATCTGTTGGCTTGTCTCTTTTACCTTTTTTTAGTCTCAGTCTCTCTTTCTGCCCTGTGTCTATCTTGGGAGTCAGTATAGACAGAAAGCCTAGGCAAGAGAACGCTGGTGCATAATTCCATCTTCACAGTATGCCACACACCCACTCAGGGTAAAGGAGAAGCTCCAACATTTTAGTCTGCTAAAAACAAAAAGAGGAAGTGGATAGGCAGATTTCCATCCCTTCCTTTCTCAGGTTTCTCTGTTCTCTGGCTGTTATCCCTCAGATCCGAGAGGCTGTTCCAGTCATTTGGTCGCTCACAGTCAGACAGCTGCTGACAGAAATACCTATACGGGGAACAGAACGCAGGGACGTTTTTATCAGCAGACAGACAGTCACACAACGCCACGACTGACAGAGAAATATTCACAGAGCCCAGTCAATATATTTCACAGCAGTTACCTTCTTCGAATGATAAGCTCCAGTTCCCCTCGTAGGCCTAATCTGCAATGCATCAGGGATTATCTCCATGCACCCATACAGAGAATACCTGCAAGAGAATTTCAGTCAGCCCCCCCAATATGTAATTAATGGAAATAATTGGTTTTAGTCCCTTTGTCATTATTTGATTTCACCAGTCTGCGCTGCATTGCTTAAGCCCGCACACATGCACATTATTCTGTCATTATTGTTTCTTTTCTCCATTAACCCCTCCAGAGTAATCTTTCTTTTTTTTTTTATCTTCTGTTGCCTTCTCCCTTCTTTTCTGAAAAGTAAGTGGGATCTCATCCTAAACGTGGTTGTCTGTACTGTATGTGTTGTGAGTGTTGTAGGTAAGTGTGTTGCTGCCATCATCTGGCAGAAATATAAAGCTGCACCCTCAAAGCCGTTACCTCTGGATATCCCACACATAACCTCACACCTTCTGCTTATGAATAGCAATGAAAACCTGCAGATCTCAAGATCAAAAACCTTCATACAACCCGAACTCAGTCTAACCGTTCCCGTTTCCCCCCTCCTTGGTTTCTAACTTAAATCCCTCTCTTCTCATGCTGTCAAGGCCGACTGCATTCTTTAAGAGTGCCCTGCAGTTCTGTTCTGTGCTTAAACTGCCTCTCATCCTCCCTCTGTTAGCTCAAGCAAAGCGAAGCCAATGCTGACACCAAAGAGAAGCTCCCTCTACGACTCAGGATCTTTGAAAAGTTCCCCAACAGACCTCAGATGGTGAAAATTTCCAAGCTTCCATCTGATTTCACTGTGCCCAGGATCAGGTAAACACACAAACACACACCTTAAACACAAAAACTTTACATAATTTGGGCTATTTTTTGTCATGAAGAGAAAATGAAGAACGATATCCACCAGAGCTAAAAAGATACACAGACATTTAAAGTGAGCTAGATTAAATATAGGGACAATGTTATGTTAAGTAGTAATTCTCAGTGTGGGTTTATGAGTGTGGGTTTTAACAGAGACCACCAAAGATGTGAAGCTTTTGAATTCCACCAGTAGTTTCCAGACATTATGCAAACAAAGTAAAAAGTAACGTTTTCATTCCTGCTCCTAGTTTAAAGCAGCTAGTTGGTCATTTGCAAAACAGACTTTTTATGTTCTGCAGCCTTTAGCGGTAAAACTGAACTATATTTGATGCAAAGTCCGGCTCATAATTTAGCTTTATTGTTTAGTTGCCGAGTAGTGCAGGGCCGAGTCCTTCACCCTAAAGAAATCTCCCTCTGCAGCCCATCTGCTGGGTTGCTGCACTAAGAGCTTCCACTGCAGCTGAATTTGCACTGATGTAATTATGCGTCTAAGATAAGCTTTATAAATTTGTGATCGTCTACTTCTGAATATGGATTTCTTTAGGGGGACACCGTACATTAAAATTCATGATATTTCTGTGCGTGCTGTTTGTCGTGTACTTTAGGGAGAGTTTTATGAAGCAGTTCATCGATCGTCAGCAACAGGATACCAGCTGTCTGTTCCGGCGTCTCCCCTCCGCTTCATCCTCCTCTTGTGACCACTCCAAACGCTCAGCAATTGAAGACAACAAATATATTGACCAAAAGGTGCTTTCACAGACTTCTTTGCCTGCTCGCTTACATGCTATTCCTTTCTTTGTCTCTGTGACTGTAAATATACAGCAAAATGAAGCAGATTGCCACGTTGTACCTAATATTTACAGCTGTGTAGGTTTTTTTTTTTTTTTAACTGACCGTGCTTTCTTAGCTTCGAAGGTCAATATTTAGCATCCGAGCTCGTAACCTCCTGGAGAAAGAAACTACAATCAATAAAATCCTACGGTAAGACACGACTACACCTGAGTAATTGTGACAAACTGTGCTAAATTTGATTAATACACGTATCGTACGCCAGCTCGCGCATCACAGTGAAATGAGGATATTAATATGCTGCAATAAACTATAATGTAACTTATATTTCTGTAACATGTTCACGTTTCATCCGCCTCTGTTCTAAATTTAACCTGCGCGTACAGACATCTTTTGACCATCTACTCCCTGCTTTTAGGCAATCAGTTATTTGCATGTTTTTGCTTTTTTACAGTAATTCATACACTTTCAGTTTTATACCTTCCTTAAAGACTTGAGTTAAATGTGTTTACAATGCATTATCCATAGTCATAAAAATGCATCGTGGGCTCTGCGTGGGTGAAACTAATAATGTGTGTACATATTAGGTGTAGCTGTGCCACAGCAGCACTCTTGTATTGTTAATGCTTCTCTCTGTTTTTTGTTTTGTTTTGTTTTATTCGGCACACACACACACTCAGACGCACACACAGGCCCACTTCAGACTCATTTACTGTTGCGATGAAGTAAATGGATAATTTGCTGTTCAGCATGGCAGAGCTGGCACTAAGTGCAGATTAGCTTGCCGGCACCGTGTCCAATCCGTCCCCCCTCCCCTTCCATTCCAATATTCTGTCAGTCTGAAAGATAGACAGCTTATCAGTAGTCATAACACGATCTGTCTGGCCAGCCATCCTCCACACAAGCACACAATTAGGCTCACATACCAGCATAGTCAAACACACGCGCAGTCCAGCATACGCAGGAATTCATGCGTGCTTATTGCCAGTAAACAAGCAATCGCTCAGAGTCTCCATAAATGATTAAAGTACACACGTTGCTGGTGCCACAATGTCATTAGCTCTGTTCTGGTACATGGCTCTGCTGTTAGTCAGAACAGACAGTAATGATCAGAGTCTCTCTCTCACTCACACACACACACAAACACTGACTAATGGAATGATTCAAACCAGTTTCACAATGGTAGACTGGGTTACTACAGTCCTCTTATGGTTCCAGACTGACAAAAGCCAGAGATGACTTGTTACACTAAAAGATGGACAAGAGCTAACTATCTTGTCACACTAGGGGTGGGAATTCTAGTGCAACTTATGATATTTTGATATCACGATATGCTACAACAACACGGCGATTCTTAGGTGCTTGCAAGGCAGTTATGAATGAGTAACTAAAGAAGGGGAAAATACTCTTAAAAAGGCAAAAGTGTATTTATTGGCAGCACTGTGGTGTCAGTGTTTGTCTGTACTGAGCATTATTTAATATGAAATTTTTTATTAATGTGCCAATTCAGTTACTTCTCTAATATTATGCCCCCCACTGTCAGTAATAGCTGCCAATTTCCTGTCCTTTGAGTTTCTTCCTCTTCACTGCAAGCTGATTAGCTTCAATTAACTGTACCCTCATTCACTGGATAAACAGCACCGTCTGGAATCATGAACTAGTGACTCTGGTGAAGGACCATGTTTAGAGCATCTACATGTCTTTATAAAAAATTGGTACTTGATAACAAGAGGTAGCAAGGCAGTATATAGTTTTATTGGTATTGCAAACTGTATTGTGTCTGTGTTTCCAAGCGCTTGCACAACACAGCGGATACAAAGTGGATCTTTTGAAGGCCAGCCTGCCAAAGAACGCTCCATACTCAGTGTCCAGCATCACGTGCGGCAAGAGCGCAGGTCTGACGTACACTTTGATGCACAGACAGAAACTTAGACACTTGTGCTTTACTGTCGAGACCTTGTATCTTATGGTCTGCTTTTTGCGTCTGCAGATCTCTGCGACATGGTTCTACTAGTCAGAGGATCAGCCGAGGGAAATCGCTGGAGACTCTCACTCAGGATGTCAGTACAAAGTCACATCCCAGCACATACTTTGCACTAGGCTTGTTTGTTGCCAGATAAAGCGCTTCTGGTTCTATGGTCCTTAAAAATATATCTCAGTATATGCAAGAAGTGTAAGAAGATGACAGGGAATTTCTGTAATAAAAAAATGAGTCATATATATTGTCTATTTTTTTCTTTCCCCAGCATTCCAGCACAGTGCGTTATCGTAATGCCCAGAGAGAGGATAGCGAGATCAAGATGATCCAAGAAAAGAAAGAACAAGCTGAAATGAAAAGGTTTTCACACACAATATTATAATTACGTTAAATCAAGTTCTTCACCAAAAAGTAACTCAGTTAAGTATGGCTAAACAATGGTTTATTCTCTGACGTGATTGATATGAAGTCACTGGTATTTTCTCCACGTCTTTGCTTGTGTGGCTGAGCAGGAAGGTTCAGGAGGAGGAGCTGAGGGAGAACCATCCTTACTTCGATAAGCCTCTTTTTATCGTGGGGCGTGAGCACCGTTTCAGGAACTTCTGCAGGATGATTGTTCGAGCTCGCTTCAATGCGTAAGACTGGTCTTAAATCTAAACTAACAGACACACACACATACAGTGTTTATATGAATCTTTGTAGTAAGAAAATGTTTTGAACCTTGTGTTTTCTGTCTGTCTGTATGTTTTTTGTGTGTGTGTTTTTTGTTTTTCTATGACTTCATATGTAGATCAAAAACTGATCCAATAACTGGAGCAGTGAAGAACACCAAATACCACCAGCTGTAGTAAGTGTGATGAATTATTGATTGCCTGACTCTCCATCGATCTGTTCATTGTGCAACAGTGGAATACTCATTAATTCTGTGGCTTATTATTTGTCTGTTGTGCTTCCCCAAACTGTGGTAAGGAATGAAAATTGTGAAGTGAAGAGCTGTGAAATATATTTCACCCATTATGCAGCCTGATAGTAATTCAGCCGAGCAGAGAAACTGATTACTGAAGTGAGAAGCAGAGCAGTCCTTTGTATCAGATACCGTTGGTGCCTGGGGACATCTTGCTGTAAAACAGATCGGCCTGCTCACACGTGCACATAGACACACACACACTAAGATTTATTCACTCTCACTTTCTGATACCTTTCCCCACTCATCCTTGTTCTCTCTTTGTCTTGCCGTACCTATCTTTTTTTATATTGTATTAGTGTTTTTCTGGCTAGCAAACCAAATTGCTCTCTTGGCCTACTTACTGTATACCAAACCTACTTTTTCTTTGCGTGAAATCTGATGTGCGTTTCCCTGCAGTGATCTTCTGGGCTTAGTCACCTATCTGGACTGGGTTATGATTGTTGTGACCATCTGCTCTTGCATCTCCATGATGTTCGAATCCCCCTTCACCAGGGTTATGCACGCCCCCACCCTTCAGGTATTAAAAAGATGACTGATGGTTCATGAACAGTCAAGCGCAGGGATAAATGCACTAAACCAGTGGCGTCTGTTTCAGATTGGGGAGTATGTATTTGTGATCTTCATGAGCATTGAGCTCAACCTGAAGATCATGGCCGACGGTCTGTTCTTCACCCCGACAGCTGTCATCAGAGACTTTGGAGGCGTCATGGACATCTTTATCTATCTCGTGAGAAATCTAATATAAATATTGCTTCATCGTGTTTTTCCATTTAGTCGAGTGAGGGTACATAGACCAAATGCAAAGATATTATGCATTTTTGTTTGCTATTAACTATTATAGGAGTATTTTGGACCTTTTAACATTCATATGACTTTCCAGAAAATTTTACATCTGACAACCACCTCACAGATTTGTTGTTGCTGCAAATGTTGCCTTACTTAGAGTTACGCAGTAACCATATGAATCAAAAACTGTATCCAGTTTTAGTGCCTTACTATCATGATTTTTTTTGAAAGCTGCAGTTTTGATGTGAAATAGAAGTGGTCAATAGAAGAAATATTTTATGCTGAATGTTATTCAGGCTTCAAAGTTGGAGAGTCTTTGGTTTGGGTTCAGTAGATCAGGTTTGTCCAATGTTTAGTACTGAGAGAAATGAAAAGAGAATGGATAGTTTCAGTGTTGTTGTTGGAAACTAAAATATGAATCACGTTGCTGTAAAATCAGTAGGATGCTATTCATGCTTGCTTTGCTGTGTTCGCTGTAGGTGAGTCTGATCTTTCTGTGCTGGCTACCTCCTGACGTTCCTCCTGAGTCTGGGGCTCAGCTGCTGATGATGCTGCGCTGCCTGCGTCCGCTCAGGATCTTCAAGCTGGTACCCCAGATGAGGAAGGTGGTGCGGGAGGTTCTCAAAGGATTCAAGGAGATTTTTCTGGTTAGCACCTGTTTGCATTTTCCACCTGTGTGTGGCAGAGTGTGTGACTTTTTTTTTTAATATACCAGATAACAAGACAAATAGATTATTTTATCTACAGTAGCGGCAGATTATTGTTTTTTATTAATGAGGGAAACAAAAAAAAACCTTCTCGTGAATTTCGATTAATATAACTCAGTCTTCTCTTACAGGACTTACTATTTTTGCAGGAGAACTATTTAAATAGGGTTCAAATATTTGTTTAAATCAAAATGAACTTTTCTTACCTTAAACTTGATACCTTACCTTCAACCTGACCGCCACACTGCTTATAAAATAAAGTGACACTGCTCAGGAATTTCAGAAAACAAATGGGAAGCTGTATAAAATACAGTAAATGCAATAAAGGAAATAAAGACACAATACAGTGCTTTAAAGATCATAATGCACAGCATGTCGAACAGAAACATTTTTTGTACCAGTCTGTAAATAATAAACAGTTTGAACTTGATGACGTCAACATCAAGAAGGATTTTGACGTCGTTTCAGTTAAGTTGACCAACTTAACTGAAATTTCTCATCCATGGGATAATAAAGGTTTATTCTATTCTATTAATTGAAATTTAGAAAGCAAAATATTTTCCCATCCATGCTTATTTTAGCTACTCAAAAGTTTGAGGTATTCCCTATTGTACTTTTTTGTTTCATATCTGCCAACTGAGACTGCAGGCGGAGTGTTTAGTAATTTTTTTTTAAAAGAGTGTTAAATAATTAATGCCCAAATTTCACATTTCTTTTTTTTTTTAATTCATCTGATCAGTGACTTAGTGATGGCTTAACTTGCATTAGTGCTCACAGTGGCTTCTTCTTATACCCCATTATGTATATTAACCAATTTTATTACAAACTGAGCGCAACTTTTTTCTAAACGGACAGCATGTACCAGCTTTTCTGGAAACTGAATATAGTTATAGTTGTGTTACAATGTTATAGTTACAAAAAATGTGCTGTAGTTATTGATTTTTACTCTGTCTGATTGATTTTCCTGGCTGAGGTTTCTACATCCACTGCTCTCATACTTGGATTATGTTCAACTTGTGTCTTAAATTCCTGATTGATTTTTCTGCAGGTTTCCATTCTGCTCCTCACGCTGATGCTGGTGTTCGCAAGCTTTGGAGTTCAACTGTTCGCCGGAAAGCTTGCCAAGTGCAACGACCCCAGTGTTCTTAAACGGGTACAGCAAGAAACTCCTCACTGACCCACTGTTCTACACTTCCTGCAGAGAACTACAGGCTGAATAAGTAGAAGGGGCCTCCCCAGTCAAATCAATAAACCAGTGTTTCCTTTTATCCTATTTTCTTAACAACAGTCCTCACGCTTTTTTCAGCTTGTGCTAGAACAAAACCTTTTATTTTATAAACAGTTGTTCCAAGATAATTGACTATATCTAGAAAAGTATTTCTTATTTAAGTTAAATGCAAGTGCTTTTTATTTAAGTCTACTGTAATGCACTAGACTTCATTATTGTGAAAGTCTTTGGGTATATTATTTTCATAAATCATGAATCCAAAAATAGCCCTTTTCTTCCATTTCATTAAATGTTCTGATTATTGTTCCTTTCTGTGTTTTGCTGTTAAACTTTGTGGCCTGTCACAGGAGGATTGTCACGGGATATTCCGAATAAACGTCAGTGTTTCCAGAAATCTGAACCTGAAACTGAAGCCTGGAGAAAAGAAACCAGGTTTCTGGGTACCACGGGTCTGGTAAGACTTGTTTTTCTGCTTGTGTGTGCATTTGTTTTTGCACAGCCAGTCATTAATGCACACATTATGACCTCTTCTAGGGCCAATCCACGAAATTTTAATTTTGACAATGTGGGAAATGCCATGCTGGCTCTGTTTGAAGTGCTCTCACTAAAAGGGTGGGTGGAGGTCCGAGATGTCATTATTCACCGTGTTGGACCGGTACTGATCCTTAACATTTCATATAACAATGAATTTTCTCATTTTATGCCTGCAGTGCGTCAGCTGCTCTACACATTTTCTAACTCTTTGTGTCTGCAGATCCATGGCATCTACATTCATGTCTTTGTGTTTCTGGGATGTATGATTGGACTCACTCTGTTTGTGGGTGTTGTCATTGCAAACTTCAATGAGAACAAGGTAAGAGCCGTACTGCGTATACATTATAGTAGATACACCTTCTTGCCTTTTATTGCCTACCACCATACTGTGTGGTATGTGGGGCATTATGGTGTCACTCTGACCACTAGTTAAACAAAACTGACCAATTAAAATCCATCTTGTTTTAGATTTTTGTGAGGCGTGTTTCCCTGTTGTTTGGCATCAGATAGAATAGTGCAACACAAATTAAACCTGGTGATGGTGCAGTTATGTGGTACTCCTTCTAGGCCTCTAGGCTTACAACCACGAGGAGTTAAGATTGTGTCTCATCTCAACAGGGTACTGCTCTGCTAACAGTGGACCAGAGAAGATGGGAGGATCTGAAGAGTCGATTGAAAATAGCCCAACCTCTACACCTACCCCCTCGCCCAGGTTTGAGTGTACATAATAAAATAACATAATACATTTCACCAATGGTTTGCAAAACACAGCTGCAGGCAGCAATAAGAGAACCAAGAAATAGGAACATTTTTTTAAATATACTTTTTTTGCAACATCCCCCAGTGACTGTGTGCAAAACCTGGTAACCAACTACAAGTAACGGCTTACTACTCTGCCATAACAAGTCACGTTTTGGGGATCAAATAGTTTTTTCACTCAATGACAGGCAAATCAATTTATAACGTTTATGCAATGTCTCCCCCAATCACAGTTTTGGTAAACTCTTTTAGTACAGCAGTTAAAAAAAGGTTAAAATAGTCAAACATTACAGTTGAAAAAAAAACTAACTAACTAGCACATCGCACATATAAGACGGCATTAAGTGGCTCAGTATGACAGTGTTATTCATATGTGACCCGCAACAGCACTGGAACTCTGTCACTGAATTACATGTCATTGCTTTCTTTTGCTGCCTGCAAGTGGAAATATTTGTTCAGACTTTATCTGATTTTCCTACCTGAGTTGAAGAAAACTGCCAGCTTTATTACAAAGTAAAATCATGCGGCTGCTCTCCCTTTAGTGATTAGAGTCATGAGAACAGTAGAAGTGCCTCAGAGGCAGTGTGGGAAATTGTCTGTTAGTACAGTTGAGGCTGAGAGCTAACAGAAAATCAATCGCTTAAGTTTTAGTCATCACCGCCGCTTATTCCAGCACCATCAACCTGACTTTGATCCTCATCCAAAGGTCTTCAGTGCAGGCACCACTCACTCACTCACTACCCGTGGTTCATTAAAACACTGAGCTGGTCTGTGCTCACACAGTCACATCCAAAGTACTTACAAACACTCTTTGTGGCCAGCAGTCATATAGTATATAGACTCACAACCTGCAGATTTCATTGTTTGATTTTCCTTGTTTTTTCATTTGATATTAAATGATCCTTGAAAGTGGGCAAAAGAAACCACTATATAATATTTAGGAACATTATATTTTTGAAATATGATGCTTAAGTAGGTTAAAAGTGTCTCACAAACACAACACAACACGTCATGCCACTAAAGAAACAGCTGAGAAACAAAGGCATTGACGTTTATCAGTCTGGGAAGAGTTACAAAGCCATTTCTAAGGCTTTGGGACTCCAGTGAACCACGATGAGAGCCATTATCCACAAATGGAGGAAACTTGGAACAGTGGTGAGCGTTCCCAGGATTAACCTATCAAATTACTCTAAGAGTCCATCAACGACTCATCCAGGAGGTCGCAAAATAACCCAGAACAACATCTGAAGAACTGCAGGCCTTACCTGCCTCAGTTAAAGTCACAGTGCATGTTTCATCAAAAAGGAAGAGAGTGGGCAAGAATGGCCTCAGTGGAACAATCCAACTCGAATATTCTGTCGACTGACGAGAAAAAAGTGGGACTTTTTGGAAGGTTGTAGTCCCGTTACGTCTGGTGTAAAATGAACAGCATTTCAAAGAACAGTCAGTGAAACATGCTGGTGGGGCTTCCTTGCTGCCTCATGATGCTGTCATTGATGAAATCATGAATTTTGCTCTCTAACAGAAGATCCTGTAGGAGAATGTCCGGCCATCAGTTCATACCCTGAAGTTCAAGCACACATTGGGTAATGCAGGAGGACGATCTCTTAATGACTCAAAAAAAGACAAAACAAAATGAAGTTTTTGGAGTGACCCAATCAAAGATCGTCTGATTGAGATGTTTGGCATGACCTTTAACAGGCCGTTCATGCTCAAAAACCCTCCAGTGTGTCTGAATTAAACAATTCTGCAAAGAGGAGTTGGCCAAAGTGATCTGAAAGGCTCATAGAATAAAAGTCGCAAAGACACTGCATTCAGACTATGAATGTATTCTGCCTTAGATAACTTAGATTTGATAAGATTAGAAAGGTTTTCTAAATATGCTTAAGAGGATCAACATTTTGGTTCATGAAGTGCAGAAGCTGCCGTTTGAGACAGCCTGTCCAAAAAACTTGCCAAATTCACAAAAACTTAAGCATGTTGGCATGTTTTTCCCTTTATCTACTTGAATAAATATGCTGCACTAAAGTCTCATTGGCCAGGTAATAATAATCGAACAGTCTATGAGTGCCATCTGTTGGACAGTAGGGGTTACTACTGAAAGTTAAATCACCCGGGTTATTCAATACAAGAGCCTTTTCAGACATTTATAACTGATCACTGATGATCAAAAATGCCACAATTCTCCAAAATCGTTGTTTAGGTTTCACTGAATTTTTTTGCCTTCTTTTGTGCTTGACAGAGAACGGAGGTTTCCGGGCCAAGATGTACGACATTACTCAGCATCCCTTCTTCAAACGGGGCATTGCTGTGCTGGTACTGGCACAATCTGTCCTCCTCTCAGTCAAGGTAACACCTCATTTAACAGTATATGACGCCGTATTACCTGAGAGTGCTTCTAATTGTCTTTGTTCAGTTTACACTCTCAGCTGGCTTTTTAATTATCGCAGATGTGAACCCAATTTTATATGTATGAACTGACGTCGGTCTTTTTGTGTTTTTCCTCAGTGGAATGTAGGTGATGACGGTGTAACATTTCCCCTTGCCACTATGTCTGTAGTTTTTACCTTCATATTCGTCCTGGAGGTGAGCCTGTTTTGGGGGGGATGGCTGGGGTATTTGTAATGTACCTGAGTGGCTTTATTTACTTTACTGCTGCTGTTGTTTTATAGGTGACAATGAAGCTGATAGCCATGTCCCCCGCTGGTTACTGGCAGAGTCGACGAAATCGGTATGACCTCCTGGTTACATCGCTCGGTGTCATCTGGATTGTTCTGCACTTTTCCTTACTGGTTAGAAAAATCTGTTAAACAAATTCAAATTCAGTCAGTATTATTGATTTTTTTTCACTACAGCTAAAATTACTGTACAATTTTCTACTCCAGAATGCGTACACCTACATGATGGGCACATGTGTGATTGTCTTCAGGTTCTTCACAATATGTGGGAAACATGTGAGTACATTAGTCAACAAATAAGATAAAGTACTTTATCCAAATAGATTTTCTAGTGTAGGAATAAAATTCTGCTTTTTCACCTTTGTGTACGATCTTAAAGGTGACACTAAAGATGCTGCTGCTCACTGTAGTCGTCAGCATGTACAAGAGCTTCTTCATCATCGTGGGGATGTTTCTCCTTCTTCTCTGCTATGCATTTGCTGGAGTTGTTCTCTTCGGAACCGTCAAATACGGAGAGAACATAAACCGGTAATCATTGCTTTTCCGATCTTTATTATGAAATTTCCCACTCGTGGGACTAATAAAGGTATCTTATCATTATCATTATTATTATTATTACTATTTTTTTCAATAAACAATACAGGATGTAAGCAGCGGGTACAGTAAAGGAGTTCTTTACACAGTTGTGTCAGTGTGTCTATCTCCTTCAATCGCAGGCATGCCAACTTCTCCACAGCAGGCAAGGCTATCACTGTTCTCTTCCGTATTGTCACAGGAGAAGATTGGAATAAAATCATGCATGACTGCATGGTAAGATGGGCTGCGGGTACAGTGCACTTCCCCATAGACAAATGTGAAGTGGTTTCTGGGGCCATTTCAGTGCAGTAGGAGGATTTGATTGTTGTCTTTAGTGCTCACAGCATAATATTGTGGTTACTTCTTTATATTTCTATTATTTGGCCATACCCCGCTGATCTCAATGTTGCCGTTCTTCTTAAACCACTTTATTAAAAAAACAAAAAAGAGGACCAGTGGACACTGTTAATATTAGCCATATAAGTAAATAAGAAAACATGTTTAACATGGTTTCTTAGAATATTTGATGTTTGTTTTAATATCTGTTGGTTGATGCAATTTTTTTCCCCCTCCCCAGGTGCAACCACCATTTTGCACCCCAGATAAACATCGCTACTGGGAGACGGACTGTGGCAACTATGCTGGAGCACTCATATACTTCTGCTCTTTCTATGTCATTATAGCCTACATCATGCTCAACCTTCTTGTAGGTCAGTCAATTTTTTGTTATTTATAACCTTGTAATGTCATCTTATTGACTCACCTTTAATGTCGGGTCCAAAAACTAGGTAACTTGTTATATTTTATGATTTGATTAGGGTTAGTACAGTTTAGTTTAGGCAAAAGGATAATGATATCAATATAAACTAGAAAATGTATTTTCTGAAGAAACTGCAGTGCGAATGCTGATAGCTGAATGTTTTAAGCTGAAATGACATAAATGCTGAATTTAAGTTAAAAATGTTGAATGAGATTAAAAATACAGAAATTTTCACCTGAAAACAAAAGTTCAGAACTGCTAAAAGCCGACGTTCACACAGATGAAGTTGAAAAGTAGGTGAACATGTTTAACCTCCTAAGACCCGAACTCTTCCACGACATGCATTTTTAATTTCTCCTTGATATTTGGGCATATTGAGGCCCAATTAATGTAAAAACAAAGAATTACCAGATTTTTTTTTTACCTTTTTTTTTTTTTAAAGAAAAATAAGAGCCACATATGAGGATATTTGTTTAAAATTTTGATAGAACAGTAGCAGTACAATGTCCTCGTAAGTAGAAATCAGGCCCATGTTGAGCAAAATTGAGTATTTTGTGATGTCCACATATGTGGACGCCAGGTCCTAGGAGGTTAAAATGTAAATTAGAAAAAGCTGACTAATGACAAAAGAAAAGTTAGAGTCAGAAAACATCTGAATGACAGGAGCGATTTAACAAGTGGGGTCTTTCCTACTGTTGAGACAAACTCCTGACTAAAAATACAGTGTATTTATATGGGTCGGTTAGAAGGTTATCCCTCTACTTGGATTCACACAGTTCAAAAAGTTTACTTCTCTGAGCATTGAAAGACACACTGTTGGAAAGAGAACAACGATGGCCACGTTTTGAGAGTAAAATGAAGGCTGCAGAGCAAACACTGTGCACACAGCAGCAGTTGAAAGAAGTTTTTAAGATTAATCTTAGCATAAAAAATAGCATGAAACTTAAACTGGAACTGAAGAAAAAGTATAACGTTTTAAAGTTTGATTGGTGGCTCTAGGTCAATGAATGTGGAAGTAGTTAGAGCTGAAAAATGAGTAAGTTGAATGAGAATTTGAAGATTCCCCTATTGAAATACATGTCACAATGAAAACTCATAGATAGAGGAACTGGTATTATTGAATATTTCTGCGTGTGTGTATTAATATCTCTTTTTGTGTCTGCAGCCATCATTGTGGAGAACTTCTCTCTGTTCTACTCCACTGAGGAGGACCAGCTGCTGAGCTATAATGACCTGAGGCACTTTCAGATCATCTGGAACATGGTGGATGACAAACGGGAGGTGAGAAATTAGCAAGAGGAGAGTGGGCACAGTTACCATGGCAACATCTCTGGCCATGATAAAACCATAGTTGGTGGCACATTGACTGTTATGAAGCAAAATACTTTTTTTCCAGCTTATTGGAACACACTAGTGGCCAAATATGTTTGCTTAGAATGTCGTCCCCAGTCGCTGAGATATCAGGTCACTTTCTGTTTGGGACCTTCATAGTTCCTTTGCTATGAAAATCAAAGGTTCATAAAATATGATTTAGGTTGTTGAAGAACTTTAGAAACAATCTTAGTTACTTTGTGAGTAAAAAAATCTAAATGCAGTTGATATTTTACAGCTTTTGAAATACACCTAAATCCCAGGATTTCAGGCTTTTAAAGTTCGTTGCATAATTTCTTAATTTACCCCGTGAACTGTGTGACCATCTCTCTCCAGGGTGTAATCCCCACATCCAGGGTGAAGTTTCTGCTTCGTCTGCTTAGAGGCAGGCTGGAGGTGGACCTGGACAAAGACAAGTTGCTGTTTAAACACATGTGCTATGAGATGGAGCGACTTCACAGCGGAGGAGATGTGACCTTTCACGATGTGCTCAGGTGACTGAGATCACACATAGATGCAGAAGATTAACCCTGAAATAAATACCTTCCATTGCTAGTGGCCTGGGATAATTTAGAAATAGTTTTTTTCTTTAGTAAATGTACCTGTCTCACAATGTCTAGAAAACATTCAAGAAGCTTTTGTTTAATGTTTTGTTGTGTGATGCATATCATAAACTTTATATCTTAAGTGTTGCTTGCAGTTTAGAAGCTGCTTGAGTGGTGAGTAAGACTGGAAAAGCACTTTATAAATACAAGCACTTTACAGGTATGTACCTGTCTGTTGGTGCTTTGCACCTGCAAACACTGGTGCCCACAATGTAAGAAATTAGAGTCCATTTCTTCTGAGCCTATTGAGATTAAACTGAGACTAAAGCAGAGATCAGAAGAGGAGTTTGGGGGTCATATTTAAACATGTTCAAATCCACACATATGCTTTTTTGCCACTGCTTTGAATCCACTGACTAGTTTGCAAAAAACAAGTTTTGTTCCTTAAGTGTTAGTTAATATTTAATGAATATTGATTATTATAAAGGTTAGTGATCTTAGGTCTTATATGGGACACTCTCCCTTCTCTCTGAAGCATTAATTAAGGATTGATCGTACATCTTTTAATGTCAGACGGGCTCTTATTACATTCTAAATTAATCTGTAGTTCAAAATGTGTTGTAGACATTTATCAGGGAATTCTGGGCCCTGCTTTAAAGGCATAGAATACGGTCAGTATGGAAGTGTTAAACAGTAACCTAAAATTCATATCAAAGTAATGAGTCACATTGTTTAAACCTGAATCAGGGGATAAAAACCTCTTTTAAGTGCTTCTCATGTTTCCAGTATAAACAGTTGGCAATGTAGAGAGACGCAAATGATGTCATTTTTTAAATATCAGAAATTTTTAATCAGGTGACATCACATTCACCACTTTTAATTCTACCAAACCTATAACTAAATATCTCTCTTTTCTGTATGTTTTTGCATGTGTGTGTGTGTGTGTGTGTGTGTGTGTGTGTGTGTGTGTGTGTGTGTGTGGTTTGTTGTTTGTGTATGTGTGTAATCGTGCAGCATGTTGTCATACCGCTCAGTGGACATAAGAAAGTCTCTCCAGCTGGAGGAGCTGTTGGCAAGGGAACAGCTGGAGTACACCATTGAGGAAGAGGTTGCCAAGCAGACCATACGCATGTGGCTCAAGAAATGCCTCAAACGCATCCGGGCGGTTAGTGTCTTAACAGAAAACACATAGTCATGCTTTGTGTTTTGTTCCCCTGCAGTATCCGCAGTATTGTAAACATGCACGACACTGACCACGAATGTATGCGTGCGTTCACAGAAGCAGCAGCAGTCGTGTAGCATCATTCACAGCCTGAGAGAGAGCCAGCAGCAGGAGCTGAACCGGTTCCTCAACCCTCCCAGCATAGAGACCACAGTGCCAAGTGAAGACCACAATGCTAACAACCCAGACAACCCCTCACAGCCTGAGGTAAAGCCCCGCATCTATACCACCACTCCATACACAGCCAACACATGCTCACAGCGTGATTTATAGCAAGCACATAATATAATCTGCGGGTGTGCGCTTGCATTGGTGAAACAAAGGATCTCTCCTCTTTGTTTAGATGAGTGGCCTCCAGCAGCTTCGGAGCCCCACGTTGTCAGACAGAGGAGGGTACAGGCAGGACTCCTCGGACCTGGGGAGACCACAGAGGAAGCTGGGACAGTGGCGGCTGCCTGCAGGTGTGTCTGCTGTAGTGTGCTGTCTGCGTACTGTAAGAGGCAACATTTCTTTAGAGGGCGTTCTGTAAAAGTGAAAAGTTTTTTGCTCAAGTTTCTCTCTGCCGTGGGAAAATCCAGGCAGTCTGTTTATGAGCTTCAATGTTTTAAAAAAGACATCACCTCATCTTGACACACTCTCGCTTACAGCGGCACGCAGTGAATGTCCATTTGTGGTGGAATTGGTAATATAACATCATAAATTACATGCAGACATCACAAGACTCAGGGTGTGAATGTCTTTCATTCTCAGGTCGCACGAGTGTCAAGTCTATTGTTTGCAAGATGAACCCCGTCAACGACGAGGCTTCTTCAGGGTCAGAGGTGAAGAAGTGGTGGACCCGTCAGCTGACCGTCGAGAGCGACGAGAGCGGCGACGACCTCATTGACATTTAGAGATGAGCTGCGTGGCATCCTGCGGTGTTTTATAGATGAGCTTGGAATCTTGCTGGTTGACTCCAGTTGTTTCATTTTCTCTTGCTGTAACCCGACCAATGGAAACAAAAATGTTTAGCTCTTTTTTCTGATCGAAAAGCTTGGCAGGACGTGTGCGGAGGCTGTCGATGAGCCATCGATCCGGCAGACAGAATTTCTTTAGGTTTGGCATCGGAATGACTGTTTTTTCCACAGTTTCCACTCATTATAATGAGGACTTTTTTCTATGCAGGCACATATGGTGTTAAAGATTATTCAATGACCGAGGCCATGGCGTGTAATACAAACCAAGAAGCTGCTGCTGTATGTGTTTTCTACTGTTTCGTGTCAATATTTGACACTGGCCATTGTGCTGTTGCAGCTCCAGTTTCTGACATCCTTTCATGTTGATGCTCTGTCTCTGTTCTTCTGTTTTAGTCAGTGTTTTCCCATGACGTCTCTGGTGGTCTTCAGTATTACTCATATAAATGTTGATTTCCTCATAGTCACTTTATACTTAAACCAGACCTCTTGTTCTTGTTGGTGGAACAAGCTACATAAATGAAACTTTTAGATTGATGACTGTGAATGTAATTAATACATCTATCCGTATTTGTGTGGCATTAAAACGTTAACTATTTTGTAAATTATTATAAATTCTTAGCTTTATCAAGTATTCAATTCTTCTATTAAATAAAGGCCCAAACTTGTTGGGCATTTATGAGGTAAAAGACTAAGCAGACTGTTTTACTTTCCTTTACATTCAATTGCATACTTTTACAGGATACCTTCGAACAAGGCAACTTAAAGATTTATAGTTAAGTTCTTAATATAACCAGTCATTTATCTCCGTTCTTAGCAAGTTCGATTATGGGGTAAGTCACAGCATAAACCACGTAATATTCCACTATAAAATTTGAAAAGCATAAAAGCTAAAAGTTTTTACATTTTTTAAAACAGTTAGGTGTCTATAATGCATGGTGTTTTAACAAAAATCAAGGCTCTTGTGATTAAATATGCTGTTCACAGACAGAAAATAGATAGGGATAGATAGGAGCTATACGGTGGTGGTGTCCTCTCACAGTCTAAATATATAGGTGTTTTAAGTTAATTTGGAGAACTGGCCGTGGGTGTGAATGCGTTGGCCCTTTGATGACCTGGCGACCTGTCACGAGTGTATCCTGCGTCTTGCCGGTGTCAGCTGGGGTAGCCTCCAGAGCCCAGTGACTAAAATATATAACAGTTTTATTCAAGAACCAGAAAATGCTGTCATTTCTGGCATTTGCACTCAATGCCATTGCCATTTTAGAATAGGTCACTGATGTCTTCAGTGGAATTGCCAAACAAGTTAAGCTTTGAGCACATGCTGTACAGTATGATGTTAAAACGGATTTAAAATTTCAACCTTTCAAACTTCCAAAAAGCATCCAATAAATTGAAAACCCGATCTTTTAAAAGATCATTTTAAATGCTGGTTTAGTGTCATGTGATACAAACTCAACACTGAAACAGAAATGTTGAATTTTTATTGTTCTGAACATTTAATTATCAGGAGCACACATCCCCCCCTTCCTATCATGACTTGTTTTTAATTCCAGACGAGTTCACTTTATAGGAAAATTAATTAGCCTTCTATCTAACATATGATTAGACTAGCAACGAGGGTAATTGACTGAACAGATGCTGTTTAATGATTCTCCTCATATGGATCTGCTCAAAGAAAATGGTCTCAACACTGTGTCTGCATTACACTGCCCTCTCCTGGACACAAGCGGTCCTGATGAGCCATACTGTGCAACTTTGATCAGTCTGGCGGATTCTACAGCTAGGCTGACGGGAGGAAGCGAATGCATTATTTACTCCTTCCTCTCCTTCTCGCTTCCTCCTTTGCATATCACCCCTGTTGAGTTACTGCTTATCCTGGTGCTCAGCACTTTCTCCGTTTCACAGCGATGACCTATGATGACAGCCCTGTCGTCTGCTATGAGCAGCTTGCTGTGTATCTAGATGAGCTCAGTTTCTAGCCAACCATCCAGGTCAGTGTGTGTCCACAAAATGAAATGTAGCCAGTCCACTGTGAGCACAGGGAACTCTGCCATTCGCACAAACAAACAGATAAACAGACGTGAGCGTATAAGCCTCTAATTTATTTCTTGTGTTCCTTTGATGATGTATAATGACTCTGGGTCATACTGGAGCTAATTGACTAATGCTCTCAAATTCATACTAAAGTATTTTCCCTTAACAAGGGTCCTTGTTTGACACAGAATTAGCCCATTAAAAGAGACTGGGTCTTCATTTGTCCATTCAAAAGCCCAGTAAGTTTCACAGTTGATGGAGTGTGTATGGGGTTGGCTGGATAATGAATGCAAGGGAAAGCAGAGAGAGAGCAGAGAATCAGCTGCCTGTGGGACGCCTACTTGCTCTATAGAAAGCATGACTTACTCACACATTCCACTCTCTCAGTGACTGAGTGCTCTCCCCGACATATGGTCCTGTAGGGAAACAGTGTGACATCAACCTTCTTGCCAATCAACTGTCTTTATCTTTTCTCACTCTTTCTTCTCTTCAACCATCACCTCTTAAGCTCCACTTAGCTGAGAGCTAGTTCATCAAAGGTTTTTTTTTTCCACTTTTTTTTTTTTTGCTCATTTTCGCCCTGCGTGGTAGAACTCTCTTTTTTTGTCTTTTAATTGCCTCTGCATCACACTGGCTCTTATACGGCCTGTTGTTTTTACCCTCTCTGTTGTAATTTGCCCACCTCTCCCTTGTGCATGTCCACTGCTTATTTAGGGCCTAATTGAGGCACTTTGGTAATTGAGGAGGAAGTTCTTAAGAGCTGAGGGAGTGGACGAGTGTCTGTGAGTTGAGATTACCTGTAATTAAAGTACATGATGGCTTTGATAGCTTGGTTCCCTCCTGTAGAGAAGCCGCATTCAAACCCAGGCACTGGCAACACATAGACTAAAAAAATTCCTTCCCTGTCTGTACTACAGTCTGTACACACACATACACAGATGTGAACACTACATGCATGACAGTCGATAAAACAGACACATGCGTACTGTATAGCATGGTAAAATTGTTGATGATGCTTCATGAAATAATTAAAAACTGGTTCTAAAGGAGGAAGCTTTGGAAATAAGATAACATTTCTAAGATACTTGTCATAATTCCCACCTCACACAGGTACACTTGAATATTAACAAAAAATTAGGTGAGAGGTTCAAACAACAAACAAGTGAGTCCTCATAAACCTTTGATCTGATCTGAGGAACCTCAGCACATTAATGCCTCCTCACACTACAGCTACTGTCCAGCTACTGGCTTTTACCTCATTACTTCTACTACATGGAGTTGGAAACACCAGAAAGGCAATGGAAAGCTTCACCCGATTTGAAGTGGAGCGTACCTGAAGATATTGTCATCTGCATTTAAGAGAAACACACAAAAGGAAAGAATGCCAAAGATGCCATAAGCTGAGCAAATAGGTGAGACCATATCAGAGAGAAGAGCCGTCTACACAACCAGTGACTTGAACCTCAACTGTAAGATTGATGAGAATAAATATGAGGTCAAGCTTTCGGTAAAAGCTTTCGCTGAGCTTCTCATGGCTGTTGTCCTTTTTAGGCATTAATGAAAGCATCTGAGTGGTTTTCAGCTATTAAACAGACAAAGATGGGTTAGAGCAGTTTGAGCCCACTGTTGTTATTAAAAAATGCACAGGATAATCTGGCTTGTGCATTTTGTACATTAGTGACTGTTCATTTATCATTTTGGTACAAAACTACACAAGGAAGGGTTATGGATGGAGGACTATATATATATATATATATATATTATATATATGCACTCTTTGCTTTTAATTTTAGGCTCTCATCGTGCCGATTTCCTCCATTTGACACATTCTTGCCCTCATAAATAAGGTGGTGACGGTGCAAATTAGCCGCCTGTATCTCATGTCAACATCTACCCCAGGTCTAAGCCTGATCCTGTCCTTGTGTTTTGAAACAGATGGCTACTACTACAATAAAAAAAAGTAGCAAATTATTTTAGCAGCAGGCAGCGAAAGCAATTAACAACTGGCATAATGTGTTGATTAAAATCCAATCCAGTCTCAATGAAGGAAAAAAAAACCCAACTTTTTTTCTTTTTTTATTCAGTCGCTTGGCGTCTATCCACCCCTCAAAGTATGCTGACCTTGACCTGATCACAGCTGTTGTTCACTTAAAGTAGAACTGAAATATGATTTGTTGAGCTCATCCAGCACCACTGGTGTAACTGCAGCATGAGAAGCTTACCTTATGAAAGAAGTTGTCTTTCATGTCATTTCATAAAGAATATAGTGTTTCTGCTGAAAACCATAGTCAAGTTACGGCTCACCCTCCCACACAAATTTTCAAGCTACCATTTTTTTCTGGATTCTTTTTACTCAGCCGATTCAAGAGTCTGATTTCTCCCCAATTAAAATAAAGACCTTCCATTTCATCAAAAACACTTCAAATTAAAAATGCTTGAGGTGTGTCTCTCAGATTTACACTGCGACTTTGACGCCGCGACTCCTCTGCTCCAAATATGATGAATGCACAAAGTCATTTTCAGGCTTTTACCTCATGTACCTCATCAACAGCAGTCAATTGCCACCCCACTGAACAGTGAGCACCGAGTGAGAGGCTTTACTTTGTCTTTGAGCCAGAAAATCTCATTTTCACTAAACACCTAATCAGTCCCATTCATCCGGCTATGGTTCCCTAGTTCCCCAGTCCTACACCTGGCTTTGCCGTCTTTAATTACTAGGAGAGTGGCTTTGTCTGATCAGGAGCCAAGATTAGAATATGAGTGGCAAATTCGGAAAGAAAATCATACAGGGTAAAACCAAGTCAATTACCCACCAATCAAAGTAGAAAGGCCTGTAATTGCAGGGAAACAATGAGAGCCTCTGCTTCAGTCTGAGCATTGAAGGTATTATTAGCAAGAAATAATGCCCACCTGGAGGGGGTGCTATGCTCAAACTATTAAATTTCACTGCAGCGAGCAATCTTTGAGATCACTGGAAAAGCATTTTTTAAATGCGACTATAACCCTCAGTGAGACATTGCATTATAATTTCATGTTTTTACTCTGCTATTATGTCAAATTGTGCATATGGCACTTGTGAGCAAGGATGCAGAAAATGGTTGAGACATTATAAAGAGGCAAAGCTTTTAGACTGCAATGTGCAAAATAGGCAGAAATAAACCAAGTACATGGAAATTACTTTTGCAATGTACTAGCAGAAGCGGCGTTATTGTACAGAAAGAAACAGTCTATCGCAAGAAAGATATGACTGTAAAATCAAACGATTCCTTCATTTCTTTGTTAAGATCGATGTCTTGTCACGTTTTTCTGTCCCAGTATCCTCTCTAGGGATTTTTGGAGTTCTGTATCAGCCTGAGAAAGTCTTCAAAGAGAGGAAAAGAAAAACAAATAGCAATGCAATGTTACACGCTACAGTGGGTTGAGCTAAAGAAATCTGCCTCAGGAATATTGTTCAGGCAAAAGAACAACATCTCTAAGTATCCATATGTAGGTTGTTATTAAAATACAAAAGAGTACATATATCATTTCCTCTGTCAATGATTTTAATGATTCTTTAATGTATTTGTCATGTGCCCCTTAATTTTACTGTGCCGTCATTGCAAGCCCAGACCCTGAGATCGAGTGTATAAAAGCCCAGGAAAAGAAATGGAGTGGCAGTGACAGATAGGCTGCCAGCTGACAGAAACCCCCACCAGGCTGCAGAATGGGATAGTTTGAGACAACTCAGGTACAAACTGACAACTTCAATTTTGCCTTTCCTTTGTTTTTGTTTTTTTCTTCTTCTCTCTCTCTCCTTTCACTTCCTCTTTGTGTGGTTGCATTTGAAGATTCCCAATTGCAATATCAAAAGAGAGCGCTGTTGTCATACAGTTTGTTTTCCAATTGTAACCTTTTGCTGCTCCTCAGTCATACTCAATTCTTCAGAATTCAAAAAATAGAAGAAAAATCAATCTCATGTGCAGGGCATGCAGATGCACATGCCTACATACAAACAGACGGGTACACGGACACACGCTCCAAACAAACAAAATCAAACAACATCAAACGGCATCAAAGTGAAAATCAGTGTCCTTCATGGATTGTGTGATGTTACAGATTATTTTCTGCTTGGCTTGGCATGGCTCTGATTTTTTAAGACAGTGTAGATCTGATCTGAAAATAACATTTTGAAATTGGCATGACAACTTCACAGCAATTAATTTCACACTGGGGACAGGACCTGCCAGGAAGAGAGAATACCTAAATGGCTGACTACAAGTTTTTTTAAAGGGTAAATACACATTTTAAATTGCTTATTTAATTTACTAAATACTATAACATACTATAAATATATATTCTTTTGCTTTTTTTTCTCAATGTCATTAGATTTTTCGCGCAGCTCTGATGATTGGATGCAACACACTTACTTAAATTTCATTGAGCAAACCCAGTTATCACAAAATACTGTTGTGCCCATCAATACTGTACTTAAAATCTATATGTATCTTCCAGAGGAGGTTCTGCCTTATGTACTAGAAACGGTAAAGAAGGCAAAGAAGCGAGTCAGTGAGTGTACCATCAAATGGTTTGTTAAGCTTAACCCAATCCTTGAGGATAAAGTTGGAGCAGTGTTCACACTGCCAGAAACAGGCCTCTTCAGTCTCCACACAGCTCATTATTGCTGATGTGAGTCGGCAAAAAAAAGAAGAAAATCGTGGGATTAGCTTGAATGTTCTGTAAGTTTGCTGACTTTGGGCGTGCTGTATATGAATGACTGGACTTACCATAAAACAGTGCAGGAGTAATGGAGACCAAGGGATTGAGGCTCACTGGAGCGCAGACAAACACAGTCTCCGGGTGGGAGAGGGTGAAGCATCTTGGAGTTCAGACCGGATCGCTTTTTCCTGTTTGAAAACTTGAAATCATAGGATAATGATGGTAGAAATATTATAAAATGAAATAAATGTATCTCTCTTTATAAATGGGTTCAAAAGGAATTGAAATTTAAATCACATATAATTGATTGTGCAATCATTTATTTCCTATTGTGGCCCTGCTGTAAATCAATCATGTGACTATTTTTCTGTCTTTTTCTAAACTCACATAGAATAGAAATACTCTGCGCACACTGTTAGTCCTGTAAAGTGCTCCTATTTAAACTGACTGTTTGCAATAGCGCGCTGGCAGTTCATGTTTACACAGTAACTTACCACAGTAAATATTTTATTGGCATTTCCCGAGTTAGGGTTAAACCACCAAAAACTTGAAGCCTCCTTGTTACAGTATCTCCACTGTAAGTGAAGGGCAGGTGTCTGACCGCTGGCCACACTGTACAGGACCAAAAATGACATCCTTTGTACATTTTATATTTTGATTTATGTGTAACCTGTGTTGGCCCTTTTTGAAATAAACTCAGTAGAGTGATATTTTTTGCTGGGAAGTATTATATTGTATTATATTTCCTCAGAAAAGCTGAGAGCAGAAGCAGAAATATGTGAAAAGTGCTGATTGTTTGTCTTCCTGTCAGCAAGATTATGCAAAAACAACAAAAAGTGCAAAGCCATATAGAGCAGACCTTTAAAATGCTCTTTGCTTTATTACCAAGTAGCTCAAACTGTTTTTTAGTTTACCGTAACAGATTTCTCTCTCCGGTAGTTTTGCTGCTGTTCAGCTTCTTCAAATGTGAAGTAGGTCGGTAACTCTGCTCTTGCTCCTCAAGTACTCCCCTGAATGCTGTTTGTGCTGCTTTTTCTGACCACACAGTGAGACCTTCAAATAGACCCCCCCAAGAGTGAGAGAAGCATCTCAACACATTACCCAACATGTTATAGGTTTGGCATGAATGGAATGATGATAAGAACACACATTAGTCAGTCCTCTCGAAAGTGACATTTACTGTTATGTGGTTTGTGTTTCAGTGACTTGAATCTATAAATATTCTCATTACCGGTCA
Source organism: Mchenga conophoros (assembly GCF_057382185.1). NCBI lineage: Eukaryota > Metazoa > Chordata > Actinopteri > Cichliformes > Cichlidae > Mchenga > Mchenga conophoros. The sequence continues at coordinate 16,339,960 of NC_140541.1, forward strand.
CTTTTTAATATTGCTTTCTTTTGATTGACAGCAGTTCTTCTATACAGTAGAATATAACCCTGCAAGTTGATTTGGGAGTTATGTTTTGGCATTTTCCATTGAATTCTAAAATCCACAGTTTTTATGTGTTCCAGTATTTCACCGTAGTAGTATTTCACTTCTTTTGCAGTTTCCATTTTCCTGGTTAGTTTTGCTTGTGTTTTAATGTTTTTACATTCCTTGTGTATGACATCTGCCTGTTCCTTAACTCTGTATTTGCTTTTTTCTCTCTTTTTTTAAGTTTTACTTTTCTGCCTACGTCCTGTCTATTCTGACTGCACCGCTGGCTCTCTACCTGCGTTTGATCCTTTTGTGTGCATCAAAACTTCAGATTTTGGACTTTTACCTGCCCCTGGTGTCACGTGTTTCGATCCTCTCCTCTTTGAACCATCACATCGCATATGGATTCATTATCAGCTGACATATTCCGCATGATCTTGGTCTGCATGCAACAAAGAATACTTTCTTTTGTCATTTTCTTACGGTGTGACTCTGCTGCTTTTGAATAAAACATGATTGCTAAAATAATGTGCAACGGCGCTCTGAGCACTGAGCTAGCAAGGGATTCATTAGGATGAGTTTGAAGATAATCCAGCAGTGGAAGTAAATGCCAGCATCTAAAAAGTGTCTTTCTCACAGACAGTGATCTAACCACAGAACAACCAGCATCAATTAAAAAAAAGGAAATAAATCTGTATAAGCAATGTTCAAAACCACTTACACACATAAACCCTTCAAACGAACATCCACCTCATTGTTTAAAGAAACTGGAATTGGAACATTTAGTGTTTCAGATACCGTGTCTAACAAGTTTATTCAAATGTTTGTAATTAATCTACAAAATTATATTTGCCTAATATATTGACTATTTATCAACCAAAATACCCCAAAGCAACATTAAATGTGTTATCATTTAATTTTGAAGGGAAATTATAGCACATGTAAGTAAAGTGCTACATAGCACAGCACATAAAAACATAGTAGTTTTGGTATAAAAGACCTTAAAGATCATTTCTCAGTCACTACGCCTGATAAGACCCCGATAAAGTTTTATGTCTTTGAGCGGTAAACACTGATGTGCTTAAATGTGTCCTTTCTGATCTTCAACAGTGTTACCTGTTTATTAAAGGATGTTTAAATGGTAAATGGCCTGTATTTGTATAGCACTTTTCTAGTCCCTAAGGACCCCAAAGCGCTTTACACAACCTGTCATCCACCCATTCACACACACTGGTGATGGCAAGCTACAATGTAGCCACAGCCACCCTGGGCGCACTGACAGAGGCGAGGCTGCCGGACACTGGCGCCACCGGGCCCTCTGACCACCACCAGTAGGCAACGGGTGAAGTGTCTTGCCCAAGGACACAATGACCGAGACTGTCCAAGCCGGGGCTCGAACCGGCAACCTTCCGATTACAAGGCGAACTCCCAACTCTTGAGCCACGATCGCCACGATCGAATGAATGTTCATGTTTCAAAGACATCATACTTGAAATACTCAAAGTTATGTATGTCTGCTTGCTAACTCCTCCCAGGCACGTGAATCAAACGGGACCAAACTTAAACTTAAACTACCAGGATTGTTTTCGTGTATGTAGCTTTTGGAAATATTTCTATAAAACTCAAATCCTTGCAAATTATTTATACTAACTGATTACATCAACAGTTCAGCACATCTGTAAATTGTCGTTCTATGGCAACATTTCGTGTACGTCACATGTACTTTGTTGGCATAATGTGTACGTTATGGGTACGGGTATGGGTATATGGTACATGTACGCTGTTATTTGTAAATAAATGTTACTGAACGATTTTTAGTGCAGCAGCATTTTGGGGTAACTGGAATGTGTTGTGATGGATGTCTAAAAAAGTATATAAATATAAAAAAGTGTTCATCAAACAGTGAAACTGATTACTTTGTCTTATACAATGAATATGTAGCTTGCGAAGAAGACGTACAAATATATGTATTGTTCATTTGTTTGGTGTTTATGGATAGCTATTTTTGCCATCTGGCTATATACGGTACTAAAACCAAGATAAAAAGAATAACATTAAATGACGTGAGCGAAGCGAACAAAGCGCCACATGCCTGGCAAAAAAAACTGGGCGGGTTTTTGCTAGTGTACATAAAAATATCATTTTTAACTCTTGTGAAGGAAACATAAAAAGCGTCCATGGAGAATGTAGTAATGAAGACTTTCTTTTTAATAGACACTATGGTCTTTTATCTACATTGTAATGTCTCTGATGTATTCCCACTACATCATTGTTACTGTTGTTCAAGATAACTTCAAATAAGGACGTTCTTCAAAACACAACTTTTAGGAGAATAAAAGCAACTTAACAAGGAAATGTCATGTCATATAAGAATAACCACACATGTGGTATGATGCTATACAACACTTTCTTAAATGCAGTCGTGCCCTATGAGTCACTTCCCCTGTATATCTGTGTATATCTGCACACATTATGAATGCCACGCTGGAAAAATCTTTTTTACAACTCAAGCTTCTTTTGTGATAAACATTGCAAAGAAGAAATGAACTTCCATATACCAGTCACTCATCCTTTGTGAATAATACTTAAGGACTCATTAACCCCTAATTTTATCTCCTAAATGTATGATTTCAGCATCTTAGGTCTGTTTTCAGCACGACATGAAACACCAAAAAACCAAAGCATAACTCGACACAAGTTCTGTCTGAATCAAGTGGTGATTTACACCATTGTGTAAAAGATTTTTAAAAATGCAGGTCCAAGACCGATGGCAGTTTTTGATGATCTTAACAAAGATTTCTGCCATGTACAGTAATAGACCTTTGTGGCCAAAGCAACTCTCAGCTGTACGCTGAACACTAATGACTCATAAAGCCTCACCGCCACCTCAACTTGACAAATGGCAAATGTCAGCGGCATATTCTCCTGGTAGGCATAATTTTATTAAGTGCAAATATCACTGTGCTCCTTAGGAGACACTCAAAGGTTAGACCAACAGCTGTAGCAGTTTCATGTGTATTAGCTGGGATTTTGCAGCAAGTCAGACTCCCCTGAGTTGATGGACACAACCAGTCAAGCATGAGGACGGATGCTCTAACTAAATGCAATAAGGAGAGGCTCGGGCTACGATCATGTTTATTTAAAAGTCTGGGACAATAACCTAATGGAGGACAGTAAGGTAAAGGGTTTGGGCAGAAGAAGGGGGGCTAGTGATGAGAGAAAGGCAAAGACAGACTGGTGGTATATAGAGGGGCAGATCATTTTTTTCCCCGTTTATTGGCTGTGGTAATTTGTTGACTCACTCATCCATGAAGAGTCTTTATGTTTAATGCAGGCCTCCAGAGGGGGAAGGAGGGAAGTAGGGGGTGTAGGAAATGGAAAGACAGGCAATAGGGGGTTACGGGGTACCCTTAGAGATTAGCCTCCACCTCTTAGTGCGGGAGACGAAGGTAGATGAATATCAACCCTTAAAGTGGGCCTCAGATGCTAATCGGGGGTTTCATTTTGGCCTGACCCTGCTCACTAAACCTATCTAATAACTGATGGAAATGCCCTGAAATAAATGTTCAGATTTTGTGCTAAAGACTGGTCTGACCTTGCAGGTGTGTATGAACAAAATAAACTAAACTAATTCGACATCAACGTAATACCAAAGCGCAAAAGATGGAACCTTTGTTGAAATAATATGTATCTATAGTTTATGAACAGCATTCACTGATAATAATTTCTTCTTAACTTCCAGTTCAATGTCATCCAGCTGTCAGATGTATATCTGGACTTTGACGTGTGCTGTGGTCTGACATCCATCATCCTTATCCAGCTGTTAACGGCATGCATGACCTGACCTGGCCCTCGGAAGGTTCATGCCCACGAACATTTGTGGCCCACTGTTGGCCAAGGATCCCTGTGAATCCCATTTACAGAAGGGGTTACTATTGTCTGTTTTGCTTAAAGAAATGGGAATCTCAACCTGTCCTTAACATCTTCTGACGAATGCCAAACCCTAAACCTATCGTATTTTTAGTGTAGTTTCACACTGTGAGGTTTCATGGCAAATAAGCGTTAAAATAAGTTACTTTCTGTGGCAGTTGTTCAAATCTGCTTACAAAAGCTGTCTGTTAAAAGAGAAAACTAGCACCAGTAAGCAGGATATTGACACTTGATATATAGGCTACAGAAGAGTTTAGGTCTGAGGGTTGAAGTGTAAGAAGTTTTATGGTTGAGAATTTCATACTTCCCAAACTGTCCCAAGTATACACAACAAAACGCTAAGAAGCAAAAAAAAAGACAAAAAAGTTATGTTTGCAACAGTTTTGTGTGAGATGTTTGTCAGAACATAAAAGTCCAGTGTGCAGCATTTGATTGACAGTTGAAAATTATATAGGAGGATTAATAGAACTGGGATTTCATTTCACTTCTTCATCCTAAGTCCCGTTAGAATTTAGTGGCAGGATTTTGGCAGGTCAAAAACTTAAACTAGAAGAAGACTCCCAAGGACAAGTGCAGGCAAACTACTACTAGGAGCAAAAGTTCCTGGAAAGTGCATATTTAGATAACCGGCATTTACTGGTGAACATGGAGAAATAGTTTTAGGTCAGGCATCATCAAGTGATGCTAAGCAAGAATGAGCTAAATTTAGAAGATCTCCAGTTAGGTTTTTTATGAAGCTGTTTTTATTGAGAACAGAGCAGAGCAGTTACTTGAAAGGTATGAGCATTATAAAGGCTGTTACTAAATGTAATCTGAATCAAATTAACCTCTATTTAAATGTGAAAAATTATGAGGTGGACCTTTGTAAAGGGGTCCTTGTCCCCCAAAATAATGACAATCCCTCATTTACATGAGGACTACATATCAAAACAGAAGTTACAACTGATACCAACTTATCTGTATTGATAATCGTACTGTACTGCAACAGAATCCAGCAGCAATAAAAAAAAAATTTTTTTTCGTCTTTACTTGCTACATGCTTTTTAAAGCTTTCTGTCATGTTACTCTATAAACACACAAAGTTAACAATTCAGCTTCTTCTGAGATTCGCATCATATTAACTTCAGAACAAAGATGAGACTAACATTTAACTCCTCTTTCTTAACTTTCATCTATTTTGGTCCCCTTTGTTGGTTTAACATTCCTTGATATGTATGCTAGAGGTGTTACATTGCCACGAAACAACATCTCTTGGGCATCGAACTACATAAATAAAACTGTGAAGCTACCGGCTATAGAAACTGATGCTCATAAAGGAATCGGTGGATTGTTCCATATACCCTGTTGCCTAAAATAGCACATCTCAGGAGCATGATACATGATGTGCAAAACATCTGTGGCCCTGTATGAACCTTCTCAAGCGCTTGGTGAATTCTGCCTCTAGAGCAGGAGAATCTACACATGCAGACACATCAAGGCCGAGATGTATTTTCATTACCCAGCTGGTGTGTCTTGATGCTCCTCAGGGCGTGTTTCTGTTTACTGTATTTGTGTGTGCATGCATGCATTTGCACCGGCATGTATGTGTAACCATGTGCGTGTGTGTCCCAGTATCACTTCTTAGCACTCTCTCTCTCTGCACCAGTGCTGTCATAAGATAATGTGACAGGGTGTCAATCATACCAGGGCCTGAGGTACCGGGGCGACAAGAGGGATTTTGGCAGAACACTTTTGTGAGCAACACCAGGAAAGGGGCAACAGCAGGGTCCGCAGTACATAACAAATCAACTTAAGCACAGCCACGTCACACACGTCCTTTCTTTTTTTTTTGCCCCCTGCAATTTCCCTCTGGCCACTTTCAATTCATGCGGTCATTCTCCCGCTCTGAATCCTGACCCCTGTAAGAAAAAACCTGGTGGGAGTCACATGCAGACAAAGCATTTTGTCATGCCCTGAGAGAGCCATCCCTGGCAACAAGGGAATGATCTGATCCACCCCATCTTCATGCCCAGGGGCCTAGATTGTACAGTAGACTAGCTGGGTGCTGCCACTCTTCCACTCTGAGCCGTGATGTGTTATGATAGCTCCGTCATTCTATGAGGCAGGGCTACAGACACCTGTGGAGGCCCTGGATAAAGTTGATGAGGTTGGACAGGACTTAATCTCTGTCGCTGTCCATACAAGACTGTTGCTGACTGCAGGTGTTAAACAATTGTGGCAGTTGTGGATGTTTTGATTTGATTTGGTTTAGTAAGTATTTATGTTGCTGGATTTCATAGTTTTGACAATCACGCAAATTCCCTGATGCTAACATGTTATAATATTGTTGTGACATAGGCCTCTAAAAATCTGATGTGGCCACTCTGACACCACCCATTGTTTCTAAGAATGGGCTTTTTGTTTGTTTGAAACAAGTAATTAAGACTAAGTTGTAGATGAGAAAAAAATACCAAACTCATCCTGTCAGAAGGATGCTTTCATCCTTTGGGTGGCACTGTCACTTAGTGTTCGCTCTCACTTCCTGTTCCAGCACACAGTGGTATTTTTGTGTATCTTGTCTGCGTAGCAATTTAATTGAAACTTCTTATATGAACTTCTTATATCTTATATAAGATTAACTGCAGACTCGGCTTCCACCCTTGAAAAACCCGTAGCTAGCCAGGCCCCTGTAGCCGATGCAACTGAAGGTAGCGTAGGCCCCAACAGCTGCCCCCAGCAAACTGTCCCAAGCAACCGGGGAAACAGGATGGCTGGGTGACGGTGAGGAGGAAGCATAGTCTTAATGAGAAGCCACTGGTACACCACAAACCCAAAGCACCTTGAGGCAACTGTTGTTCTGATTTGGCGCTGTATAAAAAAAATTGAATAGAAGAGAAGAGAAGCCCAAGATACTGCACGCTTAAGCTAAGTCACTTGCAGGTATGGGAATCGAGAACTAGTAGTTCAATTCCTTGGAAATGTTAGCACTTAGAAACCAAACATTCGTTTTGAGAGAAACCTGGTCTGTTTTTAAGAGCATTTAATATAACCAGAGGAAGCAAAAGTGGTTGTTGGATTGTTTGAAAGTGATAAACTAATAGAGAGAAGTTATATACTAGTGGAGATTTTTGAAAAGAAAAAGAAATGCCTGCTTATGCATATCAAAAGTGTCTTAACCTGACAGAAGTAATGACATTTCATAGAGACCGTTTTGCACAGATATTCTCTTTAGTGTGTTTTGAGGACAAATTGTATGAAAACCACTGTTTTAAAAAATGCTTCTTTTTTGTGATCAAGAGTCTTACCTCCATTTAGCTATTAGTCCATCTTTTATATACAATCTTTGCTTTGAAGGTTTCTATATCATCAGTAATATGAAATCATATATCACCGTTATTGATTTGCCTACTAACCACGAGTCTAATGATTATGTGGAATATGAAAGAAACCGCCTGCACCAAGCTATAGTATGGTCTTACTTTGATTTAACGTGATAAATCATCTGCCCCAATGAACAATCCAGTTATCAAGGTAGGTAGGTAAAAATTATAACTTTCTTGTGTGGACTAAACCACAGCTTCAAACACCTTCTCAAATCCAGTGATTAATATTGCACTAGGACTGCATTATTTATTATTTACAATAAAGAAATACAGCCTCTCACACATGAATGGGAAAAGCTATTTTGCCCAGGAGTTATCGGTGCCCCTGATGAATATCAAAAGAATCAACCTGACCAAGGAAAATGCAGTAAGTAGTGGTACTGTCAAAGAAATACGTTATATATGTAACTGCGAAAGTGACCACGGAGAACTTTTCAACCCTTTGCCTGATCCACCGTAACTGTAACCCTCCCATTGTCAGAAAATCAAGATCACGTTTTATCTTAAAACATCAAAACATCAACTTCACTACTGGATCTGGATGTAATAACGCCTACTGAATATTGATTTTTGAGTTCCCTGAAGACTCTACTTCCACAACAAGGCTCTTTTTTTTCTTTTGCTGGGTAGAAGTTCCACAGATATTCTCATTATGCTAACAATTACAGAACAAGACAGTGCTATCTTCTCCTGTTTTGGGAGCGCGCTCGTGTCTTCACTTATGCTATTTCATACCCAGTGGCAGATGACTAAGAAAGCAAGGTTTATAGGGAATAAATTCAGAATCTAAGTACGATATGAGTGGATGCGTGCCTGCAGAGCTTCTTGATGGTGACTATCTGGTCTTTAAGTGATGAAGTACAAATCCTGTTTCTGGGTCCAAACTACTAAGGCTGTTGTGTTTTTAACATGTTTTAATGCTTCTTTATCTTGTTCTGTTCAATCTGAACAAGCCCCTAAAAACAGTCAGTGATCACTGTCGGTTATACAGTTAATATATATATTGTTTAGTATTAAGCTTTGCTTGTTCCATATTCAGTTTTTCAGCAAAACTTGTTTGAGTCCATAAGAAAAGATTCATTATTATATCTAGAGGAAGATTTTTTTTTCAATAAATATTAGCGTTAGCCCGCGACTTTGTTCCAGTTTTGAATTTTGGCCCACTGTGTATTTGAGTTTGACACCCCTGGTTTACAGCATCCTGCCATGTAATTGCATTTGTCCCAAACCATCGGGAACCCTCACGTTAACTTTTAGCGAGTTAAAAAAGTTAGCGTTCATCCTCCAGCTTCAGTGTGTTTATATTATGCTAACATAGCTGTGTAGTTAGCACATCGTTATATATCAGCTAGCCCAACTTCAGTAACCCTACAAAAGTCACTGCTGTTTAGTTTCCTGTCTTCATTTATGTCGGAAGTGACAGCAGAGCTGTACGTTTTAATTTTTTCAGAAATCCTTCAGTCAGAACATGCTATATTGTGTTTGGGTGGAAACTAGCGAGCTAACTTTAATTTAATAAAATCTGTTTTCATGGATGCGTGGATGTTAAACTTAACTGTTACACCTGGTAAAGCAGCATCACTGATCATTTTATTAAAGATAAAAGAATTTAGACAGTTTTTAACTCTCAGTGATGCGGCAGTGATCATTTGATTTTGGGACCTGAAGCGGAGTTTGGACCTGGAAACAACTAATGATGTCAGACTTAAAGACTAGACGACAGTCTCCCAGGTTCAGATCTTGATGTAGAGGCCTTGTCACAGAGGTCCACCATTCACCTGAGTTGTCCCTTTGCTTTTTGAAGAGAACAAAAGAATTCACCTTCAGCACCAACTGTCTAATAGTGCTCAGAGTGTGACTTTGTGAAAATACACATATGCACATGTGCTCAATATTTAACAACTGTGTGTAGAAAGCTGAATCAGTTTTATTAACTCAGATGTAATAGAAGCTGCATGAGATCATTATTATTTAGGCACATGAGGCATGTGCTGATGTTAAAAACAATAATATAAAATTATCCATGCAAACACACTGCTTTAGACTAACAGACGCACAAATTCCTAAATAGGAAAAGAATCAAAATTCAAATATTTCTAGGCGTGTGCATGATCCTTCATATAATACATCCAATATAACCCATGTTGCCCTCAGCATACAGTGCAATAATAAATACAACAATTAAATAAAACAGGCATGTTCTCACATTTGTCTGGGAATAAAGTCCTAAAGAAAAAGATGTGAATACTTTCCAAAAAGTCCAGGCATAAACATTAGGAATACTCTGAGTCACTGAGATATTTAAAAAAGGAATTTTTTGCTTATCTTGCTGAAAGGAACCATCTTGTTGTAAAAATACTGAATTTATCTTTCAACCTTTGAAAAAAAATCGACGTTTGACATGCGGACAGTATTATAATGAAGTTGTAAACTGTCCATCAGAAACAAAATTGGCTTAAGAATCAGTTCTACTGCATATTTCCTTTATGAAGAAATTTACTTTGTTTCACCATAAAATGCTTACTTTGCACTTGTGCATTATTATAATGTGTCATCTCATCCCTTTTTTCTGTAGGCAATGGATATTAGCCACCATCTTAGCTCTTTAAGTGATAGTTTCTTGCTCCTGCCTGCTGTGTTTCCCCTCATTAATGGAAGCTATTCTCCATCACCGTCCTCTATGAAGGGACTCTCCTCATGCAGGCCAAAGCACTTTGACAAGAATAAAATTACTGTTAGCTTACACACCTAATTAAAGTGTAGCTAGTTTGCTTTCAATAGAGTTGATGCCATTCCACGGGGCTTCAACTGGAAATAGCTGCACTTACAGTCGATAGATGGATGCCGTCCGTATACGTTGCCTTCCTCCAGCTGCATTTGTCAGACAGAGTCCAGCTGTTTTCCATTCAGCTGTAGAGCACATCCATAACCCAATAACTGCAACACTTAGTGTCAACATCATGCCCTGTTTCAGATACTTTTGAAGTACATAAACTCATCCCACATCCAACTCCAGAGAGCAAAAAGTATGGTTTTGTTAGAATTTGTTCACGTTCATTATGAGAACATATTTGTCCAAGCTTGTTAACTGAAGTGAAACTGAGTAGCCAAGGCTGAGAAAAAACAAAAAACACTCCTGCTCAAGAATAGCAGGTAAAAAAAAAAAGTTGGCCATCTATTTAAATACTATGCTTTGTGCAATTTTGCACATGCGTATGTGAGCGTAGGTTTTGTGTGCTGCATATCTAAGTGAGTGACAAAAGGTGAACAAATTAGCAGTTCTTACATGCAGTTTGGCAGGGGGAGGTTTAGAAGAGCCTTGAACATCAGCAGCTACTGATGAAGAGCTTGGAAGTGCTTGAAACAGTGTTTGATTTTCCACGCAAAGTCCCTGTGGCTCAGCTCAGATTTGGATTCAGCACCTTTGAGGTGAGCATTTCAAAAGGAAGCAGTTCAACTCCATCGCATCAATAGTCGCTTACAAGAAGTTTTTGAGGAGATGAAACGCGTATAACGATACAGTGCTGTCTTTAAGCATAAGTTTGGGGATTGTGATATTAAGAAACTTTTGATCAGAAAAGATGAGGCTTACAGCTGTATCAAAATAATGAGTGAGGAGCGCCTTTTAAAGAGGTTCAGATGGGGCGTGTGACAAGTGATGACTCAGTACACAGTTTTAAGTCAATTAAATCTCCCTCACCTTTGTTGTAGATGTCTGTTAAACCTCTGATACTCAGACAAAAATAGGAATGTTTTTCAAGAACGCTTTGGAATCCAGTGACTTTAATAGGGGAAAGATGTAGAAAATAAATGGCTGTTGCATGTAGGAAAAAGACGAGAAAACTTTAACAGCTGAATACAGAATGCATTTTATGTTACTAACTAGGCTTAAACAAAAAAAGGATGAGCTATGCAAGCAGTTTTCTTCGAAACATGATTCCACTCTACCTTTAAAGTCAATCTAACCTGTTTAGTCTGTCATTGATGTACAGTATCCAGTCACGATGAAAGAAAGAACACCCTCCGTCAGTATATAGTTGATGCCCTGCCACAATTATATCAGTCTAGTTAAGGTCTGGTCATCGCTCCTCCACCGCTGTGCTTGACAGTTGGTATGAGGAGTTTGTACTGATATCCTGTATTTGTTCTTTTGTTTTAGTTTTTTCCAAAATGGGCACTCTGCATTACGGCAAATCAACCTCCAAATGTTTGCAGTTTGTTCGGATGCATCTTAGCAAACCTAAGTCTTGATGCAATGTCATTTTAGAAAGAAGAGACTTTTGCCTGTAATCCTTTTAAACAAGCCATACTTGTTTGGTCTTTCAGTCTGTTTCTTCTGCAATGTCATGACCTTTAGCATTTAACGTGTTAACTGAGCCCTGCAAAGGGTTCGACTAAAAGCCTTAAGTGCTAAGTTATCAGCTAACGCTAGCTTGGTTAGCTAGGTAGTGTTATCCATAAACTGTAGCCTAGCTGCTAATTGTTTAAAGCATCAAAATATTAAACTGCTAGAGTTTCACTAACCAAAACTGAAGCACAACATTCCTGCAGTTTTTACATTATACCCAGTAGCACAAAAGAGGTCGTGTTCAGTGACAAAAATGGCGTGTTCATTTTGATTAAAAATGTGATTTAGTTTTAGTCATAATTAAAGCATTGAAATTGTTCTAGTTTTAGTCTAGTCTAGTCTAAATATCATAGGATTATAGTAGACAAAGTTTAGAGTTCATTCAGTTGACCAAAATATAAAGCGTAAAAGTTTGTTGTCGTTTTACTAGTTGGTCCACACGGTTTAAAAATTGTGTGTTATTTTAGTTTATATCAAATGCTGAATTTATACATCTGCTCTTCTCTTTGTTGTGTTTCCACATGTTTCGTGTTTTACATGACAAACACAGAGCGTGAGAGCTAGTTGTATCCCCTGCCCCCTCAAAAAAAGCTGTGATGTTTTCTGGGGCAAATAAAATATCGAGTAATCTAGTATCACTATACTTGATCTTAGTTCTTGTCCTTGTGTATTAGTGTTTATTCAGTTATCATCTTATTTTCATCAGAAAAAATGGTTGTTAATGTAAACTATGAAAAAAATGTACTGGTCAATGAAATTAACACTGCTTCAATGAGAAGATGTGAAGGATAGCAGCTAACTCGTAATACCAGTTATTCATAAAGGCCAAACCTGTAATTTGTACCAGACATTAAGCATAAGCATTTAAAAATTAAAGTCTATGGGGACTCACTGGTATTTGAGACTTCTGCATTCATGTTACAAGTATCACTCCCAGAAACAGTAAGGGTCAGACAGAGGATATAATATGGGGTATTTTTCAGGCCCGAAAGTTGGTTCTTCAGTAGGCACAGCAAAACCATGTTAGTGGCAAAGGCAACAGAGATACTTACCTGCTCGATCATCTTGATTTCCTGCTTTCCCGTCATTTCTTTAGTGACTTGTCACCATTGTCTTGGCTGGCCCTGCTCCCAATGTTTGGGTAAAGCCAATATGCAGAGATTCTTTGTATGTGTTATGCATGGCTGTTTTTTTCTCACATTGGTGGTTAATACAGGGAGTGCAGAATTATTAGGCAAGTTGTATTTTTGAGAAATAATTTTATTATTGAACAACAACCATGTTCTCAATGAACCCAAAAAACTCATTAATATCAAAGCTGAATGTTTCTGGAAGTAGTTTTTAGTTTGTTTTTAGTTTTAGCTATTTTAGGGGGATATCTGTGTGTGCAGGTGACTATTACTATGCATAATTATTAGGCAACTTAACAAAAAACAAATATATACCCATTTCAATTATTTATTTTTACCAGTGACACCAATATAACATTTCCACATTCACAAATATACATTTCTGACATTCAAAAACAAAACAAGAACAAATCAGTGACCAATATAGCCACCTTTCTTTGCAAGGACACTCAAAAGCCTGCCATCCATGGATTCTGTCAGTGTTTTGATCTGTTCACCATCAACATTGTGTGCAGCAGCAACCACAGCCTCCCAGACACTGTTCAGAGAGGTGTACTGTTGTCCCTCCTTGTAAATCTCACATTTGATGATGGACCACAGGTTCTCAATGGGGTTCAGATCAGGTGAACAAGGTGGCCATGTCATTAGTTTTTCTTCTTTTATACCCTTTCTTGCCAGCCACGCTGTGGAGTACTTGGACGCGTGTGATGGAGCATTGTCCTGCATGAAAATCATGTTTTTCTTGAAGGATGCAGACTTCTTCCTGTACCACTGCTTGAAGAAGGTGTCTTCCAGAAACTGGCAGTAGGACTGGGAGTTGAGCTCGACTCCATCCTCAACCCGAAAAGGCCCCACAAGCTCATCTTTGATGATACCAGCCCAAACCAGTACTCCACCTCCACCTTGCTGGCATCTGAGATAGATAGGTGGATATCTGGAGCTCTCTGCCCTTTACCAATCCAGCCACGGGCCCATCAAGACTCACTCTCATTTCATCAGTCCATAAAACCTTAGAAAAATCAGTCTTGAGATATTTCTTGGCCCAGTCTTGACGTTTCAGCTTGTGTGTCTTGTTCAGTGGTGGTCGTCTTTCAGCCTTTCTTACCTTGGCCATGTCTCTGAGTATTGCACACCTTGTGCTTTTGGGCACTCCAGTGATGTTGCAGCTCTGAAATATGGCCAAACTGGTGGCAAGTGGCATCTTGGCAGCTGCACGCTTGACTTTTCTCAGTTCATGGGCAGTTATTTTGCGCCTTGGTTTTTCCACACGCTTCTTGCGACCCTGTTGACTATTTTGAATGAAACGCTTGATTGTTCGATGATCACGCTTCAGAAGCTTTGCAATTTTGAGACTGCTGCATCCCTCTGCAAGATATCTCACTATTTGTGACTTTTCTGAGCCTGTCAAGTCCTTCTTTTGACCCATTTTGCCAAAGGAAAGGACGTTGCCTAATCATTATGCACACCTGATATAGGGTGTTGATGTCATTAGACCACACCCCTTCTCATCACAGAGATGCACATCACCTAATATGCTTAATTGGTAGTAGGCTTTCGAGCCTATAAAGCTTGGGGTAAGACAACATGCATGAAGAGGATGATGTGGATAAAATACTCATTTGCCTAATAATTATGCACTCCCTGTATTAATTTTTCTGGAAGGTGCATATATTTTAAAAGTAACCACAAATGAGTAAGCACAACCATTTTGCAAGTTGTGGCAGGGTTTCTTTCAAGGTTCTTTCCTTTTTTACCCTTTAACTGTTTGTATCCTTGTAGAATATTTAAAATTAGCTTCAGGACTTTCTGGATTGCACGTTCACAGTGGGAGCCATAGGAACTAATATGTGCCAGAGCCTTCCTTTGCTCAGAAAACAGTCTCAAATCTTTGAAGCATGTATTCCACGAGACGTTGGAAGCACTCCTTTAAGTCAGACCTTTGTCACAGCAGACATTTTGACATGTTATAGCAGGAAAAGCACAGGTGTCTTAATGATGGCTGCATTCAGCTTATGAGAATTCCAGCTGTGCGTGCTGGCTCTCTGTCATGGCTTACTGGGGCACTTAAAGAAACTGAGCCATTGTTAATGAAATTTATTTCACCTGTGCTTTTCTTGCTCCGACAAGTCAAAAAGTCTGCTGTGAAAAAGCCCTATTCTGTTCCATGTTGATATGATTGCATCACGTAATTTCTGCAAACTTGTCAGGTGCACATTGATGCTGTGAATCCTTTTCCACACCATATCACAAAGGTGTTCTATTGGATTCAGATCTGGTGCCTGGGGATACCACTGTAGTAAACTAGTGACATTTTCATGATGAAACCAGTTTGAGATGGCTTCTGCTTTGGGACATGGTACGTTATCATGATATAAGCAGCCTTTACGAGATGGGTAAATTGTGACTATAAAGGGATGCCCATGGTCAGCAACAATACTCATACAGGGTGTGGTATTCGAATCATCACTGACACACTCATTTCCACCTGATAGGTTTGCCTTTTATGGCAAATTCTGACAATAATGTCTTTGTCAGGGCAGAAATGTTTTTAAAAAACCTAACTTTCAATGTCATTAACATAGGTCAACACACATCTACCAAAACATAGAAAAGACTAGCTCAAAATATGACAGACAGAGAAAGTGTGACTTCATTACTACACTGCTGTTGCCTAGCAAATAGCTGCTCACTGCCATAATTATGTTCAAAGTGTCATACATCGAACCTTTAAATGGACGGCCATACTGGGTAGATGTGTTTTGCAGGTTAAGTGGAGAGTGGGTGTGTAGTGGTTTTTAAGCAGGGGTGGCAAAAGTACACTCATTCATCACTTAAGTAGAAGTTCAGATACTTGTGTAAAAAAAATACACAAGTATCTGAAGTACTGAACTCAACTTTTCATTTCTACTCAAGTAAAAGGGAAAAGGTACAAGCTGTGAAATGCACTCTGTGAAAGTAAAAAGTGTCTCTGCCAAATTAACTGAACCTCATGACATGTCATGGCATTTGAGTCTCTTTGTCCTTGCTTCTCTTCTGCTGCGCTAGGTTAAGTACTGTAGCCACGACTTATAGACATCTGCACCAAAAAACCCTTTAACACTCGAGTATTTTGCTATAAATGATGCATAAATGATGTATTTTTGTTGCTCTTTCATCTCTTTCTGTGTGATAAGCACCACTTGTGTGTGTCATTAGGCTCAAATCAGTTTGACTGCACAGTGATAGAAAATAATAACTTCTCTCAAATGTTGTAAACGTAAAACAAGAAGCTTGTTTTGAAAATGTAATGAGTAGAAAGTTGAGTTAATTGTGTTAAGTTGTAGGGAGCAAAGTATATGTAACATGTCAACTGGTACTGCCTGCACACTAAATCATCTCCATTTGAGACTGAGTTTGTTTCTTTTTTCTTTTTATTTGGCCTGTCTTGTTTGGTACTTTAGCAATCCGAATTGTTGTCTGAAGGCCAGGAAAGAGCCCATGACATTTATTTTTTTAAGTGGAGAAATTGTTCCACTTGATTAATCTATATTATCATTGTTTATTTATTTTCTTTTATTTTAAGTTATTACAAATTGGACAGACAGAGGGGAAGGGGGGGACAGTAAAAGAAGACACTGCGAAAATCCGTTGGATCACCTGTTAAAAGAAGAAAAGAGAAAACAAACAACAAGAGAACAACACAATATAGAGAGAACAACCTAGATACGTGTAAGTAACATTAAATACAAAATATTGAATGTTATTGAGCAGCACGCAGGACCAACAGTGCACAATACGCTTTAAGGTAGCAGCCAAGGAAGATATAGTTTCTGTACGTGAGCACCCGGGTGTACACCTGTGTGCGTGAGCGCGCTTAAGTTCAAAAGGTTTCTTCATGTAACAATCTGCTAGAAGGTGTGGGGAGCCATAGCCCTCCCCCCCAGAGCATGAAGCGGCCGCGGAGGAGACCCGGGCCCCGGACATCCATAGGCTCCCCAGAGTGCAAAAAACCTGGTCCTCCTTGGGTTTGTTTCACAATTGTTCTGAGCCAATGACCGTGTTTGGGTTTGGTTAATTGTATTTGATTGCTCTTACACTCTAGTCCACTGATATGCCCCACTGCAAACACTGCTGTCACAGTTTCTCTGCGCATGTTATAAGATTTAAGATGGTTTATATTAAGAAATATTTTAAAGTAGATGGTCTTTTTGTTCTCCTGTGAGTTTTACAATGAAGACCACATTGTGGTCCCTAACGCCCATGAATAATGGGAGTCAACTGTTTGTGCTACAGGATGAAGGAAGAGTTGGCTTGCTGAGACTGGGGAGGATTGCCAGCCTACCCCGTACAGTGTGGTGGGACTAGAGAGTGTAGCTGACCTCTGGCACAGCTGGCCCTGGCCTTTGATTGTGTGTTTTGTCCTTTATGCAAGTGGTGCACTGGTCTGTTTTGGCTCTTAACTTTTATGCTAATACTGTAGCCGGGGCTGTTTCCATTTGATTTTGTGTGATAAATTATATTTTAAATTTTCTGATTCAGATGGATCAGACTGTTGCTCAGATATAGAACATGTCTGACCAGGTATCTGGTACGTGTTGCATACAGATAACTGAAAGTTCTACTTAAGTGCCTGGACTTTGTTACCTCAGCTGTTGAGTTGACTGATATGCAGTCCACGCCCTACGTGGAATTTTGGTTTTGTGCCACACGTTTTACAGTGTGACATGTTTTTCATTTACAGACCGATGACAAATTAAAGGAAAAGCAAGCACCAAGCAAGAACCTTAGATTCCTACTGTGAGGGGAGCCTGAACTACACAACCTAAAAATTAGTCTAAATAAAAACAGATTTTTATAGATCAAACTTGAGCATACTTTCACACACTTTAGGGTACTTACTACCAACTGAAAACATCGTATTCTTTGGTGAGTTACAGCAAATAAATAAGCAAAAGTAAAACTATGTATTATGATTAATTATTATTGTCTGAAGCCAATAAATATTTGATGTTTGAGGTCTACAGGGGAAAAACACATACTGGCTCAAGATGTATTTTTCTACATCAAGAAAAATACATTGCATCTATTGCATCTATTTTTACCATAATAACGCATGCTTTTCTTACATATCTAAACCGTGTCTGTCATTAGTAAACATCTCCTTAATAAACAAGACTTTGGAGACTATCACTGTATGTCACCCACTGTGATCAGAGAGAAGAAAACAGCGCCAACTAACATTAATAGTTAATGATGAAAAACACATGCAGGCTACATTGTTCATCTAAGGACATTGCGTGCTGCTTAGTCAATTTATTTACTTTCACGCCATTTGACCCTGACCTTTCCTCTCTGCTGTGATTCTGTGTCAGACTGCACACAATCAATGTCTGTCCCCTTCTGCGTGATCACAAAAACAGTAGACGCTCCCTGACAGGGACTCCACTGGCAGCCCTGTCTTCTTGCATTTGGGCCACTAGATCATCCATTGGTGGTACTGGGACATCCCCCTCATTATCTCCTCCGCCCCACCATTGCCGTTTCTGAAAGCGATGCTAATAACATGAATTCCAACAGATTGACATGGGTGAAGAGCCAGGAGATGAAATCCATACTTCATGCATTTTGCATGTAGAGGTAATTAGAGGATTTGGAGGGTATTAAATGCTTCTGCCAAAGTATCCAAGTTCCTGATGAGATGGTAAAACAATCATTTTGAAGTTTATAGCATTAAAAATAGATGTTAAAAGAAAAAAGGGAGTAAATAAAGACTCATGCTAGTACTTTAAAGTGATTTTAAATGTTTTAGTTGACGAAGAACATAGATAGATAGATAAGGTCATGTTATGTAAAGCAGTGATTTGCGCCTTCAGTTTTAATGTAACCTTCAAACCTTGAGGTTTAATCCAACTGGTACAACCCATAAAACTGCCTGTGACGGTACCAAGGGCTATGTTCTGAAGCGTAGCCTTAATTATGCACACTTTCTTGCTGAATAAGTGTCTGATTTTCTAACTATCCTTGAGACCCATGTTTAAAGGTCTAAGAATGTGCCCTTGACAATCTTTCTCCCCTCTCATCTCCCAGGGCCCCTGACTCTAGCCATTAGGGAGATCGCCTGCCTTCCCTAAGCAATGACAGGTGAAATGGAGCACAAAATCCCAAAGCTCGCCAAAAGCCCTCTCCACAAACGCAGCACCTCTGATTCTTACATACACTTATCTTCACACGAAAACACAGACGAACCAGTGTTTGCAACACGCATACCTATTATCCTATAAAATAAACAAAACCAAATAAAAGGTGAATAAAAGACCGCACACTCGTGCTTTTCCTACATTTCTTAAAATTGTCACTAGGTGAAACTTAAATATAATATACTGTGTTTTATATTGTGTATAGTAGAACATATAATAAATTGTTACCCATATATAATGTCTGAGGTCAATGTGAACTTGCTAATTCGGGGGGGGGGGGGGGGGGGGAGGGGATACATTCTCTATACCCAAAAACATTAAAATCAACCAACCAAAAGATCAGAGTGACACTATTTAAATGCATCACAATTTCCTTGCCTTTCCTTCAATGACCTACGGTATAATGTCACACAACAAAATAATTTCACTATTATAAGGGGAGATGTGCATATGATGCTATTCTTTTAAATGCAAATAAAAAAAATACTTGAATATATTCTGTTACACCTTACAATACTTATCTCAAAATGAAATCAAAACACATGCATAATGCTTTGATTGAAAAACACATCACATGCAGGAATGATTACCCCTTCTTCCTGTTATTGAAGCCACTTCATAATTTGCATGACCAAATCACCCAAAAAACAAATTGCCTTCCTTTTCAGTCATACTGTAACAAACCTCTGGATGGGTTTGCAGTCGAGTGCTTTAACAAAACCACAGTTTAAGGTGATAAACGAGTTACTAAATTACAGAAACATGGCAGATTGTAATTTTTTTGAATGTTTTTTTAACACGCATAACTGAAATGCTGGCAAGACTGTTTTGCACTGGTCTCTGATCTGATGTTTCAGCTGCTCTGCAAAAACAAGGATTGACAATCAATGACTGGATTATTACGTTGTGTCAAAGGCTGAACCAGCGGGAGTTGCTAAACTGAGTAAGAATGTCAAAGGAGGAACACAGATACATTCAAAAAAAAGAAAGCAACAAAAAATAATCATAGTTGAAGAAAAAGACAAATTTAACAGACCTTTTCACAGCAAAAAAAATAAAAAATTGACTTGTCAAAGAAGAAAAGAACATGAATTGCTAATACCATTTAAAACGGTGCTGTTCTGTTCTCAGACATGACACTGCGACAAGAAGCCAGCATCAAAAATTAGATTATTCACATGCTTTTCCTAATATAACATGTGTGATTGGTAATGTCTTACATAAAACTTAAATTAAACCAGGTCTCTCCAATTACCAGGACAGTGCTTCCTTTTTAAAGGCGAATCCCAACTAAAGCTCCCTTTGTGTGAACCAGGAAAAGGGTTCGTGTCATCGCAGCATGACACCTGAGCTCGATAGGAAGAGCTGATCATGGATACTTTTATCATAATCCAATTAATGTGAGATGCTTCGCTGTGTGGAGCCAGTCTGTTCTCCTCAAGGCAGTGTTCGAATTAGAAACAAAGATCCAGTCCTGTGGCCAAAATACAATCAGTCTGAACTGTAGGACAGTAAAAGAAGTTTTCTGGCAAGATAGATTGCTAAATGAAAATTGAATATTCTATGTTGAATCAACATTTTTACAGAAGTTACAGCTTACGTAGTGCATCAACATTTAAGTGCCTGAGTGTATCACAGAATCCAAACATATGTAAACAGACCCAAAAATTCTAATTGATGATCAGTAACTTTTCACAACGGTTCTAATGAATGCTATTAATGGAGAAAAGTACAACTGTGGACCTCTCCTCAGGAGATCTTGAGCTGTAAAGTGCTCTTCCTTTAGAGTCACAAACACAACTGTAACTCCATTTTCACCTCAAAAGTATGAAAGCAAAGGGACTGGTACTAATACAGTAAAGCCATTAAAAACAAATTCAAAGCCAAGAAAGACGATACGCAAGGACTGAAATGTTCTGGTATAACTGGACAGAGCCCTTCGATAAATTGGTGACCTGTACAGTGTGTACCCTTTGTCTTTAGCACTATGACAGCTCAAAGAGGCTACAACCAGGACCCTGAACTAGATGAGCGGAAGAAGGTGGATGGATGGATTTGCACTTAGTTGTCAGCACAAAACTGGAAGGCTATTATGACCTCTGTAATCAGCTAAAGAGAAGCCAACAGTGAAATCAGAAAGGTCAACTCCAACTGATCATGGCAGATGGCTACCCCTCGCTGCCTGGTTCTACTGGAACTTTCTTCCTGTTAAAAGGGAGTTTTTCCTTCCCACAGTCACCAGGTGCTTACTTAAAAAGAGGTCATCTGATTATTGGGGGTTTCTCTCTATTATTATAGGTTCTTTACCTTACAATATGAAGTGCTAAGAGGCAGTTGTTGCAGTGATTGAATGAACTGAATTGATTTGAATTGAATAGGACTTTATTCTGTCCTTTCTTTAAGGCTCATTTACATACTTATAAACTGTTGGTAATATAAAATAGAGCATCGTCTTAAAAATAATCTCCAAAGTTACCCAAAGCCATCAGCGTAAAGCTTCAAAATAAAATGGAAGTTATTCCAGGAGGACAGAGCCTTTTGATAACAAACTTTGGCCTACATTCACTGTTGTCCACCTGTTGATATTATTGGAAGAAATGTTTTTATGGCTTTAGAGAGCCTTGTACTGCTACAGCATCAAAGCGCTCTCCTCTGCTCAACCCTGCACACTCGTGTATCATTCATCTAGCAACAAGTATTGGCTGACACTGAACACGTGACTCTGACGCTAAAGAGGAAGTCGTTTACTCTAGCGTGCACATTTGTTTACAGCCTCGAGTACTCTGTCCGTACCTCGGCAGGACTGTTCTGTGCGATTCAAGGGCTTTGCTGATCAGTATAATAGTCAAACTACTGTCCGAGCGCCACTGCAACTGCGCGCCTGTCATTTGTTTAGGAGCAGCAGAGACCTTTTAGCATGTCTCAGACATGCTAGCTGGCGACACACGAAGAAACCTTCCACGTTATACTGTGATGCCCCAGTGACCGCGTCATCATCGTACCTGTACATCGCCGCATTTGCATGCAGGTGGGATTCTCATGTCTCTGAGTGAGTCAACGTGTACTACCCGTTAGCTTTCTGGCAGACAAGCTAACATGGAGGTAACACAAGACACCGTGACCTCTCAGACAATGAACTGAGACGACAAGGTGTGTATGCAGCGTTTGCACTGTGTTTATTACGCAGTTATCAGTTTTTACAACCTGTGATTTGAATTGACTTCCTGCACCCATCTCTTCTCCTCAGGGATAATGAAACTGAATGACCAAAGACCCAGCAGTGCACTATGGCATTGACTGAAGTATACTGGGACCACCACATACCCTTGCCAAAGCTTGCTCCTGTTCAGGCCAAGGTCACCGTTGCCTTGGTGGCACTCCTGTGCTTCATTAACAGTTATGATGGAGACTTTGTATTTGATGATTCTGAAGCAATTGTTAACAACAAGGTGAGTTTTTCATTCATCAGCAGCTTGACTCCAGTTACACACTTACACTGGCAATAACCGTCACTCATTTTGTTTTTGTGGTTGCAGGATTTGCGCCCAGCAACACCTCTGAACAACATCTGGAGCAATGACTTCTGGGGAACCAACCTGAGTAGCAACTCTAGTCACAAATCCTACCGACCTCTCACTGTCCTTACATTCAGGTAAGGAGTCCTACTTAGTGTCTGAGTTTATACACACTTTATACATTCACAGCTAAACTAGTAATCAGATTCAAATCAGTTTAATCCACGACTCAGAATAAACAGGTCCACACTGATTTTTGTTTTGGTTGCGGAGGTGTGTCTCAAAACATCTGTACATGCTCCCTTTGTACATTGTAAATGTGTGCAGATGTGCACTTGTCTTCTTTACAAAAAGCCAAACTTGTTCTCTGTTGAGATTTTTTTTAATACAACTTTTTGGACTTCTAAAATGATTAAAAAAGCACTACACAATAACAGGCACTACTGGACTTGAAATACCTATATGCACTCACTGGCCACTTTACTACCTTGTTAGCACTATTCTGGATCCCCTTTTTCCTTTAGAACTGCCTATATTCTTCATGGCACAGATTCAACAAGTTGCTGGTAAAATTCCTCAGAGATTCTGGTCCATATTGACATGATTGCATCACACAGTTGCTGCAGATTTGTCAGCTGCTTATCCATGATGTGAATTTCCCTTCCCACCTTGGACCAAGTGATCTGACTGTGGAGGCCTTTTGAATACAGTTACCTCACTGTCATGTTGAAGAAACCGGTTTGCTGGAAGCAGCCATCACAAGACAGGTGGAGCTGACGGGAGTGGCACCTGGTGTGTGGTATTGCATCTAGTTTCTGCCGTGTGATTTGTTTTATTAGAAATTGCATTAATCAGCAGCTGAACAGTAACTAATAAAGTGGCCAGTGAGTGTATATTAAAGGATTTGAATAGACATGTGACTAAATGTTAACACAGCTGTTGAGAAAGATAAAAGCATAGCACATTCATCATTTTTGCATTTTGCATTGATTCAATAATCTGTTCTATCAATCTAATCATTAGACCACATCGCATGTGCACAGTTGACCTGAAACCTTCAATCCAAAAGAGTTCAGTCAGAATTTAAAAAATATGTGCTTGTAATTTCAGCCACACACATTAGAGCATCATTCTTCGAATACTTACTCCTCTGTTAATTGCCAAAACCTCTACACGGTTCCTGTCAGTAGTTTAACCACAGTAAGGACTTGACTGAAAAAGCATAACATCATACTGTTTCTGTAGGTTACTTCTTCCTGCAGGAACTTGCACAATATTTTAGGTCAATCAGCACCTGTGTGCATGTTCTGACAGCAGGAAATCTCTCTATAGTTTCTCTTTCAAAGATGTTTTCAGGGTAGAGGAAAGGTACTTGATCCCCTAAAAACTGCAGGGAAGAACTCGACAGCAAACACAACCACTGGAGTCTGGTGGATAACGACAGACTCGAGTAACAGTCTTCTCCAGTCAAACGTTACCAACAGCTGCTTAAAATTATCCACAGGGAAACACCAGAGACGGCATCACCACTGCTATATCAGTCTGATGTTAATATATTCATCACTTGCAGTTTGAAGCTGTTACAAATTGATTACATCACCTTGTGAGGCTAGTTAACCTGCAGTGGAAACGGAAAGGATGATTAGGGGCCATTGCTGTAAACGTTTGTGCCATTTAGGAGTTCTGTTGTGTTTCTACAGTGGGAAGGTGCCTTTCCTCTATTCTCTGCATATAACTGTGCAGTTGATGGTGGTTATTGATGACCCTCACCATGTCCCATTGGCTTCATCGTGTCACATTATGCTTTATAATAGCTTCACCATACTCACACATATACTTTCCTACACCTGCTGTACATTCAGCTCTAGTTTTTCTCTTGTCTCGCTGTTGCAGGCTGAACTACCTCGTAGCGGGAGGCCTTCACCCCGTTGGCTTCCATGTGCTCAACATCATCCTCCATGCTGTCATATCCGCCCTTATGATTGACGTGTTTGCAGTACTTATTGGTGGACTGGCCTACGATGAGAAGGGCAGGATACTGAACCACGCTCCGAAGACCTCTTTGCTTGCTGCCATCTTCTTTGCCGCACACCCAGTTCACACAGAAAGTGTAAGTAGAGTTGAAGTGTTTATTTATATGCATAATATTATAAGTAAAGAGACAATCAAATAGTTCAGTATGCATTAAAATCATCATACACATGAGTGTGTAAAGATTCATATGTATGATTATTGTGTAGTTTGGACTTATTAGTAGTCTCAAAACTGAAAATACAGTTTTGCATTAAAACGCAAACAGTAAAGCTTAAAGAAAAACAATTATAGATATATAGATAGGTACTTTATTGATTTCACAACTGGAATTCATGTGTTACAACAGCAAGGTGATGAAAAAAAAAACTAGAGTCTAAATAAACATAATTAAAGTGGTACACAGCCATGATGAGCACCTTATTTAGTGAAATAAAAAGGTTATATACAGTGGGGCAAAAAAGTATTTAGTCAGCCACCGATTGTGCAAGTTCCCCCACCTAAAATGATGACAGAGGTCAGTAATTTGCACCAGAGGTACACTTCAACTGTGAGAGACAGAATGTGGAAAAAAAATCCATGAATCCACATGGTAGGATTTGTAGAGAATTTATTCGTAAATCAGGGTGGAAAATAAGTATTTGGTCAACAACAAAAATACAACTCAATACTTTGTAACATAACCTTTGTTGGCAATAACAGAGGTCAAACGTTTACTATAGGTCTTTACCAGGTTTGCACACACAGTAGCTGGTATTTTGGCCCATTCCTCCATGCAGATCTTCTCGAGAGCAGTGATGTTTTGGGGCTGTCGCCGAGCAACACGGACTTTCAACTCCCGCCACAGATTTTCTATGGGGTTGAGGTCTGGAGACTGGCTAGGCCACTCCAGGACTTTCAAATGCTTCTTACGGAGCCACTCCTTTGTTGCCCGGGCGGTGTGTTTTGGATCATTGTCATGTTGGAAGACCCAGCCTCGTTTCATCTTCAAAGTTCTCACTGATGGAAGGAGGTTTTGGCTCAAAATCTCACGATACATGGCCCCATTGATTCTGTCCTTAACACGGATCAGTCGTCCTGTCCCCTTGGCAGAAAAACAGCCCCATAGCATGATGTTTCCACCCCCATGCTTCACAGTAGGTATGGTGTTCTTGGGATGCAACTCAGTATTCTTCTTCCTCCAAACACGACGAGTTGAGTTTATACCAAAAAGTTCTACTTTGGTTTCATCTGACCACATGACATTCTCCCAATCCTCTGCTGTATCATCCATGTGCTCTCTGGCAAACTTCAGACGGGCCTGGACATGCACTGGCTTCAGCAGCGGAACACGTCTGGCACTGCGGGATTTGATTCCCTGCCGTTGTAGTGTGTTACTGATGGTGACCTTTGTTACTTTGGTCCCAGCTCTCTGCAGGTCATTCACCAGGTCCCCCCGTGTGGTTCTGGGATCTTTGCTCACCGTTCTCATGATCATTTTGACCCCACGGGATGAGATCTTGCGTGGAGCCCCAGATCGAGGGAGATTATCAGTGGTCTTGTATGTCTTCCATTTTCTGATGATTGCTCCCACAGTTGATTTTTTCACACCAAGCTGCTTGCCTATTGTAGATTCACTCTTCCCAGTCTGGTGCAGGTCTACAATACTTTTCCTGGTGTCCTTCGAAAGCTCTTTGGTCTTGGCCATGGCGGAGTTTGGAGTCTGACTGTTTGAGGCTGTGGACAGGTGTCTTTTATACAGATGATGAGTTCAAACAGGTGCCATTCATACAGGTAACGAGTGGGGGACAGAAAAGCTTTTTACAGACGACGTTACAGGTCTGTGAGAGCCAGAGATTTTCCTTGTTTGAGGTGACCAAATACTTATTTTCCACCCTGATTTACGAATAAATTCTTTACAAATCCTACCATGTGGATTCATGGATTTTTTTTTCACATTCTGTCTCTCACAGTTGAAGTGTACCTCTGGTGCAAATTACTGACCTCTGTCATCATTTTAAGTGGGGGAACTTGCACAATCGGTGGCTGACTAAATACTTTTTTGCCCCACTGTATGCAACAGTGATTAGAAAAACAAAGACTTGAGATTTTACAAGAGAGTAGTAAAATACCATTCATAAATATCTTTACGCTATAAATCTAAGAAACAGCTGCAAGGAGGTATAATACAGAAACGTGTGATGGTTTAAGGTAGGACATTTTTAGGCTATGTGGTTAGGAGATGATACACTAGTGAATCCTTGATTCTGTTCCTATCCTGAATGACTTTTTACTGCTCTTTCACCAGTATTTTACATTTATTTCTACAGCTAACAGATGACATTTAGCTAGTAGTGTTTGGCCATGGTGTGTTTAGGTATTTCTTTTTATATATTTACAATATTTTCTTTCTTTCTGCATGCTGGCGAATGAGCTGTTAAGTCAGCTCCAGGTTTTTATTTGAACTTGGTTGGGCTGTTACTGTTAGGGACCTGTGCACCTCAATGAGGTAGTTTTGATTTTGAGCTACAAATAAACCTTTCCTAAAAACATGGTTTCAACACGGCGTCAAGACAAGCCAATCCAGAGCCTCCAGTGCTTCCGTGCCAAGAACAAATGCCCCATCTCAGCTGGGAGCGTGGGCCAAGGTGCGTGCGATAGTACGACCTGACTATTAGCCACGTTGGGATGCTTATTGACCTGCCCTCATATGTGTTTTTCTGCTGTAAAGCATGGCTGGAAAGAAGCAATTCCCTGTCCATTTCCCTTTAATCATGCAGGGCAAGGACTGGGTAAGACCTGGGGGGTGGGAGGGAGGCACACTGTCTGCTTGGGCCTGCTGTATGTATCAAAGCAGGCAACCACAGGATGCCAGCCATACTTTATACACACACACACACACACACACACACACACACACACACACACACACACACCATATAGAAACACACACACACAACCGTGCTACACTGGTAATGAGAGTTTCTTCTGACATCTTTTTAATAAGCTTCCTTTTGTACTTGGATGCATTATGCAAAACTAATATATGGTGCATGTGTAATAAAATGAATAATTTCTAAACAGGTTTACCAGATAATGTTGTTTCTTCAAGTATTTTTTGTAGTTTAATCAGTCCTCCCTGTCTCATGTATCATAGCTTTTTTTTCTCTCGCTTTTCTCTGTTTCTCATCAAGGTCGCTGGCATAGTGGGCCGAGCAGACCTTTTATGCGCCCTCTTCTTCCAGCTGTCTTTCCTCACCTACTGCAAGGCTTTTAACAAAGGTAGGTACCTGACACGAGTATTACTCTTTAGGCACACAGTAATTCTATACTGCACAAAGCGCTTTCCATATGTCACTGGCATCAAAACGTTATCGATCTGCCAGCATTCGATGCATCTGTCTGAACACCTACATTTCAATCCTTTCCTGTCTCTGACCAGCGTGGTCTTGGCTTTGTGTTCTCAGGGAGTGACAGAGATGACAGGTTTTCTCTCCAGTGGGTTGTGGTCAGCCTCTTGCTGTGTGCTGCAGCAATGCTCTGTAAAGAACAAGGCATCACTGTCTTGGTATGAAGTCCTTCTGTAAGGTCATTTTTAGATCTGATGTTTTCATCCTGTCTTGCCATCCCACTGTAATTCTTGCTTACACAAGGAGAAGAAGTCTCACATTTTTTTACATATATGTATATATGAAATGAGCTAATTCGTTTTGTTGCTGACCTATATACATTTAAATGCCATTTCTCCTTCTTTCTCTATGTATTTTCCTTCAGGGTGTGAATGCTGCCTTTGATGTCCTCCTGATCTGTAATGTTAATGTGTATGAACTCAGCCAGAGGCTACTCCTTAGGAAGAAATCATTTGATGTGAGTTAGGTTTGCACACCCTCCCCTGCTTTTCTGTCATAAATTATGCACTGCTTTGTATGATTTATGTCACATTTCATACACTGTCTGTATAAAGTAGTTTGCAATTGAGTACATTAGCGATTAAACGGTGACTGAAAGTAACTAACAAGCTTTATATTTTTAATTGTAAGTGACAAGTGGTAATACTCTTGTGACAGGTAAGTGAGTTGGTGCGAATGGGATTGCTTACGCGACTGGGTCTAATGGGTCTTGGAGGCCTCCTGATGCTTTACGCACGCTGGAGGATCATGGGAACAGGACCGCCAGCGTTCACTGAAGTAGACAACCCGGCTTCTTTTGCAGAAAATATCATCCTCAGGGTAAGAAAGATTAGTTTGTAGAGTTTATTTCACAATATTTATTCATGCATTATAATTACAGACAATTTTATCTTTAAATGATTCTGATTGATCTATGTAATTATGAATTGACTTTATTGAAGCATATATTCCGTTTTTTTCATCATTTCAGTTTAATTCACCGTCTAATATCATGTTTGTCCTGAGTAATTTGCATGGTTTTTAAACACTGTTTACTTCAGAATTTTAAATGCTTTTCCCCTTTTTCTCCGCTGGTTTTGTTGCTGCTCTCTTCCTTTTCTGTTCCGTTTTGATTGGCAGATAGTGAACTATAATTACTACTACTCCCTTAATGCCTGGCTGCTGCTGTGTCCCTGGTGGCTGTGTTTTGATTGGTCCATGGGTTGTGTGCCTCTCATTAAGTCAGCCACTGATTGGAGGATAGTCTGGCTGCTGCTGCTCTGGTGCATCCTGGTAGGCTTGATAAGCCAAGCCTTATGCTCACAGGACAGCCAGAGGAGGAGGTGAGTGAGGAAAGCCATCTCAGATTTGCTGGAATGAAAGATGAAATAAAGTACATGTTGACTTCTAAAGACGTATAGTTGATTGTGACTATAAAAGCATATTCACCGCAGTGTCACCAGTGCACAACACATACTTTTTGCTTGGTTTAGCACAGACTTGACAATTTTTTTGGGTCCAGTATTCAGATTCTTAAGCTTAAATCTCAGACCACATGTTTTTAGATGCTATGTGTGTGCTCTGTTTTCCTCACTAGGACTTTGACCCTGGGTCTGGTGCTACTGGTGGTCCCTTTTCTGCCTGCGAGCAACATTTTTTTCAGGGTGGGCTTTGTCATTGCTGAGAGAGTTCTCTATCTGTCTTCAGCCGGCTACTGCCTACTGCTGGCATACTCTTTAGGACACTGCTGCTGCCGTTGGTCCAAATACAGGGTACGCCTAAATGATGCCAAAAAGATCACAATAAAGCAAAGGACACCAAACACTGAAGCAGTTTCTAGTAAAGGTTTATTTTCCAAAGTTGTCGGTTTAAACTGTCTTGATTTTAAACTCAAAATCTGTTTTCAAAACCAGCTTTGATAATTCAGTAACTCATGATGCAGGGAAGGTACAGATATGAGAAATGTCTAATGACTTCCCTATAAAGGGACGATGACAGCAGGTGGTGTCCATGTGCTGCAGAAATACATTTTGCAGGTTATTAATTCAGTGTCACACATCATTTGACTTGAAGCTTAATATTGTAATGCTTTATAGCACTTGGCTGTTAAATGGTTCCTCTTCTCTTTTTGCAGAAGTTGCTGTGCGTCATGGTGCTTGCACTGTTGTGTGTGTATGTAGTGCGCTGTGCTCTCCGCAGTCACCAGTGGCGTTCAGAACAAAGCCTCTTCACCAGCGCCCTTTCTGTCTGTCCGCTCAACGCCAAGGTAAAGAAAAATACATAAAAAATCAGTGATTTGCGCTTTCCCGCCTCGCTTCAGTTTGTGCCAGTAAATTATTTTAGTGCACATTTGAAAATGAATTCTAGTCATAGACACGTCCTGATGCTTTAAGTGCTAATGATTGTTCCCTCAGGTGCATTATAATGTGGGTAAGAACCTGGCTGACAGAGGGAACACCACTCCAGCTATTACATATTACAGAGAAGCAGTCAGGTATGTGTCCTTACAAGCAGTTACGACCTACTACATTTCTGACAAAGAAACAGTCATTGACTTGTTTGTTGCATGTTATTTATGGCTTTCAGGCTACACCCTACATACGTCCATGCAATGAACAACCTGGGGAATATCCTGAAGGAGAAAAATGAACTTGTGGAAGCAGAGCAGCTGTTGTCTAAAGCTGTTTCCATTCAGTAATGTTGTTTAACATCAAAGTTTAAACCAACGAGCTCTTTTAACAGATTTAGACTCCCTGTTCATGGCTTTGTGTTCTTTTTAAAACCGTGCAGGCCTGACTTCGCTGCAGCTTGGATGAATCTGGGAATAGTTCAGAACAGCCTGCAGAAGTTTGAGGAGGCAGAGAAGAGTTACTGGAACGCCATCCGCTTCCGGAGAAAATACCCAGACTGCTACTATAACCTGGGACGCTTGGTGAGGTCCCGGGCTCAAACCACGCAATCTGCTTTTGCCCGTTTACCATGTTCACTGTGTAAGATTAAGCTGTTAGCAAAACAAAACAAGGATAAGACAAACTACACCTCTACATGAAGCAGTACTAGCTAAAAAGTGGCGTTTTTAACTCTGTACGCTGACTGTTCTTCGCCAGATTCACTTAGCTGTTCTTCTTTTGCCATGTTTATATTGGTCAGCCTCAGGGAGGACGCCCCTGACAAAAGCCCCAAATAACTCTAACACGTTGTGAGGCGTCCCAGATGACACACTACACAAGGTCATGTGTAGTGTTGTTTTTATGTGATACATGTTATATGTTTCTCTTCTACAGCTTCAATCCACAATTTAAACTAAATAAAAAAAAAAAAATAGAAATTGTCATTGAATTCAAAAAGAGTTTTCTAACACTGTACCTCATATTTCAGTATGCCGACCAGAACAGACACCTGGATGCCCTAAACGCCTGGAGGAATGCAACTGTGCTAAAACCTGACCACAGCCTGGCGTGGAACAACATGGTCATTCTGCTGGACAACACCGGTAGTGGAAAAGTGCACGAGCTCACAAACAGACATGCTTTTAATACAACAGACACTAGACTACATCTATTTTATTGTTTTATGTGATGCGTTTTATTGTGTTTGTTGTTCAAAACCAGTAACTGATAACATTCAGCCTTTTGTGAATTTACATGAAAATGAGTCACTTTACTTAGAAAAAAAGAAAAAAAAGGAAAAAAAGCCTCTCTTGTGGGTGCACTTTGTTACAGGATTCAGAGCCAAGAAACAAAGTGTTGTTATTTTTGGGAAGGCAGTAAATCTAAATGGCCAACAAGATTAGACCGGAAGAGCAGGAATCAGCAATGCTTGAAATTTATGTATTAAAGCTTTGTGTTCTGAGTTTTGAAGGCAGTCTTCCCTGCCGTGTGGAGAATGCTCTGATTTCCAAACGCTCGAGCCGTTTTGTCAGAAGCTGCTCCCGTGGGGGCGGAGTCTCCCAGGAGGGTACTGGAACTGTCCAATCAGGGCCCAGTATGTTCCTGATCAAACGTGGGCAAGCACAGCCAGAACAGCGCCCCCTCAGAGGTTCCCCCACCGCATTTGTTCCCCAAATCTGACAGAAATAATTCTACCCATCTCCCCAGCTCCACTCCAAACACACAAAAAAGAGAGGAAGAGAAAAGAAGAACAATAGGTGTCATTTTGAAAAAGTGAGGAACTGGGAATATTGTTTTCACTTTGGTCTTGGCCCCTCCTTCTTTGTTTTGATCATTACACAAACAAAAGACGGGATCAGTGTAAATTTAGGCACAGTTGCGCATGTAGTCATGTGTTGGCGAGCTGTCTGAAGGGCATGGGCCATGACTCAGGACATGACTGCCATTGTTTTGCCCTCCGTTTCTCTGTCTGTCTGTCTCTCTCCATTTCTGGCCAGACATCAGACGGATCTTTGACAGAGATCAATAACCCAGTGGGCCTTGTGTTCATCCTTAATTAGGAGACTAAACCAATCCTCCATGTGTGGAGAGAGAAAAACTCTGCTCTAGATACTGCTGACAAATAAAGCACACGCTCAGACTCTCTGTGTTTTAGCCGCATCTTTGAATTTGTGTTTTCAACAGTCTGAAACGCTTTCATGTTGGGCAGCATTTTTAATATAATCCCCATGATTTCAATAGGCTTTGTCGCATAAATGTTAGCTGCCTTGCTGTGTAGATTACACTAACAAATACATAGTATAGATTTGCTGTGTGTATATTTGAATTTTATTTTCTGACATTTTTAGTAATTTTTCGTTCTGTCTGTAAGGTAACTTGGGTCAAGCAGAGCTGATCGGCCGAGAGGCTCTGAGAGTCCTCCCAAACGACCACACCATCATGTTTTCATTGGCTAATGTCCTGGGGAAATTACAAAAATATGAGGTCGGTAAACATTAGTACGCATAGTAGGCATTATAAGGATTTTATCCCTTACAGTACTCTGTCTGCTCTGAAATATGACTGGGACTAGTAAAGACAATTCAGGATGCGCTTTTTTTCCCCCCTTTGTTTTATCTCAGGAGTCAGAGGGCTTCTTTCTTCACGCCCTCCGGATCAACCCAAATGCTGCTAGTTGCCATGGAAATTTAGGTAAGGCGATTTTGGTTGTGTCACATATTTTACAGTGTTGCTAAGAGCTTCCAAGCACTCAGAAGCAACAAATATATATATATATTTATGCTTGCTAGTAAAAGTGTTATTGTGCAGTCTAGCTGTACCGAATGAGCTAAATGAATAGAATTAGAATCAGTGCAGCTTCTCAGCTTAAAGCAGCTTTCGTTCTCTTTTTTTCCCCCTCAGCTGTGTTGTATCATCGCTGGGGGAAGCTGGAGCTGGCAAAGAAACACTACGAGCTTTCTCTAAAGTTGGACCCTGAGGCTCCTGGGACCAGAGACAACTACAACATGCTGCGACGCAAACTGGACCAACTTAAACGCAGCACACCCTGAGGGAACCCACTTTGACTCCTGCCTACTGAAGAACAAATTGTTTCACTTGATATTATTTGAGCTCACACTAATTCTGGCTTTGAAACATTTGGAAATAAAGACCACGATCTGTTAATAAAGCTTCTGTTCTGTTATTTATATAATAAACATAAAAGAGAGAGGGGAAAGGAAAATGTAAAGCAATACAATGTTTTCTTTGCTAGTGTTAAAATGTGCATTGATTTCATCAGATGTGTCCAGGTTAGGACTGTCAGATGCCTGTGCTGTTTTGTTGCCCCATTTGAAGGCCATGTGGACCTGATCCATGTTGAACCCCGTTCTCTTTTCATCTTTGACCCCATGTTGTGTCAGCTGGATAGAGCACCATGCACGTGCAGAGGGTCTGCTGTAACATTTATTTGGCTTGGCCCTTTTTCAGGAGTTCCAAATGTCCCTACGCTCAAACGCTAAAATAGTTTTGACCAAGAGTGCTCGTCTGCATGTGGTCATAGCATCAGTGTTTCTTAATGCCCATCTTTTTAGTTCTGACTGGGATTGCCCTATGAGCTATAACCACCCCCGCCTCACCTCTTTACTGCTCCTGTCACCACTGCAGTTAATGGGGGAAAGGTGTTGGGTTTTTTTTTTTTTTTTTAGCTCTGACATTTTTCTCAAGTGTCCATGAGAAGATGAGAGGTCAGCTGAGACAGGAAACCCATGGCCGGTGCTGTATGAAAACAGCTCTATATCACAGAACCTTCAAAGGGAGACGGAGATTATCTCCCGGGGGGGGGAAGTATGCGTGCACGCACGCACATACGTTCCCGCACATGGGCCTGCTTCTCTTGAAGAACACTGAAGAGGGGAAAGGCAACCCCAGTGTGGAACATCAGTCAACAAGTGTGCACCCGGGGTCAAAGTTCAACCCACTTCTATTTTTTCACCTGCTTCCTACAGCTTGCAGGAAACTTTTGAAGCCATGGTGGGGTGGTATGGCTTTGCTTTAGGGGCTGCTAAGTTTGTTTGCACATAAAGTACAATACACCACTTGATGCTTTGATGCTTGAAAGATGTTACTGATAACATTGTGGGGGTGGGGGGGACAGCACACACGACCATCAATATCCTCTGTGTATATGAACTCTTAAATATGAGTCATCACGTGAAGAAATGTCTTTGTTACTTGCCTGTTTTCATTTTCCTTTAAGTCCGTGGTGGATGTATAAAGCATCTGCAAGTCCCAACAAAGCAAAAACCTATAGTGTATACACAGCACACTCAAGCATTGTCTCGTTTGAGATGAAATGCGTTTCAACAAGACTGGCAAAGGTCAGTGCAGTGAAAAGACTTCATGCTATGGAGCGAATGCAGACGCAAGGAGATCAAAAAACATTTGGATAGTGACATTCAGCACTGAAAGCGTTTCCCTCGTATTATTTTTCATCACGCCGTGTAACGCGCAGTGCCGCCGATGTACGATTGGCCACACAACCATCAGCACTTCGCTTTATGTACTTATGGATCCTTTCTTTACTTTCTGTGTGATCCTTTCATTCAGTGCCTGCAGCTGACTGTCTAGCTGCACAGCTGTGCTGGCACACCAGTGGGGGAGCCCACTTTTATCATAATCATTCTTTGAATACCTTTCATTATCATAAAATATGTGAGTATTAAAGGGATGGATTCACCGGCCCCGCCAACATCTTCATTATCCATTCTGACTGACAAAAACCTGCTGTCCTAGGGAGTGACATTAATAAAAGATGGGATACTACAGCCTTATGAAGTCTTCTCCTTGTTCTGTGGGTTTTTCACTGTACACCTTTTAACTGCTTGGATGCTCCATCACAATGATATAATGAAATCGTCTCCCAGGTGGGGTTCTTTATTGTGTTCTATTAATCACACTGATGACTTTTGATCATTATAATCAATGGATTAGGCGGAATCGCGTCCGATTGTTCAAAGCCAAAACCGCTCAAAAATCTGTAATGCCAAATTCGACGAGGCGTTTTTGTTTTGATTGCCATGAAACTTGTTATGAAAAAACTTATTGTCACCCTTTTGTCGCCGCGGCGTATTCGACAGGGGAAAAAATGGAAGCAGGGGAGCACTAATTTGAACCCAGTGAGGGTGTTTTGGAACAGCAGGTGTGCTATTTTGCATCTGATAAGCAACCCCCCCC
The DNA here is from genome assembly GCF_057382185.1 of Mchenga conophoros. Taxonomy (NCBI): domain Eukaryota; kingdom Metazoa; phylum Chordata; class Actinopteri; order Cichliformes; family Cichlidae; genus Mchenga; species Mchenga conophoros. The sequence continues at coordinate 16,375,463 of NC_140541.1, forward strand.
TCGCCCCTCACCACCAACAAAAAAAAGAATCACAGGGCTTATCAGAAGTGCTACATGACAATGTGCTGAGGTATTAAATGAAGCAGCGATGGGAATAAATGTGATGGTCACCCTGAAAAAATGACTTGGAGACTCCCTAAATTGGAGTGGAGTTCAACTATGCTGTATGTGTGGAAAGGAGCACACACACACACACACACGGTTGCAAACATGCTCTATAGCTATAAGAGGGGTTTTGAGAGCGTTCTCATCAATGTGACAGGATGCGATCAAGGGCAGTCCTGTGATGCGTCTGCTGGGCCTCTTTAGGGCCCTCGCTGTCCCTCTCTTATACTCCCCCCCAACCACAACAATCCTAATGGGCTCTGATGGGCACCTCCATCTTGCCTGTCTAATCGATGTAAATACTGCGCATTTGAACCACATCCTTCCCACCATCCCGGCCGGCCCCTCCCTCTGTTTCTTATAACAGTAGGGGTCAGAGGTTAGGCTGACTGAGTGGTCATTAGAATGGCAGTCCTTATTAGAGGAGCAGCTTGTCTGACACCCCGTCCGTATCCTGGAGAGGTACCCACCCTGTCCGCTTCATCTAGATCATATTACATGACACGACCTCACAACAGATACTACCAGTGCACTACAGCACTGTAGGCCACTAGGGCACAGCGGCATTTTCAGAGGGGTCTCCTCGCCTGTCACAGCGCTTCCCTGACAGCACTCTGTCTGTCTGGCTTGGATGGACTCTGTCATTTTAAGGAGGGCTACTGTCAGTGGGCATTGGGACTGTCGCGTCTACATGCCCTGGCATTTTCAGCAGCGCTCTCTGTAAGAGAGCATCCCTGCCATCCTCTCGAGAGTCTGTGATGTCGTGGCCAATGATTAATAGTTAGAGATGGGCTATAAGTGTCCAGTGTGGCCAGATGCTAGTCGGGGCTTTGTTGTACTGATATAATGGACAGAGTCTGCCAATTTGGCTCCCTGACAAAGCCTGGAAGTTCCCCAACATTGATTCTGTTTCTATGTAGTGGTGCCCTGGGGGCTGAATTTTGAGGATGCGCTCTTGTGAAAAACGTTGTGGTGTATTATCTTCAGCTGAGAAAAGCGCTATGAATGATCACGGATTAAACAAAATGGTCAATATACCAGCTTACAATTATTTTATCACTTTTTTTCTAAGCAAGGAAAGTCTCTCTGGCTGTGTATGAATTGGTGGGTGGGTGGGTGGGTTGGGGGAGGACTGGGATAATTTGCAGCGGGAGCCCTATGAGACTGTTTTGCAAAACAAAACGAAGCAGCCAGACCCTTATTGAAAAATATAGTGCAGTGAGACGGAAATTTATTAACTGGCACCAGTTAATGTGTGCATTATTCATTTCTGGTGAGCATGAAAAATGATCTAAAGAGGTTTGAAATTGCAGACGCACAGGCTGACTGCACAGTGGCTGGGGTTGCTGGTTCGTTTCATCCTCTTGCAGGGGTGTTTGGGCGGAGAGGTGGAGGGCTGGAGAGACAGAGGGATGCAGGATGGAGGGGAGGAGTGTGGGCCCCTTTTTCTGGACAGTAGGGCTTTCCAGTAACAGCTGTGCTACTCTCACGAGGGGGCGGCAGCAGCACCGGGAGAGAGGCTGCTTGGGACAGATGGATCAGCACCACCTCCCCTCTAACCTCCCCACCACCACCGCTCTTATTAAAATCTCCAATACTACCACAAGGTACTGTCTCTAGGTAGACGACTATATGTAAATAAATAAGCACTCATGTTGCACGGGGGTGTTTAAGTAACTGAGAGGGTTTCTCATCGCTTTATTTATCTGTATAAAAAGTGTGGCTCATATGAGTAAAGTAACTCTTTAGGGGAAAAAGACTTGTGTGTTTTGCAGGTTTTTGGCTCCAGTATTTCTTCTCTCCTGTCGTTCCCACTACTTTCTTTCTCTCCTTCTTCTCTACAGTAAGAGTTGGTGGGCAGGAGTTGGTGCCAGTGGCATATGGCTCGCCACTGTGCTAAACATTCATACAAAAGACAGGCCCATCAGTCATGGCTGTGGCCGGATGAGGGGAGAGAGCAGGCCACTGATGAATGGTGTTTAGGACTTACCTGCTGTTAAAACATTACCTCCCAAACATCAGCTCCCCCGAAGCACGCTGAACATTAAGGACTGTATCACACTGTATTTTAAAACACAACCCTCGTGAGCGCACATCATGCACGCCAGGTTATAGCAAATAATAAATTTGCTTCCTAAACCCTTTGCACAGAACCCCGGGTCAGGCCTTCATAGACCAATTAATGCAGAGCATCTGCTGTATAGAGGTTGCATGGAAAAGAACTTTTGAGCCATTTTAGGCTATTAAATAAGGAGGAGAGCCGGTTCCTGCTTGCTCCAATAGCTCTCATTGCTAGAGTGAGCATGGAACGGGTCTCCTCGATTAGACCGAATTAATCCATTCTTTAGGGATTCTTTTTCTGGTTCTATGGTGAAACCAGCACGCCTTTGTTCTTCCTTGAGCCCCGGTGTTTTTTCTGCCAAATTTAACAGAAGGCTCGGAGGGTAACAGGGGTCCAACCCAGTATCACCTTCTGGAGCAGAGCAACTAGCAGAGAAAGACAATCAGCCTGAACCCTGCTGTCTGCAGCACAAAGTGAAAAGACTCTAATTGGGCTTTTTTACGCTGCATTTTCCTGCAGGATTGCTGGATCATGAAAAAGCAATTAAACCTCAGAGACGCAATTCATTCATTCTCATTTTTATCCTTTCATTGGAAAGAGAAAAATTTGAAATCACTTATGCGAGTCAAGACTTATGCTTTTTGTGATATTTTTTCATTTATGGCTTAGAAGGATTCCTGTCTCATACTTGGACAAATGGAAATACAGTTAAATGACAAGAAAATGATGCTTCATCAATAAGCAGGTCTGTGAATATAAAAATATTATATATATTATTAAATTTTTTTTAAAGACTTCATCAGTTTCACAGAAAGGATCTTAAAATTTATTACAAATTCTGACAGGACTGTAGTTCTCGGTGTTACACCTAGAGGCAGTGCTGCCCACAAAACCCCGACCTCAGGACCCGAGAGAAAAAAGTGAAAAAACCTTCTTTATGGGATATTGCTCATCGTGTACTTCTGAGGGGAAGAATACATGCCTGATTGGGGGTCACAGATAAAGAATCAAAGGAGGCTACATGTCTAAATAATAGTTTTAATGTCTGTAAGTGGAGGGGAAGTTCATGGCCCATTACTAACATAAATGTGTAATACATGTCATGAATGAAGATTTAAAATCTTTTATGAATTACAGATTGCTTTGCTGATATAGAAAATTCAGTACCTGAAGGATCAGCCCTGTAGAAAAGGGATAAAGTGTAATATCATCTGAGAGACTCTGTTCCTAAACACATTATGTGACTAAATAATTAGTTGATATTGAAGCTTAAATTAACTTTTGATGTCTCTGTTGTAATTTATGCAATAGCATTTTCCCCAGAAGAAAATAGCTGAAAAAGGTTTTCTCAAATACATGAACTGCATTAATTTCAGATTATTATCGCACAAATAAAAGATGTAATCAAAATCTGCAAATTGAAAAAAGGGAAAAAGTTATAAAGAAATGACAACATATTAAAAATAAAATTTAAAGTTGAGCGTATTTAAAAATTGAGACTATACTAATTATAGTTAAATTGTATAATACATTTGTTTTTATTATTTGACACAACTAAGAGAAACAAGGTGTTTTTGAATGTTTAATTTTTAAACTTATAATGTGAAACACACAAAATGACTGTTAGCCTCTCGTCCTGTTTTCAATCCAAGCAATTTAAACCAGGCGCTCAAATATCTGGTAACTACAAACGTTCCAGTCCGCAGAGTCTATACATTGTAAATCAGGTCTGTTAATGCACTCTACTCTGCTTGCAGACACAGAGAGGGACAGTGGTGGGTGTAACTGCACACACGCACGCACGCCCACACAAAGCACACACACACTCACAATGACTATGCTGTGGGGTTGGCCTCGCATGCACTTTTGTTTTCCCACCATGCACAAAGTGATCAACTATCACACCCCAGACGGTGAGATGTCAACATGAAATACCTTCATTTGCATCAACTTTAAAAACTGCCTGACTTCTTGTTATGCCAGCGACCCACCAGCGTCTCCATAAAATTCACTTTAGCCACGGGGGTCCTGAGACCTTGCTAAATACTGCCCCAATACTGCTGTCAACAGTCCGTCAATCACATGACAAATCCTTGTGATTAAACAGAGCTTCACTGGCTCCTTCACAATGGGCTGGAATTAAGTCTGGATAAGTCTCTGCTGCAGAATTATGTCATTATGCAGTTTTCACAAACTGAACCCATTTTTACGGCACAGAATTTAATCAAATCAAACTTTTAAAATCTTTTATGTAAGCCTTTAAATATTAGTGATTTTTGTGCATTTCTAACTTTGGTTTAGATTGACAGTTTTGGATATTTAATTAAATCCCTGCAAATGCAATGATCTGCAACAGGAAAAAAGAGCTCAAGACCAACAATCCATGCACAAACACTCACATAAAATAGTCAAACTTGTTGCTGTATTTGTCCAAATTAATTTTATACAATTACTTTAAATAATTGTCCTTTTTCAGATTTTTAATACAAAATATACATATTATAATAAATTATACCTCTTTAAAAACATATTGGGTTGTGTTCTCTTTTGTTTAGATTTGATTTAATAAGTAAACCAGCAAAAAAAAAAAAAAAAAGAACTCGCTGCTGAAGGAAGCAATGAGTGGACTCGTACAAATCGAAGCGCAGTGCTAAGAAGCATCTAAGCAGCCTGCAAAAGCCTCAGACAGACAGCCGAATAAAAAGGCAGCTCAAAAGATAAGAGACAACATCTAATCTGACTCAGATAGCTGATACAGCCCAGCCACATCTAAATCCTGGAGGTTTGGTCTGAAGAGGAAGGACTTAACTTAAAGCCCCTTTCAATGTGCTAAATGTGTTTTTGTAATTAAACTCATACAATTAACACTGACAAGCACAGGTCAAAAAGAGCACAGATCCTCTGTTCAAATGAACCTCTGTGAGTGAAACGGGACATAGAGGGAGGACAAGAGGGAAAGACAGAGAAAGCCCGAGAGACAGCACATGCTGCCGCACTACACAACTTACACGAGCTGCTCGATACAGGGACAGAAAGTGTCACAGGCTGGGTCTCTGACCCAGCGCTCTGAGTTCATGTTTGTATTTGTCTCATTTTGTTATGTGATTTAGTTTGTGTTATTTCCTATCTGCCTTTAGTTTAGGCAGTTATTGTTCCTGGGTTTTCTATGTTTTGGGGTTTTGTATTTATTCATCACATATTAGGTCTGTTAAGTTGTGTTGTCATGTTTTAGTTTTAGTATTTCCTGTTTTATTCTGACAATGTCATGTGTTCTTTGTTTATTGTATTTAGCTTTCCTCTCCTGGTCCTGTCATTAGGTTTATGTCTGTCAGCTGTTTCCCCCATGTGTCTCCACCTCCCCTGATCACCTCATGTATGTATTTAAGCCCTTTGTTTTCTGCATGCTATTGTCAGGTCGTTTGCTCATCCATGTCTCATCTCCAGGTACCCATGTCAGTTCACTATGGTTAAGGTTTTTCATGTTTTGTTATTAGTTCACCCAGTTTAGGTTATTGTTTAGTTTTCACCGATGCCCTATTATTTTGTACCCTCGTTGCTAACCTCAATAAACGGCTTGTTTTGTTAATCCACACCACGTTTTGGTCTGCGTTTGAGTCCTCCTCTGCAACACATACGGTCTGCCCCAGCCAGACCGTGACAGTAAGAAAGCAGTGAATGAATGAAGGGAGAGGTGGGGAGAAGAGTGAGGGAGGCACCGTCATTCAAGCGGTATGGATTTCAGTATTCAGGCTATATAGTGCTCTGCAAGTTAACCTCGAGACCACAGTGTTTATTCAGGGACTGTGTTCCAGATCTGGGGGGATATCCAGTTCCCTGACATCAAAGAAACAGAGCTGTTGGAACAAAGCTTTTAGCTGCTCCTTAAAGCTCGACATTAGGTGAATTGGAGCAGCTGTGGCAATATGTGACAATATTTTTACTGTAAATAAAACTCCACATGGCCCGGGGTAATGGATAATTGTAATTTTAATGTTTTAATGTTTAAAAAAAAAACCTTCAGTGGGACAACAACGAAACAAAATGTTAATTTGTTTCTAAGTATCAATTGAGACAGAAACTAGTGTAAATGCAAGGACACCAACTTACACACTTAGACTTTGAATGAAAGTTCAAAAACAAATAAAAGGTTGGAAATGAATACAGTGAAACCAGATTCAAGGAGTTATGTAAAGTTTCAGATCTCACAGTGGATATTTACCTGTATCAATTTCATTGAAAACATACCAATTGCATTTTCTTTAAATCTTTACTGAATGATGTTTGCCTGTTACATTTCTATAGCTTTTTCAACCTGATATTAAATTTTTCTGTTGGATTTTTTTAAAACTACATTTTACAGTTAAATTTATTACTTAAAGTTCTCTATTTTAATTTATTCCTGTATTAAAGCTTTTGTATTTTTTAATTGGACCTAAACAATTATACATAAAAGCTATAACAAAAAGTCATATGTTGAACTATATCTATATATATCTATATATATCTATATATATATATATATATATATATATATATATATATATATATATGTGTACACAGATTTTTATAAGTGTATGTGGTTAAAACTCTGCCCAGCTCACACTCACCATAAAATCATAATATGTCTAATTCAGAGGTGACTGATGGATGCTTATTAATGTGGATCAATTCAAAACATTGATACTTACAATGCTGGCAGCACCATAATGGAACATTTGTCAGTAATGAGTGAAGCAAGGCCTGTGTACTGAAAATAAATGAACAGAAATCTTTCTTCAGTCGTTGTGTTGAGTTATTTGTTTATTTACTCACAATTTGCATTTTATTTTCTGTGTAAATGTTTTTTCACAGTCATTTCTTTTTTCTTTTCTTTTTTTTAAAGTAACACGCTGTTCACAATCTCACAACAAAGCAGCAATTTGTTGTTTCTTTGTAGCACACAATCGCTTTTACAGGAGTTTTGTTAAAGCACAGGATATGCATGTGTTTATTCTCAGTCTGAATATGCAGAATGCAGAGCTCTATTTACATGTGAAAAAATAACAACTGCAGATGTGATAATGAGCATTTTTTGATATTTTCCTAAAATCACTGAAAGAAGCAGATTTTCTGTGTGGGATGGAGGGTGGGGGGGTGTTCATGAGGGAGCCTCTGCACATCTCCTCACTGCACAAACAGCTAGAAGAGCTGCTTTGCTGCCATGATCTTAGTAGGTTCTTAGCGTGTGACCCATGTCACGGGCATCATGGCCTGATGGACACAGCTGTCTTGCCGCAGGCAAAAAGGAGCAAGGAGGGATACTGGGAAAAGACGGGAGAAAAAAAAAGAGAGACAGACAGAGAGGGCAATAGATTGTGTGTGTGTGTGTGTGTGTGTGTGTGTGTGTGTGTGTGTGTGTGTGTGTGTGTGTGTGTTTCGCGGAAATGTTGATTGTCCTCTGGCACTTTCTGGGGCATGTGCCCACACAGCGTGGCATCCCGCTCATTCGGCACCCCACGCTGACCCCACCGAAAACTCCACACAATGGACAGAAAAGCAACAAAAGTAAAGTCAGACAAATGCTTTGGACACAGAAGGAAACAGTAACTCTCATGTCTCTGGTCCATGTACTGCGTTAGAGCACTGAGACACATTTCCATGAAACACTTGGGGCTAAATATTCAGGCACACACTCAGGTGCTCGGCATGGACACGTCACTTGCGACATGAGGAAACAGGACTGGTGAAATTGCCAGTCACCAAGGAGGAAGGCACACAGTTACTCCCACGAGGCGTCCTCGTACAAGAACAATGGAACGAATGCAAATACCGCAGGAGTTGGCTGAGAAACAATGACACTCATGTAGAGTAAAAATTTTCTATTAAGCTGTGCAGGGATTAATGCTTGTTTTCAGAATTCAGCTGAGACTTAAACGATTATCACAATGTAAGTGTCAGTGTCTCCAAATACTTCTGAAACAGAGAGCTGGAGGGAAGCTTAAATTCGCCACTAATTACTTAGAATTTTATTCTGATAAGGACATACATGGCAAATACGAGGAAAATTATCTGTTAAAAATGTGCAGCAACGGATAACTGGCGGCTTTTTAATTTCAGTGTGTTTGAAATCATTAGTTTGGATTACTGAATTTTGTAAATAAATAGCATAATATTAGAATTTCCCCATAACAGCTCTGCTCTAAGCAAATAAGTTTAAAGTACAGAATTATTTAAGTGTTTTATAATTTAGCACATTCTCTTAAGCTTGGTGAGGCCCTGTGTACGGCGGGCAGACAGGGCCTCACAGAGCCAAGCAGGGCTGGACAGGGAAGGGGAGGCACAGCACGCATGTTAGCAACAGAGGAAGGAGCCACTCAGACTGGAGGAAAGCCACATGTGCCGGGCCACGGAGAGAGGCTCCGACACTGCTCATACTGTCAGCGTGCTGACATATACATACGCAAACATTTGCGAAGAGGAACAGAAGCGCACACATACACACACCAATGCACGCACACACTGCAGGGCCAAGCCAATTAACACCCTGCCACAGCATAGATCATATACGAAGCAGTCGTGGAACAGGAGGGCATATGTGGATAATCATACATGCAAATTAGATGAACAAGAAAGGCACCTGAATTCTGGCAACAACTCGTGAAAACGCGTCAAATACAGCGTCCCGTCAGAGTGGGTATTCAAAGAAGAATACATGTATTTGTGATTTACTGGAACATTTTGACACGTTTTTAATGAAACTCGTAGAGGTGAACTTATTTTGGTTGAGTTAACCGGGGCAGAGTGGTGATTGCTGACTAATTTGCAACAACATTTTCAATGTCAAATGAGGAAAATAAAAAGAATATACACATCTCTTACATTTAAGCCACAAATATAAGATGAAGCACTTAAGGGTCTCAGGAAGGAAAATGACTGTCTTCCCTGAAATTTGACTCCAGAACCAGAAGATGGCAACATACCTCTGGCTGAGACCTTGCCTCCCTATACTCCTTTAGCTTTCTTTTATGCATTCACATGTTCACCTAGTGCTTCATTAATTTATTTATTAATTTACTTGCACTGCAATACAAACATTATATGTCTTGAAGAGAGGAGCAGGTAAATATAGTGAATTATTCACCGGGTTCCTGACTTGACTACTGGTGGTTAGGCAAGATAAAAGCCAGACAGACAAATCCCTATGGTTGGCTTTGAGTGTGTGCTGTACATACATGCGCGCATGCATGCACGCCTGTGTGTGTGTGTGTGTGCGCGTATATTCACTGTATATTCACAGCCTGTAGGTAAAAGGAGATGGATTGGTGATTGGATGATCAGTGTGGTAGCTGCAGCTCCCCCCCCCCCCCCCTTACATTTTTAGTTCTGAAGATCAGTTTACTATTCTTCACTATTCCTCACTGTTTTGCTTCTTCTTCCTCTCCTCCTCCTTCTCTTCACTCTATGACGTTTGTTACGTAAGCCTAACGGACGCAGACCACTACGGGGTTCCAACATTAACACCCAAAAGCAAAAGAATTCAGAGTCAGCCCTGACTAATGCAGAGTGGGTGCCTTTCCAGCAAGCGTGTGTGAAAAAGAGACACAACTGAGTGAATGGTAAATGAGGCTCTCAGTTACAGTAGTCGGTCCCCACTATATGACAAGGGCTGATCCACTTTACCCACTCCTCGCAGCACTGACTGTCACGTCAAACAGACTGCGCTAAGATTAGTCTATTTGCCATAGTAAACAATTTAATATTTGATGCATAGTACAGTAAGCAACCCACCCCTTGTGTTTTATACCCCTCTCCTCTGTTTGTTTTCTTGTGTGTGTTTGTGTGTAGTGAGGTGGGAGTAAGGGTAGGGTGTGTGTGTGTGGGGGTGGGTGAGGAGCGGGGGGTTGCTGGCATACTCAGCAAGGGTAAATGAGGCAACAAGAGTATTTGAGTGCATACATAATCTCTCAGAGAGATGACGATGGAGAAATCGCTGCCTGCTACCAAACACTCAGACAGCAGTAGGATCTGTTCATCCTCACCGAACATGATGAACATGTAAAAACTCTCGTCTTTTTATCCAGGTCTGTGGTTTAGAATATGCTCCGGTTTAGAGTTTTGACAGATTTCTGTTCAATAAAATAAATAAATAAATAGAATGAAAAAAGAAGGATCGGCAACACCATATCCAAAAGAGACTTTGTAAAGATGATTTTCTGAGGAGTGAGGGCACAGTGAACCCAACTCTAAGCAGCACAGAGTTATAATAATTAATAAATCTGCATTTTCTGTAAAGACATTTCACATCAGCATATCAAACTGCGCAGTTCTATTTAGTCTTTGCGCTGGGGGTGGTTGGTGGTGGGGTGGGGTGGGGGAGTGATGTGGGTCCATGCCAAGACAGCCCATGAGGGCAATGTGGCACAACCAGGAGGTAGGAGCCAGTTGGATGGCTGAAGAGTAAGAGCTACAAGCAGAACAATTACAGCAGTCACTTAACATCACAGTGTCTGGTTGAAGCAATGGCACAGCAGGATGCCGCAGGGCAAGAATGAAGCTTTCATCCAGCTGGTATCACAAGATCAAACTGGTCATGCCAGAAATGACAAAACAATATGCTGAGCCCAGTAAAAGGTTTTACAACATTTTTTTTCTCTATCTTTCCATTGCTTGCATTGATTTTTTGGAATAACTGAGACTTAAAGATTCACTCACCTGTTACCACTTATTTGAGAAGATGATAAGTCCCTAAAATAAACGAATTAAATTAAAAATCTCTACTAATTCTGTACTCTCATCACTTTTTTTGCATGCTTGCCCTCAGCATTTGTCATGTGACACCTGTCAGCTTAGAGAAGGTCCAAAAACATACGTGATAAGCATTAAGAGTCAAACACTGCGGATATTTTGTCAGCTTTCAAAGTAAAATGGAACATCGTACAGCTAATGAAATACTTTGGGTCCAGATGGAGACTGTGACTGGAGCGAAAAAACTAAAAAAAAAAAGGAAAAAAAAGGAAAAGACTTGACTACATGTGCCAAGATAACCACCCACAGACATGGCCATTCAACGGCATGTGTTTACACAGACATTAACATATCTGCATGTAAACACTCAAACACAAACGGGAGCGGAGGCAGCTGACCGCATTTGCCCCTCGTCCTCAGGTTCAGTGGTGGCCGCTCCTGCAGCCTCACCTCCCCCTGTCAAGTCTGATTCTCCTGGTAGGATCCATCATTTGGTTGGCAGTCTGGGTGCCAGTCAGCAGCGTCCCAGGGGACTCCCAGGCAATGGGAGCCTGGAGGCACTGGGCTGAAGCCTCCACAGCTTCGGCAGCAGCTGTGTGGGAGACAGAGAGAGGTGCGGCACAGATGTGGGAGTCTGGAGGCAACAGAAGGTATGGCTGATTTCAGCGTCGGCCATGTTTGTTATTATACCTTTTCCTGGGAGGAAGAAGCAGGCCCTTGATCTGGCTCGCAGCTAAACACTTAGCCTTTGTTCCCGAGATGAATAACTGCAAGGAGAACGAGGCAAGAGGGAAAAGAGGGAGAAAAGGAAAAGAGACTTGGGGCCAAAGGAGAAATCCGGTGACATGGTGCAGAGTGAGGCTGGTCATTCTATACCCCGCTAAAGCTGAGCCCCTTTTACAGAACGAGAGCCACTGACACATCTTTGCCATTAAAGCTCACACGCATTATTTTACAATGCCTAAATTCTAACAACATGACAAGCCAAGCTTCACTCTCCTGAAAAAAGAAGTCAACATAACATTAATTTGCATAAAGAACAAAGAGGTTCGATGCCTTTTTGTACGTTAATTCTCTTTATTAAAGTACAAAAAAGATGTCTCAGTTTTCTGCCTCTCCACTTGCATTTACCAAAGGTGGGAAGGGATCCAGCCCACCATAAACAAACTTGCTCCGCTGACTCTCAGTGGACCCATGTGATGAATAGTATCAGTCAAAATTACTGCTAATGCTCATAACCAGATTTTCACAGGGAATTTTGCACAACTTCATTTTGTAGTAACACTATCCACCTTGTAAAAATGAACACTCTCGTCTAACAGCACAAGTGAGAAATGGGATAGTTTTCCCACTGAGTTCCCAGATGTAGGATTGCCATTGTATTCACACACCCGGTGTTAGCCCAAGACGGCACCCTCAAATACAGCTCTGTCTTGGCTTTGCAGAAAAAACAAGGCTGTGATATGGAAGAGGTGGCAGTGTGAAGCTGTCAGTACAAAAAGCTTATTTATACCAGAACGAGCCCAAAAAGCAGAATGGCTCTTCTCACGTTGCATTTAAGAAACCGTTCTCCTAATAAATATTTGAGTTCCCATGATATGCCTGATGCTGGAAAATGCCGTGCATGTGCATGTGCACGTGTGTGTGCAGTACAGCGGAGCAGAGTACATCTGCAGTGGTAAGGAAACAGTCTGTTAGCATACAGCTTTGACAACTCCATCAGGCCAGTCTCAAGGTAGCTGTCAATCACAACAAATCATCTCATCCCTCAGCGCTGCGAGGACCTCTCTCCACTACTACACACATGACAGGCCCCTACAGCTCTATTTACCCATGCACACCCTCCCAGTGCCAATTGGTTTGTAATTAGAAAACAGTAAAAAGAGAAAGGGAACGGGGGTTGCTGCTAAAAAGTAAGTCGGCAACAAGTTTGGACACAAAGCGAGTGAATGGTGCCTTTCAGTGGCTACATTGGCATTTGAAGAGTGGGTTGGCGCTCGCATGGTGGCGGTGCATTGAAAAGCGAAGGCATTCTTATTCACTCTCTCATTTAGGGGACAATGTAAGTGTGTGTGTGTGTGAGCGTGCGCAAGTGTTGGGGGTGGGAATGGAGAGTAAGGTTGTCTCACACACACGCACACACACACACACACACACACACACACACACACACACACACACACACACACACACACACACACACACACAATCCTGATTTGCAAGACTCATTTTCAGCTACCTATAATTAGATTAATGTGGTGATGGCATAGCACAAAGCCAGGCTCACACCACTTCTATCCGAGAGCATATGAATTAGGGACTAAACACATCTCTATTCCAAGCAGAGAAAGCGGCGGTGTGAGTGTTTAGCGTACCCTTTATGATGGGGAAAGATGTTAATTGTGTGCCATTACCTCTAAACTGTTTGCTTGTTGCATTAATCATTGTGCTAATTGATGCAGAAATAAAATTGTTGCCACGGGCGAGGAAAGGGAGTGAACCAGAGTGCGGGATGGCAGATAAAAGATTATCGTGGCGAACATATGGAGATGGCACTGCTTTGAAAGTCTGCTCTATATGCCTACCCACGCCACATGGACTGGTGAGTGGAGTGCCAATAGCCCAACCCGGTGAAAGGTTTAGGCAGAATGACACAAAATAAGTGATATGCAGGTCGAACATATTTGGGGGGGAGGATTTAATTGATATAGCAACTTTTATGGTACAATAATATTGACTATGGCTTTATTGATTTTATTAAAGCATATTTTCAAATATTGAACACAGAGCTATTAAGTCTTTGACATTTAAGTCAGGCGCTTAATAAGAAATTTTAAGGAGGATAACAGAAATACTGTTTTCTAATATTCATAATAATTGTGTCACTGTGCCATTATGCAGCACATAAAATAGCTTTTATTTCCATATATTATAAATAGCTAATAACCCGTGAAGTTGTTAAATCAACTGCATATTTAAGGGTAATAGGAAAGTAATAGGAAGGATTTATATTATGCTGCTGCTACGGAGCTTGAAGCATCCTTTTTCCCCTTCAAAGTCGGCTTGAGAAAGTCAGGTTTTGTCGTGCAGATAATAATTCCACAGGCTTTTCCAAACATCTTCAAAATTCAAGAATTTCCAAAGAGTCTACCTGACATTCAGCAGGTAAAAAAGATGTGCAGGTGCCAACCGCAAGCACAGAGGTTTTAATGTGTGGCTGCATGCCTGGCCGCCTCCCTGACCGCCTGTGCTAACAGGGAATAAACAGAGGCAGCCATTTAAAGGGCCGTGAGTCCATAAGGAACAGGGAATGAATGAAGAGATTCAGAAAGCGCTTCAGAGGCCCTCAGCAGCGGACCAGCCGCCGCCTCCAAACCTGCTGTGTTTTTGTATGCAGATTCCCCTTGTCAGAATTCATTTATTCAAAGGAAGTTATCCAAGAGTGCGGGCTGCGAGACCAAAATAGTTGCATTCACAGTCGTCTTGAAAAACATTTTGGAATGGTAATGCCATGAGAACATGCCATTTATGTGCCTGTGTTTGCGTAAGAATCCGATCCAGCGTTCCCCTCGGCTTGCTGGCCGGGAGGCACAGTTCACAGAGACAGGAGAGCACTGATGCCACTTACGGGGTTCAATAGCCTAAATCTCTTCTAGGAACACTTTTTATATTGCCAGGAACATGTAGCATTGGCAGTCAGTATATGCAGCAGTTTGATCCACTGGTGAAAAAAAAAAAATCGATATTTTTTTACACAGGTCATAAGATCATTCTGTTCGCAGCCAATCTTCATAAAATTGTACCTTTGTTTATCAAAATAGATGCTCTAGGTGATGATGACAAAATTGCTTGGCCTAAACAAAGAAACGACAAGCCTCTGGCATTTTTACAATAGCTGAAACCACAGCGTCACAATCTTGTTCTCTCTGTCTGTCTCTCGTTTCTCCCTCCCTGCGTTTCTCTCGCCTTCTCTCTCTTCCCTTCTCTCTCCTGCTCTGCACAGGTGGTAGAAGCTTCCTGGTAGAGTCTTTTTCATTCCTTTTTGTTCCCCTCCAATTGCTCTGATCGGGAGCTGTTGATGGTGATGACAGTGTTGGCCGTCCATTGATTTGCTGTGGCCCCTAGTTGCGAGTTCACAGCAGATGACACTCTTCCTTTGGCTTTAATTAGAGCTGGGCCCATCTTCTCTTCTTTCGGCCCTGGATGTGGTTCAACACATGAACACAAAAAGCTCCTACACACAAAACTCCCTGCTAGGAAATAGCCAACACTTTGCTACTGCAGCTAGTATTTAGTGCCCTTGACTATGAAACCTGTATAGGTTGTGTTTCTTGTGCTGTAAATAAAACCATACTGTGAGCACAACAGACCTTTCTATTCTAGAGTACAGAAGCGATGTAAACTCTTTTGTCCTGTGGTGCATATATTAAACTGCAGTAGATGAATAAATTGAGATACAAAGTGTACACATTTAAGCATTCACTGTACACTTTTATTTTCCCGATCCACAGGATCTACATGATAGAAAAAACAAAAGCAAAAAATCTCAAGAAACTGGCTGGATGGGAAATTTTGTTCATCCCCATCTCACCCATGAGGCTTTGTCCTACCCCCTGCACTGTCATGAGATACAAGGGCCTCAACTTACCATCTGTCCTGGATATGAGCCACTCCAAACCTTGGGTGGAGCGCAGCGGAGGAGAGAGTGGACAGAGAATCCGTGGTCTGGGCAGGGGCTATTATCTCAGTGGTCACGGGTCCTTGCACATATTTCATGCCTGCTCCCAGGGTGTCTTCGCTCAGCTATTAGCACACTGTATTCATTTAAAGTGCTCGTGGGTCACTTGTGGCCTGCATAAAGCTCTTTTGCTGATAAAAAGCAGATGAGATAAGAAGCACAAAAGGTGAGATCTGAAAGACAGTCACAACACAGAGAACATTCAATTATACTTCTGTGGCGTGTCCAACACCTATTGCTTAATTGTAACATTGTGAATTTGGGGGCTTTTTCCTCCTTTTCCTCCATTTTTTTCTCACTTGCATGTTTAAAAAACAATGAGGTGACAACTCCGGCGCAAAACAAATCAAAGCAAAATTTTGCATTCCATGTTGCAATTTAAAGCAGACATGTTCCTAATTTGTATTCCAAGCATGACAAGACTATTAATGAGACTCACTGGCAAATATGTTGTCTTGGTCTTTCTTTGACATACTTAGTTCAAAAGTGCATACTGTTTATTTCCTCACACTAGGCTGCAGATTACATGTGCATGCCGGGGGTCAGATAGCTGTCACCTCATTATGGTTTTGTAACATTTTCCAGAACAAGTTTTGATAGATAACATGAAACATGAGAAGGCCCTTTGTCTGTTCTAATTATTTCTAAAGTGAGGTTAAAGGTACTCCGGTGAAGGTACTCCTCATTCTAACTGTAAGTCTGTGATAAAGTTAACAGCAAAAAAGAGTTACATTGTTTCACATCACTGAAGATCAAACCTATCCTGCCTCGTGGGACAGTTGGTTTGAGGAATAATGTCACCCAGCTCAACACTTTTTAAAACCCCAGAGCATCAAGCTCATAGAGGGCAGATGAAAATTCACTTACTAAAATGAATTTTCTGCTCCGCAATGCAAGTAAATAATAATCTGCTATCTCAAGCAAAAATAAATAAAATAAAAATGTGTTTTGGTATTTTTTCTGTTTTCTATTTTTTCTTTTTTTGTTAGCATTAAACATGTCATTTTGCAAGTAAGTAAGATATTATGTTAAGCATTCTGTGTGCTAGTTATCCAGTTTTTTTTCTTCTGTTAGTTTAGTGTGATATCTAAAAGAGCAGATATTCTTAATGTGTTCATCTCAGACACACAGGTGTTGCTATAAGCATAGATGCCCCACCCACCTGCTGTTAAAATCTTTTTTCCACAGGCAACCAATCAGAAGAATGTGGCCTTATCTGCATAAGTATAAGATCAGTACAGGACCAGTAAAAGATAAGATAAATAAGATTTACTCTGACTGTGACTCATGCAGAAGTACTTCTATGGAGTTGGAAAAGAGCATATTGGTGCATAATGCGCAAGGGTGATGTTTTTAAGGAGCACATGCTAACCAAGACTATGAGTTTCCACAACTAAATTGTGAGTGCAAGTGAAAACCACAAAAAACGTCTAGTTTTCTAACTGTCTCCTGGTTGACAAATTTGTTCTTTGCATCACTGCCACATGTGCTGACTCCTTATGGAGATGCTGTCAAACCCGACACTTAGCTTTCAGCATCCAGTATTGCTGCTGTCAGTACATTGGTACCGTTGAATGAGAACATGCTGGATGACGACACGATCCTGCCAAACGTCCTAAAGATACTGGCACAACTTTGGTCTATGGACACGCCAGTTTACAAAAGCTCGCCGCAAACACAGACAAAAATCTTCGAACACGTGTCCACATGTCCAAAATGCACATGCTTGATCGCATGCTTGCAGAGAAGCACATAATCAATGCAGTCTTTCAGCAAGCCTGACCAGTGGGGGGGCATGACCTGCCAGGTGACCCATGCATGTCTCCACCAGTGCCAGAGCATGCCCATGAGTATGTATGTGTCTATTAGTGTGAAAGTCAGCTGTTCATCCAAGCGAGTATTGTGTGTTTCAGTTTACAAGTTTAGCAGCGTCACCACATAATGAAGCTGCAGCACGTACACGGTCATACAGAAAAAGGTGAACGGTGTACTTCAGATATTCTTAACTCATTCTGTTCCCACAACAATCATACCTCTCAACACACTAGATCGATCCTCCAGTAAATCTTTGTCAAACCATTCTCTACAGTCAAGGGTTAGAGTTGAAGACATCCTGATGACATTAGTAGGGAACAGAGTGGAAGTCCAGTCATAAAGCCAATCAGGGGAGTCCTCAACGGGCCTCGTAAATCTTTTTACTTTGTAAGGTTACTGGGAGGTCTGGGAAGTGGAGATTTCCCACTTATTATTCTCGGGAAACCACAGACAACCTCCCTCTGAACTCAGGTCAACAAAGGTTATGACCTTGGGATGATCATCATTGTTGTTTCAGTTACCATGGCACTAAAGCTCCCCAATGTGAGATTCATACACTTACATATACAAAAAAATCAGTTACTATTTAGACCTTCATACATGTGGTACCTGTAATATTTTAGACAAAAGATCCATTCAAATAATGATTCTTTACAAGCATCATCTGTCAATCAAGTATCCTGGTCGACTCAGAGAACTGTTCTAATGATACTGCAAGACCCGCCTTTCAAAGTCAGTACAGTTCTAATGAGATTATGACTTTACAATCAATTTTTAAGAAATCAAAAGTTGCTTTATGTTATTAAAGTATTATTAGTATCAGTTAGTAGCAACTTTTTCATTAGAGAAAAATTACCAAAACATCTAAATTAAACATAATACTTATATGTTTTTTAAAATGCCTTAAAGCACCTTACCACACGATTTGCAGACACATTTTTCCATTTGCAATTATCTGTGTGTGTGTGTGTGTGTGTCAGTGTATAATTTTTCTTTTTTTCAATTGCACCTATCTACTAATATTCTTGACAGCTTAACAGGCATAAAGACACATTTCCTGTGAAAGATCAATCATCACCACCTCCAAAGTGCGGTTCTCCAGGACCAGCCCGGTGGCATCAGCACATGGTTAAGCTTTATGAAAGAACTCTGACAGGCTTTCAGAGTCACCTCAGGACATTTCAGACCCCGAGAGGATCAGCGGGCTTCCAACAAGTGGTCTTCAGGGCATCGCAGGCTTTCATACTGGGGGAGAGCCTCTAACAACTGAACCACAAGAAAGCAAGTGACAGGAGCCAAAGAGCAAATACACTGCAGCAAATATATCCCTGCATCTTGTTCCCGTATTTTGTGGTACATACTCTCAATTCAGACACAAACACAACTTTTGAACTGCTTTTTTTTGTCCAAAACGCAGGGCCAAGTTAAATATATATTTCTTTTCTGATGGGTCCGCATTGTTTAGACAGCAGGATCAAAACGTCACTATGTGTCATTAGTATGTGAAACAAGCAGCCCATTTCCCACACTGAACTCAAAATCTGAAGCGAAAGGTAGACAAAGCGCACCTTCCACCTCACCTCTAGCACTTAAAAAGTTTCCCCCAATATATCTAAACGTCTTTTTATGACTTCTGTTCCACTTCTAGTTCTTGTAACAGCCATGTAGGCCATGCCAAATGTGCCCAGAAATAAGCTGGGCCTCCCCACTGTCTCTGAGATTGCCCACCCAGGAGTCTGGCACACGCCACAGTGAGCAGGAGGCCCTCTGGATTACAGTAATACACACTATCTCATAATGGAAAGCTGCCGTGCACATTTCGCTCTCTCTGCCCTCATTGTCCACACTACCAACTGCACAATCAGGATATGAGACTGTGATTGCACCCGTTAGCATGTGTGAGTTTACTGGTGTGTTGCTCAACCCCCTCCCTTTTTCCGGGCTTGGCGCTGCTTGGCTCCAACAAGGTAAAAAGTGAGTTAAAAAAAGGTGCTTTATACTGCTAATAATTATGTTGTGACAGGTAAGAATCTAGTTCATCACATCATGGGCTCTTCCAGCTAAAAAAGCTACTTCAACCTTTAGACATAAATAGTTTGATTAATTGAAGGCAGCAGAAGTCGGGGGTCACGAGGAAACAATGACACTTAACCCGAGATAGTAACATGGTTAAATAAACAGTCCGAGTCCAAATAGGGACGGCGTTTGGACCCACCACAGGTTAGGCAAACTTTGCCACTTTTCCTCTCACCCTGTAATCATCAGAATGTGTAATTAAGTGGGAAGCTGACCTACAGTTTGGAGAGGAAATCCAGACAAAGTTGAAAGCCATTAAGGAAAGGGGGGGGGAGGACAGAGGCAGGCATGGAGGACGTTGCACTTTGTTAGTCAGCCTTCCCTAGGTGACTAACAAAGGTGCAGGTGGGCCAGGAGGATGGAGACCTATTTTACCTTGAGTTTAGACCACAAGGCCACCACCGACTGTACATAATTACACCGCAGAGGTTATTTACTCCACTAAGTGGCTTGCCTACCAACCCTGTTGGTGAGTGCACACTAATCAGGCCGGTGTGCCAAACAATGGACCATGTGTGCCTCTGAGTGTTGTGGGAGGAGCAGAGGTGACCATCAGACCGCCACTGATCAACACCGGCAATATATTTCAAAAGGACTCAAAAAGCTCTGAAAAGAGACTGAGGCAGACAGACAGACGGACCGGTAAGGGTCCGATAAAGTTGCAGATTGGCACGTCTTAAAACCTATATTTAACCAGGAGGTTCAAGAGGATAAAGGCGGATACAGTGACACTTGGGACAAGCATAGAACAGATGCTTTCTCACACAAGGACAAAAAGGATTTGAAGACTTCAATAACCCAAAGGTCTCAAATAACCACTTTATGGAAATGGTTTTGGTCTATTATTTTCTGTTACTGCTCACATTACTGTATTATATTTCAGTGATAGACCCTAAAGGTAACAATTGTATGTGAAAAGTAAATAAAAGATACAAAACAAATGGCAGGAAAGACTTTAAAGGATTCCATTTATCCAAGTACAAGTAGCCTTAAACCAGGACCATCAAACATAAGGCCCGGGGGGCCAGAACTGGCCCTGCAAAAACTCCAATCTGGCCCACTGCATGAATTTG
Organism: Mchenga conophoros; assembly: GCF_057382185.1. Classification (NCBI taxonomy): domain Eukaryota; kingdom Metazoa; phylum Chordata; class Actinopteri; order Cichliformes; family Cichlidae; genus Mchenga; species Mchenga conophoros. The sequence continues at coordinate 16,396,056 of NC_140541.1, forward strand.
GGAATAGTGAAGGAGAGCATAAATTTTGGATTTTTAACTGTAATTCCTCAAGTTTTATAGCTTCTTCTACATTCATACTGCATCAGTAATTACTGGAGCAGGCAGTAATTATGTTATAGCAAAACAATTAAATGACAGAAATGTTCCTGTTTTTTCAGTATCTATGTTTTAAAATCGTTTTGAGTTAACAAAATCATTTTGTTTTATAATTTTTGCAGAATATATCTGGAATTTTACACTCTTTTACACTCATTTCTTTATCATTTATAAAAAGTGAGATCTGAGGTTTAAATTGCACTTCTTTTTCTCATATTAAGACATCTATTTAAATGTGGGATTTGGGATTAAATGTGTAGTTCAACTTCTTTACACTGACAGAAAAGGGCCACAACTTGAGGTGACAGTTGATGTGATTTGGAGCTATATAAATAAAACTGAAGTGAACTGAGATCAAAGTGGACTGTATGGGGCTTTCAACCATAGTGAGCGTCACCTGGTCAATTGTGGTTTGTTATATGATCAGATAGCTTATCTTTAGAAATGGAACGGAACAATTTAGTACTAGTACTGCACGATTATAGCAAAAATTATAGTCAAAATTATTATATTATGATTACGTAGAATATCATATATTCACAGAAATTAAAAACTGAGTCCATTTTCTTGAATCCTAAAGATATTTTAGTAGAAAACCAAATTAATAAATGAAAAAAGGTTTTGTGGGAGGACACAGGGCCTCCCAGATGAGAGTTAGGGGTTGTTTTTCACAGTGAAGCACATTGTATCAGAGAAACTGGCAGACCCCACTGGCCAGAAGCCTGCTATAGCTGGCAGCGGCCTCCACCATAGGAGGCCCTGTGAAATGCACAGGAGGCACGGGAGAATGCATCACTGACCCTCTGTGATCCCGAGACAAAGGAGTGCGCGCAGCAGGCAGCCATTACTAAATCTTCTACAGGTTTTCCTATGCAAACCTTTCACAAGTTTGCTTCCTCTAGATAGAACTTGCTGAACAAAGACTCTCTGTCAAACTGACTACACATGATCATCATGCTTAAAAAGCATTTTTGTTCTTGTTACATGTCAAATTTTGGATGCTAACTGCTAAAAATTTACAGCACTGTTATCACTGTTTCCCTTTTTATATACCAGCCATAATCACAACAACTGTTGTCTCAAGACCCAATATCGTTCACATAACATAACATAACATAACATAACATAACATAACATAACATAACATAACATAACATAACATAACATAACATAACATAACATAACATAACATCCTGATTAGAGCTATTCTTCCCACCATTAGTATGAGTTTACATATGAGTTTCACTGCTCTGCTATGATATATGTATTGCTAACAAGCCAATCACTCCTGCCAACAGAAGCAGTGGAAGCACAGAGAACCATTAAAGGCCTGGCTCCAGCTACAAAAACAAAACCTATCCACCTGAGACCACAGAGGGACAGGATGCAGGCTACTTATAGCAACCCAAAACCAGCGCACAAGAATAGCAGGAAAAAACGGCTCTGTACGGGAGCTACACTTAGCCTTTTGAAGTGCGCCACCTCTAAACTATTCTGAAAAGGCACCCCAGCATCTTTGAAGGCAGGTTATCCTCCATGGCCTTGTGTCCTGTTGTGGACGAATTGTTTCCTCTTTCACTTTGTCTCTATTTCCCTGCAGAAACTGACACTGTTTTATTGTTCTCCTGGGCTGAACAGTTGTCATGTGGCAAGTGAGGGACGGGACCTCTCGCTGGTCTCTTGTTGGTGCAGGAGGACAGTAGGTAGCCAACAGGTGACGCAGGAGTGGTCATCCCGAAGAATCGGGAGAAGGATGGCCCCCTGTTCATGGCTACCGTTTCCTCTGTCCTCAAGGTTATGACCTTACAATGGCCTCTTGCCTAAGAATGGACCATTTGAGTAATTAATCAGTCAGCAGTAAGTGATCTCACTGCACAAACATGGCCCAAAAATACGGAGGACACCGGCATGTTTTGTTGTTTTTCTTGTGGTTTAAATGGTTGTGGTTGTAAATACAGAAGATTTATGGTACTCCCAGGCAGGGGGAATATGCACCTGCTAGGCTGTAAAGGGAAAAAAAGACAGCTTCCAGACTTTTACAAGTTATTGTAAGTAGCTTGAAGTGAAGTGATTTTTACCGATACTTTATGGCTAATATGTGGCTTAGAAACAACCTGTTATATTTATTGCAGACTGAATGTGCTCTATAATGCAATAAAATACATGTGTTTGGTTTTTCATACTTCAACAGAATAAGTCATACTCCTGCGGTGTAAGAGAGACAATGCTGCAAGGAAAGAAAGAAAGAAAGAAAGATATTTTCACCTCCGAGCATTTAACCGAGTATTATCTGTGTAATCTCAGATAGAAGTACAGTACATGTGCTTCCCTTGACTCCTGTGGAGATGTAGAGTTTGCTTTAACACTCAATATCAGGGAATCTAATTGCACTTACAAATCATTCCTTCGTTCCTTTGGCTTTCTTCTCTGGAGAAACTCTGTGGCAAATAGTGTCTTATCACACCCCATCAGGTTTATTACAGGCACCAAACTAGAGGCTCAGTCCTGGCAATATGATGCAGAACAGGATGTGAGGTCAATCTTTCATCATCTTTCTCTGTCATTGAATGTTTCTCCTAGGTAACGGGGTTATCTGAAAATCTTTACATTTGTCTACGGCAGTGTTCGTGTGTGTGTGTTTGTTTGTTTGTGTTTCTGTCTCAGCTGTTTTCACACATTGCCGCTCTTTTTCTGGACATCGCCCAGTGGAGCTGTATGTCAGAAAGCGAACGTCCAAATCAGTAATCAGACATTAAACAGGCTTTTCGCTGCCAGCTCCCTAGCAAAAAATTGTGATATCTGATTGATACAGAGTGGGCAATCGTCCACAGAAATCACAGGGAGCGTGCTGGTATCACTATATGTTCTGCCTCCTGCAAACTCTAGCCACGTCCCATTCCTCGCCTTGGTGGGGGAAAATTGTCTTGATTCTGGAGTCAAAGTCAAATCAAATTTTATTTTATTTTATTTTATTTTATTTAACCTTAAGTATTAATAATTGCTATCTTTCTCAGTTATCTGACCTACCTGCCCTGCCCCATGAGATTCTTCTCTTATACCCTCTTACTCTCTCTTATTCTAAATGCACGACGGTGAACATGAAAAATATTATCAGCAGACAAGTAGTGTTTCTTGCTGCGATGATCTGGAATGGATTATTAACCTGATCTGAATGGCAATGAGTATTTGATCAAGAAACATTGACTCATGTCTTGTCCTGCTGTATCACACCTGACTGGCACACATTTCTCCCCGCTTAGCTTTTCCTCCTCCACTGTAATAGAAATTAGACCGTTTACTAAGACTACACAGGGCTTTCTGACAAATACTCAAAGGAGGAAGGGATTAACCTTTGTTGAATGCGACTATGAGAAGAGGCGTTTGTAGTCACTAGGTGAGGATAACCATGCATGGTTATCTGTGGCATTTGATCCAGGGTAAAGGTCAGTATGTCTGACTGCTGGCTTACATTAAATGCGTTGTGCTTTTAACGATTTCTGGTTCTTGTCACACAACCACATAGAAAACAGTTCAACGAACACTGAACATAAGAGCAGAAATCAAGGGCACATTTATTTTGTCAGTCTCAGATTTGTTACTGAGACTGAAGAGTCTGTTGTTGAGCAGGGGTGTCAAACATAAGGCCCCAGAGACAGAACCTGGCCAACAAAGACTCAAATCAGGCCCACTGGACAGCTTTTGAAAATGTGAAGGGATGTATAGATTTTATACTTTCAACTGTGTTTGCATACATTTTATAGCTTTTTCTATTGACGAAGACTGCCCACCCCATTGCCCTTCATACTACATCAAAGTAATTAACTAGCAAACAATTAAATGGCAGGAAAGTTCCTGTTTTTATTTTTCCTCTATTAGTGAGTCCACAGTAAATTAACAACACATTTATAATTACAGGGCAGTGCAACGAACTGAATGAATAACATTTATCATGTAGTTTTACTGGTCTGGCCCATTTAAGATCAAAGTGGAGTGTATGTGGCCCACAATATAAGATGAGTTTGCCATCCCTGGTTTAGAGCACGACCTGTGATACAGATCAGACTGGAGAATTTTAGCCAAAGTGGCTGGTAAGAAGGAATCTCCAACCTCTATGTTGACATAACTGTCTTTGGTTTGCTACTATTTTTCAATTGCAAACGTGAGCTTATAATTTTATATCTGTACTGGAACATATTTTCTTTTAAGGGTTTTTATTTGCAGCACGAATAAAAGACCCCTTTACACTGCTACATTTTGTTGACTGGATGAGGAGGTTTGAGAACATCACATTTTAAAGCACACGTTTGCTATCTGGAAACTGATTTGCAATTTTGGCATTTGTGATTTCTCAAAACTTGGCTTTTTGGCTTGTTTTCCACATTGCACATTGGAGCAAGTGAAAGCCTTCGTGCACATACATTTTCTTTTAGTGCCAAATTGTCATTCGCGAAAATTAAGAGAGCTAAACAAGAGAACTTAAACTATGGAGTATTTCTTGTAGTAATGACAAGAAATGAGGATAATGGATTGTTAGTTCATTTCATAATGATGCTAGATATCCAGGGAAGTGTAGATAGGCACATTAGAAGTCAAAGACGGTTCTAGAATAATAGGAAGGCTCAGAGATAATGTACTCTCACAAGGGGGCCACGACATTAGCAACAGCCCAGCAGGACTCAGCTCGCACGTGTGCCAATGACGCATTAAAATCTTCAATGACAAAAGATATAAGAGAGGTATTTTTCTAGGCATATTTTTTTGCCGCCATCATACATCAGATGCAATACTGTACATTCTTCTGGTACACAACCAGTTTTTGAGGTGGTTAGTGGTAGCTGGTCAGTATGGGTAAGGAGAGGGCAAGGAGGACACACTGACTGGAACCAGTGAAGATTTATTATATGAAAGCTGCCCTCCAGAATGCCCCAATTATTACTAGACTGTTAGATGTCTTAAAAAGCAAAAACGAAAAAGCGATGGAAATTATTGCTCTGTATTTTAAAAATAATGATTTAAAAAAGACTCCGTACAGGAGTCATAACTCTTTAATCAGCTCACTGTGATGAAAGCTGGGAGCCAACATGAACCATGAACATGAAAAGACGAAAACACAAATAAGACAAAAAAAGAAGTAGAGATGACATTAACTTCTGCTCAAACGAGCACAGCGGGAGAGAACCCAAAGTATTTAGCACCACTTTTTCTGTCTTTTTGAAGTTGTTTGTCAATTCACGGCATCCAGTGCAGTATTTAGTGCCTTCAACCTCTATCTTCCCCCGATGGCACTAGTGCAGGGTGAGTGTAACAGTGGACCTCTACTTCATTAAATATTAATTTATTCATTACATGTTAACTCTGTGAGACCTTGGAAGGAGACGCCAGGTGACTCTTCTTCATTTGGTCCCCACTGCTCTCCGCTGGGCCCAGGAAAACCACAGTAATGCCACGCAGCTGGGGAAGTACAGAGCAAATTATTCAGCTCCATAGAGACAGACTCTTTGTGGTAAACACGCGGTGGGACACTAGTGCTGTCATAATTAAATCTGTAAATCCATAAGAGCAGGGTGCCTTCACTTGGTACACAAATATGTAGTGTGGGAATCACAATCAAGCAGAATCCCACTTGAATATTATACAAAATATAGCTTTGTGAATCTCTTCTCTAAAATTTCAGATCATTTTATACTCTTCTGGTTGGTATGTTTTCATAGACTATAAAGTATATGGCACAAATAGCAATTGTTATAGAAGAAAGGAAAAACTGAGCAATGAGAGTGGGGAAAAGTTAGGCGTGGCGGTTGGGCAGCAGAACTCTAACTTCCTCATAGAGGGCAAAAGACCGCTCAATCTTCGACCGAGCCATGACAGATCAGAGAAAAAGACGCCAGCGAGCATCAATTCTTTGCTTCTCTCGGTGGCCCATCAATGGGGGAAAATCCCCAGTGAACAGGCAGCCTGGCTAATCCACTGCTAAATGACACCTCCAGACGCTAATGCCCAGACTGACCACAGAAGCAATCCGCGGCAACTCCTCCACACATGTACCCACTGATGCTTTTCAGCCAAGGGAACTTGAAAGGGCCGGGGCCGTCTCTGTCTCTCTGTGTGCCACCTGCTTAGCATCCCCGCGCTGCAAGCTGCTATAGAGAGACATCTCCGGCAGAGGAGAAAGGCCCATTGTGTCCAGATGCCTTTGAGGGCATTGTTCTGCTTCACTGAGGCCAGGCCGACATCTGCACCATTCACGCCGAAGGAAGTTGTAATCACTCCCCTACTCTTAGCTCTCTGGCTCCAACTTCATACCAAGAAGGCTTGTGAAGTTGGGCCTGCGGTAAACAACGGGGCGAGAGGCGGGGGAGTGGTTGCAAAGGATTTGGAATGGTGGCTGTTTTTGTTAAGCGGCATCAGTTTAAATAGAAACTCTTACACAGCCCCATACAGGCCCCCTGATCCCCACCCTTGCTTCTAACCCCCCACCCCGCAACTCGCCCAAGTGCTCCGTCTCCATAGCACAAAGCCGAGAACTGATTTGGGGTTACCTCTCCATCAAAAGCGCTGATTAATTGCTTGTCTTTCACAAGTAGGCCAAGATATTTGAAATGTGTCCGCGTGAATTATAAAAAGCGTCAGGCTGCCGCGCTTTCAAAATACTCTTTCACTTTCTTTTCATCAGTTAAAATAATGAAAAGAAACGAGAGGGCTCTGAGGGCAAGGAATGTTTCAGTGGTCAACTTGCAAAGGGGTTTTTATGTAGTTTTCATTTACATATAATTACACTTTAATAGAAGCCTGACTGGCGTGGGGTACGAGAGTGACCGTGCGGGCTGCTGAGGAGACCCCCTATGATAGAGGATGACAAGCTGTAGTGCTAGCTCCATCTCTGGCTAATTAAACGAATCAATTAAGAGACTATTGTTGTAACTGTGTAACTGATGTTCTGCAGTGGCAAAAATGGTCTCTTGGGGAGGCCTTCCAACCATATTAAAACTGCTATCCACTACATCTCTATCTGATACCAATATAGACACTTATTTGCGCCTTGCTGTCATGTCATTGGAGGCGGGCACATTATGGAAATTGAAATGGAGGGGTTGAGGGGAGCAGGACTGAGCTCAGTGTGAAGCGGCGGGGTTCACTTCCCATCACCCTCCAAGGAGAACTCGCTTCAGCAAACTCCAAAGTCCCTCAAAGTTCCCTAATAGCAGAGCTAGAGCCAGCACACCCAGCTGTGTGCATCCAGTCACTAGGTAAGGGTCGCGCAATTAGCATACTCCTCCCTGCCAGGCGAGTCGCGTTGATGCAGATAAATTATCATATTAGATTTACCCTCCTCAGTTCAACTGATTGGCTCCCAAATTGTTTTAGATGGCCATCATTAATCCTTAGCATAGGCTAAGTGCTTTGGCTTCAGATCTGATTGCACTGAGGCGCCTAGGGTCAAATTAACAGAATACTAATGTCTGAACTCTATCTCATTTGCAGTTTCACAATGCTGCTTCTATTATAGGCAACAGAAAAGAGTCAATTGCCATTTGTCTAATGTAGGATTTAGAAACTCTCAAGATGATAATTGAGGTCCAAGGTAAGAGCAGAGACGACGTTATTGAGTGAAAATATGTATATAAATGAGAAGCAGGGAAAAAGAATTACCAGGAAAATGTCAAAGCATAATTTCATTTCAAAGATGCGAAATGTTTCAAATGCAGCACTTATTATTCCATACGTTCATTGCAAAAAAAAAAAAAAGTAATCACAAGAAAGACAACAAATGGCACTTTAAAGCAAGCAGTGCTGGTGCTTAGATGAAACAAACGCCCACCCCATCCTCAACCCCTGCTTTGAATGTGCCTCTGTGTTGAGAGAGACTGACAGATTTATGAATAGACTGAATCAGAGTACTTGATTGAGAGTCCAGTGGATCCATGTCCAGTCTTTGTCTTTGAAAGCTGACCCTGTTTGTTTAAGTGCTGGCACCACATGAGTGGAATGAGACTCCCTTGGCGCCTGAGCTGTCCTGGCTCTTCTAGCCAAAGTCAGCATTGGCATGTTGCTGGGACCTTCTGAAGGAGATCAAGGGATTATCCCCACCTCACACAGAGACATATATTCAGTATATATGTATATAGTTTCAACGGACCTGTAAAGTTTCAAACATCATATCATGGGGAAAATTGTACCTGATAGTCCTGTGGTATCAAGCCTTGAAAAATCCCACAGGAGGACAGGCTCAGCTGAGGATGTCAGATCTTGGGAAGCTCCCCAGGATTGCACAGACGCTGTATAAATAAATATCAGTTGTTAGAGCTGCAGATCCCAGGCTAAAATGCAGACCAATATTTGTGGTTAAAATCTTTCTAAGAATGTGAAAATAATACAATGGTTTAAGGGTTTTACAGGTGGCTTGTGGCTGGTTGGAGTCTTGTCATGTGTCAGAATGCACAGCTGATTATTCCAGCACAAGAACCAACAACATTGCTCCTAGAAGTAAAATTTTAATACGATGCAGTGTCAGTGATCTATTTTACACACACACACACACACACACACACACACACACACACACACACACACACACACACACACACACACACACACACACACACACACACACACAGAGCATTTTAAGTAATAATAAATAGATCTTTAAAGAATCCTGCAACCTAAAATGTCCAGGATGCCACACTATCTTTAAGCAAAACTGAGCTGATAAAAGTATTATTTATGTAAATATTTTCTTCTCCTTTCATGCAATAAGCTGAACACTAAATTATGCAGTGAAAGATTTTGATAATCTATTCCAGCAACTAAAAAGTTTTCTCCAGTTATTTCTATCAATTTAAAGAGCAGTAAAGAGAGAACCCCTGAAGTTATAACATGGTGTGATGCAGCTGTTTGGATGAACATTTGCACAGGTACTAAATGGCAGATGGATGATTTTTTCCTCATAAATCCAGTATTATCAATCAGCTTAAAGAAGGCCTACACATCAAATGTCAAAGTATAGTCAAAAAAACTCATATTCCTTTAAAATAAAATGTATTTATTTGTTGTTTGCATGAATTCTTATTGAAAATACACTTTTACTTTACTACTACTTTCTGGACTCCAGTTTATTAAGATTATATATTGCATAAAACTGGTGACAGTGATGCATTGGAAGGTTGGAGTGGTAGGCTGTCATTACACATTTTAAACATGCTAAAAATTGAACTGTAAATGTTAAATCTTAAACATAAAGCAAAATCTCATTTCTTCAAATGTATCCCCTACCACATGAAACACGCCCACGCAGTATACAGTCTGTATACTGTGACTGTGTAACTGTATAGCTAACTCTATTTATTTATCTAAAATCACATTGTGTTTTTTCCCTGTAATAATAATGCTGAGCATGTCTGCACTGTTTACATATTTGGATATTTTCTCAATAAAGATAAAAAGCCACTCCAAAAAGCTTTGTTAGTTGCCTAACCGGGACCGAGGACAATTCCAACTTCAAAGTCCAGATGTACAATGGGACTTTGATTCTGTGTGTGTGTGTGCCTGTTTAGGTCTGCTAATAAAAACAGATAACAAATTGTCTGATGGGCAGAGCTTTCATGATCTATATTAGTTGCTAATATTTTTAAAAAGACAAGAGTCCAAAACATCTTTGTATCGAACCTCTGCGTAACAAGGCGTCTTGCAACTAGACGACCATATTTGATGTTTTATTCCTACCATTTGAAAAAACCCATACAACCCTACATGGTGGAAAGCTTCCACCTAAAAGTCCGTTAAGAATTCTGAAGGAAGTGACGAAGAATCACCTGACTTTCAATAAGGTTTGAGTTTAATTTAGAGACTTGATAATGATTGGAAATTCTCAAATTCATTAACTCTTAAAAGTCTCTTGGAAGTGCTTGCAAAGGCTGGTCAAAAGATGCCATTAGGAACTGTCACCTGATGAAAGCTCTTATTAAATTTCTGACTCTTTAAACCTGTGGAAGCACTCAGCAGTGGGCAACTGACTGAAAATATTGTAACGTTCACAAGAACCAGACGGTTGGGGTCTCAGTTTGTCCGTTTATTCGGCACATAAGCCAGCGGGTTGTTAACTCAGGGGGAAGCGCTCTCGAACTACACCTCTCTTCAGCCTGGCACACACACAGAACAACCAGGTCCCCCCACCCCTTCCTGTACACCACCCTCACTACTTCCTGCAGCCCAACCAAACATGAATCTTAAAGGAACAACAACAGTGTGCAGAGAAAACCAACATGTCACTGTCCAGTAACACTTAACCATCGTTACACTGCCCCCCCAGCAATAAGTTCCTCGTCCCCGAGGGAACGACACAGTCTCTGAGGCGGGGCGGTAGCCTACGTTCCCTCCTTGACCTCCTGAGCCCCTGAGGAGGACGCGGAGCTTCGGGGCTTTGGGGTGAAGAGTCCGAGGGGGGGGAACGCAGCCCCGGTCGGGGGCCCCTCTGAGCAGGGTCATGGACGCTCTGTACACGTCCCTCTGGAAAGGAGGGGAGGGACTGTCCTCTGTAGGGGGCCATCCGGTCTCTGTGCAGCGCTACTATCCTCCCTCTAGGAGGCAACTGCACCCTGTAAACAACCTCCCCCACTCGCTCTAGGACGCTGCAAGGCCCCACCCAGCTGCTATCCAGTTTAGGACACCGTCCCTTCTTCCTCTTTGGGCTGTAGACCCACACCAGCTCCCCAGCACGGAAGTGCCTCCCTTTAGTGGTGATGTCGTAATTCCTCTTTTGGCGCAGGCCTGCCTTCGCCAGCTGCTCTCGGGCGTAGGAATGTGCAGAATCCAGCCGGTCCTGCAGCTTCCTTGTGTAGTCCCGGCCCGGTGGTGCCTCTGGCGCGTCCGGGGGTTTCCCAAAAGCCAACTCTGCAGGAGTTCTCAGCTCTCTCCCTAACATGAGCAGGGCAGGCGTACATTGGGTGGAGTCCTGCACTGCCGACCTGTAGGCCATGAGGGTAAGGGGAAGATGGTAATCCCAGTCCCGTTGGTGTTCTGAGGTAAGGATGGCTAGCTGCTGGGCCAGCGTCCTGTTAAACCTTTCCACCAGCCCATCGCTTTGGGGGTGAAGTGGGGTGGTGCGGGTTTTCTTAGTCCCAAGGCGTTCACACATGGCAGCAAATACCTTGGACTCAAAGTTACGCCCCTGGTCACTGTGGAGGGTCTCTGCTGTTCCAAAGCGGCTGAACATCCCCTCCACTAATACATCAGCGACCGTCTCAGCCTCCTGATCTGGGATGGCGTATGCTTCCGGCCACTTGGTAAAATAGTCCATGGCCACAAGAACATAGCGGTTTCCTCTGTCTGTGCGAGGAAATGGGCCCATGACGTCCACAGCTACTCGCTCCATTGGGGCTCCTGCTGGTTGCTGCTGAAGCTGAGCCCGGGACTGGTCTTGTGGCCCTTTGTGTGAGGAACATGCATCACAGCTGCGGCAAAAGTCCTCCACATCCCTCCGCTGTTGACCCCAGTAATAGCCCTGGCGGAGGCGGCGAAGAGTCTTGGAGACCCCAAAGTGGCCAGAGCCAGTGCTCCCATGGCAGGCTCCCAGCACAGCTGACCTCAGCGACCTTGGCACCACAACCTGCCACCTCTCCTCCCCCGTGGCAGGATCCTTCCAGGCACGCTCCAACACCCCCTCCTTCAGCCTGAGAGCTGCAAACTTGGCCCACAGCCCCCTGGTACAGATGGAAAACCCAGTGACCTCATCCCAAAGGGGTTGCTCCCCCTTCTCCAGCCACTGCAGGACCGGCAGCAGGTCTGTGTCTTGTTCCTGCCGTGCCCTCCACTCCGCTGCATCCACCACCAGAAGAACCCTGCAGGCGAGCTGTGCTGCTCCGTCTATTGTCGTGAGTTCCCGCTCTATTTCCTCTCGCTTCTCAAAGTAACGGCAGCCAGCTGCAGCACATGGGCGGCGAGAGAGGGCGTCTGCGTTAGAATGGTGCGTCCCTGCTCTGTGCTCCACGGTGAAATTGAAGGCTTGGAGCTCCTCCAGCCAGCGAGCCACCTGTCCCTCTGGCTCCCTGAAAGACATCAGCCACTGAAGGGCAGCATGATCAGTTCTGACAACAAATGCTGTGCCGCACAGGTAGTATTTAAAGTGTCTCACCCCCGCCACCACAGCCAACAGCTCTCGTCCTGTGACACAGTAGCGCCGCTCGCTCCTGTTCAGGACCCGGCTGAAGTACGCCACCACCTTCTCCCCTTCCGGTCCAACCTGCGACAACACCGCTCCCAGCCCCACATTACTTGCGTCAGTGTCCAGGACAAAAGGCAGGGCGGGGTCAGGGGGGGCAAGGACTGGGGACTCTGTCAGCGATCTGCGGAGGGTGTCGAACGCCTGCTGACAGTCCTGGGTCCAGATGAAGTCACAGTCCTTCTGCAGCAGGTGGAAGAGTGGTGCGGCTATGGAGGAAAAGCCCTTCACAAACCTCCTGTAATAAGACGCCAGTCCTAGGAAGCTTTTGAGCTGTTTCTGGTCTGCTGGTGTGGGCCACTCGGTAATGGTGTGAATTTTTTCCTCCAAAGTGCTGATGCCCTCACGACCCAGCTTGTGGCCCAGAAACTCCACCTCCCTCCTCATGAAGTGGCACTTGTCGGGATGCAGCTTCAGGCCTGCAGCCGCCACCCTCTCCAACACTTGTCTCAGGGCATCCAGGGCAGCATCAAAGGAGCTCCCGTGCACTAGAAGATCATCCAGGTAAACCAGACACCGTTGCCGTGGGACGCCAGCCAGCACACTGTCCATGAGCCTCTCGAAGGTCGCAGGAGCGTTGCAAAGGCCAAAACTCAGGACTTTAAACTGCCATAGTCCCCTGTTAGTGCAGAAGGCTGTCTTCGGTCTGGATTCCGGGGACAGTGGCACCTGCCAGTAGCCACTCCGCAGGTCCAGGGTGGAAAACCAGGAGGACCCGGCTACTAAGTCGAGGGACTCATCAATCCTGGGAAGGGGGTAAGAGTTTTTCTTCGTCACTTTGTTGAGTGGTCTGTAGTCCACACAGAAACGCATCCTAGGACTTTTTTTCTTAGGCACCATCACCACCGCGGAGGCCCACGGGCTATCAGATGGTTCTATGATGCCCGCCTTCATCATTTCACACAGCTCCCTGTCTGCAGCCTCCTGATGAGCCAGGGGCAGGCGGCGGGGGCGCACTTTAATAGGCTGGGCATCCCTGGTCTCAATGACGTGCTCTACCAAGTGTGTCAAGCCAACATCACTTTCTTTCAGGGCAAAAATGTCACTAAACTCTTTTAGTACCTGCCATAGACTCTCTTGCTGCTGTGGAGTCAGCCCCTCACAGTTCTTTGACCAGATACTCCTCACTGCTGAGAGCCTCTCCTCCTCCTCCTCCTCCGCTCGCTGTTCTGCTGGCGGGTCTGCAGGGGTCTCTGCGGTGGAGGTGGACGCCGCGGCAGATGCTGTGCAGACCGGGGGAGGAATAAGCGGCACCTTCTTCCCATCAGGGAGTACGAGGAGGCCTTTGCCTAAGTCCAGTACACCACCAATGGCTCGTAAAAAATCCAGCCCAAGGTCCCCCACCTTGAACTGGAACACTCCCTTCCCTCTCATTGGGGCCAGATCACCGGTCACAGTCTTAAGTTGCACGTTAGTCGGTTGTACAGCAGCTCCGGTTGGGACAATATCGGGTCGGACCAGCGTTGCATTGGATCCCGTGTCCAGCAGGGCCGTACAGGACACCCCCGCAATCGTCACTGGAACATGGCAAAAGCCGCCAACCTGGGTCCAGCCCACAGTGATGGCCGCACCGGGTGGAGGTGGCGGTGGTGTGGGGATGTCGTTCTCCCAGGCCCGTGTACTCCCGCCTACACGGGCCCGTGGGCGTTTCCCTGAACCGCTGCAAGCTTGGGGCACTGCCTGATGAGGTGTCCGACTTGTCCACATCCCCAGCAGCTCTGAGGTCGGCGGTGTGGGCCAGCCCGAGGGGAAGGCGACTGCAGCGAAGCTGTCTGCACCAAACTGCACAGGCCCGCTGGCGTCTCCATCTGTTCCACAGGTGCTGACACAGCCCTCACCACGTGTGCGTCGTCAGCGCCCCCAGAGGATCCTGCAAGCATCTCCCTCTCCAATGCTAGCTCCAGGGCTGCACTGAGTGTGGCCGGCCGAGCAAGCTGAGTTTGCATGCGGAGCTCTTTAGGGCTCAGGGCCTGCAGGAACTGGTCCCGAGCTAACTCCGCCTGCACTGATGGTGGCATGCTGTCATACGCCCTCCGGCAAAGGCACTCGACTTCATGGGCCAAAATGCGGAGGGGCTCACCTGGCAATCTGCGTCTGTTGTGGAACTCCGACCTCAGCAGCACTGGTTGGTTATACTGCCCGAAGCGCCTCTGAAGTGCTCCAACCAGAGCATTATAATCTCCCCTCTGCTCCTTGGTCAGCAGCAGCAGCAGGCATGCAGCTGCATCCTCACACAGGCACAAAGCCAATTGGAGAGCTTTATGTTCCTCAGACCAGCCAGCTGCAACAGCTAACAGCTCGAACTGTGCGATAAACACTTCCCATGGCGTCTTGCCGCTGAACTTAGGCGTTTTTATATTCGCTGCAGCTTGCTGGGCGCCGCCATGTTTGTTTACATCACGTGACGGCGCGCCAAGCGAGGTCGACTCCTTCCCGCCGGAATCGCGGCCGCTGTGCGAACAGTTCCCGAGCCTAGTCAAACCTGGAGAAAATCCAGCCTCGGCAGACAGCCGCAGCGCCGTTTCCCTCACTCCATGGGCGGGCGAGCGCGGACGAACCTCCCTCTCCTCCCTCTCCTCCGTCTCCTTCTTAATCCTGCCCGGCAACATCCTCGTCTCGTAACGGCAAGCGTCGCCGGCAACAGGGTCTCGGGCGTTCTGGGGTTCTTTTTTCTTTCTTCACTTCTGACACCAATGTAACGTTCACAAGAACCAGACGGTTGGGGTCTCAGTTTGTCCGTTTATTCGGCACATAAGCCAGCGGGTTGTTAACTCAGGGGGAAGCGCTCTCGAACTACACCTCTCTTCAGCCTGGCACACACACAGAACAACCAGGTCCCCCCACCCCTTCCTGTACACCACCCTCACTACTTCCTGCAGCCCAACCAAACATGAATCTTAAAGGAACAACAACAGTGTGCAGAGAAAACCAACATGTCACTGTCCAGTAACACTTAACCATCGTTACAATATGTTGGGGAAGGTAAGAAATCTATCAAAGCGACTCCAGTTTGCAAATTGCAGGAAAAAAGTAAAAAAGAAAAGAATCAAGAAAAGCAAGCTCTGCTGACAGGCGAAGCAAAACCTGCATTTCTTTGCAAAAGCAGAAGAAATAAGGGTTGCATCATTCCACTATGTGGCAACGCTTGCAAGAACAGGTTTATCACAAAAACCAACATTGGAACTATGAAAAGCAACATCTGGATATGCCTGAGTAAATTTAGAAACACATGTTCTGTACAGATGCTAGTTAAAATGACCTGTTTGGCTACAATACATAAAGAAATATTCGGAGCAACATTTGATGAAAGAAAAACTTTCCAAACTTTCAACCGCGAAACAGGATGGTTTTCTTTGAGGGCTTTGGATGACATTTTGTGCAGGTTTGTGCTCATTGTGAAGAGATCTGCAAAAATTACCATAACTGAGCAACAAGTAAAATGCACAAAAAGTAAAGAAATTTGTGTTTGGTCGATTATTTCGATTATTTCTTTGTTATAATGATGCTTCTTAGCAATACCAGTGGTCCCCAACCCCGGGGCCATGGACTGGTACCAATTCATTAATTTAGTACCGGGCTGTGAGAGTTGAGGCTCGAGTGTGAAATTTATGGTTTTCAGGGTTTTTATCATTGTTTTTATCATTGTTTTTTTTTTTTAATCTCTTTTGATTATTATGAATGTGTTATGAATAAATCTTCTATTTTTTGGTATCGGTACTGGTTTTATTTTGTTGTATTTATCCGCAAACATAAAAGGCCGGTCCGTGAAAACATAAACCGCAAAAAAGGTTGGGGACTGCTGTTGTATACCATTGGAGAGCCTGTTATTTACCACTTAAATGGTGCCACATTTCTAATGAAAATTTATCACTGAAACTGGTGTGATGGCCAAACCCATGGCCACACTCTAAAGTTGGTAACTGTGTATTTTCATTTCTTTGTTTGAACACAATAACACACTTTAGTTTCCAATAACTTTATTGATTGGTTTGGATATATTTGTTCTATTTGTAAGCGTGCACATTTAGTTTGCTTATGTATTCATACCAGACTATACTGCACTGTTTGTTGTTTACAATTGTGTTTTGCTTAGTTACCCTGTGACTCCTGTTTTCAATCACACTGGTATTGACATTTGGCCAAACAGCTTATTCTGTGACCGACACAACCACACTGGCTGACTTGTGACAACTGCTGGTTAAGGAATGGGCCATCCCACATCAGTGTGTGACCAAACTGGTAACCAACATAAGGAGGGTGTGTCAGGAGGTGCCAGTGACTTGTGTTTGGTGTCGTTTATTATATTATAAGATTTATTGTCAAGAAACATTGTTACAATAATCAACCTTTTCTGACGTCATAGTTTATATTAGTGTTGGTAGAAGATGCGCGCCTAAGGTTCAGTTCAGTTCTCACTCCTGGCTTCCCCAGGTACAGACTTTTGCAATCGCTTGACTTGAACATCATCATTACCATAATTGGACTGTCATACATATGCAACATTACAATCTCAAAGTATCTAGTGGGCAAATAATTTTAATCAAGAAAGAGCTGTTGCAAAATAAGCATTCTAGGTAGTAGGCAGGCATGTTTACAGGGGTCATAAGAGGCAGTCAGAACTTACAGAAGTAATACATTTAATCAGGTTACTTTATGTCCATTGTTTTCACTCTTTGATTAAAACACACCTCTCTTGAGGGCATTTATGCCCAGCTGTGTTTCTGAGCTCTGAAACCCTGTTCATTGTCCTTCAACTCACTATGATTGTGTGACCATATCTATGTGTCTGTTTAGGTGTGTAGAAGAAGCCTGCCCTGTATTTCTTTTTTGCCTCTTGAGCCTCTCTCTGCGCCTTCCTTATACCTGTCATCTGGCAAGGCTAACCCCTGGTAGCTCCCCGCCAAATGCACACACATAAAGACTCGCACATACACACATTGTGAATCCCCGCCAAATGCCCGCCCTTCCAGCCCCTGCGCACGCCAGCCGGTGTCAGCGAATCAGCTGAACCGTCTCCGCCCTGAGAATAACCCTATGACAGACAGCCCTAGTGGCCTCCCCTTGTCAACACAGCCTGCCTGGAAAGCTGACAGCCAGGGCATAGGGTGGACAGGCTACTGTAGGCAGGAGTTTACACCGGGCTGGGCCTGGAAAGGATGGGCCTTGGAGAAGAAATAAGAGGTGTGAGCTTGTAAAACAAGGCCGGAAAAGAAGAGATTCTACAGCTAAAGACTAGAGCAGCAATTGAGCATACGACTAAGAAGTCTGATGCGTGTTATTGAAATGTATTTGAGTTTAATTGTTTTTACTGGTAGTAATAAACCAAAAGACAAAGGCAGAAAAAGAACTCACCTGTGGATGAGAATAGAAGGATTATAATCACAGAGGTCAGCTCCTGTCAAGGTTACTGCAGCAGTTTGGCTGGCAGAGTCGAGTGGCCAATCCCTGCAGAGCAAAGATTGAAAGGTTTGGGTTGGCTTGCAGCCTGGAGATTGTCATTATTCTATCGTCTCTTCCAACAATTAGGTTAAAAGACAATCCCTTCAGCGTTTATAAAGGACTGCTACTCACACATTCAAGGTATAAATCTGAATTATTTTTAGGTTTGAAAGAATGATGGACAACACATTACAGAAGAAATCATCAGGTTACTATAACAAAAATAGAATGCGCACAGAATGACTGTCGTCATGAAAAGTAACCACAAAAAAGTGCTTCAATTTTTTGGGGCTTGTTACTCTTTTTCTGATTGTGTCTCACCTCTTTTTACTTTGTGTAAAATTTGAGTATCAGGTGTCACGTAGGCCTAGAGGGAAGTGACTAAACAGCATATGTTAGGCAAATTCTCTTTCCACCGCAAAGCCTTTTATACAAGTACATCAACCAATATTCTGGTATTGTGTTATTATTTTAGGGTAGTCATCTAACAAACTACACAGCAACATCTACTACATGAAAAATCGTTGAGCTATTTGATGTTTTTTGTTGCCTACTATGTGCAATCAGTTTCACACTGCATTTAAAAATGACTGCAACAAAGATTCCTATTTGTTCAAAGCCTAAAACCGTGTGTGTGTGTGTGCGTGTGTGTGTGTGTGTGTGTGTGTGTGTGTGTGTGTGTATGTTTTCAGGGAGCCATCAGTTCTTGTTTATGGGTGATCTTTCTAAATTCTGAGAACTGTCAGAAAATACAGGCACTTCTTCTCGTTAAAGCTAACAATAGCATTATTAGGAGAAAGACAAAAAAAGGAGCAGCAACTTTCACAAGTCTAAATAAAGGCAAGTAAGTAAGGGAGGAGGAGGAGTGCTTTAAACATGACTGTAGGATTACACAGAAAGCCAGTTACTGTGAGTACTGACATAGTTTTAAATGCACATCTTCACTTAGCAAAGTGCAAACCTGCAACCAAGGAAACGCAAAGACAGAGGGGTGGGAGCAACTTAGTGAATCAGTGCTCATACGAGGCTGCCACGCGTATACACAAGCACAGAAACACACGCCTGCTCACACTCTCACGCGCACACACCAACTGTGTAGATAAAAAGGGATCGTCACATGACAGATTCCCAGCAGATTGTACATGCAGAGATCTTAGGTTTTAGCTTCTGTGCCTTTTGACTTGAAGCACACGCATCCTCAGAAAACACTAGCTGCAGCCTAAATCAAAATTCAGGATCAGGATTATGCACTCAGTCAGACATATCTCAATTTCCAAAGTAAAAAGAAACAGAAATTCTTCAGGGAAGATTTAAGTGAGGTATTTTTAAGGTCTTATTCCAATGTAGCTCATTTGAAGTCTTTGAAGCCTCCTTTACTAGCGAGCTTTGAAACGAATCAGAGCGGTGCCAATGAAGCCATCAGTGAAGACTGACACAGAAAGATAGATGTTTATATGGTGCTTCACTCCAAAGGAAGTAGTGCAGCTTCTAGACTTTTGACTCTATTCTTTGTTTGGAACTGTTACAACAGTGGCATGTTATCTTTACACGCGCCCTGCTGCCCACCTTTACATTTCTTATGTAGCAGCAACCTGTTACAGAGATTCTATCGCCAATCTTATTTTTCTGTATTTCTTTTAATGCGAATGCCACAGGAAGTTGCATCCTTTACTTGTGAAGGACTGACGAGTGAAAAGGAGCATAAGGTTTGGGCGGGCAAGGCAGAGTCGAGAGCAGTGGGACTACACGGCTTAAGCCAAATACATATTTATGAGTAGCATCCACCCACAAGCATGACTTTTCAAACCCAGCCAAGCTCGGGCAGGCATGCAGGCATGCAAGCTGGGCCAGAACAGGGCAGGCTGATTAGGCCAGAATCTGCAGGGGTTTGGGTTTCTACTCAACTTTGTTTATGTGCTATTGTGTCCTCTCCTTTCATTACTCTTTTAGTTAGTTGACTGTCCAAAGAAATATGCAAACATTTTGTGAAATTAGAATTATAGAAGACATTGTAGATGAAAGCTGAAATGCCGCAACCTTTAGGTAAAGGGTGGAAGTTTGGAGAAAACAGAGAGAGGGGGTGGATGACGACTTCCTCTAAATGGAAAAAAAATTGGATGGTGTTCATTTAAAAAAACAAAAAAAGCACCTCCAAGTGAAATCTTGCTGGCATTTCTCTTTCTTGTGTCTCGTGATCGTTTCCTCCTCAAGGTCATTGTGTGAGCATTTAAGATCTGGCAGCACGGGGATAGAAAAGGAGCTCATGTAGCAGTGACTTGGAGGAGCAGTGCAGTGGTGTTGGCTATCGACTGGTCCATCCAGTGTGGCTCCTACCACAGTTTGGTCTCCTTCACCCAGTTCTTCAAGGCTGCCTTTAATCTCTCCCTGTGCCTCCCAATCCGTGCCTTTGATGTGGAGATGCCCTTCCTTCACTTACTCAATATTTGATCTATCTTACTTCATACAGCTAAATCCAGTTGAAGTGGATTCACATAGACAGGGTACTCCCTCTCTTCTTAGTTCTTCCTACCCCTTTTCCCTACTTGCTCCCATGTTCAACAAAATGATCTCCTAACCAGCCACACACACACACAAAGAAAATCCCCTTTTTTCGTTGTCACGTAACATGGAGTGTTAATTGATAGAACAGTCGATCGTGTCTGCGTCTACACACGGCACAGAGAACATACAGTAGATCGACATGTAAACGGGCTGAAACGTGTGCTGCGGTTGTGCTCACTCGCTCTGCACAGATACACACATTGCAGTGTCTTAATAAAAGTCAACCAGCTGCTGTGCTCTCGCCCACCACGTTGAGCCAGAGGTGTAAGTATCAACTATCATCTCCTCCCTGGCTGCACCCACAGACGAGCCTACGAAGTAGAAACAAGATACAGAATTACTGCCTGTTTACTTCAACTGGAGACCTAACACATGTTGTGTAGGAAGGCAGACTTTATTGTCAGCATGACAAAAGCAGTGGCTGTATTTCCATAAACATCAACAACAGATGTTTCACTGCACAAAGACTTATTGCTGAAAGCATACAGTCAGATTATACAGTTTGCAGGCATTGCTGACTGCGTGCATATACTGTATACTTCTGTCTCTTTATGATGCGCACTGGCCGATGTCAAGGAGTGACCCCGTGCTTCATTTCTAAGTCTTCTCTGTGTCAGTAAGGCAAGGAGACATCCACCATATGGCCTTGCCTTCTGCATCCTTATCCCTGCATAATTACGAGCCTATACGTAACATTTCAACTGAAACAAATAAAAAAAAAACATAAAAAAATAAGACCTCTAAACGTGCATATCTAACAAAGCTGAGCGAGCTTTCCTTTATGTTTTGATGAAGAGAACAGCCCCGTTCCATATCAATTACGATAAAGAAAAGCCAAAACACAGACAGCCACAAAACAAACGAGCAAACCCGAGATTTGTTTGTGGCATGTCTCGGATCAGTGAGGCGCTCTGCCACCCGCTTAACAGCTATCAGAGTCCTTATTCCAGAGCAGAGGGTTTGTGTAACACTGAAGCCAAACCGTCTACTATTCTATCCCACATTAGTTCCACTTAGTTGGGTCCCAATGACCTATTCAATGTAAATGTACTGTGCAATAATGAGTGGCGGACTGCAGCAGCTCTTTAATGGGTGGGTATGTGCAAGGGAGAATGAAATGACAAGGCAGAAAGAGAGAGAGCGAGAGAGAGAGAGAGAGGTTCATGGCCTTTCGGGATAGGCTTGTTTAAGCAGGGTAATGATGGGAAAGTAAATGGCTTTAAAAGAATAATTAGCCTAAGATAGAAAGAATGCCAACCTTGTTTCAACAGATACACCTCTTCAGATGGCTAAATAAAAACTCTGCCTGGCTACTGTTAGCTGTCCAAGGGTGACTAGTGTTTTTCTTAAGTCGGATTTCAACAAATGATCACAGACCAAGAAAAAACACAGGAGGATAAAGGGGAGAAAAAAAAAAGAAAAATGATCTGTGATACTCTAATGGCAACAAGATGGCCTCAAAGGTAAAGGACTTGCAAATCAGCCAGAGTCACACCTCAAAGCTATACGCACTGTTTTGATTTGAATGCTGTTTAAGTGAGAACAAGCCCAAATTAATGAGTGAGGTGAACAAATGATTGCATCAGAGACATATTAATGACTTATGTGTTAAGAGGAGTATGACAGTCTCTTCTTTGCTTCATCTCATTTGGCAAGAGAAGGTGTTTGGGGGGGTGCAGGCTTTTGACATAGCACCGTGTAGGCAGCCAGAGAGTGTTAGAAGAACTTGAGTCAATCTGTCATGCTCTGGGACCGCCTCTCTTAATACCGCTTTAACCTAATGACCCGAGGTGTAGCTATGTGTGTGCTGAAAAGAGCGTGTGGACATTTTTCTGCCTATGTTTGAAGTGTGTGTGTGTTTTTTTTAAGTGATGAGAGTATACCCGTAGGTCCTTCGGGTGCTGTTTGATGCTAGGTATTACATGCGGGTGCCAAGTTTTATCTCACTGGAATCCCCTCTCTCATCCGCGTCCCCTCTCCCACTACCCGTCAGAATCCCATTGCAGGAGCTGGAAGACAGGACTGTTACCTTTGAGACAGACACCAAGCAGATCTCAGGTTGAGCTCCCTGTTACCATGCGGCAGCCATTGGAAACAGATGGTCTCCAAACAGCCTGTCATGTTTACTGCTGCTGCCATAAAAGACAAGAGTCCAACAACACACTCCCTCAGGAGCCCCACGGGATCGCACAGGGGCCCGCAAACAGCTGCCTGGGGGGTGGGAGGGGTGGGAGGGGCATTGGCCCTGCACCTTTAAGCACACACGCACACACACACCTATACTCACACCTTGAACTGACTCCTACCTCAACTACTATTCAAATGCCTCTATTACCAAACACGTAGCGCGCACATACACACCTAAAAGAGCGACACAAAAAAGGCCGGGCTCGCACTCCAAATGTCCTCCACCAAGCCGTCCGGACATGCTACATTTACTGCAATTAAACAAGCATGCCATTTGAATATCTGATGACACCTTGCAACCTGCTCCATGGGCTCTGAATATAATGGTGTCCCTGTGGAGCCCGCGAGAAATTGTCCATGTCACAGTTAATGAAGGGAATTTGCATTGTTATCTCAATTAAGGCAGTGGAATAATGAAGCTCACTTCTGAATTAGTTAATCGACAAAAACTTGTACAAATGTGTTTGCATGGCTTATAGGTATGGCCCACAGCTAATGTATATTCTTCAGGGTTACCGGGGTTACGTCAGACCAAGGGAGTGCAGACGGTAATGAGGCAGGTGCTACCGGACAGTTCTCTTCCTCTCCTCGGGAGGCTAGATGCTACTCTGACCTCCCAATGCCTCATCCTCTGTCTCTTCCTCCGTGTCTTGCCATGTCTCACCCACCTCGCTCAATTACCTCTCTCCCCCCATTCATTTGCATGGCACATCAAATGCACAAACCAGAAGCAGGTAGCAGATTGGAGGAAGAAATCCAGGTGTTTTGCCTCCACCTCGCATCACACTCCTCCCTGCTCCGTCAAAATATCAACCCTGACCCTAGCCGGAGCTTCTGGATACAGATACTAGTCCAGGCTAAGTGATAAAAGGCTGAACGGGATAAAGGAAATATCTATTTGCTTGAGTACTGTCAGGTTGAAAAAAGCTTTGACATAAGAGGATAATGTTGAATTTAGACTTCCCATTGATCTGCTGTGACAGTTTAAGTGGCCGCTTTGGTGTGGTTTGTGAGGAGCGTATTCTTGTGTGTGAAGACTGTTTAAGTGGGTATTTGTAAGAAGTAACTAAAGGCTATCACTAAAGGCTTCCACAAGTGCTCTTCTGCTCTGGGGGCCTCAAATGGCCAATGAATTATTTATAACAGCCAGGACATGAGCTGATGTTGGGCTAGAGGAGGGGTGGCACCCACACACACTCACTCATAAACAAACACACACAGTCACGCCCACGGGTGTGCGTGTACATACGCGCGCTCACTCACACCCACACATACACATACACACAATGTATCCTCTTAAGCGGGTCAGTGTGCCAGACAGCCACAGGCTAAGCAGACAGCTCACAGTCAAAGCACACTGTGGGACAGTAGATAGAACAAGACTGGTCCGAGGGGAAGTGACGGGTTTGATTGTTGTTTTCTGCTCAATCTATTGCCTGCTTGAGGTAAAGTGAGTGGTAAATCTAAGAAAGCACACAGAAAAACAGTGTTTCATATAAATAGTGTACTTACTGAGTTTCAGCTCATCATACAGTCCATCATCTTGGCATTGTATTTATTACTGGTTTTAAAAGAGTAAACAGTCGACTTGAAAGTAAATGCATCCTTTGCCTCCCAGTATAGACATGTTCATTATTGGCACTATCTCATAAATGTAAATAGGTAGCACTGAAACGTGTGTGCATAACTGAGATTTGGAAAAACCCTTTCGTGCAGATTAAGACACTCAGCATATTTACGCTGTGTAAATCCTTCAGCCTCCTATCATATATGAATATGACTTCAGGGATTAACATAAACTCCCTCATAGTCTTATAACACGGTTATAAAGGTGTTTTAAATATCAGACCCGTTTTCAAACAGCAGCGAGTCATCCTTAAAATAAAATGAACTGCACAATGCTGCCACAATAACCACAATATAATGAAGATGAGCACAGTTAACGTAACTGTATGTTTTTTCCCAGTTTAATCTTTGGTTTCTTAACTGCATTTTTACTGCCATTTGGCATTTGACATCAAAACTTGACGCATTTATTTCACACAATTTTTGACATAATCTGATCCAAATTATGCCCCATTTTCCATACCTGGGAAATAATGTCTCCATCACAGCTTTCTATTAATTAAAAACACAAGAAACATAGGAACATATTATGAGATCATACATACATACATACATTTTAGAGAGATTCTTGTGTTATTTAGAAATGTAAATATCTTATGTTGCCATGTTGGCAAGGTCTCTCTTCTTTTGTTCAGTTAAATAAGAGGACATTTAATGAATATTTGATTTTCTTTTGCTACCTTTAAGTTCTGATGTTGATCTTGTGAGCTCAAACTCTGGAAGAAACAAAACAAATAATCTTTTAACATGTTGTTGAATGCAGCTATGATGAAAGAAGACAGAAAAGACTGTAACGAGGAAAGAAAAGAGAAGAATAACCTGTGGCTACGCGAGCCAAAGAACAACATCTAATCTGAGGTTCAACGAGGGTTAAGTCCAAAACAAAACAAAGTGAATGTGGTTGTCAGTAATAAAAGCTTCATTAAAAGGTCAGAGGTTGGAGAGGTCACTTAGATGGATTCTCCCCACCTCTGAATTGTCTCCCTCATTCCCTGCAACACTAGAGTTGCATCCCAGCAGCCTCTCTGCGGTGATGCAACATGGCATCTTAAAATAAGCAGTTTACATTGAAAGGTCAGCTGGGGGAGGGCACCTCTCTGAATCTGTGGCTCAAGATGAAGAGGACATCCAGGCAATGATGATATTAAAGCGCAAATATTATATACACGCAGGCCTGTCTGTCTTTTTCCTTTTTCAGCAGAAGGTACATGCATCCTGTAGGTACAAACATAAATACTGTGCATGTAGGCATATGCAGAGGGTTTCATTCTCTCTCAAACAACACAAAAAGTACACAAACAAGTGTATAAATACCAAAGATGCACAGCTCGCCTCCAAAAGGTTAGTCAAATCCAAAAATCAACAAGAGCAGAGTTTAAATGCCAAACAGTTTCAGATGAAGATAAAGTAAGATTTCAATTGTTGAAAAAGACCCCCAAAGGAGGTTAACCTGAGAAGCTGAAAAAAAAAAAAAAGGTAAAAAAAAGAGTGTTAAGTCAAGCTGACCTGGGATGCAGTTTAAAAAAAACCAAAAAAATGTACTACGCCTTTTACTAATTAACTTAGTTTTAATAGATTTTATAATGAGATGTATAAAGCAGAAACAGTTGCAAGGTTGAATATATATCTATATATACTTTAATTATGTGTGTGTGTATGTGTATGTGTGTGTGTGTGTGTGTTCTTTGAGTGATAACTACTTCCTCCTCTGACAAAGACCCACAGTAAGCTGCTGCTTGATTAATTCTGATCCACTTAATTAGAAAGCTGCCGATTTCCCGCGTGAATACTGATAACACGAGGAACTGCTGTCATTGACTGTTATTGACTGATGGGTTCATTAAGACTAAGGAACGTGGATCTGAAACTTTCTTTCCTTAAAATACACACAAATACACACAAATACACACACACCTACACACACACACACACACACACACACACACACACACACACACACACACACACACACACACACACACACACACACAGAGTGAGACAAAGGGAGAGAAAGAGAGAGAAAGAGAGAGTGAGAGCAAAAAAACCCCCACTAACCATGAAAGCTAATATGGGATCCTCACTTGTAGTTTGGTTACATCTCACACACATATGTAAAAGCCAAGTTGTAAAAAGCAAATAATACAGACTTCTTAGAAGTTAAGCGCTAAATCTGCAAAAGAGGTGCAATAGAGCTGAAGCAATGAAGATGCAGCGGGACGTGTCCCATCCAAGAATCTCCTTCTTCCTGAAGCAAAATCTATGCTCATGTGTGCCGGAAAACCTTATGTGAACATCAGCAGGAAGTTCTGACAGCTGCAAATGTGCAGGTGCAAATTCTTTCTGTTACCATGAGCACGGAGATGCTTTCACGGCTGTCGAGAGAGAAAATGTTCCCTCACACTGCACCATATTGTAAATATGACAGAAACATGCAGAGACGCAAAGCTGCATGATTGAAGTGCTGGAACACCGTGACTCCTGTTTACTTTTATTTAGGTTAGGTTTGTCAAAACAATTTTTTTTCCCCTTTTGCTTGCTTGTTAACACATTCCCATTGTATTGATTACACAGTGGTAAACTGAGACAAGTGCAGACCTTTTCAAAGATGTGAATAAAGATATCAGTCAAACGGCAGCACAATGAGCAGAAGATGAACAAGCCAATATTAGGAGTATGTAAGGAATGTGCACGACCGCTTTAGATGGATGTGTGGAGGTCCAGAGGGCACTCTTTCCCCCTGTGGAGATCTCTCTGGTAGCGCAGACAGTGAGAGCATGGACCCCTGATCTCCACCACCACCAACAATCTCTGTTTGTCCAACTCCTGCTGATCGCCAGCAACTCTGCAAAATGCTTCATCTTTCCATACTCGTGGTCTTAGCTTTTCTCTGTTTGGCTCTGTTTCTGTTGTTCTCGCTTACGTGACTTTTCTTACCCTCTTTGTCATAAATCTGCGCCTGCTTCCATCAATAGGAACGCAGAGCGAACTGACAGCTCTGTCAGGGACTGGTGACATTCTTCTCTTCCTTCCACATAAGGTATGCTGATGTTTACTTCAGCATCCCGTAACTCAAACACGATTAAATCATTGCGGAGAACGAACGGGTGACGGGTCTGCTAAAATCTGCTGCCAAATTCAGTATAAACAGATGCAGTAAAACAGGACGATTCATCATTCGAATTTGAACGTCTGTCTGCTTCACTATAGGGGCCCAAATGCATACATACTCCCTAAGTGAATTGGTTACAGGCCTCCTTTCTCCTACACACATCTCACTCAAATCAACTTAGTCAAAATTGAAAAGCCTCGATTATGTGTAATTCTGGTATATTGCTTTGGTTTATTAGGAGAAAACACAGAACACAGAAATATGATCTATTTCTGTGGTGCTCCCTTTGCCATTTTGGCATCTCCCACTCACCCCTACAAAACCCAATAAATGTGAGTCTTGTGCATAAACACGCACACACGCACGCACTTACAAACAGATCTGCACACATCGTGCGGCAAAATAAAACGGGTTTGGCATCAGGTTCCCTGCGTTATAAGTTCAAATTTGCCAAATTTAGGTCATGTATCAATCTGAAGGGAGACGGGAAGGGAAACAAACTATTTTCACGAGAGACGAGCTGTATCGTTCCCATCTGAGAGAGGTCGTTTGCATAGCTTGACATTCACAGTGCTTCCCACAACCCTACAGTTGGCGGCCCCAACCTCCTTTGAAGTCAGCTAGAATTACTTATGACACAATAAGCTGCAACAATGAAGTAACAAAAGAGACCAGAATTTAAAGGGCATTCCTCTTTACCAAACTCCACCCAAAATACTCCACGGACTCTCCAGTAAGACGTGCCTTTTGACGTGTTTTACTGAAGATGTGTTAAAAAGAAGAAGAAGAAAAAGGCAAAGATTCAAAAGAGCTCGCAGGTGGTGCGTCTACCGCCACCGAAATGTCACTGCGGTTTGAAAATAGAAAGTATACAATAATGCTTTTAATATGCTCTCCCATGATTAACATCTCAGTGTAATCCAGGCTTGGCAAAGAGACTTAACCAGAGCTTCCACACTGGCATCAAGCCAGACTGGCGCTGTGACTTGTCTTCCTACAGACAGAGGGATGAGCTTGGGACGAGATGGGAGACGCGGGGGCCTGGATGGACTGGCTGCAGACACAATGCTGGCACTGTGACAACAAACACCGATCAAGACTAATCTCGTACTCCTAAATACGACGCACACATGCACCCGCACACATACTCTGGAAACTCTCATTTCATCATTCTTCATTCAAAAAGGTTATTTACGTTTTCCATAAAAAGTTATTTTTGATGTATTTGGGGGGGTTTGTGAAAAAAATGAAACATTTACCAAAAGAATGACATATCACATGTGACATTACTTGGCATATTGTGCAAATGACAATCATCACTCTTTACTAATGATGAGTATTATTTAGAAAGTAAATCTTGCATTGGATATTCACGCTTAGGAAATGTATAACCAAGAACAACTTTAAAGCTAACTTTGAATTCATCTGAGACGCCCAAAAGTCCATCGCCAGCCACCGCCATGTTCCACGGTCACTTAATTGGACCCTTTACTTGCCAGTTACTGCTACAATCAAACTGTGCTTATGTATATTTTACCAGAATCACTGTCACTGCAGATTCCCACATTTCTTGTGTCTATATTTGACTGGGTGGTTAGGAGAACGAGCGGCACATTTGGACATAAAACACTGTTAATAGTCAGAGCATCATTAAGGGTTCTTTCCGCATAACCGGCTTCATGGGGGCAGAGGAATGATCAAGAATAATGTGCGGTCCTTTGTAGCCGCCCAGGTCACAGTCTGCATACAAATCTGCAATGAGGAGGAGAGGCAGGAAAGGAGTGAAGGCTAGGGACGAGGCAGGGGGATCTGGAACAGTGGGTGGGTTTGAGAGGGGAAGAGGGAGAGAGAGAGCGAGAGAGACTGGGGTTGAGGATAACTGATCACAATAAGGCGGGTCATTTCTGTGTAGCAAGTTCAGAGATTCTGTGGGCCCTTATGGGGAAGAGGTGGAGGGAGGTAAAGGGGAGGGGAGGCTATTTGGGGAGAGGTAACAGGGTAGAGGGGGAGTCTTGCGCAGGCTGAGGCCCAGAGCTGTATTCAGTGGGGGTAGCCTGCTCTAGCTCCAACACTACTACAAAGCTGGACTCCTAGGGTTCATGAATAAGGCGAGGAAATGATCAGAAAAAAAGGAAAAAGGACCCTAAGAGATGTTTAGACAGATGGCCCACTTAAAACGACGCAAGGACACAGACAGAGAAAAGTGATTTTAATGAAACTTCAGATTTGGCAAATAATTGATCTTTATTTCCCCCCTTAAAAACCCAGCAGAAAGGTGAAAGTAAATTTAATGTGTTACAAGTGCCTTTCCAACAGACATTAAAAGCTACTGGTTGCTTTAAATCCTTTAGATTGAATTAAATTGACATCATGAGAAGGAGCTGGAAAAGAGTTGGTGTGAGGGGGTGGGGAGGAGGGGAGGAGGCAGGGAATCAAATGGAAGGCGTTCAGAAAAGAGCTGTGGTGCCAAAGAAAATAGATAGCAGGGGACTCCTCTCCTCCTCCAGTCGTTCTTAAAGGGCCACTGAGAGGCTCTGAGGGAAAACACGCTAGTCAGTATTTTTAGAAATTTCATTTGATTGGATTCTGGCAAACATCTCTGCTCTGGGCCTTCAGATGTAATATCAAATGTTACTTGCTGGGGACAAGACGATGTTTTATGAATTTAGCGAGCATGAATTATTAATGGCCAAACTGCAATCAAATATCTAAAATGTGCAACTAATTATTTGATGGGGGGAGCCGAATAAAAAGGTATCGCTTTTGTGACTCTGTCAAATTAATGCTGATTATTTGACCATGTCAAACCTTCACACTTGAATTCCCTCAAAAGAGAAAAAAAGCCAGGGGAGATTTTAAATGCTACCATAACAGAGGGCTACCGAAGGCTTTGAATAGAGGAGCTTAGAAAATGTAAGGTGCATTGCAAAGGCACACTGTATAACATATAAATAATAATAATAATAATAATAATAATAATAATAATAAATCATTAAACCTACAGCTTAGACAGAAAGGACAGGGAACTCCTGGGGTGTGCTTCACCACGTTAACATTGCAGTGTAGGTGCAGTGCCAAGCTCTACCTATCCTTTATAATCATAGTCCATTTCCACTGCTATTGTCCTCCATGGAAAAATCTCGCTCCACGAGATCACCAAATGAGTGAGAGAAAGACAGAGAAAGAGCGCTAACAGTCTAGAAATTGTGTGCGTGTGTTGAAGGCAGGAGCTTTCACAAAGTGAATGCCTATTAGAAAGTGCCCCTGAAATCAACCTGCCTATCCCACCCACAGTCTCCCCTCGGCCTCACCCAAACCTACCAGGGCCTAATCATACGCTTGGATTTCTTTTAGATGACATGACCATAGCATTGGAGCAGTAGCTGTTAACTGGCCCTTTTCTAGAACAAGGAATTACATTTAGAACGGGGATGGAACCAAAGCCTGCTTGATCCTGGGCCCGTGCTCCAGTCCTCAGCACAACATTTAAGCTTTGTTTATTAATCCCTCTAAGACACACTCTGGTGTTGGTGTGTAGTTGTGTTCAAATATGTTTGCCCAAAGGCCTGTCTACCCTGCTCGGGGTCTTCATTTCTCAGTGAGTGAGCAATAGCTGTTCGGCTTGGCTGATGAAGGGAGCAAAGTGTTACGCCTCAGAAAATGGGTTTTCTGGATTTTACTTAATCAGATTTTGTGTTTGAAAAAAACAAACATATGAATGATATCAAATGCATGCATGAATGGAATTCTTTGGAATTTTATATTTATATATATATTGGTTATATTTGCTTGTGTGTGTTTGTGTATGCAGTATATTTTGTTTGCAGGGGTACACAGTGGCTCACTTAGACCCAAGTACCCTGATCCTTCAAGTGTCCCGTGATTATGATAGCTGCCATTACCACAAACACTCCAAGTGAACACACGGTACTGTAGAGAGAGACACATGGACCACTATGGCCTCAACAGCTCACCAGTATTGATTTTCATTTAAGTCTTACAGGTCCAGCATACACCTCTAACCCCCTGCCATCCACAATATTTACCTAGTTGCCAATATTTTGTCAGGGTGCTGTGGTGAAAGCTATGTGTACAATGTTGCTGAGAGGCCTGTCCTTTGACATCTGCGCTGGCTCTATTCAGCTACGCACTACAGGGGAGCCACGTATGAAATGCCCTCTTCATTTGTTTGTTTCTGCTCTATCTCCGTCCACCTGCCTCTCTAACTGCCCTAACTGCATTTCTCCTGCCTTTGCTCCTCGCCTACATTGTGCTTCTACATTGGAAATAATGGGTTTCCTTTCTTAATAAATTGCGTTCTTACACAAACTAAATCATCACCAAACAGAACAACACAGTGGGAGAAACAGACATAAAGGAAAGATCAAGCATTTGTGTCTTACAATACACTTACAGTTTTTCAAAAGGTGTTTCTTCATGTCTGTCTACAGAGGATAGTCCTTCTTGTTCTTAATATATTACAATGATTACTTTGTTTACTGTTCTTTTTTCCACTTGATATTCAGAATTAGGAATATCATCAAGAATGAGTTTATGGGAACTTTTGACAATTCTTCAAGAAGTGCATTTGTAAGGTTAGACATTGATGTTAGATGAGGTCTTTTGTCGAGTTGTTTTAGGGGTCTGTACAGGCCAGTCAAGTTATTATGAACCTTGCTTTGTGCACTGTTGAAACAGAAAGCCCCAAACTGAAATCCCCACTGTTCTCACAAAGTTGGGAGCATGAAATTGTCCAAAATGTATTGTCATACTGAAGCATTAAATGGCTTTTTCAACTAGTACCTACTTGGCTCGGCT
Source organism: Mchenga conophoros (assembly GCF_057382185.1). Taxonomy (NCBI): domain Eukaryota; kingdom Metazoa; phylum Chordata; class Actinopteri; order Cichliformes; family Cichlidae; genus Mchenga; species Mchenga conophoros. The sequence continues at coordinate 16,428,107 of NC_140541.1, forward strand.
TGACTCGACTTGATTTTTAGGGTTCTCCATTAGGGGGTAGTACCTGGTAACAGGTGCTTTTTTTAGTACCTGCTTGGCAAGGTTCCAAGAGATCTGACTCATTCCAAAGACATGACATCAACAGAGTGCATTCCACTGATTGGCCAGTCATGAGAGTGACATCTTCACAAAAAATCACAACCATGATCCAGCAATGAGGTGCAAACACTCACTGGATTACCAGAAGGTGAAGTGTGATTTCTCACTCCAGAGAACATGTCTTCATGGCGCTACGGTCAAGTGACGGCATGCTTTACACCCCTTCATCCAACGCTTAGCATTGCACTTTTGCAGTGTGTAAAAGAATAATCCATCCATCCATCCATCCGTCCGTCCGTCCATCCATCCAACATTTTCCAAATTATTATCTTAAATAAGCATAACCAGGCTAGAGGCTCAAGCCAGTCCTAAGAGGACTGGGGTCTTATGCCAGATGCTCACCAGCCAGCTGCAAGTGTGGAAAACCTTTGCACGAATCCAATGGTAAAAGATTAAAGATCAACTTGTAACGGTATAAGATGCTTATATTATGAACTCTCCCAATATTTTTCAGTATAAATATCGGGAGAGTCAGGTCAGTTATAGACATCGGACATGTGCATTCTCACTTCCATCAAGTAATGTCTAGAAAAGTTAAGAGCTGCAGAAAATATGTGTGAAAATGTCTTGAAGCATGCTCTATCATCCAGTTAAGGAAATCCCAGTTCATCCAGACATTTTATTTTTAATGGAAGAAACGTTTCATCACTCATCCAACTGATATCTTCAGTCTCAGCTGGCTGGAGGTTTCCTCAACTTTATAAACAGTACATTTGGATAATGACCACATCTAGCACCATGTCCTAACAAACTGTTACGACCATTGATCAGTGGCCTTGAATACCATTCGCACAATACCCATTTCGGCCATGTGCTCCTTTCCATTAATCTGATGACATCTCAGCATGCGAGGTAGGCACCCTGGTAACTTTTCTGTAAACACTTCTATGGCAGATCTACTAGGATGGACCTAGAGGCATATAAACACTGCACAAATCTGACCTATGCTTGAACGACAGAACAGCCAGCGATGTCAGCTATCCGTACCTGAAAAGGGATTTAGATAAAAGACAGAAAAGATTTTTAATTTTAGATGCTTTTTCCATCAGCATCGTGCATGGGTTAACTCTCACACTGTGCGTTGCGGCAGGCAATATATGATATTATAGCAACCACCTTATCTGAATATTCATGCTGGCACATTTCCAAGTCCAGTGGTGAAGGAGAAACACGGTCTACGGTGCAGATTAAAAGCAGGAGTCAAAGTCCAGGGGAGGAAGGGTGGAGGCGTGTGTGTGGTGTGTGTGACTGTGTGTGTGCAGAGCGGTGGGCAGATTTTAATGCATGGTCAGAGGCAGGCATCATCGATTTCAACGCTAAGTGAAGGACAAGGAGTGCAGAGCTCGATTCCAAATCAATGATACAGTCCAAAATGTCTGGCACGCCGAGTGCAAGGCACCTAGATTAATGTGCAAAATGAGTGGCACAAATTTTGTCAGACACACACATGACAAAGCCTCCAGGTGTGTAAGGAGAGGAAGACAGTCACTCAGACAGACTCACAAAGTGAACCAGACGGTGCTATCCCCTGTGACGTATATAATGTTGTTGTTTTTTTTACCCCCCATAATTTTAAAATTAAAAACACAGGCTTGCCTAAGAAATTGCATGGCATATGCAAAGGACCACCACTTACGGGGATCCTATAGAGACCAAAGCAGTGGGTGTGATGGACTAATTAAGTAGGGCCTGTGTTCTCAGACATCAATAGGTTCCGTCAGACTGCACATAGCTTCCCATGCCCTATCATAGAGGGAATACTGCTGATTACACACCTGCACGTATGCACACACTTGAAAACATGCAATGGTAAATCTGTATGAGGTTAACATTTGTTTTACAGATAAATATATCTTAAATATACGATTTACATGAGGTTCAAAAAAGCTTATTGTTTCTGCTTCTTCCACTTTATATTAAATAGTTTTTTCTTCATTGCTTGTAATCACATTTAAATCAATAAAGTTTCAAAAACAGGAAGTGAAAAGAAAGATGTAAATCAATTTACTCTGATCCTTTGACTGGTTAAAGAGTTGGTAAAAAAAAAAAAGGAGACAGAAAAAAAAACGATGTTGCACAAAAAGGAAGAAAAGGGAAACCTCTGACTGTTATCCGAGTGGAGGTGCAAGCAGAAATTAAAATGTTTCATATCGAGCAATCTGAAATGAATTGGGTGAGGCAAGAAGAGAGAAAAGAAAAATCAATGGATCTCTGGCTGCGGTGAAAGGGACGGCATCACGAATGGGATTTGCCAGTGGGGCACAGCAGCTGCCAAATAACCTAGAGCTAAAGAATTACAATAATACTGATGAAGTGTGTGAGGGCTTTTAGAGGCATTGCTGGAAAATTGCTCTGATGGAGGCATAACAATGCAGTCTAATTCGAGTGCCTTCTGTACTGCTTTGAAAAGGCACAACAAGATGTAACACTACCCTCCAAAATCAGCTGCAAAAAGCAGCAAAAGGCAGAGTGATGTGTGGGCAACGGTGCTTCCACTGATGTATGGGAGGAAAGGTTTTACATCTTAATGTGTTTGCAGGGCTCTCTTTACCCATATATAACTCTACAGCTGATCATCACATGTCAAGTATCAGGGAACGTCCTTGCCTCTACTCCTCCACAGATTTTATTATTCCAGCTGTGTATTACGTGTTGATGAATACAAAAAAGGAAAGCGAGAGCAATGTAAGAAAAAAAAAGCAGTATTCATCCATTTCATTTTGAGTATGCAGCTGTTAAACAAAAAAGAAAAAGAAAAACAGAGGCAGGAGGGAGAGATGAGACGGGGTGAATAAATAGATGAGAGGAACAAGCTCCCATCATCTATTTTTATGCTGCATTTAATTTACATTTTCTTTTTGCTGCCGATAAAAGTGGACAGGGAACACAAGGACGGTGACACCCAGAGAGCTCCCCAGGTCAGAGGGCAGCAGTTAACCTGTCAGAAGCAGAGTACTGATTAGAATAAATCTACACACTCACTAGAGGTCAACTCCGGCCTCTGCTACCAGTCTGACCCACCACTCTTGCAGGCGCTGTGTGTGTACATCTACCAGCTATGGGTAGTGAATGTGTGTGCTATAGTGTGCATACACACAGAGTGTGCGAGGGTCTGAATGAAAACATGAATGTGCATTAGTGTTTGCTTTACTGAGAGAGCTTTTACTTTTCATACAGTATGGGTTTTCCCTGCTATAAACAGGCGACGTCGTGCCACCTTAGAGCTAAGAACTGCACGTTTATTGATCTCTTCAAGGATTTTTGTACAATGCTTTTAAACAGTGGCTTAAACAGATCTGCCATTGTGATGGAGAGGTTCTTGTTTTTAATTCGGCATTAGTACGACTTTCTTATATTTTATAACTTCATGGTTACACAATATGATTTAATATTCCCTCAAATAGTTTACTGTTTGCCAAGGAGTGCTCAGCTTATATTTCAAAGCACACTGCTATACATCATCCTTTCTGCTTCGTTTAAACGTGACCAAAAAAGCCAGTTACGAGGACATTGCTCTATCAGAGCAAAAGAAGACATCCCACAAATAGATCAGTAACACTTCTTTCCAGCAAATATTTATTATAAATATTTACTGCCTGTAAAAACTGACTACTACGAAAAAAGTAAACCACCAAGCTGTTGTCCACATCTCTTCTTTAATGTGAGTAGAAAGGGAGGCCGTGCTCTGTGGGATGGAAATCTAACGCACATAAACACTAGACTTCATCTCTGGGGCTCAGAGGGCAAGACCCTGTGGCCCTCTTACAGAGGATGAAAGAGCTATCGTTGAATAAAAGAGCGAGACTGCCAGTGTACACATACGCGCACACGAGCAGATGCGTGCGCGCACACAGAATACCTCATATGAAGAGCTGGAGGCTATCACAGTGTGAGCTACCATGTGGAATGTTGCTGGGCCCACACCTATGGAGGGTGTAAGGCCTTTGCTGAACGTGTAGGGTGAACTGAGGTTACCCACAGGAGAACTGGAAGACCAGGGTTGTACAATCACAGTTAATCAGTTATTTGCTTTCCTTTGCCTTTTATTTGAACACTTTTCTAGAAACACTTGAGAGATGCAACAAAGGAATACACTTCTTTTCTTAATTGTTACCAATGCAAGTGACAGTGTTAATAGTACAAAAGTAAATATGTGCATGCAGACAATACATTTCTGTGCATCTGCAATTTTAAGCTACCAGAGAATGAAATAGCAATAATTTGCATCTGTTTGCAGAGACTTTATTCTGATTGTTTCCCTGTCAATACAAATGCTGTTTTTGCCTCCAGTATGAATATATTTGAAGATGACCCAAGAGCATGTTTTCTTTAAGTTTTTTATGACCTGATCTGATTATACGTAAAGCATGTAGATAATTAATGCTTATTAGACCAAGACTGAAGCAAACTTGCAGGCTTAAAAAACAATATCTTTCAGTGCTATTAAGTCTTAACAAGGAAGTCTGAGGTTAAAATCACAATTACCTGAAATGTCTGTCAAAACAATAGCAGTAAAGCACAGATTGCAAAGAAAATGTTTTTTTTTTTTTTTTATGAGATCAGTTTTAATCACAGTATTAAGAAGGGTGATGAACCACGCGATGAAGCCATCGTCATTCACCCCTGCAGATTTCTTGAAGGAGGTAACATGTGATGGGGTTGTAAAAAGGGCAGAGAAAACACTCACACAGCTAGCTGTTGCAAACACCCTAGTGGATCTGTATATAACTCATTGTGATACGATTAAAGCTACTGTGTCTTCCTACTTCTAAATAGTGTATGTACCCTTAAATAAATTGCTAGTAGGCTAAATGGCAACTCAGCATGTTAAATATACACTACAAAGTCCATGCATAAGCAAAATGTAGGAATAGCTATAGAAGAAGCATGAAACAGAATCGTAAACGATCTTTAACAGTCTCAAAACTGAGAGGAAATCTGCCATCAGGCACTGACTTTCTCCAAATTGCAGTGAAATTCTTAAGTGAGGCAGGTGCTTATGCAGCAGCAGCAGCAGTGGCACACAATACCCACAGGTATCTCCTATCTCTTTCTTTGTGTGAGTCAGCCAGAAGAGATCAGTAATGTCAGAACTATCAGGCCCCAGTCTCAACAGAAGGGTAGGGTGGGGTGGGAGGGTGTTTGGGGTGGGTGGAGGCAGTGGGGGTCAGGTCAGGGGAACTCTTTCTTCCTCTGACCCATTGTTCTTCCTCAGTTTGAAAACACACCTCGGCTCTTTCATCTGCGCCTCTGCACCGAGAGAAACAGGAAGTGTCTGCATCACAGACTCCATCCATCATCTCCAACTTAAAGACCTGTCACATTCATCGTAAACATTTTTTACATACACACACACACACACACACACACACACACACACACACACACACACACACACACACACATATATATATATTTATTTATTTATTTATTTATTTCATTTCTTGATTTTCGCTGGTGATTTTTATGGTTAGAGACTGACACGACAAGTGTTTCAATCTGATATGACTTGAGCTCTGCTACATGAGACGGGCAGAGCGGTTCACTCAGACAGGCTTAACTCTCCTCATCTCTCTTTCACCCAGCTCCAGGCCAACTCTAATAGCAATCAGTGAAGACCCAGACACAATGCCTAATTCAATTTCCCTGCACCAGTTTTCTCATCAAGGCTCAAGGTCCTGTCCCCAGCTGATAGGGGCCCCCAAAACATGTCTGGAAGTAGGAGGATTTAGCCAGGCCATCAGCCACCCTTCTGTAATAGACACAGATAACCGGATTGTTAGAGGAGAAGTGAGGTGAGGTGAGGAGCTGAGTGAGATGAGAAGCTCACCTGCCTGCATGCCCAAAGTGAAGGGCCTTACTGCAGCCGCGAGAAACATCGCTCTCCCCTATCCGCCACCACTTCCTCATCCTCCTCGATTAAAAAAGACTTAATCAGGAGACTTCAACTCACACTTTGCTGTCTTCAATGAGATTTCTGAGACTTAGGGCAAGAAAGGTGGAAAAAGAGGGGAAGAGACTTAGAAGGAGCTGGAGGAGTTCGGTGCATGTCTGAAGGGGGCAAAGGGGAGATTAACATCTGTGTGGCTTCGGTTCACTTACCTGGGGTTCCCAAATGGTTCCCCGGCTGCAAAACGCTACGTATCCCAAACAGCAAAAAAAGCGAGAGAAGAGTGGATAAGAAAAGAGGCGGCACCCTCCTCTCGTTGTCTGTCAGCTGGTGACCCAGGGGGCAGAAGTTTGAGGAGAAGGGATCAAAGACAAACTGAAAAGCAGAGAGAAGCAGTATGTGAACAAATATAGGGGGAAAAGACAGTCAATGATCTCTTTCTGTCTTCTTCAATCTCCAGCTTTTTTATTCCCCCTTCTCTTTGCTTGGCCTTTCAGCTCTCCTGGACAGTAACCTGCTGTCCGCACCAGTCATAGTAAATAATGCAAGGCTAGAGTGAGGCCTAAGTGGGCAACAATCTCCTACATGCACTGGGACAACAGAGTAAACAATACAAACATCAGAGACACAACAGCCCTCGGGCTCTGCATTCTGGCTCTCACACAGCCTCTGTGAAGTGTGTGCGCGCATGCTTGTGTGTGTGCACGCACGCTTAGACTTTCTTTTTTCTTTCATTCTTTTTTTTTTTTTTTTTTTTTGCGTGTACATGCACGTTCAAATGTCATGTTCAGCAGTGTGAAAGCAGATATACTTGCGTCTCCAGCACCATTCGGGATCCCTGGTGAGAAGACATCTGATGGCAGATGCTGCAGTCTGATGGCAACGGAATTATCCAAACACACCAAACCATTACCTCTACCTAACTCAACTTATGTTCACACATAGCATAGCGCACAAACACACACACACACACACACACACACACACACACACATGCATACACGCATACACAGGTGTACAAAAACATGCAAACACATATGCTTACTGATGCACACCCAAAAACATCACTTAAGAATCCAAAACAGCCAGGAAACAAAAAAGTGAAGGGAAAAAACTGACTCAATTCAGCATGCATCGAAACAAGCAAAGGAAAAGGCATCCTTTTACAACAAAGGAAATGGGCAGTAAAACCAATAGAATCACTGATTTCCATTCCTAATGCATCAGACATGGTGGGGAGATGTTGTTTCTGAGGTCTTGAATGGCGTGCCGGCAGTTGTCATCTGTCTGCTGTACTGTGTGTTAAAGCCGGCATGGCAGCCCAGTCCAGACTGGTGTACAATGAGCTGGATGCCAGCCAAAATGTCTACTCTCCGAACATCACACATTTCAGACGTCCCTTTTAACTCACGCAGGATGGAGGAAAGGCCGAATTTGAAGAAAGGAGGTGTGGAGGGGGTGGGAGAAACTAAAGACTAGAAGATAATTTAATTTGTTATGAGCATGAAATAAGAATTAAGAGGCTGGAAATTTCCAGAAACGTCTAAAAAAAATAAAAAAATAAATCAGACAATGAAATAACACCATCAGTGTGATTAATGGAAATGTCAGATAATTGTTTTCTGGCAGCATTTCATTATTCTGTGTCCCCTCTCAAAAGCCTCAACCAAAGCAAGAATTCATAAAATATGTAATTTAGCTCTGACCTTTGGCAGAGTTCAGCAGGTCCCCATCTGTGTGTGAGGAGCGGAGAGGAGCAGAGAGAGAGAAGAATGATGACCCCTTTAACAGCTTGCCTGCGACTACCTGCTGATCCAAAAACACTGGCCAGACATGAAGCCCCTGCATAGTCAAAGGATCAAACAGGGCCAGAGAATACTGCTTATTTCAGAGAAACAGAAAGAAGGGGGGGGGGGGGGGGGGGTGCAAAGACTGAAGGGGGTTCTGGGGGGCTCCAGTGGTATGTTTTGTGCTACTTTGGCCACTAAAGGGAAAAAGGGTGGGTGGGGGTACAGACAGAAAACAAAAACATTAAAGAATAAATGGGCTTACGCCACCCTTACAGATAACCCAAGCCTTGACTGCTGCGAAAAGACCAAATTTACACAAACTGTACCGTTTGAAGTCTAATCCTCTTATACATTCTTAATTAAGAAACAACAGCCCATAATACTCTTTGCTGTGCTGACCCACACATGTGAAACTCATAAGTGAGGCTGTGTTAAGATACGAGGAGAAATGTTTTCACTCTCATCCAAGTACACATTCTACTGCACATAGTCACACAAGATAATTTTGATATGCAGCCGTTTTGTCATCTCAGTGACTAATATGATTAAGAAATATATTTTGTGAGCAAACAATGCTTTTCAGAAATGTTGCTGCATTGTCACTGAAGAAATACAGCAGGAGCAAATGCATGCTAATAAGCTGTCATGGATACTGGAGCCGATTACAGGTATGTTGGGCAGCCGTAAGTAAATGTTATTATTATAGTAATAGATAGATAAGTACTCTGGAGATCTTTAGGCCACATCATTTCCACTCTCTACTCCTGAAGTTACACATCACACATTTTCTTCTTATCTCATCTCAGTGTGGGCCTTCTATGACTCAGAGATCCCTACATACGCACACGTCTGTGAATTTATGTGGCCTCACACACATGCGTGCACTCAGAAGCAGCTGGGAGCACGGGGCAGGATGACGTGAAGTGCCCACAATGGCTCCAGAGGGATTAATTTCTCCCACTTTATTTGTTTATTACTATGCGGAGAACAACTGGGGTGGCATTGACACAACAAACCGGATATAGTAGTGAGTAGCATTCTCCTGTGGCTCCTGAAGCCTCGTGCTCGTCTGTATATTAAGATCAGTAAACGCTATATGCTGCGTTATACAGTGTATAGCACTGAGGTGGTGCTGTATACTGCTATAGGCTGCTTGGATCCAAAAACGTACATTTATGAAGGCAAATAAAGGCAAATAAATTCGGTGTATTTACCAGCAACATATTATTTGGATTTCCATGATCAATGGTGTCAGTGGGCTGATGTTACTAAATTAAGCTAATGTGCAGCTTCCCTACAGTTTAGTAATGCACAGGCATGTTTCACACTATCAGTTGTTTGATATTTTCAGTAATTTTCTCAATTGCCCATAATTTCCTCATTATCGGTGACCCTTTGAGCTCACTGTTGTATCTGTATAAATAATGTAAGCAATTAAGTCTTTGTTTTTTCAGCAAACACTTGTCTTCCACTTTTGCTGAAGCACTAAACTATCACACAACCACAACCACAAAGAAGTTTTCAAGCGTTTGTGTTCGAACGTTTGCATAAACAGATATTTATTGCTTTTATTTGCCAAGATGCTATTCACTTATGATAAAAATAAAAAAAATGTCTTCATCTTTTACTGGACTTTAAATAAAATGTTCTATATAATGTTCCGATAGTTGCAGGAATTGAACATATGTCAATCTTCACAGTCTGCTTACATCTACAAATTTCATATGGAGGATTTCCCGTAACACGGGATACCCCAGTTTAGAAATACACTATAACATATTACGAGCATCTTTGCCAGCTAATACATTTACTTACCTTGAAGAATTACATGCAATTATATGAAGAGAAACACCTTTAAAATGATGGAGCACGGGTGGAACGAAATGTCCAATTGTAGATAAATACTCCTAAATAAGTGGAACTTAATCTGGGCCCCAGCATCACCCTGGATGAGCTTGACCTCCTTTTTATATGACATCCAGAGATATTTTTGTACCTTCTTAAGCCATATTCCTCTCTTCTCACAGCAAGAATCTCACTCTGCCTATCTCATATGGGACTAATGAAAGTCATATTTACAGTACCCTAACCCACACAGGCAAGGTACATACACAAATCAGATGTGGTGCTGCGACTGGTTAATAAAATATATATCGAAAAGTGTGAGTGAAGAAAGGTAAAGTGGTAGCACTGCACGATACAGCCACCAATTTCTCTCTGGTTATATTTAAAATCTCAATACAGTAAAACAATCTGGAGATTTAGAAAAAAAAGTATTTATCTAAGTACTATGTTCCTACAAGGTATTTTTAATTAAGTTTAATTAAGGAAAATAAATGTATTATTCTTATACATGGTATTATTAGGAATATGGGCTCTTTTCTAAAATATCTCAACTCAGAACTTAAAAATAACTGTTAATAATAAAATCAACCTAAACAGAAAAACAAAGTCTAAATTTATGATCAAAAATAATCTATTGTCCGAAAGGTTTGCCCCCCTTAAAAAAGCGTGCAGCGAAACGAAAATACACTGTCATCGCTAACAATATCCAGCCAGCTGCTAACAGAAGGTTAACACCAAAGCAACTTAGGTCCACCTCAGCTAACAAGGTTATAGCGTGGCGGCAAACAACCGCAGCTTACTGTGTTGTAGAACTCGAGCTGTTCGTCAAAATAGACTGATAGCAAGAAGGATCATGCAGACAACAAATCCTTTCAGCTTCTCTCCATCCTTCACTCTCATCAGAAGCTTTCTGTGTGAATAGCTGCACATTTAAACGCTATAACAAAGAAAAGCAAGCTACTGAATGTTTGCTACCCAGTTATTTATAAGTGTTACTGTATTGTGATTTAAAATAGCTTTTAGTTCTGTTTGTTTGCTTCCAGAGCCTATGTGTTCATCTGCATCTTTATTATTGTGCAGAAATATTTCATTGTAGTTCATTTATTATTCACATATGAATGTGTGTGTGCATACATGTATAATGTGTTTATCTAGTCTGTTTTGAATTATTATTATTTCCACATATGGCTTTGGTTTTCACTTTACATTTAGTTAACTGTAATAATCTTGGGCTATAAACTGACTTGATACAAAATAACTGTAAAGCTCATCCAGTTACTAGCATGTCTATTATTTAAATCTTACCAATAAATGCATAGTTTTCCGTGGAGGATGTTGCCACCAATATTAAGTAATCACATCTGACTGACAACAGTACTACTGTGCTGCCTGAGTCAGATTGAGTTAAACATAGCGAGACATCCGCGCCATAGGGGAATACTGTGTCCCAGCAGCAGCAGCTACCTTATTCTGGCTAGAAGACTGTGATTTTAATCACATTCCATCACTTAAATAGCCTTAGTATTTTATAAGAGTCCCAGGTGGTATGTCTGCAGTTGTAAAATACTAAGATTGGTGTAGAAAAGTACTTTTTCAGCATGTGGTCCAATGCAACAAAACAAACTACAACCTCAAAAATAGGAAAACTCATTTGGAGGCTGTAGTTTAAGTCTGTATTTGTTGTTTACATGACCAGGAATTATGTTATAGGTTATATCATAGTTATTAAAGAAGTGCAGCAGGATGTTGTCAACAAAATAGTTACAATATAATTTATTTATTTTGGTCTAAAGTCCTCTTAGTTGTTACCTATTTAAGGGCTTGTACCTGTTTCATATGTACCAACACTCACAATAAAACAAATCCATACAGTAAATACAGGGAAAATACAAAATAAGTTGTGGGTTATATTATCCAGTAAAGGGAGGCCTCTTAAAAATGAGCATCAAGCTTTAAAAAAAGAATAAAACAAGAAAAAAAAACATTAATTAGTCACAATGGAACAAAATCATCCCTCATTATCAGACTATTAGCTTTTGCATGGAAAAAGAATTTTCTCAATTTAATTTAGTAATGTCCTTTTCAGTGTCGTGTTTGTCCATGTTTTAATTTCCAGCTAATTTCCAGCTAACTGGCAAAATGATATTCAATTACTTAATTAAGTATGATCCAGCTGCGTGCCATCTCTCCACACCAGGGGCTGTCTCCCTGTGGGCTGCTGGTTTAAGCCTCTCTGCACTAATTATCACACTGACATTATCACACTGTACCTGGCATTCTCTGCTACCTTAAGCACTGCACCATTATGGACTTTTAACCAGAGCATCATAATAAAAGACAGCATATTATGCGCCGTCTTTGTCTAAAAAGCATGACAGAGCTTCCAGTTATCTCAGCTCATAGAAAAATATTTTTTATGTATCCCTAAATTTCACGTAGCTTTTCATAACCCTTTTTGACAACATTTTGCAAATGACTACTTAAGAGTTGAAAATTTCAGTTCTTTTCAATAAAACTCCTCTGCGCTCGTTTCATAGTATGAAAAATACAAAAATAAACATGGTAGCAGTGAGACAATGAAGATGTTTGCTATTATATGCAGAGTCAAAGGGATGCTATAGATAACCTCAAAGAGACATCCTGTGAGCTGTAATATGTCCCATAAATGACCACACATAAAATAAGCTCCTGTTCAGCAAACACAGACAGGTGAAAAACAGTTTTCCTGCTCCTACCAGCTCCTACTGCATTTAATGGTGAGGCGTATACTCTATTTCCAGGCTCTAATAGGGTCTTCCATGGATGGGAATACCTAATTAAAAACAACTAGGGACCTAAGACGGTACACATAAAGTGTCTATCCCACCCATGTCTACCTGACAACTGACAGCCCAATCTGATTAAAGGCTGATGAGAAGAGGGGCCTCTGCCGGCCGTCCACTGCAGGCCAAAAGTGATCACTATGGCGATGGGTAATTACTGCTGTCAACGCATTCTCCATCCTGCTGGCACCAGCTTGATTGCGCTCGGCAACAATGATAGACAAGCTTAGCACGCTCTCCACCAACCGCCACCACGCTCGTTCCCTCTTTGCTCTGTTTTTAGCTGACACGCAACGTTCACATGGCCACACAACACAGGGCAGTCATGGCATCCCAGCCCAGTTTTAATTGTCTCCCCTCTCCCTTCTTCATTTCTTCCCAGCCTCAGCCTCATCCCTCTGTTCCCTCCTCTGTTCTCCCATCTCCCTCTCCTCTCCCTCTCTCATGCGGACGGCTCAGAAGTGCAAGTGTTATTACATGAAACTCCCGCTGTAGCATTAATTGAAGGGAGATATGGTGGGACAAAAACGACGGGGGGTAGAGCATGTCCATTATCACTCCTGCTTTCAACAGGTCTCACATTTGGAAACTGCAAATTGCAAAAACTTGCAAGGGCAAAATGTTTGACATTATTTGATCTGCAACCATATGGTGCAAGCAGGGAGGGGGAGTAAACACACACACACACAACACACTCACACACAAAAACAGATAAATAAGTAAACAAAAGGAGCATGAAATGCAGGAACATGTGAGGAAATGTGGGCAAACAACTCAAGAAAATAATTATCTTTAAAGTAATTAATGAGAGGTTTTGCTTGCAATCGTATGTCAAGTGCTCCCCCACTCCTGACTAACTTCTCTTCTTGGTTGCCTCTCCTCTGCCATGCCCTTGCTTCCTATCTTATGGTTGACTTTGACAATAGCCATACTGTGGATGCTAAACAGCCTATCCTGAAGTCTGGGAGGCAGGACTACAAGTTCACATTGAAAAAAACATAGCCTTCCTGCTAGCATTGTGACGGTTGATTTAAGTTAGCAGTATTAATGAAGCCGAGTGTAACTGGACAGGGCTTCCATATCCTCTCTTAATTACCTGGCTTTGTCTCTGCATGCTTGTCCTTAATCTGACCTAATGTGGCTAATAACTGAACTTGAAAACAATCAAAACAGCAATTAGAAACAACAGCCCAGAAATGCTGAATTCTCAAATTAATTCTGTGAAACTGTTGCTGCCTTTTATGACAGCGGGACATATTTAAATGACATTCCAGGTTTTGCAGATTAAAAAACAACTCTCAAATAAAGTAAAAAAAGAGAAAAGAAACAGAAAGAGGGGAAAAAGAGAACTGTAAGCGAAATCCTATAAAGAACAAAAGGGGTTCTTCTTCTAACACGGAGACAGAATCCTTTTTAATTTGCAATAAAAGTAGATTTCAAGAAAAAAGAATAAAGCGAATAACACATCAAAGATTGCGTTTGAACAGAGATTCTTATCCTCCCACGTTCACCGAATAACATTGTAGACCTTTGATACACTGACCAAATCATTTTAAAGAACAGAAATGTTTCCTCCTCCATGTTTTTTCCCCCCTTCATTTTCTAACACAAATACACCTTCAAGGAGGTCTTGTTTAAGCCTGTAAATTCCTTGAAAGTGGATGAAATTAGGATCTGCCTATTCCGGTTACTGTCCCGGCATGATACTGACAAAAACAGATGAGTGTTTCTCCTGAGGGAGAGGATTGTGGGTATGGAAGGAGTTAGCACTGCCTGTTATTGCAGCTGATCATAAAAGGCTACGTGCATGGGAATTCCACTGTAAAAGCTGGAAAATGTTTGCTCCTATAAAAACATGTTAATGCAAAACAGTTAGGTGAAAGACAAAACTTAAGCATGGTTAATAAGGTCATAAAGTAGGTGAACTTGATTGTGCGCAGTGTGTTAATCAATGTAATTATTCTGAACATATGCTGCTAAGAAAAATAAAAGGAATCAGAAACCTAGAAATGTATTCAGTGTGTTTTTTGTTTTGTTTAAAAAAAAGCATAAACACTAATAAAACTTTAGTAATTGATAGAATATTAAAAAACTAACTGATAACATTAATTTTCCACAATTCCACTAAACCCTGACTGCAAACACACTGGGCAGGATTCTAAATCCTTGCTGATGTTTGATTGAATCGAGCCACCTCCTCTCGCTGGCCCCCAATGCTGCCTCGCTCCACCAATGGGGCACAAGCAAGCGGATTAACAGGAATCCTGAGAGGAAGTTTAAACAAGAGGAAACATTAAGTTTGAAATAAAACACAGGAAACAGGGTTAACTGCAACTCCTCCCAGTCAGTGCCAGTGGTTCGGCTATTTTTTGCCCAATTATCCTTGGTTAACGGGATTAATTACTCTAAGTTCTTTTTCTTTTCTTCCTCTCAAAGCAAACGGGCAATAAATCCTTCTCTGTGCTACACAGTCCAAGAGGGCCATTCTAATTAGCATAACAAGTTAGAAAAACATTATGGCCTTAAAGTGCTTTCAGAGAAAACAACCATCAGTGGTGCACAGGATGCAGGACTGGGGTTTAGGGTGGGCTATATAATTGAATAAAATGTTTGGAGAGGTGGGAAGATGGGCAAACACAACTAAGGGTCTGACTTCCACAACAACGACCCTATGTCAGAGGTATTAACACACATGCACACAAAAATCAGGCACCAGTGAACAGAGCGGGCCACCAAGATTGGAGTAATTGAGAGCAATTTAAACATAGAAAAACGTAACTTAATTAGAATAACTTGGACAACTTAGCCATATAAATATGGCAATATTTGTAAATCCAAAGTACAGAAAATTCAGTGCGGTTACGGCACTGTCGGCTCACCATCCATCGACTCGTGCCAAAACCCACACTGCAGAGTCTGAGGGCAAAAAACAGTCATTTTCTAGCCAACTTGTTTAGCATGAGTCCCACCCAGTCGTCTGCTTTCACTAACCTGTCCTGACAAGTACCCAGATTAACGTAATCTTATATCAGTGCAGAGGAGCAGAAGAGAGCAGATGGACCCCTGTGCCCCCCCACCCCCAGCCCTCCACCCCCTTCACCCAGCACACACACACACACTAGCAGGCGCACAAGCAAATGCAAACTCTCTCACTCATAAACACACATATTAGACTTAGCTGCAGAGTGCTTAGCATGCAAAACCTGGGCCCCAGCCACAGTAATTAATGTTCTCCCAGCAAATTGCCACAGCTTTGGATGATGCTGTTTGGGGAATGTTACCCTGTACATTCATATGCTGTGTCTCAGCGAACACTGTGGTCCTGCTGGTGTGTATGCGTGTGCCAGTTTGGTCATTTTAGCATAAGAAAAAAAGAGCAAAAATAAAAGAAAAGGAAGGATCTTTTCATTCATTTTTCATATAAATAAATAAATAAATGATCATACAAGTAATTGAATAAGACAGTCAACAAGAGGCTGCAGGCTGGGGAATTGAATTTGGGATTTTTAACACTTGTCATCTGCTGTGTTGAAGTGAGCTTGTCTTTTTACAGTTTCCGTGGTAAATCTCAACAACTTTGCTAAACTGAACAGATGGGCTTGCTAATTAGCGGCGCTCAGGCTGTAAGTTTGTTTATAAAGAGAGAAAGGGTTCCAGACATCTTGACACATTTTATTAACATATCATACCTTAAAGCTATGCTTCTTGGTACCCACCAAGCTCTTTAGCTAAATGCGCACACACACATGCAGAACCACACTTTCACACATGCACGTGCACTTTTATATAAACATGCCCATGTGCTTCAGTGCGCACACATACACTGTACCCACCAGGGAAACAATAAAAGTCAGCCTTGCGAAACGGAACACCCTGTATGTATGCTCATGAATATGCACAATTAACTCCATGTGTGTATGTGAGTGTGTCCGTGCATGAGCGCATGTCTTTACGGAAGTGTAATAGCACATTTTGCACATGAGTGTGTGTCCACTGTATAAATATGTGTGTATGTGACAGATAGTGTTTGTTTATGAGGGTGTCACTGTGTGTGTCATGCACATGTCCTTGCTGGAGCAATGGCATGCTTCTCTCTCCACCAGGCCCCCCTCCTAAATTCACCCCCTGTGGTTTTGTCAGCTTTCACTATTGTGTGTCAGGACACTGACACTAGATGATGTCCCAAGCAGACAGGGTTGGTGAGCTCCCAGAGGGGCCCAGAGTATTCAGCAGCGGTTAGGATGGACCGAGGCTCTATCGGTGCCATTTAAACCTCCTGCCGGGCCCCACTTAGGACACGGGCGACATTGTGGCACCCACCCACCCACCAGTATGAGGATGCAGTGAAATGTGAAAAACTTGCTTGAGAAGTACAATGACAAATAGACAGAGAACATTTCATTTGGCAGTACCTTATGATATGGCTGATATCACTGTTGCGCACACACACACACACACACACATACCCCCAGACATACCGCAGCCTGGTGTTTCAGCAGACACATATTGCCATGGTGATCTTGGTTAAGAGGCTTACATTCGGCCCATGCGGATGGTTGCTGGGGGACACTCCCATTGCCATGGTGATGGCTACTGGGAGGACACTCACATTGCCATGGTGATGATGGCAGGAGCCAGGCATGCCAACCAATGAGATGATGGATAGATGCCATGCAGGAGGCAAAGGGAAAACGTGACTAGAATGCCCGCTTGTTATGTCTACTGCCAAGGAGACTTTTCATAAATTGCACCTTCCTACGTGGTTGCATCCAATGGCGACCAGCAGCTTTTGTGACGTATGAAATAACAATTACATTTTTAAGAAACACAGAAAATAACGTTTTAATCTATAAAGACACATGTCAAATATAGGGGCTACTCTAAAATATATATATATATACATATAAAACACTACATTACATATTTAAGATTGGGGATGACATGAATTATGGATAGGAAAAATGCAAACAAGGGGCTTTAAATACTTCAGAGAAAACATAAATTTAGTACGGATGGATAAGTGTTGGAGACTATTTGTACTAGTAGTTATATGTGAATTATGCATACCAGCTAATTCTATATTCCACCAGTAATAACAACAATAAAGAAGCGGCAAAGGAAAATGGATGGCAATCTGGTAATTTAGCTCTGGATAATAGCTAAAGCCATTTCGCCTGGCTCCCAGCAGAGGGAGGCTGGGACTGGGTTTAGGGCCAGCGGGACAGAGCTGGGAATCAAGGGACTGGGGCTGCCTGAAGGCATGGCCCAGGTCCAAATCAGGCCTAGTGTAAGTGAGTACCAAGAATTATTGTACGTGTGTTTACATGAGTATGAGCAACAGAGGAGGCGGGGTAGAGCAGGGACCTCATGAGACCAAATCCATCCAGAACGTAAAGTACACACATTTCTCGATTTCACCTGTCTCCTCTTTACTACTGAGATGTTTTTCTGCGCCCTGCATGTCTTAAAATGCCTTCCCCAAGCGTACAGCAACCAGCCAGCACCTAAAAGGTCATTCACAACAGCCCATAGAAACATCTCATCCAGCTTTGCCACTAATGCCTTAAACCCGATCAAATGCTTGCACACACTTCCAAACACACACCAGAATGCTCAGATCGCTACATGTTGCTTGTCTTCTCTTTGTCACGACGGCGTCTCAGCCAATAGGAATCAGTGCCGACAGTTATCGCCGACCCTCAGGCAATGGGGCTTCAAAATCGCTCACTGACTGGACAAATTGTGTGTGTGCATTTCCGAGTGTATGCTCATGCACGAGCAACCGGGACGCACAGCTCAAAAAGGGGAGCTGTACTTTTGACTGCCTTAAATATTGCCTGAGTTGACGGGTGAGCTAAGATAAAAGATTTGCTTTTTTTCCCCTTATAGAGTGACACACAATTCAGCAAAGAAAGAAAGTGTTTATAATGCATTCAGAGTGTGTCATGTCAACAAATTTGTCTCTGCATGGGCAGGAGCACCTGCCGGATACTATCTCATGGTGCACACGAGGTGGAGAATAATAGTGTTCACACTCATCCTGACACAGTAACACAATCACACAAGTACATAGCGTACTGTTTCCTGTATGTTATGCAACACAAACCATAAGCTCTCTGTGGCTGAATATTATCATAAAGCTGAATCAGTTGCTAAAACATATTGCCTGTTACTCAAGCATTATCTATTCAATGATCCATACTCTGCAGACATAGTATAACACGTTGTATATATATATGGGACACAGCGTGATAAAAATCATGTCAGCTTGGGTTCAATAAAACCATTCAGCAAGACAGGAATGTTTTCTTAATATTTCACCCAGATGGGAATTAACTCAAACGCTGCAGCCGGCAGCGAGGGATCTCATACAAAAGCTAATAGAAAAATGAGCTGTCAATATAATATGAATGAAAGACACAGATGATGTCTCAGAATTAAATAATAGACCCCTTGAGGTTTAATCTACAGCTCGTCATGATAATTGTGTGTAAGCAGGAGCGGACTAGCAATAACACGCAGCTCAGGAATTTGCTGTCAAGTCTCCCCACTTTGATTTACCAGAGTCAAACTGACACAACATGTTTGCTGATCAAAAAGAAAAACGACGGAAAGAAAGAGGAAAACATGTTAAAGTGTATTGTTTCATTAGCCAATATTTCAAGTGATGTAAAGACATTTTCCGAAGTCCCATCCCACCCTATGTTTATGTGCGCAGAAAGCAAAAATTTAAAGCAAAAATAATTAAATCATGTTATTGTGTGACAATAAATGAGAATTTTATTATAAATAGTGCCAGCCTGAAGTATGGAATCCACATGTTGTGTTTTCAAGGAAAATGCTTGTTTATTGCTGAGCTTGGAATCACTAATAAGAAAATATTAAAATTGCAGTGTTATTTTTTTTAAATGTAAATATTTTTTAAATTTGTGGAAAACTAAGACGGAAATCTTTTTTTTTTTAAATAAAAAAAGATAAGTTAGCACATGCTAGCTAGCTTGGTTCAGAAGCCACATAATTCACTGTGATATTAAGTTAAATGCTAACATTTGCTAGGCTTAAAACAAAACGAGCTTAACCGAAAAACTGAATAGTAAAATCTGTAGCGTGTCTTTTAGGATAACAGACTACACCATTCAAACAGATGAGTTTTATTCCAATATATAAACACTCCACGTCTCCATCGGTTATTTAGTTAATGTAAATTGTTAGCAATACATACCATGCAAGCATAACATACCTGTTCTTCAGTGATCTTACCTCTTTGTTACCATCTTCATAACTCTTTACATTTGTTTATCTCCGTTTGATAGCAGCGTCAGCTAGCAAGACATGTTTCCCAATTACTTCTTGCATCATCAATACCTTCATCCTTCATATCTTAAGTTCTAATGGTGACGTACTCCTGCTCTTACAGGTTGGAATAGAAATGAGTTATGTCATTTCTGGATCCAAAAAAAAAGATCCAAACATCTTGATGTCCATTTCATGCATATGCAAAGTAAGCAACATCGTTAGGCCACAAGTTGCATATGATACAAAAACGCACTAACCAATTGAAACTGTACTATCATATGGACAACAGTAATTGTGGGCACTACAACAGGTACACTACACACCGGAATGTTGTGGAAAAAAATGGAATTATAGTGAATTTGATCTTAGCCATGCAGCTAACAAATGACCAGTATTTTTCTATTTACTTTATTTACTGAAACTGTAAAGGGCATATATTTTTTTTTTTTAGATCAGTGGTAAATTGCTGTGCAACGGCAACACAAGACTTTGAGGAAATAAAAATGCTTAGTAATGTCTTTGCTTCCTTATTTGACCTCTTCCAACATAAATAGAAGTAACTATGTGTGGTGCATTATTGGTGGCAACCAACGTGGCCTTAAGGAATGATTCAGGGTTGCCTGACCCAGCATTAACTATAAGCTAAGTAAGTTGTACGGTGATTTTGAACGTGAAAGAACAAGATATTGTATCTTCTTTAATTAGAAACCTTTGAAGACTTTTTGATGCCTCACCACCAGCATATTTATCCCAAATTTTAAAGACTGCAAATTATTATTAACATAATGTGCTGTAAATATGGTCCTGGGCCTTTCCGAGTCCAAGCTTGGGGAATTTTTTACAGTCTTATGATGATTATAATAGGTGGCTGTATACCATTTTTATTCAGCTTCATAAATATGAAACCACGCCGGACATAATGTAACATTTGCAATTCTTTTGTGATTTTATTATAGCTTTCCATATACAAAGCCTTAGGGAAGGAAATATGTGTGGATTACACCTTTAAAGACACCCCCAAACTTGCCCAGCCCCTGAGGAGACCAATAGAGAGCTGTGTTACCAAAGTCCCTGCAGAGACAACAAACCATGTGAAGTGTGAAACCCCTCGCCAACATGAATTTAAGTTTTCAGAAACGTACATCAGCAAGAATGGAAATATTCAGGGAGAAAGAAGAGAACGGAGGGAGAGAGAGAAAGAACGGACAGACCGCTGTTTGACAAATATTGTGAGACGCGGTGGAGGGATGGTGGTGTTTTCATTGCTGACATCAACATAAATTTTCCTGGCGCGGCTCTCCTTGCCCAGCATGGGCTCAGCACTGGGAAACTGGAGAGGAAATTCTCCGAGCCACAAGGGAGTGGAATCAAAGAGCCGGGACTCTGAGACCTCTGACACACTGAACTCCTTGCTGACCCCACAGCGCTCTACCTTACTCACACACACGTAACAGACACGTACAAATGAGCTCACGTAGCCAGAGCATCCAAGATCGACAGGGGGCTCAAGGTCAGATTGGCACAAACAAAACAGCACGTATACACCGCTTTCAAGACGATTTGGAATCAGTGGTCACCATTTCTTGTCTTTAGTGCCTGATCTAGCTGAAGACAGGGCATCTGTTTCCACCATCTGATAAGCTGCGTTTGTCAACTCTGTGGCTCTTGGGGGTGGCGCACACTGGCCCGCATTGGAGCTGTGAGACGTTCAGTGGTGAACCAAAGGTTCAATGAGCCTTATCTGAGGAGCCTCATTAAAACTTGACAGACACACACTCATACACAGATCAGTGTGTGCCATACTGAGCGCATATGCACGCGCACACACAGACACACAAGCAAACACGTGTGGCTTGAGATAATGATGATGTAATTAGCCCTGATATCCTTGAAATGCCGGGTGCCAGGAAGTGGGGATATGCTTCATGTCATCTGCAGCGTCTGAATCTGAATATGTGCATGTGTGAGCACACTATGCCGTCAGAGTTGTTGGAGACTGTACAATGAACATGATGGCCGCTCTATTCCTCGCCACAGTGAGTAGGCTTTCCGAGCCACCTCCTCCGAAAAGAAGCACATGCACAATGGTCAAAATAATGAGAAACTCTTCCACGCCATCGCACAAATACACAATCTGACAATTTGAGCAGGTGTGGTATAGGCAACTGCTTCACCAAAGGCATTTTTTGGAATTGGATTGCTGTCTGTGCCTGTTTGTGTGTGTGTATATATATATATATTTATATATATATGTCTGTGTGTGTGTGCATGTACACATACCTAAGACGTCCTTGATTAGATTCCATGGCTGCATCCAGGGACCATTCTTGATTGGGCATCAGGTGAAAAAGGGTACAGCTGTCTAGACCCAAATGAATGCTGCTCCCTCTAACCCTGTGCGTGAATGTATGGGGGAGTGTACGCACATTTGTCTGTGGTTGTATAGCTGAAAAGTCCAGGGCATGGGAGGGCATGATGAGTGGACAAAGCCACTTTGTGAGATGCCACCATAAAAACACAGTCACTTTGAGAGGAAGGGCACAGAGGTGAAGGAAAAAAGGAGGTTTACAACACTGCTCAACCATGGCAAGTTGTTCAAGCCTTCTTTGTGTGTGTGTGTGTGTTTAGTTTTGCCCTGTTACCCACTCATTATCAATGGGACACAGGCAACATTCGCAGGGAGCAAAGATGGCTTTAGCCCCAATGCACTATCCTGTTATGGGTGTAAATTAAAAGATGACCTTCAGTATCCGTGAAACAGTCATTTTAGAGTTCTGATTGATTCCAAGGTTGTTTATAGATGTTGTTAAATGCATGATTTATTTATTTTTTGGCATTCCTTGCCTTATATGTGTCACCTTCTAGAGCAGCAACAAGGTCCCCAAACAGAGCTCAAAACAGACGCTGGGGCCCAACGAGGTCTGTCAAAGTGTGCAGGCTGTTTTAATCCACTCTGCTGGAAGTCGCCTCTGTAGGCGTGTGTGTGCTGTGTGAATGTCTGGAACACTGGGCATGATAAGCCACAACAAGATAAAAGGTGGCTTGAACAATGATGTCATGGATTTCCGCAGATTTTCTGTGAGGTTGCCAAAGTCGCACATGAATGAAGCTAAGGCCGCTGAAATGCTTTGGACCTCCAAAGTCCCTGTGGTTTAATAATGCGACCGCAATAGCTACAAGATTAAGCAGCAATAAGACTGAAGATTTCTCTTATCCAAACCATATTAAACACCCTAATATGTTAGTGTGCCACCTCTGCCTCGGCATATCTTTCTGATCCTTACCTCTAAATACTGGTAAACACTTGTTCTCTCCTTCCATCAAGGAGGAAAGAGGAGGGTGACTAGAGGACTCCAAATAATGCAATTAAACACTGACCGCAGGGTTCAGTGCTGCTTATCAATACACCCAGCAGGGGAGCAAAGACCAACTCAAACCAGGGCTTCAGCTGTCTGCTCTATGGAGGCAGGCAGTTTTATTAGAGTCTGCTATATGCTGCTTCCTTTAAAACTTGTCTGACACCTCATTACCTAAAATAAAACTGTAAAGCTACAATAAAAACCGAGCTATTAAGAGAAGAAGAACAAGTTATCGTTAAATTTGGCCTAAACATTATCCATAGGTGTGCTGTGGGGCCGTACTCAGTGCTAAGGACAGGTGTGCTGTTCAACAAGTATGTCCCCTCTCTGCTGTGTTTCGCCGATGGCACAGCTGACCTCCGCGGGAGGCTTGTCTGAAGCAGAGCCAAACTGAGATATAGCACATCAGACTGGGAGCCCACAGAGCACATGAACCAGGCCTGAACCAGGCCTCTGCCACACAGTCGCTCTCCCAGCCCCACCCACCCCTTGGTCAGCCGCTGACAAACCCTGAGCCTCTCCCTGGTTTTCTGTTTTCCCCAACCTGGACGCCAGACACCTAGAGGATAAACCCACTCATACATAATAAACACTGGCCCCAGGGCCTGGTGTGTGATCTCATCATGAATGTGTCCTCTGTAGAAAGAAATGTGACAGACTGCAGCGAGGAAGTGTGTATCGGGGAGAGAGGCATGTGCAGATAGCTGCAAGGGTGCCAAACAGAGTGGTACACAACAGCAGCGTGCGTTCTCTGTTGCTCAGTATGCAATGCACTACCGGCCCTCAGTCATCTGCATAATGAAAATGTTCACTTTATAGGCATGGTTAAATTGACATAAGGCCTAATCAGGAGAAATTGCTATCTTTGGACTACAGGGTACCATTGGTGAAAGAAAAAGCTCTGGGAAGATGGGAGATTCAGTTACAGAGCCAAAAGGGCAAGGCAATGGCAAGAATGCAGAGTTTCACATACTCTCTGAGAAAATATGCCAAAATAAAAAAAATGCAGGATTGAGAAATTAATAAAAGGGGAGGATTTTTTTCTCTACAAAGCCTGACTGGAGTGATGAGTGATTCTAGACAAACAGTGCCGGAGAGTTTAGTGAACAGAGCCAAGTACTTGGGGGACATGAAAAGCTGAAAAGCCCTGGCGAGGTGGTCCGGCTTTTTCATCTCTCCGCAGGCTGAGGAATCAATGGGAGCAGGGAGCGAGGGCAGCGCTGGATGACTGAATAACTGACACGCAGTGAGAGAGGTGGTGTGAAAGAAGAAGAGTCATCAAGTAGAAAGGGCTTAAGACTTTATTTTTGCGTTGCGTTATCCTCAGCAAATATTCCACTGCTGCAGTTACCACGATTTTCCTCCTGCCTCCAAATCGTCATTACCATCTCTGCTACGATGCATTGGCCTGGTGCCCCTGTGGAGTTCTGAGCATCCTAGTTAGCTCCAGGCTGTCCCACGCAGACCAGAGTGGGCCTCTCAGAGGGAAAATAAGCATTTCAACAGCAGCTGGACAAATGGACTATTGAGACAGGTGGACAGCATACGGATCATGGACACACACACTAATAGCATGGCAGGATTACCCAAATACACATTTATTAATTAGGTACACACGAGTTATTCCACATGTGGCTGAAAAAGGCTTGCTCTTTCTAATACAATGTCTTAGTTGTAATTTATATGCAGTAAGTGCCTTGCTTTTTAAGCCCTGTCCAAATCAAACACCTATTTAAATATAGTTCTGTAAAACTAAACACATATTTGTAAATTAAAAAAAATAGATATATTTTTAATTAGAAATCCCACAGTCGGCCAACTGTAAAGGACACACAGAGCCTACTATACAGTGTATATCAGCCAAAGCAATTAGCCAAACAGGGGCTCACAGAGGCGAGCTTTGATCACAGAACTGTGAAATATTTATGAAGAGATGTGATACATGAAATGAGCTTCGAGAATGAGTATCTGTGGGGGTCCGAAAGAGTTCCCCTCAGAGGGACCTTCAGGGGAGGACAACTGCTTGGACACACAATGCACTTACTGGGTCTAGCTCCCCATTCAAAATGAAGGGCAAGAGAGTCCAGACAGGCCTAAAATGGCGGCCTAGTTTTTTGAGGCACAGAGTGGAACAGACAGAGTTAATCCACGGTTTGGAACAGGAGCGGAGGCAGCCACGATGCTGGCAAGTGCCGTACCGGGGGGACATTGAGCTGTGTTCTCCGCTGACATGCTCAGTTCCACTTGGTTCCACTCAGACAGAACACAAGAGTTTTAACACACTCAAGCATGCACTAATTAAAAATCTACACTCCACATCAGTGCTGCGGCATTCAATATGCTTAATTAATTCGTCTATACATCACTTCAGCGTACGGCGGACCCTAATTTTTAGACACAGCCAGAACACAGCATTCTACTTGTAACTGTTGCATTCAATGTCAATGCCAGTTACACAAAATATTCATTTTTTTTTTCCAAGTCAGAGTCAGCATCTAAGTCATTGTCAGTTCCTCCCAAATTATCGCTGGGATCAAAATCATTACAGCTCATTTCATTTTTCTTCCTTTCAATCTGTGGCTCATCTTGCAGAGGGTTTTGTGTAAATTATACATTTCGCCCACGATTAATGTTAACCAGGTTTGCAGAGAGCAGCCCATCACACTTACACCTTTACTTAATTAATTCACCCTGAGAGACTTGGACAAGGAAATAGTTTTACTATCCAGCCCTGGTTCTAAGCAAACTGCCCCTGGAATATTTTCACACTTCAGCATGGTGAGGAACTTGGGATTCTTAATGTAACCCTGCTTCTTTAGAGCGTGTTAGATCAGATGGGAAAGAAATATTAATCATTCCTGTGATTGTTCCTTCTGACATAAGTAGAAAAAAAGGACCAGCTCATACAGTTTTTGTTAAAAATCCAAAATATTGCAAATACTGCATACAGACATAGATCCATGCAATCATGCAGATTTACATGACCTGCTACATGAAAAGAAGAAAAAGAACTATGCAAAATATTGTTTATGTTTTTTTCCAGGTGTAAGAAGAAATATTCAAAGTATTTGCATTTTTCCTTGTGTTTTCCTTCTTTTTCACTATGCACATGCAGATTTTTTTCTAATGGAATGAAAATGATTGCTATCCACTGATGAGCCATTGGTTTAGCTTGGTAAAAATAATGGCTAAAAGATGGCATTAACACACATTAATAGAGTAATTTAAGCATGAAGCATTTATCTTATCTTGTCTCTTGGTAATAAAGATCAAGTTAACAGAGATTTCAAGTACATATCTCTGTGTACTCTTATACATATCTCCATACAGTTTTTATACATATTTCTGTACAATGTTACCTGTATATATGAACTTCAGTTGATTATGTATATAGGACCACTTTGTGTCTTCCTTCTGCTATAAGAGCTGTTTAACACCCAAATTTATCATTCGTAGGATAATAAAGGTTTATTCTTTTCTTCTCTATTCTATTCCAGTCTATTCTATTCTAAGTAAAATAAATAAATAGATAAACAACTTTTCAGGGCAAAAGAGTGGAGATTCAAGCTGAAACCATCAACTTTTTTTAAACTTATTTCAGGCAAAAACACCTTTAAAAAAAGGGGGGCACACAAAATGTTTGTGGATGCTCAAAAACTGTTTTAAATGTATCTGTTTTTGTGTGGACTTGCCCTCAGATGTCTCTCTCTCACTCTCGCTGTCTGTCTCTCTCTTATCTTTGGCTCAGCTTGGTGCAGAGGGCCCCAGCCCAGGTTTTCTGTGCCTCTGGCCAGGCCAGGTCCCCTTGAAGCAAGCCCACAGCATTTCTCTTCTGTTTGTTGAGAGAAAGTAGAAAGGAGAACCTTGTACATGACCCTCAAATAGGCTTTTATTCTCCATTCATGGAGCACAGTTCATGTGAACTCCCTCGCTTTATGTCACACTCTTTATTTAACCCTAACTATTTGCTGAGTTTCTGCTAAAAAATCCAATTAGGTTAATTCGAAACAGTCCTGGTGTGAGAACTTTATCCTTTTGGTGCAGAGATAACTAACCTAATTAGGACTAGACCTCTATCTCTGTCCTCTTTGAGCCTGCAAATTAAGGAAAGAAAAAGAAAACTTGTCAGAGATTAGGGTTGAGATTAGATTGCTAAAGCAAACACTGGAGGGAGAGGCTGCATCTTTAAATGCCCTTAAATTGTTTAGTACTCTTTGAACTCCAGGTTTTCACACCCTCAATTCCACTAGAGGGATATGCGGGGAATGGTAAATGTAATATAACTATTCTAAATGATAACAAAAACACCACATATTTAGCATTTAGAGCAGTGGGGTCACAAAGAGAGTAACACACTTAGACCACCTGTGAAAGTAGCCTGTGATTGATTGTGTTTTTATAGAAAGCCTTTAAAGTTGCTGGAACATGTGAGGCAACATAAGGGTGGTTTTATTCAGCTGAGTGAAACACACACACACACACACACACACACACACACACACACACACACACACACACACACACAGAGTAAACACAAACAACAGGCCTGCTGAGTTTAGTTTACTCCTATCAGCTGGCTCTGACCAGCCACACAGACCACCCTGACTCCTCAACTCCTCACTCTCATTGGGACAGGAAGGGGGATGGGGGTGAGGGGGGTGCTGTGGGTGGGGATTTGGATTAAGGGGGGATGGGTGGAGCTCGGTGCATTGGCTGAAGAGGGCCCTCCACCAAATTAAAACCCAATCAATGTGAATCTCACTCGGCCTGGTCAAAGCCCCTTTCAAACTAAAGCTTTTCGTGGTGAGGGGGACCCCTGCTCACCACCTTTTCCAGTCACCCTCAGTGTAGCCCCCCCCCTTCCTGCCCAACCATCAGAGCACCCCCCCACACACACACACACACCCTCCCATGCCCCCCCACACAATGCTCCGACCCCAAACTCAACCAGGCTATCATGGAACACTGACGTGATGTACTGACCTGTATTTGTCTACTCCACACCAGGAAAAGCAACCACAGCAGACTTAATTTACAATTACAACAGGGATTAAATCCTGCACTAAACCAACCTGATTACATTAATTAAAAGGGTGTTATAGTATTTGCTTTGAGAGATGTAAGGAAGCAGTGCAGGCAGAAAAAAGGGATTTTTTCTGTCAAGACAATTCACCAATTTAGAAAGTGGTGTGTTTTTTAATATACTTACCAATTTTTTATTAATGCTATTATTTTGTAAATTGTAGCTTAAAGCGATTTCGTCTTTAAGAGTACACCTTGAATGAATAGACACACTTCCCTTTTGTAGCTCCGGGGTACCGCATATGAATAAGGGTAAATTCCCCACAATGTGAATTCAAAGTAGGTATAAGCAGCTTTGATTTATTTATAACTCGTTGCATTGTTTCGTTTTGGTCTGGAGTGCCAGAGCGAGAGCAAAACTGTCCTAATGCAAGTGCAACATATAACTTGCATCGTGGAATTAAGCTTCCACAACATGCTTTCACTCACACACTCACATGCAGACACACATGCACATACACACACCACCTGCTGAAGCAGAGATGGCGAGAGTCCTTACTGGCTGAAGCCTAACAGTGGGGAACAATTAAACCAAATCCCAGCCTTTGATCACTTGGTCATGTGAACATGACAGGTGACCATATGGCTGATAAAATGCAAATGATAATTGGTGCTTAAACTCTCTAGATGTATAGTGCAACAAGAAAAGGAAATGAAAATAAAGTAAAGATGCCTTTTAATGACTTTTACTTTAAAAAAAAATCTTTCTAGGGTCGATGAATTCCCCAAGTGTTTATGAGGTTATTTCTTTATATTGTTTTTGCTTTATAATCTGTTTTAATTCATATCTGGCTTCGTCAATGTGTTCTTTATGTGGACAGATTCCAGAAATCTATCTCTGGAATAGAGAGAAAGCACACAAAGACTCCGTACAGTGATGCAAAGACAAAAAGCAGCACAAGATCATTTGACTTTTATAGCTGTAATGGCAGACAAGAAGGAAGAGGAACATTCAGCATCACAAACAATTGCTAGCAGATGCTGGAGCTGTTGTTACTGAACAGCACAGGGGTGAGAGAATAGGAGTTGAGGTCACGCATATATATGTGGGAGGATGCAGCAGAACACATCTACTGTGCAAATGTAACGGCACCGAGCGATGGGTAACTCGCTCGCTCTGACTGCCACATGCAAAAACACCAGCAAATAAATACAAACTCACCCCTTGCAGTAACGCAAACACACACACACAGAGTGAGAGTGAGAGAGAGCAGAGAGTGATGAAGGCCCAGAGGCAGTTTCCATCTAGTAGCAGCAGGGGGAGCAGCTCCACTATTGTTCTGACTGGATCCAGGCCCCAGGCACTGAGTTGGGAAATGTTTGTTCAAAAACTGCATTTGTATACACAAACTTTCAAATATATTCAAGGGAAAGGGATGATGGGTGCAGGAATACAAAAAAGAAAAAAACAGCAGACTACAAAGTGACTTGGTCACACAGTTGTATTATTTCCCTCCCCGTCTTTCTATTCCTTGTCTCTTTTGTCCCTTTGTGTGGCATCTAAAACTTAGTAAAAGCAGCACAAAGAAAAGTACAAATTGAAGTAAAGTAAATTTTGTTTGTTTGGGGGTTTTTTCCTTGCAGAAGACGGGCTTGGTAAATTAACAGAAAAAATATAAATGGAAGCTTCCAGAGGAAAAGAAAACTAACAATAAAGTTATCCGGTAATTTGGTGTAGAGCCTTTGTGCCACAGAACCCCACTGTCATTCAAAAATGATTAAAACACTGCATTTCTATATTATAACTAGATAAGACAGTAAGGGGTGCTGTCTTATTTGTTCGTGTTTTCAGATCTTTACAGCACAGCATGATAGCATTTTAGTGAGACTGTTTCTTCAGTACTAGTTGAAAAAACAAAAAAACAAACTTTGACATGAAGTTAAGATTGTTTAAAGTGAAAGGAAGATTTTTTTTTTCAAAGTGAGGCCCAGACTTTTAAGAGTCCCCTTAGTTCTTTATTGTAAAAGTGAGACATATGTTGTTTTCTAATTGCAGGTAAAACCACATGTTATTAGATTATGAACTGAAGAACAGAGAAACAATGGACATCCTGGCATCGCTTCAATACATGTTGGCCCATTTTATCTCTGTGCGTTGTGAACAGATTATAACTACCATGTTTGATTACCCCAATTCCTGTTTGAACCTCTTGCTCAACAATCATTGGTTTGGGTCTTCCTTCATTGGTTTGGGCTTTGTCCCTCCTTCACAGTTGTGTGGGGACACTTGTGGTTAAAGGCTGTTAACAGCACAAGTGTTAAAGCACCCAAATGTAGACAATTACAGAGGCGTTGTGCCAGAAAAGACAGATGACTGGTGTTGGTACAGAGAAGAGTGAGCTTTTATTCAGCGGCTCACACGTTTCTTTTCTTAAGCAATGTCTTGAGCTGAAAATAGAGTTTAACAGGCCACTTCACCTCAAGGGTCATTGTGCAGCAAATGCTCATGTGGACAAAAAAAACCCCAAATCCTCTTAAAACTAAAGACATTCTTACCACAGTCTGAAAGGGCCTAAGAAGTGTACATCATGTTTTTACAATAGGCTCGATTTAGTATTCTCTTTTTACTGTATACCTACTTGCTGAAGGTGATACGCACCAGTGAGAGAAAGTTGGAGCAAACAGTCTGAGTGAAGAATAGATGGCAGTTCAGCAGATGACATCACATAGAGCCTGATTGAAACATGCACATCCCCATCAATCTCCTCCTTCAGTTTTGCCATCACTCTCTCCTCCCTGCTGCACAACAGACCTGAGTCATTTGACACTGGCCTTCTGTGTGTGTTTGTGTGTCCCCTTGCCTCCGACTGGACCCATCACCTTGACCACTACAGCAAACCAAAGCTAGGCTGACCTTGGTTTTTCCATTACCCATTAATTCAGTGTCTTTCTGTCTATCTCCTACTCAAAACCTTCATCTCTCAACCTTGTCTCCCATGGTTTAGGTTGTGGACACACACACACATGCGTGTGTGTGTGTGTTTGTGTTTGTGTGTGGCCTCCCATGGTTAGGGAAGCGTGCACGTGTCAGGTCCAGTGAAGGTGACACCTTATGCCTCGTGCCGAGATAATGAAGGCTTTAACTTTACAACTCAAGCATATCAGATTGCTGCGCCCCAGTCCCTCAGACATGCACCCACTACATGAGTGATCTGAATGGGTCGCCACCCTCCATTTCATGTGCACTGAGCAGTGTGCACTGTAAAATCTGCCAAAAGGCCTCATCATCATAACCATCACTTATTTCGGAGTGGGCTTCAGGATCGGGTTTAGTGAGACATATCACAGCACACATGCCTGCAATGATACACACACCCTTCGAGGAGGGCAGCTGAGGAGTTGCATACTGTTTACCAACTGTTACGGCAGCCTGAGGCAGGGAAGAAAAAAAAAAGCAATCCTGCGTGCATAACCTCAGAACATGTGAGAGTCAAGATGTGAAAAATCATTCACATACTTCACTACTGGGCTAATGTGGTGAAGAGAGAGAGAAAAAACACCCCATCCCTAAAATTCCCTTACTACTTCTCTCTTCTCTCCTCAACTCACCTTTTCCTCCCCCGTCATTCAGAAAGGGTTCTTTCCATAATAAAAGGAACCTGTGGAACTAATCCTTGCAAATCTCCTGTGCTTTCTGTCCTATACCTCCAGGCAACACAGCACACTGAAATCCTCCATTTGCATGCCTAAACTGCACTAACTGTGAATAAACCCTTTTAGCTGCTAATGTAATAACATCTCCATTTCAGGAAAGGAGCAGGGGGTTAGCGGGCTCTCAGAGATTCAAGCAAACTCGCCCCTCTCCCTCCTCTCGCCTTCCCTCTCTCTTTTCCGCTCTCATCCCTTAGCCCCTGCAGTACAATAGGCCTGGCATACAGATGCAGCTAGCGGCCCGCCTTATCAGCCACATCTAGTTAGGGTCAGCCTTAAGGAAGGGGGGGCCCTGATGACAAGCAGATAAGCAAGAGCACACGAGCCTCACTTCACCTTGGAATTGTAAATAAAAGTGTTGTTGAACACGATTTTAGCGGGTTACAGGTGCGTGTTGTTTAAAAGCAGCAGACAGATTTCTAAACTGAATGATATTTACCGCTTATTAAGGCTTAACGGGCAAAAGTGAACTTTCACTAAATGCAGTGGGTTACCCGGAGGTGTTTATCTGATCATGTTCAGGAGTTAATACACAAATAAATACCCAAACAATAGCAGTGTTGTATCTTTGTGTCACTGATAAAAGAAAAATAGATTAAAAAGTACGTCCTACAGCACAGCGATTAATACAGAATAGAGAAATCCACTCAAACAGCGTTTCATGACATTTTACAGGATCTAATTGGCCACTTCCACTCCCCATTTCTCAGCAACAATAACCCACGGAGCCCCATCACTGCCTTTCATCTTTAACTGAATTATATTAACACTGTTAAGTGGCACAGAGGCCACTAAACACACTTGCTTCACCACACACAGACATGTAGAGATACATAGCATTATTTTCCACAGTCATATCAAGATGAGGGTGAGAACACATTGCAACCTCCCATTTTCTTTTTTTTTTTCCCCTCAGAGCAGACAGCAGAGAGATGCCAAGATATGATTTTAATTGTCCAATTACACAGAATATAGCTGTTCCAGCCCACCCTGAACTCGGTACTCCTCCCAAAATTCTGTATTCGTTTTCCTTTTTTTGGAAAGATCAGTTTGGTTGCAGCAATGATTTTTTTCTTCTTCTATGAATTAGGGCTTACACAGTGGAGATAACTGAGACATCGCACACATTTCCTCCTCTGAGAGCTGGTGTTCGCTACCTCACAGAGTTCACATGAATAATTTTAACATCAAAGAGAATTTCTTGGAAACCATCTGATCAAGCTGTATCATACATCGCAGTGACATGTCTATAACACATCTTGCTCTCTCTCTTTCACTCTCTCCCTTCATCCTCTCATCTCAATCTCCCATGCACGTGCACACACTCACACACACACACATGCAGTGACTTGCCTAACATACATTGGTATTCTACGAGTGTAAGGGGGAGATCCAGTTACTTCAAAGAACCCATTTCCACTACTACTACTACTACTAATACTAATACTCCTTACAGACATGGCAAGGCATCAGCCCTGAACATGAGTGCTGCTGCCGGTGCTTCACTCAAAGTCAAAGGCATGCAGTACAGGAGAAACAGAGCACTATAACCCATTCATTTATACATCTGTTACACAAATTGTTTGCAGCCAATGCATTCTGCTGACCCATTTTCTTTTCATGCATCCAGCTGAGTGATTTTTTTAAGTCATAAGCAGCCTTGCACTGCATCTACTCATGATCCACCTGCCTGCTCATGTTCTCCTCCGTATTCAACACTTTACCTATATGCATCCATGTTCACACGGGACAATAGACAAGGACAGAAACACACCTTCGTGATACAGGATGGAGAATGGTGATGCAAAACTGGTTCTTCTTGATGTTTGATGACTAAATAAATGAACACGCATGCATGCACGAGTGGAAGGGGGGAAAAAACACTGAGGAGGAACAGCTTGTAGCTCTGCTACTCATTCAAACAACCAACCAACCAACCAACCAACCAAATGCCAAGCATGCGCCAAAAAAAAAAACCCACATGAAAAAGATGAACTTATTGAGGTCTCTATTTCCATGGTAACACAGAATAGTTTTGATGATGTTCCTTCCCAGTCGGCAGGCAGGGCTTGGCCGAATCACGGCACAGATTGGTGCTCCGTGGCTTGTTACTAAGGGTGGGTTTAAAGCGTAGAGAGAGAGAGAGAGAGAGAGAGAGAGAGAGAGAGAGAGAGAGAGAGAGAGAGAGAGAGAGGCGCAGATGGTTGGAAGAATTGCCACTTTGAAGAAAACCCCAACCCACACTCACAACTGAGTTCTGCAATATTGATTTGAATGGATGGAAGGGAAGAAAACCTAGTGGCCTATGAATAAGTAAGTAATGGATAATATGGGCTAAATCAAAAGCCATTCAAACTGAATTGGATATGCGTTCTCAATGATGCAGAAGTCCAGTGTGTCTTTCTCTCTACATGAGGGCACAGCAAACTACAGTACTGAACCGTACTGTCAAGCCTCCTCATGTCATGTCGCTAATATTCTCCAACTAAAAAGTACAGAATAGAGACAGAACAGAAAAAGGGAAAATCAAAAAAGATGAAAACTCTTAGCTGAATGAGTCTCATTTAGATGAACTAAACCTCTTTGCTCAAATTGTGTCAAATATTAATCAATATTTTACATCAGAAATGCTAGTGAAGTTTATTAAAAATGATATTTTGATCGACAGAACCACTCACCAATGTGAATATCACAGTAGTCGCACCACTACTACAACTTATTAGATTCCTGCAATGACTGTTGGCTATTTTGTTTGGCTTTTAAAATCTTAATCACAAATTTCTTCACAGCACTTGAGAGGCTTCAGTTCTTTTTGAATAAACATCACACACTCATCGGGGGTTTTAATTTACCCAGCAGGAGAACTTGTGCTAAATACCGTGTATTTGAAAAATGAAACTCCCCCAAACTTCTTAATCCCCCTCACTCTCTTGCCCCTCTTCTCCTTTCCCACTGCAGAGAGGAGTACCACAAACTGCAGGAAACAGCGTATGAGCGCAGGGCCCTGCCAGGCCCCGGCTAGCTGTGATTCGTGTTCGACATGATGACACTGCTGTTCAGACAGACACAGCTGAAGACGTCGGGTTGATAGCGTGGCACCATTTACACTAGCGCAAGCTCCCGCACGCCATCCCTCTGTCATCTCCCCTTCCCCTCACCTTTTCAGCTAGCCCCCTCTTTCACTTTGACCCCACAACCCTAAATCCCCCTAGCACACGGCAACATGGCAGACAGGCAGCCACGCAGACAGGTGACCGTAAACAATTAATCAACATTGTGACACCTCTACATCTGCCAGGCCCAACACGGGGAGGGGAGCTGTCAGCTAGCAAAACAAAGCAGCCCCCAACACACACACACACACACACACACACACACACACACACACACACACACACACACACACACACACACACACAATCATGTTGGTGAGTGACTCACTAGCACATAAAGAATGTCACTCACAAAACGCAGAAGCTTGTAGACATGAAATATTTACCACACACTGAAGAGGGAGTGACATGACATGCAGCGTTTAACAACTGATTTTTTTGCCCGCTACGTGTCAGTGGATGCCACTTGCAGCAAAATGTGTCAGAGTTAAATTTTTAACAAAAAATTATACAGATGATATTTTATGTATATACTACTACTGTCTCGTGGCTCGTGTGTAGGTAAAAAAACAGTGTTGAGGTTTTTTAGCTTCCAAATAATAATACTAAAGTCACTTTGAAAGAAAAACAAAATGTTAAGAGTCAACCAGCAGATGTGCTTTTCATCCAAACACATCCAAGAAATAAAAATGCTTTCCACGTATTTTATAGAAAACAGGTTAAGTGAATAAAGCTCACAAATGATAGCAGTTTTTTCTTATTTTGGTCGTTTTTGTTACCTGTAACCTTCTCTGATTGTTTCCTTTTGTTTTTAGTTTTTATTTTTATTTTTCTAATTATAAAATAAAAAGGTCCTCAATTACACATTTATGCCTTTGCTCTCTACAAGGCACATTTTTGTCCTTAAATGGTTCTTAAAGTAAAAATCGAAATAAAAAAAGTAGCTTGCTAATCAGCGTTAGCTTGAATTTTGAATGAAAAACAAGCATTAAATGCAAAATTTCCACAAAAAGCTCTCCCTATTCAAATTGATATACTCAAGTTTTTGTTTTCACCTTTTAACATGAACCCCAATATGAATACAATCTGTTACCCTGCACAAATAATTGTTTATCTTGCCAGTGTTTTTTCCTGATATGTCTCTATTGTCTTAATTAAACTCCCCCATGCCCTAAAGTTGTCCTGCAGGCTAAGAAATAGAAGTGGATAGTGTATTCATATGGATAAGTGTGGCTAACAGGTGATGAATGTCACAGCCACTGGTGGCCTATTGTCACCGAGGACAAGGACAATATGAGAGGAGATGGAGAGGTCAAAGCTGCGAAAGCTGCAAAAGTTGTTAAAGTTTTAAGCCACTGCTGACTTATGTCATCCATCAATACAAGGTAGAAGCTCTGGTGCAATTCTGCATGGGAATATGCAAAACTGCTGTTCAGGATGATAATGAATAATTTC
The DNA here is from genome assembly GCF_057382185.1 of Mchenga conophoros. Lineage (NCBI taxonomy): Eukaryota > Metazoa > Chordata > Actinopteri > Cichliformes > Cichlidae > Mchenga > Mchenga conophoros. The sequence continues at coordinate 16,464,548 of NC_140541.1, forward strand.
AGGAATAGCATTTTAAAATGAAAATGTTCTAATATTTTTCCTATTTACATAGCTTTTGGTGTCATTTCACCGCATGTCTATACTGTGTATATGTTGGGTCTTGCTAACACCAAAATGCAGAGGGGTATGCCCCTGCACAAACACTCCTGGGGAATCTAATAACAATACTGTGGTCCTGGGGAGCCACAGAGCTGCTAGAGCTGTCAGGCCTTTTGTTTCAAGGGGCCACTCATTACATTACAATCCCAAAGATAAGAATCCTTTGGGGGGTACATAAGGCCGTGGAGGAAGAGGTATTGTTCTTCACAACATGCACACCTCTGTGCTTTTGCAAACCTGCAGGAAATGCACTCTTATAAAAGGATAAATGGTAACAATACAGAGATGTAGGCAAGGGCACTGTGCACCTGGTGTTAGGAGTAAGGGAGGACAAGAAAGAGAGGAGGGGACTGAGGAGGAGAAGAGAATGGAAAAAAAGCTAACTTGGATTTAGATTAACCTGCCATTTTCATAAAGGTAGTCATTATGCTGCCAGTAGGAAACTTGTGGGATGAGAGTTGAAAGCAGAGGAGGAGAACACAAATCTCTAATTTGATTTTTTTCTTCTTTTTTGTCCAGAGTGGTTATCCATTTTTGCGAGGTAGGTGATGAACAGGTGTACAGTTGTGGAGGAGATGTTTACACTGGTTTTGGGTTTGGGGGACTTGTTTGGCGTTCGGGTTTTGACTGCATCTCACACATCAAATTGAAGCAAAGTAACATGTGAATGTTGTGACAAATAAAAGACACATGACAAAAAGCAGAAGTAGGTGAGAATTGGGAAGCAAAGGGAAGGTTTCCCTGGGGAATGCGTGTGAGTGTGTGCTTATATATAAATAAAACTGTGTGTTCAGATCCTGCATGTATGTGGAAGCTGGGTTTTTTATAGCTGCTGAAAATGATAAAAGCAGCGTTACATTTTGGGTCATCATTATGGAAGCATTTTTAGCACTTAAAAAACCACAAAGGCGTGCTCCTGTAATCGTTTTAATGTGAGGAAATCCTAAGTGTCCAAAACTCTTTCACTATAGTCTGTCTCACATTCTCCATGGAGACAAGGGTGAAGTAAGGCAAAAAGCTTTTCAGGAGCTTTTAGAAGTGAAACACTAATCGTCTAACGATTATAATTAAGTAAGGAAAACTACCCTTTTTCACTGGTGATTCTGCTGATAGCAAAATCAAATTGCATTTAATCTATACAGTACTAAAGGAGTTTGGCAGAAATCAAAGCACGCATTTAGGAAGATATAGTGGATTCAGAGAAAAGCTAATAATATTATGATCACTGCCTCAAGTTACTTCACTTTGATATATTTAAAGTGATGTAAGTAAAAACAGGACAGCCAAAGCAGTAAAAAATTTGTAAAAAGTGGAGATTTAACAAAAAAAAAAACCTAAATACCTGCTTGAATGAAGGAATTCAGTCAGAGCTTCGATATCATTCATTTGCTTTAAATTTGCTTTTATTAATAAGTGGTGATGCGCTGCTACATTTCCGTATCTGGCCAACTTGCTGGAAGTCGGTTCCTCAGAAAAACAGTTCAACCTGAAAAGGTTTCCTAATCTAGCACAAGTTTGTTTGACACGGTGTGCAAGAACCAAAGATGCGCGTTTTCTCTCATTTGGTAGGTGCGTCAAAAATCTTACTCAGTCAGCAGTCACGTGAATACACACCAAACCGTATTAAACGGGCATTACACACAATGGATCTGCTTCGGTAGGTGCAACACTTGGGTAATATAACATGGTGTTTAATGCACTACAGCTTTGCTAAGTTCGTATTTTTGATTTGTTTTGTTGGAGCTGAATACAGCCCTACTATATTTTTCATTGTGTTTGCCAATCACATTTGCTGTGGTCCCCAAGCGGTACCTCACAGCCTCAAATGCAGTAGCGTTACATTTACCTGCAGGCGTATATTTGCTGCAATGTAGCCAAATGGATGTAACTCTTAACGTTGAGGTGAAACCACATTACTTTATCTTGAAAATTGAATTATTACTACATCGCAACTGTATCTCTGCCCTGTGAAATGTTTTTATTTGTTTGAACTAAGTTGAGGTGGCAGCTCAAAAATGTGGCAACCAGCATCCAACAAGATGTCAGTGTTTAAAATACTGTGGTCATTAAGGTCTAGAAGACCGGTCTGTAATGAAAGGGTGTGAAGGAAATAACACAGTGATCCCCCTTGCTCAAAAAAATCTGACGACACTTTCATCACCTCGCTGTCTCTTTCTTCCTGCAGCCCTTTAATGTTCCACAAATGCCACCAAGACCTTCTTTTAAGCAAAGATTAAAAGATGACCATGGGTTTTTTTTTTAGAAATATTTGATAGCTGGATCCATTTGTTTTGCATGTGTTTATAGAGCTCAGTGTGATAGCTTTCTTAGCTGGAATAAAGCAGCTATATAAATATGCAGAATTTAAACTACATTGGCGTGTTCATTACTTTCTTTTCATACAGGTCCTTTGCAGACCCATTCTTGTTCTTATTCAGTATTAATAATACACTGATACACTTTTGCACTAGATGGGGCCGTTCTTAGTGTAGATACATTTAACTTAAGTTTGCATCTTTTCTTCAGAGGGCCCTAGAAAAGTGAAAGTTGATCCAATCTCAGAGCCTCTAGGCAACTTCTGCTCTAACTAGGACAAGCCTGAAGTCTCTTGTTTGAAGGATTCTACCTATACAGAGCACTGTCACTGCCACTGTTAGCTCTTTTTGGAGATTGCAATGCTACTATAAAACTCACACAAAGGCGTCTGCTTGAGGTGAGGGTTACCTTCCAGACTTTAATGTAGAAAATGTGGTGATTCATTGATAAACGTGTCAGCCTGCCACTTTCCTCTCCTGCCTGCCGTGTTCTCCTCAGGCCATTTAAGTTGTCTAATTATCCATACAGAAATAATTGGTCCTCCTCTAGGTACACTGACCCTTTTGTTTCGTGCATATGCGTGGGCAGGCACACGTGAATGCACGTACGTGTGCAAATCAAGTTTTCACCCTGACAATCACAGCTTTAATTAAATTATAGCAAAGGTGTTAAAGCCGCTGATTGTCACTGTGAACGGGCGAGGAGCACATAATACAATGCATATCAATGCAGCCATGAGTGACTGCAGTCCCCCAGGTGTCAGCCAAATGAGTGTGAATATTCAGCTTTTTCCCCTCCACTTAACTCTCATTTCACTCTGATGACATTTTATTAGCCCTTCCTTGGCAGCGCTGGTGGGTAAGCGTTCCGAAGAAAACTGCTTTTTTGTTATGTTCAATCCAGCCAAATACAAAAAGATGCAAATAGAAACAAGCAAAACAAATATTTTGTCTGCCTAGCAGCAGAAGCCCGCTTACATGGGTTTTTTATTTCATTCAAATACAACCAATTAAATTTTGTTGACTTTCATTTATTCTGGTTTAACTTTATAACCAAGGATGATATTAAACAGCATTTTCATAAATGACAGCTGTTATTATTGTTATTATTTTTATTTTATTGTTTTAAATCCATTATTTGAAAGCATGCGTAATTTGAGGAGATACACTTCTCCCCGCTCCGCCTCCTTCAGGTGTGCATCGTCTGCCCGTGTTCTTCATGTCAAAGCAGATCTGCGCTCGCTCCTGATGGCCACTCCCATTCAAAGTCAACCTCCTCTTTCTTCTGCGCTGCATATCGATTCAAATGAAAACAAGTTGCCAATCCAAATAAACACCATGTCAAGGAGCCATCCAAGCAGACAGAAATATCTGCCCAGCATGATACCATAGGGCAGAAAACCACAGGGGCACTGGTGCTTCTGACCTCACAGGGGGTCCACAGAAGAAAGTGAGGTGTATGTGTGTATAGACACGTGCATACGCTCATATGTGCATGGGTGAACATATGAGTGCCTAATCATGTGTGTGGTTGCGACTCTATACAAGACATTTATCTGGTCAATAAGTGATATCACTGGTATTGCAGGAGCTGCACTGTATTATAAGCAGTTCTGAAAGCACTCTAATATAGATTTGCTCACATAGAAAGATCTGCTAATCGGCTTCTGGTAGTAGCGTAATATGGCAAGAGTCTATAATGACTTCTCAATTGTCATTTTATTTATTTTTCTATTTTAATTTTTTGCAAGAAGCTACTTTTCCTGATAAACACAATGCAATACTGTTCAGTAAAATGTAATTCAATCAAGACCACTAAAGTCTTTGAGAGATTTTATTTTAGCTCTGGTCATTTAGATTTGGCAAGCTGGATCTGTTATGAACCTTTATGTCTTTGCAAGTGCGTGAGTAGAAAGCTGGAGGCTGGGAATGAAACTACAAGACCTTCATCACAAAACTGAGCAGGCATCAGTAACAACAGATCTGACACTTATAAATAATGGAATATAAGCAGGATTTTGGGAGAAGGTGCTCTGCAAAATGGCTTGCAGATGTACAGCAACTGTGCAAAGCCTAATGGTAAAATTATGGTTCAGGAATGGTAGCGATTGAGCAGTCTGTTGGCAATTCACGAGCAGCTCCAGACTGTCCGTCTATCTGTAAAGAGTGTCTTCTGTCAGAGGAGGGCAGTGTCAAAAATATGTAATACAACTAGTCTGTGTGGGCTATGCTTGTTTGTGTCGTTGTTGGTCCATCAGCCAGCTGCAGAGAAGGGCATTTATACAAAGATTTTCTGACTTTGACTTTTTTTCGTGTCTCTACCATTACTGGTTATATCTGCTGTTGCTCACTTCCCAACCAGTCAGCATCTGACCAACACATTTTTATCCACATTATGCACTGTGCAGTTGGGATTTTGGAATTGGTTAACAGTGGTTAACCCCTCTCCGCAGGCTCTCTGTAGTCAAATGCATCTGTAGATACAACAGCAGTAATAAGCCTAACGCAGATTCAGTACTGTAATCTATATTCTATTTATCAAATTGAATTTTTAGAAGACTGTCACACAACAGTTTGCCAGAACTGCTTGGAGCCCAATCAAAAGTGTTGTTCAATGGTCTCTTTTCCAGCCTGTTGATACATGTCACTTGCCAAGGACTCCTCTTCTGCCTGACAGTACCCTCACAACTGGTCTCATTGTTATACATAGTCCCCCCCATTTTCAGATGGTCAAAAACAAATGGACAAATTAACCAAATTTAAATGTAAGGACTGTTTTTTGTTTTTAATTCATGGATGGAAACCTATGCAGTCTAGAACTGCAACCTAACTGAAGTCTTTAACCCATGGACATCACCATATGCTGTGTTTCTTCCCTGGAGATATTTTGCTAGGCCTTTAGTGCAGTCACTTTCAGTTAATTATTTGTAGCCTCCTCCTCTTTTGTCTTGAGTAAATATGTAAATGCTCGATTGGGTTGGGATCAGGTGACTGATCAGAAGATTTTTTTTGTTTCTTTGCCTTGAGAAACTCATGGGTTGTTTTTGCTTTTGGTCATTGTCCATTTGAACTGTGAAGTGTTGTCTGTTAGTTTTGGAGCATCTGGTTGAATCTGAGCAGGGAGCCCTGTACACACACGATCAGAATTCCCCCAGCTACTTCTATGAGCAGTCACACAATAACATTGCCTTCACCATGTTTGACAGATGATGTGTTATGCTTCAGACTGTAACCTATTCCTTTCCTTACTGATAATTTAGTTTTCCCATCCTCCTGGTACAAGGTCATTTTGGTTTCATTTGTCCAAAGATATTTTTTCCAGAACTCTGCAAGGTCTTTCAGATGTTTTCTTGTAAAGTCTCACAGGTTTATTTTGTTTTTTCAATGTAATGGTTGCCTTTCTCACTGGCATCAACGTCACTTTCGGCCTCATACTGATAATTCCTTTGAATAGCTACCAAATGCAAGTTCAGCACTTGGGACCTACTCCAGATCTTTTATCTTAATTTATCACAAGTGAACAGGCCTCGTCTGTTTAGGATCCCCGACCCTTGTTTTAAATCCAGAGCAATTCGTCTTTGGAAATTATAGTGCCTAACCTTTGGAACACCTTTATCCAGCCTATTAGGTTGGATAAATCTGTTGTTTGTTTTAAATGACAGCAAATTTTCACAGGTTAGCATTTCCTTAATCTTTCTCACCTTATTTTTTGGCCACAGTTCACATCTGCATAAATGGACGTGTTTATGATGGAATGAATGTAAGACTGTAGGTTTGATTGTGTGTTTGTATGCTGGAACATGCCACATGTCAGTCATTTGTACAGTTGCTTTAGAGTCTCTGGAAATGGGCAGTACAGTGCCTATAATTCCCTAACACGTCAACCAACATATTTTTAAAGCTTTTGAATTAAAGCTAAAAGCCTTCACTTCAATGACATCTTGATTTTGGATTTAAGATCGACGATGGTGGTATACAGAGGGAAAATTAAAATAAATAAATGTAATTGGCCAGAAGTTTGGACTTGATTACATCTGTTATAAGCAGGGTTGGAGGGGCTTTGTAGAAATGGTATGATATGACTGACAAACATATTCTAAAAGTCTTTTTCTTGCACCTGAACAGTGGAAGTATCAAGTTTTACACTTTTTTGAAAAGTAAGCAATCTCAGTGACAACAACAACTCTACAGACTTTATTAGTTTTAGAAATTGTAAAAGACTTTGTGGCATCAGTTTGTTCTGTGATACCCAAAACTCAAACTTTGTCTTGTAGAAAATGTAATAAGCAATTCATTAAAATGTCTGGAAGTCATAGAAACAGATTTTTCATTTTTGTGGTTTTCTGTCCTGATTTGCCCGTAACAGGGAAGTTACCAGTTTGTGTGTTTTTGATGTGTATAGAAGCATTTTCAAAAAAATTGGAAAAACCTGTGGTGGGCTCATTATATTGAGGTTGTGTTTTAAATTTAGCCAGAACATGCTTCTGCATATGGTTAGGTTTTTAGCAACAAAAGGACATTTTTGTTAAAACTAAGTGAGGACTCTAGTTTGATTTTAATGTGTTCCATCATAGTATTATGGGTACTTGTCATGGCCTCTGACTGCCAAAAAATACCAATAAAGTTTAGTTGTTCTTTAATTCTTGAAGTCAGGACTGTGCTTTAAAAGCATATTCAATTGAAAACAGTGAAACAAACAACATTGTTAATGAACATTTACTGGAATACTCATTTAGTTGATCAAAAATGTATTCCAATAAGCACCTTCTTCATAAAACCTATTGGCCATTGTAAATTAGCAGCACTGAGTTGTGACCTTTACAAACTATTTTAGGCTCCTATTAAATATCCTTTTGGTGTTTTTAGCTTGGCTTACTCTATTACACAAGTGCTGCTTCTTTCTTGAAGGCACAGTATACTATGAGCATGAACAGTCATTACAACCAAGTAATTTAAACAACATTTAAAGAAGCTGTGGAACCTTAATTGGCTATGTGGAAACTCAGAATGCCTTAACATGACTCAAAGTAGAGACATCCTTAAGGGCAACAATTTAAATCCAACAACAGTCTATGCTGCTCATTTGAGTAATGATGATTTGGGGATAGATGACAAAGAAGTTATCCTCAAGGAACCTGGGGGACCTGTGACCCCGACTTGTGTCCTAATGTATTCCCTCAGGGCCCCGTGAACTAGAAGGGCCACAGTAATCGACTGGATCCTACTGTGTGTGAGCACAGCTGCACCACAGTCGGGTCAAAAAAGAAGGACAGGCAGAACTAGTGGTCTACAGGGCAAAGGAGAATGTGCCGGTGAGTGTCAAGGCTCTCGTGGTGTTTTTAGGTCATGCTAATTGCCGTGGATTTACAGCATGAGCTCAGTTAGCTATACTTCTGCTGAGGAAGATGGGGGGTTGAGGAGGTGGTGGTACAGGTGTGGACCTTTAATTAAATACCACTGCAAAGGTTAATGCACAGAACCAAGAACTGCAGTCACTGTTAAGTGGAGGACATTTAAACAGGGCCAAGAATATGCCACACACTCTGTGTGTATGTGTGTGCAGTGTTGGGGAGTAACGGAATACATGTACCGCCGTTACGTATTTAGAATACAAAATATGAGTAACTGTATTCCGTTACAGTTACCGTTTAAAAAGGTGGTATTCAGAATACAGTTACTTTGTTGAAATAAATGGATTACACTGCGGTACTTTCCTGTTTCATTTTGTCGCGGGTCAGGACTGTTTGGGTTTTGTTTGACAGCTACGTTCTGTTGTTCCAGGCGGCAGCGTTACGGTTGCCATGGTTACAGGGCGACGCTCTCTCTCTCTTTCTGCGACTGTGTGTTTCCTGGGTGAGAGAGCGCCTTTTCGTTGTTGTTGTGCTAAGCTAACAGGCAGAATGCTACAAGCATAACTTTAAAGAATGTAGCATCATGGGCAGTATAGTCCGTGTTGCAGGGAGAATGCACTGCCATACACGTTATGTGTCTGTGAGCGCGAGGAGGGAGAAAAAGGCGAGTGGAAAGGTACGAGTTGTCGTCGAGGAAAAACGGGAGCTGGAAGCATGTAAATATAATAATAACCACTGCAGCCAAGAAGAGTGCCTGACGAGCCCAGTTGTAAGTAAGCTATTAAGACTCGACTGTACACTGTGTTCGTGTTTTCCTCCGAAAACAATAAGTTCCGTTGGAGCAGTCTTTCAACGCCTCTCTCTGTCTCTCGCAAGAAAAATTGACCCACACAACAAAGTAAAGCTATTTTTCGGCTACCAGCCGACAGGGACCCCGCCGTATTAGTCAGAGGTCCCTTTACTACAGTTCGGAGTCGCGGACCTTCAGTAATAGTAATAAATCACACAGCAATAGTACATTCACGTTGTTGTAAAAAGCATGATAATATATTAAGTAATCCAAAGTATTCAGAATACGTTACTCTCATTGAGTAACGTAACGGAATACGTTACAGAATACATTTTGGGGCATGTATTCTGTATTCTGTAACGGAATACATTTTAAAAGTAACCTTCCCAACACTGTGTGTGTGTGTGTCCATGAAGAGGAGGAGGTGATTTTTTTTTTTTATAAAAAGAGTGAAATTTAATCTGTTCTCTTTTGGAGGTCCAGGAAGTAGATATTGCAGTGTAATGAAAAATGACAGTCATTGCACAGAAATAAGACTAAATCTATTAAAGGGCTAGTAGTTGATGAAAAATGCAGTGCAGTAAAAATAATCTCTACACTCTGTGCAACGTCATCAACTAATTTCATCCTCTGTTAAGTGCAGCATCTGTATGATTTCACAAAATATATTGCAAAGAAAAAGAAGACGCTAATTTAAGAGGTATTGTGACCCCATGAATAACCTTAAATAATATGCATGTGTGTGTTTGTGTGTGTGTGACCCTTGATAATTAGCACCATCTGCCATATTAGAACACCTCTGGAGAGACAGGTGAGCTTCACAAATGGAAAGACAGACAATTTGACATGAATTTCCCTGCGACTGAGACAACAAAGACTGTGCTGGTTAAACACATGGATTGACAAATTGGCTCAATGAGACAGGAAACTGTCTAAATGAGAGACTAACAGAAGCGCTTACGAAACATAGGCTCGGAAACCATTTGCTCTGTTTCTTACCATTTCTTCTTCTCCACACCTAAAAGACCTTGTGATGCAGCTATGCAGTTGAAATACACAGTCCAGCTGTAGGTGGAATCCTCCAGCGTTCAACAAATAAATATATAATGAATAAATTAAACACGTCTGCCCCTATTACAGTTTTGGCTTGAGATCAGCAGCAGAATTAACACTTACACACATAAATGGCTACATACATGCATAACTCGCTCCTCAGACTCACCATTAGGGAACTGCGGACTGGAAAAAACGAGCTTAGGGATCATTTCAGCATAACAAAGATATTCACAAAGCCAAAGAATACACACCAATTCAAATATGTCCTCCTGAGAAAGAGAGAAAACACTCTTTCATCTCCAGACTCAAATTAGTCAAAACACATAAGAGTGAACTTGTGTAAAAACTAGAAAAAAAAATTCAATGCAAACTGCTTGTCATGGCGTTAAAGCTCTGCATCTGGAAAGTCACTATGTATTATGAACCGGTGAACCCATGGAGAATAGCCAGGCAGTGGTTTGGGTTACTCTAAACCTACCCAAGCATGCTATTAGGTCCTCACTCAAAGCACTAATTGGGTATTCATGTGGCGTTTTGTTTGTTTATCACCGTATTACCACTGCAAGTCTTCGTTCAGCTCATCTCATTTTCATCCACAACATGAAAGCTGGAGACAGTGGAATTTTTGCACTGTATTTCTGCCACAGAGCATAATCTCGGTTAACACAAGACGGTCCCAGTCGTTTTTTGGTCTGAATTACCTCCCGCAGTGGTTTTCTTGTCCCCCTCACACCCCCATCCCTGCATGTTTTGTTAAATAATTCAGTCTGCCTTTTAAAATTCTCCCATTATATATACCTTTTTGCATGCAGAGGGGTGAGGTGGAAGATGGCGAATATGCTTATGGGTGGCGGTGGTGGGCATGACGCATGGTTACATGGTGAATGGTAAAGAAAATGAACATAATGACCTGAATTCTAATCTACATGGTTCCCCTTGTGTTACCACAATTCAAATACTCAAGTAATACCACACTGGTTGCGCTAAATCAATACATCCATATGCATTATTCTTTTTTTCACATTTTAACCACATATCCTTTCCTTGTCGTACAAACGAACGTGTTCGTGACCGTTTTCCTTTCTCATCCACACTCCAGAAAACTTGCCCCTTTTTCTGACCATGAACCCCTGTGACCCCAAAACCTATCCTAACATATGACATCCCACTTCCCCCTCCCATTTGTCTTATTTCATTCAGTTTATTGGTCCTTCTCTTTCCACTGCTCCCTTTTTTTTTTTTAACCAAAGCCATGTATCTCAACTGTTTCCAGGGTTTTGAGTTTCGGGTATGTCTAAGCTGCTGTCCGGCTGAGAGCTGAATCTTGCCTCATTCAAACTCACAGCTTGTGCTTGCCTCTGTACTCCTCCTCCACCTCCTCCTTTGCCTTCAACTTCTCCTCCTCAGCTTCCATGTTGTGGCTGCTGCACGACATGGAAGCCTTTTGGGAGAGGACCAATCCCAGCAACCACTACCGCCATTTTCCCAGCTACCAGCATGTCCATCTTACATGGTGCGCATGTAAAATAAATCAAAAAATGGACACTTCTTATATTCAGTCTTGACCAGCCGAGCTGCAGCTGTTGCAAATACCAGAAACCATCAGATATTTCATGTAAAAAAAGATTTACTCTTTAAGTAAGAAGGCGGTTGCCTACAGTCATGGGCTCTTCTTACACAATCAGAATCACATTTGATTTAGGTCATTCTTCTTCCACTGACAAGAGGCCGCCTGTTGTACAAAAAGTAATGAAATTGCTAAACACCCTTTTTCATATCAACACTATGCAGCTGTTATTGCTACTCTGTGTATTTTTGAAAAGAGAAACTGTTGTAATTTAACTTGTTTAGTTTTCAGTGCAGACAGTCTTAACTCTCATTGAATAACCTATTTTTTTATACTTGAGAATAAATGGTTGCCAAAAACAGGGTTGTCACAATATCATATTTTCACTCCACACTTATCCTGTACAAAACAATTCATGATACCAATATCTATTGAAAAAAGTGGTTATCAGTCACTGGGTGTTAGAAGCTCCTAATGCCTTGAATATAGTTCATAGCATAGCTGTTTATGTGAGTATGCTAGGGTCCATTCAGGTCCAAGATACACCTGCCTGATTTTTGTTACCCCAGCTGACTCGTTAGCAGAGAATTTACATTAAAATACATCAACTACACATGCGCCCAAAGCAGCAGGCTGTTAAGAAGAATGGCTGTTTGGTCATCGGATCTCAAAGTGAATCTGTCCATGTCCACAACACAGTATGATCAAAGATTAACACAGGATGTGATTTTGGGGTTTCAAAAACTGTTCCACCAAATCTTGTCAATCAAGAGCTGAAAAATAAAGTAACTAACAGACATTAAAAAAAAAATTTTTCTCAAAAACATAGTGCTAGGTCTGGGGTTTTATGATGGCGATGAGTGTTGAGGAAAAAATAGAGCAGTCGGTCACGTCAATCACTCATCTGAGAGTCAAAGCAGAGTGTCACTTTAAAATGGTGCAGCTAGCATCCTCTAATGCTGCTTTACTATTTGCCTTGGATGCCAGATGTTGGAGCTGGGAGTGACATCACTTCTGAGTGGAGTAAAGTCAGAAAGGCAAAAACAGGAAAAACAGGAATTGCTTTACTCCTTAGAACGGTAGAGGCAGTCATGCAACACTACCAATAAAACTCAAGCTTGTTTATTGCCCCTTTGAAACACATGCAGCATGGATAGAGGCTAATGAATGCTCGTTGTATGGCTTATTTATCCAGTAACAAATAAATAACAGATTACAAGTTTCACAGTTTTACTAATGTTTGCATACACTTCCACCATTTTGGATTGCGAAGATGGGGTTGATGGGACTGCTGCAACTTTCTGAGTTGGATGTTCAGTTTCTAACTTGAGGCTGTATTTTAGTTGAAAATTCCAGGTAAGAACTCAGGAATTCCAACTTCTGGCTTAAATGGAACGCACTATGAAGCCAAGAGAAAGCTAGGATCCACTCCTCAAACACATGGCTCAACACAGGAGAGCCACCTCAACAGGACAAGACTCACTACATTTAAAGGAGAAGGGACACTCTTGCAAGGATGCCAGTGTTCCCATTTTGGACCGAGAAGGCAGATGGTTTGACAGACAAGTAAAGGAGGACATCTTTATCCACTGTGAATGACCATCATTAAACAGATGCGCTGACTTACGACACCAGACACTTGACACTTGAGAGCCCCACACACTTTGCCTCAGGTGACCTCAATAGGTCAAATGATGGGGTGTGGCAAGGTCTCGCAGTGGTTTATCCCCTAACCCCCCCCCCAGTAATGGTAATGACCCGCTCCTTTTTTCACACTTTGGCTCATGTAATGACTAACATGCTTAATAGTGGGTCAACAACCTTCAGGACCACCTCCAAACTGGATGGCCCCGACTATTTAAATACCTGGGACCCTCCACCTTTTATTTTTAGAACTGAAGAAGCTTCTTGGATGAGGAGGCGAAACGGCTTCACAAACCCAAAGAAGGCCCCTTGCCTTTCGCTTTCAAGCTCTCAAGACTGCCATGATCTGGATGACAGAGAACCTACACAGACTTGAGGTCAGAAAAATGTAGATCTTGTCATCAGACAGTGAGCACAACTGTCCGTGTGGACATTTGAACGCATCTCTGTTTTCTGTAACTGTGCAGACTTGTCAGCAGAGAGTTTACATTACACTGGGCCATCGGCAGCTGGAATGACTACTTGATCACCAGGTCTGCAGCTCTCTGTGTCCTCGTGTACAAAGCAGAGCACAGTCAAGGCTTTAGGGCACTTTGAAATCGGAGAAAAGAAAAAGAGCAGCAGTAAGTAAGCAAATTAGTCACTTAGTGATTAAATTCTTAACAGCTCACCTGCCTCCAGTTCATCCAGTTTTCAGCCTATATGCACTTGCTTGAGACTAAATCTAACTTGGCAAATTTGTTGTGGGTGGTAAATCTCTCGCAGTGTGTGTGAGAGAACTAAATGCAGTTTCCAGTAGTCAGCTTATACTTTAATCAGCCGTGAAGTGTGTACATACGCTGAAGCTCCAGTATAGTAGTCATTAAAATGAATGAACCTGCGATAAACTGGAAAGTGAGTCTGTAGCCTAAGTGACTAAGGTACATTTGCATATTTTTAACATGATTTTATTTTAAATCGCCATGGTTATTGTCTATAGTTGCCTCTTTTCTTTTGCAGGACCTTGAAGCAGAGTAGAGAACTTGAATGTTGTCCCCTTGGGCCTTATGTAAATAATTTAGCATTTTGACATGCTGATATGCTGTCTTAAAGCACCTTGGTCACTTTTATGTCAAAATCTTAACATCAGTCTCACTAGGCTGGACCTTGTAACATTTCCATGTCGCTTTCAAGTAGAGTTGTACAAGTCTGAGTTTAGTGCTGTCAGAAAAACGCCATGCCTTGCACGCTGTCAGACAATATAATAGTGTAGGCAGCTCAATTTGTTCTCTAATAACTTTGTATTATGATATTGATGCAAATATATGAAAGGATTAAATGAGAGAGGAGGGGGTGACTATCCCCGGGTCTCGAGACGATCGTTAATTAAGGCTTCGACAGCCAGTTCTAAAGCCCATCAGTGATGCAGACCTCGAGAACAGAAAGCAGTCTTCTTCTTTGCAGTCATGATAGTTTCCTTCACTCTCCTCCTGTGTCTCTACTCCCAGCTTTTTCTTGTACTCTAAGTGCCAGAAATTACAAATGCATCCAGATTCTGTAAAAGCACTCTTACGTCAAAATGAAGCCATAAAGAACATAAATGTCACCTTTTTTTTTAAAATGACAAAGTTGTGTTGTTTCACTGCATTTCAAGATGTGTGCCTGCAAGCAGAAAATGAACAACTTTTGATGACAAGCATGAACTCATTCCTTTTCACTCACTTAGCCACCTTGCTTCACATCAAACATTTGGGTTCCTACTACCTGCTCGCACAAATTAGTGTCATGGCTGATTTCCTATTTTGAGTTTTTCCCCCCTAGAATTTATTTCAGTGTAGTTAAGCACACTTAAGCAACACAGTCTAGCAAGAGAAAAAAAGACTCTGTGATCTCACATATGCCACAAAACACTAGAAAAAAAACACCTTGTCATTGATAAGTGCGAAAGCAATGTGTTTTACTACATCTAAAAAGAACGAGGGGAGCCTTTTAATGGTCACACGCTCATCTCCTCTCCACACTAATCTCAACTGCTGTTTCCTCCCAATTAACAGAGTTTGTGGTTCCTCTCATCATTTCCTCCCCTGATGGATCAGCTCGTTCCTAAAAGAAACACAGCTGCTTTTCCACGGATGTCCATGAAAGTATATTTAATGTACCCGAAAGTGTGTGTTGGTCATCGTAGCTCCACCCGGCTGCCAACATTGTTTATACATGCAGACTGAAGAAGCAACATTCAGATGCTGCTCTGCACTGGCACCCTGGGTAGATTGGTATAATTAAATGATTCGACTAAAAGGGATGCAGTGAATATCCAAACACAGGGTCAGGTCAGCGTTGCTCGCAAATTAAAGCCAGGGGCCAAAAAAAGGGTAAACACTAATTTATCTGAAGTGGCAAAGTAGAAGAATATGTTACCGGCTTAGCTTATGTTTAATTGTCTGTATTTAAGAAATTCATTTTTGCATTCTGTGGATGAATTTGATTTGATCTATTTCTGAAACTGTATTTTTTTCAGCAGTATTCAGTAGTATAGATCTGTTTTGGGGGTGGCTCCATATTGCAATAGTTAAAACATTTGTCTAACAAGTGCAAGATCCCTGGTTCAAGACCGAGACAACGCATAGATCCCAGATCAATTCATGTTGACTAGCATAAGGCAGAGAGAACACACCTCCAAGTCATATATGGAAATGGACAGATCATGAAAGATGGAGGTGGGTTGCAAAGCAGCTTGCACTGGTACAGCAATTAAAAGATGCATTCTTTTTTTTTTTAGGTCTGGATAAACTAGGTCAACATGATAAAATGTTGGAAATAAAATGCAATGAACCAGCTCTCTCCCACAGAGCTCCCTTGTACAGGTCTGGGGAAAGCCCAAGGTAGTGACACCAGAAGATTATGATATGAAAAAGCATGCCTATGTCTACCGTTTACTCTCTGTATACTATCTTCTATTTCATGCACGCATTAGGCTCTGCAAACATAAAAATAAACAAGGCAATTACAATTGACAAAACAAATGACACGTGCCTACTCTCCTCACAGCTGTATATGCATGCTAACACAAACAAATTTACCTGCAGCATGCGGTGCTAATTAAGAGAAAGTGAACAGCAGGGGGTATAATTCCAAGAAACCTATCCCCAACAGCAGCAGCATAAAGTATGGAATCTGTATGTGCCATGGGCACTATTGTGCTCCTTCGGTTCTCCTCGTGTCTTCCTCATCCCTGTGTCTCCAGTGCTTATGTTCTCTCTCCTCATTTGTCATGTACACCCTCTATTGCTTTTCATGGTTGTGGATTGGCAGAGTCTTTGGACAGCCTTGGAGACAGTTGTCTGTAGCTGTTTCCTGTCACTAGGGGGCAGCTTCACAAACAACAGGTTTCTGGGCTGCTTTTGCTTGCACTGTTGTTGGTCCTCCAACCAGAGATGAAGAAGAGTGAAAGTATAAGTAACAAAAAAAGGTCAGAGTTAAAATGAGCGTTGAAAACAATTGTTTCACTCTCTTCCGTGTTGTAGCCAACCTTTTAACCAGTCAGCAATACACATCTTCAAGCTAAGTTCTGTTGGTGTTTTTGGAGGAGTGCACACAAGCACATCTTCTTAGGTTGCATACTCAATCAAATATAATACTATAAAATCTGCATTATGCTTAATTTACATTTCATCAGTGCATCTATGTAGAGCCTACGATGTAGTCACTCAAATGATCATTGCTGTTGCTAGCATGCAGGATGCATCACCAGGGACATGTACTTCCTTTTCTAGGGAGGTGCGCAACAGAGGTGGCCGTTATGATTTACCTGCAGTATAGATTTAACACAGAAGTATAAATCCCCCATTAGTCCCTCCCACATGAAATACAAGCAGAGGAAGCAAAAAAGACACCCAGGGAGCGAGAGAGGAGGCAAGTGGCATTTAACAAAATGAGGCATTGTTGCTTCAGCTTTATCATCTGTCCATTCTTTCATTAAAGCCTACTGCTGCGTTTGCTCATAGCTTCTTTGGTAAGCCTTTGTATTCAAGATGAATTTTAGGGTTTAAAACACCTTTCAAGATGGCCAATTGACACACAAGTCAGGAAGCTTTAGGAGCCTAATCTTTATACCATCCTTTACATATTTGCTAGTAAGTTCGGGTTCCTGTAAATTTCCTCGTCAAGGGATGCACGTGAGGCTGTGTGCAGTCTTCTGCATATCCTGCAATCTGTTGCGACTGCACAGTTTTTTTTTTAATGATATATTATTCATGTCTGAATATGGTATTTTGAATGGTAACTGTACTTAGATCAGTTCAAGGATTACCATAATTATCACACCACGGTAAATGAGCTCTGTATTGACCCTAGAAATGTCATCCACTGAGCCAGGCTGTAGTTGAAAAGGACAAAGACGGAAACAAGAAGTGAAGCATAATGTGACATGTCACTAAATGCTTGCTTGACTCTTTTGCTATCTGAAGAGTACCTAAATTCAATTCAGTCTAATTAATTCACTTCATTAAATCAAATATGGTCAAGTCAATACGAAGGGGTTTGCATGAAAAATGTGATTAGCTTGCAAATGACACCCTGATTCTTGACACCATGCCAACTGCACACTTCAGCCTTGTAGTGGCTGTAGCTGGGCAAAATGACCCGACACTACATGTTCTGGAGCCTGATTGATAATGACCCCTTCTGTGGGGGAAAACTGGTGCTCCATCTGTAGCTGCAGTTTCTAGAAAGTGGGATTGGGAGCTGGGAACAATAGCAGAGCAGCTAAACGTGGTCAAAAATACTTCCTGCTCCACAAGAAAAGTTTGTTCATGACGTGGATGCAAATCCGAAAGGTAAAGTGTGTATTTGCAAGGTTTGTTTTGTTTTGTTTTTCCAAATGCTGTGGAGGGCTCAGATCAAGACGAGTTCAAAGCACTTCTTGATTGTGACCTATACTGATCTTCGTCCTGTGCTTGTGTTTTTTAAAAAAAAATGGAGCAGAAATACAAATCTTCAATTTGCAAACAACCATACTGTAGTGTCCCACTATTAGTTTCTCTGGGGATGTGCAAAAGTGTTTCTGGTGTATGACATACACGTTTACCTTGAAGGTAGCAAGGCAATCAGAACAGTGAGGCATTTATACATGAACTTAGAGAGTGGAAGAAAATACTTTGATTTTTCTTTTTTAAAGACAAAAAAGAAAATATAAAAATATAACAAACAAACACATCATCTTTGTCCAAATCAAACTGAATGAGACATGATTTAAGAAAAAAATAATAATGAAACAATTTTTTAGCATTCACAGTTCCTATCAGAAGATTGTTGTTTATAATGTTAAACTGAAGAGGCTGGTAACAACTCCATTGTGCATCAGGCGTGCCTCTTATCGGTGCACAGAGCCTCTGCATGTCAAGCAGAGGTGGGGCACTGTCCCTAGAGTCCACTATCACAGCAGGTTAACCTGGCACTGCTTTTCTAAGGACTGATTGCCAGGCCCCCTGCAGCTCGAGGTAAACCGACAATTTTCCATCAGCAGGGAACGTGGCTTTATTAGCAAAAGTAGGGGGGATGGTGGGAGGTAAGGGAGAAAAGTGAAATCAGGTTCACAAAGTAGCTGCGGTTGTTATGGAGGAGGGCAGCAAAATGTGTTGGCAAATCCAAATCTTACATTTGATCATGATATTAGTGTCTAATGTTCTAAGGCTGTTCCACAAACAAACAGCATTTAAACGACTTCCGAATGACAAAACAAAACACGCCCCGGCGATATGGCAACCGCTCCTGAGCTTAAACACAGATTTTATGGAGATTTTTTTGGTGGAGTTTTTGCAAATTACCTCTAGGGTATCTTTCAAAGTAGTCAGATAACTGTAAAAGGCTGTATCTAAAGACTTAATGTCAAACAGTATTTCATCTTGCAAAGACTTTTTGACAGGTGGGAAAACATTCACCTGAATAAAAAAAAAGCAAAAAAAACTGAAGCCCTTGTATCTGAGATGAGACAAACTCTGCACAGCAAATCAATAGAATCCCTGGGCTGCATGTGAATTTGGAAGGGCCATCTCTGCAGAAGACTTTATATTTCTAAACCAAAACAGAGGTAAATCTACAAACAAACACAGACCATGAAGCTATCTGGGCAAAAAAATAAAAATAATAAAAAAAGGTACAACTTAGAGGGCAAACAAGCAGTGCCTTATGGTTTTCAAGGTCTCTATTTGTTTTTCCATGTTCTACTGTCAGGTGCAGAGAGGGGAGAGAGCAGTGGAGAGAATGGCGAGCCATAGAGGGTTAAAAGGCCATGGCTGGGATTATAGCACAAGTAGGGACCCCATACTGTGGCTTGACATGCCTAGCAGCTTACAGTGCATTTTTCTCTGACAATGCAGGGTCATACACTGTCAGAAAGCATGAAATGTCTTCACACACATGTTGGAAGACAAGTGAGAAGCTCAACGTTGAAGAGTCTCCCCCTCAAAAGGTTATTTGCTTCGCATTATGCTTTTTAATGATAATGTCCCGTTGCAAAGTCAACATCCAATAGTTGAAAGGGCATTTTGAATTGTGACCCTGCAAGGGCAGCTCGACATGCTCCTGCGCACTTAGCGGCTGTGAGCCTCATTTCGTCTTTGCTAGTGCTCTCTCTGGACTACGAGTGACACAAGGACTTAGTTTCTCTTAAAATGATCTTCTGTAATGATCTTCAAAATGTCAAAACGCCATTGCATATTGCAAATAGATGCCATAAAGGCTATGGTGTAATCACATATACAATAATAAAGTGTTGTAGCTGAATAATCAGAACTCAATTCTGCAAAGTCATGAAACCAGAGAGGTATTAGCTCATGAAAAAGTATCTAATATATATATATATATATATATATATATATAAAAAAACACCCAGCACGCCCCTGCGGGCGGTTTATCCTTCAAGCTCGGGTCCTCTACCAGAGGCCTGGGAGCTTGAGAGTCCTGCGCAGTATCTTAGCTGTTCCCAGGACTGCGCTCTTCTGGACAGAGATCTCCGATGTTATTCCCGGGATCTGCTGGAGCCACTCGCCTAGCTTGGGAGTCACCGCACCTAGTGCTCCGATTACCACGGGGACCACCGTTACCTTCACCCTCCACATCCTCTCGAGCTCTTCTCTGAGCCCTTGGTATTTCTCCAGCTTCTCGTGTTCCTTCTTCCTGATATTGCTGTCATTCGGAACCGCTACATCGATCACTACGGCCGTCTTCTTCTGTTTGTCTACCACCACTATGTCCGGTTGGTTAGCCACCACCATTTTGTCCGTCTGTATCTGGAAGTCCCACAGGATCTTAGCTCGGTCATTCTCCACCACCCTTGGGGGCATCTCCCATTTTGACCTCGGGACTTCCAGGTTGTACTCAGCACAGATGTTCCTGTACACTATGCCGGCCACTTGGTTATGGCGTTCCATGTATGCCTTGCCTGCTAGCATCTTGCACCCTGCTGTTATGTGCTGGATTGTCTCTGGGGCATCTTTACACAGCCTGCACCTGGGGTCTTGCCTGGTGTGATAGACCCCAGCCTCTATGGATCTTGTGCTCAGAGCTTGTTCTTGTGCTGCCATGATTAGTGCCTCTGTGCTGTCTTTCAGTCCAGCTTTGTCCAGCCACTGGTAGGATTTCTGGATATCAGCCACCTCCTCTATCTGCCGGTGGTACATACCGTGCAGGGGCCTGTCCTTCCATGATGGTTCCTCGTCTCCATCCTCTTTCTTGGGTTTCTGCTGCCTGAGGTATTCACTGAGCACTCGGTCAGTTGGGGCCATCTTCCCAATGTATTCTTGGATGTTCCTTGTCTCATCCTGGACTGTGGTGCTGACACTCACCAGTCCCCGGCCCCCTTCCTTCCGCTTAGCGTACAGCCTCAGGGTGCTGGACTTGGGGTGAAACCCTCCATGCATGGTAAGGAGCTTTCTTGTCTTTATGTCAGTGGCTTCTATCTCCTCCTTTGGCCAGCTTATTACCCCAGCAGGGTACCTGATCACGGGCAGGGCGTATGTGTTGATGGCCTGGATCTTGTTCTTACCATTCAGCTGACTCCTCAGGACTTGCCTGACCCTCTGCAGGTACTTGGTGGTTGCAGCCTTTCTAGCGGCCTCTTCATGGTTCCCATTTGCCTGCGGGATCCCCAAGTACTTGTAACTGTCCTCTATGTCTGCAATGTTGCCTTCTGGTAGTTCAATCCCCTCAGTTCTGACTACCTTCCCTCTCTTTGTTACCATCCGACTACACTTCTCCAGTCCAAACGACATTCCAATGTGATTGCTGTATAGCCTGGTAGTGTGGATCAGTGAATCGATGTCTCGTTCACTCTTGGCATACAGCTTGATGTCATCCATGTACAGGAGGTGGCTGACAACTGCTCCGTTCCGTAGTCGGTATCCGTAGCCAGTCTTGTTAATGATCTCACTGAGGGGGTTCAGGCCTATGCAGAACAGCAGTGGGGACAGAGCATCTCCTTGGTAGATCCCGCACTTGATGGTAACTTGTGCTATGGGCTTGGAGTTGGCCTCTAGTGTTGTACGCCACATCCCCATTGAGTTCCTGATGAAGGCTCTTAGGGTCCCATTGATCTTGTACAATTCTAGGCATTCCAGTATCCAGCTGTGGGGCATTGAGTCATAGGCCTTCTTGTAATCAATCCAGGCAGTGCACAGGTTGGTCAGTCTGGTCTTGCAGTCTCGGCTGATTGTTCTGTCTACCAGTAGCTGGTGTTTTGCACCTCTGGTATTCTTGCCAATTCCTTTCTGTGTCCCGCTCATGTATTGACCCATGTGCCTGTTCATCTTAGCCGATATGATGCCTGACAGGAGCTTCCATGTAGTACTGAGGCAGGTTATTGGTCGGTAGTTGGAGGGGACCGGGCCCTTCTTGGGGTCCTTGGGGA
This sequence comes from Mchenga conophoros, assembly GCF_057382185.1. Lineage (NCBI taxonomy): Eukaryota > Metazoa > Chordata > Actinopteri > Cichliformes > Cichlidae > Mchenga > Mchenga conophoros. The sequence continues at coordinate 16,486,254 of NC_140541.1, forward strand.
TCAGGACCGTCCGGCCTTCAGTTAGCCATTCCGGGTGTCTCTCGTTAACTAGCAGCTGGTTCATTTGTGCTGCCAGACGCTCGTGGAGTGCAGTCAGCTTCTTCAGCCAGTAGGCGTGAACCATGTCGGGCCCTGGTGCTGTCCAACTCTTCATACTGGAGACCCTTTCTTGGATATCTGCCACTGTGATGGTTACTGGACCCTGTTCAGGGAGGTCGCTGTGGTCTGCCCTCAGATCCACTAGCCACTGAGCATTGCCGTTATGGGTTGCATCCTTCTCCCATATGCTCTTCCAGTATTGCTCCGTCTCCAGCCTTGGTGGTGCTGTTCTCTTATTGTTCCCTTGCCACTGAGAGTACACCTTTGCTGGTTCTGTGGAGAACAGCTGGTTTATTCTCCTGCCTTCTATCTCTCTGGTGTACCTCCTCAAGCGGCTGGCCAAGGCTGTGAGTCTTTGCTTGGCAGTTTCCAAGGCCTCAGGTATGGACAGCTTGCTGTATTTCTTAGGCACCTTATTTGTCGCACCTTTCTGCAACTCCGTTAGTTGGCTAACCTCCCTCCGTGCTACTTTGATCTTGCCCTCGAGCCTCCTTCTCCATGGAGGGTACTGCCCCTTGTGGCTGTTCAACTTGTAGCCAAGCATCTCACTGATCACTGCTGCCGTATTGTAGATCAGCTTGTTAGTGTCGGTATTGCCCGTAGTGCTGCATTAACATCATCTAGCAGACCTTCTGAGGGTACTTCACGTAATCTTGGTAACCGGCTACGGGGGATCCAGGTTTCAAGCTTGGCCATGATCCTATTTTTCAGGTCAGTTCCTCTCGCACTCAACGATCCTTCTCCTATCGCACTTGGGGCTATGTACCCAATCTTGGGTGGGGGTGATGATATCTCCCCCCTGACCTGCCGTCCTGACTCCTCCTTGCCGTAGCATTTGTGTTGTACCTCGTCAATCTCTAGCTGTGAGAGCAGTCCCTTCTTTCGAATGTTGGAACACTGAGCTACTAGTTGTTTCGCCGTCATTGTGGATGTTGGGTATCGAAGAATCCATAGGTCCCTCATCCTATTCATGTAGCCCCTTCCGCCGGGGTTACTTGCGTAGTAGCATTCCAACAACGCCCTGTTTTCGTCCCTTGCCCACCGATGCCTTCTTGTTCCAGTAGCCCACTTTTCGTCAGGGTGCCCTGGTTCCTCAACACCTGACGCGGACCTTGTTGATCCGGGCGACGTCCGAGCCGGCATGCCTTCATATTTATCTGTCTCGCTCATGTCTGCGGTAGGCTTGCTTAGCATAGGGGGTCTAGCCTTAGGACCCTTACTGGATACAGACGCCCCAGGCAGGAATCGAACTTGCGATCCTCTGTTCCAAAGGCGTGTAGTTTAACCACTACGCTATCCAGCTGCTTATATATATATATATATATATATATATTTTTTTTTTTTTTTTTTTTTTTTTTAAACAGCAATAATACACCATTTACTAATGACTCACTGAGTGCCTTTGAAATAATTACGCATATATTTGTTGCTAGGTTCTTCTGATCTGTTGCTGTTATCAAGAGGCCAATGTGAAAAAGGACATAGTGAGGCCTGCTCGGTAGTTAGCTGCTAATCAGCATGGGAGCTAGCTAATCCTGCCACCAATGAACTCATCTGTCTGGCCACTCCACCCTCAGACATGTGCTAACATGCCATAATAGTCATAATTCTACTCCTGCCATGGGCTCTGCCACCTCAGCTACCTGATTAAGGCCCAAGTCCCAAAGGTATCGGTGTTAAAGCTTTACTAATTCCACCCTTAGCTTCACACCAGCCTGTCTATAGCCTTTCCATTAAATATGGAATATCTGAGTCAGTGAGGAAGACATGTAGACATGTGTATAGGGGAGGGGAGATGGGCTGTTTTCTGAGAAGCTTTCTGTGCATCTGACAAAAACAAGAATGCTTCTCAGTGTGTCATCTGCATTGCCCCGTGATGCAGCATAGGATTGCCTTTTATCAACAACTAGCGATGACACTTTCCAAATATTTAATTCATGGGGGAATTTCTCACTCAATCCGAGTGTGTTTAAACTGAAAACTGTACTTCCTTCGGAAAAAAAAAAAAATCCCCCCCTCCAAATCATTTTTTTTCCTCCAGCCACGAAAATATCATGTCATGAATACCACTCTTTTCATGTAATTCCCCATCCTCCTGCTTCACTGTAAGCACCTGTCAACAGTGTGTCTGATTTATTTCTTAAGTGTTGGCGGTACAGGGACTCCCACATGGCACTCCTGTACCACGCTTCGGGGGGTGGGTGTGAGGGGTGGGTGTGAGGGGTGGGGGCCCAGAAGGGCAGGCAGAGTCTCATTTCCTGTGGCTCAGGAGACTCGTGGTGGGAAGTAAACTTAGCCAACGCTCCTGGAACAGGGTGCCACACACCCATCAACGCCTCCTTAGCGGGTGAACGAGAAAAGCGGGAGGAAACGTCAGTCTGTCTCTGAAAAGACTCTTGTGTGAGGTGGTTTTCGGAGTCATGTTTATATTCATGTTTTGTAAGACTAATATGGATCTCTCAAGAATATATGCATGCACCTGACACTGATAGGAGCGAAAACATACTGACAAACGTGCTGCCCTGACACTTTTGATTGTCTGTCGACAACACGTGTAGACAACACAAACTACTATGCATCTGTGTCACGCCAAACAGTGATGACCCAGCAGATAAAACTTCGGGAAAACAAATCCCAGCTCCTAATACAATTGTAAAATAATCATAATAATAATTTAGAAGGATTGACAAAATTTAGCCAAATTCAATCATGGCGAGTTGAATTTATAAACGAAAGCCTTGTATTTCTGTGCCCATGGGTTTAGTCAGAAAATGGCCGTGGGTGGCCACAGTCATCGCTAACTAAAGGGCCCATTATGACCCCTGTTCTCACCTTTGCAAGCACCAAAAGCAGTGTCACATCTGCTGGTGCAAGCCATGCTTTGTGTTATTTTAGCTGGTGATGCACCTCTCAAATTTATTAACCGTGTGAGGTTGTCATGGCCACCGCTGCCAAGTTACCCAGACAGCACCTTCCATCACTGTGATGTTGGCATCACAGAGGAATGTAGCTGGTAAAACAAGCTCCTTTAATACAGCGCAGTGATGTATCCTATCTCTGAGTGACTCTACCCAGGAAGCATTGGGTTGTTTGGAGAGAAAGCTACATTAACGCTGCTCTGTGTTTGTTGTGCATAGAGAGTTGGAACCTTGGCAAAGCAGCTCTAAACAATGGAGAAACAACCTCTTCCCACTGCATAGCACCTACCACCACCCACATAACAGATATTCGTCGACGGTAAGTCACTGTCATTATGGCTTTTACCACCATTTCGGTGTTAATATGGTGCAGAACTTCAGCTATTCCCAGATTATACATGGGGAAGTACTTAAACAGCTTGAAAAGATGAGACCTTCTTGAGGAAGGCTTTCTGCCACGTTCCAGGTACTTCAGATGTTGGAACTCAGGAGTCATGTAGCTCCTGAATTAGTGCAATCCAGTAATAATGTTGGAAAAGTAAGAAAAAACAGGATTGGTTTGATTTTTAATAACTGCTGTTTTGTTTGTTTGTTTGTTTGTTTGTTTGTTTGTTTGTTTGTTTGTTTGTTTGTTTGTTTTAACTTAAAAACGCTGTGCAGTTTTAATACTACTTATGCTTCCTGCTGCCATCTTGGATTGTTAAGTAAGGGTTGGTGGGGCCGGAAGGTATGCATATACTCATTTATACACCTACATCAAATAATTATTATCATTGTAGCAAACTTTTTTTGTTCAAACAATGCAAAGTAAATTTTTTAAAATGTTGAAACATCAGTGACTGTGCCATCCAGTGTCCCGATGTAAATAATGACCTCGGCCTGGTGACCTTACCCAAACTAAGTTTATTCCTGGGTACAGATACTTTGCACTGGGGTTAAATCTGCCATAATCTCCCAGACTGCTGTCAGATAAATCAGTTCTGCCAATGAGAAATATACACAAACACCCAGAATCTTAACAAGACCAAGACTGGACTGGACATTGACATGTCAAGTGCTAACTGACTGCCTGTCAATACACTCACTGACCAGAAAAGTCTTACTGTCAGGGGACTGTGGTGTACAAGGGAGAGAAAAGAAAAGGAGGTGAAAGTCAATGAAATTAGCTCCTTCCAGCTCACTAAACTCAAGAAGTAGAGGTAAGCAAGTTCACCCTCGTCTCAGAGAACAGACAATGTCTGAGTGGTACCCTGCTGAGAAAGCCCAGCACTGGAGAAAACTTGTCATACTTCCAAATTTCCAATAAAAGAAGAATATGCAAGAAATATAATCAATACCATATATCATTCCTGTGACCAAATGGTGAATTTAATGGAAAAACAAAAGTTGAGGATTGCTGATTTGCATGTGACAAAGCCTACACACGTGTGTTATTTGTTTGTCTCCTCTGGTGAGTGGAACCCTCTGGAGAGAAGCAGACTGTGAAAATGCTGTTAAGATCAGAGTGATAATGACTTTGTGAATAAGAGTCTGCGTCGCGACGACCGCAACTGGTTTGATCTCTGTCCACTTTCATTTCTTTCTTATTAGTTAAACCAGTGGAAGTCAGACAGCCTTTTACCACTGATGTGCTTTAAGATATTAAGCATTCAACACAGTCACGTCGCAACACATCAGAAATGAAATCATCTCAAAGTGAGGCGAAGATTTACTCCAAACTCTCCTCGCTGCTTTCCTTTAGATTAAGCTCATGTCAGGGGTTGTCTTGTAAGATTTGAGAAGAAAATCAATAAACAAAATCTGAAAAGATGAGAAGACACACAAGTTGACAGAAGGTTTGTAGGCTTGCGTTTGTGTCTGTGTGTGTGTGTGTTGGGGGAATTAGTAGGGGGCATATTCAACTCATTCCTGTGTCATGTCATATAAAAATATTTGAATATGAGCAGTGACTTTTGTTTTCTGATCGTTCTTGATCTGAATGTGAGTGACAGCGGAGGGGGGCATGAGCACTGCGCTCGCACCTAGCTTCGCTGGCATGAATCGCTTTCCTGAAAGAAAAAAAAAAAGTAAAATAAAATAATAAAAAAAGGTCCCTCAGAAACTTTTCTAATCTGTCACAGTGAATGTTCAAATGGGAAGATCAACTGAGTGAACGTGATTTGCATTGCATTTTCATATTGCGATAACGTTTTAGCTGTGACCTTTTGAGTTTGCTGTCACTGTCGAGAGGAAACAAATCAAATGCTGCTCGCTACAGCTTAAGCAAAAATCCTCAATTTGCCCATTTCAAGTGCTATCAGTGCAGTCTTTTTAAATAAAAATACAGACTAACACCTCATAAATGATCAGCTTAGACTGTTCACCATGATCGTATTTGCACAAGAGGTGAAATGACTCCCTTTGAAACCCTTCTACTCACTTTCTGACTCGCTTAAAATGCTTTGTTCTTTTTTGCACAGGTACTATTATTTTAAAGTGTTGCATTTAAAACATTTTGACCTAAAGTGGCAGTTTTTACTTCAGCATTCAGGCTGCAGTCCTTGTTCTTGGACTTGACTGTGAGGTGATCGGGCTTCAGCTTCATCTGAGATGCTCCTCATTAGGAACCCACTACAGCATGGGCTTAAAATATGAAATGCAAAATGGCCGTGAGGTATGCTCCATTACCAGCCAGCATTCCTATAAACCAGAAAACACACACCACCTAGTCACCCTTTCTGCACGGGGTCCCCCAGGGCACAGCTCTGGTCTGTTTGAAGATCAAAAGAGCTGAGGTAAAACAGCATGTTTACAGGTGTGAGGAAATTGAAAATTTCCTTGGCCTTGTCTCTCTCTCTGTGTGTGTGTGTGTGTGTGTGTGTGTGTGTGTGTGTGTGTGTGTGTGTGTGTGTGTGTGTGTGTGTGTGTGTGTGTGTGTGTGTGTGTCAGAGACAGAGAGAAAGAGAGAGACAGGGAGTAGTGTACTTCTTGCAAATTTCTCAAAACATTCTGCAATGAACTTGTCACATGTTCCACATTCTGTGTGTATAAAAATGTGCAAACTGTGGATACATGAGAGAGAAAAAAATCAATAACATAATCTGATTTCTGGTTAGCTTTGTTTTCAGCATGCAGATAATTGGTCTTTGATGCTACACCTGCTCCTGTCTTGAAGAGTCTTGGCTTTGGCCAGAGAGAAAGAAAAAAAGAGGAGTTACCTGAAAACGTCTTGTATTAGCAGCACATTATCTATTGTTTAATAAACAGAATTGGCAAAGTGATGTGTAGGAGCCACTTCGAGAACTTCACTGCAAAATCAGCAGCAGGGGAGGATGCAGAGTTTTTTGAGGGATTAGTGGGTTTCAAACTCTTTTCTGGGGGGACGAAGACAACAATAAGTCAGTCCAGCTCGAGTATGTCATTTACTCTGCACCTCTCCACTTTGTGTTTCTCTGTGTGCATAAGAGGACCAGTCATGCCAAGCTTTCTGCATGAAAGGGAGAGTGTTTAGCTTTTAAGGCTATTTGTGCTTCTGACTCTGTAGTGTTTGTGTCCGATGGGAGGTGCCTGCGCCAAGCTTCCTTAAAGGAGTAGGGGGTTTTGTTTGTTTCTCCATCGTGCCAGGAGAAGTGACAGCCATTCCGGCTCTTTCACAGAAACACATTCATCTGTGTGAGAAAGGCGGCCGCTGAACTCAGATGAAAGGCCATGAGAGCTGCGTTGTACAGGAAGGCAGACTGTGCATCGACTTCAGTACAAAAACAACAGAAGCCGTGTCACAGACAGACAGACGGGCAGACAGACAGACAGACAGACAGAAAGAACGAAAGAAAGACATTTTCTCCCCAGCGCTTCAGAGAATAGCAAATAAAAGATGAATTAATAATTAAATAACTTCATTTTTACTTTTCTTTATTTTTATCACTGTTGTATATATAAATTTTTCACTTTCTCATAATACAAGGCCCTCTATCTATCTATCTATCTATCTGACATAGTGAAAATGTTTATATTCTACTTAAGCTATTTATTGCTCTGGATATTAAGTGGACTGCACTTGTCTGCACACTGAAGTGACACCCCTATTAACTTTTACGAGGGGAGACCAGGAAGGCCTTGTCACACCTCCTCCTCCAAGTCTACATGCAAATTATAATATCAGCATTAAACTAATCTTGTCAGTCCAACTTTAATTCATATATAAAAAGATAATAAAACATTTTTTCTTTACATCATGTGAGTAAAACTAACGTGAGCTGTGACTGTAAGTTTTTTTTTTTCGTTTTCTATACTGTTTCTCTTTCATTGTTGATCTTTCTTTAAGGAAATCCTACGTGACATTTACTACACGTATTAAAATTCTCTTTAAGGTGGGAACGCCCACTGTTTGAAGTGACAGAGCGGCTATAAATAACACGCGCAGGCGAACAGACGCGTTCATTAGAACGGTTCAAATTCAATTAAAGGATGTGACGTTTTTGCTTTAAAACTTTTCTGACCAAACATGCTCACCGACCGAAGAGCGCTCATGTTATTTCTACTGAGAACGGCCCGTTTGGGAAGTAGCCTGCCTGCATCGTGATATGACATTTCTTTCAACGCCAACTAAAACAGCAGAATTCACAGATTTGGTAACGAAGCAGGGCAGAAGAAAAGAAAAGCAGGCTCATATATATATATATATATATATATATATATATATATATGAGCCTGCTTTTTTATTTATATATATATATATATATATATATATATATATATATATATATATATATATATATATATATATATATATATCGGTCAGTGTGGAAAAAAAAACCTCACTAATCCACCCACTGCCCCTCAGTGCTCCGCATCAGTACCGCGTTCATAATGTGCATCGTGACGTTTGATATCTCAAAGTAAACCGGATCCGTTTTATTTACCCTCACGCTGGCTGCCTGTCTGATCAGGGGAAGGTAAAACAGGTGTAGCTCTGTCCGTAGCCTTCGCTACAAATAGGCTACATGGACAAAATGCTCGACATTAAACTAAAACAAACAAAAAAACAAGCAAGCAAAGGGTGCCATGAATATGAATTATGAATGACAAAGAGCAATAATTTATGCTGTGGTAATAACCGATGGGCCTGCTGTTACTTTAATTTTTTATTTATTTCTTTTTTCCCCCCCCACAAGACCTCTAACCAGAAATAAACATACACACACAGCCACACGTGTTACAATAAAGCACCTTCACGTACATATTTATACTGGCTGAAAGCAAACCGTGGACACTTAGAGTGTATGAGAGAGAGAGAGAGAGAGAGAGAGAGAGAGAGAGAGAGAGAGAGAGAGCTCCTGAAATCACCAATGAACGACGCGTCTCAGGTGTTGCTGTGGTTGCAAACCCAACAAACTACAGCAGCTCAGGACACGCGCGTTACGACTTGGTTTAATTCCCAGGAGGCCCACGGTCCCATCCAGAGCTGCCTCCCTCTGTTACTCAAACTTCAAACCAGCTCCAGTCAGCAGATTCCCTTTTAGCTCACATCTTGAACTGCAACTCCGGTGCAGCTGAATTTAGATATTCTCGAGTCAAACGCTGTACCTAATAGTTGTTTGCCGTAAACACGTCCCTAATTATGACCGAGGACATCATTCACAATTCCCTAACTGAGTGTAATACTATCCCCATTCTCCCTGAGAAATGACAAATAAAGTTGGGTGCAATAATATCCTAAGTAGCATAATAAAGGCGAAAAATACACTTGTCATTTTTTTTCCTATTTCGTTATCTACTGTATTCTATAAATGCGCAATACGCTGTCTGTTAAAGAAGCCATTATTTAAAGTAGCCTATAATGTGAGTGAAACCTGTTGTTTCCAAGCTGATTTTATTTTACTGACATGTTGGTCGCAAAGGCGACGATGGTCTAGCAATCAGGGTGCTGATTGCGTCTCAGTAGCAGTTTAAAATCCAATTTGTATTCTCCATCTCGGAAATTAAACATCACCCCCAAATAGTCGTCCAATTTTTATTTATTTATTTTAATTTTTGCATTTTTTTAATGCATATTAACAGGTTTCACCTCTGCTGTCCGCATATAGTCTGACCGCAAAAGTGACACTTTGTCAAAGTCAAAGTAAACCTTTTTGTCATCTCTGTTATATACAGTACAGTAAGTATAAAGAGAGACGAGACGACGCATAACACGTTGTGGAGTGAAACATCACAAGACTTTAACAGACCTATATGTAAGGGCCCTAGTGAGGCAAGTCGAGTGTGCCTTTACAGTATACACTACAGTATTATCCTAACAGAACACAATGTAGCCTACAAAGAGATGTGAGAAGGAAAAAAAACCCGCTTCCTTCTCTGCGGATCAATATCAGCACAGCAGGAGCCGAACAGGAACCGACATCGACACACTGTGTGGAGCTGACCTTTCCCACTCCCCACAGGTCATACCTTCCTCATGCGAGGAGGTCACCGGGCCAGCCACTAAAAAGGCCATTAGGAGGTGATTTCAAGTGCTAAATACTGTGAAAAAAAATCCACAACTAATAATTCTTTCGTCCATCTCTACCACAATGATAAAACAGCACCAAACTCAAGTTTGCGCTCTTGATTGGCACATAATCCAAGTATGTGAGGCGGAAAGGAGTCTAACAAAACTCAGATGTATTAAAGAATTGTAAAAGTGAGAGAGACAAAGAGAGACGGGGGGGGGGGGGGGGGGGGGATATTTTTATAAGGTTCTAACAGCTTTTAGTTAATATTGTCTGGTCGTAATCAGCCTGACTTCCCGGAGGATCCACAATCTTTTCATTAACCACATCACTCCGAGAGCCAAGAAATGTGAGCACTAACTCAGTGTTTGCTAACAGCTCAAGAAGACAGAGTGCCACTTGCTGCTACAGCGGTCTGGAAAAGATAACGAGTCCCACTTCGCGTTTTTCTTTGCTCAACATCCATGAAGCACGACTCATGTAAAAATAATGACAGCAGCTCGTTCTGGTAAGCATGCGCAATACAGCAGAGGCCGGCGTCTCTCAAAGCGTCACGCCACTAGACAAGCACTTGTCGTGGCCTCAGACGGTGACATTTAGCCCTTGGGGTGTAAACAGGCTGCAAGGTGACACTGATATTAATCTGAGTCGTTAAGTTTAACAGCAGCAACACAAACCTTCACATCCGAGCACTAAAAACCATCTATATTAATAGCAGGACTACGGGAAACACATGGTCATCCCCAAGAACAGGCTGAAACCAGAGCACCAAGATGAGCTCCCAGAAAACAACTAAAGCTGTGTCAAGTTCAAGTTCACGGCTGCTTCACGGCTGCACTAAACTCCTGTCCAGTGAAATGTCCAGCGTGGGGGGAGGGAGGGTGGGTTATATTTACAGTTTCTATTTTCAAATAAAAATCCCCGCACCTGGTTTGGGAATTTTTTTAAAAGGGATAAGACAATGATGTACGGAGAAGAAAAGCTTTTGCTCCCCCCACACGCCTGCGCGAACCGAACAGCTTTCGCACGCATTTTGTTGCGTTCACGTGCGCAGAAGTTAAATTGCGTAGTTTGCTTTGTTTTCCTCTTTAATTAAAATAAAACTAATGTACGAATTGAATCATTCTTTTTAAAAAAGTTAGAAATTAAATTCATTATTTCAAATAGTTTGGCTTTCAGAAAATTCAGACTGTGTGCGCACACAGGCCACTTTTAATTCCGGGACTTCTTATTTATCTCCACAGCCCCATTGTCTTAAGGGCCTGACAGCATGATTTCCACGATGCCTTTTCCTCACCGAAAAGAAAAGAGTTGACAGCATGGACATTTAGAGGGGAGATAATGACTAGTTTAGAAAAAGAAAAAAAAATTGGTGAAGTCATAAAACTTCTCTGACCCATTCCAAACCAGACTAAATCCCAAACTGCGTGTAACTCACTACAAACTGCACCAAGCACCCAGCAGCGTAAAAAGGAGGAAAGGCAAAAGGGTATTTAGCACTTGCAACACCTTTTATTATATTTGTATGCAGTAAAATTCTTATCACAATAAGGAAGAAAACACCTCTTAAAACTTTGAACAAAAGCACATAACGAAACAACTGCCCATGTTTAGCTCGTAATTGTACATATTTATAGTAAAGAAACATTCTTTATAAATACTGTTTCATCTGTAGCAAGTAAATACCATAATTTAATTACAAATGGATAAATATGGCAGCTGATATTTACAAAAGGAAGGGTGTAGTTACAGGAAAGAAAAAAAATCGAACGGCACAACGTTTATTGTCCTCACAATCTTCCAGATAGTGTTTCACAATTCCAATTTGCAAAGCACAAAACATCACAAGTTAAGCCCAGCAAACTAAAATATACATTCACAAGCATAATATTGTGGTCTGTTTGAGTTAAATGTTAACTTTGGCACTCTTTCCAGTTTATAGATGTTTAGTATAGTACAATCAATTTGCCTTAGGATCACAATATTCAACATTATAGTACAATTTTATTGTAATGTGTGCACTAAAAGGTCCAGTTAAGAGAAATAGCTACCATTGAAGGAACATCAACACACCAAAGACAGACGAACTATCACAACCAAATGGAATTTGGGCTTTTAGTGATTATTTACATTATATGAAATACACCTCAAATATTATACATATTTTTCCTCTGTTGGTAATCATCATCTTCCCTGGTAAATCCAAAATAATAAGATTAAAAAATAAAGAAGTGTTCGTGTGCCTCCTGTGTGCACATGTCCCAAAACTCAGTGAAACGAGTGTGTGTTGCTTCATTTCAGCGTAGTCCTAAACATACCATTCACTGAAATTGGAGGACAGGCCACTGTGGTTGGTGGTGTTGTGCACAGCTGAGGCTGGGGAAAGGGTGGTGTTGCTTTGAGTCTCCGTGGTGGGTGACACCAGCCCTGGAGGTGTGGATGATTCGTAACCAGAGCTGGCTGCTGGTGATGAGTCTGACGCTGGTGGAGAGGATTCGTGGACCTAAAAAAAAAAGAAATAAGAAAAGAAGAAAAGAAGAAAATACATATTTATTTTCTGATTTACACGTTAAACAAAAAAAAAAAACACACAAAAAAAACCACCATAAATTCTAAAAACCACCTGGTATTAGACTGTACAAAAATATTTAAAAAAAAAAAAAATAGAAGAACACACACACACTTCCCTCAACGCCTTACTTACCTTCATGTGTTTTCGTAGAGAGCTGGGATGTGTGTAAGACTTGTCGCACATTTTGCAGAGATATGGCTTGTCCGACGTGTGAACGTGCATGTGTTTCTTTCGGTCGCTGCTGTTTGCAAATCTTCTGTCGCATCCCTCAAACTCACACTGGAACGGTTTCTCTCCTGCAAGAAAGAAATAAAGAAAAGAAAAGATGTTTTTGAGACTGCCTCAGGCTGAAGTGTGTAACAACAAGAGCTTGTGCAGAACCAGTCTGTTGTAAAAGTTGAGTGCAGAGTATTGCTGATGCCATTCATTAAAAAAAAATGTAAATAAAACGCAGGGTTAAAAGCAACACGTTTAGCCGTAACAATTGTGACAAAGTTTCAAGCGTCTTTTAAAACGAAGTGGGGGTGCTGCAACGTCTTATTTAGCCTAAATAATGCGCATAGTGATTGGAAGGGGGTGGGAGAAAGACGACGAGGCCGTCCTCAGTAGGCCTGCAGAAGGCATATCATTTGCCGGGAGACAATAAAAATCTAATTAGCACGTGGCCAATTTCATGGCACGGCACCGTAATGTATTTCCTAGAAAATAAGTCAAAATGTGAGAGGCTGGTAATGGCCCTGTCTAGCACCTCAACACATATGAGAGAGGCGCATGGGAAAACAAAAGGCATTCCTGGCAGCATTGCTGCTACTGTGCTCGGCTAAATCTACACACAACCCCCGAGCAAACACCAAGTGCAAATCGTTTCAGAGCTAAATACAAATATTTAATAAGGACACAAGGAGAAAAACCTATATGGAAAAGGGTGGGTGGGGTTGAGGAGACGCGAAATACACACATACATACACGCAGAGTATCATGAATGAGCTGATGTGATTTTACTACGAGGCTGGCTGCTCTAGGACGCACGCAACGCGCTCTCTCTATTCCCTTTGACCCATTTCTAAAGTTTAGCCTGAACAATAAAGCTCCCAGAGAGCCAACTAAACTGCTTTCTGTGCGTTTTTAAAGCACCAGAAGAAGAGTTCGAACGGGCCCAGAGTAGCCGTGTAACGAAGAAATGAAGTATCCCCACCATTTTAAACGCATTTGTTCTCTCTTCTCTTCTCCCCCCCCCCCCCCTCCTCCCCCTCTCCCTCTCTGCCCTGGATGTGATCCTGGAATACTACTTTAGCAGCCTAAAATACCCGCTGGTAATTAGATCTTAATGTGAGTTTGTCTTGGCAAGACACGCATTTACAACAGCGAAATAAATCCTCGGGTACGCTCGGTGACAGCACCCACACCGGGCTTACTATTTAAATAAAACAATTTTATATCAAATAAAGCTTGCGCGATCGTTATTATTTGCATTATTATTTTAATTACCTGTATGCGTCCTCTTGTGTATCTTCAAGTTTTCCGACCGTGCGAAGACCTTCCCGCAGCCAGGGAAGGGGCAGGGGAAAGGCTTTTCTCCAGTGTGCACCCGAATGTGGTTGACCAGTTTGTATTTTGCCTTGAACGGTTTGCTCTCCCGGGAGCAATCCTCCCAGAAGCAGATGTGGTTGGTCTGCTCCGGACCACCGACGTGCTCCACTGAGACGTGAGTGACCAACTCGTGCATGGTGCTAAAAGTTTTATTGCAACACTTTTTGGGGTTGCTGAGCTGCTCGGGGTCGATCCACTTGCAGATGAGCTCCTGCTTGATGCACTGTTGCCTCATGTAACGGAAAAAGGCACCGGGGTGGTGGTGGGCTGCCATGTTCATCCCCATGTTCATATTCATGGAGCCGTACTGGTTGTGGAGCTGCGCGGCCGAATACGGGTCGGTCCTCGGACTGGAAACCTGGTGGTATTGGTCGGAGCGTCCGAAAACTTCGCCGGGTAGTCCAAGCCTCATTTGCCCATTCAGGACGTTCGGGGATCCGTGGGACCCATGCTGGTCGTGGATCCCGGGGAACAGAATGTGGCCTTGAGTGTCTGTGTGGGAGTGATGAAGGGATCCCGCCGTGGGGCCAAAAATAGTGTGTTGGCTACTCGCCGGAGAGGATTCTCCGAAGCCGCGACTACGAAAGAGAAAGTCCCTGGTGGAGTTGAAAGGGGAGCTTGCATACGAGGTGACATGGGCGGCGTGAGCCCCCAGAGCCGCTGCGGGGTAGCCCGGCGCCTGGGTGGTGAAGGCAGAGCTCTGTCCTGGGGAGAGATCATGGTTCAGCTTAAACGCACCCATGTGTGCAGAGTCAACAAAGCTATTTTGTGCCAAACTCAAGTCTCTCTCCTGCATCTCGCTGGCTGAGTGATGCCTGGCAAACGAGCCCACTCCGAGTCCTGGGAACTGGTGACCAGCATCCAGTAGCATTATGTCTTCAAAGCGATTTCTTTTTTTATATATATATATATATAAAACACCAGCACAGAGCTCGAAGCTACAGCAAATTAGTAAAAGAAGAAGACGGAAAAATCAAATCTCGGTGCTGGCACGCGACGATTGAACTTCCAGCCTTGGAAACAACATATCAGGCGTGTTTCAAAGCGCTGCTCCGCTCAAGAGTTGAAAAAAAGAAAAGAAAAGAAAAATGTAAAAAATAAAAAATAAATAAAAGAGGGAATCTCGGCTTATCGAACACTGAATTTACTTCTAGTTTACTTGTGACTTAAAAATCCAAGAGTTTCCTCGTGTCCTCTTCTCTTGACTACGGCAGTTTTTTTTTGTTTTTTTTGTTTTTTGCGTTAAAATTGACTCGAAGAATTAAATAATTATCGTACTAGGTGCCTTCTGCATACAGCAGAGAGACAGTAGCTGGGGCATCTCAAAAAACGCCGTTCCCAAACGCGCACGTATTTATTTCTCTGGCTTTGCCCGTGTTTATCGCGGAGGGTCCCTGTTTCTCCGTGGACTGGCTCTACCTCCTCTTCCGCCCCCTTTAACTGGAGAGCGTTCATTCATTCCTCGCAGTCTCATTGGCCGCCGCGCCTCATCAATCCCAGGTGCCCCTCCAATAGCAGGTAGCGCTTTGGCGACTTAATAGCGCAACGCCATTTTCCACTAATAATTACCGCCTACTTTTAGGAGAAGATTTGGGAGGTGTGCGGGCGAAAGGATCACGACAAGAGAGAGGAGAGCTGTTTTTGTTGTTTATATTCTGAGGGAAGTTGTAGTATGAAGGATACAAACACAGCATTTGATGAGAAATAGTGAAGATTGTAAAAAGTAAGAGTTGACATAATGGATTAAGGTATTGATTAGGTAGTTTTGTAGATGTGACGTAAGTGGTCTGTGTTTTACTGTATCCCTGTTTTTAAAAAGCGCTGATGTTGTATTTAATTTACAGAAACTGACATCAAAAATAAATTGTCAATTAACCACAACGCTATACAGTCATATCATCTCAGTAAAGGCAAAAAAACCCATCTATCCATCCTTACCAGAAAAAAATAAATAAAGTTTGAGTCACTTAATTCATGACAGCTGAAAAAGCATGTGTGGCTCCATATGGAGTCCAGTGGTTTTCCACTGGTTGTACAACCACAACTGGGCCTTTAGTGGTTCTCCAGGTCTCACCCGGGCAGCCGTCAGTGGTGGCTGACGGTTTCTTTAGTGGTTGTATATGTCGCTAGTTCTGCTTCGTTGGTGGTTCTCACTTTACCACACCAATTAAGTTACATGTTACAGCGGTGAACTGGGCTAAGGTGAAAGTTAACCCTTAGTGACCTATAAGGTAGAGGTTGTGTTGAACTGTCAGTGACGCATTTTCGGCCATAAAGTAGGATGTGTTGATAGTGACATATGGTGTGTTTTTGTAAGAAAAAAAGTCGATTTTTTTTTTTTGCCCCACGTTAGCACAGTAATGTCTACATTGGATTTCTTGTTCTTCTTTCATTTTCCCCCTTTTTGGTGTCCCACGCAGCCAGACAGATAGAAGTCAAATACTCCAAAATACTTCTGTGAATTATTTACTGACACCTTCCCACAACAAACACACACTGAATCTGTAGCCACATAAATACACAGGCCGTGCACCAAAGCTGCTTATTCACATGCAAGTCAAAGGAAGTTTACTTACATTTTCACCCCCCAAAAAAATCCCACAAGCTCTGCGGTTCCGTCACACAACACAGCTTTCTGCCTGTCTCAGCTTCTCCGGTGCACTCTAGACGACAAATAATGGTGAAGACCAGGGAAACGTTTTAAAAACTTTTTTTTTTTATTGTGTCTCCTTGCTCTGAGTGGGACAGGCTGAGCGTTGTATGCCATTCTTCCAAGTCTATTTCAACTCGCACCACAGGAAACGCAGGAGCTGATCCAAGTTCAAAGTCACGTCTGCCGACCCCTATAAGAAGTTCTTTAATTCTCTGAAGAAGAAAAAAACACACAAAAACCTTCCCCAGATAGGGGAAAGGAGAAAGAAAATTTCGAGAAAAAAAATCAATCATCAAGAGGCTGTGGGTTTTCCCTTCTGCCTGGAAAAGAAAAAGCCTCCAACCTATTCAAAATCCCCCACAGACTAGTATTTCAACAGGTTTTAGAAGTACCAATACTCACTATGCTCACACACGTAACAAATAAATCACGTGAAATATTACACACACAATCTACAGTTACAGCTGACAAAAATACAAAAAAAAAAAAAAAGAAAAAGCCATCTGACAGGTTTATAACATTAAACCCAACAATCCCGATCGCGCAAGGGGCGCTCTGCCCGTGTGTTATAATGGATGCCAAAGGCATATTTCTCCTCTCCGTTGTCTGACAGTATCAATATGTTGACACATTGCAAGGTTACTTGTGTGGCTTGCTTGACCTTGTGTTTCATGCATGTTTGACCTCTGACCTGTTAAGACCACATATGTTGCCCTCTTGACTCCTTTTGGTAAAATAACCCTGTTTATGACAAAGCGTCTTTGTTTTAGAGGGAGCGAGAGAGAAAGAGCGAGCGAGAGAGAGAGAATAAGAGAGAGCGAGAGAGCAGTAAGACGCCCCCCTCTTCTGTCTGAGGCATCGACAGCTTTGGGTTATTTGGAAACTATAAGTAAATAAAAATTAACCCATTCCTACACCGATTCAACAAATCCCAAACTCCATTTATTTATTACTTTTTAAAATGTATTTCCTTTTTAATCATTTTATAATAGGATTCATGTTAGAAATGGGGAAACTACGTGCCAGTGACCAGGATATGTAATGTCCTTAAATTGCCACGATCAAAGCAAAATATTTATAGCCAACTAGCAACCAGTGCTTTACCACCAAAGTGAGACATTTGTTTTATGAATTTATAAGTGTGTAAATTATATTAAACCCAATGTGCTGCTTAATGTGGTGAGCGTAAATCAGGGGCCCTTGGAGAAATCATAAACAATGCACTCACTACTCTCCTGTGTTTTATGGATTTCCAGAAGCTCTCTTTGGAGAAGGGAATAATTTATTTATTTAATAAAGAGCACAGTCGGTACACACACGTGGTCGTGGGTGGATGTTTTTGTGTGTGTGAATTTACAATTCCCATAAAAATACATTTGACACAACAAGCGACAATAATATGGGTGCCTATAACTGCTAATCTTGAAAAGTCTCTTTCTCTCTCACACACACACACACACACACACACACACACACACACACACACACACACACACACACACACACACACACACACACACATATATATATACTTAATGTCACTGCAGCGCCCTATTTGTACGTATGAAAGGTCTTAAAGCAAAACCTTCAGTTGCTGATTATCAAGCTCATAAATCAGTTCAGCAGGGGGGCACGTGCAACAGGACCATAACGTGTAGAGGTTTTCCTCCAACATAATGAAAATCAATTACAAAACTTCAGTGTCCGTGGGGAAGAAAAATGCACTGCTTAATAAATATTTTAGATTCTCCCTATTTTCAAAGTCGGCTTCTTTTTTGTTTAAGGTGTACAATAAAACTCCTGACACAACTAGCTGACATGCTGATTTGCGGTTTGAGGCGAGACATCACAATTCGATTGGAAAGGTGAATTAAGACATATCAGTGATGGATACACGTACTGCTGTCAGCAGGGGTTACACCGTCACGCCATAATCTGTCATATGAAGTAAACTTAAATACAGCTGAAATGTCTGCCAACCTAAGTCATAACCAATATTTTTTTTTAAAAAGCTGGTAAAAAAAAATAAAGAGCTGGTGAAATGAACTGAGGAGAAGGGTGTAAAAATAAATACATTAAAAATAAGTGTTGCCTTTGCAGTTCGCTAAAATAAAACGAAAGGTTAGGCTCTGCTACTCTTGTCCTAGTGTGCTGCTGGACCTTAACACCTCAAGCAAAAAAAAAAACAAACCTGGCTTACATTTTCTATTTATAAAATTTTTATTTTTAATAATTGTAATAGTTTTTGTAGTTTTTTCCCATCTTTTGTGTGTGGTGGGTGGGGTAAGATGTGTGAACATAAATATATATTTTTTTAATCTTCAACATTAAAATTAAATGACTGCCTGTAAACACAAAGTTATTTCATATTAATCAATATATTGGGGAAATCGGTCATGTGTATATAACACTGAGTACTTAAACAGTTTTATGCATTAATGTTTAATTGTATTTGTGTTTTACTTTAAATTAAGATTTGCATAACTTCCACTTATCAGGAACGTGGGGCGTCCACTCTTGTATTTTGTGACAAATCTTTGTACGTATGAATAAAAAAAAAAAAAAAAAAAAAAACAGAACTCACTTCACATTTTAATATTTGTACATATCAATACTTGAAATATTTCACAGCATCCACAAGCGCCCCCCCCCCCAAAAAAAAAAAAACAAACCCAAAAAAACAACAAAAAATGTGGATAAACCAAAGCCGGAGTAGACTAAGGTTTGACATGTCACACAAACTGTTATTTTGGTCATCCACATGCACCAGCAGCAGTAAACACAAAGCCGCCCAAACGGATCTGCTGGTAACTTTGAGTACAACTTTTTGGAGTCAACAGCAATAAAGAGAGTGAGGGGGCGGAACCCTGCTGAGCCCCTGCGCTGAACGACAGCCAATCGCTTCGTTCTCCTAACTGCCAGTCACCGAAATCCGTCCAATACCCGCAGTGCCATTTCTAAACTGTATTCCCCACTGTGTCCTCCAACTGTTGTATGTTCTGCCAATCGCTTGAGGACAGAGTGGGAAAAGGAGCAAGCAGAGTTAGAAGCCGGACAAAAGAACTTATAGACCCCTTATATACATATTTTCCTAATGTTTTAGAGAGCGTAGTGTGGTGGGGAAAAAACAGTTGCGGTGAGTGCGGATGGACTTGTCAGTGTAGTTATGGAACCCCCTTTAAGCAAGAGGAATCCGGCGATAAGATTAGCGGATTTGGCAGCGACTCAACCCCTTCCTCATCAGAATATGACAGGCTTCCCGGGGCTAGGGGGGCATCACCCTCTCTCCCACCATGCCCACCTCCACCCTGGGGAGCTGGGCAACGACCCCGGAGTGGCACTCACTCCATTTGGACCAGAGCACATGGCACAGACAAATGCTCTCAAACTTAGCCCATCTCAGCACATTCAGAGCCATCCCGAAGCCCAGACCGCGGCATCTTTCACTTCTGCTCAGACCACAGTTGGTTTCCCCGTGGCTCACCCCCACTCAGGCTACTCAAGCAGCAGGGACTTCATCCTCAGGAGAGAACTCTCAGCCTCTGCTATGCATGCACTTGGCGACCAGCATAGTTCCGCCTCCTCCCCTCATCACCATGGCATGTTCATCTCCCCAACAGGTGCTTATGGGCACACGGAAAGTGGGGCCCATTCACTTTTCACTGGACTTCACGACCAGGCGTCCCCAGGTGCCCACCACCATGCCCTCAACGGGCAGATGCGCCTGGGTATACCGGGGGACATCTATGGCAGGCCAGAGCACTTCGGGCACAGGCCAGAGCACTATGGACCGTCTTCTCTCCACAGCTACAACTCCATGAACCTCAGTGTGAACATCGCTTCTGCTCCTCACGGAGCCGCGGGGGCGTTTTTAAGATACATGCGGCAGCCCATAAAGCAAGAGCTAATCTGCAAATGGATCGACCAGGAGCAAAGTCAAAAAAAGCCCTGCTCTAAAACTTACAGCACCATGCACGAACTGGTTAACCACGTCACGGTGGAGCATGTCGGGGGACCGGAGCAGAGCACCCACGTCTGTTTCTGGGAGGAATGTCCACGAGAAGGAAAAGCTTTCAAAGCGAAGTACAAACTGATAAACCACATCCGAGTTCACACGGGAGAAAAGCCTTTCCCGTGTCCTTTCCCGGGATGTGGGAAAGTGTTCGCGCGATCGGAGAATCTAAAAATTCACAAGAGAACTCACACAGGTCAGTACTTCAAATTGAATAAAGAATACGCACCACAGTCTGAAAAAAACATGGCTTGGTTTCAGAGAATGAGACTATGTCTGAGGCGATCTTGTTTTACTGTTCACACTCGAAACGGACGTATGAAACGATCGTGCGTAATTGCGCCCAGAAGCGAGAAAAAAAAAAGACTTTTATTGATTAAAGAATTCGCGTGGTGAGTTACCGTGTTCCATTTTCTTTCTTAAATATAAACTTTTTTTTCCCTTACTCACCAAGACACTCGCAGTAGGCGTGAAAGGATTAGAGCATATGATTTGTAAAACGTGCTTACGTACCTACAGCACAGCGACAGAACACGCGTAAATGTAATTGTCTTTGGGCGTAGGATCCTTACGCAAAAGCACGGTTAATATATTGATGATGAGTGTATGCACATGGCAGATGGCATTTAAACAAAAAACACATGCTTTAGGCTTCGACAGATTTATTGGTAACCTATCGGGGGTGCAAAATATTTACAACTACCTCTCTGAGAGTGCCTTTAGAGAAAGACAGTTTGCTCTCATATTCTGTCTACTAAAGTCTGGCAGAGCTGCTGAGAGATAAAGAAAGTCAATTTTAGCCGAACAACTTCCTTAAATTGTAATGTGTGCTCTTTATGAGAGCTGTTTATGTTTTTTAAATAGACTGAAAGTCAAATTTTGACCAGTAAATAGCCCAGTTTTGGCTTTTTGCCACCAGTATAAATAGGCCTCTTCGCCTAACTGAATTATGTAAAATCCACAGGGGAAATAAATAATTCACTGAAGAAAAAACGTGGAAAACCCTTTGGAAATACTCTAACCAATTATTGTTATGAATATACAGGATGCATTAGACTTCACATTCCATTCCGGGTTTTTGTTGTTGTTTGTTTGTTGTGCGTGACAGGGTTGTATGTATCTTTGTGTGTGCGTGTGTGGGAGAAAGAGACCAGTACGGCACATATAGGTCTCCTGGTGTTTTCCGAACTGCCCCCTTTTCAACTACATACACACATCCCCTGTAAACTAGAGGGGCCTAAAGGCATGTTACACGTGTTCACGCGGGAATATAAAGTGGGTGTGGAGCAGTGGGTGTAATGGACGTTTAGTCTGCGGAGGCATACAGGCTTCTACACTGAACACTTGTATTTATTTAAGGTGGAATGCTGACAAGTTGTGGTATAATAGGTACAGAGCATTCCATTCCAGTTGTTATTCTGACTTATTAAAAAACTACAACAAAAACAAAAGCCATAAAGCTTTAACTTCGTGATGTTATCACTCGTAACAGTATCTGTGTGTTTCATTTCTTCAAGGAGAGAAACCTTTCAAGTGCGAGTTTGACGGCTGTGACCGAAAATTCGCCAACAGCAGCGACCGGAAGAAGCACTCTCACGTCCACACCAGCGACAAGCCTTACTACTGCAAAGTGCGCGGCTGTGACAAATCCTACACACACCCGAGCTCGTTGCGGAAACACATGAAAGTGCACTGCAAGTCCCCTCCGCCCCCTGCCACCAATGTCACCTATATTTCCTCCACAAACCCTCTCGGAGACCCTCTTTCGCCCACTTCTGAACCGCACAGGAACCGCTCCTCGAACCTCTCCCCTCAGGTCACCAACCTCAACGAGTGGTACGTGTGCCAGGGGAGCGGAGGGCCCAACCACCTTCACACCCCCTCCAGCGACGTGCCAACTACAGATTCAGACGACGAGGACTCTTTCAGAAATTCAGACCCGAGGACAATGCTCTGATACCTGGTATACATCCATGGGGACTTTCAAACTTGTCATCTAGTTGACCCGTTAAAGTGTGCATCTGTGTTGTTCCCCCACCCGGTTCACTTGAGATATTGATCAGTAGTGATACTGACTGTCCTAAAAAACAGCAAAATTACATTCAGTGTGGATGCAATGTAGCTTCATCAAACAAGAAAGGATTTTTTTGTCCCCTTTAACCCAGATGACCCCTGACCTTAACCTAACATGTAAATCACAACTGTCCAACAATCAGTTTAAAACGGAGATTTGACATTGAAAGAAAGAACAAAATTTGCTTCCAATTTGAAAGAACCAAAAAAAAAATTTTTTTCTTTGAATCAGGTCGGACTAGAACTAGATTAATGTGTGTGTATTTTTTTCCACGAGATGAATGCAGGATTTAATTAACTGCATAACTCAAGACTCCACTGGTGTGCTGAAATGACATCTTTCACATCCTCTTGCAGTTAATAACTTCACTGCAATCAATCAGTGTCACATTAAAGAGAAGGTACTGCTTGTAGCTCCACAAGTAGAAATAATGAATTTTAAAAAAATCTAGAGGCTAGAGAGGAGGCCTTTTTTCTATTTCAGCTAATCTCTTTAAAATGTGGTACAAACTTTGAAAAAACTAATAAGAAAAAAAAACAGGAGAGGAGGCAAACATCTGAGTGTCTTAAGGGTTCGCATTTACCTTATCAGATTTATACATGTGTTTGGATTGAATTTTGTAATATTTAAGAACTATTTAAGACTATATTTTATGCAAAATACACAAGTTTAACACTTGTTAAAGAGTCCAGTAAGTCCCTTGAGACCCTAAATGTCTACACTGACAGGCTTTGATCCTGTAGGATTTGTACATATGTAATTGTGCTGATGCTTGTGAATGTTGTGTAGTTTTTAATTACAAGGAAAAAAATGTTGTTTTGTACATTGTAATTTATTTGCTGGTTTCAATGTTGTACTGGAATTACAGAAACACCAAAGAATAATAATATCAGTTTTGGTGATGCATAGTACCCTGCTGATGGTTTTTGTTTTTTTGTTTTTGTTGTTTGTTTGTTTTTTTCAGATTCACCTTTTAACTTTTTGAGTTTATATTTTTTATTTGTGCTCTGTAAAAGAAGAAACATTTACTTGAATAGGCTGTGTAATGTGAAAAGTCCCTCTCCCCCCGCATGCCTTTTGTAGTGATCTGTCTTTCATATTGAGGTGCATGGTGCCATTGGATAATAATGGATGGAGAAAAAGAGAGAGAGATGAATCAGCTATGATTGTGCAGACCTTTGATGTTCAAGAATTAATTTACAATATTAAAAAAAAATCATGCTAAAATTTAATAATAAAAACAGGACATATACAGTAAATAAGTGTCACATTATATCATTAACATGATTTAAGGGTGAGTTTGATTATAAGGGGTCATTTGTTTTGGCCTTAGAAGTTTTTATAGGAGGACTGTGCCTGTACTTCTTCTTGTTATTATTATTATTTTACGCTATGTGATTTAGCAGACGTCTTTCTAACGTGGACTACACACAGTGACTGCAAAACATCAACATCAGTCTCACCTCGAGTGAAAAAGCTGAAGCAGCTCTCTTCACCTGCCTTACTGACGTTTCTATAAAATATCCAGCTCTTCTCAGAAACAGGCCTAACGGGCCAAGGAGGCTGGTACAAACTAATCACTGAGCTAATGGGAAAACTTATAGCCCCCTGATGGCGCTACCTCTGAAAGGCGCGACGGCACAAAGCAGCCGAGGCATGAATCATTCATGGGAAAAATAAAAGATAAAAAGATATCCGACAATAAGCTGAGCCTTGTATAGAGTGTATAAAACAAGCTCCCCCTCTTATTTCCTCCATTAAAACGCGAAATCTCACTTTCAAAGAGTTGCCTGTCCAGTCTATAGAATTAAAATTGACCAACGCCAGTTCTGCACCACTTCAAAGGCTGCAGCCTCTGAGAGGAAGGCTGGCTGCTTTGACAGTCTTCATGGTGCGTTAGGATTTCTATGGCAATTGGGTAGTGAAACGCTCGCATTTGAATATGTCCGTTTAAAAGGGGAGAAAAAAAATGCTAACTGCCACTAAATGAATTATAATCAAAGCATAGGATGTACCCTCTCCAGAAATGTGTGTGCTGTCACAAATATACCTTTGGCAGGTTGGCACCTAAATTCCAACCAGTCTGTGAGCGTATGTGTGCAACTAGATTCCTGTGATCACAACAAGAAAAATTGTTATCAACTAACACTCGCATATAAAAAAAAAAGAACAATGAGAAATGATTATGAGATTTAACTGATAATACACCTGACTTGGATCAGCCTGGGAGGATTTGGGGACTGAGGCAATAAAAGGCGCACAAGGGAATCGTCACCGGCGCGTAAAACAACATTAAATGAACCTAATTTTACAGCCAAAGAGGAAATAATAATAATAATAATCACAGCAGCACCGCAAAGCTTTAATACAAGGGCAAGTTTGTATTACACAAGCTTGATCAATTTTACAGCTGCCTTCTCAAGAAAAAAAAGAAAGAAAAATGGGGGGAGAAAAGAGAACACTTTATCTGCCGCTTCATTCAAACTATACGCACTTGTGGGCCTCTTCTTGTTTTGTGCCTCGACTTTTTTCTTTTTTATATATATAGAAGGGGTAGGGGCCAAGAGAGTAGCGTGCTCTTGTATGTCCTGTTTGGAAACAAATGCTCAATGAATGTTACAAAATAAACACGATGAAAAATAACCAGAGACATTAAAAGGAGGGAGAGTTCATTTAAAAAAGGAGTGAAGCGGTCACCCTTCAGTGAGAAACGCTTTGAAGTAGAACTTATTATCTGAGAAATACTTTTTTGGTTGTCCTAACGACGCTGTTGAATTGGAAAGGCACTCCTTTGTCAACGATTTGTTCTCCTTAAGAGGGATGTCCGTGGAAATCACTTACATGGGCCACCTTAACATACTGCCTGCAAATCAGTAACCGGCAGAGTCAGACATGCAGACGCCACTTGGGAGAGGACAAAGCAAGAAGTCGCAGTGAGAGCGCCGCTGCTTCTCAATCGCGCCCCTTTAAAAGGGGGTTGAACGATAATTTCTCAGACGAGCGTGGAGGCAAAACAAACGCCGTCTTGTCAGAGTTTACAAGCATTATCCATCTCCTGAATACTACCGGCACAATGCTCGCCAAAATTGCATGTGAAGTGATCTTTTTTTTTTGGTCACAAAAGTTAAGAGTCTCGACTCAAGACTGCAAGAGATTTGATCCGAGTACCTGCGCCAGAAACTGCAGTGCGCATGGATCACCTTTACGGCAACAGAAAAGTGCTCTTGGGTTTGGGGGGAATAAAGTACAAGAAGAAGGAGAGACAGAAGAGGGAGGATAAAGAAGTTGAGTTTAAAAAAATATTTTTTGATTAACTTTACTTTTAGTTTTGGGGAAGCAGAAATCAGGTGCGGAGACGCAAACGGCACCTCTTCACACTAACCCCCTCTCACCTCCCAGAATTCACATACAGCAGAACAGCAACACCTTGTGATACCTCTGGCCCGTTTTACCATCTCACCTAAAAATAAATAAATCACACTTCCCCCGTTTCCTCAATATGAGAATGAAGACGAGGGTGATAATCGTAAGCCACCACTCCTGTAAATAAGACACGGAATATGGCTAAATAAATCTGACATGTCGAGATTCTGCAGGTATTTCACGTCAAATGGATACCAGTTTATTAAAGTAAGTGCACAGTTCACCTACTCAGCTCAAACAAACGTCCTGATGGGTGGAAATAGTTTTTATTTATTTTCTTTAAATATTTCCTATCAGTAAGAGAATCAACCTTATAAACTAGCAGCCAGTAAAAAGACAGTGATAATAGCGTTACATTATCTGCCAGTTCTTGCTGTGGAGCCAAATGTTAATGGAGACTGATGTTTCTGAATGATGGTGGTAACTTACGAGCAAGTTCAGTTTCTCTGCACTTACAGCTTTAAAGAGCGTCTTGCCACAGGATTCCACCTGTTTGGGCGCATAACTTTGTGAGTGGGAACTTTGTTTTTACTGGCTTCATATTTGCAGTGCAGGCATTTTGCCATTTCTCAAAGCTCCCTACCTGGTTACTAGCTAGTTTAAGTTTCATGAGCATGTCAGAAAACAAGGCAGCTCAGTTTCAGTTGCACGGCTCCCGCTTAACTTCCACATTCGCAACTCCAAGGCTGCCTTTAGAGCCGATACCCCCCACCCCCTCCTTTTTTTCTCTCTTCTTTTTCCTCCAGCAGAATCAAAGTGCCCCTTTTTCAGTTTGCTCTGCAGCCATTAAGTTTTACACTTTGCACTCCAACCTGCAGGAAAAAATTAGAATTCCAAGTTAAAGGATGCGATTTAAAACATCTGCGTTTTTTTTTTCTTTTTCTTCTTTTTTTGTTGAGGAGGGGAAATGAATCTTTTTCCAGAAACATGGATTGGGAACGCTTGGAGAAGTGAAAATTCTTCGTCTGCTTTTACACTCGGTGCTCTCGGACTTCTGCATGTCGCTCCTCTTCAGCCCGACATCAACAGCTGTGGTTTCACCTATTAGCCCTGATGTCTTTCCCAAAGGAGTCCGGGACTTTAAACATCTGACAGTGGGCACGCAGGGGGGGTTACTCTACTGACCTGTAGCCTACTTGGTTTTAGTTTCATAGGAACTTCATTAAATCAATTACTGTGAGCACATCATCATGTTTATAGCGTTAATAGCAAAAATATGTTGGTGTTTTTTTCTCCCCATTATAATATTTTGCCTGTTCTACAAAGACATGTAGGAGCTTTGCAGGTTTGGGCGCTTTTATCATTTTATATAAACAGAACCTGAGTGATGAGGAAAATTATTCTTGCTCTGACATTTAGACTAACTTTTTGTTAAGTGGTACCACTAATACAGGCAGAGTGTACACAAGAGCTTGCTCTTCTGTTTCAAAGTCATTTTTAAAAGCTTTCCATGACTTAATTTTAAATGCTTTTTTGGGTCAAAACATATCCAAAAAATGTCCCTCATAAGGACTATATTTTATATATATTACACTAATCGAATTAAGACTAATTATTGTGCTTTCAGCCTAAAAAATATTCTGGAGGGGCACAAGAAAAAGAAACTCAAGCAAAAAAAGCACAAATGAAGTGTAAAAACCTGCTCACAGAACACATTTCTAACAAGTGCCAGGCATCTTTGAAACACAATACACATGTGGATATTTGTAATGTTAGCACTGTGAAATTAAATTTGAAGAGCTAATATAATTCTATGTGAATGAATTGAAACAATTACATGTGGCATATTTTCAAGCCAAATAAATATTTTTTTTTTATTCTAATGCTTAAACAAGAAACATTTGTGTATTGTTTTGTTTTAAATGTAAGCTCTACGTTAGTCATCCCTGATGATAAACACTTTGTTCTTTACCTTGTCCTTTAGGAGGTAGATAATCTCTGGGATGAACGATCAGTGCGTCACTGGTAGAGGCATAATTATAACATTTTAACTAAGTCTTTTAGGGACTGGGTTACTTAACTGATTTCCTATGTTGTCACATGTATCATGGGTACTTTGCAGGTGCACTGCTACTCAGAAGAGTGTGATACATCACTCAGAAACTGACATAATATCTGGTGGCTCAGTAACATCTGTGGGGGTAGAGACTTGGTGCTGGTCCAAAGCCCCCATCCCAGGACTGGGAGCCACTCCAAGGCAGTAGGTGAGGAGAGCAAGGTCGTCCACGGACAACCGCATGAGCCAGGCCCTGCTACCTGGCCCTTATATTGCCCACCGGCCAGAAAGTAGAAACTAAAGTGCAGATAAGCGTGAGCATGCTGCCCCAGTAGTCTCTTATTGAATGACAGGGCTTTCCTAAAAGCCTCTAAATGCAGGATGTAGGCTTCATCGTACTTGGAAACTAGGGATGAGAGGGGTGGAGGGAAACAGTGAACTATATGCTCAATCAAAGCGAAGCAGATGGACTTTTTAAGTCAAGGATATTTTGATTCGTGCCCAGGGATGGAACTGCTTACAGGGTACTAGGTATATCTAAAAGAAACAGATTCATATCTGGCACATAAATGAGGGTTGCTTTCAGATATAAAAGCACAATCAAATTAAAAATGTTTTGATTTGAGCTCCAAAGAAAAAAAGTAAAAAAAGAGAAAAGGCATGACACAAGCTCCATAATATAGCCAGTTTATATTCATGCACTGACCTGGGTCAAGTACATGAAGGAGGCCTCTCCATAAAATAGGATTTACGTTCACCACCTGAATCCCTGCTTATCAAATTCAAGTCCATATAATACCCTTCCTTTTCTCACTTTACATATCTTAAAACCCATCTTTGATTGCTAAGAATAATTTCAGAAGCATAGTGCCAGTCCACCAGTTTATTTCATTGCCTTTTATAAAATAAAATAAAAAGGCAATGAAAGCCTCTCTTTTGCTTGTAGTGATTGATATCAGAACCAGATTTGTGGAGAACTATCATGCTTGCAACATCAGAAAGACGGCCCCTGGATGCATCTGGTTTATTGCAGAAAAGGTCAGCATTTAGAGAGTGAAAATCACTCTGTCGCAGCTGGGGAGAGGGAGGACGGGGCATACTTGGAAAGGACAAAAAAACAAAAGAGGGTTATGTCCAGATAAGGAGGAGCAAAGAGAGCTCAAGACACAGTCCTGTCAATAAAGAAAAGACAAGGAGCTATTTGTGCCAACACCAGATAAGAGTGTGACTGGCGCTCTGCCTGCGAACATCTCGCTGTCTTTACATCGCTGAAGCACTATATGTTCATCATGGGCAAACTGGTGAAGTTGGCTACCAATCATCCTTAGCTTCGAGGTCACTGCAGGAGCTCTAATCCAATGTGATAAGGCAGTGTGCTAGCAGTAAAGCTTCGAGTATGGAGGCGCCACTGCTTCCTCAACCATGCAGTGCCAATACCTCCCTCTGACTTCATGGAGATGTCTGCGTGGATCCCAAACATCATAAGCAGCCTGAAAACCCATTCCCTTCTTTTAAACATACTTGGGTTTGGCGGTGACCGATATGGCTCTGAATGAGCAGAAGAAAATGTGGAGTCTTGATGTTTCCAACTGGCCAGGGATAAGCCAGAAAGGAAATATGGCTGGATGGGCAATAAGATTGAGATATGGGGGTCTCAATGTGACCTGGGGATTCAAAGAGATGTGGTTTGGGTCTGCTGAGGCCCCAGATGAGGCTTAAGACATGAGCGATTGAATGCCAAGATGACCTATGGCAGTAATGGTGTCCTGACAGATTTCCATCCGCCATACATTTCCCTTACACTTTGTACTTAAGGGCAAGTTTGGTTTTAACGCTGGCTAGAAATCACAACGCTCCACCTCCATCTAAGGACATAAACAGCACTCTTTTACTTGCTGTGAAGACACTGATGACAGCCATAATGTGTCTGCTTGTCCCACAGGACACTTAGCGCGGGACTGTCCCAATCACAAGACTAATTGTATAATTAGGCCAGCTCCACTGGGGACGGGGACCTTTCTGGCCCTTCACAGACATTTGCCATTGTAAATGACAGTATAGCTCACAAACCATCAACGCTTATCCATCTTAGTGACACAGGCCTTGAGAGATGGTGATATTTTATTAACATGACTGATAGTTCACCAAAAGGAAAAAAAGAAGTAAAACATAACCTGTAACTCTCACCTGGGGAATATTTATCACATAACGTGAGGTAATTATGCAGGTGCACTGTTCACTTCTAACAGCTCCAGCACTCGCACATTTCATAGGCATTTGAACGGAATCAGATTGTGAGAAGACCAGCCTGCAAATTATGTATTCATCACTTCAGTGGGGAGGCTGCAGAGTGGTGCTTTTCTATCAGGAGTGTGTTGGTCCTGAGGAGAAATGCAAAGCCAGAATCACCCCCTCCCCTACACATACTACTACTACGGTTCTTATTTCCCTACTACAGCCCCTCCTTAGATTTTCAGCATCACCATGCGCGTCATTATCGTTGTCAAAAGTTGTACACAGAGTATGAACTCTCGGGGATGCGGGGCTGTGGCAGACCCTGCCGGGGGGGAGCTAGAGGGGAGGAGCAGGAGGAGGTGGAGGGTGACGCGCAGGTGTCGGTGCTTCAATTCTGACCGGCCGTGACGAGGTTAAGACACTTTTCTCCATCCAGGAGGGCCCCCATAGGCGCCCTCATTAAGCAGGCCCCTGTAGCACCGAGCGGCGTGAAGAGGCGAGGTCCGACTCCTCACTCTGAAAACCTACCGCTCTCACCTGGCCTCTGTCTGTCTCGTCACACTTCCAATGGGGAGAGCTCCCAATATGAATGATAATAAGCATAATGACGACCATGCAGGTTGCTGGACGGTTGGAGTTGGTTAGGCAAGCGCCAATTTCGCGACGCCGTCTGAGATGTCATTTAAAGCGGCGCAATGCGCTGAGTAATCACTTAAAGAGTAAGCTGCACCGAGTCGCTGGTGGCTTTTTTCTTCTTCTGCAACAGAATGCGCTCAAATGACACTCCGAAATGTTTCTCATTTGTTAATTTGCAGCGCAGTCCCACACCAGCCCTCTCCTGCGTCATTTTATTTATGACGCACGTCGGAAAAGTTAAACAAATGAAGTTTCTTCAAACTTCCCCGCCGCACACTGTGACCGAGATCCAAAGGGCAAGTGGTGCTTCATTAACCGTATCCCCATTTACTTTAGATCCCCCCTGAGTCTCAGAGCGAGCGGATTAATGTCAATTACCTGTCATTTTTGCCACATCCACAATATGTTATACCGGCCTGCTTAGACGAAGCTCCGAATAAAATCCTCAGCAATGCATTCCCGCGACTTTTAAAAGAACGCATTTAATTTGTGGCGAGTTCAGTTCATTTTGAAACTTTGATTTCGTTCATCTGAGTTTTCAATTTTTATGATTATTTATTGTATTTTTGTTAAGAATCGGTGGAAGTTTCTACTCCAGACGTGGCTTAATGAATACTGGGGGAAAAGTAATTAATTCCAGAAGGTGCCGTAAAACCAGTCGTTTATTTGTGTTTGAGGTTTAAGGGGTTGGAGGCGGTGACGAAAAGCCAGGGCTGAATGTTATCTAGTTGTTTTTTCATAACAGACACAGGCCTAATCTGCTTAAACAAAAAAGGGCAAATTAGGCACACTTTAGACGTCGATTAATGTTTCCTAAATCCCAATTAGCGGGCTGTTTGGATTACAAGTTTTTCCCCATTTAGCGAGATAATAAAGAGACTCTAGATGTTTGGAGATTTATTCATTTTGTTTCAATAAACTATTCTTCGCTGACGCAGACGAATAACTGCCACCGACTCAATAAACGTGATTTCCCTTTAAAGACCTAAATTAAAGGGCTGCTATGCATGATGACCGTACCGAACAAAAAGCCACAGGACCGGACAAAGAACACACCATCCAGCTCGAGGACCAATAAGGGGTTTCTTTCACTTTTCAATCACTTCTAGTCGTGCCCGGGATTAAGAGAGGGCTCTTGACTCTCTCTTTCACACAAAACCAAGAGTGCTTGTCAGCAACTCGAAGGGAAAAAAAGAGGAGAATAATAGTGAGTCCAGGGTTATCGTGTTTAATTGGATTAGATGGTGTCATGTTGAAGTCCGGAGCATGACAAACAAGAGATAGACGGCAACACGACCGGGATAAATACAGCATTATTCCCACTTAACAGTTTTTTTTGTTGTTGTTGTTTTTAATTTTAAAAAGGAGGAGGCGGATAATTTGGTGAAGGCATTTTATTTGCTTTCTTATTTGGATAGAAAATTGCTTATACGTATCCAGTTCCTGAAAAGAGAGCATGTTTTGGCGTCTCTCTATAAAATGAAGTGAAACATGCTGAGGCTAAGAACTGTGGCGCTGGAGAGGTTTATATTGTCGGGACTGTGTTGTCGGGTTTGCGCTGTGCTCATCTGTGCGTCAAGCAGCGGCAGCAATAACAAGGTGCGCGCAGCTGTGTGCGCAGGTGCAGGTGCGAGGCCTCCACCTGCTCAAAGAGGAGAGAGGAGTGGGAGGAAGGTCCACATCAGTGCGTGCTTTCCCCCTTCCTCCTCATTTTCTGTTTTTGTCGAGATTGTAAAAATAAATAAATAAAAATAGTGCAAATAATGCCGAATTCACGTCGTTGCGTTTTGCTTTTATGACGCTTTTAAAACAGTTCAGTGATTTTTTTTTTAACAAGGCAAAACCCTTGTATTGTTCTCCCATGCAAATTGTGAGCGCAGCAGAGAAACACAACCCTTTTAACGCGCCTTTAAACTTTTATCTCGGAAGGATAAAGTTGTTACAGCCTCTTATTCGTCAGTTATGCTCCATTTTAACAGGTCCGACTGTCATTTTTGTTGTTGTTGTGCGTTTGTGTTTGTCTGTTCTGCTTCAAACCGTCATGTGTGACTCGACAAATGAAGCCAGTGTGAAGGCGTTTTTATAGAGGATGAGCAGATATTGATATTGCTCAGGTAAACCGAACAAAGGGACGGCGTGTAGAGAGCAGGATCACAGGGTGCGCATCAGTGCCCAACCACAGCAGATATTTTGCCAGGAAAAAAGAAAGAAAGAAAAGATTTTTTAAAAAAAGTTGCAAGGTTGTGAGGAAGCCGTAAATCTTTCTATAAATAAGTTTGTTTTCAACTTTTTTTTAATCGCTGTCAAGTCATAAATATATAATCCATCACACATTTGGAGATGATACCGACTCTTAGAGGCAGGTGTGATATTTGATGTCTGGCCCTCCTCTTTAAAGACCATACACACACACACACACACACAGCCCCAATCGCGTAAACTTTCCATCTTGCTGATGCATTCAGGGACATTGCAATAAAACAAACAAAAACCGAGTGGCTTTTCCCCCCTCAAAACTAAGCAGAATCGGTTTCATAGTTTATTCAGGTAAAATAGTCAAATATGGAGGTGATGTCTCATTAAGCCCACAGATGGGATATAAAGAAATACATATATACATTCTGACAGCACACGACAGCCTCCTGTTTGTACGCTTGCTCTAAAACTGCTTTTTGTAATTCATCGGAAATGAAGTCGACTACAAAATAAGGAGCTATTGAAACTCATTATTCAGTAAAGTCAATAGACGAAATAAAAATAGAGATACTAAAATGTGACGACAGATGGACATTTGAGAGGAGGGGGAAATAACTTTTTGAGACTTTTGAGCCTCTATAAGGAGGCTCATTACCATGCCACCCCTTTTCCCTCTCCTCCTCCCGGACACCCGTCCTTACTCCTGGCAACAGCAGACAAAGCGGGCCGATTTTACTGGTCTCCGTCGGGGCGGGCAGCCCCTTTGATCTGAGCCCGTTAAAAAGAAGTGAATCGAGGGGGAAGTTCGAACAAGACAAAGCCTGGAGGAAGGTAAAGTCACCTAGATTTCTTTTTAAAAAAAAGCTTACCTTTAAAAATAATAAAATCTGACCATAATTTAACTTTTGAGGGCATCATTCCTAATTTGCTCTGAAGGCAAAAGCAAGCTCTAACCCGTCCAAAGGTTAGATCTCACCAGCCTGACATCTGTTAATAAACTGCACTATCTTCTTTCACTAAATGCAGATGACATTAAACGGACACACCCCGGACATCCAAAAGAACCAAGAGGGCCTTCAGAGGCCTGCGCGGCTTTGGGGGCTTCAGCTCAATAGATACAGTTAAATCCCGCCCATCATCGTCAGGATGGGTCTTTAGCAGGTGGATAGAAACTAGAACAATATTTATACCCGTGAGGAGAATGAAGCGTCGTCATTATTCGGCTTGCATTGGGAAGAAAAAAAGGTCATGAAAATTATATAATTTATGGAATAGTTTTAGACACACTGCATTTTTTAAAAGAAAAGATTTATGGCACAATTTAAAAGTGAGAGGAGACTTGGGGTTTGATATCTCTCCTGATTTCCTCCCACGCCGTCCCATCCTCTCGGACTTCACTCGGTGATGGGGACACTCAGACAAAAGGTCTCCTCAAATGAAGTTAGTAATGGTCCACATGTGCCAGATGAATCACGCAGCACAGACAGGGCCGCGATGAATTTCATTTCATATCATCCAAACGCAATGTTTTTGTTTGTTTTATTGGGGGGGGGGGGGGGGGGAGCAGACGAAGAAGAGTGGACATGCCCCTGCCATCAGTGGGAGAAATTTAAAAGGTTCCGCCAAGAACGAGTTAGTGAAGATTGTGTGGACGCTGCCAAGCAGGCAGACCATTCAGAATACAGCAGCTGATATTAAAAGAAAAAAGACCCTAAATCAAAGTAAAGGTAGAGCATTTCTGTGTGACTTGACACAACCTGCAGTTCAAATACACGTGCCACATTTTTACTCTTAAAAAAGAAAAGAAAAAAACACCTGAAAATTGTATTTCTGCAAGGCCATGATGATACCTAAAAAGAAAGTAATTTCTTTTTATTTAAAGCCCTTTTAAAAAAAAATATATATATATAATTTATTTTTTGTATAAGCAGTCCGTGGTAAGGGATAACCTTTTTGCGGGGTTGTGCGCCTGAGGGCAGTGATATAATGAAAATTAAGAAGCGACTGTAACAGTGCCGTCACAGTTTCGTAGAAACACGGCCCATCGCAGTCACTTTGAAAATGTCCTCGTTTATTTAAAACAATATTACTAAATATTGAAACAGAGTTAATTATCGTAAACGAAATGTTTCTATATTGAGCAGCTGTGCACACCTTATTTTTAAGCCGTTTTTGCTAATAGCTTTACACTTCTCAAACTGTGCGCCAAGCGCAATAACGAGGTATTTTATTGCTTTAGAATAATCTTCTGCTGCAATTAGTTTGTCATATATTGTCATTACAAGTCTATTAAAACATCAAGTCATTATTTGGGCATCCCCGGGCTGGGGAATTAGAATAAAACTATCTTTGCCACACGGGTCCCATTTAGATTAATGGAAAAATATGTAAAACATTTCGTTTTAATTTTCTTCTGACAGTGTTTTGCATACATGCATTTTCTCCGCCTGCGCTGTCCCTCATTATTTATGAAAGCAATCTCGACCAACACATTACCGGGCTATGAAATACTGCTTGCAGCCTAATTGATTCCCGTCACAATTTTGTGAGGTTATAATCGTGTTAATTGTAATTTAATCTCTCTGGGAATACCGGAGAGATGTATTTAAATACAACAGTCGAGCGAGCTGGGAAGATTTTATCAGTTCCACACATAATAGAAATGTCATGTAGAATTACACAGGCAGACAGGGATGCATTCCTCTAATCTACAGAGATGTCACCTACATCGTTCACTTTGCCTGCCCCCCATTTCCAAATGTTACGGAATTGGAAAGTCGTCTAAGTAAGTGCAAAGATACCAGGAAAGGGGGGGGGGGGATTAAGAAATACCCAATAATAACAAGATCATTGGGCGGAAGGTAAACATGATATTATATGTGGCTCATTAACCTTCAGAGGGTGTTGTGCTCTTTTTTTTTTTTTCAAAACATAAAGTGACCAAATCATTTCCTGATCAGCCACAGACGAGCTGCCCTTTTTGCTTTGTCGCTGCATGATGCCATGTGCTGCTTCCTCTGCTCTGAAATCTGCCTTCCTGTCTGTGGGGACACCTGTTGGCACAGAGCAACTTGGAAAAGCCAGCTTGTCTCATCAGACTGGTCGCGCTGTCATTGCTGGACTCTCATTCTACTGCGCTCTAAACAGTTATTTTATTAATGGCGGCAATGCTACAAAAAAACTAACTAAAACTTGACTAATCAAAATAATCAATGTATGTATTTAAAGTATACTAAATATTTCATCCATCTGCATACTTTCACATTAAAAGCAAGGTGTGTTTGCTGAATACATAAGATAAAGTATACAGATGGAGGGAATATTTAAGACTCAGCATTATATAAAGTGGGGACTGACGCTGTCTAGACAGTCAATCATTTTATTCATTTGCTTTATCTTTATTTCTGCAACTTTTTAAAAAATTCTCACTCAGATCAAAAATGCATCAATAACAAAACACCTAAAAGTTTAAAAAGTTAAAGTAAAGTACTTCAAAGTTTGATGAAAGTCTCCACTGAGTGATTTTGAAACAAAGTTACACCATAATCAAAGCTCATAATGCAACCCAGAGGTAAAAGAACTCATCTCTTTTAATTACTACAGTTTTTGTCACAAGGATGAGCATAAAGATGCCCGAGATCTGTTCTGAATGGAATGACCTACAAAGCCTCGCAAAATAACTCTACCTAAGTAATATTTTGAGGATTATTTAGTGGAAGTCAAACAGCAGCAGTGTTTTCCACCAAATTCAGGGTATAATTTGGCTGACAACACACACACACACACACACACACACACACACACACACACACACACACACACACACACACACACACACACACACACACACACACACACACACACACACACACAAGCTGAAGGGGTGGGGAAAAAAATTATGTGGCCAAATGCCAAAGAGACAGCTTACTGTTAGGGTCTTTGGCTGGACCCAGGAGTGGCTTCGATCTTTTTGTCTGGGCCTGGCCTGGCACAGACACCAACCCTGCCCCAGACACAATAGATCATACAGTAAGAGATAGAGATAGAGAAAGAGAGATGGAGAGACAGAAAGTGGATGAGGTGGGGTAGAGGAGGTATGGCGCCTTTCATTACCATGGTCACCAATGGCACTATTAACCATTCAACACCCCCCCAATTATCCTCCTATCCACAGTCAGAGAGAGACAAAGCCCCAGTCCTGGTCTGCTGGAGCAACATGGCCACTAATCTGTCTCATTCTAACATCACACCCACTTCACTGTCTGTGCAAGTCAGACACGGACAAGCACTTCACAAAGCCCCTTTATGCTTCTGTTTGTGATGAGACAAACTTCTCTGCCTCGCTCGCTAACGAGTTCATCTTTATGTTTCGCTGTTTATAAGATTAAAGTTCCTTAGATGCCAATTTAATATCGGACCACCTTAATCTCAAGATAAATGATTCATATAAAGACTACTGCTACCAGCTTGTGTACTTTTTTCGTCGAAGTTAATGGTGAGCCTGACGCCACACGCCTTCTCCATCAACACACAATCAACCACAGGCTCACAGCTGTCACAGAGAGAGCTGCATGCCATTACTAAGGAGAATGATACCCAAAAAAAAGCTAAATTGTGAGTTTATTTGCTTCCATCTGGGTTTTTCTTTTCTTTTCTTTTTTTAAAAAGCAAGCAGGACTTTGATGTTTGTGAGTCAGACCCTGCGCAGGGGGCTGAGGCCTGACTTGAAGTCTGGGGCCCAATGAATAGATCCACAACAGTGGTTTGTTGTGTTTGTTTACCCTTTTGCCCAGCTGCCTGGACCGTGGAGATGGGAGAGCATTTATCATGACCTAGGAGAAAGAGGAGGCATGGTCACACACACAGACACACACACACAGACACACACACACACACTGCAGAGCATGCCAAGAAAGCTGCAAGGGCAATAGTCCTTGTAAGTGAGTTTTAAGAGGCAAATACTGTCGACACATGATAGTTGCAGAGTTGGTATTGCTGAAAACAATGTGAATTGGACCTCAGCAGCAAAATTAACAACAGTTTTTTTTTTTTTTAAAAGGGAAAAAAGCTACATAAATCAACCTTAATAAAACCAAAAATCACAAATGAAATCCACAGTTTCCACACTGCATTTTTGTGAAGCAATGAGACGATGGCTGAAAAGTTTTTGAAATGTCACTTTAGCCACGAGATCAGCAGCCTTTCCAGTTTCCTTTGACCTCCACGTCCCAGATTAGTCGTGTGGTTCCTGCCATTTCTTCTCACCAGTTGTGTTATTTCCTTGGCACCGCGGCAGAGAGTGTTATTATGTTCTGAGCCTGCTTCAGCGAGGGCATGTCTATCATGCTGCCGAGGAAGGTGAACGCACCCTGAACAGGTTTGCAACACAAGGGAGAACACAGAGAGAAACATAAGATCAGACGTGCCCAATAAAACGCATTTGATCCTGATTTGCATGACGAATGCTCGGAATGTCTGCCGTACAATATAACCCTCAAGTGTTATTTAAACTGACAGTTAGCAGCAGACATATTAGTCAAAACAAAAAATCTGCAGAAAAAAAACCCTTTAGTCAAAATTGTTGTCAGTGGCTGGAGGTAAAGATTATGAAAGGCAAGCACCTGTCACATTGTAAGACAAAGGGACAAATCCTGCTCACCATTCAAACCATTACGTACGCACTCCCCTCTCACACACAGAAAGGCACGTACACATGCATACACAGCAGAGGGATGGGTAAGATATGAATCCCTCGGGCGATGCTTAGTAGGAGCAGCCCTGGCAGTGAGAGAGGTGTAGGCAGATTGTGTATTACCTCAGCAGATAGACCACAGAGCTCAGCACACAGGATCCAACCATGCACTAAATTAGGAACAATAATATTGTACACTTAATTGGCCCAGCTCCCCCCACCCCTCCACCCTCCTATGTTGTCTCTGAGAGTCACCCAGGGGTGTACAGTACGTATTCTCTGGAACTACAGAGGTGTGCATCACAAAAATTGTGTATCACAAAAGATCGGTCTGAGTGATAGAGCAGAGAAAGACCTCGGACCTGTCAACAGACAGTCGACACAGATATTTTACTGTCCTGGACACGACCATTTAAGGGGGAGGGATCACTTGAAATACTCTTACATCATTTATAAAAAAGGTTTTCAGTCAGTGCATCTTCTGAATGATTCACAAAAAAATATTACTGTATAAAAGAATAAAAATGGAATTCAATTGTCGCTGCAGCTTGAATACAATTGCTAAAAAAATCGATTAAGAGCCAATACTAACAAACTGATAACCAAAAAGAATATACAGAGTCACATTTTGGGTTAAAAAAAAATTGACATTTAAGGCAAATGACACACCCATCTATGGAGCTGATGAATTATAACAAATTAATAAGATCACCTTCACACTTACATTTTATCAGCTACGAGAAAAAATGTTAAGACATTTTAGACCAAAACACTGCCATCACAGAGAAACTCCACTGACTTTTCAAAGTCTGAAAAAAAATGCAGTTTTACTTTTCTCAAAGGATGTTAACATTACCTTTCCCTCCTTCTGATGTTGGTCAAAAGCAGCAATGAGCTCTTTGGCCCACTGGACCCTCTCCTTGCTGGGGGAGAACTCTTCTTGCACAGCTTGGACCTGCCCTGGGTGGATAACCTGCTTACCTACGGAGAAACACACACACAAAAAGAAAATTAACTGTGCTAATTATAACAGCGGGGTTTCAGTGCCTTCAAACGAAACCAAAAAAAAGAAGAAGAAGAAGAAGAATGTGTTCTAAAAACAATGCTTTTACTTGTTGATATAGAGGTAATACAATTCGTGCACGACTAAAACCAGATAAACTGCTTATTTTCATGTGAACTGCTGCACAAAGATGATAGAAAAAGAAAAGCAGGCTGAGAATTAGGAAGGACTGAGGCCGAGAGGCAATGAGAGAGGAGAAGCAAGAGAGGATTGTATAAGTTTCAGAATGACGATAGTCAGGAAGCTGAACGGGGCCAGACGATGCTATGCATTATGACAGATAAAACGTGTCTCCGCTCTGCTTGCAGCCCTGCTGTTAAGCAGAAATGTCACTAAATGCTTAGTAAGACTTCATTATGTGACAGAAGTCATCTAAAAAAAACACACTTACTGATGAAGGAACAGTTTGTGAAAGAACAGTTTGTGGGCATACACAGGTAAGTAAATCACTGGAAATTGACAAGGAAAAACAAGGCTAAATAAGACAGTGCAATGTATATGAAGTGTTAATTTTATAACCACAGTGAAACAGTTAATAATCCAATGTCTGAATTGACACGTATCATTTTTCTATATTTAATTTTAGGATGCCATATGATCAGCAACCCTGCCTTCACAATGACACTGATCTTAAACAGAATCCCAACATGGATTTTCCGGCTCCATCTGCCACAATCCCCCCACCTTCCCGCTCCCACTTCCTCTCACTTAAATGTGGGTGAACGGCACAGACATAATCCCATGTACATTTGCAGATCAAACTTGTAGTGATAAGTTAAGGTTATGAAACGTCTGGGTGAGAACGGCGGCTCTGAGGCAGCCAGCAGGAACTCGACACTTTAGGGCTTAGCACTGTCGCCAACAACAAATCCTTCAAGGTGGCTGAGCGGGCGGGCGTGCTGCACGGGCTAAAAAAAAAGAAGAAAAAAAAAGGGGGGGGGGGGGGGGAATTCGGCCCAGGAGAGAGGAGGAAAGGCAAGGAGGGGAGACGAGGCGAGAGAGAGAAACCCTCTCTTCATCCTGCTCCACTCACCCTGGTTAACCCTAGACAAACCCGCAGCGCTCGCACAATCAACACGCCATCGTTAAAGGCTCGAACAATTACTTATGAGCCCACATAATTCATAAACCGCCATTTGTAATAAATAGACACCTTTTAGGAAAGTGTGCATATGACAAAATATGTTCAAAAACCCATTCTGTGTGTTTGTGTGTGTGTGTATTTGCGAACTGCCAGTGACTGCTGATGGGGGTTCAGTGTGTGAAGCAGAGATTGTGACAGCACATTTTCTGTTGAACAAACAGCCCGAGGACTCCCCAGGCCACTCTGGAGTTGTGTATGAATGTGTACTTGTATGTCTGCAGGCTTGTGCATGTGTGCATGTGTTTGCGCATATGCCACTGCAACAGTTAGTCTGATTCATTTCAACATAAAAAAAAAAGGTAGAAAGCAAATATTATGTGATAATTTTTCAGTGGAACATTGTGCCTGTATGTTTAATCAGAAGTGAGAGAGGACGAGTGTGTGTGTGTGTGTGTGTGTGTGTGTGTGTGTACCCTTCTCTGCCACCTGTTTTACTTCTGGGCAGAAGACGGGGGCATGTTTCCACACAGAAAACCACCAGGTTTATAATATGGAAAGAGGGTGTCTATTTGCGTCTGTGTGAGGGTGTGTGTGGTTGTTTAGGACAAGGGGAGAATGACAGAGCGAAGAAGCAGACAAGGGTGACTCAGGTGCCCTCAGTTACAACCCATTGGTTCTCCTAAAATACATCAATCATGCCCTCCAGCCAATCCCGGCCTGCCATGTGGTGCTGGCATCTCATTGGAGGATTGCTATTTAGCAAAGTGCTCTCAAGCGAATGATGGGCAGGGTCCCAGGGATGGAAGTGAAATGTGGTCCCTAAGAGCAGAGAATTTGTGGAACAGTGCTGTTTCTGAGCAGCAAACATTTTCACAGGGATCACTGAGCCTTAACAGGAACCTGATTTATAGCGCATTAAAAAAAAGTGCTAACAAAGTAAAGAGTGAACTGATAAAGAACTCAACGGATGATATTCCTCCCCAACATATATTTGCATAGGAGTTTGGCTTAATTTCTGCTAACCAGTAAACAGCAGCGAGTGTTTAGGTTTGAACAGTGTGTTCCGTGCTCAGCACTAATGGGTGCTGTATGCGGCTTAGTTAGTGCCAAGGTCAATTACTGCACAGGTAGAAGCTTTTGGCTGCACCGCATTATTGCTTAAGCACACTCGGGCCAGTAATAGCTACTAACTAAGATTATACAGAGTGCCCATGGCTTGAAAGCCACTAATCCACTGCTTTAAACAGTTCTGCTCCATATCAAATCAAAAGCATTTATTTCTTCAAATGACCGTTTCTGTTAATTCGTTTTTAAAACGTTTGCTTCATGTAAACCACACTTCAGATTTCTTTTGATTCTCTTTTTGCTTGGAATCACGCCGAGTCCAACAACTAAACAAAAACAGTATATTACACGTCTAATAATGGCATTAATGTGAGGAACCCCTGTACTAAACATAATATACATTCTGAGTAAAATAGCAGCATAATTAAAACAAACAAACAAGAAAAATGTAAAATAAAAATAAAAATAAAAGGCACTTGGCTATAGTGCAATATAGAGTAATTCTGAGATAAACACAATCAAAAGAATGCACACAAACATGCTGCACCGGAGAATAGAGGTGGCAAATGAGGTCACCTGGAAGGGTTTCTGTATGAGACAACCAAAACCAAAAAATCAAAAGCAACAAAAGAAGCTCAACTCCAGACTGATTTGTTGATTTTAAGTGCAAGGTAACGTGTGTGTCGAGTAGATGTTCAGAAGAGTGTACAAAGGGATTTACGCTTTTTGTGCCAGTGCTTATTTTTTCTCCATCTTTTCCCAGTGTGATTGGCGACTAATGTCCGATGCTGTTCTGCTAAAATGATCTGAAACTGGGGCAAAAAATAAAAAATAAAAAATCCTAGCCATTACAAATCCATGAAATTCAGTCATGTGTTGCCTTAGTTTATGTGGATCTACACCACACGGGGGGAAAAGCTACATATATTTTGGATTTTAAAATCTAAAAAATGGTACAAAAATATCAAAGAATTATTTGCAGGATTGCAAGAACAGTGCCTGCAAAAACACACTGTGGGAACAGGTTGTCCTGCCTTCTGTGGTCTGTTGCAGGCAGTCTGCAGGGCTACACACACATACACACACAGACACACGCACACACAAAAAGCATGACCTGGCTATAGACACACTATCACACACTAATAACTCCTTTTAATTATACATACTCAAGTGCACACACACCCATTCATACAGGCACAAAAGAAATGTGAGATCTTCATTGCAGTGTGCAATACAAGTATATAAATAACAAATGAAAAGCCAAAGGATGCTCTGTCACCTCCCAGAGTGTTTCATGTAACATTTTAAAGCATTTATCAGCTGGTTCATTCCCCATTCTCATTTGGAGAAAAAAACAAAAAAAACCCCACATGTAACAGAGGGCAGAGGGAGTGAAAGCTGAACTGCCTGTATGCCGCTTGCAACAGGAAGTTAGGGATGCCCGTTGGCATGCTATATTTAGGAAGATAAATTAAGAGCAACAGATGAGAACAATGTGAAGCAAATGCAGAAATCAGAGGTAAATCACAGTGACAGACGTGATGTC
This sequence comes from Mchenga conophoros, assembly GCF_057382185.1. Classification (NCBI taxonomy): domain Eukaryota; kingdom Metazoa; phylum Chordata; class Actinopteri; order Cichliformes; family Cichlidae; genus Mchenga; species Mchenga conophoros. The sequence goes on from NC_140541.1 coordinate 16,529,575, forward strand.
TCAAGTCATGACTTGAAGGAACAAGGGCAGATTTCAGATAAAGAAACAAGAAACTTTACCTGTGAAGCCCATGAGAGCGCCTTCTCTGGCCTGCTGCCTCAGCCCCTCCACATCTTTGTAGTCGATGTAGACCAGGTCAATAGCCTGTAGCCCAAAGGCTTTGGCAGTCACAACCACCCTCTGCCTTGCATAAAGGAGCTCTCTGGCATCCTTGGTCCGTGTGGCACCTTATGAAAAAAGTCCAAGGACACATGCACAGTTTGCCAGACAAGATCTCAAAGAGACGCTGTTGATCTGTAAGTAGGTGTAGGTTAGATGAAACTGTGATGGGCGATGAGCAGCAGGTATTACATAAAGTACACTGACACATCCTTTTATGTAATAAAAAATAAATAAATCAAGGTTTATTCTGTCATTTCCGATTCTTGCTGCCAAACAGTCGATTGGGATTATTAACCACTGGTCTCTGTGCTTCATTACCCATTAACTCTGTCCTTTAAAACAAACCTACTCATTGGGTTTAATGATAAGAAACAAAAACCAAAGAATAATCATTTAGACACAATGTCCTTTTTTACTCATGTGACCTGATTCAGTGAATTAGATCTTTGAGTTCCAGCACATTTACATTTATACATTTATCACTTAGGTATCCCACGTCTGTAAATCATCCCTTATTTCGACTGGAAAAAAATGTCTTCCCTTTTCCTGCAGTTCTGCAATTGTGTGTTCAAAATTGAGAACATGTGACATGCATTATATTTAAAGACTAGCAACTAAGCTTGTGCATTTTACACAATTTGAACTTCTCTGCCATGAATCCAGGAGGAGAATAAGAGAATTTGGGGTCAGCAGTGTCAGAATGTGAAATAGCTACCTATGCTTGCACAGAAGTCATCAGAGCCAAACACCACGCCATCATGGTGCAGACCAACCTTAGGACCAAGCGAGCGAATTTCCTCACACACCGCCTGGAAAGAACAAACACCAGCCCGATTGAGATGGGTTAAAGTAAAACAGCCGAAAACAGGCTAAACTGTAACAAATGCTCCTAATTTTACACTCGTCACCACAAAACTATCCTAATTACTCTTTCTGAAATCTTTAACATAAAGGTAATATAATAACACACATCATTTATCTCTCCCAATTACACTCCAAGCTTTCTTTCCTCAGTGACTCATATTATTATACCAGCCCACTAAAGGTGCCACCTGCAGGTATGTAAACAGACACCTGGCTCGCGGCTCTTAAGGAAAAGTTGCATATCAAGCCTCCCTGCTATTTTACACAAGGTTTAATTTGTTAAGACTGAAGCAGTAAAGTTTTTAAAACCTGTAAGGTAATCTTAAATGTTTCCTGTTTTTTATTTATTTAAATTATTAAATGTTTACATTTTTGCATATAACAGAACAGTAGTTTGTGTTAAGAAAACACGAATCACTAACACATCGTGGAGCTGCTTTATTTTACTAAAGGAAAACAAAAAGTTTTTCAAATTATATTTCATTGCTCTTCAAAAAAGATTTGAAAAAAAAAAATCAAACAACAACAACAAAAGCAAAGACTAATGGCTCCAATTATTACGGGGGAAAGTAAAACTTTAAAAAAGAAAGAAACCCTTTTGAATGCGATTGTCTGTGGCGAAGGCTGTGAAACAATATGAACATGTTTCCTGCTTTTGTTGGCCTCCAAATTAATTTCACCACTAGCTGTGCCACAGCGAGTCTTTTTTTCATGCTTGTAACCCTGGGTTCAGTCTGGGCAAAAAAAAAAAAAAAAAAAATTACAGGGTGTTCTCAAGACAGCACACAGAGCCACCCCCTGCCACCAAAACACATATACTTCCAACCACAGCCCCAGAATTAGGCTGAAGAACTAAAAGACAAATCAGAAGAAGCAATGACAGCTGGTTTCTCCCCAAATGCCCCAAACCGTGCCCTCTTTTCTCGTGTAGCTGAAGGTCGTGATGTACTATTACCAAAAAAAAAAAAATCACTTTGATGCTATCTGAAATATCATTAAGAACTTTTGCACTGTGACGATATTAAAATGGTTCTAATTAAAAAATGTCAGCATGTCTGAAGAGGACAGTCAGAGAGAGGGACACGCGACGGAGAGGTAGAAAAAAAAAGCCTCAAAAGGCTCGTTTTGAGGGGGACAGTCTGAAAGCTTTGAATCCCTTTTATTTTAGACATGTGGAGTTCTCTGCTCACTGATGCAGTCTTTAATCTAAAGTGAACAATGGACAAAACAGAAAAATGTCTTACGCATGCAGTTTTTTTTTCCTTTTTTTTTTTTGTGTGTGGAGGGGGGAGATGTTGTTTGTAATTTACCTTAAAATTGAGCAGGCCCACAGCGGTTTCCACAAAGGTGATGAGGCGAATGGGTTCTGTCAGTGCCCATCCTTTCAAGTGGTGCTGAAACCTGTCAACAAACTAAGCACACGGGGACCATTTCATGCTCGTGCACTCATTAACAAAACCCACTGTTTCTGTGAAGCGAATGCAATAAACTCATTTGCTCTCGCTACCCTGTACAAGATAATACACAGGATATTTGTGCTTATTTGGAGCATTCGATACATGTCTTAACACTTACCATAGGAATATTGAATTTCCATATGTATAATCATCTTAAACCCAGTTACAATTTCTTGGATAATTTGTGCATCTACTCTGCTGCAACCCTCAGTGGACTTATCAGCGCACTATTAGTTAAGCGAATGAGAAAACGCAACAGAAAGAGAAATCTGAGGCACAGAGCGATTGTGTGGTTGTGTGTGTGATTTTAAAAACTGGAAGGAAAAAAAATATTCAGCAGTAACAATTGTAAATGATTTGACACATCTTTCAAAAGTCACTGTGGGATAAGACAGAGAAGGTGGAGAGAAAAAAAAAATCTTAATGTGCAAAAACTCACTTTTGATACAAATCTTGACACCTTTATTACTTGCACTGTTCCCATTTCGGTCCTTATTCAGAGGCACATCTATGAGGGTTCAAATAGCGCAGAGAGCAAGCACAGGAGAGCGGCAACAAAAGCAAGTGAAATGAAATATTTTACATTATCACCAGGGTTCCCCCCTTCGTCTGAAGTCTTCCGCTCTACCTTCTTTCAGAGGCTCTGCACAACTACAGAATGTGCTCCCCCGAGACTGTGTGCACACATGTAAATGTGCACACGCACGCCCCAGCACATGCACACACACTCACACACAGCAAAACCAAAGAAGAAACAAAATACGGAAAAGGGGAGAAGAAACAAGATTTAGGATGTCTTTGAGTGTGTTTTACTGTGACATTATTCTGTTTTGCGTCCCTCCTCCGTGGCAGGGAACAGGGAGACTGGAGCAACAATCAGAGTGTGATGTGACATTTTGGTGAGGCCTTTATCCTGCACGACTCCTGCTAATATGCAAGCTCACCTAAGTAGGCCTTTAAAACCAAGTTTAATTCTTTGAAGACCAAAGCATTCCAATTTTTTCCAACAGACCAGTTCACAGCTAGCCCTGGACTGCCAGTGGGGTAGCCCAAATTCCTAAATCTATCATCTGGAAACACACAAAAGCCCCCTCCGTCAGATATTTCCTTTCAAAGCCAGACAAAAAAAAAAGACAAAAAAGAAGAGAGTGCAAAAGCTCAGAGTAGAAATGTCTACCTCCATGTCCCCCCCACCCTCCCCCCATGCCGTTTTCTTCCTCTTTGACACACTGGGGGGAAAAAAAAGAAAGGACGGTTATAAATAACCTCAGGTACGGTGCTACTATTTTTCTAAACGAAGAGCAAAATAACCCCCACGCTCACACTCACCACTCTTGTTCTCAAAACTGAAAGAGTGGGCCTCCATTGAAGGATTTCAAAAAATAGGGGCAATTTTAATCATCTCTCCATTCAATCTCAGTTGGATAAATCATATCTGAGAGATTTGCATAAATACAAACCATCAAAGTCTTTTCATCTTCAAAGAGGTTTTCAAGACCCAATAGGCTTTGTACTGTAATCATCTGAGGTCACAACCCTGTGGGAGCAAGGTTGCTATGGCAACATAAAAACTAACGCTGGGGGCTTAGCATAATATCCCCCCCCCCCCCCCCCCCCCTTCACAAACACAGGAAGGGGTGCGGGGGTCCGAGAGGGAGTGTGAAAAGAGGGTGTAGATAAACCTATTTCTGTGACAGAGGAAACTAGATAGATATGGCCTGTTGTGGGGAAACCTATCTGATATTACACACGGAGATTACCACCAAAACGCTGCGCCATGCAAACCCTAACAAGGCTGAGTGGACTGTTTGGTTTCCACCAAAGGGAAACAAATGACAGCTCCACGCAGTACCGCCGGCTGAAAAGCCTCCGAGGCTTTCTGATTACATGTTTATGTCCTTCTGCTGTATTCTCCTCCTCAGCTATTATACACTTTAAGGGTCTGATTTACACTGCATACAAGAGGTACTACAGTCCTTGTTCACTGGTACTCAGATGGGTGCAGCAACCATTAGCTATCAATGGCTCTTAAAACTAGGTCCTGTTTAAAATGTTATTCCGCCCAAAAAGGGAAAAAAGAAGTAACGTTAAAAGAAGAAATAACACCTCTTCTCTTCATTCAAAGCCACGCTGCAAACAAGGCCTCTGATAATTTCGCCACCCAATCATGAAAAGAGAAGGAGGGGGAGATAGAGCTAGAGAAAGGAGGCTATAGTGGGACAAGTTTCAATTAATTTTCTTCAAAAGGGGGCCAGATTAAATGTTTCCGGCCAGCTGAAGTGTTCATTTCACAGAGGGGAAGCGGAGAAAGGGATGAGGGGAGGGGACAGGAGGAGGAGCAGAGGAGGAGGAGCGGGACAGGGTGCGATTCTTTTGGTCCCAGTGCACACCAAATAGTGTGGTGGGCAAAGAATGCACACGGCTCCGAAATCTTTGTGAGAATTGTATTCAAACAAAGGAGGGAGTTACGCCTGTTACAGCCCAATAAGGCCTGTCAGTCACACAAGGGCCGGAGGAGAGGAGAAAGACAGAGGAAAAGATTTCCACACAAAGAGAAACAAGCAAGTCCATCTTTTAGCGACAAATCAGTCTGGAGGTTCCTGAGCTAATATCAATAAAAAGGGAGGAAAATAAACAAGTGAGGGGATTTACTGCACTGCCTTACAAGAGTGGAGAAAATCAGACACTTGTTTACAACACAAGGAACATGAATGCGCACACAGACGCACAAAAAAAGTACAAAGCGCTAGAGACTGAAAAAGTTGGGAGGGATGGGATAAAGATAAGACTCAGGTCCTCATCGAGTGCCACCAAGTTCACTTTGTCTAAGGGTACATATGCACCAACTGATGCAAAAATCATACTGGCAAATAAATCAAATGCTTAAAACAAGCAAGCTACCTACAGGCTTTTTCTCTTAAGGGGTACAGTAACAATATAAAGGGCTAACTTAAGTTTTTGCATTAATATTAAAAAAACCCCACCACATAACATAAACAGACAGTTATCCACAACTTAAAGCTTTCTAAGTTGGCTGAGTCACAGCATAACAACACAAGTGGATTTTTTTTAAAGTAAAAAAAAAAAAGACTTTCTTAAGTGAATAAAAGCAGCCAAGGGAGAAAGGAGCTAGGGGAGAGAATTAGTGAACACCTGTCAGCAATTATACTTGCAAGAAAGAAAGGGCAGCAGGAAATAGACATGTTATAATTAAAGCCACTAGTTAAAAACTTCCTGCTCCTTCCCTCAGACCAAGTATGAGCATAAATGTGTGCGTGTGTGCATGTATGTAATAACACAGAGGCAAAAAGAAAAAAAAAAGAAGCAGACTAGACATACACCTTCACAACGTGTCGCAGTTGTTTAATCAACTGTAACTGTTCTGAATACATGCAGCTTGATATAGTAGAGACCAAAAAAATGTTACTTTAAAAGCTATATCCCCCACTTTGCATTGCTTGCTTGGGGTACTCAATGCAAAGTGACAGCAAGAAAATCATTTAGACGTAGTTCGAGCACCGTGCCTTTTTTATGAAAATGAAGGCCAGCAAATGATGTCGATGCAAACAGTAAGTAGACTGGGAATAAATCTTGCTTACCCTGGCATGTGACTGGAGCTGATCATACAGGTCTGCATTAATGATGTCAATGTCTGCTGACTTTTTGGGCTTGACTTCTCTACATCTGTTTTCCTGGTCTTGGCCATCTTGGTTTGTTTTCCTGGTATTGGCCCTACCTTTAATCTATAGAAAGCAGAGGTAGGGCCAATACCAGGAAAACATCTAACACTATTGCTTCATATTAGATTTATCAATTCAGTTTAGCGACCTTTTTCAGAGAATCAACCTTTTTAATATCTGGCTTCAGTTTTTGATAGGCAGTGCAGTCGTGGTTAGGCTTTTTTTGCAAGTTTGCACATGCGTAAACATTTGCAACATGCTATATTTAAAGGTGTATAAGAATAAGAGAAAGTAATGAATCTGAAGCATTCTGGTTTGGCTATCGGGTATTACATTTGATTAAATCAGTTCTTAGACACAACAGGACACTGTTCACAGCAGTCCTCCGTGAGTTCACCAGAGGCAGAAGGCACCATTGCGCTCTTACAGAAAGTTATCAGGCTTCTGAAGTTAAACCGAAGAAATGTCATCTGTTTCTTGAGCAGCAGCCAAGAAAAACACTCTGTCTGTCCCTGACAGGGATCGATTCCCTCTTTTACTTGGAAACGGGAAAGCTTGTTATGACTGCTTTGAAGATTCTCGAGGTTTCTTCTTACTTCATGAGTTTGTGCAAGATCACCAGTGCTTTTTAAAAGACTGTCAGAGTTCAAAGAAAGAAATGCAATGGGAACTTTAAGTGCAGCTGTTTTTTTGCTGTTGTTTTTTTATTTATTTACTTTTTCATACATTTTTTATAGGCTCAGAAAAAAACTCAACTTGTGACTTTGAGCCTATTTTGATTTTGAAAAACAACAGTTATTTATACATGACGATGATGATTTTTCACTCACCCATTGCACTTCCTGTGTGTCCTCCACTTTGGGCAACATGATGGCACGAGGGAGAACCTTGGCCTTCAAAATTACCTCCAGGTCCGCCTCAGCCAAGCCACTAGACACCGAGTTCACTCTCACACACTTTTCTGTACGGCCCAGGTCCAATTCCGCTAGCATCCTCGGAATAGTTTCTCTGGCTTCTGTCTGTGAAAGAAACCATGATTTGAATATGCAGCATATAGTTGTTTTAAAATAAAAAATGAAAGTGTGTGACATTGTTAGATTAAAAACTCTGCATGGTGAAAGCACGTACAGTTAGATTTCATCATTGCTATAGTAGTTATCTACTAAAACAAAATGCTTAAAAAGGACAAAAATCTCTCTGGTGCTGAAAACTACCTACTTTGATTCAACATATACAAAATGCAAGTTCTTAAAATTTGCAAAATCATTGGAAAAGTTCAGTTTTCATCAAGGAAACTACAAAAGTGAATTTGGACACTGAGATGAGCATGAAAATAAACCTCGCATTATGAACACAAACTGTGTGATCAAAATGAGCGGCCGACAAAGCACACAAATACGAAATGAATGACCTCAAAATGAAACATTAAACGTGCATGAAAATACAAAACCAAAATAACATAACATAGATCTGCACTCTTTTTTCCTCTGTAGTGCATCTATATCCAGTTTGTCAGAACAGAAGCTGCACACTCAGCTTTGTTCTCTCAACGTAGGCATTGTAGGATCTGAGCAGGAAGAGAGATGATGAAAAATCAAAGAGAAGCCTACACTCCCTACTTCTATCGGTAACACAGTAGCACGCACTGCAATATTCAAACCAGATGCTGGCTACAGGAACGGAGAGAAAGATGGATGGAATGGGGAGAGAAGCCAGACTAGGGAGAGCAGAGAGGCTCAGTGGGAGAAATGTGGTCTGAGTTAAGCAGCATGAGGAAACGGTGGCTTAGGAGTTGTCAGCTCAGATCAGAAGCTGGAGCCTTTGAGTGCTTGTGTATAAATGTGTGTGTGTTTGGGAATTCTCATACTGGAATTTTTCTCCTGATTCAAAGACTACCACTAACAAAATGTTAAGAAATGTACACTCAACCTGATGCCAATTGCTGGGTGAACCACAAAAATGTTCCAATAACTCGTGAAATAAATTTCAAGTAATTCAAATATTGCACCGAAAAATGCTGGCAAATGTGGCACGATGCCATGTGATGTAACTCCCTGGATCACGCAGAGCATATAGTAGTGCATCTAAACAGGGTGATAATCAGCAGACTGACAACTAAAATAAGTGTGTGCATAAAAGAGAACATATAGACAGACATAACATATTGAGCCCATATATCACAAACGCTTGTAAAAACTCAAGCGGACAAGAGTCAACCTTGGTTCAGTTGTATGAGTTTAGGGGGTACTCTCAAGGGTCACAAGGACTAAACCAGTCCTAGCTCTGATCTCCTGGAATGCAGAACTGTATGTGATATTGTAAACACCCTCCCAGCATCAATAAAATGCGGTATCAGAGTACATATCAAAGATTTCCTTGGATTTAATAGGGTTCATGAACAGGCTGAGCTGCTGTGTGTCATCTTTGTCTCCTTTTTGCCTCACTGAAAGAGACAAGAGGGATTGTCACACCATATGATGAGGGCACTGTGATCTTTGACTCTTACTCAAATTTTGCTCTCTCCTCCTTTCTCAATGCCGCTCCCATAAGCCAACACAGACCCGCAACTCGATTGCAGTAACTTGAAACGGACGGAGACGATTTACGCAACCATAACTCACTATTCATAAACCTGCTACTTGGTGGATAAAATTCTGTCTGTCCCTGCGTAGTTCATGGTGACTAGAGAAAATTGATCTGTGAGAACTGCTGGCTGTTTTATGTGCCAGGAGTCACATTGATCCCTGACCAAATTAAATAAATAGATACCCAGAAACGATCAAAAAGCGTGCTTATAACGTCCTCAGATCAGAGACGGGAACGCTCCCAATATCTTTCTCAAGGCTCAACCTGATATACTGGTGACCCGCGTGTATAAAATTCTTCTTATGTAAGCAGAAATCACTCATGAAAAGGACAGATGTCTTTTCTTCTCTTTTCCAAGGCCACGGCAGCAGAAGTGGTCAAGGAGACGGGCTGGGGTCTCATATAAAAAACTCTTACAATCAATTTTCATCTTAAGAATCCTTTAAGAATCCTTAAAGATGGAAAACATAGAACACTATAACAGTGAGTTATTTTGCACCAAGAAAATGTTAATTTTGAAAAAGTGATTATTCTGCTGTTTACGTAGAGACACTCAGGCCTGTGGTTCTTCGGCAAGTCATTGTCAGAGTCGTGGGAGGGCTGGAGGTGGCCAGCCTGATGCAGGCTAGCACAAAGAAATAGACAACCACTTGCACTGACATTCACAACTATGGCCAATTTACCCACTAAGTGCATTTCTTTGGACCGTGGAAGGAAGCCAGAGTACACGGAAGGAGAGAACCACTCGAACACTGGGAGAACATGCGAACTCCACACAGAAGGCCACTGTGCTGCCTTTTATGAACATAACAATAAGATATGTTAGTGAAAGGTGACAGGAATTGTTTGTCACACCGAAGGCTTTCTTGTCCTTGAGTTATGGAAGGACAGTGAAAAGTTAGTTTGCAGATTTGACAGACTTTATTTGCACATAATTGCCTTGCCTTCCAAAATAGCATCTCTCTGTTTTTGTTATCCACTAAACATTATAAAATGGGAAGCTACAAGGCAGGTGCGGTCAGTTTAAGTTGTTTTGTGATCTGAAACAGAAAATGACATTCTCAGAGCCTGTCTAAGCACCTTTATTTAGTCCTCAGCATCTTTCATGAATCGATTGTAAGCACGCGATCTAGACATCTGAACACACGATCTTAAGACTAAGTTCAAACATAGAACATTTTTATAAATGAGGCCCCAGGTCACTATTCACTATCCTTACTTTTATCTTCTTTTCCGCCTAAAGTGAGAGAGAGATTATTCTGCCAGACACCTTGACCCCTATGGGCTCCGCTACTCTGAGCTTGAATAAAGCTCTTTGAAAAGAAGATATTTTACATTAATGGACAGCCATCCAACAAGTTGCTTCAAAGCTCCCTCCCCAATCACCTGGTGTCCTATGGAGAGCTCGCCCCAACGTCAGTGCCATCCCCTCTTTGATTCCCTCCATCATCCTCATCATTAGAGGCTGACACACAGGCAGGCAAGCTTGCAAGCAGTCACCCAGGCAGGCAGGGCCGTCGAACGCATAGATGCACATGAGAAGCTTTTCAAGTGCAGAGAGGCTGACCTTCCAGGAGAGCGAGGGCAGCTTCTTAACACACAGCCTGAGCTCTGACACTCAGAATCCTACAGAGTGCTGTATATATGTGACACAGCATGGCTACCGCCTTGTAGACACCAAATCAGACTACAGCATCCAAACTGGTATATGTGCAGTCCACAGCAGGACCAAATTCCTCTTTAGCATCAGATCATGGACTTCCAGCCCTTCTGCCATGTTGCTTGAAACAGGGAACGTCAAACACCCCCTCTGGATAGTCTATACATGTATACGTGTACACACAGTCTGTCCCTTCATTCAGCTTGAATTGTTTTTTCAGTAGAGGCATGATTATGGTGGATATACAGAGGATATGTGACTTTTTTTTAAAGGGCATAATTTGGGCTAGACTTATTTTTTTCTCATACAATATTGTTATAGTTATAGTAAATAGCAAAAACATTAAGATGTCATAAATTAGCATTATTTACAACATTAAAAAGTCAATGTCATTCTAAAAAAAAATTACTCACATCTGTGCACCTGCATTCACAAGAACAGCTTATATGTTCATCCCACTTTTATCATTTCCATTGTGCCTTCAAACAGTAGAGTGCTGTATCTTTAGCCTGAAAGTGGATATAGGGTTTCATGTCTAAGGAGTGCAAGATCATGAGTCACAATGCGTGTAGTTGTTTTTCCTTTTTTTAATACCTTTTAAGATCAGGTGTTTTGCACCCTGCTGTGTAACTCGTGATGCCATTTACAATGAGCTGTAGACTCTCGCAGGTGAAGGCTGCCAGCCTCAAGTGTAACTGTCCGCACTTGTTCATCTGTCTTTGTTAGTGTGTGCCAGATTGTGTGCGTGTGTGTGTGTTTTTGTAGGCTTCAAGTTATCGTGGATGCGTTTTGACAAGTGACATGCTGCACTCTATAAAGTGGGAGTGAGATGACTGACTAATTCAGGCTACGCAAATAACTGAGACGTAGCAGGAGGAGATTCAGGCCTTCACTCTGTCAGTCGGAGGCGCTCTGTGTTATCTGTTACACTGTCAGTGCAGACAACAAGACATAACTAGCAGGAAAGAGGAGGAGAAATTTGTAAATCATGAAACCTGCCTGTCATTGATGGTCAAAGCTGACAGCATGAGGCAAAAAACAGCTAGTTATTACACACTTTAATTAGCCATGAAAGGAGCTCATTAAAAATCTTTGGTTACAGTTCATTACAAGCTGAAATCCATGATACCATATCAATCCATGAAAAAAAAATACAGTTTACATTTTTATTTTACATTCTGTAAAATAAGAAAAATTCAGATTCCACCAGTCTTCTCCAAACTAGTGCCAAACTATTGATCTTTTGGATACTGCAGGTTTTTTATCATTTCATATTTGTAGTTTTAAAAATCTTTATTTATTCCAGGATAGCTTTTGGGCCTCTAAAACCAAAGCAGAGTTCTCTGGTCTAATTGTTTACAATTTGATTTGATACCTCAAAACACATTTTTCTGAGTTTATGGCCAATACAATATATATATATATATATATATATATATATATATATATATATATATATACATATATATATATATGACTCCGTATTAGGGTTGTATTAGGGCCCCTATTACATGACTCTGTAACAGGGAGTTGTTTTGGGGGTTGAGGGTGGCTATACAATATATTTACTTTTGTCTTGGATTGATGCAACATTGTGACTATTCTCTAATCAATACCATAGGCCAAGCCAATGAGTTTAGTAAGTTTACACAAGACAAGCAGTAGGACAGAGACTTCTGAAAAGCGTGGGCAGCTCCTCAATAAGTCACAAATGTAGTTCCATTTCATACATCCCAGACGCATTTCGTCTGTATTTCCTGGAATGCTGTCATGTTGAGTTGGGAGACTGCCAAATTCATGGTGATCACAACAACTTCAGTGCTTGTTGCAACTACAGAAGAACCCAGCTCATTCAAAGACCTTCCTCCTAAACCAGCATCTTTTTCTGACAAAAACTCTCAGCAATGCTGGCAGTTCTTTGTGAGCTTTGGATCAATGTCTGTTGATTATAAGAAGTAACTCCACTATGTTGGCAGATACTAAGAACATTGAACAGTGCCATTTGACGAATAACCAAATAACAACATGTATAAACAAATAAAACCAAAACAAACCCACTATAGTTTGATTACTGCTCTATAATATCAGAATTGTGTGTATGTGTGTGTTTAGTTCTATTGGTATGTGTCCTTTCTATCTAAACAACATTGACTGGAGGTTAGTCCTGTGCAGAGTGTGGACCAAAGAATCATCTGCGGTACAGGAACAGAAATCTCATAGGTGACTGAGGATGGGTACCGGTATCCGGTGCCATTATTGCACAGGTCCTGACAAACGGCAGTAACCAGACTGAATTTTAATTTGAGATGTCATACACTTTGGATTCTAGCCAATCATTTTACCTTTCCAAGGATAGTAGGTGGGCCCGGGTACGTACGTTCTTTTAGAGCAGAGCTACAGGTTAAAAATGCCCAAGGCGATGCGGTCAAAAGTCTTGCTGTACTTCACAGCAAAAGATGCAAACTCAGCAGCCTGCAACAAGTGCTTTAAGGTGATACTGTGCAAAGGAGGTAAACACCTCGAATCTGATGAAGCACCTGGCGATGCATAGCAATTTTTTTAAAAGCTGAGAAATGCACCGTATTTGATAGCTTGCTGCAAGACCTCACACCGACCACATCTACTGCAGGTGTGGTGCCTGTTATCGGACCCAGAGTTAGCAACATCCCCCAAGAATCCGAAGAGGAGAGTCCTGGCCCCTAGCCCTGCCAGTGTAGCAGAAATGATGACGAATGATGATGGCAACAGCAGCCGTTCTTCTCTGGGTGAGTAGCTTAATGTTTTTTGTGTGTAATTTATGTTAAGTAGGCTAACCACGTTCACCTTAATGCACGTAAGGTGAACTAGCAAACACCGTCATAGTTACACACCCACAGTAGATGTGGTCGGTGTGAGGTCTTGCAACAAGCTATCAAATACGGTGCATTTCTCGGCTTTAAAAAAAAAAAACCGCTATGCGTCGCCAGGTGCTTCATCAGATTCGAGGTGTTACCTCCTTTGCACAGTATCACCTTAAAGCACTTGTTGCAGGCTGCTGAGTTTGCATCTTTTACTGTGAAGTACAGCCAGACTTTTGACCGCATCGCCTTGGGCATTTTTAACCCGTAGCTCTGCTCTAAAAGAACGTACGTACCCGGGCCCACCTACTATCCTTGGAAAGGTAAAATGATTGGCTAGAATCCAAAGTGTATGACATCTCAAATTAAAAAAGGCACCGAAATGTGCGTTGCTTTTTGGTCTGGTTACTACCGTTTATGTCAGGACCTGTGCAATAATGGCACCGGATACTGGTACCCATCCCCAGTCACCTATGAGATTTCTGTTCCTGTACCGCAGATGATTCTTTGGTTCACACTCTGCACAGGACTAACCTCCAGTCAATGTTGTTTAGATAGAAAGGTAAAATGATTGGCTAGAATCCAAAGTGTAGGGCATCTCAGGGAGAAAAAAAAGCACCGAAATAAAGCACCGAAATGTGCGCTGCTTTTCAGTCTGGTTACTACCGTTTTTGTCAGATGGGTACCGGTATCCATCCCTATTCACCATACATATATTTATATAACATTTGCTGCATTTACAACCTTTTTGAGTGATGCTTTTTGTCTTCTCACCATCTGCCCACCAATGAAGTCTGACCATTTTACTGCTTCTCAGCTGATTTAAAGACTTAAACCTCTCATCCATGCATTCATTACATCTAGACTCAATTTTGACATTATCATATTCATTGTGTATCATCCAAAATCCTCAGTAAGCCCCAGTCTTCCCGAACCTTTAATGAGTCCCTGTCACAATGCATTTGATTCAAATTTATTATAATCACTCAAACTCCACCCTAAAGCACCTCGTACCTCACCAGTCTTCACAGCCACACCCTTTACTACAGACTGCACCCCTTAAAACCACCCACTTATACAGAACCAAGCAATATACCTGGGATTTCTCCAAGTGTGCCCTCACTTGCTAAAGCTCTCTCCCAAAGTGCATTTAAAAGCAAAGCAAGAAGGTTTCGGGTTTGAATCCCCTTGCCAGTAGGGCCTTTCTATGTGCAGTTTGCATGTTCTCCCAGTGCTTGTGTGGCTTCTTTCTTTCCAGCTACTCTGGTTTCCTCCCACAGTCCAACGACATGCAGGTTAGGTTCATTAGTGTCTCCCTTGGTCTAAATTGACCATAGATGAGAATGTGAACGTGAATGACTGTATTTCGTCCCACATTTCTCCCTCTCGCAACTCTGAATTGACTAAGCAGTTTTAAAAAATGGAATGGACGCATACACAGTTAAAATTAGAGATATCAGGAAAAAACAAGGTAAGAAAATGTGGAAGGTATATTAAATGCATGAAGGTGAAATTTGTGTGCTGTACAGATTCTCTGAACATTTCCACAGAACTATAATTAATTTCCTGCTGAGATTCAACCATGAATCAGACTTAAACACAATCATTTTAGGGTTCTGTTTTAAAGTAGGCACTCTTGAAGGCTGCACTATATAGTTACTGACCAAATGAGCACAATCCCAATTAAAACATGTTAATTTACCTTCATGCTATTGATATACAGGTTCACTAAAGCTCATTTGCAGTTTAACTACAGCTCAGTTCAATAAAACAGAGAAAAACCCAACAATCTATGAGAAAGTGATTTGGAGGCAGTGGAAAGGAAAAACTCCCTTTTAACAGGAAGAAACCTCTGGCAGAAACTGGATAGGGAGGGATGGCCTTCTGCCATGACTGATTGGGAGTGAGGGGAGGAAGACAGGACAAAGACATGCTGTGGAATTAAATGCAGAGTGTTGTATAAAGACATTGAGTGAAAAAGGTGAATGAAGAAGAAGCACATCGTGGGAAGCTCCCAACAACCTATTGCAGTTTAACTTAAGGGAGAATTCAGGGTCACCTGATCAAGCTTTAGCTATATGCTTTGTCAAAAAGCAAAGTTTTAAGCCTAATCCTAAAAGTAGAGATAGTGTCTGTCTCCCAAATCCAAACTGGGAGCTGCTTCCACATACGAGGGGCCTGAAAGCTGAAGGCTCTGCTTCCCATTCTACTTTTAAATATCCTAGGAACCACGAGTAAGCCTGCAGTCTGAGAGCGAAGTGCTCTATTGTGTTGATATGGTACTATAAGGTCTTTAGAAAAAGATTGGGCCTAAATATTCAAGACCTCGTATATGATGACAAAGATTTTAAATTCATTTCTGGATTTAACAGGGAGCCAATGAAGAGAAGCCAGTAAAGGAGAAATATGCTCTCTTTTTCTAGTGGATTTTCATTTACCTCTACTACAATTTAGTATCTGCCCCAAAATAGATGAAACAATTAAAGGACAAATAAGCAAAAAGAAAATAAAAGAAAACAAGAACTGGTGAACGATATATTTAAAAAAAATAAGACATACATTTAAGATGTGCAAAAAACAGACATATTCAACTTATATTGCCATTTTTCACTGTTATATATACAAATGTTATTTTCAAGTGATTATGATTTAGAGCAAGAAACTTTTTCATAGGTTTTAGTGTATGTTATTTATAGCGCTAACTAGTAATTCAAGTTCTTGTTCCCTTAATGCCCACCAATACTTAAACACAATATTAAATTTTATATTTAAATCTCTTGTGAAATAAGAGCTAAAGTATATTCCCATCTTATCCTCCCATCTGCTCCATCCCCTCTCTTCCTCCCATTCTTTAATGTTTTCATCGCCTTGTACTCCTCTCCATCAACACTACTCATACTGGGTTACTTTCTAAGCACTGGGTGGGTTGCGCAAGCCACGTAGCACAGAGTGGTGCTGGCCAGTGAAAACACAAGAGTGTAACAGGATAATGAGAGGCAGAGAGGACCTCTCTGTTCTCCATCTCGGCATTTTCCACTGCCTTGCTCAGGTTCATTCCTCGCACTCAGTCCACTGAAGCTGTAGCACAAATGAGTTTCAAAACGCAACCAGAGGGGCCGAAAAAAAGCTGTTAATAGCAAGTGTACAACTTCTGAAACTGAAAAAAAACAGACACACAAAAGTACTGCTGCTAAAAAATTTATAAATTAAAAAAAAAAATCAACAAATACATCAACATTTCATCACAAAGGATGCTAATCACAGGACTGTTATCCCTCCCTTGTACACCCTGACCACTTGGTTACTCTACCCATGGTACTCTCAACAAACAGACCAATTGATTCCTGACAAATGACACTTAAAACACGCACGCACTCTAAACAGTAAGGTTTGGACTGGATGGTATTTCTCGTATGGCCAGGACAGGGTCTGCTTTCTGGCGGAGTGCATTACATCTCAGTTGTGAGTTTTGGCAGACAGACTGGGAGTTTCTCTGGAGTCTCTGGGGTCTTCTGAGGTGTAGAGCACATGCACAAGCACACGTACAAGGATGTAAATACGTGTGCAGTCCCATCCTGTATAATACACAATAAATAGAAATGTTTAGCATTCATAATTCTACCGGTTACCATTATTCCCCAGGAGCACTTTCTGTCAAGAGTTTATTCATTTGAATCCACTTAAACAGGGAGCGGGCCTTTGAGTGTCCTCTGAAACAACACAGTGAGCAGTGAACTGAGGTCACGTATCAGTTGACAGTTGGCTGCATAATTTATGTTAAGTTGCAATTCTCTGGTGTCAGACACAGTTCATGCATAGACCATAGCTCATGCATTGACTGACAATGAGATAAAGTTAATATACAACTATAATGATGACATCCACTCCACAATGTGTCATTCAACTGAAAGTACCAAGACCAGTGGATATTAGTGTTACTGTAAAAACAGAATTACAGAGAAAAGACAAAGAGAGAGAAATGTCTGGCTTAACACTATGCATTACGAATTAGATGCTGTCATGTACACTTAACCATCACTTCCTAAGTCACTAAGTAGAGCACAAAGTAAAGTCAATGTAAAGTGCTGTAAATATAATTTGATTACTCATTTTGAAAATGTGAAATATGGTCAATTTGGTAAAAAAAAAAAATCATATTTTCTTAGACTACAGGGGGCGCATGACATTATTATCCACCTATAGACAACTGCCCTCTAACAAACAAGACTTTTGTTTATTTGTTTATTTTTGTCGTAAAAGTGTCACATTCAATATTCTGTTCATGTGTTAATGCTTTAGTTTGCCTTGCATTTTATTCTATGGAGGCCTGAAGACTTTGTGCATCCAATGTAAGAGTATTATATATAAATGAGATTTAATAATGCAAAACCAAAGGTACAGTGTATGGCTGTAATCACAACCTTCTGTTTATTTAATCTTACAGTCTACTACTGACCGATTTCTGTTCATATTAGCACTTTAAACACTACTTTGGGCTCTGATTACTCCATTTATTCACCGACTTTCTATTTAGTTGTATATACTACCTACACTTTAAAGTGAATTACCTCCTTTCAAGCCCTAACAACTGTTCCTAGTTCAGTAACATACTGAAATGAATGCAGGACACTGATGTACAGTGGGATACCAACTGTAACAATCTGTGTATGTGTTTATCTGTGTGTACTTGTGTGCGAATGTCCGTATGTGACTACACGTACACACTCATGCATGTGTGCATGTTTGTATTCTGCTGGTCTTGTGTGCATTTACAGGCGCGTGCGGGTGTGTGAGAGGTGCTCCCCGTTGTGCCGGCCGCGCCACTATGCCATCTGGAGAGGAAATCGAGTGTGAAGTACAGTATAGTTTGGGACCAAGCTCCGTGGCAGCGGCTCAGCAGTTAGTTCATTAGTTCCAAACTTCCAGGGATTAGGAGAGAATCTCTGCGGCAGGGAGGCAGGGGGGAGTCATGGAGGATGGAGGGACCCATGTGGGGAAAAGAGAGGCAGAAAGAGAAACACCAGGAGGAATACTGGACCAAAGGGCACCAAGAGACGGAGACAGAACATGGGGGGAGAGAGACATAAACAATCTTAACCCTGCGGACCCTAGAGAGGGGAGACGAGCGAGAGAGGGGGACGGTAAAGAACAAGACGGCGAGGGAGTGAGGAGGAGAGAGGACAGGTGTAGCCGTCAGTTCCGCTCTGGGGTTTCAACCTGCCCTCCCTTTTCCTCCACCCCACTGATCATACAGATATGATGATATGTGTAAGAGTGTTAGAGCAGTCAGCCTTGTCTTCCCTCCCCTCTCACCTCCTCCTTCTTTCCCCTCTGGGTCCGTGGCGACAGTTAGCAAGCTCTGGGTGGCTCCTACCCTTTACTCCCTTTCTTTTCTCCCTACCTCTTAAGCTGCCAGCATTACTGCCAAGATGGAGTGCAGACATTTTTAGAGTCAAAGTGGCAGGCAATTAAAGCCAGCATTCCTGGATTTCAATTTAAAAGGGGAGGGGGGGGCAGAGTGACTTTCACCACGTACCTTTTTGTCATGAACATCCTTTCCTGTTTTAAGGTGAAGGTGAAAGATAATGAAAAGAATACATTAATGAACACATAATAGGAGTGTGGTGGTGGGCAGTAGCCCCATTTAAGGCCTACTCATGCATACTCAGTAACTGCACTCAACATTTCGCCATCTCGCCATTGTTATATTCACCAAAACAGTGGTTCAGAATGGCATTTAGCAAGCTGGGTCATTGCTTTGCTCCCATTAGATATGCATTATGAGACTTTAGGACATTGTTGAAGCCTGGCATGCCTTGCCAAACCCACAGTGCAGACTGTGCAGTTGTCATGGTGAAGATAATAATTTCTAGGCTATACGGTGTTGAAATTGTCAGCAGACACACACCCACATTGTAATAGCTAACTCTCATCCATTTATAGATCAGTTGGTCCCAACGCACAGCTCAAACTGAGTTAATAAAAGACAGGGTAAGGGTAATATATTTGACAAGCAATTACGGGGTATGCTTCCAACGCTTCCTGCAAATTACCATTCACTAGGTACACACAACTGTGTCAGTGCATTATTCAATCGAGCTTGGTATTTACTTGGGCAGTAAGATGCATGCGTGTCCAGCAGCAGCATCTGCATCTGATTTGCATAAAGTTACATTTACTCTGCAGATGCTTTTGGCACAGCGACTTCCAACAAACACATCCAAACCTAAAACTAAGCAGGAGCCAAAACGCATCAAAAATTGGCAAAAATTTTAATGTAGGTACTTGACTAAACTTACTGTGAGCCACGAGCCGCAAGAGAAAGCACATAAAAACAGGAAGACGTGGAAGAAAAAAGTAACAGGCAACGTTTTTTTGGCACTAAACGAAAAGTTCCTTTGAAGATATTTAATAATATTTTTAGTGGTGTGTTGAGTTTTCATGTCAATAAACTGTAAATAGTCTCTCAACCAACCTGTGTGCGCACATTACACAACGTCCGTCAAAAGAGCAGCATCAGTTCTCTTTCACTGACTCCAGGTGTGTTTATGTACAGAGCTGTCAGGTAATTCGTCTGTGTTTTAGCAGCACTGAGAGCCTAATGAACAATTATTGGATTTATGCGTGCATAACTGAATAAAATAATCATAAAAGCATAAAAGTATGCTTTGGGTGTAGATATAACCATAAAGCATCAAATATGAGCCATTACACAGCCTCTGTAGGCAGCAGGCATCAATTAGAAGTGCATCATTAGAAGTGCATCACCTCTGAAGCATGTAACACCTTTTGACAAGATTTTTCACCTCCTTTAACTAGTTGTTTAATTTCTCAAAAACAATAAATGTAAAAATTTGTATCAGCACCTGTTTCCTCACGTGTTTTGCTTCTCTCCACAAGAACTGCTGAAAATAATGCCAGACTTAAGACAATATTTTGTCAGTCTGGCTTTGATGGTTTAAAGGGGTCAAAAAAAAAAATCGCGATAAATACCCCCCCAGGCTATGTAATGGAAAATAATTTGAAAAAGATTTTTTTTTAAACACACAGTGAAAAGTAAAACAATTATTTCAGTCAACTCATTTCCACATAGAAATTTATAAATCCAAAACAAATGTTTGTGGTATTCCCAGAAACCCACAAACACACACACACAGAAACACACACACACACATTCACACAAAGAACTGTTCATCGAAAAGGAAAAATATCATCTTAAGGGAAGGTAGAACTACACAACATCCCCCATGGATTTCCAATTGCCACAGTGGAGAAAGACGCCAAGAGTGTGGAAAGTGAAGAAAGGGTGCCAGTAGGGAAGGTGCATTTTGTTATTGAGTATATTACTAATTTTTATATTACACAGCACGACCTAGCAAACACATAATAGGCTACAAGACTTTTTGCACACTGTGCTGAAAGCCAACATGTCAAAAAGTGTCAAAAGCTCAAATCTGTTCTGACGCTATGTTCTGCTTTTATTTTCCAGAATTTAATGTATTGGTATTTTTATGTGAATTACTCAGAGAAGTAGTAGTGGAAGGTAGAGTGGTATGCCTGCTGAGGGACATTACTCTGCAGTTTGAATAAATGGGTATATCCTGTAGCTATGTACATTTTCACTTTATTTGTAAAAGCACATACTGGGGCTATAGGCACAACCCAGCAGTAGCTAACACAGAGGACAGAGGAGACCTTTTGAAAATGAGAAAAACAAAATTCTGAATTTGCAATTGTTGCCTACAAATTCAGCCCCCCAAAATGTTCATGTTTCAGGTGAAATGAATATGTTGGTGTAAAGAATATGCTGGAGCAAAACACTTCTGCTTAAACACAAGGAAGATGGGGACATGGACCTGCTGACAGTGCAACAGTCCAGCATCTGAAGCCTGAATGGCTCCTTCAGTGCTGCATTCCTCTCCACATTCTCCTTTATCACACAATAAAGACAGAAGCTCTTACATCCCACCAACACCATCGCAGGGTCACAGTTTTAGCTGTCAGTCACACAGGCCATCATCTTATTGTCTTTGTCTACTACAGGAACAGCCTCCAGCCATATCAATCATCTTTATTATCATGACTTAAAAACCTTTGTTAGTTAACTTTTTGCCCGGGCCCCTTCTTTATCCCACTCTCCAATCACAATTTCATGGGAAGTCCAGCAGGGCCAATGAGGAGGTAGCGTGGGCAGGAGGAGAATGCTTTTAACCTGCTGCATCTGGTGCTTTCCCACTGCTATCCCAGTGGGACATGGTCACCTTGTTTTAAATGACTCTAATGCGGTTGAGGGGGGGAGCGCTGTCTTTATACTATCATAATGGGGTGAAATGTGCTTGTTATAAACATCTCACTTAGGTAGTTTTCCTTTGAGTGATTAAGACCAAGCACCTGTCTGATAGAGAGATATGGGAATTAAAATATATCCAAGATCAGACAGCTATGGGAGTGTTTGTGGCTTCCCCGCTATCCTATTAATACCAAGCTGAATTTCATTTACAAGCATGCATCTTAGTACTTATGTACCTTTTTGCTGAGGGCTACTCCATCTTCACAGTCCAGCACAGCACAGTCGACATCCAGTGAGGCTAGTTTCTTCAATTTTCGCTCATCGTTGCCAGGGCAGTAGAGAACTGCCCTGCGGGGTATGTAGTGCAGAGAGGAGCCTGCAGAGTGATAGTGATGACGCCATGCTTCAGCATACAACTGCCAGACTGCGGCCCGGAGCCACCCGCCCTTTCTGTCAACAACAACATACACATACATAAGGACATGATGATGTAAGGAAATAAACATACATGCTTTGGTGCACAGAGTACATACATAGAAATGGCAGGCAGGTGTACTATGAATGCACTAATTCATGTCTCTGGTGCATATATTACTCATGAGCACACACAGTATCAATAAGTAGTTAAGGGCCATGAATAATTAAAGGCTGTTGCTGCATTCATAATATATGTAGTGTTTATAACACTCATGGAGATCCAGTGAGGAGGACTCACTCAGACTTGAGTGAAAGTCTGGATGCATTTCATTTTGGGAGTTCTGTTTGCCCTTCAGCTTTTCATTGAAGTGAATGAGAGACGCTGACCTGTGCTTTGGCAGTCTTTGTGAGAACAAACTCACCCAAACACCGAGCCACTCATATGCTAATTATTGCCACGCTGCTGAATATCTAGGCACGGCAGAAAGTGAATGAGTATCAGAGTCACTGTTGTTTAGTGCTGAGTCACAGAAAAACTTGTCTTAAAAGTGCGGATCTTTATTCCTACCATGAGCTCTGAAGGTAAAAATCAATTTTACATAATAATGTGTTCTTTTAGTCACATAATTCCCAAATGACTAAGTAAACATAAAGATAACGCAATTTAAAATTAAATTGCAAGTATGCCATGTTACGAAGTCACAAATTGCATTGTCAGTGGTAGTAGTAAGTAAATTATAGATATTATAGTCAGCTAACATTTGGTATCGAGCCAAAAAAATATTTAAAAAAAAAACAGAGAAGGAAATTCCCCGATACCTGCTGATCCTTTGCTCAAAGAAGGTGGGGTCACTTCAGGTCTGGAACATTTTAACAACAATCGTGTTGTAATGACAGCAGAGAGTTCAAAACCCAGCTGAGCTCCAGAAAGACTGACGGTATATGGTCGCAACTCTGGAACCTGATATGTGCTGACTGAATAGATATTTATTAAACCTTATGAGAAGCTTGGGGGGAAACTTCATGAAGCACAGATCCATGAGGATTTGAGCACTTCCTGAGTATTGCTCATTTTGCATTAATGAAAACAATTGTTGTTTCATGTTTTCTTACAGCAGAGTTCTCTCAGGGCACCGGATGTCCATTCTGTATAAATAAATATTTATGTCTCTCATTAATATGGTTTGCCCTCTTGTGGAGATAATGTGATATTCAAATAAATCGATTCTGTGTGAATGAAAACCCAAAAGTAATTGTGTGCACACAGGCTCAAAGCCTGGGAGTCACTGTCAGTTCATTTCTCTGTTGAGAAAGAAGTTGTTTACACTGTTTTTAATTGTAGTTGCCAATGCTGTATTTATATCTGTACCCATCACGAAAGCCTATGTCACTAAAAGTTCCTCTTATAGCATGCCTGAGACACCGACAGCAGGAGCTCCAAAAACAGAGTTCTAAAAACTACAATAGGACCTAGAATCTGCTGCGCAGACACAGAAATAATAGGGTACTACATTCATCAGCTCCTGCAACTATGGAAAGGTTCCTGAAAACACCTTTTAACATTGCTGTACTCTTTCTGGGTATCAGAAGTCTGAGGATCCTATTGGTAGATTGGTGTCTTTCTTTGCCTGAGGAGGGCAAAAGAAAGAAAGAAAGCAAGTGAGGGGATATCCCTTCTGTAAAGAGGGGCTGAGTTATTCTCTTTTCATGTTTCTCGCTCTCTAAAGGAGCTAAAGTGACTTCAATAGCCACTTAATCCTTTCAACTACGCTTCCACATGCCCTCCAGTCCCAATAAGGCCTAATCTACACTGAGATGTTGCAGTTGTAGCAGGCAGTTAAAACCAATTTAAAATGCTTCCAGCATTTTAGTGCTTCCAGGCATTGAGTGTGTTTACAAAAGGCTTGGGGACAAAGTTTGAAGGGAGAACTACGGCCAACCCCATGCAAATTGTAGACCCGTTAAAATGGGTACAGCTCACAATACGTTTAGGAACTTAAATCTAAAGGACCAAAAACTGGTGAGAAAGAGATGAAAAACAGCAGCACTGAAACTAGAAAGAAAGACAGCGGGTCCAAGAATCCAGGCGAGTCTCAAAATGAAATGAGTCTATTCTATTCTATGCACACTGCACCAGGGGAACTGTTACAACGCTATACTAAGTACCAATCGATAAATCACTTTTTCATCGGCATCATGATGGGAACATGAGCAATATACACGCTGAAAAAGACTGTGTGAAATGCCATGAATGTGAAAAGTTCTTATATTTATATGTGGCATGTACTGACACTCAGCAAGCAGAAATAGCACCTTGCACAATAAAATCTAATTTGAGGTCATTTTGCATTGCAACACTTGAGTGGCTGGCTTTGTAATGCCAAAATGTGGCTCTGGAGACACATACCAAAGTGGGAACTGCCACAAAGCTGATTCTCACAGGATACACAGTGCATAACTAATTTATTAGACCACCACCCAGAGTAAGGTTTATGACACAGCCGCCCTAAATTAACAATATTGGTAACTAACAAATGTTTGTGTTTGTTTTTATAATGTGTGTAACCCTTTAATCAAAATATTTTAAATGCTAAGGTATAATTACAGTAGATATCCAATCAATTTACTGAAAAAAGACAAAAAAAAGACAAAAAATGATAAATTATTATTTTTTGATTAAGTGGCCAAACTACAGTTCATTTCCTGATCAGAAAAAATACTTTGGCTGGATGTCATGCTTGATTAATTTCTGACTTCTCACTGTAACAGCTCAAATTTGGATACAAAACTGTGAATTTAGTTTATTTGACCAATAAATAACTGTATTTTTTTAAATCTGTAAACAGGTTTTTGACAGATTTATAAATTATTTGTGTTTTCTTGTTATTCATGACAAATTTGTTAAGCACTGCATTTTACCAACACGTTAATGACACAGTCATGATAATTACAGTCTAGAAACTTTAAATTCATTTAGTTTTAATCAAACTGAAAGTCAAGATTAAAGTTAGGTGCAGTCTGACATAGAGAAAAATACTCTTTCTGAATTCGCTACTGTACTTTTTCATTACAGTGGATACCTTAGGCCACATATGTACCCGGTCTGCAATTCCTCCAGTGCTGAAGTGGGCAGCATACACCTACAGGTGTTGTAGTTTATATGATTAAGAATAAGAAGGACGCCCAGGTGCAAAGGAAAATCTACATGTGGAAGACAGTGACTAGTGCAGCTACATCCATAGCTCTGCCCTGACTCATTGATTAGACAGGGTATTTACGCTTCTGTTAAATTTTAATGTGCTCATAACTCTCCGTATGATTTGATATGATACATATGGAGTTTAAAAATAATATTTTCATAATGGGTGTAGTCTGAATGTTCACAAACGTTGCACTTATAAGTGATCCTATTATAAGATGTTCTTGATAAAATTGACCAAAAAGCTCCCAGGAGTGGTCGATACTAGCTGCTAGTATCAACCACTCCTGGGAGCTTTTTGGTCAGTAACTGGCAGGACTGACTTCCAGCCAGGTGAAAAACATTCTCCATCTTTACCCTAAATTCAAAATGTACCAGAATGATGGGAAGAAGAAAACGCATACAGAAGATCTGTAAAAGCTCATCATTGAAGAATATAACATCATCTGTAAAACATAGTGGAGCCAGTGCAATGGCATGAGCGTCAATAGCTTCCAGTGGCATCAGGTCACCAGTGTTTATAGATGATGTAGGAGAAGACAGAAGCAGCAGGTAAATTCAGTAACATATAAAGATCAACTTTCTGCTCAGTTACAACCAAAAAGTTAATTTTTCACATTGTAACTGGTCATTGACGGAAAATGGTGAACTTAATTTAATTTGCTGTTTTGGCATTGGGATTAAAGATGGTGAGTGTGGTTGTTTGCATTAAACATGCATTTAACTTGCATTAAAGTTTTCATGAAAACCTAAAGACACTGCTTATATAGTCAAGCAACCACAACAGCGAATGAAGGAGAGCTCCGACAAATGGGAATCTGAACATCCTAACCAAATACACACATAACTTCTAGATTTCTGTTTACATCATACAACATCTGTTTGATATTTCCACATTATTAGATCAATGCATGATATATTTGCATTCTACATATTTAAAGAGTCCCTAGAGTGCTGTTTTCCCCTGTACTCCTTTTTTACTTTCTGGTTTTTTACATGAGGGGTTATGACAACTCAGGGCTATGTGACCATATAGCAGCTGTAAAGTGGTTGAGGCTTGCCTCATTGACTGTGTTTACTGGTCTTAGATCAGAGGTAGCGATATGTTAGTGGGTTATATGGTGCTGGGTGCGAATGTTTCTTATTAGAGAGGCAGCAACAGACACAGGCCTGGCGGCACTAAAAGAGGTGGGGGTGGTGGGTAGAATGCAGTAAAAAGGGTGGTAAGCTCAGTGTCAGACTGTACATGGGTACAAACCCCGACTATGGTATACTATGTTTGGACCAGCCATCTAACAGTAACTTGTCAATTAGTATTTTACATGCAGATTTGTGTCTTTCGTCAACACCAGACAGTGTCTTGGACAAAGCTGTTCACAAGTACAGAACAACCAACTGATCTTCAACTCAAACAGACTAGCCTCTGATGATGTGACACTCACTGTCAGAATCTTTGTAGACTCCAACTACAATAAATCCACCTTGAACCACAAATCCTTGAACTACACATCTTATCTACCCCACTCTGACTACTGTACACGTTCACCATATTCATGTCCTTATCTCTGAAATCCCCTGTTATTTAATCCAGGCAGGTGCATCAATGTGTCTCTCAATCTCTCAAGGTAACAGGCATGTCACTAAGAAATGTCAAACTTTGTAACGATTTCACACTTCCGCCAACTTGTTTAGACCGTTGAGGAGTTTGTGTTCTGTTTCAGATTCTGCTTCTGGCATTTGGGGGTCCTGTGAACACATGAAAGTTCACCACAGCTTTGGGTGGTATTGCATGTTTAAGTGACAAAGCCTGCTGCTGTGGGAATGTTACTCAGAGGAGAGAGAAGCAGTCAAGATATGGATACAAACATCTGCTGAGGTTGGGAAAGTGTAGACCCTACTGTCAAAGATGGCAATCTCAAGCTATACTACTAGTAGTAGTTACTAATAGTTTCACTGAGCAGGAAAGGCCTTGTTTGTTATAGACGAGCTTATTGCTACATAATTTATATTTTAAATTTAAAAAAAAATTATCTTTCAATTCTATAAAACATTTTCCCCCAAAAAAGTTGGAAAGAATTGTGTAAAATATGAATACAATAAACCACAAACATTGTAAGAACAGCTTTCCACAAATATCCTCCCTGCTTGTTCTTTAGAATGGACAAAAGTCCACCGATGAGCAAACATTTGTAAGTCTGACAGACAACAAATGAAGTGT
Source organism: Mchenga conophoros (assembly GCF_057382185.1). Lineage (NCBI taxonomy): Eukaryota > Metazoa > Chordata > Actinopteri > Cichliformes > Cichlidae > Mchenga > Mchenga conophoros. The sequence continues at coordinate 16,556,945 of NC_140541.1, forward strand.
TTCTGGGAGAAATGTTGTTTCTTGGATAATATAGGCTTATTGAATAAAACAAAATGTGGAATTGCTTTTTGAAAGGTGGGCTAAAGACGAGATGGACTTTTATCAGTGTATCTGTAGTGGTATGGGGATGCACTATTGCAATGAAACTTGTACATGTATGAAAAAAATATACACAAATACACAGGTTTTCGAGTCATTGAGATCAAAAATCTCAACGCTTAGACACCTTATGTTAGTCTTTATGGTATTTACAATGAATACATTTGTTTTTAACAATACTAAAAATCCAGTATTTTAATTTCATTTAATCTAATTTTTCTTTAACCTTTTTGTATCTGAGTGTGTGTGTTTGTGGGGGTTGGTCAAACTTGGGACACAACAGTGTTCTTTAACTTTATCATTACAATTTTTTACTTTATGTTCTTGCTGGTTTAACTGCATACTACTGTAGACCATGATTAATAATCAATTTGTCATAAGATATGTGTGTGACATAACAGTTTCAAAGCACTGTTTATTGTACTCTGGCATTCAATATTGTATTCCGGATACTCTGTAGTAATTGCTTCATTATCATGACATGATGATCACAGTTTCTTGTAACTCTACTGCCCTCCACATGGCAGCATAATAGCCTAATTCAGGTGGTCATATTCATCCAACTGCATGAATTACAGGAGATAACAAGAGGCCCACTCCAAAACAGACGCCAGTGACAGCCTCCCTCTCAATATGTAGATTTCTACAATTATCTCCAGCATGGTGGTGCAGGCAGAAGCTGTGTCTAAAATGCACAAAATTAAAGATCTGTGTTTCTACCCCACAATAATCAGCTACTTTTTAATATGCAAACTACATTCCGAGGTCTGTGGCGTTTAAGATTCAAGATTAAATTTGGTGAAACTAAAGATGAATAAAGAGTAGGGAGGAAATCAATGTTACTGAAGCATCAACAAGCCCTCTGTCTGCAGAAAGCTGTCTGCGGGTGGGAAATAAAATGGTCAAAAAGTCATCAATATTTACCTACCTTCATGTCCACCTGCCTGTCTGACACTTTTTGTTTTTTCAGAATGAAAGAGCTGAAGCATTCCCCGCACATGGTCCTCCTCTCAGCATGATGCTGTATGTGCATGGTTTTTTGTTTTCTGTTTTTCACACTGCCTCAGGACTGAGGACACAACTGGATGGCAGAGAAATGTTGAAAAATTAACCAGAGACACCCAAGACAGGGAGAGGAAAGAATCAAACACTTTTCTACTACTTTTGTGCCCCCTGCTTTCTTTGCTTGCCCTCTAGCAAGTTGGAGCTCAGGATGAGCAATCCGTTCCCCTCCAGTATAGATCAGCTGGGGGTTTCAGAATTTACTGGGGGCTAGTCTCTCTTTTACCAAGAGAAGCAGGAGAGACAATGGCTTACTGGCCACGCTAGCATTTTGTTGCTGACATCTGTATTGACTGTACTTTGCAAGGGATAGGATTTGTTTTATTCATTTTGCTCTGAATAATCCACATCCCCTCAATAGAATCATGTGCTGTTCCACTGCCATCATAAAGATTATTTAATTTTACATCTAAAAAAAAAAAAACTTCTTTAACCCAAGTCTTCACTCATTCAACTAAAGAAACCTTCATGTGTTTGCAGCAGAAATTGAAAATGTCAGATTATAACATTGCTCATGCTACATCTTTCTTGCTTTTCTTTTAAAAGCTATTTCCAGTAACAATGTCCCTCACCTTACACATCCTCCCGTTCACATCTTCTCCCCTTTCCAATCTCATTAGTTTGGGTTTTATGCCTTAATCTACACAATGAGGACAAAGTCATGGCAGTTATCTTCAGCAGCCAATGTCTGCCTACCTGTAATCCTTCTCAAAGTCCCCGGCTTTCTTCCAGCTCACAAATTGGCCCACAATGCTTTTATGCAAGGCCTCCATCGTAATGCTCACAGACGACAGCAGCCTTTTTTCTTCTTCTTTTTTATCCTTCCACATAAAACTGGTTGAATAGATACATCTTAATCTAGATCTCAGGACAGCAAAAAGCCACGATGCAAAGGACACAGGTCTTATATTTTGCAGTCGCTTGCAATGTTACGTGATGATTGGCAGATATCACTGCAGCTTCCCCGCATTGTCTTTGTCTGTCAAAGACTCAAATCTCAAGACAGTATTCAACAATGTCATGCTGTATGCACACTATGAGTTTGATTAATTAGTTATACAGAATGTAAAAGAAAACAACATTAAACACATGCAGAATAATCCACTTGAAATGAGTGTTAAGACAAAAAACTAAATCAATGAATTTATTATTAAAAGTTAATTGAGAGGGGGACTTAAAGGTCAAACAAGTCGGTCTATTGGAGGAGGGCATAAGGGGGTTAGCTTTTAACTTAGCATTTTTATTGACTCTGACAAAACAAAATGAGCGGGCTCTGTAGGATTGTGCACTCTGCATTGGCCATTCAGGCCTTCAGAGCCCCATTGTAGTACTTTGAAGAGAATGAAAGGAAACCCCACTGGTGGAAATGCAGTGGAACAGCCCCACAACAGGCCACAACTGTTCCCTTATGCATGAAAGGCAGTGACATAAAAGACAAGATGGACTTCTGAGGTAGGGCCAAAAACAAAAGCAACAAAAGTGCTGATCACGAGGGGATGACACGACTCGTCTCAGCAGAAGGAGCAGGGAGAAAAGGGGCAGGGGACAATAGCACTCCCAGCCAAATGACATGTTGAAGAATTGAAAAATCCACACAAGAAGTGTCTTCTCAATTCACTAAACCCACAAGAGCTGGGTGAGTTGGCTGGACCTTGGTCAGACTGAGTGTGTGTGTGTGTGTGTGTGTGTGTGTGTGTGTGTGTGTGTGTGTGTGTGCTGAGGAGGGGGGGGGGGGGGGGTGAAACAGCCCACGGCTTTTCTCTAACTTTCTTTCCCAAATCTTTTCCTGTTTTGGCAAACAACTTGGCAAGGGCAGAGACAGACTGGGGTGACGGCTTTAGTCTGTACACACCAAACCGAAACCAAACCAAATCAAAGCGTGGTGGATTCCTCTCCCACAGCTTCCGTTTTGATCTGTTGGCTGTCTGTGTGTCTGATCTGTTTCTGTTTGTGTCCTAAACACAATTATGCTACTGCCCAACCTCCATGGAAACAGTCAGACGGACACAAATGTTTGCTTGCGCTCAAAAGGATCCTTGTTTTTAGAGCAACAGTGTAATGGCTGATATTTGGCCCAGCATTTCACAAGTCATACTAAATAATGCTTCGTTAATAACAAAGCTAGATGATGCTTTTGAGCCTGAATACATCTAAGCTGAAAAAAAGCTGTGTTTTTCCCAGTACATGAAATACTTTTCTTCCATCAATATGATGAAACACAAAAAAGCCATGTGTGCATGTATTTGTGTGTGACAATGGGTTAGCTCAATTTAAAATAAAAACCATGATTAGTGCAAAATGAATGCAATTTTCATAATCTGCTCAAGTTTGCATAAATTATTAAATAGCTTTCAAATGTATAAACATTGACATTTCATCATTTGAATAAGAAATCTTCTGTATTAAGTCACATTTATTCTTTTAAATCAACGGTTGGCACTACTTGTTAAGCCAAACTCTAAACACTGTACTCCACAAATGAAGGCCCTCCTCCACGATAGCCTGAGGCCTATCCCACAATTCTTCACACATACCCATGGGCCCTTTCACTGGCCATCACCCTGTCTGATTAATGGATCGATGTGGTAATTGATTAGTGAAGAGGAGGTGGGAATAGTAACATAGGTCAAACGTCAATAATGTCCCCCTGACAAAAGATGGAAGACGTAAAATTTACCAGTGATAGCCTGCAGCCAGACCTCTACCCATCAAAAGCCCTGGCAGGGCTAACATAAAGGTCCCCAGCACATTCTCCGGTGAGCCCTGCCCTCCTTCCTCACAGCTCCTTTTCTCTTGGTAATGCTGTCTGTTAAAGTGGCAGGAACCATTCTGGGAGCTGCTTGTCAGCTCACCTTCATAAAACAAGCCGTAAAGCAGCAAATAACAGGCTTATATGGCTTCATTATACTGGCTATGCAGGATCACAGCCCTAGGCTGAGGGGTGAGGGGTTTGTGCTGGTAGCGGAGAGGCGGGGACAATGTTGGCAGGACAGCATAGTTCTCGTGGAGATTTGTTGTCGCATCGGCTGTCACCATGTCCATGTTTGCTTGGGATAGGGGGAACACTTGACCCCTTTCAACCCTGTATTACCCAAAATCCCAAGCTAGACAAACAAAGAGGTATGACTCAATTTGGAAATGTTGTGACAGCTCCATCTAACAGGACTTCTTTAATGTATCTTTTTTCACTCTAATACTAAAGTAGAAATATTCCATTTTAAGCATCTAACAAATGTTATGCAAAATAATCACCAACCATGGTTGTGTACCTGAACAGTTAAAGAATGAAGATAAGGAGAGGGCCAGATGGAGCATGCATCTGCGACAGTAAACCTTTGGCCACACAGGGCTGGATATGAGAGACATTCTCATTTATTTAATGCAAATATCTAAAGGCTGTTTCACAACTTGACAGCGAGGGCTAAAATGCAATCGGTATCTCGTGCCGTGTCCCCAAAATATTTCTTCTTTTCTTCAGAATCAGCCATCAGAGGTCCATCTCAGTAGAAGCAACAGTAGATAGGTGTGCTTCCCAGTATAACGGTTTGCTTCAAAAGGAAATTTAGTTCCTTTCAAGAAAATCATTCCATGTAGATATATGATAGATATGTGTATATATTAAGGTTCAAAGCAAAGGCAAAACTATAGATGCTCTGCTGATATTAGTAATTCAAATATGCATATGCAAAGGCTTGAAGTACATCTGGTGGACAAGCTTACACGACACTCACCAAAGTGACTGCCTCATTATGTCATCTTCCCAGTCACAGTCATATCGAGATCAATTACTTAACGTTTTAGTGATCAGCACTAAGAGTGAGCGGCATTACTTGTGATCACTCCATAGTTAATTGTCACCTCGATCAACATTAACACTTTCTAACATGCGAACCAGAAGGGGGAAAAGGGGGAGCTGACAGCACACTCTATTCTGAGGCTGACACTTGTTCTCTGAGGGGCGTTTTTTTAGTGTCAGGATTACAGTGCTCGGAAGAAAAGAGGCGGAGGAGAGGTGGGGAGCCTTCTCCGCAACTCATGTCACTAGGTTTGTGTCACAGTAGCACAGGAAGAAAAGAGAGATATGGGGAAAGGTAGCACTGATTGGCATTTACTTTTTCGCTGCCTCTCAACCAATGGGAAACCAAGGAAGCTAGCATGCACGACATCATCTTCCCATGACAGCATCTCATGGGCCAAATTAATCCACCTCCCACCTCGTTTGGCTGCATGATAGATGCTGTGGCTATATGATCTCACAAGACCTAAATAGGCCTATCTGGAAGCAAACGCCACAAGGCAAGGTGAGGTAAAAGGTTCAGCGTAAAGACAGTGGCACATATACACACAAACACATCCACACACTGCACAGCATCATCTACACATATTTGGCACCAGGCCAGAAGGATTCAAATGTGTCACCGCCAAACCATATGGACACACATATCTGAGCTAATCTAACAAACACTGCAGCACACAGACACATATTCTAACCAGCACACAGACACACATATCCTGACTGCTAAACAGCATTGCCATCTTGAGCCCTGTGGATCACTGGAGCCACGTGACACCGTGGAGCCTGAATGCATTAATGCGGGCAAGGTGGCTATACTTTCCATCTTAGCTAACAGTGTTACATAATCGTCCATTATATGAATGCATTAAGGGTATCAATTCTGCAGGTGAGAACACTTGTCCCTGCTCAGCAACACTAGCACCTCAAATTAACTTCAAAATAAAACCGCACAATTTGAAGATGAAGTTGATGACATGATACCTGGTCGACTTTACAGGTGGAAAAGCATTCGTTAATTTTGCTGCAGAACAGAGTGAATAACGCAGGAAAGCACTTATATGGGTTAGCTTTAAAAAGAAAGCATGGTAGCAACAGACCTACTATACAAGCTCTTAGGCTGGGGTGTGTCTGGGTGGATATGAACCTGGATATGGATATGACTGGGACAGTAGATCAGAAGGTAGATCAGAGCATTAGGATATTTGGCCTGTGATGTGATATGTGCGTCTGGTTCCTTGCCCCCACCCATTTACCCGCTCGAGCCCAGACACAACTACACCCCCATACCCCTCCTCAGACCTCAAAAAAAAAAAAAAAAAGTCTGACAGATGGGTGTACTGGAAAGATCCACTCAGGAGACCAAAACATACTAAGGCGTTGTCTGTCTGACGTTTGGATTTGGAGGAAACTATAACCACAGAAAAACAGGAAAGGGAAAAAAGGGGACATCTGTGGTATTTGCCTTATTTTCTCTCTTGTGGGATATGATGTGTTATGAGAGAGCATTGAGTCTTTTGGATCATATTCCATTTAATTAATGAACCCCCCCATGTACAACATTCACACCCCATCTTCAAGCTCCATCCCTGTAAGTTGCCTGTGCCCCCAAGTGGTCTAATATAATAACTGCATCTTTTTTTTATTATTATTATAAATAAATCTGCTTCAGCAAACAAGACATCTTTTACTATAAATTTGACCTTTAGATTCAAGATCCTAACATATGTATACTTCATAAAGCACTGAGAAAAAGGACTACACATGAAGGGCTTTTAGATGGTGCACTATAAAGTACTTCTCACTGTGACAGAAACGGGAAGCAGTAACCAGAGTTGAATGAAGATTTCTCATAACAGAGTGAACATTGGTATTCTCTCATAGTCAAATGTCCAAAGCCAAAATCACACGATATGCATACAGGACATCCCTCTTGTATACATGAAATTGGTTCAACCTGTCAATTTCATCAAGTCACAAGATGGCAGAATGATATCTGACTGTGCTATTTATGAGGCACTACTATATTATAATTTGTCCACGTCAAAGCCTGAATGGTCAGTCTCTTTAAAGAGGAATTTTAAGTAATAAAGCTGATACTCCCCATAGTGTTGTAATGACAGACAATTCATTCTTTTAACCAACGGGGATGCCTTTTGCCCTCGACTTCTGCCCAGCCCCGAGCCTTTAATTAAGACTGGCTTAGGCCTGATTGATCCTGACACACCAGGAAGTTTCTTGAAAATCTTACTGCCAAAACCATGGAAGTATTATATAGGCCACAACCCCCCAAAGCATCCCAGAGCCCCTCCCTACATGCCACATAAAAAGGACTGTAAGCTGAAAGCCCTTCTAGTTGGTCCAGTGGGACCCTGCATTAATAAGGTATGCCTGTACATTTTGCATCAGCCCTGAACGACAACATCTGGATTCTCGCTTGTCTAAGTAAGTGATTAGAGTTTTTGGCAAGTATAAAAACAAGAAACAAAGTAAACAGGGGCCAGAAATACACTTCTTTCAATCATTTTTCTTAAGTATTGTTTTCACTGGATATCAAACTTGAGATTGCAAATTAGCTACAAAACTATTATGAAATTATTTGCTAATATAAAGCAAGTTGTATCCGAATTTAATACACACATTCATTTATAACCTTGTGAATTCCAGCAGTTTCTCCTGAACAACAGACCTAAAAACACCACCACATCATTAAATCAACAACACATTTCCTGTAGCAAAAGCTGTGATGCAAATAGGAAGCTGGGTAGTAAGATTGTCAGAGCTCTGTGTTCGGCAGGTGTTGCACACCACATGGAGAGAATTCTTGTACCGGCTTTCACCGCAACACAGCCACTGATGAGTCAGTAAACCCCATGAAAGTGCAAGAGCTCTACAAACGCTGCCTTCATTTCATGGTGTTCCCATATTCCCCCACACCAGAACTGTTTGATAATGTAAATTTTACAAATAAAGTAGATTATATGCAGATTAAAAAACAAAAATAAATAAAGCACAATACTAAAATGTCTAGTTGACAAAAGGATGAAAATGTAAATAAGGTTATAAAAAAAAAACCAATTACATCTTATATCCAATTTTTTTCTTTGCTGAATGTAGTCCAGATGAACTCCTTTAACCTTCTACTGTCTGACAGAGCCTCATGAAAATTCCTACAACATAGATGTGAGGATGGGACTGATGAATCAAGGACACTCTCCACCTGAGGACCTTCCGCATGTCTATTTAAGTCTGTGTTTTGCTTTCATAAAACACAGTAGGTAGCGATTAACACACATTTCCCTGTGTACCACAATTGGGTTTGTTCGCTATTTACATATTGTGGCGATCTGACGCCAAACTGCGTTTTTGTTTTTCTTCTCCTTTTTTAATCTTTAAATGAGTGTTCAGCTCACACCTACATCTAATCTTCCTATTTACCATGGGGATTCCCTACTCTTTCTAAATGTGGCACTGCTAAAAGCCAAAATGGCAGCTTCCTTATAAAGAAGTGGCAGAGTAGGTCTCCCTTTGCTCTCAGTGCACCCGTTAGCTTAGCACCTATCGCTGGCTCTGCAGGTAGTCTCGATCTTGTGGAAAATATGGGGAGTCATTTATTCCACGCTGTGCAGACCTTAAATCACCTGGGAACTATGGCAAACACTAGGAGTCATATACACACTTCTTTTCCACATACCCAGAACCGATGCAGCTTATACTTCATTATTATTTTATCATATTTTTTGGATTTTCCCGACAAAGTCTTTGATTTCGATTTTTGCATTGTGTTTGTAATGCACCGTTTATACTGCGGCATTCACTGTGTGTGCTCCTGCTTTGTACCATGCTTGGTTCCCTAAATTATAGTGTTGGTTTGGTGTTTTAATGTACGTTTCATGGTGGAGTGATATTCTAAAATCTTCAACTCATTTGGGGGAATAACCTAGTGAAAGATCTAACTTTGTTAGCAATCACATCAACTGGTTCCACAAAATTAAAAATTAAAAAATTAAAAAACCTAAGAAAACTGATACACTATAATTGGCAATATATATTGTCTATCAGTACCTAATAACAAAGACATTACTTTTTACTCACTTCACTCTCTACATGTCAAACAGCAGTTTGTAAGATAAAGAAACCATAGGAGTTCTGAAACTCACCAAATCTGTTATTATACATTACCAGCACGTTGAGTGCTGGTTAGCCTGCTAGCTTGAGGCCTGTTTGTATATATTACTCCTTATTCTACCTGCTGAACCTTTAATGTCTGTAACTGTTTTGCATATTGATGTAAATATTTTACATTTATTTTGCTAATGGTTACTGCCAAGATGCATACTTTTTGATATGTGTATAAGTTACAATTAAGATTTGTATTAGACAGTGTAATCTTATTTAAGAAATCACACTGTAGACACACAGCATGAATAGAATTGTCACAGTATAGCATAGGGGTGGGCGATATAAACGAATTATGATGGAAAAAATATAAATTTGGCCAACAATAGAGATTTTGACTATACCGCTCTATCGCGATAGCGCATGTTGATGATGTCATCAAGCTGCGCCTGTTTTGGTCGAAAGCATCGCAGTGGCTACAACAATTATCATCTGCAAATTATGCTGAGAGTCATAGCAAAGAGATGAAGCACTTTTGAAATATGGGGAAAGCCGAAAACTGCGCTTCCTCCACTTCCGTAACATTGATTCATTAATGTTGAATTCTCTCGCAGCTGCTCTATGTTGCAGTATATTAATAACTAACCTTGTATTGTGGATGAATGATCTCAGTTGTTCTCCTGACTGAAGTTTGGCCCGTGTATAGTATCCTGCTATACGATTGCATTTGTCCCCAACCACCAGAATCCCTCGCGTTAACTTTTATCGAGTGGAAAAAAGTTGGCGTTCATCCTCCAGCTTCACTGTGCTAATGTTATGCTAACATCAGTGTTGGTCAAGTTACTTGAAAAAAGTAATCAGTAACTACTGATTTTTGATTACTTCCCCAAAAAAGTAATCCCGTTACTTTACTGATTACTTATTTTCAAAAGTAATTAATTACTTAGTTACTTTTTAAAAACACGATTTACAACCTGAAGAGGTGATAAAGCGATAGATCTTTCAGCGCAATTCTACTTTTTCTACATAATCCATCATACAAAATGTAATCAAATGGAAAAGTCTCTTTTTTTAAACTTGTTTTATCAGTTTTAATCTTTTAACTTTATGCATCAAGCAAAAATTTTATTATATGCAACATTCTCTGACTTGAATAAATTAGTTTAACATTGAAACCTATTTTCTGCACATTCCAGCACATAAAATATTTTTTTGTGTGTGTTTACACTCACTCTTTCAAATAGATGCAAGTAAAACACAGCAGAAAATAAATAAAGTCAAAGACTCAGCGGTCCTGTTGCTCTATTTTCACCTGTAAAGCAGGACTGCGGTAGGCGGAGGTTTACCCTGGTGCAGGTGTGCCGCGGTCAGTTGAAGAATCCGCGAGTTTCTCTGTGAGTTTCCCATCACGTCGTTGCGCACTCGGTGCTTGCTTGGAAGTTTAGGGGGTTTTTTCGCTGTAAAAAGAAGTTTTCTTCCCACGCATGATGGACGCTAATGTTTTTGTCACTTTTTATGGAATCAAACTCAAAGTAAGGTCAGTACTTCCACGCTTTAAACGCTGCACGCTCATACTCTCTCCCACAATCGATATGTGATCCATTGTTGATCTGCACACAGCTCTTGTCACTAACGGCGCACTCGCTTACGTCACTGTCGTGAGACATTCTCGCAAAAAATCACGGTTTTAGTAACGCAGTAACGCAGCGTTACTACGGGAAAGTAACGGTAATCTAATTACCGTTTTTGCAATAGTAATCCTTTACTTTACTCATTACTTGAAAAAAGTAATCAGATTACAGTAACGCCTTACTGCCCATCTCTGGCTAACATAGCTGTGTTGCTAGCAATCACGTAGCACAACATTATATACCAGGTAGTCCAACTTCAGTAACCCTGCAAACCCCACTGCTGTTTAGTTTTCTGTCTTCATTATTTTGGAAGTGGTAGCAGAGCTGTACGTTTTAATTAGTTTCAAAAATCTCTCAGTCAGAACATGGTATGTCATGTTTAGGTGGAAACTAGTGAGCCAACTTCCCGTTAACTTCTAACTCCGTTAAATTTAATAAATTCTGTTTTCATGGATGCCTGGGTGTTAAACTTAATTGTTACACCTGGTAAAGCAGCAACGCTGATGATTTTATTAAAGATGAAAGAATTTCGACTGTTTTTAACTCTCAGTGTTCGTTTGACTTTGGGACCTGAAGCGGACGGAGTTTTGGACCCAGATTACTCCGCGAAGGTCCTCACTACGGCAGCCGTAATGCTCTGACAATCCATCAAGCAGTGCGGCTTGCCAAAGTTGTACTAAAACATTTTTTAACAGATTTCTGCACGCCAAAATCGGTTCGAGGTCAGTAAGCACAACCAGAACTCACACATAAGGCACACTCTCGATTTTTGAGAAAATTAAAGGATTTTAGGTGTGCCTTATAGTGTGGAAAATACATTATACAGAAGAAAAGAATATATCGCGATATATATCGTTACCGCACATGCTTCAAATTATATCGCAATATGAATTTTAGGCCATATCGCCCAGACCTAGTGTAGCATACTGTGAATGTTCTTTAAGAGAATAAAGACATATGTCTAAATGTGGACTAAGACTATTGTTATACTTGCAATAACTGAAGCAGTAATAATGTGTTAGTAGATGCAATGCTTTGAAAAAAAAAAACATTAACATAAGCCCAGTTTCAATGTTAAAGGTCACAGGGAAACATCAAGACCCAGCCTTGGACTATTTCTCCATTAAGGGTGTGGTGTGAGGGAGGGTGGGAAATAACCAGTGCCCCTTCCTTCCCTTACTGGGAGGATCATGGAAACTAAACTCTGAGTTACATTTTCACTTTGTTTATCATCAACTTGTGTCAGGACCACATTAAATATTATACAGGTTATAAACTCACTTAAAATATTAAATCAGGTCTTTTAGGCATTTTAATATAAAAGTGATCATTTTTTTACTCAGGAAAAAAAGTATATTAGAACAGTATATAACAGAGCTGGTAGCACGTGGGTATCCCCTTTTAACTGAGTTGAGGACTTCAGGTTTAAACTATATTGTTACTAATAGTACATGCATTTATTGTTCTTGGTGTTAAGTTGGTTGATCAGATTTATCATACTAGAAAGGCTAGCTTCTAAAAACATGGCTGTGTGTTAATTCACACTGTACAGTAAGTTTTAGTTTTAAAACAGCCTTTATTTGCAGCAAGGACCATGACCAGTGACACTTTTGAAGCTGGACAAGTTGGACGAGTCACCAGTCACTGCTGCCCAGTTTCATATAAGCCAATGTGTCAAAAGCAGTGACAAAAACATCCACGTTTGTAATTGATGCTGAAGTGATTGCATGCTAATCTGCCATGTGTGGATTGCAGAAAGAAAAAAAGAGAAAACTTCCATGCAAATATCCTATCATAATTTAACAAATACAAATATCGTGTGATCACATCACATGAGGTCAAAATCATGTTACGTATCTTGCTAATGATAATCACAAGAAAATAAAGGTTTCTGCCAAACTTCATGTCATTGAAAAAAATGTTTTTTCATTTTCTGCTAAAGGCCATAATTTTTTCCCTCATATTTCGAAGTTTATCTCTGAGTGTGGCTCACAAAGGCCATCAGATGGATTTTTGACTTGAATCACTCTCAAACAACTGAAATGAGAGAAATCCAACAAGGAAATGAGATCCTATTTCAACAACACAAAAATGTACAATTTGACTAATACTGCTACTGCAATAATCAAAACTGCATGTGGCCAAAAAGCTGTACTTTAACCACATGATGCTAATGTCTATTAGCACAGTAACAAGTCCCAGGACCAATCAACATCTCATTCCAATTTATTTGGTGTGACCATAACAACATATTTAATTGAAAGGTTTCAAAAAAAGCTCACGTCTTCCAGTTATTTTTAGGAAATTCAATAGACCTTACCCAGGGCAACCTAATGAAAAAACTAATATTCTTTAGCTGCTTCATTTTATAAATTCTACACTTACAATTACTGTTGGGTTTTTAGAGTTTGTTTTACAAATCAAAATGTATTTTAGTCACTGAATTATTGAGAAAACAAACTGCCGAAATACATGCAATGTTTAGGACAGAAGTAGTGGTGGTATCCCAGTAACTTTGATGAATGCTCAACACCCAAAAGTCGCTTCTGCTTTTACCCAGCTGTAACATATGAATGTGCCTAAAAGGGATATATATTAGGGATTTAATTTACTTTTGCAATTAGAAGAAGTAATGCCAAACATATTAATATAAGATGCCGAAAGAAAAAAAATCACATAATTAGGACTTTTCTCATAACTAGTACATAATAGCTGCAATGCATCATGATATAATCTTAGGATATCAATGACTATCCTGGTTAAATCCAGTCTAAGAATGACGTTCTGACTATGAAAGCAAATCTGGGACCCAGTGCTTCAGTGACAGTATTATTATTGGTGATTTCTGAACACAAAAGAAATGTAATGCCAAGCTTGAAAGTTGTGAGCATAGTAAAACTGATCCAATGCTGAAATCGAGCAATAGCAGGCGTCAGGTACAGGAAGCCATTAAGAAGATTCCATTTGGAGTTAGCAAAAGTTTCCTGATCAGTGCAGAATGGGTGTTGGCATGTTGTTACTGGAAATGTCTGTTGATTGACACAGGGCATGAGGACTGACGTGCTGTTTTGACTGGACTGCTGCCTAAAGATCAAAGTGTTCCACAAATGTTATGATATGGAAATCTTTATAAATCCACAGATATATGGTCATTTCACAAGGCCGAGTTAACTCTTATTATTTATCCAATTCCTGGTGAAGTTAAGATTCAGAAATGTATTTCAAAGATACAAAAATATTTTAATGGAAATTCTGACTTATGAAAAATTCTACTTTAAGCTCAGAAATCTGAAAAAAAAAAAAAAAAAAAAAAAAAACCTGGCCAAGTATTCACTTCGGTATTGGTTTCAGGCTTTTTCCTTCCTTTGGGTCCCAGTAAAACAGGATTTCAAAAGAGCCTTATCACCGTCATTCTCTTAGAAAAGAACACAGTAATGGAGACCGGATGTACAAGCTTACACTAGGTTAGGCTAACATAACGAGGAGTGAAGAAATGCTTTGAATGATGCTTTGAAAAAGGAAGAGCTCCTGTATCGCCCCCCTGACCTTCCCACTCCACTTCCTTCCTGAGAAGTAAAAGAATGCTGTGTCAGGTTTTATGAATTAGTAAAGACGTGTATTTTAACTTCCCCATAGCAGATTCCACAATTAATTCCCGCATGCTCCTGTGAATTGATTACAAATAACAAAAATGTAATGGAAAAATGGCATATTAAATTTAATGAGTTAACTGAAGCCTTCTTTAGACAACTATTATAGGCAACATTTTTGAATGTTTGCTTGCATTGGGCGATGGGTTCTATACTACAGCAGTTTTAAATCAGACTAAGATCCCACACCATGTAAGACTTTGTGCACTGCTGAGAAATAAAGCTTTTCTTCACATACACTTTGAGCATCTACAGAAAAGTGTGAAACCTGAGCGTGTTCCATGAGTTGATTTTACTACATGAAAAAAATCACAAAAACAGTGCTCATAAACCGGTACTGTGTATTTAAATTGCCAACAAATAAATAACTGAAAATATTAAAACAGATCAATAAATGAAGATTAAAAAGAAGCCAAACAATAAAAGTGACTTTTCAAAAATGCTCTACGGTCATTTTGTCAAAGTGGATAAAAACTTCTGTCCTATGCAATACTTTGTCATAAATAAATAACAAAATACATCAACAGAAAGACATCATGGTATTTAGAAAATGAAAGCGTAAAACAAAGTGGTTAGTGATATGTGGTGTCTTTTTGCAAGTGCAGTGGGGTTTTGGTTGGTGGCAGAGGTGGTAAACACATGGTTTTGTTTCTTTGGTATGGTTAAATTTACTAGGTTTAGTAAAATTTCATGGTTTGGGTTTCACAACTTTTAGCACTTGTGAAAGGTTTTCTGCCAGAAAGACAAATTTCTCCCATTTCTCCTCCATTTTCATGGTTTTCATGGTGTGGCCTATTTAAATCACAAACAGGTGGGTCCTATGTGCATTAACAGTTTTACTTTTACTACTACATAGCCATGCTACAGTATTGTTTAGTCTGTCATTTTAGTGCATTAGATGGTTGCTAGGCAACATGATGATCATAAAGCATCATTCATAAGTCATGATTTGTGGATAAAAATGTGATGCCATTGTTGCCAAATTAAAATAATACAATACTTTTAGAAGTTGTTGTAGTTGCAAAAGCACTATGTTGGTCATTGGTTGCTAGGTAACATTATACCATCTAACAGTGATACAGACAACCTTCAGGGGGGCTAAAGCTACACCATAAACTTGGAGGTGATTTGCAGCAACTGGTGAAAAGACAAAACAGAAGGTCCATGAATTCAAGCAACTATGTGCACAATAACTGCTGGCGATGGACGTGGATAAGAAACGCTTTTCTCAACTTCGAGGCAAAAGACTGAAGTAACTACCAATGAGAGTCAGAAATACCGTTGACTGACATATAACCAGGTAGCCATATTTCACCCAACCAGAGCTTCTGGCAGAAATGATGACTCATTTCAGCATGATGACACACAGCTTGACTCATTCATTATTCTTGTCTTAAATTTTAGATATTCCAGGCAGCTGGAATATATTAAATTGATCAGCCATCAGCTTCAAAACCAAGTGCAATGACTAAACCTCTCCAGTGTGTTTGCAGCTTATGATGTACCTGTGTGACAAATTTTGTTACTGCCATCCTGATGATCTCAGAGATTTAATGTATTACAGCAAGATAAACCTCCGTGAATTTAAAATGTTTAGGGCAATTGATTTTTTTCCTTTTAAGTAACACTGCAAAATGACACGTCACCACCACTTGTGGTACTGCCGCTTCCACCTGAGAAACTTGGTGGCCTGGGTTTCAATAGTTTCTGTCTTCCCCAGGAACTAGAACAATATCATTCAGCAGGTTTGTGATCAATCTTTCTAAATCCTGTTGGTGGAATTCCATATTAAAATCATATTCTATGCCAAATCTTCACTATGGCAGATTCAGTAAGAAAATGTGCAAATGACAAATGCCTATCGTCCTCATCCAAAAACATAAAGCCAAGTCAGAGGTTATATTCTTCCTTTTCAAAATGTAGCATTTTAGTCATTAGCATAGTAACAAATATCAGTGACATCTTTAGTTCACACCTCCTAGTTGTGGAACAGAGAATTCACTTCAAATACTGTGTGTTAAATACTACAGCAAATATAGTATTTAACAAGGCCTCCTAAAGAAGGAACAGCAAGTATTCCTCCACTTTAAAGTGCATTCTGGCTTCACAATCCAAAGAATAAAACCAAATTAATATATTTCTTCCCATTTATATTTCCTTGTACATCTCTTTTGTTCCTTTCTTCTCCATCTTTGCAGTGGCTAACCCAGTCCAACACAAGGTCCCTACTTTGACTGTGGCTTCATCCTGTATTTTCCAATTATCACCTTTTAAAGGCCAGCTGGGTGCATTCCAAACCATCAGGGGGCAATTCCATTTGCATTGCTCTGAGACAAAGTCATGCACAAGTACTTTCATGCTTAAGTTCATAACAGACAGCCTGAATGGAAGTTATAGGTGCAGCTTAAAGTCATCCCGATAGAATACCTTCAGCCAAGTAAAATGCATGAATGTGAGAGCGGTGTGACTTTTAAATAAATGTTATAAGTTAAAACATTTGCTTGGTATTTGAAATCCCCAAAAGTTTGCAATATAAACACAGCACGCAGCTTCTCCAAACTTTCTCATTTTACACTGATCAATGGAGCTCTCCTGTGAGTGAGACTCTGTTTACAATTTCAGCTCATTATGCTGATTTTATTCTTCTTCTTCATTAACCTGATTTTTAAGCAGCTGGAGAAGTATTTTACATTTGTTTTATTTAGGTCAGTGTTTCACACAAGTTGAAATTCCCCCAAATTAAACGGCTCTTCCCTCTTCCAAAACAACCATCGCATGTGCGTGTATCCATGTTTGCATGCATGTGTTGTTTTGTGTGGTGACGGGTGGGGGAGTAAGGTTTCGTTTGCTTTGCACATTAATGAACACTGCATTCTCTGCCTGCCTTTAGGCTCCTTAATGCTGGCTCTTTAATGCTGGGCTGTTCACTTGTGTAAACCTGTGTTTGATTTCTCCTTTTCCCCTCCCTCTCGGACTGCATATAGTAGCATTTAGCTGTGAATTAATTTTCATGTTTGGATATATCCTGCTGAGGTGTGATGCCAGTGGTGCATAATCAAAATCTGCAACACTACACATTGGTAGATAGGCCTTGTGGGTGTTTTCACTGTGCAGATCTGTAGCTGGGTGGGAAAAAGTAAAGGACAGAGTGCAGTCAATGGCCAACACACAGACACAACAGAAGTCAGCAACAGGACAATGGACATTTAACACAACTGAATAAATCTATTATTTTATGGTGGGATCTGGAGCAAAGGATAACTTTTGCAGTGTGGTGTGCAGCTGTGAGTGTGCCTGTGTGATAATGCACATGTCTCTGGCCGTGGGACAAGACAAGCACCCAAAGCCACAGCTCAAACACCAGCAGCCCTTAACATGGTGTGTCTAATGCTCCTATTTAGCGTTTGGGGTGCAGTGGCGCGTGGACTGAGGTTTTTGGGAGGGGAGCGTGGATAGCACCTAGCCTGACAGCTGTGCCCCAAACTGAAGACAAAAGCCTGAGGAAGTACCGCATCAGCGAAGATGGGACTAAAAGGCATGGCAATTTGCTCGTGGTCTGGCCTATACTGCCATTTAATTCGGTGCATCATCCACCATTCATGCAAAATATAGCCCAACAGCAAACACTTCTTTTGTACACCAGAGCTTAAGCTGGTAGGACATCTTTAACAAACTCTGTTATTTAAAGAACAGGCATCATGTGGTACATTTAGATCAAAAGTAGATACACAAACTACAAATTCATAACAGACTTTCTTTTAGACAAACACAAACAGACAGAACATAGGCCACCTTTTGTGCATCACGTTTTTTTTGGGGTTTTTTTTCCACTGGAGTTTGTAATCCTTTGATTGGAGGGAGTCTCTTTGTCAATCCATGCACTTCAAAGCTAAGCTAATATACCATGCTGCTTGTGTTTGTGTGTCTATGTGTGCAAGTCTGCATTCAAGTCTTTAACATTTCACATCAAGGAGCGTTTTTTTTTTTTTTTTTTTTTTTTTGCTTTGTCTTTTGTTTTAAAAAAAAAAAAACTCGACTGACTGATCGACTGATTGAATAACTGATCGACTGATCAGAAACGAGGCTGTCTGTCAACTAAAATTGTGAGTTTGAGGGCAGAGTTATGCTAAAATCTATTTAAAGCATTTAGCACCCAGGATTAAATTTCATACACATTAACCCTTTATTGCCATACACAGAGGTACCTACTTTTCTGGGTTAGACTAACAGAAGAAGAGATAATTACTTGTTTGTTGTCACATCAACTATTAGGTGATAATTAGGCTGGGCGAGAATTTTAACTCGCCTAAATGGTTTGTTTGATCTGAACACGTGTTCTCAGATGGATGTCTGAGTATCCTGCATTAATTATTGTAAATTGAAGTATTATCCAGCCTGTTCAAAGATGGATGATGCTGATGCCTCAGTATGCAGTTCTCCTCACTACGGGGTGAAAAACAAATATTTCTTTTGAACCCACATGTCTTACTGTAAGATAGTTTTGTAAGTAAGCATAGGTGGGTGTGCAGATTTTCTCTTATGTTTTTAATCACTGTGGTAGGTTTAGCTTTGGTGTGAATTGATACTAGCTGTGAACTTTACTTGGAGCTGAGCGAGGCAGATGAAACGTTCGTAAACGTGAAGTGTGGATGGAGAGGTGCTCGCAAAGGGGTGGTGCTGCTATTTCTGGCCGCTACATCAATAACTAGCCCTGCAATAAAATGGAAAACTAAATATTTAGAAATATGTCTTAACATCAAAACAGGAAACCTATCCATGCCTCGCATAAAGGAACTACCTTTATTATGCCCTTGTGTCAATCCACACAATTGCAGAGATGTCAGAGGATTGAAGCTGACTCAAAAATAACTACTGGTTTAAATTAGACCATCAAACAGCCAGCTGCTGATTTGTTTCCTGTGTGTGCGCGTGCACATGTTGGAGTGTGGATGTGTGTATGTTGTGGTTGGATGGTGCACTGAGGGAGAGGACCGAGCAGGTTTCTGACCTCTCACGGGTGCAGAAAAGTGATTGCAACGGAGTCAGTTGACTAAAACAACAATGTGTGCAATAGGCCATTTCAAGCAAACTTTAATACATACTGTAAGACCTTTTAGTCTTATGCGACAATATTAAGAAGGGTCTAAAACTGGAATTTTTATGTCTAAACAGTAAACTATTACAAGTCATTTTTAAGGACAATTCCACAAGGCAGGGTCCTCCCACTCATCTTTTATAATCAAGAACATCAAGAAGAAATGCTTATTTTCTCTTAAATGAGAGGGGCATTGTTGATACTCCACATTTAATCTGTGACAAGTGTGTTATACCACAAGATACTTGTTTATTAGGTGAACTTAGGTGAAATGACCTACTTTTTTTCCTGTCATCCATCAGATTAGTTGTGCCTCGTCTCAGGTTGTGGCCGATTTCTGTTTTAGCAAGAAGCAACATAGATTTTCTATTTGCGCTTTCCAAAAATTCTTTTAAAAAAAAGAGTGGACTTCAACCAAACCCTACCCTTATGCCCAGCCTGAGGGCAGGTCACCTGGTACGTGTTTAGTCACGATGACTTTTTATAGCAATAGTCAGAGATGCCATTATCCTGGGTTGTTTTATATAAAGCGTACTCAAATGATGTCACTGTTAACTTAGTCTCACCTGTTATGTAATCAAATGTCAGCATATGGAAAACTAAAATGGTAAAAAGCTGCGTGCAAGTAGGTCGGAGATTTCGAGAGAAAGTATTTTTATAGACAGCCGAAGGCTAAACAGATGAGAACATGCAATAAGGCTTTCTAAGGAGCTGCTGAACTTTAAATAACAAAGCACATGGTTTTCAGAATAAACCAGAAAATTTAAAAAATAAATAAATAAAAGCCAGTTGATGATTCTGGTAAAATTTTCATAAAAATCCCTCCATAACAGGAATTTTTAAAAATCCTGCTAACAAAAGAAAACAAAAAATCAGCACTCTTTACATGTTGGTGCATTATTCTGATGCAAAAAGCCATCACTTTATTTATTTGATCCAACAGTTTGTTTTCTTCTTAGTAGCTTCCATTTACAGCAGCCGAGATAGTTTGATCATAGGTTTGAATAGCTGCCCCGCGCCCTTTAAATGGATAAGTGGAAGAAAAGGGATGGATGGATATTATTCACTCAATTAGGACATCTTAAATGGAAAACACTGCCACTGCCAGTGTGATAAGACTGTTCCAACCTTGTCAAATCAAAAGGTAAAAGTGTCTCTTCTGACTTTTTAAACATTGTTTATTTGTATAATTGTTTTGCCCGCAATGTTTGTTTTTGCTCCACAACATGAGCATGTGCTAATAGTAAGGGTTCTGGTGTGCTGTAAAGCAAACCCTATGTGAGAGTGTCTGTGTCTTTAGAGGGCATTAGTAGAGGCATTATCTTGTTGAGCCAGACAGTTCAGTAGTAAACCCTCTGGCAAAGGGCCTCATAGTAAATTCTGATGGTACGGCACAGTAGAGCCGGAGTGTTGTAGCCTTCCTGGCACAGAGATATGGGTCGTGCTAGACTGTCCTCTCCCTAACCCCAGCACCACAGCCCAAACCCTGATGAGATTAGCTGGCCAGCCAGGCGCTCAGTGGTGGTAAAACACAAACACCACTGATTATGTGAACATTAAAGTCTGATCCCCTCACACTTTAGCTCAGATCCCCTTGTGCAGGGTCACAAGTGGGTCAGTAAAATGACTGTGCTGCCATTTGCAACCTACAGTATATGTCAACGCGACTTCTACCTTGGCAGCCACCGTGGACTTTGCTGATCGTAAACAAACGGAAGACTTATCCTGCGATTAGCGATTACATCATCAGAGACACGTGCTACCACTTTTAGTGGGTGAAGAATGGAACAGCAAAACAGCTGGCTTCCCAGAATCTGCCAAATAATGGTGTTTATTTCAGGAAACATGACTGCTTGCCCGACTTTCTTGACAATAGCCCAAATCAATAACAGGCCAAAGATTTTTATATTTCCTCGCAGAGACAAGCTTTTGTGGGGTAGGTGAGTAAACACAATGCTTTGTCCATTTATACTCTGTTAAATCACTACTAGAAATGGGATTAGGCAGGTTGGTATGCCAAGGCAATCACCCATTCAGCAGCAGCCAGAAGAAAAGGCCTCCTTAAGGAGAAGGGGTGGGTTTTATATAGCCGAGAGCTTTGATTACTGCCCCGTCTTAAAACCGCATCCGATGAGTAAAGACATGCACTGGTCCTCCCCCACATTTACTGGGCAAGTTGCCCTCCTGGGTTCCTGTAAATAAGTGATGTCACAGCGCTTAATGATGCCCAGACTAGACTCAGCGAGGTCCTGGAAAAAGGAAAAAAGAAAAAAAAAAAAAACACTACCAGCTTCATCACTATTATAAGCATGCTGCCCTACTCTCATTTTGTGCACTGTATCTTAACAACATCAAGTGTACTCTTTCTAATTTTATGACACTAGAAAATTTAGCCCTCTCAGAAAAAAAGCCAAAACATTGTCCTCATCTGACGTTCCATTGTTCTCCGGGTAATGAAGATGTTCCCATGATAAGCAAGAAAGTTTCTCCAGGCTTTCTCCCCATCTCCAACGACGTAGACTGGTAGTGACAGTTGTTTCCAGTTGCTACATATAAAAGGGCCCATCATAAAGCCTGGCTAGAGGAAACAGGATAAGCGCTTGAGCCAAGGCAGTAAAAAGCTCTCTGGGAACTTGAAAGCCACACAAATGAAGTCTGCGTCTGCCATCTGGAAACAATAAACAAACAAAACCCAGCAGCCAAACAAACACCACGAACGGCAGAGAGCGAGAGAGCGAGAGAGAGAAAGACACCAAGAGAGAAAAAGCGAGCCAAAAAGAGAGAGAAAGAGAAGTGAAATCTGGCTTTAAGAGTTTGAGAGTGTAAAAAGGGAAGGTATCAATGTTTAAATGTGTGCAGCATGCATCATTAGCAGACAGTGATAGGAAGACAGACACAGAGACAAGCCTTTGTATAAAATATCCTTTGATGCTGGGGAGATGGTCCTGCTGTTTGAACGTGTGTGGTACCACTGAAACCTGGTTCTAATGAAGTGTAGTGCTAACAGGAGGCTGCCTGTCTGCAACCAGTGCTGGTGCCAGGGATTTGATGAGAAGTTATAAAACCAAAATTTCCAAGTTTGAAATTCTGCAAAATACCAAAAACTCTTTGCTTCCCACCCAAATAAATCATATTTTTCTTTCCTTATTTTTTAAAATTCGGGTGAAAGAAGAATAAGTTATCTACTCCTTTCACCCGAAGGCTTAGCTTTAAGTGTCGTTAAATTTTAAATTTTCTATGAATCATATAGAGTGGCACACCTTCTTGAGAATACACTCAGGAATACCAGAGTAAACTTCATTACATATGATAGAAAAAAAGGTTCAAACTCGACAAACTTATGATCAGATTAAAAACGTGTGGTCAAAGCTCACCGTGATGCTACTAAACATTTTTATACCAAAACTCAATAATTAGTTTGTGACGTAGAGCAAAATATCAGACATCTAAAGGTATTTGATGCCACAATGCAGAAAATCAGGTTTTCTGGGCAGTCACTTAGTGACAGTGTGTGACTATTTAATGAGGGAAATTCATGAGATAAAGCTTCACCTTCTAATAGACTAAAACTCAGAAGCTTCTCTAAAAGACTTTCTCATAAGAAGACCCACTGTCAACACTGACACCGAGGGGTTAATCAAAGAACTGCAGCCATGTGGCCCCAACACTGACCCTTACAGATACTTTCACATATAGGCATACATACACATAAGCTTCCTAGCGCAAAATGATACAGGGAACAGCGCTAACACATACACCACACACACTCAATCCCCCCCTGCTGTGCCCAGTTAGCAACACTTTGCTATAAAAGCAGGCCTCTTACTCATTAGTTTGCTGTGTATCAGACAGGAAATGCTGGGTAAATTACACCTCATCGCGCTGGAACTAGCCGACCATCACCATGGCAATGAGCCAACCTTGGTGCCGTGAGAAGACCTAAACATGATCGTGGCAGAGGAAGACGTGATGAGACAAGATATATCATTCCCTGTTAATAACCGCTCAGTCCCAGTGACACAAATCTACTCCTACAGGTTTCTGAGTTGTTAACTGAATCCAAATCTCTATGAATTTAACGGGCCTCCAAAAAACTCTGGCCTTTTGACAGAGGAGCTAACTCCAAACCTGGAAGTAATATCCTGCCCACACACAACTTTGACTGCTACCCAATTAATGGTACATGGGCTAAACAGCAAGAACCAAACAGAGTCTGTGTGAGAAACTGTCAGTCATCTGTACAATATATGCTTCGGTAGAGTTAAATCAGTTGTAAGTAGGTTAAAACGAGTCATGGCAATCAAAAGAGATTGAAATGACCTATAATTTGGCTTTTAATCAATCAAAAACATGCTGATCATGATTTACTGATACATTTAGTTTTTAACAGCTTCCACTATGCCACTTGAAACCTATATAATGTATGCATTACATCCATTTTCAGCGGTTAGAACTAAAATACCTGTACGTTATACTTTCATCACAGCACTTGGATTGGCTCACATCTCTAAAAAGCAAAAACACAAGTTTCCCCACTTTTGTTTTCATTAATAACAGAATATTTCCCCAGCTTCTCATTCAATTCGACCACCACGCTCAAATTCTTAACCACATAAACCACCCGCTAGCCAAGTCCACCGCATGTCTCTAGAACAAAATTCTTTTGTTGCATTGTTCACACATTCCTCCCTGGTCGTGTTTATACAGATGCAATTCCATGTGCGCACCGAGGTCGTAAGAAGTCCTACTCTGGAGCCGAAGATGTGCTATTGATCAAAGGCTTAAGCGCTAGAGCAGAGATACTTGTTTTGATTGGATTTTTTTTCCCTCCCCCTCTGTAGATACAGGTTAACATATCCATCTGTTGGCCGTATGGATCCACCTTGGTCAGTTAAGGGACAAGTGTAGGCCTCTCTACTCTGCCAGCTCTTCTCTCTCATCCCTGTTTACTCAGCTGGTCCCCACGCCAGTCGTCAGAGCTTTGTTTTCACACAGCAACATGTGTTAATGCTCTGTAACAGATTTCAAAGGCGAGCTTAGCTGGGTCAACAACAGGTAATAGAGCAATTTATTGATTCTGAGGCTAAAGTGAAAAGCCCCTACTTGATAGTCACTTTTAAATATAGACACTAATGCTGTATCAGTATAGTTGGTATATTTAAGTCATATCCTGTATTTTGGGGGTGTTGCATAATTCAGCTTGATAAAACACCAGCTCAGCTGACATATAACATGAACAGTAAAGAAAAAAAAAAGGTTAGATTTAGAAAAAAAAAACGGATAAAGAAAGGAAGGGTTTGATGTTACTTGACCAACCTGCTCACTCAAGGTCCCCACGGTTGTTTTCTTGCTTGATTGGATTACGGCCACACACCTTAAGCTCAGCTTCCACCACCAATCAATGAGGAAATGAAGTGTCAACACTCTGGTGTTTATTTAACACTCATTTATTTTCCTACCGGAAGCCAAAGAAAGCTCAGCCACAGAGGACACCAGATGAGCAGAGGGATTTTCGTTAGCCATTTAGAATTATTGCATATAACTGTATACTTCTAAGAGCATTACAAACACGGCTTTCTGTGGCGTGCAACTGCTAATTGCTTTTTCAGTTAATAAAATGTTGGTTTTTATTTTATTTTCCTTAATTGCTTTGCATGAAAATTCCTGTGGCATTATATAGTTTTGAAATTAAATTAGCCGAATTTAGTGTGAAATTACTAATGTATTCAGACTGAATAGCACTTTGCGCTACAATTAAGGCATTATAATATTAGACATGTATATTCAAATTCTGCATGTTTCTAATCTCTTTTATAACTTGGAATACGAAGCTTTTAAACTCCTGGCTGTGCATCCATATGACCAAGCTAAAAGAACTGGTAATGGGAAGACAACAGGAAGTCTGTAATGCTTCCAGTCAGCATGAAGTGCCATCAAAATAAAATTCTGCACAGTAGCTGCTGCTTAAAACAACTGGGGCAATTGAAAATTCCCCTCACAATTTATGCCAAATGCCACTTTATAAACATTCTAGCACGACTGCCAAGTGTCTGCGCTGCTTTATGCCCTTTCTCTTAATTGAAAACATTATAGGGGTGCATTACACTTAAGGATTTTATAAGCTGTGCTATAAAGCCCTAGCAGGCCCTGAGAGGGGAAACTGCCCATTAACTTATAAGGTCCAGGCCTTGGCTCTCTTAATTGACAACCTCTAGGCTACTTTCATCACTTGTCGACTTCATAGCAGCAATCAATGTTTCCTCCAGGATGCTGTTGCATCTTTGACACGAGGGTGTTTGTGACAAAGAGCAGTCTGCCGCCAATGCCAGGGCGAGGGCTCTAGGCTGTCCATAAAACAAGCACACACATTCCTCTCCTAGCTCCAGCCATCTGAGAGGGCTCCATTTAACCATTCAGGTACTGCTTCCCAGAGACACCAGTGCAAATTCACTATGAAACCTATTAAGAATGTGGACTTTTTAATACGCCTCTGCAGTTCATATCAGCACAGATGAGAAAAACAATTTCTAAATGATCCACTAAAACAGTTTCTCTTATCAAAGTGGTATTAAAAACATGACATGCTAAGCAAATATTAGGTAAGATTAGGAAAGAAACTATTTTTTTTCAAACTTTTTCATGCTATCCCCACAAGTGAAAGAAGACAGACACACACACCAGACTGGCGTGACAGTCACTTCACACTCTAATGTGGCAGGATCATCAGCTTTGTGCCTCTGGAAATTCATATGCCTTGAATTAGAGCCACATGTCACGATGTTGTTGACCTGAACAGACACATTAATAGAATATTAAACTCACTAAAAGTTCTTTGTGACAAACATGCAAACTGTTTGAAGTGTCTCATTATACCTCTTAAGAGACATGCATGACAATTTACAAATGTAGGAAAGCAATAAGCAGCTCTGACTGTTAACCACCTGTCAATGGATCTCGTGAACCATGTAACAAAAACACACTCAAGTGTAGCAGCAGTATCCCAGCAATATAATATTTGAATTCTATGAACTTATAAGTCATAAGCAAGAAAAAGGACTAAAATCAAAAGAGCAGATTGGAAGGCAGCACCGGTCTTTTTTTGTTTGTTTGTTTGTTTTATGACAGTTTACATTTAAATTTGTTCATCCTTATGTTTTCCTACAGAAATTAACAAAAACTATTGCTCCCCTTTTTCTTTAGTGGGGATAAATGACAGCAAAATTGAATTAGCTACATTTTTAACACATCATAAACAAACATTTAAATCCATTACTATGACAGATCCGCAGTTCATTTGTTAGCTGAAAAATCTGACTGAGTATTAACATCTACACATGGGTATCATGATACGTGGAGATGGAAATATTGCTTACATTTGTGTCTTGATTTTGGAATCATTATACCCCTCTTAACTATCCCATGACTATCTTATAACATTGCCCTTGTGTGCCATGGTTTACAGCAATATTGGCATGTTTTGCTGTGCTAGCTCGCAGGAGAGAGATTTTCAGTCAACTATTCTTCACCAAACTGCTCTCAAATGACTACACATACCTGGCAGTTTACACATCGACTTCATTTTCATTTATTTTGGCAGGAATTCCACACAGGAGTTCTCCTGTTTATATAGTCACATCTAATCTCAGTGTCACACACACTTTACATGTAATAAGATGCAAAATATTTAACACAAAATAGTCACATATACTGTTTGTTTATTTTGTTTTAAATAACTTAATAATTGTTATTTATGAAAATTACGACTATTCCTAGTCCATTTGCATTGGCCAAATATCAGTATCAGCTGATACTGGCCGATACTGGCATACAACTATGTCAGTGGCCAGTGTTTATTAGTTGTTCCAGTTTTCCACTGGTTTAATGTTAAAAAAGAGAACAAAATGGGAAATAACAAAAACAAAAAGCAAAAAAGAGCAAAAAGAAAATGAAAAGATTGAAAAAAAAAGACATTTATTGTTGCAGAGGATGAAGCCTAGTGACTTGGGACATCATCTTCTCTGTAGTACCACAAGCCTGACAGGTGCCACACAGGAAGAAGAGACTCCATTGTTATTATTATTTGGTAACAAACAACTGAGCTGAAAAAGCTATATGAGTGAATCTTGTATTATTTCCTAATTTAATGAATACCAATTACAAACCCATAAAGGCATACCCATTAGCTTAACTGGTTTTCGCCTCCTGTTAATTTGGCAATAATATCATGCTAGTAGACAATATTAAGAAGCGAAAAAGAAAAACATACCTGCCTAACAAGAGTACTGTCTCTGTAAGAATGTAAGTACACTAATGTGTTGTCAAACTTCTAGACAAATTCCAATCTTGATTTAGAATTTTATATGCTTTTATATGATGAAACACTTTAAAAGTATTTAAGTTGCTAAATTACAGACTGAAAATTGTCATTCTTAAACACAAAGTCATTATTAAAGTAATTTTCAACAGATCGCTTGTCACCAAAAAGAAATTACCTGCTTTTATTCTACTATTTGTAGTCTGGACATTTCCTCTTCTCAAACATTTGGGTAAAGTTGGTTGTTGTCATTTCCTACTCTGTGCTGTGCCTGTTGTTCAGGTACACACACCTGCCACTTCATTAGGTACAGCTGTTCAACTACTTGTTAGTCAGTCAATCACATGGCAGCAAACAAAAACATTTTAGGCACTTAAACATGGTCAAGATGATGTGCTGAAGAGCAAATCAAGTACCAGAGTGAAGACGAAAGGTGATTTATGGTTGTTGGTGCCACATTGGCTTGCCTAGATATTAAAAAAAAAAAAAAAAAAGCTGATGTACTGCAATTTTCACACCAATCCATGGGTTTCCAGAGAACGATCCAAAAAGAGAAACTATCCAGAGAGTGGCAGTTCTCTGGGTGAAAATTCCTTGTTGATACCAGTGTAGAGATGCACTGATTTCAATTTATTTGACTAATTCCAATTTCTGATTTTTCGGTAAGTGTGACCTGGCAATACTGTTGCATATATAGTCAACTTAAAGAGATTATTAAACTTCACGATCTCTCCAAATGTATATCAAGTAAACAACTGATAATAAAGTGCTCTTCTACTGAAAAGACATACTGATAAAATGAGCTGCTGTACACCCACGTTTACATGACAGGTTTTACTTAGCAAGCAACAGCAAGTTCCCCAGAATTATATAACAAAACAAATTTCAGGTACTTCCATCATTTTCTAGTATGTTTATAGCTTCAGCAGATAAACGGACGTCAACCATTTCTCTTTTTCACTCATCTCCATAATTTTCCCATAACTCCTTTGATCATTTGCTCTTATTGAGCCTGCTGCCTTCTAACATACTCTGGTCTCTGGTTAGCTTTGTCTTTAGCCACTTTTCCTGTGTTAGCTCCTTTAAAATGACCATATATAAGAGTCTCATTAGGTTTGTTGTAAGGAACATTTTCAGTTTCCCCCTGCAGTTTACTTTAGTGAACTTTCACACTAAAAACATAGCAAAGATTGTAAAAAATATTAGTTGATCTGGCGAGTCTCCATTTCTGCTGTGACATTCAGATGGTAGGGGGAGATTTTGGTGTAAACAACATGAAAGCATGGATCCATCTTGAATTGTATCAACGGTTCAGAATACTGATGGTCTAATAGTCTGGGGATATTTTCTTGGTACACTTTGGTACCAAATGAACATCATTAAAACACCACAGCCTACCCCGGTATTGTTGCTGGCTATGTCCATCCTTTTATGGCCACAGTGTACCCATCTTCTGAAGGGTGCTTCCAACAAGATATCACACATTGTGACAAAGCATCTCAAACTTGTTTCTTGAACATGACAATGAGTTCACTGTACTCAGATGGTCTTCACAGTCGCTAGATCACAATTTAGCACTTTTGGGATGTAGTGGAATGGGAGACATGCATCACAGATGCACAGGTGACAAATCTGCAGCAACTGCGTGATGCTGTGATGTCAATATGGACCAAAATCTCTGAAGACTGTTTCCAATACCTAGTTGAATATGCGTCACAAAGAATGAAGGTAGTTCTGATGGCAAAAAAGTGTCTAAAGATAATAACAAAAGACTAACTGTAAAATGTAACAGGCACTTTATTCAATCAGGCGCAATTCCATAAATGTAGTTTTATGACTGTAATGACCAGTTTATGTGCACTGTATTGGTCTACCAGTATTCCAGATACTAATATCAATTCAGCACACATTTTCCACATTTAGAGGTTAAATTAAAAGAAACACCTCCACTCAGCATCACCACAAAGTACCACACCTAAAAACCTGAGTTAACCCTTGAATAGGGATGGGTATTGATAAGATTTTCACGATTCCGATTCCATTTTCGATTCTGTTTAACGATTCGATTCTTTATCGATTCTCTTATCGATTCTCTTTAAAAAAGGAGAACACTAAGGTCGATTAGCTTAGAACATAGGTGTCAAACTCTGGCCCGCGGGCCAAATTTGGCCCGCAGCCTAATCACATTTGGCCCGCGAAGCCATACCAAATTACTATCAGAGCTGGCCTACTGGTATTATACAGCTAATATATATATATTGTTTAGTATTAAGCTTTGCTTATTCCATATTCAGTTTTTCAGCAAAACGTGTTTGAGTCCATAAGAAAAGATTCATTCTTATATCTGGAGCAATAAATATATTTCAATAAATATTAACGTTAGCCCGCAACTTTGTTCCAGTTTTGAATTTTGGCCCACTGTGTGTTTGAGTTTGACACCCCTGGCTTAGAACTTTGTTTTATATCTTCTCTTTGAACAAGATAGAAATTTAGGAGTAACATGGCCTTACAAACCCAGCAGTGAGATCTTAAAGAGATCCAGCCTACGGCTCTTCAATGGGGTGTCACAGGGTCCCCAGGAAAAAAAATTGTAAATGTAAAATAATAAAATAAATATTCTTCAGTAGCAATAACAAAGTATAACATAAATTGTTCTGTGGCAATTACACAAGAATATCCAGTAATGTCCCTGCCTACAATTAAACACATTCACTTACCAAAGTGAAATCGGGGGCATCTGCTGTGGCAAATGGGTGTAAGCCTTTTACCACAAACTTAGTCACTGCTTGGTGTCATTCATCTATCCTGGCCTGAAAGGAGACGCTACCGGTAGACTGCAGCGAGAACTGCCAGCATCTGAGCCAGACTCTGTCTGTCTCTCTCATCATGGTCACCTAAATGCACAGTAATGGCAGGTTTTGTAATAAGGCAGATCGCGCTAACATAATATGCACTGTTATTTACCTGCCGCATTAACGGGAGAGGACGTGCAAACGTTACCGCTGCTGCTGGGTTGAACTTCACGAGTCCGGAGCGGAATTAAAAACACGACATTCATTTAAGGTCATCGCATGTTTTGTGAGCAAATGCTTTTGCATACTCGTAGTGCCAGGTAAATGACGCTCCGCAACGTGATGACGTCATTCGGGGCAACTGGAATCGATAAGGGAATCGTTTGCAAAAATGGCAAACAATTCCAAGGAATTGAAACAGTGGGAACCGGTTCTCAACAAGAACCGGTTTTCGATACCCATCCCTACCCTTGAAGAAAGTCCAGTTTATTGCAGGGCTGGTATATTGTTCCATTGATTTGATTATATGTCGCAAAAGTCATTAGCATTTGCATTTATCACAGCAGCATAACTGGAAACTGGCAACTTCCTTGCAACTAGGAAGGGAGAAAAAAATCAGTGGTTGCACGATGACTGCACTGAATTTTTTGTAACATTTACTCACAAACTCCCCATTAACTGAACGTGAAACAGCATCAGCACACAAGCTGAGCACAACTCACCTGCAGGACACCTCTTTGGAAGAGGAGACTCAATTCAACTGGTTGCCAACTGCTTGTATTCTGGTTATATTCCTATAATCAAAGTAAGGCTTCTGAGCACTTAGAGTATGTCACTGATGTGAGTTCACCTAGAATTTTGCTTGTGTCAGTGAGCAGGTGAAGATTAGTACACTAGCCTCATTTGAGTATCATTAATAAGAATGGCTCTCCGAGGTTGCACAGAGCTCCTTTAACAGTGAGGATCATTTACTTTTCCTCCAATTATGATGTGGTTTTGGTTTGATTTTCATATGAATATGCATCTTTTATTCATCACTCAACCACAGCATATCAAAGAAGTCTGCAACAGTGTAAAGTGATAGAGTATCCCATGTTATGCGTAAGTGTACAGCATTTGATATCCAGCATTTCAACTGGCTCCAGCATTTCTAAAGTGAGCACTGCAGGACGAATGCGTTTCTAGACTGGGCTTTTATCCACTGTCTAAGGAGAAAGGGGGGAACGTTGTCATTATGGGACTGTGTTAAATGTCTATCAAACAGTGCACATTTAGAGCAAAGGTTGACCTGTCACCATCTTCTGCTGCCTATGGAGAAAATTGCGATTCACCGTGAAGTCACAATTTATGACCGAAAGTACAGCAAAGAAAATGAAATGCAGCTACAGCAAAGCCAAGGTAGAAACTTATAAAGTTGCCAAAGGAAGGCAACTTTTCCCCAGGTTATTTTCAAGGAGCAGAATGCAACCCTGTGATCTAATCTTGTAAATATGACACAAACATAAGAAATATGTGTCTTAGAAAAACAAAAACATAAAAAAGAGGTGTGGTGATATATTTGGATTTTGATGGGAATTCATCCAAAGATGATCACTAGAGAGAACAGCAGTAAAATAACTTTTTCTTTAAAAGTTACGGGAAAGAAAAGGGGCAATAGTGGAGTGGAGGACGACTACCGCAATGCAAGAAAATAACTGTCAAACTTTTATGTTATTATATTTTCTTTGCAAAGTCGTCGGAAAAGTTGCATTAAAAAAAAAAGCAAATGTCCCTCACAAAAGCCAAACCTGCATAGCACACGGTCTGTGTTTAATGTTTTACTTAGTTATCAAATTACACACTACCTCTTGGCCCCAGTAACATTTTTACTTCGTTTCCCACCTCACATTAGATGTGCTGTAAAACTGCGACCCTGGGCAGAATGAGTCACACATTCTTACACTACATTACTAAAGTCGTTCAACAAATAACAGCCACGTTGCTACAATAAAAATAAACAAAAACTGTGTATTCCGTTATTTTGGAAAACGCAAGGCTGTAAAAACATGTTGCTACAAACACAGCTGCTTCTCCACCGCCTACAAAACAAGTGACATTTGACCAGCAGCTGCTAGCTGCACGCTATGAGCAGGAAAACCTATTCATAAAAATTAGCGCCTAAATATTTACAGTGTGTTTTGTTTTTTTCCTCCTCAGCCGACAGGTCAAATCATCATTTTCAATCGAGATAAACTGAAAATAAATTGACTTACTGTGGGACAAGTTGTTTCACAGCTCTAGTAATGTGCGCCGCCATGTTTTCCGATGACGCTACAAGAGCAAGCGGCGATTGGCTTCACTAGCGGCGCGTGTGTGCAGCTTGAATCATGTGATTGGCCACAGCCTGGGAAGGGGCGTATCTGGAGTGCTGTTAGCACATGGAGTGGTAAACAGAGAGTAACTGGCTGAGACTGCTGTCGAGGATAAAGTGCAGCGGATGAAATATGTTTCCAGTCCAACAGTTGTGATAAAGTAGCAGAAATAAAGAGTAATTCAACAAAATAAGAGCAGCTGCATAAAAACTAAAGTCAAAGTTTCTGTGGATTACACATCATCTCAGAGTACTGTCTCTCTGAACTGGTCCTCACATGAACTGTCTGCTCTTTGAAGGCACAGACTGCCCGGAGCTTCAAATGGAAGGAAATGGGGGAAACAAAGTGAAAGTGAGATTTGAGCACGAGGCACGTCACCCCAGGAGTTGTCTCTCGCAGCAGTGGTGAATTACTACAGCTACCATCAGCCAGGTCCAAGTGTGGTGCACAAATGACACATAGTATTTGCCATGATTAAGTCAGCAGGAGATTTGCTCCAAATGTCAGCATTCAGAGGACAGCCTTTGGGCTGTGTTTGAATTTAAATGTGAATGTGCTGCTGGATTTATTGTAGAGCTTACTTCATGAGGGCTATAGAGCCAAATGTATCTGTTAGCTTAACTTGAGAAAAAGTCGAGAAAACGTCTCAAGTTCATGATTTGTTTCTTTTTTTTATCTTGCTTTTTGAAATGTAAGAAATGAAAGAAAGAAATCTATCCACTACAGATCATACCAAACAAAATATTTTATTTTCTCCTCATAATAAGATAAGATAATTGCCCCAGTTTTACATAAAGTAGAAAGTCCAAGTTAAAGTACTTTTTACTTAATGTATTTTTTATTCTGCATTATTTCTTCATTTTTTTTTACATTTTGAATTTCTTTTTTTTATTATTAAATATACAGTACACTACACCCTTGACACGGGGTTAAAGTATAGACACTGCATCACCTTCAAGACTAAAAAGCCAAAAACGCCAGGGACAACTGAAGGAATGGATTGCCATTATTTACTTTATCTTTGTCATAGACTAATAATACATGGAAAACATGACAAAAAAATAAGTTTGGTTCCTCTTTGTCACTTGAAAAATCTGAAATCTTTTTTAGATAGGCTAACGTACATTTTTAAAAACATGCAACTAAACAAAGAAAGGTCATTTCTACATGTGATAAAACTGCGATGGAGTTGGAAAATTCCATCCATGGGTTACTTGGAAACTACTTGTTTCCCTCCCCCTTCTGTTCATCGAACACAATTGTTGTCTACTAATCCAGTTTTGATAGCATTTGGCACACTTTCTTTGGATCACAGCAAGATGCTCAACTTCCATTCTGGTCTCCCCTAGGAACCTCTGAGCCCAAGAAAGCAGCCGACAACAGGTCGCGCCAGAGCAGGAGGGTTCTCCGTGTCCTCATGAAGCACAGAAAATTATTTTTTGATTCAAGTCACCCTTTTCCACACACACACACACACACACACACACACACATGCACAAGCTCATCAGTCTGGTATTAATTCCAGATATATGCAGAATATGTGTTTATTCTTGTCAATCTGTTATGTTGTTGAATGTTGCAATCACCTAATGACCCCCCTGTAAGGCAACAGAATATAAAATATTATGTCAAAGGAGAAAGCTTTTTGCCTTTGTCCCGCTCTGTACCCCCCTCCCCCCCCCCATCCAAATGGACAATGCATCACTAGGCCTTGATGCCTCAGAAGTCTGGGTTCATTAAAATCTTGAACGAGTGCCAAAGCTGTAGTCATAGATAAAAGGAATATGAAAGGATAACAAAATTTATGGATGGCAAGTCACCACCTCACCCTGGCATTTATAATAAACAAATGGTTTCTGTTTCCAATTTAAATTTCTCATTATACTGTGACTTTTGGAAAATGTGTTTTGATTTACCAACATTTTATCTGAAAAACTGTATAATTGATTAGATTTACATGGCTCTGATTTTAATGCTGATCGCCTGCCTTCCCCCAGTAGCACCCTCCCCTCCCCAAGCCCAACACTCACCCAAAAAAAAAAAAATGATCTGAACAGCTCCTGAGGCACATTAACATCATATAAAACAAACCTACATATCAAACAGTTTTTTTCTGATAAAATAATTGGTTTAAACCAGCATAGAATCCAATTCATCCCTTTGAAAGAAACCTCTGCGAGTGCACCAGAAAGAGAAAATGGTGAGATAGACTTCACAGCCCAAGTGAGATGGACATCAATGCGGTGTGCCAGCAATGGCTATATTAACCCATGGCTAAATCCCATCACACAAATGTCAGTGTATCCGTTATGAAACCATGACATTTAGATCCAAGGTCTCCATTGTGGTTTTAGAGGGAGCTGATGTTTGTCCATTCTTTGCATCCATCAAACCCGCACACAGCCTCACAGCCAACTGTACTCTAAGCATAGAAAGGTTAAAGATCATAAAGGTTTACATATCCAGTGTTACTGCAAACTGTTTTTAATACAGCAAGTTTTTGTTTTGTTTTGATGATGTAGGGAAGAAATGATCAAGGTAGTCTGTGCCAAGATTTTCATTATTATTAATGTCACGATTTGGCTAAGAGACAATTTATTGTAATTATATAAAATAAAATATAAATAAGATATATATTATTTTTCTTTTGAAATGATTCATTTTGTTTGCAGCATTACCAGTGATCTGTAAAACATATACTTCAATTATATATATTTTTTTCGCTGCACAAAATTTTGAAACTATAATATTTATTGAGTAAAAAAAATCTGAATATCGGTCAATTTGTTGAAATTCTTCTAATATTTAGCCATATTTGCTACTGATTTAACCTAGATAAAATCTCCTAAAATCACTTCTAGCATTACAACACACCAGGGTTGGCCTGGTCTGACACATCACGACCACTCATGAGTCGTTTGTAATGAGGAGCAAAAACCATATTCAGGATGTGGACAATGTGTCATGAAGCTCTCATGTTACAAGGGAAACACCTATAAGCCACTTGGCTGAGAATCATGAGATGTTTAATTGTTGCCTCCTTACATTAGCTTGAATCTCCCCCCTGAGGCATCAGTTTGGAGGTCAGGTTCTGGAGTGGTGTGTGGAAGAAGGGGGCGATACTGGTGGTGTTGGTGGTGGTGGTGATGATACGGGGGAATAAAATCCCTTTATTATCAGATCTCTCTTACACTCTCTTTCTCTCTCTTCTACCAACGGCAGTCCAGATCAGGAATTACAAATGATATCATGACAATTTTCCATGCTCTTCAAACCAGTGATGTTTTACCGACTCATTTGCTATGATACCTTGTTACGGATCCAGCTGTGAATCAGGGACGTGTCATGGGGCTAGAAGCCCACCTCCCGCTGAGCCTGGCCAATGACCTGGAAGGCAATAGGGGATGCCAGTGCCTGCAGCATGTGCTGCACTGACAAAGCAGCAGGGCACCGTCAAAAACCCTCTCATACAAACTTTGCAGATCACTCCGTTTTTAACAGATGAGTAAGCACTGGTGCTGGCTTTTTTTTCTCCGCACTAACACAAGGTTTATGGATTTCCCTTCACAAGTGTGTGGCTCTGGTTGACACTGAGCAAAACCCTTGCCCAGAAGGGAAATAGTGTAGTGGTGGATCTTGCGTAGAGGGGTGCAGATAGCATGTGGCAGGGTCACTGCGCAGGTTAAGCAACAATTCATTTGAGTGCCCATAAAGGAAGTGGAGTGTGGTTGGAAACGACCAGCACACCAGTTAAAGAGGCCATGCAATTCAGATTAAACTTTGGCCTTTTAACTGAAATCATTAAAAAAAAAACAAAAAAAACCCTCAACTCATACACATGATCAAGGGTTTTAAAATCTTTCCTATTTAATCCTCAAAACCAGATCGGTTATTTAACCTTAGAGAGATTTCCTGAAAAGCAATCCCTTGGAATATGGTGTAATCCCAGGAGACAAAGTAGCAACTTAAACCAGTCATTAATTTTTGTATGCATCAACAGGAATTCAATGAGGTTAAGGTTGTTTGGGTTTCCAGATGAGAGCCCTCACGCAATCCTAGGCCCTGATGACTTCTGCATTACAAAAATGATGCTGCCAGGACTGATGGAGCTGAGAGTGTCAGGAGGCATTAGTCTTCACAGCCCAGAGCTGGTGGACAAAACCAGAGTGTGCCCCCTGACCCAATCCACCACCAAGTTACTGACCCAGCAATCATGAGAGGAATAAGGAGAGAGGGAAGGAACAGTAAAGGAAACGATTTAAGCATAAACCAATGTGAGATTAATACACTGAAAAAACTCAGGAACAAGAAAGGGAAAGACATATACTGACCCCCGGACTTTACCACATGCTAGCCAAATCATAGGAAATGGTCTTAAGGGCTTTTTTTCCCATTCGGTTGACTCTGATTCTGCCTCTTTCACTTCATTTAACTGAATTAATGAGCAGGTTCAGCCAGACTTCAGAATATTAACTTCTTGGGTATTTTGTTGAGGGATTGAGCAATTATGCGAATAATTTCACAATAAGTAAACATGTTTGGGCCTGCTTCAGTTACACTTTCCCACATTCCCACTTAATGACTGGTTTTGACACCTCAGGCCTTAAATATGATAGAAACCGCTCAGTTCAGAAAAGAGCTTCAAGGCTCCTAGTATGCTTTCAAGTGGGGAAAAAAGTTAAATAGATACAAATTATTTGGATGGCGAACAAAAAATGAACATCACAGCACTCTTAATTCTTGAAATTTAAGAACTGCTTGTAGGTTTATGAAAGAGTGTTCCAGCGGTACTTGCCTCAGTACACTGACACTGAGCAAACACAGTGGGATAGTGGCCTCGAAACACGACACCAGTTGACTGAGAAACACATACATCAGAGAGGACCTAAAGCTGTGTACACATGGTTCACCTCAGGACAGACCACCTTACAAAGCAAAGTCAGTGCTGGACTCACCCTGTGCACTCTGTCAAATGCGCTCTGTCAAATGTACAGTAGACAGTAGGCTCCCATAGCATGCTGCCCACTGTTTTATGTATGATGTAGTATTTTGGCCTGCAAAAGCACTTTAAACTGCATTGCTTTTATTTAACAGTAAAACCCACTGGCAAAAAAAATATGCATGCTTATTTCCATATGTTGTACATCCCATCCGATTTATGAAATGATATGAGTCCATTCATTATTCATATTGGTAGTGGAGTTATTACCATTTTCCCATCAGGCTTGTCACTGACACCATATTATTATGAAATCACAGTTCGCCCAAGGCGTTGCTGCTGCTGTGTAAAGTGGTCACAACTGACTACTTAGCATGGGCATGCAGAACACTGGAGACAAGCACTAAATGCCATACAAGTGACCCGTGAATTTTTAATACAAGCATAGCGGCGACAGTAAGATAAGTGACAAGAAAGAAAAATGACTGTGGAAGTTAGTGAGGCTTAAAACTCTGGCTCGCAACACCAAAACAGCCACGGCACTTTCAGCAATTACACCAATCTTAATGTAGTCCAGACTGTACTGTAGTCACGCCGGGAGTGAATGTGGTATCAGCAGGTTCCATTTGTAGATGTCCCACTTTTATAAAGCAAACTTCTTTTAAAATGAATAAAAATTTCATGCAACAGCAGACTTTGTTGTAAGCTAATTTGTCACAGGCTTATCAAGGCCTATTCATCACTGATCTAGTAATTACCAGAATGAGCTACAGGATAGCCCCCCTGCTCCCCATTTGCCCCCCCACCCCCCTCGCAGCGATGGTCAGCCTGTAAAACTAGGATGTGTTGGCACCTTTATGATATAAATACTCACACACCCTGGGCATAGGAAAGCTGTCAACAGTACATTTGTTTTCCATTTTTCACCACCCAAAGCACTTCAATCTGAGGAGAAAAAAAAAAGCAGACAAGGCGTTAAAAATGCACTGCAACACTAACTATTTTGCCCTTTGGTAAATTTCGGTGCTTAAACAGATGGGGCTCAAACTGGTTCCTTTTTACTTAGTGTAGCAGGCTTGTCTGAATTTCCATGCAACAAGTTCTCACCTCTGCACATGCTTGGTTACAGCTGGCATACTGAGATTAGTGCTACACACACACATACACACATGCAGAGCATTCACACTTTAGTGAATATGTGCTGAAATGCACACACGACCACAACAGCTGCGATTGCTGCTCTCTCTTAGTGATCGTTCATCATTGGACTTCTTGTTTATTGAAAAACACGAGTGCATGTCAAGTGAACGTAAAGACAAGAGACGTCAAAACCCTCACGACTTGACCCACGCATGGACGTAAGCTGTTATAACCCCCCCCCCCCCCCCCCCCACACACACACACACACACATACACACACACCCCACACCAAGCCCATCCACCCACACCATAAATAGATCAAAGCACATCTGTTTCTGTGTCCAGCAGCCACACATCTATAATTGCAGATTGGCCGTAATGGCTTAGAGCGACCCATCAGATGCTAAGCAGTTTGGACAAAGGGGATACTAAAGCATATGAGGATAGGGTGACCATCAGCAATCGCCGGCCAGAGAATTCTCTGAAGCCACAGTGGCGGCTGTCTGGTCTGTAGTGGACTGAAATAGATAGCACAGCTTCAGCCCTGGGATAGAGGTCCTGAGGGCCAGCACTGACCACACAGCTGGGATTGCGAAGAAGGGGTTGACCAGTGGTCAGAGTCAGAGATGCCGTTTGGATCACGGTTAGGTCTGGGTAATGAGTTGAGGATTTAAAGAAATGCCTGAGCAGGAGATTATTGGTAAAAATTGAATTAGTTTGTCAGACCTAGAGTTCTGTTTTAGGCAAAAGAGAAAAGGCCAGAACAGTTAAAGGTTTTAAATTAGGTGTAGGACAGTCCGAGCTGGTCTTGGTTGAACGGAGTAAGCAGTGAGTGACGAGCGAAGCCTCAAGTTGGCCACTTGTCACAGTGTGAGGCTGATTCGGCCTAATGAGCATAGTGCTGTCACCACACATCTGCCTTTCATTCACTTGTAGAATCTGGCAGACTCAAAACCTGCTGGAGTCACTGCTAGATGCTGGAACTTGAGACACTGTTACTTCACTGGTTGCCAGATTGCAAAAATAAATAAAATAAAAAATCCTCACAAACTAACCAACTTTTGCTTTTACCAAATAATCTGATAGCTGATATAAAATAACAAAACACACATATTTTAATCATTCCTTGTCTTCCAGGAAGAGTGAGAAAGTATAACCAGAACGGTTACTTCTTACAGAGGCAATAAAAAGTTTCAATGACTAAACAAAAACAGTTTGTTTTAATTGAAACATATTTTTTTTAATAATCAAAAAATCATTTTAGCTCATGCTAGCAGTTTTCTATCTTATATACACACCTAATCAAACCTAATCTCATGACTTTCTTGCATGTCACAATTGTAAGATGGGTAAATAATGATTTAAATAATGTTCCAAAGCCATCTTGCAATTATTTAGAATAACAAGTGCCACATTCTATAAATCTCTTTTGCATGATCTAATAATTAAATGTTACAGTAATAGAATTAGTGTGGTGTTTAGTGGGTATTAGTGGTTCTGTTGATCAGAAGAGAAACACAGAGATACTATGCCCTTTAAGGTGATAATGATGATTAGGTCGTGGTGTCTCTGATCTGCAGACGACAGCAGTCATCTCATCTGTCCTGCCTCTGAAGGCGTGTCTGTAGACAGAGCAGCTACTCAAAAAATTCCTCATGGGCATCCTCCTGGAAAATAGCACAAAGGTTTACTAAACATCATTGTGGCGGTGGCACCAATTATTGTTAATATACATCAAATAGCCTCGGCTGAGTCCAAGGAACAGACTGATCACTCCAATGACGGCAACTGTCAGTCTCCTCCCCAATGAAGAGAGCTGTTGAAATAATTAGTCCATGCTTTGTGAATAAAACAATAATACAACAGCCGAGATGACATCCAAAATATGCACATCGCCTCAGATGACCCGAAAACTGGCCGTGGCGTGGACAGCGGAACAAGGCCACATCTTTAAACGCAATCAGAGTCACCGGCTGCAGATGAATGCATGCTTTGTTTAAGCTTGGTATACAAATATTGATGGAAGACCAGTGACAAGGAATTCCATAAACACACAGCTTTTGGAATAGCTCGTAATATCATTGATAATATTGTCTACCTTCACGTTTTTGCATTTTCATGTTTGCATACTGTTTTTACTGCTTCATAAAATTGTGTGTGTTTCTTTTATCTGCTGCTTGCATTTTATTCTTTATTCTTTTTTCTTTTCTTTTTTAAACAGAGTTTCACTAACTACTACATCCTCTTTAAAATGTATACACTTCTTTGCAAAAAACAAATCATCAGAAAATACACCTGCAGCAGTCCAGGTAATATGAAAACACATAGAAGAACATATAAGTCAGAGTTTAGAGTGCTTAAGTATTGTTTCATTGCTGAGCCTGAAGATGGTGCTGCTCAGCTGCGCGCTTCCTGTTGTAATGGTTATGAAAATGAAAACCCCTGCAAACCGCACTAACTTCAAACCTTGTGTTAACCGAGCTCAGATCCTTTTTCCGGTAACGGATCTGTTCTGGTTAAACAGAAAATCACTGAATACCTTTTCCCTCTAGTGCTAGTTTCTGCGCAGCTGGGGTGGTGGGTGGTTCGACATGACATGAGGTTCTATAATTCTATAAATATAACTGAATATTCCAGCTT
This sequence comes from Mchenga conophoros, assembly GCF_057382185.1. Taxonomy (NCBI): domain Eukaryota; kingdom Metazoa; phylum Chordata; class Actinopteri; order Cichliformes; family Cichlidae; genus Mchenga; species Mchenga conophoros. The sequence goes on from NC_140541.1 coordinate 16,598,570, forward strand.
AATGTAGCTTTGCAGATAAATGTGTGTATAATATTGTCATTTATTTACAGTGTGATTAGTGTATATTGTTAAGTGGCATTAGAAAGCAAAATAGCATGTACAAAAACACGCTTTCTTACTTATTTCCTTTCGTTTTAAAACCACGTGCACATTTTGCAACCTAAAAACTTTTTTAAACTTTGTTCAAACTTTTAAGTTAGTTAGATGGGCCGTTTTGTTGGTGCTTTGTTGCAACTCTTGTGAGTTTGTATTGATTTTTATATATTCATACACGTGAAGAGTTTGGCATACAGTTCACATACAGTAAGTTCAAAGCATGTCCACTGCTGTGAAACGATGACACGCAATGGTTTGGTGCGTGTTAAAAACAGGCTGTGATCCCCTACGTTAAGACAGGCCCAGAATGAAATGTGAGAGAAATCGTGGCCTGCTAATCACAGACACCCGTGACAGCTTCTAACGGCTGCTTTTCGCACATACGCTCTCATTCAGTCTCGTTACTCTCCCATAGTAACAAGAGTCGTGTAGCACCCTCGCTTCTCCGAAGCGAGCGGAGTTAAATTGTTTCCAGAAAAACAGCAAAGGACTCATCAGTGATAAAGGTGACAAATATGAACCAAAGTGTGAAAGGAAAGTCTTCACGCGAGCATGGTGGCAAAGGGGACAAGGCCTGAGTAGGGCAGGCGGCGATTGATGCGACTGATGAGACCAGACACGAGCCACATGAGGCCCACTGACAACGCAGGAGTCCCCTGCGGTATGTCCACCAGACTGCTTATGCACGCACGCACACACTCACACAAATGCACGCATTCACACAAGCACGCAATTTTAACACTACCACAGTGATCCCGTGCAAACGCAAATAATGCAGACATAACAGTTTTAATAAAAAGAATTTTTAAAATGATTAAAGCTTTTGCTTATTGCTAACTTATGAGTTCGTTTATCCTTCGGATTTGTAATGTTCGCCCACCCTCTAGTGGTTTTATATTATATTGCAATTATCCCAAAATTAGCACTGCACATAAGAACAGATTTTTCTTTTCTTTTTTCTTTCTTTTTTTTTGACATTTCTGTGTTAAAGTAAAAAAAAACAACTGCTGTTTCTTCCAGTCATTATTTCTTCTATTTGGCTGCCAAACAAATAAACAGCAGCACAGTGAAGTTAATAAAGTACACTTTGTGTGTCTCGTGTGAGTGGGGCAAGTTTCACACGCAATTCATTTTGGCAGCAAAAAACATCCCAAATTTGGTTGGGCATCATTTGTGGAACCACGCTGACTATCCTACACATGTTGTGGACACCAGAAGTCATTCCCAGTTTGGCTCACCAACACACCCCTGGTTCCCCTCCACCGTGAGGGTGCCTTTAAAACGATATGCCTTCTGGGGTGTTCTTTTATGGACTGGAGTTGCACCATTGAGTATTGTGTAATTCTCTTCAAATCACTTTGTTCCCCTCTCTCCTCAACCCCCTCCTTTTTTTTAGCCCACCCCTGACTTAACAACCAGAAAAAGGTCACATTTTTGAGAAGTGACTTCCATGCATGTTCCATGCTGGGTCGTCACTTTCGATTTCCTAAGACCTTTCATGTCACACACCCATCAACCCAGAGAACTGCAAGCACGCTACTACAAACTACCATGTGCAACTTTTTATGCTGCTGCTGCCACTGGTGTTTTCTTCACTTATTTTATTTCAGGTTTGTCAGAACACAAAATATCATTCAAATGCACAATGTGCTGTGTATTATGTTTCTCTTGTACACCCAGGTTTTAAATCTCTCTGTGGGTACTGCTGAAGCCCATTTTGGGGCTTTAGTAGAGACCCTGCATGGGTAGGATTGGTGATAATCTTCTCCCTTCGTGTCTTCCTGAGCTTCTGCAGAATTTAACACTGAGATACCCTCAGGACACCTAGTGAGGGCTTAACGAACGACTGTCTTTTCCTTTTCCAGCACATCTTTCAGATGGTATGAGATGTTTAACTCAGGGCACAATATCATTAATGGAGCATGAAATTTAGGCCTGAAGTGCAGCAGGCTCCTAACCTGCAGGTGACACTGTCTGCATGAAGCTTTTATTGTGACTTAAGTGAGCTGTATTATAACCACATTTGACTGGTGACAATTAGTGACCTTTTGCCTATCCAGCAGCCATCCATTTCAATTACGCAAAGCTGGAAATCTTTTGTGGATAACCAAGTAAAATACTAGCCAGAGAGCTTCCACTGCACTATACTTTACGGAACCAAAAATTAGGTGAGAAGGGGTCTATATTTATGGGTGTGGATTAACAATAGTCAGCTGCGTCTGACCTTCTGTGACTATATTAATATTTATTAGACAATATACCAAACAAGGAGGTAGATAACTTATGGATGAAGCCTGCTATAGGTTATTGTGAGTTCTTTTTTCCAGTTAACTGTCCTCCTCTTCTAGTAAAAGTCTTTCTCGTCGATCAATAATTAATAAATCACAAAGTTAGATATTGTAATCTATGGTAAATTTGCTAGCCCCTGATGATGCGAAAACTGAGGCTCTCTCCCTCACATCACATGATGTGCTTAAGTTATGATATTTTTTGTGGATTATTGTTAGCATTGTCAAAGTAAAACAAACCCTTATTTTTGTACCTTTCATAAGTGTCCACAATATGTACTTTCAGCTTCTCACTTATTTTTTGTGTTTACCTTGGGACCAGCACAAAGAGTACACTAGCTTGTGACCTCCCTAAAGCTGGGTTTGTGTCTCTTGGTTGCAAACCGGGGATCTTTTAACCAATTAACCAATAAACCACAAAGCAACTTCCTAAGTGTATCCACAGTGAACGTCAAATAGCTTACTGTAAAACAAGAAGCACTCAAAGACCACAGAGCTCTGCAAAGGCAGGTTGCCCTCTGGGCAGAATTTACTTTAAAGTATTTTGTATATATTCATTTTGTTTTCTTTGTTCTTTTTAAAAGTACTTTAAGAATTTTATACTGTTATAAAAAAGAGACATGTTGGAGTCAACTTGAAAGAAAGTTGTCAAATGGGGCATGATATTTGGATGCAAACTATAATGGGATATTTAGAATCCCCATATACTAGTATCATTTACTAAATGTTGCCAATACAAACAAAGGCAATAGAACTTTAACAATAGTTTTAAAGATAAAAGACATTTTTAATACAAGTTTGACCTTGAAGAAGAGTTCAGATGTCCAAAGTAATTATATATTTAGAATCCCCGCAAATGTGCCTGGCACAGTTTTAAGGAATACACTATTTTGCCAAAAACATTTACTCACCCATCCAAATCACTGAATTAAGGTGTTCCAGTCATTTGGTACAAGAACCCACATAGCAAGCAGGTCTGGCCCAGATCTGGTATCAAGTCAGCACTGCTGGATGACTTCTGGGATGGTAAGTGGTATGTCATCCAGATATGGGCCAGACCTGGTGGATTGGTTTATGTGGCCCAGGCCCATAGAAAACAGGTCTTCCCTGGATCCAGCATCAAGCTGGCACTTCTGACTGACTGGTGTCATGGCAGGGTGTATGTCAACCAGATGTTTGCCAGGCCTGGCAATGATGGCAATATTTATATTCCTATTCTCCTATTTTAGTCAGAAGACCCAAATGCCGTGTTGCAATACTATACTGCTATGGTAGCCAACGTTTCAAATGCAGGTTTGACAGGTTTGTGAGTGTACACTTTATCCAATACCTATTGACGGTTTACTCATCTCTGTCAGTGGGTGGCTGTAGCTCAGGAGGGAGAACAGGTCACCTTCTGATTAGTGGTTCGATTCCTGGCTCCTCCAGTCTGCATGTCAAGCGTGTGAATGTAGTTAGGAAGCACTCAGTTTAGTGAAATTGGGCAAGTTGTATAGAGCAATTTAAGTAATCCTGAAGAGTAGAAAAGCACTATAAAAGAATCAGTCCATACACTGTCTGAACAGAGTTTTGTCATGTTACTTTTGCAGTGTTTTGCATGTTCCGGCATATGTTTTTTATTATATGGCTTGATTAAGGTACACATTAGGCTGACATCTGCGGCCAGAGCTGAAACTGTTCTGGGCCAGCACAGAGCCAGCGGTGTGTCTACTGCTGGCCCATGTGTGGGCCACATCTGGCAAACCTGATCTGGGCCACCAAAGGGCTGTCATTCTTTGCAGTATGTGGGCCATGTGTAAGCACATTGTGTGGGCCAGATCCGGGCCATACCAATTTTGCTATGTGGGAAGCACCTAAGCACGCAGACTGCTGCTACAAACATTTGTGAAAGAATGGGTTTCTCTAAGGAGCTCAGTGAGTTCCAGCATGGTACTGTGATAGGATGCTACCTGTGCAAGTCCAGTTGTAAAATTTCCTCCCTAATAAATATTCCACATTCAGCTGGTAGTAATGTTATAACAAAGTGCAAGGGATTTGGAATGACAGCAACTCAACCATGACGCAGTAGACCATGTAAAATAACAGAGTGGGGATTGGTAGGTGCTGAGGCACATAGGGGAAAGATTCTGCATGGGTTTCCATGACTGAGCAGTTACATCCAAGCCTTTCATCACCAAACATAATGCAAAGTGCCAGATGCAGTGCTCTAAAGCACATCGCCCGTGTACTCTGTCTGGCAATCTGATGGACGAATCTGGGTTTGGTTGTTGCCAGGAGAAATGTACTTGTCTGACTCCATAGTACCAAGTGTAAAGTTTGGTGGAGGGGTGATTATGGTGTGAAGTTGTTTTTCAGGCTCGGTTCTTCAGTTCCAGCCAAAGAAAGTTGGCCAATTTCATGCTCCCAACTTTGTGGGAACAGTTTGGGGATGGTCCCTTGCAATTCCAACTTGGTTACGGACCAGTGCACAGAACAAGGTCTATGAATGAGCAAGTTTGTTGTGGAAGAGCTTGACTGACCTGCACAGAGTCCTGAACTCAATAGATCACCTTCAGGAATTAGAGTAGGGACGGCGAGCCAGGCCTCTTTGTCCAGCATCAGTGTCTGACCGGTGACTGACCAATTATGCTTCTAAAAGAATGGTAATAAATTCCCATAAACATGCCTAAAACTTGTGGAAAGCCTTCCCAGAAGAGTTGAAGCTGTTATAGCTACAAAGGATTGGCCGACATCATATCAAACCTTATGGATTAAGAATGTTACTCAAGATGTTACTCAAGTTCTATGGCTGTGAAAGATGGCTGAATACTTCATAATCTAGCATTATTATCACTCAGTGTTGGGGAGTAACGGAATACATGTACCGCCGTTAAGTATTTAAAATACAAAATATGAGTAACTGTATTCCGTTACAGTTACCGTTTAAAAAGGTGGTATTCAGAATACAGTTACTTTGTTGAAATAAATGGATTACACTGCGGTACTTTCCTGTTTCATTTTGTCGCGGGTCAGGACTGTTTGGGTTTTGTTTGACAGCTACGTTCTTTCGTTCCAGGCGGCAGCGTTACGGTTGCCATGGTTACAGGGCGACGCTCGCTCTCTCTCTGCGACTGTGTGTTTCCTAGGTGAGAGAGCGCCTTTTCGTTGTTGTTGTTGTTGTGCTAAGCTAACAGGCAGAATGCTACAAGCATAGCTCTAAAGAATGTAGCATCATGGGCAGTGTAGTCCGCAGAGAGAATGGACTGCCATACACGTTATGGGTCTGTGAGCGCGAGGAGGGAGAAAAAGGGGAGTGGAAAGGTACGAGTTGTCATCGAGGAAAAACGGGAGCTGGAAGCATGTAAATATAATAATAAGCACTTCAGCCAAGCTATTAAGACTCGACTGTACACCGTGTTCGTGTTTTCCTCCGAAAACAATAAGTTCCGTTGGAGCAGTCTTTCAACGCCTCTCTCTGTCTCTCGCAAGAAAAGTTGACCCACACAACAAAGTAAAGCTAGCTTTTGGCTACGAGCCGACAGGGACCCCGCCGTATTAGTCAGAGGTCCCTTTACTACAGCTCGGAGTCGCGGACCTTCAGTAATAGTAATAAATCACACGGCAATAGTACATTCACGTTGTTGTAAAAAGCATGATAATATATTAAGTAATCCAAAGTATTCAGAATACATTACTGTCATTGAGTAACGTAACGGAATACGTTACAGAATACATTTTGGGGCATGTATTCTGTAATGGAATACATTTTAAAAGTAACCTTCCCAACACTGTTATCACTTTCACCTTGAAGGAGAGGTCAGAGGTCAAATTTGACATCTTTATATGGTACTTTCTATATGTTAACAATACACACCACACTTATAAGAATCATAGTTTCTAAGTTCTAAGGCTTTTTGTCAATTTTGATCAATAAATCATTAAGTTTATCTTGAAGACCTTGGTGGATTTAAGCCAAACTTGAATGGATTTTTAACATGACCTCACTCTATACCTTTTTTCAAGCTACTTAGATTACTGTGACCTGGATGACTGAGAACCTGCACAGACATATTTACAGACAGAAAGACATACATGCATTCACTTTTGTTTTTTGCTTTTTTGTTTTTTTCACTCATCAGTTTCAATTATAAAGGTTTTACAGTCATGTGTCATGAGGGAAATGGCAACTCCAGCTGTCAGGTGGCTGCTGACACTGCTAGCTGTAGCTACACAGTTAAAATTAGTCATAATTTATTAGAATTAGCGGGGATTTCCCTCCATCAACGCCACTGGACTATTCTTCATCGTCTTGATGTTTTCACTTTAAAATACAAAACAGTCCAAAATGTTGGGGCACCTAATTTCCATCAGTGAAGTAGTATGAGCACACTGCGTCTTTTGTTTGCAGTGAAGCTCGTGTTGCACCTTCCTTTGCCAACACAGATTCACATTGCCACATGTAACCGCTATAACTATTCTCAGAATTTAACACCTTGTATTTCAGTTTAGAGTGTTTATATGTTTTTAATCTTTCAGGCGGGTTGGTGGTTTTGATTTGTACATGCACATATATATATATATATATGGAGACACAACTGCCTTCAGACTGTTAGTGTTTCATTCACACATCAAGCAATACTTTAGCTTCCTGCTATATCTTCCATCAGTACCATCTCAGGCCTTCTGCATTTACCTCAGCTACATAAGAGTATGAACTTGAAAAACCTCAGAGACGGGAACGTAATAAAACCTCACACTCTATCACTTCATCTAACCTTTCTCAAAACGGCGCTGCACCCACTGCCAGCAGCAGTGAAAGTGACTCCTATGTTAACTGCAGTCAATTCAAATCATATCACAACTCCTTCTGTGGTATGCATGTAAGTCTTGCTTTTGAATATATTCAGACTCTACAAGAAGAAGTAATCAGTTCTAGTCAACCTACACGGTCCTTTTTTTCAATCCTGCTCCCAAATGAGGTGCATACTCTTCGACACAAGACAGAATAAGACAAGATAGGATATATTGTATCTTCTCCTTATGCCCAGATCACGTCATATCTTTCTCTTTCTAAATTGTAAGACGATTTGTATTTATGTACTGTAGTACCCTTTCTACTCTATTTGAGCACTTGTAATGCTTTCTACTACAAATCCCATTCGCCCAATCACACACATTCATATCGTTTTTTGTTTAACACTCACACACACACAAACTCACAGGGACAAACCCTCACTCGCTGCTGACGGATGCCTCAGGGCCAAGTCAGGGTTCAGCATCTTGCCCAAGGGTACTTCGACATGCTGACTAGTGAATTGGTAGACAACCTCTTTGTTTCCAAATCTCATAATCTTTTAGTTACTCCACTGTGCAACTAACAAAAACTCAAATTAATTTAAATTAATTTGATTTCCCCCTTAGTTTGCATCACAAACCCTCCCCTCAAACAAGATTTCTGCCACCACAAACAGTGCAAACCTGTGATGGTTTATATATATTTTGTCTGCATAAAGGAAAAAAACAAAAACAAAATTGAAGTCACACATCACAGTCCAAGTGGCTTCTTGTTGTCACACTTTAAGTGTTAATACCCAATAACGATAAACTTTTAGAAATAACATATATGACTGTTACTGTTATGTTCTCAGCATGTATGTAAATTTATGCCACATATATGTATGTATATGCATGTAAATACATAATGACTACCTGCCTCACAGCTTGTGATTTAAAGTAGCATTGTCATCCCAATTAAAAAGTAAAAATACTAAAAAAACTGAAATGGCAAATAGGATGACAATTGATACAAGTACAATATATCTTAAATGAGGGTATTTTAATGCATTGCATGTCCTGGGGGACAGGATGTTAACATGCAACTACTGTTGTTGTTCATGTGTGACATTTACCCAAATGTAATGTGTGATGTCAGAAAGGAGAGGTGGGATTTGAACACTTCACATAAACTTTGCAAAGATATTTCAAGCCTTGCTGCTTCTTTTACAACCATAACTAGCAGACGCTGCAGCATTTACAGTTAAAAAATACTTGGTTACTCTGTTTCTAACTGTAAGTATTCCTTATTATAGTTTTCTTTGTCTATATAGCAGCACAGTGGTCTGTTGCTCCTGTATTTACATGCATTTTCCTGCCTGTGTTGATTTATTATGACATTCTTTCTTATTTTCATAAAGTGACAGGCAAGATGGCTGGTGGAAACATGACCCTGGACTCTGTTGCAGTTCCATCAAACCAGAGCAGCTGTGATGTGTTTGTATACCAAAGAGCCGCAGTGGTCCTTTTCCCCATTTTCTACTCTGTGGTATTCATCATCAGCACATGCGGCAACAGTTTGGTTCTCCGTGTCATCTGCCAGAGAAAACAGAAGTTCAACTCCACCTCCATTTATCTGGTCAACCTTGCTTTATCTGATGCTCTGTTCACACTGGCACTTCCTGGGAGAATTACCTACTACATCCGTCACTTTGACTGGCCTTTTGGTGACCTTCTCTGCAAAGTGACCACACTTCTTTTCTTTACAAACACATATGCAGGTAATATGAGAAATTTTGTCATTGTACTTTTGGAGCTTGTCTTTGTGTATGTCTGTACAGGTGCTGCCAGATCTTTATACTAGTTTTAGTTCACTTTTTTCTATTTAGAAAGACACATGCAAAACATGTCAGTAATTACAGACATGACCAGTACATCATATCTGTCACATATGACATATATATCTACTAACACTCAAAAAGCATTGCATTTAAACTTTTGAAATACATGAAACATTTCCAAATGTTCAACAACAAAACAAAATGCTCAGATTGCAACTGGGATGGTGAACGCAATAAGCAGAAGCTGTGTGTCACTTCCATTACATTCTCACCAGGTATCGGCTTCATGACCTGCATCAGCTTGGACAGATACCTGGCCATGGTGCATCCACACCGGCTGCAGTGTTTAAGGAGTGTAAAGGTTGTTCGAAGGGTGTGCTGCCTGGTCTGGGCTCTAGTTTTTCTGGAGGTAGCGCCTCTGCTGTTCCGCAGCATGCTGCATGAGCATCAGGGAAGACGAACCTGCATGGAGTACTTCAACTTCGAGGGCTCCCGCTTCACTCCGTATCTTCTGATTCTGGCCTGCGTTGTGTCCTTCTGCTGCCCGCTTACCATTATCATGTGCTGCTACGCCAAGATCAACATTAAACTGCGAGATGCAGCTAAAAAGAACTCTGTAACTGGTCGCTCAAGGAGGAATCACAGGGCCAACACTATTATTCTGCTCATCCTCCTCACCTTCATCGTATGTTTTAGCCCTTATCACGTCAATGTCATCCAGTTTATGGCCAGAAAAATACACCACCAGCCAACCTGTGAAGAACTGAGAGCCTTTAAAGTGTCTTTACAGGTGAGAACTGCTGTGTTTTCTTTTTTCAATTGATTTTAAAATGTCCCCGTCATTTCTCTTTCTTTTTTTCCTTTTCATAATTTACCCTTACCTTCTAGATTACCGTTTCGTTAATGAACTTCAACTGCTGCTTGGATCCAGTCATCTACTTTTTTGCCATTAAGACATACAAGAAGAGAGTGATGAGCCTGTTTAAAGACTATCTCTATACTTCCGGCGCCTCCTCCAAAATGACAGCTGAGAACAGCAGCAGCAACACCTGAGAAACCACAGCTGATTCTGCAAGATGCACATATAGAACATATGCCACAGACCTATTTTCCCATGCTAAACTAAAAAAGAAAGAAAAAGAAAAGGGCTTTATTTTACGTAGTCTCTTCTGCTGATGTGTTTTTTTAAATCCCTTCCATCTAAAATATATATCAATTGTGTATGGACACATGCAGTGTATGTGCCTTAATTTAGCTGTAAAAAAAATGAACTAAATCCTTGTTCTGCTGTTAGTGTTGCACCCAGTATTTGTTTGTACTGTATGTATTGCCAAGTGGTTTTGTTGTTGTTGTTTTTGTTCATATGATGGCCTTTTCTTTTTTTCTTTATGTGTTTTCTTTATTATTATTTTTTAGTTTAGTTTTTTAATTTGTTTGATTTTGTTTTTTGGTTACAATGTGTATTCAGTCTAGTATCAACAGCGTCATACAGTAATCGTAAAAGGAAGTTACTCTAATCCATGTTTTCGTGGTAAAAGGGATTTTGTATAGTTATGTATTTGTACATTGTTAAGAAAATGTCCCAACCTATGTGTTTGTTTCCAAACTCTTTCTGAAAATACTGTGGCCATTAACGCAACACGGAAGCAGCTTGTACTTCCTTTTTTTGTTAGAGAAGCACATACCCAGCCAAGTCTTGGGTGAAATTTTTCACTGTAAGAGGAACCATTTGAGCAAATTTGTAAAGCATACGCTCCTGCTATCAAAGATGTTATTCATATGATCCCAGCAGTATTACGTATTTCACAAAATGGAAGAACTGCGGGTAGGACAAAATGAGAACATGTCACACTTCTCTCTTTCATACCCACATCTGAGTTTTGTGTGGGAGTACGCAGATGAAAATCACCACTTCCTCACCCACCTTTCCTGCTCCCCTATCATAGGCCTCATTCCTGCTGGGCTCCACATCTTGTGGTGAGGGTACACTGTGTATTTTATGTGTGTGTGTTTGTGTGTGCGCTCCTTGCAAATTTACGCAGGTGCACATTGTCTGTTTATAGCACAAAGTGTCATATTTAAATTTAACCTTTCGCATTTCCTGAGTTTTTCTGGAGATGTTGCCCTTTAGTTTTACATCGAAAACAATGTGCATAAACTATTCTATAAAGAAACATTAAACTGCTTTGAATGATTACTAATTTTTTTTTGTTGTTTTTTTTATTGCTGGGGAATTTATTCACTTGTCAAGACACGGGCTACACAAACAAGGAAACAATTTTTTTCCACTTCTAGTCTTCTGAGGTTCTGAGGAAAACACAGTGAAATGAAAAAAAATGAAAGATGATTAAAACAGAAAGCAACATCATTGTCAGATCAGAATAGTAAAGGTTAATGAGTTCTACTAAGTAAATCCGAATTACCTTGAATGATTTTACATATTTTATTAAGGTAAATTAAGAAACATTTTATGTGTTCATATATGGGACACAAGCATTTGACGTATATGATGAAAATGTATAAATAAAGACAATAATACTAACAACATTAAGCAGCATTAATGGAAATGGCTTCATTTGTTTGAGATCTGCTCAGTAATTCACTGTATATTGTATGAACCTGATTAAGTCTAAGTGATCCTTAAATTAGGAGAAAAATGATCATTTAACAGATCAAACAAAGAGGTTGTTAGAAACAGCATTTTAGCTCATCAGACATGGTAACCACAAAGGCAAACGAAACACTTCCTAGTGTGAGAAAATTAAGCAATAAATTGTTTATCACATCTGGCAAGAACCCGCAAGTTTGATATTCTATGTAGATCTTTAGATAGAGTACCAAACTCTGGTGCAACACAAGAAGTTCTCGTGTGTGTGTGTGTGTGTGTGTGTGTGTGTGTGTGTGTGTGTGTGTGAGAGAGAGAAAGAGTGAGTGTGTGTTTGTGTTTTGTTTGTTTGTTTGTTTGTTTGTGCATGGGCAGCACAGAATTAATGAGGTTAGCAGGAAATTGTTGCTGCTATTTTAGCTGCAACAAAGACAAGCTTGTTATGTTAATAAGTATATTCTATATTAGATGCTCGGATGTGAGAATGCAATGGGCTGGTAATTAACTTTTTACCCTGTTCAAGCTGGGATAAGGTAGTTATGAAAGTGGATGGATGGATTAATTTGGGATTAATTTAGTTTGGGTACAGGGTGAGCAATCTGAGCAGTGAAGCCCACACTTTTCTTTACCCCAACCACCACTGAGACATTCTCAAGAGACATAATCTCTCCAGCGAGTCCTGGGTCTGCCCCTGGGCCTCCTCCCAGTTGGACATGCCCAGAATACTTCACAGAAGAGGTTTCCAGGAGGCATCCTTGTCCGATACCTGGACCATCTCAACTTTCTATGTGAAGAAACAACGGCTCTACTTTGAGTCCCTCTTGCATGACTGAGCTCTTCACCCTATCTCTAAGAGCCACTCTTTGAAGGAAAATAATTCTGCTGCTTGTATCTATGATATCTAATGAGCTTGGAAAGAAAGTGATTAGATTTCTTTAACGTTTTTTTTTTTTTAAGGTTTCAGCTCTCATCTGAGAAGCTTCTTCAGGTAAAAAGCAAATGGTAAAGAGTCCCAGGTATTTAATCCCTAGTGGGAGTTGTTAAGAGTATCGTTGACCCACTATTGATCATGTGCCTCATCACATGCTCCAAGGTGTGAAAAAGGTTTTGGGCGAAACCATTGTGAGACTTTGCCTCGCCCCATTATGTGACCCATTGAGATCATCTGATGCAAGATGTGAGTGGGGTTGAGGCACCTCGGATGGGATCTCAAAACTGCATTGTAGGTGCCAGAGAGTTGGTGTCATAAGACACCCCCTCTGTTCAAAGATGCTTGTTCACAGTGGGCATAGATGGTCTCTTTCACTCCTCTTTCCAGCCATCTGTCTTCTCTATAGTGTATAAAAGCCTATTTCTTCTTAAAAGGTGCACAATTGCAGAGGTGGGAAGCAATGAAGCAAAAAATCCTGTGTTACTGTACTTAAGTAGAATTTTCCATTATCTTTACTTTCCTTGAGTATTTAGTTTTCTGGAAACTTTTTACTTTTACTTTTTACATTTATTTTCTTACAAATATCTCTACTTCCTACTGCTTACATTTTCAAAACAGGGTAGTTACTTTTGGTTTAAGACATTTGAGGAGTTATTATTTCACGCTACTGTATACCTTCAATCCTGAATGTTTTTGATTCAATCACCACGGCTTATCATGAAAAAGGCAAATGAAAAAGACAAAATCATGTAATTTATGCATGATTTACTGCGCAATATTCAGGTGTTCTTACTTCAGCATCTAGCTACCCCTACAGAGAGAAATGAGCACAAAGAGTGACATTTTGTTTTTGTTTAAAAGTGGTAGGTAATTTCAAATGTAGCGTTTCTATCAGCTCAACAAACATCAGCAAACACACAAACTGTTTCTGTGAAGCTTAGGGCACACTCTGTATGCTAGTTAAAGGTACAATTGCGATATTTCCCAACAGGAGAAAAGAATGAGAGTTCACGTCACTCAAAGATGGAGCAAGATGTATGAAAGACAGGAAAGGAGAGGAAGACAGAGTTCTATTTAAAGGTAAGAACAGCTAGTTATGGAGCAAGAGACATTGGAAAAGAGAAAAAAAAGTACTTTTGTGAAATCTGAAATGCAATTTTTTATTTTTTTTTTAAATTGAGATCCCAAGGGAGACTCCCCCCCCCCCCCGGTATTTATTGAACTTCCATTGGTACCTGTGAAGCTGTACAAAACCGTGCAGCTAGATGTTACAGTTTTTCTCGATTGCTTAAACAAATTTTTTGAAACTATGCCTCGTATTCTCAAAACACAAATCCATAACATCTCACCCAATTTCCCAAACATCGTATTTTGAGGTCAAAATGAAGCTCTACACCCAAAACCATACCCTATGGTTTTGGTTCTGCCTGGGAGGCTATGAAGGCAGAAAGATGTTAGAAAACCTCATGAACCAGAGCAGCGCGATGGAAGCTAACATTATCCCAAACAACAACGTAGTGAGGGTGCTCTGGCTGTGCTGGTTCCCTGTAGTCCAACTGGAACATATTTTGTCTTAGACCATCAAGAAAAGTAAGGAGAAGCATGGTGTTATAGGGTCCTAGAATGGCATGGCGGTGGAGTATCCCTCCATGGCTGATGGCTGCACACAGAGTGACATTCCCTCCACGCTGACCAGGGACATTTACAATAGCCCGATGGTCAATTATGTTCCTCCAACTCTACCTCATCCACCTCCTCCTCACTGGTGTCCTAGACTGCCTTCTCCTCCTCCTCCTCCTTGACCTTTTCCTTTGCTTGTTTTTGGATCCATTGTTTCATCCTAAATGAGCTGACTTTGGCCATTTTGTCTATCCATCAAAGTTTCTGATTGGTCTGTGATACAGTTTGACTCCTAGTGTTTCCACTATTGAGCTAAAGGTGTGCTGATGTGAGAACATTATTGACTGCTAGTGCTTTCTAAGTGACCACATGGTGTCAGAACTGACAAATGTAGGGATTTTTGAGTAGAGTTTTGCAGTAACAGTTCACCACATCTGACTCATGTGGTAAAGCAGGGGCATAGTGTTTACAGTTCAGTGTTTACAGTGGGTGTCCGTTTTGGAAAGTGTCATTATGGTTATTAAATTTGGGTTCACGAGACTGGTTATAGTGTTTAAGCAATCAAGAAAAACTGTAAGATCTTTCTCCTACTTATGAATAGCACTCAGTGTGCTGCTATGTTGAGCATATAGTAAGAATAAAAGGAGGCAGAAATAAAATGAGTTCTGTCTTTTCGCTAATATAATTTTATTACATTAATATAGCACAAGGTTCAGTTTGCTTTGGACAAAAATAGCTGGTAGAAACATCTTATAAAGAGTTATCTTTGTTTACTTTCTTACTTTAAGTTTATTTCAGAGCCTTTACCTGTACGTATACTCCACTTTTGCTTCAGTGTAAAAGTTGAAACAGTACTTCAACTTTTACAAGATTATTTTTAAACCCACTTAATTACAGAATGTCTGCATTTTAGCCACCTCGCCACACGTGTAAGGAAAATCTATTTGTGTGTTGAGCAGCAGAGTTGAGTTGAGTATGTGGTTTGCGCCAATAAAAGACTTGTCAAATCTTCTCTACTACTGTCAAACAGCTTATTCTGCTATTAACGTTTGTTTGGTGTTGGTTATTGGATCAGATTATTGATGTCTGAAAAATAAACAAGACATATTGCTAATTTATCAATTTATTAATATAACTAACAGGAGCCTCAGTCCTCCAAGATGACAATGCTCGTCCCTGTAGAGTGGGGTTTCCAACAATATAAACAGGGGTGCACATAAGTGGTCTGCAGGTGCGCATTCGCTGTCAAAATAAAAGACGCGCACCAGATAAGAAGTTGCAATGCGTGTTTGCGTACATAAGATTTTCTGGAGGAGGACAGACATTAGTTTAGAACTCTTAAAGATGTCGAAGAAGCAAGCTCCTGTAAGCAGTTACTTTGGTGTTCCTCCACCTCCAAAGAAATGTCAGAAGGAGTCCGAACCGCAAAAGAAGCGCGTATTCTTGGAAAAGTGGTTGCAGGAGGTGAGCCGGCTTCAAACAAATGATGAACGCACAGATTTATGATTACATACTCTCTCCATTCCATCCGAAGTTGAATAGACTTTTTATTTGACTTTTATTCTTGAGTAGAAATAAAATGAAACAGCACAGGATTCTGTTACCTTTGGGATCAGACCAGTTCAATCAGTTAGAAAAACAGATTTAATTTGCTGGGCAAGGTTGTTGTCAAAGAAGATACTAAAGAGAAGTACTTGTGTAAGATAAACTACCTTAACCACTGTACGTAGATCTCAAAGAAATTCCTGAAATTGTCAATTATCTCTGAGTTGCTTTAGCTTAATTGTGCAAAACTCTTGAGCCAGCCCTAATTTCTTTACACTGTATATTGATAGGAAAATGGGGGAAAATCTGATTTTAGTGAAACATTTTAAACATTTTACCAGTTAATTTTAGTTTTCAGATTTCAATATCTATCTATTAATTCCATGCAATTTCCTCTAGTTAGGGCAATGTGTACACCCTGCATGCACAGATAGTGACATAAATCTCTTTTAGGCCTGCTGATTCCAACACTGACTTGAAATTTATCTCTTTTTGTTGCAGGTAGAAGAACTGTAAAGGCATTACTGCCATCCTGTGACTTCTTTATGCTATGACGCAAGTACTGTGTGTACCATGTGTTGGGAGCGAAGCTTTGACCTTCTCGTTTTCTTTCTCCTGTTGCAACATAATCTAAATATCTCAACCCGCAGTGCATTCCACTTGCCAGAAGAGAGCACTGCTCCTGGGTAGATGCTCCTGATCTGACGGAGAGAGTTTGATAATCGGCCAGATACAGTTAAGAAAAACTGTTGTGACATGACAAGAAAGGCACATGTATAAGGATTGCAAGAGCATAGTTATTGCGACATGTCCTCTGCTCTACATGGTCCCACTTCCCGCTAATAAACTGTATAAAGTCATTGTCATCACAGGAACCCATTGGTCCACAGGCCACTGAATTGCATTAATGTTGAAATGATGATTTGTAAATATGTTTAAAAGTAGTTATATGAACTTGGTTTTGAAGTTCTTGTAGCCAGAACAGCATCAGCTGTTATTGTCCTATAAATGAATTAAAGTAAATTGTGCTCTCAAATATTAATGCAATCACCGTATATACAATTTAGTCTCATGGGAATTTTGTTACTTGGTAGATTTGTTTTTGGCTTGTTTTCAGCAGTATGATGAATAGCCACAGGAGTTTCCTGTTGCTGTTGCACTATACTGAACCACAAGCTGAACAGCCTTTAAAAGATTGCTATCGCACTATTGATAAGCAACTCTACACATTTTTAAAATCTGTTAGTGTAAAAACTACGCTATACACCCTGTAAGTGGACCAGCCAATTCAATATGTGACATTTGTAAATCATGAACAGTTTTTTGTTTTTTGTTTTTTTTTATTTAATGAGGGCAAAATTAAGGTTTTAGCTTAATGTTAAAAATTAGCAGTGTTTGGTTTCACGTGTCCTATATATTAATACTACCAAACCACAGTTCTGAACTGATTATGAACTATTTGAATACACTGACAAGTGACACATAGATCATACTACTTTTTCTATGCTGCCAGTGTGGCAGCATGGTCTTTACAGCCATGGTGACAATGTTTGTGTGCCATAATATGCAACTCAGGAGGAAATCCTTTTCACTGTTTCTCTGTCAAAACTTCCTTCCATGTGCACAGGATGTACAAATTTTGTTTAATTTTAAATTAAATTTTTTTTTTTTTTTTTTTTACCAATTTCTCATTTTATTAGTCTTTGTTTTACGCAACTGATTTTGTTGTTATTGTCACAAAAAAAACTATCAGATATCTTTAACAAAAACCCAAGATTTACAAGAACAGAGTGTAAAAATGTTATTAGTGGCTTAGCCTTTGCACTGGTACAATATGTCTACTATGAATAGCAATGGTAAAATTCTTTGCCTTTTGTCTGTCATCACCGGGCGTGTTCTAGCTGTCTAAAGACCAGTGAGTCAGACGCACAAGGACAGGCCATGAGGAAGTTAACTGCTTCCTCTCTCTCACTACCAGACATGTTTTGAAGGAAGAAAGTTTGTGGCCAACAAAAAAAAAACCCCAAAAAAACAAGAACAACAGAAATTCTTTTAGAAATATTTCCATTTCCCACCACCTTAACAAGCATTTAATAGATGTTCTTAGTGATTTTTTTAATTTTTCTTTGAAGTTTGAAGTTGAAGTTCTTCCACACCTTAAAAGCAGTGAACTGAATGACTGAATGGAAAAACAAAAGGTGCAGAAAAGATATTTATGCTCTCCACTATACAGTTGCCATCACACTTCACATCCTGTAGTTGTGCGCGTTCAAATTCAAAGTATCCTAAAGGGCGGTGGTGATTTAAAGGTGTTAAAACCACAGGATAACTGTTGCTATAAGCTGTAAGTATACCGAATTTGAAGCTCTAATTTGAGCATAGCAATAGCATTTTGTCTTAAAGTTAATTGATGCCTTCAGAAAACCTGCTCATTTAAAAGCACAGGTATGTAAAATCATTTTTTCTTTTTTCTCTGCAATATATCAAAGCATAACCACATAATACAGTGAAACCAGTCTCTGATCTCTTACTCCAAAGCATGTTTGCGACTACCACATTTGCCTGCGGGGATTCTTTACTATATTTGTGTCGTCTCAGATCTGTGTGGTTCGTCAACTTTGAAAGTGAGCCTGAGCTAATAACATCAAAGCCAATGTATCTTTGGACTGAAGGGGAAGTTTATCACTCATTTAGCTATCACTCATTTGTTTAGTCTAGGGGAAAACTGATCAGAAGGAAGCGAATTACTCTGAGCTTGAATTGAGGATTACTGGAGAGAAGTGCGGTGCTGTTGTGAGCCAGTCTCTTTACAATAATACATTAAGAAAAACAAAATTGCTGTGTTGCATATATGATTTTATAAAAATGCTGACGGTCATACTCCTGCACCTGAAGCAACATCCTCCCATGAGTACTCACATGGGCACAGCATGTGTATGAAACCTACATTTTGCCCCCCCGCTCAAAAAGTCACACATGACTCACCACCCACTTTTTAGACCACAAATGCCAATGAAATGATTTGTTTTATTTTGATGTAACGAGTGACACTGAGCACGTCTTTTGGCGTTATCAGTAGGTGTTTTGCAAGAGTTTTTTTTAAAGACAAAACTTTTGAAAAAGTTGAGTTAAAGCGAGAAAAGTGAGAGACGGGCAAACGGTGCGAAAGAAACAGAGAGAGAGAGAGAGAGAAACTGAGCGCTAGAACAGGATATTTTGTCACTATGGTTACTGGCAGGAGATACTGATCTTGATTACTTTGTCTTGTTATTTTCACCCAGGTCAGTGTGACGGTACCGCGCTCAGGGCAGCTGTGATATCTTTCCGCCAAAAATAACGTCGGTTGAATAAATGGGACTTCAAGTCTGATGAGCAGCACGTTCCATCTGTAAGGTAAGTTTCTCTCTGTGTTTTTTCCAAACTTTAACTTGTTTTGTAGTGTAACGGTGAACACCGTGTCTCTTTTGACTTGCCAAAATCAATTTCAGGTGATCATATAGATTAATATACGTGGACTAAATGTATGAAAACAGGGCATAGACTAGAGTCAGGAATTTACTCCACGTAAATGTCTCACACCAAAGCAAAAAAGTGTTTTTAAATAAACATTTTTAAATATCGTTACAATCTTCATCCTTTATTCTTTAATGTAATTGAATTTGGCAGATTCAGAAAAACAAAATACTCGCTCACTTGTGTAAACGTGACATTACCACACTCACATTACTAACTATCGTAAGAAACACACTTTTATAACACACACACTTCAAATTTGTGAAGTCATACAACAGCTTTTTGAAACTATTTAAACACAACAGTGTTCAATTCAATTCAATTTTATTTATATAGCGCCAAATCACAACAAAAATCGCCTCAAGGCGCTTCATAGATACAGAGAAAAACCCAATAATCTTAAGACCCCCTATGAGCAAGCACTTTGACGACAGTGGGAAGGAAACAGTGTTGTTGCAGGTTTGTCCAAAATGCAATTGGTGGGCCAGGAAACATTTTTCTCCACCCCACCATGTGGTCAAACAGATAGATAGAATGATAAGGCAGTCTCAATGTACACAATGTGGCACTCCAACTGCCTTCAAGGGTAGAGTACCTTGGGGAAGCTCACTTCCTCATACCCAAGGCCAGCTAGTAACACCGCTTTTTTTTTTTTAATAAACTTTTTTTTTGTGCTGTTTATGTGACAGAGTTGCAGCTGCATTGAGAATAGCCGTTGAGCAGAGGCATTGTTCACTGACTTCCTTCATGGCACTTTTAACCACACGCGCTATGCCAGAAACGTCCTGTGAGTCAAAAATTTAAATAAAGAATTGGAACAGTTTGGAAATGAACTTGACTTGTGCTATTTTCCCTGGTAGTCACTTGAGACAGAAATATAAGAAATATAAAACCAATTTCATGTATGAAAAGGAAAATATGCTATATTAAAAAAAACAAACCACAATCATCTGTCAGAATAGAAAAGGAGAAGAGCTGCATATGCAGATTAAAAGCTAAATATGCTAACCTCACGCTGCGACAAAGTAGCCAGTCGGGACATAAATGTACAACCTTTGGAGGCGTTCGTTTATCTTTTCGTAATGCATTATGATGTTGGCTCAGGATTTTATGAATCATCTGGGTCGACGGGACTGTGATGTTTGAAAGCCAAGGCTTCATACGTGTGGCTGTTTACATGTGCTTTGCAGTTCCAGTCTGTCACCAGTTCCTCTCAGATATCAGGTGTATCTTTGTTTGCACAAAATTTCAAACCACAAGATGGCACTACAAAGCAAAAAATCTATTTGTACCTTACAGCACTTTGTTCACAGTGTTCACTGTTTCACAACTCATTGTTAACTCTTGCTGTTGACAGATCAGGTTTTACTTTCATGAAGAACAAAATAGTCAATTTGCTTGCTTTGACTGTCCATAGCAACAGTTTTTTAAAATATAACTTTATAATTTGTTAGAGTTTAGAAACACAACCTAAAAGATAATGTCAGCATTGCCATTTAAGATTTTTTTTTAATGATACTGCCATTCACGCAACAATTTTGTAGACTGTGAGGAAATTGACTTTGAGACATGCTCCTTTTACTTCCCTTTCGAAACACGGTCATGGATCTGTAACCCTCTATGTGTTCTCACACCAATGTTGACAATAGTTTCATATCATCATAAAGAAAGTCTCAGCAGTTCAGTTTATTTATTTTTTTTCCTTTAATTTGTTACATACAAAAAATAAGAAAAAAACTCAAAGCAATGTGTTACTCTCTAGATTGAAACCAAGTGTGATTGTATTTTTTTCTTTTATGCAGATACTCAATAAATTAAAGATGGGTTCTGCCGCCGCAACCACAACCGTCAACAGTACCTCTAACTGTACCACCCTGTATGCTCATCGGGAGTATGCCAAAATCCTCATGCCTCTTTTCTACAGCCTTGTGTTCTTTGTGGGACTGTTTGGTAACTGCCTGGCCCTCCATGTAATCCGTCCCAATCTGAAGAAGATAAACTCCACTACCTTGTACTCTCTCAACCTGGTCATATCCGACATCCTCTTCACCCTCTCTCTGCCTTTGAGGATCATCTACTATGCTTTGGGTTTCCACTGGCCACTAGGAGAAGCTCTGTGCAAGATCTCAGGCCTTATCTTCTATATCAACACCTATGCGGGAGTCAACTTCATGACCTGTCTCAGTGTGGACCGCTTCATCGCCGTGGTCTTGCCTCTGCGTTTTGCCCGACTCAGGAAAGTCAGTAACGTGCGCTACATTTGTGTTGGCGTGTGGCTGCTGGTCCTGGGTCAGACACTCCCACTGCTTTACATTAACATGTGCCACAATGAACCTGATGGCTACATCACCTGCATGGAATACCCCAACCTTGATAAAGTTCCACATATTGCCACTACACTGATTGGTGCTGTTGGCTTGGGTTATGTTATCCCTGTCGTCACCATCCTGGTGTGTTATTCTGTCTTATGCTCCAAGCTTCACTTAACAGCCAAGAACAACCATTTAACAGAAAAGTCCGGCAGGAGCCGCAAGGCCATCGGAGTGATCTGCTGCGTGTCCGTGGTGTTTATCGTGTGCTTCAGCCCCTACCACATTGACCTCCTGCAGTACATGATCCGCAAGCTGGTGTCGGAACCCGACTGCAGTCAGCTCACAGCCTTTCAGGTGTCACTGCACATCACCGTATGTCTGATGAACCTCAACTCCTGCTTGGATCCGTTTATCTATTTCTTTGCCTGTAAGGGCTACAAAAGAAAACTCCTGAAAATCCTGAAGGTGCACGTTAGCATGTCATTCTCCAGCGCAGTGAGAGTGTCTCCTGAAGGTTCCTCCAAGGATTTCCTCGACGGTAACAAGATCCAGCTAAACAGCTCAGTTATGGGAACAGTCACAGAACGAAGATCCCACTATCACGACTGATCTAAAGAATTAAGGGACAAAGAGCTGCACAGAATAAGAGGAATCTTTTTGTTTCGTTTTGTTTTTCTCAGGGTGACTTTTCTCAAAGATAGTGTCTCAAATAAAGAGGTTTTAACCTTTAAATGGACTTTTGCATCATCACAAATGCCCAGCATCTGTAGACACTGGAAATGGATTGTTTTCCACAAGTGAAAGCACTCAAAGGACATTTCTGGAAATGTCTGAGAATTCAAGGAGGAACCTGTTGCAGAGCTAACATGGAGAATGGGAGGAAACCACAGTACCAATAGAGCCACACAGGTCTGGAAGGCACCAGCCTGGATTCAAAACCAGCAAGCTCACATCAAAGGGACTCACTTACAGTGATACTTCTATGAACTGAAATGTAAGGATGAATTAGATCTGACAGAAGTTTCATTCTCGTACAGAATCACGCTTCAATTGTCTTTTATTTTCCCCAAGTTTCGGTTCAGCTTTCAGGTGTAATAGTTCAGGGAAATCGACAGAGATTATTCCAACTCTCTGCCAACCTTAAATGTTTGCAAAAGCAACATATTTAATATTTTCCTGTTTGGATAATCATGCATTGTTATTTAGTGGCTTGAGGATGAGGTTGTTTTTTTATTGTTTGTTTGTTGTTTATTTAAAGAGACGTTTGCAACAACTTTAACTGTTCTGGATCTGTTTCTATAGTTATTATTTTCTGTCTGCGCAAGAGTTAGAGACGCAGTGGTTTCAAGTGCTATATGTTCCACCACCAGCAGTTTGTTATGTTTCTTGTTGAATTTTATGGTCTATATTTTAGGTTTAATGTGTGAACAACACACAGCATTTACCACATGTAAATAGGCCACAGGAACGGCCGTCATAAAACTGTATGCCATGTGTAGTGATATATTTATAAAAGGGTACTAACGTGACCAAAAACCGCTGAAAAACTGCAGAAACTGCATTTCACCCTGTGGT
The DNA here is from genome assembly GCF_057382185.1 of Mchenga conophoros. Lineage (NCBI taxonomy): Eukaryota > Metazoa > Chordata > Actinopteri > Cichliformes > Cichlidae > Mchenga > Mchenga conophoros. The sequence continues at coordinate 16,621,648 of NC_140541.1, forward strand.
TTGCTAAGTGATTAACATCTGTTAAGTCAGTCATAAAACTGTTTAGCTTTGCGAGCGAGCTCGTAGTACTCAACAAAAAATTTGGGGGCATTAGTAATCTTTAAATATGTAACCATTATACCGTACTTTCGGAAGGGTGCTAAACTTATTCTTTAGTATGATTTTAGAAGTACAACTAGTGCAATAAAGCCTGAGGTAGACCAATCATCATACATGTGTGGCTGGAATTACCCGAAGAAACGGAAAGCATTGCAAAACTCTAAATTCACAAAAAAATAAAGTGTAGCTAAATCTGAAGATAGTTAGAAAACCTTTAAAGGCCCTTGATCTTTGCCAGTCTTTAAGTTTAATTGATTGTAACTTTATAACACATTGTATTATTTACTTTAGTTCAATCTGTTACTTTTCTTATTGGAGCAGCTCTAACAGCATCATTTTCTTGGGGATTATAAAGTATTCTGATTCCGATTCTGCCCAGATACTGATATGCTTTTTTTCCTTTTTACTGCACCTTGTGTAACTATAATTGGTAAATGAAAACTCTTCACAGCATTGTTTTTGGAGCAATTGTCACTTCAATGCTTGACATGTTTATGCAGCACTGTACATAATAAATGACTTGTAATAATTATTAATAATGTTTTGGATGTGACTGAGATTGTGTTTATATTGTGGGTATATCCGCTTCTTGCTGGATGCAAACAGCAGCTCTGTTTATAGTATATTGAGTCACCACCACGAATCGTTCTTAGATTTAACACCCATTTCACGTTATCTCACAACACCATCACCTTCCCACTGAACTAGAAGGCCATGAAGGGATGTCAGGTCTGGTTATTAGAAATTCAGTCAACACAGATGTGTTTTATCAGTGAAGCAGCAGAAATTGTGCACATATAAATTTCAATATTTGAGGTAAGAAAGAATTATAAAATATAACAGAATATTGCATGCATCCAACAATATTTTTAAGGACATTGAGAAATGAGCACTAGTTTAACTAATTTAACTGGTTAAGTAAGCCAAATGCTTGGTCTGAGGTTTGAGAAAAAAGAACAGTGGTGTGGTGGAATGCAAACTCTCACCTCTTGCATAGCAGCCTGCACCCAACAGTACACCACCATGAACCTTTCAGCACAAAGTTCAGAGAGCGTCTACTGTAAGCTGGCATCAAAAGGTCTGAAAAAATATGTGCGAGGATTTATTTTTACTGCCTTCGCATTTTGGAAAGGTGTAAACTTTTTGCTTTTAGTTTGAATTACACATGTGTTGGGAGACTGTGACAGGCCTTTTGGTCGGTTCAAGCTACTGAAGACAGTTTGAACTTTAGTTCTAGAATTTGATCTTATATTTGTTTACATATCTTGCTATCAGGTTGCACAATTCTGTCTAATTTGCTAAGATTGTGAAACAGTGGCCTTTTTTGGCTGTTGTGTTTAGAACAGAGCAGAACAGAAGGAATATTTCTGAAGGAGGCTTTGATATGCGATTGCAAAGAAACGGAGCACAATGTTAAAAAAAGACTAACTAGTGAGAAGTTCAGCAGCGTTTAACGCTTATGTGTCACTATAACATATGCCAGGGTGGCAGCAAACCCACAGAGCAAAACACATGGCACCATTTACAAAGTACAGTACTGTGAAGAACTTTGAACTTTGGAACGCAAGGGGTTTGTAGCACTTATTACAGAAAAATTTTATATATATGAAAAAATGCTAAGAGTGCCATTAAGTGAAGAAATCAGATGTACTAAGAGTATCCAAAAACTGTGCCACTGATTTGTAAAAATTAGCAGTTGGGTGGAATTGCTATCAAGAAATTTACAAGTATGTAAATATAAAAGACATCAAAACATCAACAGAAAAACTTAAAGCATCTTAGTATTTGTATTAAGAAAACCTGGTACTCTTGTTACAGAGCTGCCAGCCCTCTGACACATTCACCACCCACATTTAGTGTGTCACACAAACATTTGCACTTACACATTTTAATGTCAATGTGTTTCCTGTATCACTTGATTTCTCACAAATAATCAAACGATAAAAGATAAAACGACACCATTTTAATGTATATATAAAAGGGGATGTTGAGCTCTCAAACAATAGTTTTCAAAGGCACACTGCCATCATTTAACAAATCACAACATGACCACATTAGATAAAGCCTGGTAAGTTACGCTGAAGACAGATTTGCAGTTGTAGTGTCAGAGCTAGCACGAAGGTGCTGCACCGAGAACATGGTTTATAGCTTCACCTGGATGTAATCTGATCCACAGATCTGTCAGCTGTGCTGTTTGAAAACCAAACAGCAGCGATGTACAACGATAAAAACCTGAACTCACGGTTTTGTCTCCTCTGAGTAGGCTGACATTAAAAGTACTCCAACAAGTAATTAACGTAACTTTTCGCTGTCACCTCTGTACAAACCTGATTTAATCTCTAAGCTGCAGGAAGTTTGCTGGTGTGGTAGCTGTGAGAAAAGGAGCAAAAAAGTGAAGCTGTGGTAAAAATACTTGAAACTAGACAAAATACTTGGAATGTTATCTGATGACATTTAGTCACCAGATAGAAATTAATCAGCCATTTAAGTTAACCATCTACGTCACTGTCATACGTACATGCAAAACAGCATCTTTCTTTCTTGGATTTTACGCCTTTGGTTATACAAAACAAGATATGTTTTCTTGTTTTGTTGTTCATTTTTTCATAGGTCAACTTATGTTACTGGAATGTTTTGCATTTACATAAGAGTTAAGTATGAGTCAGAATATATGCATATATTGACATATATGCATTTTGACACTGTTATCTTCGTACGTTTAGTTCAACGGGAACATGTCTCTTGATGATAGTGTGGTTTCTTCGTTTGCAATAAACACATATTTCACACATATAATTGTCAGCTGCTTCATCGTGCTTTGTTTCTGTCACTTATATTTCTCGGAGGGGCTGACAGTATGAACATCATGTCAGAATCATGGCCATAGGTCAGATATTTTAAATATGGAGGTTTTTGAGACAAACCTTTATAATAATCCCAACTAATACATGGAAAATTGACAGGTAATGAATGGGTATTTAGTTAAAGTTTAGCATGGTGCTGCATGGTGGTGGCCATGCTCTAGGTGTGAATTTAAGTGTAAATGATTCTCTTACTCTGTGTTAGCACCGTGGTAGACGCGCAACATGCTCATGGTGTGTCCTGCCTCTCACCCAGTGATGGCTAGGATAGGCTCCATGATGACTGATATTAACTAATCTTTAATAATTACAGAGTTGATGTTACTTTGTCGCATGTTGTTGTGACATAAAATGATTAATTTATGAATTAGAAATTAATTTACATGTGTGTGTGATAACAACAATATTCTAATGCATAGGTGTCAAACTCTGGCCCGCGAAGCCATACCAAATTACTATCAGAGCTGGCCTACTGGTATTATACAGCTAATATATATATATATTGTTTAGTATTAAGCTTTGCTTGTTCCATATTCAGTTTTTCAGCAAAACGTGTTTGAGTCCATAAGAAAAGATTCATTCTTATATCTGGAGGAATAAATATATTTCAATAAATATTAACGTTAGCCCGCGACTTTGTTGCAGTTTTGAATTTTGGCCCACTGTGTATTTGAGTTTGACACCCCTGTTCTAATGAAACTGGCACAAATAACATTTTATAGACTCTTGTGGATTTTTTTTTTATAATTTTAAACATTACTTTTATATGACTCGAGCGTCATTACTGTTTAGTGTGTGTGAAAACGAGAAACACCAAAGGTCACCAAACGGGAAACAGGGAGTCCCACACAGGCCTTCTAGCACACTGCAGTGGGTCTGAAAGGGGGGCCTGATGATGAAAGTGCGCATGTGGGAGCCAGAGTGCTTCTTGGACAGGGTTGAGACAAACCATAATTCACTCTCACATTTAGACTCATCAGCTGATAAAGTACATCATAAGATCGACCTTTTTGGTATGAGCTATCACTGCTAACCACTACACCACAGCGCAGCTAACTAATGTGGTCAAAGAAAGTTTGCGTACAAAACCCTTCAACTCTGCGCCACCTTGAACAAATATTGAGTTTGCGAATCCTTAAATTTAGAAAGCAGTTACTACAAATAAAATATGATATACTGATATAATGCTTTCTTTAATGTAAAAATAATATATACGTTCCGCAGTGAATAAATAAGCCACAGGCTGGATGTGTTGTAGTATTTCTTTTCAGCCTCTAGAGGGCAGTGTAAAACAGCGTAAGAGAGGTGGTGATTAACCAAATAAAATGTGCTTCTCAGAGGGGCCATATATCAATTCTAAATGTAGACGGAAGCTACAAAAGAGGACCTAATAATCATTTTATTGAAATATTACTTTTATGCTTTTACAAAAAATGGCATAGTATAAAATAGATAGTTTAAAAAGAGCAAAGGGAGAAGGGGAGAGGTAGTTGATGTCTGGTTATCTGTATAGAGAAAGCATAAATACACTCCTTGTTGCTTATACAGGTGAATAATTAAACATGTACTATAGAGTTGAATATTGACGCAACCACATGACAACTATCAAAGAGAGGAAAACATCACACAGACTGTTGTCATAACAACATATTGCAATGAACACAAAGTACCATCTGGTGCGAGATTTTTTTTAAGACACATCAAGAGGACAAGCCGATAGATAATTATTTCCCAAGAATAAGAATTAGACTGAATGAGCTGTGATCAAAATGCAGTACTAAAAAAAACCCAAAATCCACTGACAATAAGAAGAAGTTTAGCATCAAAGCTGACAAATCTGCACGGCACAATTATGAATGTGCATCGGGGCAACATGTAAAACCTTTTGTGGGAGCCGCAAAAAAGAAAAAACCTGTGGTGAGTGATGGAAACGGTCTATTTTAAGCCCTGCGAATGAACCAGCGAGGACGTGAACAGAAGAAGTTTTGTTCTCACAAAGTTCTTTGAGTCAAACGTCCCAATTGATAGTTTTTACCACCTTACACACACACACTAATCAGACGCATTAATCTGTATTCAATCCGGGTCCACGCTGACCTTGAGCGTTTCACCTGAGCTATGCGCTTTGCATCCATTAAGCCGATGTGGTGTAAAACCATCTCCCAGCATCAGCGTGAAGTGTCTATTACCACCGTCTTATTTCCTGTTTATATGGCAACTGCCTCAACATCCTGTTTTTAATTACTTCTCTCCAGCAGCAGATGCTTCTCGCAGCAACCTGCTGTGGATTACTCCCCTGAGAACTAATGTGCTGTGACAGACCCCACTTTTCCAATCAATAACTCGCCCTAAATCTGCCATCTCTCTGCCTGCCAAACACACTCCCACTTCTAATGGCACATCATTTTCTTTAAGGGGGTGTAATTGCAGACTGTGGAAAGCTGTAGTCCATTTCTGTTCCAACCACGCAGACAGTGTAAAGGAATCTAAAAAAGAGCAGAAACTATAACGCACGGGCGACACAGGAAGTGAAGGGGGCTTTACAGCCTCTTCTGTCTCGCCACCATTACAGTCAAATTCAGAGAGAAAGTATTCACTTCCCTGTTTTGGCCGTGAGAGCTTGGTATTCTGACATCTTCATGAGCTCCATTTGGCTTCATAAACCTGCTGTTGTGAGCTTGTCAAGATGTTTGTTTGATTTTTGTGGTAAGTGCAGCCTTTTATTGTCCAGGCAAAGCTACCTGATCTGTTTCACTTTTAAGCGTTGAAGGTTGTAGTATTGGCAGACGTGTTTCATGGCTACTTTGTACAGTATGCGTCTTTTGGTGCTACTAAAAATCGATTCACATGATATGTTTGTTTCATTTACATCTTTCTTTCATCTAGATTATGTCTAGTTTGCTGTGGGATATCTAGATTGATAGATATTCTATAATTTTATTTACATACAATAAAAAAAAAGTACGTAGAGTGGAGTACAGTAGAAAAGAAATGGGTAAATGTCAAACAGAAGTCACATGATTTCTTATCAAGATACTAAATCACTTTCTCAGGGATACAAATCACACTTCCACATTTGACTCTAACCACAGATTGCAGTTCAATCAAACATTTGCTTTCATTTTTTTCTTTTTCTGTTTATTTGGGTGATTTTTGTTGTCTGCAGTTATAGAAAAGCTCTCTGTTTCGCATGGTACAGCTGCACCGCATTTTAAAAATATATATTCAAATTAACAGCTGCTGCTGTCATCTGTAACATAAAAATGTCCATATTTAGAAGAAGCCACCATTTCAACTAAGTGTCACTTCTGTAAATCTAATTGTGTCGTTTTAATTCCCGTCTAGAGCAGACGGTTTGATCGTGCTAAACGTTAGGAAAGACTCTTAGTTTTACATTTTTTCTAAGTTTTATGTTTTGGTCTTTCTTCTCAGATTTTACTCGTGTGGATGGATGAGGAACAGATTCAAAACAATCCATATATGTAAGTTATATTTTGAGTTGTTTTGACAGATTATTTTGGTCATAACTGTCACTCTAAGAATTTGTAGCTGATTGAAATTATTCAGCTCCATGTAGCTGATGTACTTTTAGGGATCCACAAGTGGTAGCCAAAGTACATCCTTTTCAGTACCAAAACCTTTTTGGATGTGTCATACGAATATTAAAAGCACCACAGCTGCATCAGACATGACCACATGTGATATATAAACCGAAATGTTGAAACAAAGGTACTAATGAATGACAACTGAAACAAACGCCATTGTCTTTCAGTATGACAGTGGATCTAAACTCCACCAACATGTCTGCAACTATGAAGCCAGAGCAGGGACCAGTGGAGTACCGCATTTCAGGCCTGATTTTCTACTGCTTCATCTTCGTCATTGGAGTCATGGTTAATTTCACAGCTTTATGGGTGTTTGCCCTAACCACAAAGAAAAGGAACTCAGTCACTATCCACATGATAAACGTGGCACTGGTAGACCTCACCTTCATCCTGCTGCTTCCTTTCAGAATGGTATACCACCACCAGGACTACTGGCCTTTTGGAGATCTTTTCTGTCGAATCATGGCAGCCTTCACCATTTTCTACCCTTGCATGGCTTTGTGGCTGTTTGCCCTGATTAGCACTGACCGTTACATGGCCATTGTCCAGCCAAAGCACGGCAAGGAGTTGAGAAACGTCCCGAAGGCTGTGGTGGGCAGTGTTGGGGTCTGGGTCATGACCATGGGCAGTTCTGTACCATTGCTCTTCTCCCAGAAGGACCCTGACCGGGCCTCTAACTTCACCACCTGCATCAAGATGCAAGACATCATCCACATGCGCCATGACAACCCCGTCAACTTTGTGCGACTTATCTTTTTCTTCCTCGTCCCCATCTGCATAATGATCGGCTGCTATGTCGTCATTGTGGACAATCTGATTCATGGCCGCACCTCTAAACTCAAACCTAAAGTAAAGCAAAAGTCCATCCGGATTATAATCACGCTCATTATCCAAGTGCTGGTGTGTTTTGTGCCTTTTCATGTGTGTTTGGTTGTCCGTTTGCTGGGGAACGGCATCGACGGGGGGTATAGCACTTGGGCAGTCTTCACCACATTCCTCATGAACCTAAGCACAGTCTTGGATATCATCCTGTACTACATCGTCTCCAAGCAGTTCCAGGACAGGGTGATTAGCGTGATTCTGTACAGGAACTATCTGCGGAGCGTGAGACGAAAGAGCAGGCACACGCACACAGGCAGCATCAGATCAATGAGCAATATGACCAGCGCAATGATATGAAACAGCCACAGTCATTTCAAAATGGGACTGCGATACGTACTGTGAGCGCTTTTGCACAATGTAACACTGAATGCATCGCTGTGTACATGGTTCATTATCAAAGTCTAAATCAAGAACTTGCAATTAATTTCCAAGGTGTAATTTACACTCACAGTATGGGAGTGCTGCTGTTGTGGCAAAAAACATCTGTGTTCAGAGCTGATTGACTCACCCATGAGACTTGAGATGGTGTTTTTCTTCTTTTTTTTGTGCATCTTTGCTTTAGCAGACAAAGCACGAGTGGCTGTGTCTCAGGTGTGATGTGTGCAGGTGAAAATAAAGCTCACATTCATTTAAGATGTAGCACACAGTATCTCAATGTCTGCTTTGTTGTACGTGAACATTGAAACTCTTCTCAACCTACTCGCAGCGTCACTGACAGCCTCCACGGGGGGTGGGGGTGGGGGTGGGGGGACTTACAGGAAACAATGGTGGGTTTTACATATTGTCTCTTTGGTTTGTTATCGTGCGGTGTTTTGAACTTTACCTCTGCAGCACCTCGGTTTCTGCAGAGGCGAAGTGAGCAAATGTTGCCATTGCTGCGGCATGATGTCATGCACACAAGGAGCAAAGTTTTTTCGGCTGCTTTTATATTTAGATTTGCATAGAAAAAAGGGAAAGTCCAACCTGTGGTGCAGCACATACAACACACCACAAGTTTTGTTAAAATTGCTGTAAATTTATTGGCCAGGTGATGGCAGCATGGCACAGCTACAACAGATCCCATCAACCCAGGAGAGCAGGCCATCACAGTGCTTTCTTGACTTTTGTCAAGCAGACTGTGCAAGATTTTTGTTTTCTGTTTTAAAAGTCTTTTTCTTTGTTCATTGGGGGATTTCATTTATTACATCCAGCTTCACAAAAGCCAACACTTCAGTTTTTCTTCCCCGTGAAACAACCAGTGCGCCTCATTTACACAGAAGTCCTAGCAGCTTTCCGAAACAGGAATCAGACCAAAGCGTGTTTATGGTGCAATGTGAATTGTATTGATTGGATGTTAAATGATTCAGTCGCTTGGAGTGCATTTACAGTAACATGCTCGAGAGATGTCAGGGAGGCTATTCGGTAGATTTAAAACCACCTTAAGCTTAAAAGAGAGAACCTTTTTTTCTACACGGAGATACTTCAGTGTCAGGTCTCTGCCGCAAAAGTAATTTATTCTCAGTTTCTTCTTCCTCAAATGACAGACAAGGAAATGAGTTAGACGTGAATGTGTGACAGTTCTGTCTCTGCCAAGTGGCTGTAAGTGGAAGAAATGTGACGATTTTGATAGGTGTCCAGCCCAAACATCACTAAGAATTGATTTTGGTGTGGCCAGTTGTTAAAATAATTGAGTTATTGTTTCTGTCGCGACAACGCAATCTTAATTGGGTCAGACAGTAAGCCAGTGTAGCTGGGTAACAGTGTAGTGGCGCTTTCGATTACACAGTAAGAGCACCCTGTGGTGCAATCACAGATAGCAAAGTTATTGCATAGCTGATCACTTGCAAACACAGGCTAAATATACCCCATTAAACTGTGAAAGTCTTTAAAATGTGCCTGATTCTGTTAATGTTCTGATTGATTTTTCACAAGCAAGTCCAGCTGTATTCATACTCAGAGTAGTAAAAGGATAAACTGCACTGATGGTCCACGTGGCATTCGGCTGATTGGTTAACAGCATTCAGATGAAGAAGAGGCCAGTGTGTATGGCATGAAAGGGTTAGATTTACACTGTCCTAAATAAAAGAAGGCAGACATCAAAATTTCCAATCTCGTGGAATTCTGGGAACTGCAGTTCATCATATGGTGATAGGTTTATTGGCTGGTGGACTACAAGTGGATTTATAAGGGAGAGGTCAAAGGTCAAATGAAACATCAGAGGGTTGTCTATGTGTCCCACCTGTTAGACATCAAAGACAAACCAGCCACAGTGCTCACAGCAACTGGCATTTAAAACAATTAAGTTTCCTGTCAAGTCCCTGTGATGAATTATCCGGAAGCTTTACCCGCTGTAATTCTAAATCTTCCCAACAAGTGCCTTTGTTGTAGAGAAATTAATGAAAACAAGATTGTCTTTCATAGGAGCTGATCTAACAGCGCAACAGCCAGCTGCTCTTCTTTGGGAATAAAAACAGTCAGCATTAAACACAGCTCGCACAAAATACTTTTTTTTTTCTCCTTTCTCTTTTTTTTCCCACCACTCGTGTGGAAAACAAATCAGGCAGCAGGCGCAGTGGCCATCTGTTTTGTTATTTGATATGTGTGAATACATGTTGTAATGACTTTGTTTGTGAATCACTCTGCGCGGCAGAACACACGAGAGCTCTCGAAGTGCTGGAGTGTTCAAAGCTAATCATATAATTGGACACAATAGTCGATGACAAATGGAGACGCTTGGAGCCAGCCAGCTGGGGAAGTGAATATGTAATCATTGTAAAATCATATCATTTTTGCATATTTGAAGACAGCTTAATAGAGTTTGCGTGTCAGCACACTATCAAATGATGATCAGAGACAGTGTTGCTGCATTTGTTTTTCAGATTGTGCTTTTTTTATATATTTATCTGTGCCGTGATTAAAAGTGTTTCTAAAGAGCTGGTTTCTGATGCTGCGTGTTCATGTGTGTTCCATTAAATCCTGAAAGTCAAAGCAGATCTGGGAGAAAATACTCCTCTGAATTAGGAGAAAAGAAGGAGTAGTTAGAGCTACAGTTGTACCGTAGCCTGGGGGGGATGCATGGAAAGATTGTGCATTTAAAACATTAACAAAATTCCAATACAACTAAAATATATTCACACAGAGACACCTGCATGCTATGTGCTGTAAAGAAAAACGTGAGAAATGGACAAACTGCTGACTAGAAGTATTGTTCAGTTGTGGAAATGCGCTTTTTCTGCCACTCCATTTACTAGTAGTTAAAATTAAAGCCACCAAACCAAACGAAACACTTTGGTTTACTTTGGGTTTTTTTAACTGTCTCACAAATAATGTAAAATAAAATGTTGACTGACTTCAAATTAATGCCGAAACAAAGGTGCCTAGTGGATTTTGTAACAGTTTTGTTTGAAGCAATGTTTTCCACAGTTTTACTATATACCATCAGTCTTCATATTGTTCCCATTAGAGAGCACAAGGACATGAAAGAGGGCCTATAATGTTATATAGATACTGTACACATCCAGCCTCAGCTGGGCCTCCTCATCTACTGTATGGCATTAGCAGCCAGCAGCTGCCTGCATTTACATCGTTTAGCGTTTCTCTCAGGGCACTTTAATACGCTGAACCTCTCCCCTGGTAAACTTTACAATAGGATGTTGAAGGATACTTCTGGACTGCCATAGGAAATGAGAGGCACATGTGCGTGGATGTAGCGGTGCAACGGCGGATTCCCCCCTGCGATACTGAGCTTAAGGGCTGCACAATGAGACTAATGGATTCCTTTTGTGGACAAAACTAGGTTAAGCACATGAGCTATTGTTTTTATCTGTATTTGGACGTGCAATCATATCTTATGAAGAGCAGGAACTGTGTGAGGTATGCACATTAGCAAGGATAGCCTCTCAGAGGTAATCTTTTCCTCTGGCAACTGCAGTCTACTTCTGCATTGTCTTTTGTCTCTATTAAAAGGAGATAATCTAGTGCAAGAGTTTCAAATGCTGCTAAACTGCCTCCAATTGACCCTCTATTTAGCACAAGAAGGAGAGGAAATGTATGGCCTTGATTACATCTGTGTGTCTATTTTAGCAGACTGTTCTATTGCTGATTCACACACACGGCCAGCCACCATTAAGAACCATAAATAATGTAAAGGCCCTCATCTGTGTGTATGTATGTGTATTTTCCAACTCCCAGCTCAGCTAAGTGGTTGAATGGAAACCTTGGCCTCCTCCTTGTCAGGTTCTCCGTAGATCTATATAAGATTTGTTCAAAGTCATTGTAAAGAATAACATTCACAACACTGTTCTGCTCCATGCACATGGCAAAGTTTTTTAATTCTATTAGGTGAAGTGGAATAGGAGCTCCAGTGGGGACTGTGTCAGGTTGTGTTAATATTTAATCCGGTCTCACTTCGGGTTCCGCATGATCCACGGTATTGTCAAAGAAGAATGAGAAAGCAACATTACAAGGCGGATAAAAAGACATGGATAAAGACACCGTAGCTCCAGGACACGGCCTCACTTAGGATGTAGTGTTGTGAAATGCTTGTTGAAGACACTATTATGAGATGCCACTTTGCATCTCTCCTCTCTGCAGAGCTCCTTGCCATAGTGCAGGGCTCTCTGAACAGAAAGCAATATTATGGCAGCTAATGCTAATGCACTTATTTCAGCTGATGTGCATCTAAAGAGAGCTGACTGACAAATTGAATGTACAAGCAGGTAAAGAGGAAGAGAAGAATAAATGTGCATAAAAGTAGGATGCCGCATTAGTCTATAGTGTGTGTGTGTGTGTGTGTGTGTGTGTGTGTGTGTGTAGGAAAGAGGGAGAAACAGAGGGAGGGATGAAGGAATGGAATGAAGAGCGAGGGAGGCCTTTCACTTCCTCTGTGTGCACATCACGTCTCCTCTCCCTGAGCTCAATTACAGGATTGATACTCAGAGAGGAAACTTCATCATGTCGTACAGATGTCTTCACTGGGAAAAAGAGGGAGACGATGCATGTTGTCATTTAACGTGACATGGCCTGCGCTCATTGAGAACAAACAAAATGAGAAACAGTCGGACTATAGATTTCATTAAAGGCTAATAATAAATATGGAGCACTGGTGTAGAGAGGGAGCCCGCGGAAGGAAGACTGGAGGCTACTTACTGACGGAAGAAGGAACTGGAGGTTGGCATGCCTGTTGGATAGAGAATTTAACAATTCTGCTGAGTGAATTAATCGAAAACAATATCTTGTAAACAATAATACTCTTTCAGCGAGCCATTCTGCTCCATCATAGTAAACATTTTTTATAACCCAGACAGCTCTATAAAGTGCTTTAGGCATCATTGGGCACAACCATCATTAGTCAGTGCCTGTGTGTAAATCTGAATAAAGTCACTGGGCTGGTGATGCAGCGCAGACACAAGCCCATATCTATTTTACACTGTTTCATTTCAAACGTGACACAAGCAGAGAACACACTCCACAACAATGGCCATGTTTTGCTTTAATTTGATTAGGTTTTGTCTCAGCAAATGCCAAGTCCTGTTTTGCCTCAAGAACATATCTCTTAATCACGTTCCATCCAGGCTGTGTCTTTCATCTAAATCTCACAGCCGTGGCTCACACCCAACTTTATTTCGCTGAAAGGTAGGGGGAAAAAAAGCACATACACACACACACACACACACACACACATATACACAAATGTACCAGCAGGCACACGCACACATCCAACAAGGGGGAATACAATGACAAAAGCCTAGCTCTCATCTCTGTCATATAAAGTGATGTTTTGTGTTTAGCTGTGTGCAATAGAGGTGTGTGCGTGTCTGTGTGTGTGCTTGCCTCTGTGTGTGTGTGTGTCTGTCTGCAGGGCTCAGATCCATGTTGTTTGGTTTGCTTCTCCATTAAGAGAGCTGTAAAGGAGAGGGAACAGATGGCTGCTGGCCCGCTCTGTCCTGCATCCTCTCACAACTGCCACACTTCCTGTGCGTCCATTAATCTTCTCTCACTAGTCCTGCAGCACAACTTTATTAAAACAACTCAGGAGAGAGCGAACAACAAGCCCGCACAGCTGTCAGGAGCAAAAGACAGAACCATTCGTCCACAGAAGAACGGCCTCGGATTTCGAGACGCATCTGTAAAACAGCTCAAGTAGAATCTGGTTCGCTTTGAAGCAGGCTCTGCAAAGCGAGCGCTGCTGTAGAGGCACAATAAATGCTCATTAGAACGCAGCTGGAACTGCTGTTGTTGCAGAGTTCATTGGCATAGTTTGTCAAACTTAAACGTGTACGGCTCTAGCTCCCTGTCTGGAACAGACTACTGTTTTACTCCACTCTAGAAGCTTGTGGGAAATGTGGTGTACTGGGCACATTTTGGCCTGAGCTAAAGCTTTTTGAGCACTAATAGAATGCCTGTTAAACATTACAATAAATTATACATCTGAACTTCTTAATGCGATCGTGCGCGCTAATTCGCAACAAAAATGTGAGTCGTTTTTACAGTAACCTTTCCACATAAATGCGTAAATTCTATAATCACACAAGGCCTAAATTTGTTGTCTTCCCTGATTGTTTTCTTGGAATGAAACAAATGTGCAAATTTGCATGTTTGGCTCTGTCATGACAAATTCTAACAACGTAGCTCTATTTGGCCCTATGCTCTGTGTCCATAACAGTCAGTGGGTAAATTGAAAAATCAATTCCAATTTAAATTATTGGAATAAAGGACTCCAGGAGCTGAGGATATAAAAAAAAAAGAAAGAAAAAAAATGTCTTCTAGATCCCCTTTAATTGGAAAGTCATTTCTTCGGGGTATTCTAATGGTTCTGTGGGAAGATTGCAAAATAAAGTTGATGAGCTGGGGGGAGGTTAATAGTGTGTGCTTGTGTTTGTGTGTGTTCTACTGACCCTGTGTGTTTTCTTTGCTCTGCCAGCCAACGTTCAGTCTTCCCCTCCCTTATGACAGAGGCATCAAATGAAGACTAATCCAGTGGGCTCACACACACTCAGACACACACTCCCTTATGCCTGTGGTCACTCGTCTCATCTGTCTGTTATCTGGGGGAGTGTCGGTGGCTCTTGGGTCAAACTAAATTAACCATCCCTCGCTCACAATTGTAAAAATGTAATTGACTTAATATAACCAACCCTGGTGATTCGGATACTGTGTCTGTGAGTAATTTTGCAAGAGCCTGCAGATGCACTTCAGATATAAATCACTATTGTATTGATATTTCAGGAAAAACAGTGGCCGCTTAAAAAATGTATCTGTTCCAGGGCCAAAAACTCGTTATTCCACAGTAACAAATGATACTGGTTCAATGTCCTGAAAACACAGGTGAAAAAGTCAGACAAGATAAGATGTGAATCATTTACATCACTTTCCGAATTTCTAATTTATTCATAAACTTGAAATGGATCTACAAAAATTCCCTTGTGCAAATATATCTTCTTATTTCTAAGCCCATTGTTTGCTTTACTTGCTCTATGTCAGTGACAGATGATACTCATGTTAAATTTTAGATAAATAAACCAAATCATTAATGATATGAATGCAGGAGCATGAAAACTAATAGGTATTAAGGCTTCAGCCACACCAAACAATTCAATGAGTTAGGAATTGTTTCCCTCACTTAAAGACATAAATCACCAACTGGAGCTACTTTGGTAACCTACTACTTTTCTCATCTGAGAATATTAACCACATCACAAAGGGAATGTTGATGAATTTAGAATACCAATTTAGAATTACGTTTTAACCCTCAGTGTATTTACAGAATTAAACCTTTTTAAACATATATATTACCATTTTAGCAACAGAAACACCAACATATGATACATGTTTCAAGTTTTCAGGGCCCCAGTATTGAAACTAAATATTGAGTTTGTGACACAGTTCCCGACTTTTTTCTTTATGATGCCACAGGAACAAACTAAAGTAAAAGGAATGACTGTGTCCATCATACGCTACTGTGGTGGTGGTGCTAAAAGGCTTGCAGAGGCCGACTTTTGTGTAGTTCCACGGTGTACTAATCTGAAATACAGTGAAAAAGTCAGACAACAGAAGACATGAACCACTTACGTCAATTCTTATATTTCCTCTGAGGGCAGGACAGGGTCCCTCACCTTAGGAAGCCTAGGAGCAACACCTCAGAGTACTCATTTCACTTGGTTGGGTCCACTCTCCATTTATATTAGAAAAAAATAACCTTCTGTTGTCACCGCAGGTGTAATTAATTACTTTGGCAATTTCCTTCAATACCAAAATATTTTTTTTGACACGGCGTACAAAGGTTAAATAAATGCATAAAACTATCAAATCATTTAATGTGTGCCACATATTCAATAATTTATTCATGTTTACCGAGGTAATATAAGATTTAATGAATATTAGGTTTATATACTGAATAGATTTAAATCTTCACATTTCTCTGTATGAATAACAATAATGCTCCTTGTGGCAGAAATCAAATTTCCTATTGACTATGGATCATGTGACAGCTAGTACTCCTACTGGCTTTAACTAAAGAACCCACCTCTGTCCATCTCTTTCAGGATCCCCACAGTTCTAATGATCTAGCTTCTTTGCATTTCAGAATTTTCTTTCTTCTTCCATCCATTCTTCCATCCAGTGTAACTCATTCACATTCACACCTACATCCAAATGTATAATCACCAGTTAACCTAACATGCATGTCTTTGGACAGCCTGAGTACTTGCTAACAGCTCACAAAGACATGGGGAGAACATGCAGAGTCCACAAAGAAAGGCAGAATCCTGTATTAAACCCAGAAGCAACAGTATTAAGCACCACATCACTGTACCATCCCCAAAACAGAGGTAATACTGGACTTTGCATCATTGTGGCCCATGATATAAACTTAAAAGAGTGCTAATGATGCTGATGTTGGTGCTAATTAGTGCTACATAACATAAGTATAATTTTACTTACCAAAAAATAAATTCTTGGACAGACTGTTTGTACTTTTTTTTGATAATAATACATCTTATTTGGCAGAAAATTATATTATGAAAGGCACCGACACCACAAACACAGTCAGGAAGTTTAATTCATGATTTGAATTAGCCAAAGTGAAACCCAGTCAGCATCTACCTGTGGCGTAGTGCTTCCACAAATTAATCAAATTGAAATAGGAAAATAAAAACCCATAGCTATCATCAGTGTTGGTCAAGTTACTTGAAAAAAGTAATCAGTAACTAATTACTGATTACTTCCCCAAAAAGTAATCCCGTTACCTTACTGATTACTTATTTTCAAAAGTAAGTAATTACTTATTTACTTTTTAAAAACACAATTTACAACCTTAGGTGATAAAGCGATAGATCTTTGAGGCCAATTCTACTTTTTCTACATAATCCATCATACAAAATGTAATCAAATGGAAAGGTCCCTTTTTAAAACTTGTTTAATTAGTTTTAATCTTTTAACTTTATGCATCAAGCAAAAATTTAATTATATGCAACATTCTCTGACTTAATATTTAAACCTATTTTCTGCACATTCCAGCACACAAAATATTTTTTTTTGTGTGTGTGTTTACACTCACTCTTTCAAATAGATGCAAGTAAAACACAGCAGAAAATAAATAAAGTCAAAGACTAGCGGTCCTGTTGCTCTATTTTCACATGTAAAGCAAGAGTCGGGTAGGCGGAGGTTTACCCTGGTGCAGGTGTGCCGCGGTCAGTTGAAAAATCCGCGAGTTTCTCTGTGAATTTCCCATTACATCGTGCTTGCTTGGAAGTTTAGGGTTTTTTTTCCGCTGTAAAAAGAAGTTTTCTTCCCACGCACAACGGACGCTAATGTTTTTGTCACTTTTTATGGAATCAAACTCAAAGTAAGGTCAGTACTTTCACGTTTTCAACGCTGCATGCTCATACTCTCTCCCACAATCGATATGTGATCCATTGTTGATCTGCACACAGCTGTTGTCACAAACGTCGCACTTGCTTACATCACTGTCATGAGAGATTCTTGCAAGAAAATTCACGGTTTTAGTAAGGCAGTAATGCAGCGTTCCTACAGGAAAGTAACGGTAATCTAATTACCGTTTTTGCAATAGTAATCCCTTACTTTACTCGTTACTTGAAAAAGTAATCGGATTACAGTAACGCGTTACAAGTAAAGCAGTTATAGAAACCGAGGCTAGGCCTGTGTTAGATCATACTATCCAAGATAACAGTGATATAAACATTAAAATGATATAAAAATGTCATATCATGATATCGTTGCTATAGCAACATTAACATGTCTACACAACAAGACAACTATGAGCCAGGCATGTCTGACAGTGAGTAAGGATTTACTACCTAAACAGGGAGCCACTTCAACAAACTCCAACAAAGCAGAGTTTTGCAGAATATACAAGTAAACAGGATGAGCTGATGTTAGATGGGAATTACTGATGTGGTCATATGGTGGAAAACATGGCTTTAGCAGGTGGTTTAAAAGCTCTGTATCTTTAAGATTCACTATGTGACAATACTGATTTGTTAGTAGGTTAAGTTGCTTTAGTTATTGTTAAACTAAAGTATTACGCAGTTGTTTTATGTACTACTCAAAGAAAAATTAAAGGAATACTTCTTAATTACAAAATAGCATCAAGAGGGCATTGTCTCCATGCATACAAGCACGTGGAGCCCATCGAAACTGCTAAGTACCATTTTGAGTTGCTGCAATAAAATTAGTGAGAGAAGCATTATTTTTTCACTTTGTTTTCTGGAGTCTCTTTGAATTCCGCCCTCTGTAGGTTAATAATTTTCATTTGCACGAATCAATGCGGCATCCTTTTGTTCCTAACACAATAGCCAGTCAATTTGAAGATAGCTATTCAACACGATTGTTGTGATCTGGTGTGTTTTCAAAATGTTCCTTTCATTTTTTTAAGGAGTGTACCTATATTAAAATTTCAAGAACACTAACTAGGCTATGCTGTCTCACAGCTATTGCATTATAATGCTGTGCTTGTGTCAATGGATTCACACTTTGAATTAGGTAGTGTGTCATCAGTGACAGTAGCTCATTTAAAAAGAAGGATGGATAAGGCCCTTCATTTACTTATACTTATAATTTGGTGCTGCTTGCAAGCTGCAAACATCAGAACACTACATCATCATAAATATCATCATCATCATCACAGATTTTTTGGAAATATCGTGATATCATTTTGAAACCGTTCCTATATCTGGTTGTAAACACAAGCTCTAAAGTCAGTCATGTTAACATTAGTGTCTGTGGAAACTGACTGAACCAGCCTCAAGTGGCCATTCCAGAAAATGTAGTTTATGGCGTTTTGCACTGACTTAATTTTTCAGCCCAGGAGTTTTAATATGGTGCACATTGTCTGTAACTGCCTGTATCCAGTTAAGTTGAATATCAAAAGAATTTTAAGCTAGTGATGTATTATGACTTCCTTTAAAAGAAAAAAAAAGTAACTGCAGTCATTAAATGTTGGACTTGAATATCTGTTCCTGTGTTTACAACATCAGAGGGGTTTTTTCATCATGCATACACATATTTAAGCAAAAACCCTTATTTATTTTTCCAGGTGTTAACCCATTACCTCACCAGTACAACATAAGTCTGGCCCTCCACAATCCTTTAGTAAAAAATAAAATAAAGAAAAATACTCCATACAATGTGGCGCACATCACCCTTTTTTACCAACCTGGTCTGAGACCTTTCTCCATCGCCTCACTGACATTAAGGTGGTGCTGTGTAGAGACATTTCCATTCAACAAACTTGTTGACATAGTTATCAGACATCAAAGAGCCTTGTGTCATTTTGAAAAGGCCTTATGAGAGTAATGGAGATGTTAAAGGCCGCGTTGGCCCCAAATATCACAAAAGGATGAGAGGATATGAGCACGCTTTGACTGAAGACTCAAAGGAAGGCATGATAGAAACATAGTTAAAAAAAAAAAAATCTGAAATGCATTCACTAGAGAGAGGGGGGGAAGAGCTCGGCTTCATTTCCGCCTAAGAAGCGCAGAGTTAAAAGGTGGCCCCTGTACAAATGAAACTCAATTTCACGCCACATTATCCCTCCCTGTTCTCTTTCCTGGCTTTCATTTTCATTAAGACCAGAGACAATCATAAATTAATAATTACTGCCGAATGTCTAAGCACAGGCCGCCGTCCTACAGCCCTCCTCTCGCTTCTGTCGTCTTCCATGTTCATGCTTGCAAAATGTTAATTTAGGTAATGTGGCCTGGCCCTTGTCAGATAAAACTGTTTTGTAGTTTCACTAATGCATAATGGTCTATCTGATTAGGTGACATTAGTCCCATCTTTCAGATGATCAGCCTGCACCTTCCTAATGCCTCTCCACAGACTCCAGGTCACCACTGAGTTATCAAGAGACATGCAATATTACTGCCTTCACTAAATGGTCATCGCCTGGCTGGGATGATGAGCGAGGAATTAGTTGGGGTTAACTATGTAGTTGACACGACGTTGAAGCATAAATAAAGCTTCATTTCTCACTTGTGAAACTTTTCATCCTTTAAGTGCAAAAAAATCTGTTGCCGATCTTAAGCTAACCATGCAAGCACAAAACATCAACCAAGTCGCATTGTGACATTGGATGAACCAAAAGGATCATGCAAGAATAATCATGTGTTCATGATGTCTTCATGAGCGCATCGACACATTGAGCCAAGTAAGTAAAACACACAGCTCACAAGGCTTTCAGTGCTTTGAATATGCAATCAGCAGTGTGCTTTCCGCACTACGTTGAAGCAAAAAAAAAGGCAACAGCACATCTATAATGCACATTTGGTATTTAAAGTCTTTGTGCCTCATGGTCATATTTGTACTGAATTGAATTTATTACAAAATGTGCAGTGATATGAAACATGTAGCTGCGGGGCCTTTTCTCTCACATGCAAGTGCAGGAAAATGCATCAGATAGAGAAATAAACAGAATATCTGAGTAATAGCTGAGAACAGCCCACATCTCAGAAGCTCACTGGAGGTGAGCAGAGTGAATCTTTCACTGCAGCGCAAAGAAGGAACCTTGGAGTCATTTGATGGATCAAGTGGACGTTATGCAAGTTTCTTTCAAACGATAGTGAACTTAAGTTTTTACTGAGTGGAGCGTTGACAGCCAGTGTGAGTCTGAACTCCACGAGAAGCATGGTTTCATGATTGATTGCCCACTGTGTGTCATATTGTTCTTTCAAGGTTGATTGAAACTTTAACCTCATTTTTAATAAAAAGAAGAAAAGCTTGAAATATTTTAGGCCTTGAATTTTTACAATGCAGCACTGAATTATGCAGCAATCAGTCAATTATTCATCTCTGTGGCTGTGTTATGGCCATGCTTTAAAAAGCATGCAAAATGGGAATGGGCCAAGCATGCTGTGTCAACACATTTCACTCAGAATTGCTTACTAGAGAAATTTGTCTTTCAATGTCGATTTTATATTTTTTATGTGCTTTAAGAGCTGTACCTGTTACAGTTACTTGAAAATAATCCCTGTGGATAGGTGTTGTGAATCAAAAACAAAAGCAATAAATCAAGAAAAGCTTGTACAAGCATCTACCTATTAATTGTTTTTATTCCGAACAAAAGTCCCATGGAATTTTTGTTCATACAACTAAAAACTAAATGTAGTGCAGAATATGTCAGGACATCCAGCTCCACATAAAAAAAAGAAATATTATCCAGGGTTGCTGCCTTCCTCTTGGTATTTTTAATTAAACAAGTCCCTTATTTAATGCTTTCCATTTTATATTTGTTCCTTCAAAATCCCCCCCCCCCCCCAAAAAAAAAAACCAACAACAACAAAACATCAAAAAAGAGTGGTCCACTTATGACCACGGTTCCCTTTTGGTATTGTAGGCATGTACTTGTGTGTATGTGTGTGTGTTTCAAAATGGAACAGATGACAGGACAGGACAGATTCAAACCTACACCCCTGCAGTCTTTCAATATATGGTTACCAGGTGAGCTATGGCAGCAACTCAGGTGAAACACTTTAAATAAAGAATTACAGGAACCTGTATTTCCCTATCCGTAAATAAATAATCTGTTGTGACTAAGACCTATGTATTTTCTGTTATATTATATAAAAAGGGCATTTAAATAATATTTTCAATTTTGTTTTTGTTTCCTTAAAAAAAAGTGGTCCACTCATGAGCTGTGTAAAACAACGGTCCCCTTTTAGTACAGTAGGAGTGTACACTGTGTGTGTGTGTGTGTGTTTGTGTATGCGCAGCTACTTTGTTTCTCCTTGCAAGTGCATGGTCATTAGGTTTATTTTTATATTTATTTTTAAGGACAGTGGAGAGCAGACAGGAAACAGCAAGCGGAGGATGGCATGCAGAAAACAGCCCAGTGCAGACTCAAGCCTCGCAGGCATCTGCGATGTTTCAGCATATGGATCACCTACTCAACCAGGTGAGCTATAATGGCAATACAGGTGAAGTGCTTCTGTTAAATAATTACAGGAACCTGTATTTCCTCTAATTTTCTTGTGAAAAATGATCAAATGAGTAACCGATTGTGACTAATGACTAAAACCTGCGTCGCAGCCTCACGATTTGACAGCTTTCAAAAACTTTTAATGAATTTGTGCTTACCTCAGCTAGTACTTTAAGTGTGCAAAGGAAATTATTCCACTGTGGACACGACTGCGTCAGAAAGCATGCACACAAGGAAAACATATTATGCTGCCGAAACGTTGCCAATATCACACTCACAAAACAAAAAGGCAGCACGACTATAACAGCTTTATGATTTCTCAACAGCTCAGCGAGACCCCAAGTGCTTTTTAATGCGGATATTACGAAGCATGGCCATTCATCGTGCAGGGCTGGTTAAAGGGAGTGTTTTTGTTTATCATTTTAGGGCAATATATTGTGAATTAGCATCATACACACGGAAGTACACATGAAGTAATTTATTTACAGTGAGCTTGGTCACACCCTCATTTGCGTCTTTTATCTAAGATTAGCCTATGCATTAAACACACACACACACAAGTCAAAGGGCACACTCGCACTTGCATCTGGAGTCAGTGAAAAGAAAGGAAATTGTACAGAAGTTATTCCCATCATCTGATTATACACATTTTTTTACTGCTTTAAAAAGCAAAGAACAATATGTTCATTCATTCTTAATACATAGAAAAGAGTTAAAAGTCTGAAGGCTGATTGTAAATGTCCCTAAAATGAACACAACTATACGACCTCAAAGAAAGCAGATGCCCCCATGTTTCCATAAAATCATGTTTGGGTATCGCAGTGGTAAAGATCTGTGTGTTTATGTTTCAGCAATATCAATGTGCAATCTGGAAATGTTACATCAGCGTATTGTGGGGCAACCGCTTCAAACACGTCAATGGCACAGAACCGTGTCACAAACATTGGGTTTATCATCAACATGTTAACTTTATTTGAATTTGAAATACAATGAGGAGATGATTCAAGAAGTTATATAAGTTATCAGTGACAACAGACACTCCATTGAGAACAAAAAAGAACAAACATTGTGAACATGGGACACTCTCCCTCCTCCTCCTCCTTCTTCTTCTCCTGATTATAACGCAAAAGGTCTAAACTGTTTTGCAGTTAAAGGACTGACATCAGTTTATGTCTTGAGAATATACACAGGTGTTTCAGCACCAAAACTCCAAAAGTCTTTAGGGAAAGTAACAGTAAAATTATGAATCTTTTCTTATCGGGATATCTTGAAACACTATAAAAAAAACTAAAATAAAAAAAGTGTATTTGTATAGGTCAAACAGGGATTAGAGCAATGTAATCAAATAGCGTTTAGATTTGAAAGGTTGCATCATGACTGATTGTTTTTCAAGCTGACACGACAATAATTCATCTTTTTTCTTCTTCTTTTTTTTTTTTAAAAAACGCATCGAGAGGTGCTGATTTCTGAGTGTGCCTCATGACAAAAATGTACAGTAAATTCCAAGAAATATTACCTCTGTTACAAAGATTACAGTAGTATTGACAGCAAAAAAAACAAAACAAAAAAATCCCTCATTTTTGAAAGTGAAACATTTGTTAATTATGTTTTTAAAATCATCCGGGCTTGAGTGAGTCAACCCTAGTATTTGTTCAGCACAATATAGGATTTATTAAATATCATAATTCCAGGACAAACATTTACATGCCTGCATGCTTTCTCACCAAAATGGCAGCTATAGGAAAGGATGACGGCTCAGAGATAGAACGAAACAAAACGGAAAAAAAAGAACAAAAAAACAAAACAAAAACTGAAGGTTTATATAAATGGCGGTATTGTTTGCCTAATAGTTCTACTGCATACACAATACCTCTTAACATTATATACACATACCTTATCAATCCACTCGGGTTCGACTGGAGTGAGTTTTTCCTATCAGCATCATCGGATCTCGTATGTACAACAAATGTAAAAAGGAAACTTGATTGTATTATCATCTAATTTAGAAAACATGAAAATCAAACATCAGTCGTCTTCTTCTTCTTTTGATGAACACATGGATAAACTCACGTTTCCCCTCCCTCCCCCTTCCCACCCCGCCCACACACAAAGGTTCATCTCGTTAGCTTCTCAAAATTCAATTTGAAATACAAAACAGAACTTCAGTCGGATTTCTTCTTCTTCTTCTTTTTTTTTTTTGAAGCTTTCTCGCTGGCTGAGATACAGTATAAAAATCTTCAGTGCTGTGAATTTATGAGTTATTACCAACCATGTACCATGGGTACATTTTTACTGTGCTCAATATATATGTTTATCCTTCACGTTGGCCAAGCTGTTGTGTCAAAACCTGCTTCGTCAAACTATTTCATAGTTGGCCTCTGCGATGAAAAAAAGACTCCTTATTCTACATTCAAACTCAACCTTGTCCAGCACTGGGGTGAACACAGCATGTCCATTGAACTCCTACAAGCAGCTTGACTTCCTTCCACTACTAAATCTGCCTGGATAAGGGCTCTCGAAAGTCTTCGTGAGTTTTCTTTTCTTTCTTTCTCCCCACCCCGCCCCCTTTTTTCTCGCTCTCTCTTTTTTTTTTTTTAAATTCCTCCAGCTCCTCGTGGCCTTATCAGTACATCACTGTGGTTTTCAAGAAAAGTCTTCCATCTGCAACAGAGAACACACAGAAGCCAAAGATTAGCCAACAGCTAACATCCCGCTGACGTAAAAAGCACTACTCAGGATGCGATTGTTGATGAAACCTAACTTTGAAATGTTGCCCTGTAGTCTTTCAATTTCAGCGGCACCGCTATGAATTCATAAACTGATTTGGGGATAAGATTAAGTTAGCAGCCATGACAAATATGATTAAATATCATGCAGACTTTTTACTTTATTACTTCCAACCACTACAAGAAACTTGGTGATATCAGAGGGAAAACACCAATACAAAGTGTGGCACGCTACATCAGCATAGATATATAAACACAGAGCGTACATGCATATTTTAATGCCAACAGTGTAAAAGCAGTTATAACAATAACGCACGAGACTCATCACACATATTTAACACATCTAAACTGATATCCTTGTTGAACATAATCCTGCACTTACGACGTAAGGTGCTCACTAAGTGACATTTCCTGCATGGGAATGGTGTTTATTAGAAATGGCAGACATTCCATTGCTACGTTATCTCCAGACACCTCCAACCTAACGAGCTTTGTCCATTTCAGGCAAACACTCTTGTCTGAGTGTTCGCCTGAGCGAGCAGCGCTGCTCCGACACTGAGCTGGTAAAAGCATCTGTTAGGCACAGCTCAGGAGCATGTTTGACGTTTATTACCTTCACATTTCCTCTGCCGGAGAGTGCCACGGTAATGCCTTTAAGAAGCACACCTCTCCATGGCAGTGCGCCTAAATAATTCAATGTTAAAGAGAAACGCGCACAAAGGCGTTTAGCGGCGCGCGTTGTCGGACATGACACAAGCCATGCAGGACATCAGAGACTGCGCTTGACTACTATTCCGCCGAGCCGCAGAGGATGCACCTGATTACGATGTCTTGGAAACAGAAGAGACAGCATTCACCTCCGCTAATTAAAAACATCCTATTGCTGTTATTTTAACACACATTTTTGGGGTGCTTTATTATCATCTATATGCTCATTACATTATCAATATTTTATCAATTAGTCCTGCCCTCCCTTTTAGGCTGTGTTTTATGAATTGTGCACAGACGGGGGAGACAACAAAAGCTTGTTGTGTGTATGAGTGTGTGTGTGTGTGTGTGTATGTACTGTGTGTTTGGGGAGGGGGGGGGGGGGGGGGAGGATGAGGGGTGTACAAACACACAGGCTAATTACCCAGCACTGCTGTAGGTCTCAAAGGCATTGCACTCTGGCTGCCTCTATTCAAGCAACAACCACTGAGTTCTGTGTAAAAGTCATTACAGCATGAATGCAGCAGTAGCAAGAACAGAAAGCCAAAGATGGAGGGGGGTGGGGGTGTTTGAATTTGTGCGAGTGTGTGTGTGGGGGGGTGTGGGTTAGGTATGCACAACTCGACGCACACATGCACACAAGCCCACAACAGCAGATCAAGCATCACCTCGCAGTCTGTCTGCCTGCCTGCCCAGCTTCACAGTTGGAGCAATTTATAGGGGTGTTAATGAAAACAAAGAGAATGCGATTATTTGATAGAGGATGACATTTAATACACTGTCGAGAGGGGCTTAAACATCGCGGCGTTTTGCTCCTGACAGATGAAATGATCACGAAAGCGGGGGGGGGGGAGTGGGAGGTGGGAACTCGACAAACAAATCTCCCCGATTCAAATACTTCCTGAAATCGGCGCTGATATTAGCGCAAATGTTGAAACATCTGCTTTACACACGCGACGGGGGGAAAAAAACCCCCGAAAGACTGGCGACGTTTTGACACGTTGTTTTATGAAAGGCTGTCTCATTAAAATATGTTAAAACTTTTCGTATTTTTATATTCAAATCAAGATGAAAAGTTCATTAAAGAGAATAAATATTTCATTAGATGCTAAATAAAACAAAGGGAATTTTTGGCTTCTCTCAGCATAAAATTCCTTTGAAAGATTAATTAATACATGTAAATTATGCAAATTATGCCCATGCAAATATTTTATGAAGACAATTAAGGGATCCATTAATTACAGTCTTTTTTGCTTCAGTGACATTCATTCATTTAATTTTAATTTCACTTTAACTGTTTTGATGTTTAATCTTGCAACAAAGAACTTTATCTCCGCGCGCAGGGTCGTGTAAACTTGCCGAACACGTCGAGTGGGGAAGCGGCAGGGAACCAGAGAAGATACTGGGGGAAGATATTCGCGTGCGCACCGTTGCCAGGCAGTACTGGCGAGGTACAGTCCCAGTAGCTCGCCTGCCTGTGAAAAGAGCCACGCTCCCTCTTGGACCCGATTCAAAACACTGTAAAAGCAATTAATAAACACAGACTGTGTTAATATCGCAGAATTAGAGAAGTGTGACAAAAGACAAATAGAAATAATTAGTTCTCTAAAATTATGCCCTCATTATTTTTTTTTCCACCCCTCTCTCTCTCGCTCCCTCTCCCTCCCCGTTCGCCTCCCTGAGTTTGGAGTTGAGACTATACCCACACATTTCTCTCGGCTTTCATGCGAGTGATAGGCTTGTTTTTTTCCCCCTTCTGCTTGTGTAATTTATCAACATCATTTTTTGCCATTTGAGGTTAATTATACGGCGAGGCTTGCAGAGTAGAGTAGAGGAGACATGGGTGGCAGACAAATGCTTCTCTAATTGAACAAAACACAAAGTGCAGCCTGTTATTCGGTTTCCGCCTTCATTCCACTCTTCGAGGCAATGATCAGAGTGATTGAGAGACCACAAAAATTATATGCTCTACGCTCCCATCATGGTGTTTCGAACCGGGATTAGACGAGGAAAAATAATCATTTCGACCCCGACTTTACATCGCAGCAGGACAATGGCTGCTGTCACTTTAAGTGCAAAAGCTTTAACACATTGAATCTGACACAATTACATCACAAAGAGGCAGGCTCTTGACGAAAGTGTGAAATATTAGAAATTAAAGGGGGCTAAATATACTAATTTGGTATGAAATAGAGAGCTATAATTGCGCTGTATCTGGAAGTTATCTTTTAAATGATGACATATGGATTTCCCTTTTTTTTTTCCTTTCTTTTTTTCGGGTGGGGTGGGTGGGGGCATCAAACTGTTTCAGATCCCCGCAGTGACTGAATGACATTTAATTAAGGAGAAGTCATTATTTCTCTTGCTACATTTCCTCTTATTTTTGCCCTTTCACAAAATATCAGTTCAAGTAGACTAATCATACATTAAAGAGTTAAAGGGACCTAACTTATTCACAAAACTGAACATTCCCCCACTTTTCACAGCAAATTACGTGCAGCATTTTCCTGGATAAATTGGGACCTCTCCCACTGATAAGGGCGGTTCTGAGCAGATGCAGCTGAGGCGTATTAAAGCATTACGTTCGAGTAATAATGAGGATATTCAACCTCTGTGAGGTGTCTTGTATCTGGGTAAACACAGATAGCAGACAGTCTACAGAGGTTATCGCTGGAGCGCCCTTCCCCAAACACATACTGCACCCCCAAGGCTAACAAACAAACAAACCATTAAAAATGTACAAGGCTTATTCATAAAATGGATTGATTTGCCCCGTTTATGACTATCAAAGGAGGGATTCCACTGCTTTTTGTGGTTTTATGACTCATTAATGCCGCCTGAGTTGTAAATAAACAACTTTTTTTTAAAGTCTTTTTTTTTTCCACGACCTTACAGCTTAGCTTTTTCGCTATTTTCCAGCTCTATCCCACGCGAGTTTTACCTCTTTCCCTAAAAGCATCACACCCACTAAAAGTCAAGAGAAAGAACAATATTATTTCTACAGAAAACCAATGATCTTGACCTAGTGCTGTGGCCCAGATGGTGAGCTGTATGTCTGAACAGCAGGCACAGAAACACTAATGTTCATAAACTGAAGCAGCGTGTGTGTGTGTGTGTGTGTGTGTGTGTGTGTGTGTGTGTGTGTGTGTGTGTGTGTGTGTGTGTGTGTGTGCAAAGGAGGGTGAGAGAGAAAGGGAGTGGGGGGACAACAGAGGAAGAGAGCAAAAGTGAGAGCCAGAGAAAGAGAGGGAGATTTATTGTCTCATCTGAGCCCCTGTACCTTGTATTGTCCTTTCAGCATCTGTTCTCCCACTGCTGCGGTCACTCTCCATCTCAGGGGTCAGAGATTCTGAGAGAAGAGAGGGATCACCGCCGTTAAACATCCCTGACATCCACCTATCACAATGCCACTTTCACAGCATCATTCATTCAAAACAAGAGACTAAGATGTCAATCTCTATCTAAGCCGCATGCGTCCCGTTTCTCGCTTTAATTACCAACAGTGTTTGGGAGGGTGGGAGAGAAAGAAAGAAATCCTTGATTTAACACTTTGAAATAACAATCTTTTAAACTAAAAACCCCAGCGTGGCTTGATGAAATAAAGCTAGCAAAGCAACGTTACACCTGCACCTAATATGAACAGTCGTGTTTTGATTTTTTTTTCTAATTGCCTTAATAACTCCATACTGCGCACCGCTAGTGGCAGACCAGTGAACTAATGATAAAAGAATGCCACTTTGATACGGCTGAGCTTGTGCATTAATGACTGACGCATTGAAGTGAACGTTTCTTTTACAAATGGAACTGGGCTTCTGCCAGCTTAGAGCTGTCAGATAAACACAGTGATCAATAATTGAGGAAATGTACTTGTACCTCAAAGGTGCTGGAAAGGTGTGCTTGTCTGTGTGCTTACACCGGGATACATCCCTGTGTAGAGTACTCGTTAGAGCTGAAAACGTCAGCCAATCGGCTTGCAGATAGAGAGCAAAATAAATCATTTGGAACTATTTTGTTCATCAATTAATGCTGATGTTGTCTGTTCCAGCCTTCTAAACGCGTGTCATAGTCAGCATAATGTATTTTGCCTCTGACAGAACAAAGGTAATCATGTAAAGATATGTCACCATGGATATTTTAGACATGTTAAATGACTAATCAATTAATCAAGAGGTAGATTAAATGATAATTGAAATGACTGGGTGCTGTAATAGTAGTAGAAGGACATAATGAGAACAGAAAGCAAATGTATAAGTTGACTGTGGGAAAGTTGCAGTTGAAATGAGATAGCAACTAAAAAATATTTGATGTGGATAAATAATAGATCATTTTTGTTTTGTTTTATCACTTTTCCTCGGGAAGAATTCCAGCATTTGATTTCTTTTCCTTATTTGTCCCTCTAAATTCCACACTTAAGTAGTCATGTACAGCAACACTGTCTCACTGTGGAGTGTCTGACCGTTGAGTGAGCGCATGCTGTCAGAGGGCGAGGGCTGCTTCAGGGTCTGCTCGGCCTGCTCTCTCCTTTTGGATTCATACTCCAGAGCTTCTTGGAGTTTCCTCTTGGCCTTCTTCTCCTTCTTCAGACGCTTCTGAATGATGGCTAAGACGAGGAAAAGACCACAGCGGGAAAATAAAATGAGCTCTGGGGCAAATTAGCGGTGCCTTATTTTCAAATGAAATGTGATTATCACCATACTCTAGCAGAAAGATGGTAATCTTTTTTTTTAGTCAGTGTAGCACACTATTATGGAAAAGGGAAACTCAATTAATCCTAAATATTTTATTATATATAAAGATATTTCCTTAAAGAAGAGATTCTGAGTAAATACTCACTGTGACTTAGTAAACTGCTAGAGGGAATTAAAGCTAATTGAAAAATTTATTGGGATATTTTTCATGAGTTTCTCTCATTAAACATAAACGATACAGTTAGCATATGACTGTGATGCATTTTACATGAGACTGAGAGTAAATCTGTATCGAGTGTGTATTTCCAATTATGTTAACAGACTAAGAGGGGGAAAACCAGAGCTATGCTATCACATTATGTGCAGCCACAGAAGCACACAGAAGCTTATGTCTGCTTTAATCAGAAGCATTAAACATACATGGAGAATTGCTTATATACATTCAGGAGCGATCATATCTACATGAGCACAGGCCTGTGAAGTCTGAACATGAGAACACTGTACACAGTTGTGCACAAGCCCACCCACCTGCTCTCACTCTCTCTTACACACACACACACACACACACACACACACACACACACACGGCTGACAGTGCCAGGCAGTCGTCAGGCAGTACCTCTGTTCTTCTGCTCCATGGCGAGCTGCTTCTCCAGAGTCTCCCTGAGCTCCCTCTCTCTGAACAGCTCCATTTTCAGCTCTGTCTTCTCCAGCTGCACCTGCTTCTCCTGAGCCCGCGCATTGTCAATTGCCACTTTGAGCAGGCCCTGCACACACGCACACGCATACAGAAACACACACCAATGAATATATACACAGCGAGATATACAGCAAAAAAGGGATGAGTGGGGGGGCAGAGAGAGAATGATGTGGTCTATTTAAGAGCTTCAAGATGAAGTGACAGCAAACCACACTGAAAGTATGTCACAGCAGCTCTTTGTACTGCCCACAGCGCTGAAGCAGAACACAGGGCCAAAAGCTGACTGCTTCTACACGTTTCCTTTCAGTCAGACTGTCACCTGAACTAGCCTCTTACCCATGACGGTGCCTTTTAGTGCAACCTTTTGCTCCACAGCTCTGGGTACAGATCTACAAGAGTGTGGGGTAGTTATTTTCTTTCTTCTTCTTCTTTGTTTTGTTTTTTTTAGATACAGAATACTGATGTGAGTGCTGCATATGTCTGACCCCTTTTGGTCAAAACTGTGAAATACAACTGTTGACAGCTTTAACAAGTTAGAGCTAAAGGAAGCAAACGTTAAGAAAAGGGAAGTTTGTCAGAAAAAGAAGAAAAACAGGAAACACTTGAGATGAATTTGGTTAAGTAGAGGGTAAACGATTACTATGGACAACACCAGCTTATTCTCTCTCTGCTGTAACTTTACAGACTTACACAGCACAGCGGGGGTTCATAATACGAACAAAAATGACAAGCAACTCATCATATACTCCTGACTGTCCTGAATTACATGTTGCACAGTTCTGTGCACGTATAGAAGTGGCACTTTCATCACAATTAGTCCCCATCCACATGCAATTATATCCAATGCACTGGGCTATAGCGTACTAATTGTTGATTCCTCTAACCCCAATTTATTCTAAGTTGCTTTATCTTAATTTTCTGCTTGGTTTCATTTTGTTGATTTGTATATAAATATTCAATGCGAAGATCATTATCAAAGATGACTTAGAGGAGTGTTGGGAGCTCGCAGTGGGTTTACTTGTGCCTTTCTAATTACCACGCAGAGCCAAAAGAGAAGCAGGACTCTGGTGCCAACGGTACAAGTGCAACGAGAAGGGCAGCAGCGTACACACATCATTACACTCAGACAGAAGGCAAATACATTCATCTTTCTGACTGAGGGTGTTTGAGTTGCAGCTTAAATGGAGTTCTGAGCAGATAGTGCTTATGGTCTGCAAACTGTCCATTCAGATCTTCGTGTCATGAAGTTTTCTCGGACAAAGAAATTAGCTCTTACTCTGTAACACTGACTTATAGCATCAGAAGCCTTAATATTGCAGAGAAACTTAAACAGTAGAACATACTGACAGAGATTTTGTGAAGAGCTTTAAAGGTACAATAAGAAATGTTTTGAGGTTATTTATGTACATCGCCTTTCTGCCTGTAGCTAGACCTGCCACGTACATAGTACACTTTATAAGTTACTTTTAATTTAAAGATGACAAATTGCTCTTTCAAACTTTATATGACCACTTAACATTTTTACATTTGTATTTGCATCATTTCTTTTTTAATTTGTTCTCACTTCTTCACATCTTCACTTCATAATCATTCTTCACCTCATCTCCTGAACTGTGAAATGTGCTTATTTATTCCTAATATTGTTGCACTTATCACTGTCCTGAGACCCTCCTGTCTCCGGACACCTGACAACAAGCCGGCTAAACAACAACAGCAGGTTATAAGCTAACACTGTGGTACGGCGGTCACTGTAGCTAGGATTATGAACTTGAATTGGGAGGGATAAAACAATATTCAGTTGACTGCAATCTGCTGACATCTAGTGGTGACATTTTACGCACTGTACCTTTAAAAATCTATAAGAATTTCACATCCTTAATATGCTTGTCCCAGGCACATAGCTCTAGCTGTGAACATCGAAGCTCCACCCACCTACTGTTCAGTTTGCAAGGGCCAGCCAATCAGAAAAACTTTCTTAAAGGCAGTGAGGGTGAACTGTGGAATTCAACTAAGGTCCGCGACGAGATACAGTAAGTAAGGCTTAAAAAAAACTATAAATCCCGCAAAGCTGATCTAGTAGGGTGCAGCTGGAAACCTTTCCAGGCTTTTTTAAGTCTGACCACGTAGAGGCCCTCATATCTGAGGTCAAAGGTTCAACGCAAAGTTTACTACAAGAACACGAGTGAGCAACAATACCTGTATGTTGGTAAGGAGAGTCTCTATTGATGACAGGCCGTCTGGGAAGAGAAAAGGTGAAGGGAATCCCGGAGGCAGGGTCTGTCCAGCCAGTGACAACCGCTCGTAGCTATCTCTTGCTGTTGGAGTGCACATTGGGTTGTCCTCTGCAAAGAAAAACAGTAACAACAAAGACTGATTGATGATTACTAAAAGTTGCTCCACTTGAAAGTAAGTGGCCATATATGTAAGCAGCTTTTTTGTTGGTAAGCTAATACATATTGATCCTGAATCAAGTTGACCAGCAGCAATGGCTGGGCCTGTATTGATCTCTAGGAGCCAATCCCAGCTATCCTTTCCACTCAGAAATATAGTGGACAGATTGCTCCCTTGGACATTCCTTCATATTTTTTTGCCTCTTCTCTCAGCCTGAATGGTGGAGTTGAACAATATCAACCAGGACATAAATCCAGCTTCCCCCATTTAAGAGATGTCATGTGGACTCCAAAAAATCAGAAGCAGGCCAGCAGTTTGACCCCAGCGGCTTGGGCTTCCTTTATGTATGCACGCATGGGTGACTGTCAAACTTAAGATGACATCATCCTCCATTCATCACCGGCAGAAGGGTAGGGCCCTGCCATCTGCTGTCCAGCCTCTCCACCGGGCCTCAGAGGAGGAAGGAGGAGCTTTAGAGGGAGGGGAGAGAAAGCAGGAGGCAGAGCGGCAGAAACACGTACAGCCTGGTCAAACTAAAACAGTATGTCAGACAGTGCCGTTTGCTGCCCCATCAGATCTGACACATGTTTTTGCCCAGTGAGCTTTTTATCAAGCCAGGAATTTCTAAGTGTTACCATCTTGCAGAGAGACACTTTATTAAACACATCCAAGTCTAAAAAGGTCTCCACAGGAAGCCTGCGCCATCAGCTGTTTAATTGTTAATTTAATGAAAGGGGGGGGGAAAAGTTTTATTTGTAATGTGGAACCCTGGCTGTGTTGTGCACAGCACCTCTCTGCTCTCATCCAGTATTCATATCTGTTTATGTGGCAGGCTGAATCTTGAACAAACAGCGAGCGGAGCTGAACAGCCCTGCCTCTCCCTCCCATCAATATTCACCAACGCCAGCCAAGTGCTGGGAACAGCTGGTCTTACATTAATTAGTTTAAAGTATTTATTTCACCCATCCTCAGAGCAGATTGAGCAAAAACATTGGAGATTATTTCAAGCATCTGCAAATGCCCTGGAAACATCTCACCGCCAAAAGTCGAGTGTTAGGATTCACAGTTTAGGTTTGTAATTTGGAGATCTTTTTTTCCCCTTCTCCCCCCTTCTCTTCCTGAGTGGGGAAGATGGTGAAATATGCACCGCTGGTCCGTGGAGAGAGTAAACAACCTTTCTCCTTTTTCAGATGGAGTTCACTCCTGTTGATTAATTAGAATGGATGGTTGCCTAATGGATTAAAATTTGTTTATAATTTGACTTCATAAAAATAATGAATTGCCTACTTTTAAGAAGCCACTCCTGCGGTAATTTATTTTGTTTGGTGCAATCCTGTCTGCATTCCGAGGTGGGCGTCTGGGTTGAGATATAAAATGCACCCTCCCTTATACAGTGGCACGACATGAAAGTCCCATTTTATCTCAATAAAGTAACTAATCAAAGATCAAAAGCATTACAGTTGGCTCCAGCTCAGGTTGATATAGATGTATTGCGTGCATTATATGCATGCATCACCCACCTCCAATAAAATCTCCATAACAACTAGAGACGTTAGTAGACCTCGGGGAAAGGTCTGCTGTTGTAGCTTTGTAATTGATTTGTACTGTAGGCACTTTGTCCCTTATTTAGTGTTGGCATTAATCATAAATCATTGCTTTAACAAACTCCGGCTTCCCACTCAGCAGGCCTCCCCTCCAACACAATGTTGGATCACAGAGAATATTTGATGGCTTTGTTGCAGGGGAAACAACCTGTCATGCTCTGGGAAAAGCAAACAGCGTGTTTTGTTCGACAGACTCAAACTACCGTACAGCACCTCTTGTCAAATAACATTTCCACCAGGAGCTGCACATAAATAGTGGCATTTTCACACACACAAAAAAAAAAAAAAAAAAAAGGTGGGGGATTTGGGGGATCTAATAAGTGGCTAATTTCATCAATATAATCAAAAGTGGCTTAATGAAACTCAAATGTAAATTCCAATGAACACGATGTAAATCCGCTGGTTTCCTCTGCTTCCAGTGTTAAAGCGCCCCCAACTCCCCCACCCACCCACCCACCCAACATTTCTCTCTGTGCCTGGCTGCAAATGCTGGCACGTGTTTGCATGTTTATTTCTCACCATCGCTCCAGAATCATTGACTTCAACTTAATTACAGCGACAGGCGTTGGAGTGATGGGGGCCGGTGGAATGGAGTACTCTGTTTCCAGGTGATATTTCTGCACTAGCAAGGCTGCCAACAGCAGCTGTGACAGCCTCTTGTGCTTACCGTACGGTAAAGGTACAGTTAAGGCCCCCCGACTATGAAATACTGTGTGGAAAAACACTCGCAGGTCACCCCTGTCACAAATAACATTTCATGCACAACTGTTTCGGTGGATAATAGGAGCCACAAATAAAAATGGGACGCTGTAAATACAATGCATTCTGAATGAAATGCCATAATTTAAA
Organism: Mchenga conophoros; assembly: GCF_057382185.1. Lineage (NCBI taxonomy): Eukaryota > Metazoa > Chordata > Actinopteri > Cichliformes > Cichlidae > Mchenga > Mchenga conophoros. Next base: position 16,657,174 of record NC_140541.1, read on the forward strand.
ACAACGTGTCCCCCCCACCACCGCCGCTGCCACCCTCCTCCCCTCTCCATCCTCCTCCTCCACCCTGTTCTCAATAGCTGCAGAGGGAGTCCTTGACAGTGTGCTAGCAATGATGAATCACCTATCCAGTTAATTTTCTCACTCCTCATGTGTTGTGCTGCTAAAACAGGGGCCCAGGAATTGACTTGACAAACTATGAATGTAAAAAATATCACTTGGAGGGATCTGGGCTTATCTCCAATTTACATGTTATTAGATTTGTGTTGCAAGCAGCACTTGGACCTCGCAAAACTGAAGCAAAAAAGATGGGGCACATGATAACCAGAGATAAAACATGTCTAAAACTCACTTGAAAGCCTTTGAAACATTTGATGGAAAGTCGCAGGGAGTGGAGGGAAGCAGAGGAAACTGGCCTGATTTAAAATGTGACAGACACACATTGCAATCTGTGGTAAATCTAGAAGAAACCTTGGGAAATTTAGCTGCAATCTCTGGATAAATAGCTGTAATTGACCTTGGGAGTTGAAAATGTGCCATATGTTTCTGGTTTCTGTGTTTGAAACTGGGTCCCTCAGGACATTTCAGCTGAGTACTCACACGAAGGCAAGCGTGAGCAGGAGGAGAGGAAGATACGGGGGGGGAAAAAAGACACACAAAAAGAGTGAGCGAGAAAGAGGACAGAAGGATGCCGGCAACAGAGAGATAGATGTTTGAAGACGGAAGACGGATGGATAGATAGGTGAGGCACGGTCTGAGGTAGAGGAGGCTGCAACAGAAGAATGAAAGAGTGACAGAGACGTAGAGAGATAGTAGAGAGAGGGAAAGAGAGAGGGAGAGCAGAGGTACATTTGGCTGGCCAGTCAGTGTGATATATTGACAGGTGAAGCCTTTGTCCTTGCAAACCTGTGTTCCTCCCAGCAGGAGAACTGAATGCTAAACCTGGAGGTTGTCAGCACAGGAAACACAAAGCAAGGCAATGCTTTTTCACTGCACAATTACATTTGATTTGACCTGCCAGGGCTGCGGAGAAAACCAGCCTCCTTCAAATGGAGTAGTTATGACCTCTCGGACAGCCATTAGCAGCAAACACAGCATTATTCAAGCTGCACTTAAAGCGCTAGGTTCAGAAAAATCTTGTCAAGGGAAATATCTGTCTTCTCGTACGAACGTGGCGATGCAGAGCTGGGCAAAAAAAAAAAGAAAAAAAAAAGGAAGTTGCATGCAATTTGAGCACTTGAAAAAAACATGAGCCTTAGCTGATCTTGCACATGATGTCTGCACTCTGGAGGAAAGGAAAAAAGAAGAAAAGTCAGCTGTAACTGCGAGAGTTTTAAACAGGTAGCGTAGCATGTCGTATGCTGATTCTAACAACTGTAACCCCTGCAAATGCGATAAAAGCAGGTTTCATTTCCTCGCAGAATAAAATATGTACACGATAGCTTGCGATCAGGAAGATTTGGATGGCTCGCAAGCATGCTCGTCCTAAGCAAAGTGTTTGACGAGCCATACAGGACAAATTCTTTCGGAAGACTATCCCTTGCATATGCCGCGCATATGTGTGTGTGACACGCCGTATATGCTGCGAGGAAAGAGGAAAGGCTCACATGCTCGGATGTATGCAAAACTCTCAAGCGGACATACACATTCATTACACGCACGCACGGCACACACACTTAATGTGCCCTCATCACATTTAAGCTAATTTCCTTTTCATCACGGAGAGAGGAAAATGAGTGTTTGCCCCATCCCTGCTGGGGGACAAAGTCAAGAGCCCCGGTCGGTTTGGGCTAGATTAACAGGTAACATTTGGCTCCCACTCTCTTATCACAGCATGAAAATCAAACCGCGTGTTTTTCCTCCGTCGCTCTCTCTCCCCTCCCTAATGTTCCCTTCACTTAGAGATGAAATCGCTTGCTGCACAAACCCATTTGGAGAGAGGAGAGAAGGTGAGTGGGATAATCAGGCTGGCCACTGGGCCGTGTTTCCTAAATGCTCTCCAAAACATTACTGTGCACAGGCATAAAATTAGCACCGGGACCTTAAAATGTTGACATTTAGCATGACTTTTTGGAGAGTGACACCCTCATATTTTCTTGTAGGATATCATTAAATTTCAACTGCCCTATGGCTGTGCCTTTCCATTAATAACCAATTCAGTGTGTCACTTCTCCCTCTCTCGCTTTCTCTCCCCCCTCTCTCTCTCCCGCTCGCTCGTGCCACCTTTTTAAAGTAATGAGTCCATTGCTTTGCTTTAATAAATTGAATCGTATTCTCAAGGCCATATGAAGATAGAGCCACAGATGGACAGGCTGCATGGAGGAAATAACCATAAATCCTTTACTGTCACAGAGGCGGTCTGAGGTGACAAAAGAAGAAGATCGCAACCCTCGATTGGGATCGCGCCGAGATTACAAAAGACACAGTCAAAGGTTGATTCTGTCTGTTAAAACTGTGTTCTCCTAGCAGGGACAAATATACCCAATGACGCTCTTGTCGCTGATGCCGGCTTGTGGTCAAACGTAAGAAACAACACAAGGATCAGAATACTGACAGGTGCTTGTCCCAAAATGTTTTGGAGGGTACGCTGTGCATAATGGCACAGATTACACTGTTATGGTGCAGTTAAGAGAGATTTTGTCCTTTGTTTAACTATTAGCTTGGAGAAGGAAGGGGAGGGGAAAAAACAGGGAGAGAGAGAAATGGAAACAGCGAGAGCAAGAGGCAAGGGAGCAGGATCTGTGTTGACTTCCATTCAGGAGGAAGATATCTTGTCTTTTTATGCGGCCCATGTCATATTTATTGCATAAAGGTCAGAGTGTTCATTTGTTCAAAGTCAGCGTTTTCCCTCTCTCCTCTCCTCCATGTAATAAATGCAGGGGCTATGTCATTATCGGACCTCTGAGGATTACAGGCTTGGCTGACTGTGATGACTGCATAAAAGCATACAGGACTTTTGTTTCTGCCAGCGCACAGCTTCAAATGAGCTCTTAAAGAGAACAGTAGCGGAGGCAAAATGGCATTTTGTAGAGAGAGACGATCGCAGTTCGGATGGACAAAAGGGGAAAGGAGCGAGTTGGTTAAGGCGAAAGATTGAGGGGCTAAAATCCTCGCTCTTGGTTTTAAGTCAGGCCAGTGGTGGCGGAGCAAAATAAACTTGTGGCTCAGAAAGGGAAATGACAGGAGGGGGGCTGACTTGAGACTTGAATAGATTTCTGTAATTCACCTATCGACTCTGAGCCCAAACTGTCAAGAAGATAATGCTTGGAGAAGGACATCACTGCGAGCAGCTTTGAAGGTGTTTAAACTGTCTTTGCATATTGACCTCTATTGTCCGGGCCCATTTATTAACAGAAGAATCCCAGAGATTAAACTGGCCTCAGCTATCGATTGGCTATTTTGCCCAAATCATTCACATTTCAGAGGGGGGATCATTTGTACTGTACACCCCGCTAAGCTGCCTGACCCACTAATCATCAAGCCATTTATTTCTCTCACTCTTTGTTTAGTTCTCCTTTGTTTGGCATTTATTAATTCATTAGAGCAACTTCTCATGCAGCTTAACTTAGACGGTGACTGGGGAGTCCTGTTTCCAGCCGATAGCAACTTACATTCCAGCAAAATATGCCACCGAATATGCGCCCGACATCACAATACAGATGCCAATTACATATTGATAATTAAGCATTCAAACAAACAAACAGAGAGGAAATCCCCCATAATCACCAGGTTTTAATAGAACAAGTATTAGCTTGGCGTGGTTGGCCAGATAGCCTGCTGCTAGATCAGAGCTTTGCTGGGTTTGGGAGGAAGGGGTGGGGTAGGGTGGGGAAGCGGAGGAGGGGTAGTGGGAGGGGGGAGACACATTGGTGTCATTGCCTGGCATTGCAATCCTACAGGGAGAGGCTCTGCCGTTCTGCCGCTACTGCTGAATGACTGTCGACGACAGCTGGCACTAATCCAGACTGGATACACTGAGCTGCTTTTCTTTTCTTTTTCTTTTTTTCCCCTTCTCTTTTTAAATGAAGATGAAAGAACAAAAGAGAAAATGGGAAAATGTAAACTTTTAAAGAGGGCCTTGCTTAGGAGCACTTGTTCCGCGGCTGCCTGGTGAGGAAGCGGCAAAAAACTGATGCAAATCCATTAGCGGTCCTGTTTTCACAGTAATAAAAATACTTAAGGGGTTTTAATAGGAGCGACGTGTTAAACGTGTGGAAATCTGTTTTGATAACATTATTCATAACAGTGGCTTTGCGCTGTGTGAATTAATAACACTTCATTTACAGACGGAAGAAAGCTGGCATGGTATTTCCAGTTAAAGAGATTAATTTTTAAAGACCTAATTGACAGGCTGGGGTTAGGCAGGATAAGCAACAGACTATAAGGCTGCAGCTGCAAAGTCAAGGTGACTGGAATACTCAGAGAAAGGCTTTCAAAAAGCAGAATAGAGAGGGAGGGAGTGAAGAGAATTAGTCCTCGAGCACTTTTCCCTCCGCCCCCCATTCTTCCTCTCTTTATTAGGAATGATTTACTTTCTCAGTGAAAGGATATAAAAGCTCAAGTATAGCGGCGTAATTATCGCCGAGTGAAAATTTAAAGGTTTGACTCACAATGTCCTCAAGTCTGCGAGCAGACTGCCAGACGATAAGAGTGACTGTGTTGAACACTCGGCATCCAATCGGTTGTGCTTTATGGGCTTTGCCAAGGAAGAGCACACAAACAGCACTCAGCTCTGCAAGTCTGTAAACATGATGGACTGTGGCAAACTACTAGGGCTGGTGTTTACCTTGGCAGAGCCTGGCCTTGGCATGTTGGTAGCATCGCTTAATTACTGTTTACATGTAAATATTAAATTATACAAACAACCCCACAGAATGTCTCGGAAAGCGCAGAAACACACATTCAGGGTCAACCTTATCTGTCTGCAACAGTTGCCGCCGCTACGATAGGCATTGTTTTGAATCGCAAATTTTCTGCATTGTACATAATCTTCATAATTGTTTAGTGCTGTTGTCCAAGGGCATTCAGGTAAATATGTTCCCATAATCTGCATAATAGCAGATGCTCAGATATGTAAAACGCACCTTGTGTTCTCAGAAAGAAAAAAAAAAGACGGGGTTATTGTTCAACAACAACAGTTTCATCAGGATAAAGAAGCGTGAGCATTAACGTCTCCAGTCAAGACAGATAGATGATTGCTTTGATTACGGGGCCCTGCTTTCCTGACGGTCCTGAGCAGCATATATAGTAAAGCACTGGTGCCTACTGTGCATCTCTAGTATGGCTGAGTAAAGCACTTGTTCATTTGCAGTGAAGGGTAACATGAAACAGGCCTGAGCCTTCTGATGGACAGGGAGATTTCACCTTCGCCAGTGAATGATAATGCATTATTAAATTTGCCTCTCTGCTCACTAGATACACTTAGCTGACCACAGCATATTTATCTCCCCATCCGAGGCTCACGTCTTGGCAGGAGAAAGCATTCTGTCACTTTTGAGGCATTTCAAAGATTAAAAAGAACCTCTCTCTTTTCAACGTTCCTAAAAGCATCCCCCCCCCCCCCCCTTTTCAGTGAAATGTGATTAGCAAGAGATGGTGTCACGCAATGGAACATTCATGAGAGGGGAGAACAAATATCCAAATGAACTCCCATGTCCTCGAGGAATAGCCCCTCTCTGCACCATCAGCAATCTCTCTCTCACACGGGCTGAGGAAATTTGATTGATCCTCTATTGAATTATTTTTTTGCACTCTTTCATTTCAACAGGACGCACTGACAAGTTGTTTGATCATAAAGCATTATTGTCTGCCAAGTCACATTTCAGGGCTGTGATGGCTAATGATCTTGCCTCCTGACTTAGGGAAAGTCAGGTAGTCAGCATGTGTTTGAAGCTCGCGATTCCAAGGACATCGGGAGGTACTGAGCAAAACACTATACATTAAAAGTCAGGGAGATGAGAGGGAAGGAGCTCGAACTTTTAATGATACTGTACGGCGATACCATCGGTGTCAGTGGAATATTTACGAAAAGAGCACAAAACTGACGCCGAAACTTTTGCCTGACCCAGAGTCCCCCGCCTGCCTTTTTATCATTGCAAATGCTTATGCAAAGAAGGAGCAGAACAAAGACTACAAAGGCTAGAAATCACTCTTTTGTCTTTTTTCATCTTTTTTTTTCTAAACTACGTTCCCCTTTCTCTCGCTCGCTCTCTGTACACGAACCCATGAGCATCCACAGGTCCTTGGCCAAAGCAGCTGTATGGAAACAGACTGTGATGCTCATACCTGCTCGTAGAGCTGGGCGATAGAACGATAACGATATGTATCGCGATATAACTTTGACTCGATAGAGAAATTAAACTATCGCGATAGACCTCGCCGCTCTTGTCCTCAAGAAAAAAGAAAAAAAAAAAGAAGGTCAGCCAATCCAAATTAAGTAGCGCAGAGCCGAACCAATCACAGCCGCAGCATCACGTCGCGTGACTTGTTACGTACAGCACAAGTGCCAAGCCGCACGTGTGTTTGTTTGGGAAGCAGCCAGCGGGTAATGGAGGAAATGAGTGTGCCGACTAGAAAAATCAACCGAGCGTGACCGAAGAGAAAACAGATGATGGTTCCAATGCCGGAGAGATTGTCGAACGGAAGAGCCATAGAAGTTCCGTAGTGTGAAGGTATTTCGGCTATTTCAAGTCTGACAAAAAACAGAGTAGCATGCACTGTAAATTGTGCCGAAAGCAAGTCGGGAAATACAATAAACTGGTGCATGCGTCACACTGTGCGCCACGTTATTGTTTCGGTGAAATGAATTTCTACAATACTGTTACTGTTAATTCTACTCTCTGCAGTGTTTAATAAATGCTTACATATACACAAAGTTACTGTCCGTCCACACATACGACTCGGTTCTGCTTCTATGCCCCAGCTTTGTTTACTTTTTCCCACCGAGGCTTCTAGACTTCTGATTGGCCAACATTTCGGCACGGTTAGGAATCTAGCGCCACCTGCTGCTTTGGCATGTTCATAGCAGCGTTTTCCTTCATTTCTGCCTTTATGTGTGGACGGGATTATTTTTTAAAACGAAAACGGAAAATCTCCGTTTTCAAAGATACCCGTGTACGTGTGGACGTAGCCTCAGTCTCTGACTGGAAGCGCTAATTCGTCATTCGGCTTTTGTCAGACTAAAGTAACTGTTAAAACTGTTTGAAAAGCTAAGCTATACAACAAGGAGAGATTGAGAATTTCCTTTTAGTTCTCAGTTTATTTGATATTGACAAAAGTTAGTCAGTTTTGTCTGTGCTTCTGTAAAACAAACTAAGATTTATTTTTAGAATTAATATTTTGTTTCTAAGTGGAATTGACAATTTAGTCTGTTTTGTTTGTTCTATTTTGAAACTTAAACGCTTTAGTGGCTGCCTTTTGTGTAGTTTGCAATATTTGCCTTTATTTATCTGAAAAAGTCTCATGTTCCTTAAGTACATCTACCCTGTTGAACTTATTATGGGAAATAAATATTTAAATAAAAACAAGCTGCTGATTATTTCACATTTTACTTGTGAGCAACGGCACATTTAAATCTTACAAATATAGTTATTTGGCTTATATCGTGATAGATATCGTTATCGCCTGAAATGAAAAAAACATATCGTGATATGAAAAAATCTCATATCGCCCAGCTCTACCTGCTCGGTTTGATCTTTGAGAGTGCGAGCTGGGGCTGCGGACAGTGCGCCTAAGCAGCGTCCTGACAAACAAAAGGCGAGACAAATCAACTTTGTCCATTGTGGTCACACCAGTGCACGGTGCATCGCCGACTGCTCGGATGATAGCAGGTATAGGAGAGGATGCACCACCTAGGTGACATAATGCACCACAGGCTTCCATTTATGCTTGAGAGGAGATTAGGAGCGCATCTCCTGTTGTGTCAACAAGTATACATAACATTCACCAGTGAAGTGCCAATATCATATTACTAATGATTCAGCCGCTTTTAAAATATGGTTTACAGAATCGCCTTACATACTGTACTTGCCTCTGCACGTCTTGTCAGGCATTTTTAGCTCGGTGCAAAAGAGATGTGGCATGTTTACCTGCACTTGGGGGTGGGGGTTAGAGCTGTTGATGGGAAATTGCTTAAACTGCCACATGTTTTTTTTCTTCTTTTCTTTTCTTTTCTTCTTTCTTTTTTTTTTTTTTTTTTTAAACAGAAAACTCTTCAACATACATACTGTACATATGGCTTGTGTTTCAAACACCTTTTCCCCAAGGAAATAAAATGATAGCCAGTGTTTGATGTCCAAAGTAAGTTTACAGCCAAAAGGCTTCTGTACCTTTCAAATTTCCCCTTGTTTGTCAGCTACCTGCTGTTTCACGAGACAGAGGCTTGTCGGAAGCTATCGCCGCAGACTTTCTGTTTGAAGCAATTCAATTAGTCACATGTGAGATAACACTTAGCTTTCTACTAGCCTTTTTATTTTTTCTCCCCCCAACGTATCGACTAATCTCTTTCTTTTTTTTTTTCTCTTCTTTGGCAAAATTTGGACAAAAAATAATCACGTTCAAACAACAGCAAAAAAAAGCCCTACCATCTGGTTGCGCTGCACTTGGTGACACAACTTTGGGAAGTGTCTGTTTTATACGACAACAAACAGCCTTTGTCCTTCATCACCAGAGATGACATGAAAAAGATGAGGCACGTTCATAGGATGTGAGTGCTGAGGCATTATAGGGGCTGTCTCTGAGGCGTCTGACTGTTTAAATAGTCTCCATATGAGCCGGGGCACTGCATCCGTCCTCTGCAGCCAACCTGCTCCCCTTCTTAGAGTGCATTGCAAGAGATTAATTTAATGCTCTGCCAGGATCATAAAGATCAAACAAGTGGAGAGATATCATTAAACCATTGGAATGTTATCTCATTTATCTAAACAAACTGATGCGATGAACGGCCTAATTAAAAAGCTCGCCATAAACAAAGCTTCGGATGGGGAGGCCTCTCCCCTCTTTAACAATGGAACACATTTATTTTATTAATCCAATGCATCGTGTATCATATCATTACAGTTCAATATATCTATCATTAATTTTATTCCCTTCACTTAAAGCTTTTATTGGAATTACTTTGGTTATTAGTTGGTTCTAATGTATTGGTTACCTCTGTATTTGGCTGCTACAATCTCTCTTATCTCGCTGCATAAACCTGTGCATGTTATTCAAATTGCCTCATTTATTATGATAGCTTCCTCATGTAAATTGTGCTGACTGCTCGCCCTTGCACAGTCCTCATTAGACTAATGAAAACCTTCAAACGAAAAAACTAAACAACCTGCCAAATAAAGGTCTGGGGTTATTATGAAAATTACAACTGTGGGAGCCGGGAGAAGCTCTCTTCATTAATTCATGCTCAGCAAATTGGTAACTAATTTAGTTGCACTCCTCTGCATTAATGGGTTATTTTATAAAAATGTTTTCCACAGCCCGAGACCTCTGGTGCACACACTGAAGAGCTCAGAATCCTAATCAAGTCCAGTGACATATTAGGAATTGACAATCTCAAAGATAATACAGCGTGTGTTTGCTAGTAGATGTGCGCGGGTCAACTAGTTAGAACTGCCGCGGATTGCTCGGTCATTTGCTTTCTCCTCTAATATTGTGAAGAAATTAGAGTCATTTGTGTTGATTATCTGAGTGTGGAGGAGGCACTTCAGCTGAGAAGGAAGATTTCTGCTGCCGAGGAAACATTCAGTTGATTTATGTGTGCGGATCCTCGGTTAAACCCTCGTTCTTTGTTTGCGTTACCCCGTTAGTGCAAATCTCTCCTTGTTTCACATACGAACACGCACGCACACACACACACATATGCTCGCACACGTGCAGTTAGACGGTCTGTGACCCATAAATTCAGCTCATGATCCTGCTAATTATTACTATTCACTGCTTCACACCCTGTGAGTGAAGGTCTAACACTGATCTTCACGTCAGCCTAGCCAACAGGGAACATACAGCCGAATGATTTCCATAGTGGTTTTATTATCATTATCAACCTCACCCCACCCTGCATCACCCAGCACAGCTCCGCTAAAACCAACAGAGAATACTGAAATCTATTATTTGCTTCATTTTGTATTTAATCTGCCATGCTTAGTAGATTTCTATCTGCTTCTTTTCTCATTTTCCTCTTCTTCATAATTCTCATCAACAACATCGTAATGAATTTATAAAAGCAATTAATAGCGTAAAGGCTAATCGGCTAATTCTGCATTTTATTTTGGTAGGAAAGATTAAAAACAATTGATATGTGTGGCAACAAATATCATATCTAAAAATAAATAATTAAATAAAATAACTGAGATGCAAAATCTGTGTGGAAATCAGACCTAGCTGACATTTAGTTGCACTATTAAATGTTTTTGTAGTTAATTAAGAGAACTCCAGGGGTGTTATTAAATCGCAGCATGTGCATTACAGGGGGCTGATATGATGTTGCAAATGTAAAACGTCCAAAGCCAGGTAAAGACACTTTCAAAGAGATCCAACAAGCAAAACACATGTGTGCAGTTAACTTATTTCTATGTGCCTGTGCAACAATGCGCACTAAACAGAGACATGAAGCCATAGAAGCAGCAGCACAGTCTGACATCATGACAAATGAAGGGCAGGATCAATCTTTAAATTAAAGGTTTAACATTTCTCAATTTTATTGCCAATATTCAAGGACTCAAATGGACTTTTAGGGCCCTTTTCATAAAGCTCTAGAAATATAACACTTTTCTTTTGATAATGGCATGCAGACTTTTCCCTTGTGGATTGTAAGTTTCTTTAGAAATCTGTGCAACGATGACAGTTGTAATGCTGGCAAATGTTGCTGCTGGTACAAAAAGTAAATCTGAGTTTATGAAACTTTTTGCTGCTCTTGACAAATTACACAAACTAGTGTATGACCTATTTAAAACAGGCATATGCAGCAGAGTGAGCAGAGTGACTTCAGTCATTCATGTCAGGGGGAAAAGGTTTGGTCAGCAAAATACTGTACACACCTGATCTGCAACAGTTCCGCAAGTCTGGTCTCAAACTGCTATGCAGATATATGATATAGCCTTGAAAGACTTAACTTTACTTTTCACAGTTGTGTATGCATGTCACAGCATTAAATTACTGCTAAGATGAGCAATGCAAGTACTGATTTTATAAAAGGACAGCTCTAATGATGCATTCACTCAATGCAAAATACCCAACATTAGCCTGATTGTGCAACAAGAGCTTGATTTTTATTAATGGCTTTATTTTGCATACTTTACCTACGCTGATAAAATGCACATCCCAAGCATTCCAAAAACAACCCAACATCGTGTGGAATTAAGCTTTCATACAGATTGAGTTTTGAGCTGCAGTGAGAGAATGAGCTCCGCCTGCAGCTCACTAAAGATGCCATAGCTAGAAGGAGGCCTTCTGGATAGGTTTCCTATTGAAACGTCAGTGCAAATCCTCAACTGCTTGTTTAAGGGGGAGTAGGTTGCGGTCACTGCGGTTGCCACATTTTGAGAGATTGCTGTGGAGTAAAGTTTGTCAGCCCTCAGGGGTTCCCTAATGGCCTTGGGCCCAATGCCCATTGCCTGTCTTGCCTGTTCTCCAGCTGCCTGTCTGACTGCTGTAAAACTTTAACAGAAAATAACTTTTACTCAAAATGTGAGGAGCGCTCATCCCAACGACTTAAAAGTCCACATGGCGCTGCCTCGACCTCCACAATTACCTGCCAAGTGTGAAGAGAATCTGATGAACAGTTGATGAAAAATGCAAAGAACCAAAAGCCGCACAACACACACATACAGAGATTTCACCATTTATTAGTGAGACTAGTGAATGGTCTGTTTAGTAAGAGTGTTAATGAAGCCCATCCACAGAGAATCTCTTCACTTTTTGTTGACACTGTTTCATAGAAATTAGTTGCATCTCAGTAAATAGGAATGGATGGAGCTAAAGGGAAGGTAATTTTGCCTAGAAGACGCTGGCATTATATTATAATTAAGTATTGCTTATATATTGTATGTATGTATGAATGTATGATTTGAATGTTCTCCTACTGGATGAGTGGACTGATCTTGGTGAAACTTTGGATAAACATTGTCTAGCCCACTGTGAGTCCCATATATGTAAGTATGTGCATGTATGTAGTTTGCTAGTTCTTCTAATGTATGCTGATATCAGACTTGAAGATTTACAGGTCCACACTAACTTGATGGCACCTTTAAATATTATCAGTAAACATTGCTTAATTTTGCTGGCTGTTCATGCAAATTTCTTCAGACTTATCACTGCAATTCCTTCAGTCCCCAGTAATGCATCTGCATTGTGTGAAGTAAATTTTAAAAAAATGTCTGTCAGGAAGTTTGAAAAACACACTGAAATACCCGAGATTGTGGCCATTCAAACTGTAACTGTTCAGCTTTCTCGAGAATTTAAATTACATAATTGAGAAACTGAAAAATATGTAAAAAAAAAAAAACCCCAACAAACAACAAATAACATAAGAATTTTGTGTTTCTACTTACTTTATGTGCTCTTGACTCATTTCAACTATACTACTTTTACTGTCATTTGTGGACACACTATAGTTTCTCTTCTCTCGTCTGATCTGTTTCCTCAGATATGGGCATGTTTCACTAGCTCTAAGTTCCCTCCCCTACCTCCAAAACATTCTGTCAGGCTAGAAGAAACACTGATAACGAAAAACTAGATAGCCAAGATATCCCTCATCTAAACAACACTTGCTCAGATGCCTGGACTGAAGCCCTTCAAGTCTAAAGTATATTAGAAAAACAGTTGTTCAGACACTTATAGAGCATGTAGTTGTAGACTAACATTCTCCCAAAAAATCTTTCTAACAAGAAATCTTAGAATGAGAGGCAGAGCCTTCAGCTCTCAGGCCCCTCTCCTGTTGAACCATCTCTCAAGCTCCTGGTGGACTAGTTTTCTGCACTCACCTCTTTTCACTCCTCCCCTGTTTATACGTCACTACTGCACTACTGTACGACTATAGTGTGTGTTTGGTCTTGTCTCCCATGGTCATGGCAGATGGCTTCCCCTCCCTGATCCTAATTCTGCTGGAGCTCTCTTCCTGTTAAAAGGGAGGTTTTCCTTCCCACTGTTGCTAAGTGCCTCTCATAGGGGGATTGTCTGATTGCTGGGGTTGTCCTTTTAATTGTGTACAATATAAAGTGCCTTGAAGCAACTGTTGTTATGAATCGGCAGTACATACATAGAACTGAACAGAACGGGGCTGAGACTTGACTCACCTTTATCAGCGTGCATCCTCTTTGCTTCATGGCTCATGTCATGGGCCAGGTCTCCCTCTTTAGGTCCCGGTGCGATGTTGGGTGACAGGCCAAGCAAGGCTTGGTTCATGGAGAGACCATTGTGGTGTGCGGCTGCATAAAAAAATCAGCAAAAAAAACCAAACCATTATTAGCTAGACAGGAGCTTAAACCTTCCATCTGTACAATCTGTAAAGCCCTTTAGAGGTTTTTTTTTCTTTATTTTTTCTTTATTTGTCTTAATAAATGTGCTGTGAAGCAATATATAATACGTACGTATCCTGTCTGAGGAGCTTTCTGTGTGGGCTGGGGAGCTGGACACACTGCTGCTGCGGTGGGACGATGGGTGACTACCTGGCCTCCTGTGGTCTTCTAAGGAAGGAGCAGGGGAGGGACTGTCCGGCAAACGTTCCTGCAACCCCAACAGCCACAAAACCACACATGCAAAATAAATATCCAGCGCAGGCTCGAGTGTTATGCCACGAGAAAGAGGGAACTGTGTTTACAGCAGCCAGCTGTTATTATGACATTGCTTGCTTTCTCTTTTAAAAATTTACCTTTATAACAGAGGTGACCATTCTGGAGGGCAGACTTTGGCCCTGTGCTGCGGCGGCCATATTTGCAATGGTGCTGAGGTGGTTCATCTGGCTCATCGCCATAGTGACAGAGGCTGGGGGCAGGCTGACTGGGATCAGAGGGTGTGGCATCATCATGAAGGGGAGTTCCAGGCCTGAGACACAGGAAGAGGTCGTTGGTTACTCAATGATGCATATTATGAGTGAGCTACCCACAGGGGAAACTTGGCTGAAAACTCAGAACCTGCTGGTGTTAATTCAGCAATCAGTAATTCCCACCACTGAGATCCCCTTTAAAATTGGTGTCCAATAACACTAAAGCTTTACAGAGCCAAGCGCCAGGAAAAGAAAGGAATAATTCAGATTAATCACGTCTCGGGTATCTTTCCATGTTAACACAATACACATAAATGTTTTACAGCACGTGTTAATAATAGATACTACTGCAATAATAATAAAGAAAATGGGGACGATAACTATACACACAGTCATTCAAAGACCAAAGTTTACACTGCAATAAATATGCATCAATTATTCTATGATGAATAAAAAGGGGCAAATTATGGAAATTCTCTCAATATTTACATATAAAAAAATATCTCGGTAAAAACAAGGGCAATCTTGAAAGTCATTACCCAAATGACTAGTTAAACGCGCTAATGACAAACAAGTAGCGCTAGGCTACAGTACGGCAATGACTTTAGGCTAATTATAGCCGCCGACAGTGCAGACCAAGAGACAAAGAGAAGAAGAGAATGAGACAAAAAAAAAAGAGTAGGTCGCATTCAGCTCACCCAATAATGTGATTTTCAGGGTTTTTTTCTCTATACGAACACACAAATTATTCCATTACAACATCAGAGATATCTTACAAATTTTCTAAATTATTCAATTGCTGTCTGGCAGTAGACGCCTAATTGGGGAAATTGAAGACATTAGCAGCGAGAAAATGTAAAGAAAGTCTAATAAAGATACTGCGGGTGGGGTGCGGTGGAGGGGGGGTTGTAGCTAGTCAAATAGTGGCCCTGAACTGCACTTCTGAATGGCTTAATGAAAACAAGCCAACTTTCAAAGGACATGAGCACAGACAGAGGGTCAAAGCTAGGTGTCTGTATCCCCCTCCCCTCTCCAGCCGTGGCACCCCCCTCCTTCCCCCCGCCCGTGCTCTACAGGGACTTTGAACTGGCAGGATCAAAAGTGACTGGGAACAGTTTGGTTTCATTCCTCCGCCACTCAGATGCTTTTCCTCAAATGCTTTAAAGAAAACCTCATAGACACTATTGGATCTGATCGAGCCTCTCTGTAGATTTTTTTTAACTCCTTTTTTTTCTGTCTTTCTTGGCAGCCCGGTTCAAGGTAAAAAAGAAAAAAAAGAAAGCTGTGTAGAGAAAAAGGAGGGGAAGAAAAAAAGATAGCACACTACAGAAAGCTATCCACAAAACAACTCCACTCTTCTTTTTTTGACAAAACATCAGTAGCCAAAGGGCAAGGAGATCTGCATGGCGAAGCCTCTAAAGAGAAGGACACTGGTTGAAAATGAAAGGACATGAGAAGTACTCCTCTCTGTCATTCCCCTCCTTCCAAAAGAAGCATTGATTTCCATAAGAAAGGTGGCATGCAGTTTCTCAGTGGCAAGTATTCCCAAACAATATAAAGCAGGGGAGATTAAAGAAAGGCGGAAGCCAAGCAGCACCTTGTATCAGCGCCTCTGCTGAAGCTCAGACTGAATCAATTACCACTCAGCAGGCTAAGCTCAATTAAAAAACACCACAGAGGGCCTGATTGCGGGGGTACTTACTGTAGGACAACATGGAGAGGTCTAGGCTACCTATCAGCCTTTCAAGGCCACTCAAGGGCCAGAGTGAAGAGACTTATTCTGCCTTTGAGGTGTCTCTATTACGCCCATTCAATCAAACGCAGCTACACACACATAAAGGTAGATTTTCACCATATCAATAAAGTATGAAAAAGAGGTGAAAAGTCACTTAAAATAACGCAGGTCTGCGCTTTGTTAGTAACATACCGCCACTTATCTCCCTGTCATATCTTTCTCTTGATGGCATGTGAATTTCATTGATGTGTCTCCACCTGACTGACAGGCTGGCGCGAAAACACAGGACCTCTGTTTGCTCTAAGGGGGTATTAGTCTCGCTTTCAGTGCCCGTCCAGCCCCTTTCTTGTCACCCCATCCTAAAGCGATGTTTCTCCCATAAAGACCCATTCAGGCCACTGTAGGGGAATGTGCCACGGGCCAACAAGGGTGCACCAAATCCTTTTATTTATGGCTGAAAGGAGCCAGGTGAGGAGGATATGCATTTATTCAAGGAATCTGGCATTTTCACAAGACAGTTAGAGTGTTTTCATCGCATTCATATGCAATTTCTTCTCATTTTCTTGATTTTTATTCTCATTTAAATGAAAGGACTATGAATAATTGCAACAACTTTTTTTACGTAGGTAACAATAAACAGAGATTTTTGCTTCTTTTTTTGTCCTTTTCAAAAACCAGAATGAAGAGACTCATTAATCGCTGTGATATTGTGAAGATATTCCAGTGGGCAAACTGTTAGAAACATATTTGTCAGTTTTCTGTTTATCTCTGAAATAGAAGTTCAGACCTGATGAGAGGTGAATTCCCACAAGCCCCCCTCCCAACCACCACCTCTCTCTTTCCTGAAGGGCAGACAATGCATTTGGAGTAATTTACCTGAAGTAAGCCTGAGGGACTTGCAAAGGTGAACTCCTATTTACCATCATTAAAACTACAAATCACTTAATACCAATATAAACAGCTCAGCTATTATGTCGTGCAGTGCTTGGGAGTTCACGCATGGATAAGCAAAGATCTGAATCGCGGAGGATGAATTGAATGAATTAAAACAGCCCTTGGTAGCAACATGATTAAAAACCTGTTACATCAGAATCAAACCTCACGGCTAATGGCAGGTTTGTTACTTATTAAAAAAAAAGATTTGAAGAAAAGTGGGAAAAAATGGATTGATTGACTGTTGAACGATTTAAAAAAATGATTAAAACGCCAGCAGTGATTTATTTTGGTGATTTGTGCCGCAGTTAATCCTCATCGACACAGAACTTCAGCCTTTTTGGCCATCTAACCCTACGGAGAAAAATAAGAGGAGAGGAGCTAAGCCATTGTCATTGAAAATGGGATGAGAAAGCAGCCGGGCCCCTTACCCTTAACTCTGTTGTGGACAGATTTCCCCTGACAAAAATTAAACTAGCTCCTACTTGGCACTTTATTATCTCTTCAACTGAATGATTTATTGTTTGTGGAGCGAAAGAACCAAAGAGAGGGGGAAGATTACATTTCCAGCCAAAGCTCAGGCCTGATCTCGTTTTTTACTCCCTCTGTCCAGGAAAAAAGCTCCCGACAAACAATAATGTCAGCTGTAATTGATCGGAGGTCGCTGGCTGGGCCTGCAGTAAAAGCGCACTATTTAAGCGACAATCGGCCCCGCGCTCTTCAGACGCTGGCTAATGAAGCTGTCTGTCTGGGCTATTTACCTTCTCTTAAATGGAAGGGGAGAGATGTACTGTAAGAGACAGGGCTGGAGAGGATCTGCCTCTCACTCCCGTGAAATAGGACCTGCACATGCCTCAGGAATGTATAATTGGTTGGCGCAGCCAAAGCTGGGGATCCGGTGCTAATTAAATGACTTGTTTAAAGCCTATCTGTCTTTGTTTGGGAGGCTCTGGGCTTCAGAACAATGCATTGTAAATGCTGTTGTCAAACAAACATTCCTGGTTATCCTTTGATTTGAATTGAACAAGACAAAGGGCTGATTTGCTCACTGCTAAGCCTTTGGTTTTCATGGTGTTGAGATATTTTTTCCTTCCCTCTTCTGATCTGTCAAACTGAACAGGGCCATTCCAGTCAAAGCTGCTAAATGGACTGACTCAGTGCACAATCCATACGCAGCTCGCCGCCGCAAAAACAATCTCCGTTTTCCCTCTTAATTGCGCTTGTAAAAATGCCCCCATGTTGTGTATGCATTTCTCCGACAAAGGTAAAGACGGTGGCGCGCACAAGGAGAGTCTTTGTTGTGGTCGTATCAAGGATTTGCACACTGGTCCCAAAAGGAAATGAATGGCTCATGAAAAAGTGTCTGTCACGCGGCGAGACATTTAGAGGTCTCCATAGCACTAATCAGCTAGTCGTCTTTACTATAACTGTTAATCTCCCTTTTTAAAAAAGGGGGGGAAAAGGAAGTCCTGCCACGGAGTAGGTGGACCGGGGGGGGGGTGTATGCATCAGATCAAACATAAGACACGGCCTCCATAAATAAGTCGTCTAGAATTGTGGTGCCACTTTAGACTACACAAGTGCATGCTTCCATGTGCTTGCTAGTCCCACATTCATATACACACAGGCAAACAAGAAAACACACACACACAGATGGCAGGTTCAGTCAAGGCTGGTGAGTCCTGTTTCTCATTAAAATGGGGGGAGAGGGGAAGGTTTCGAGCTTTGATGTAGCCACCCACAGCCCTTCAGTGTCATTGAATGAAACTTTGAAGCTTTTTGTGTTTACGTAGTTAATGCTGATAATAAAGCAAACATCTTGTCTTTGTTAAATACCTGCTGTCCACTCACGTATGCCTACACACACGCACGCACACTGCAAACGGGGACATAAAACGAATACATCTTGCAGCAACAAAGAGAGGTAAACATGAAAACACACGGCCGCACGCTCAGACAATGATGCAGTATGGATAATTGTGTAAAGTTACGCGCCGGCGCAAAGCCAGCCGAACATATAAACACATGCGGGAAAGAAAAATGCTTTACATTCCAAGAGCTGTAACGATTGGATGAATAACAAGCTATTAACGCATCAGCAGACAAAATACGCTCGACGTGCCAAGGCAAAGACGCGCAACTGAGGTGGGCATAGACTTTTTGATGAACTAAATCACGAAATGTAACAAAAAAAAAAAAGAAAGAAAACATGATAAGAAAACATTTCTGCTTTCATGAGGTAACATAATTGCTTTCCAAACCCAAACCGCTGGAGTGTAACATGTGGTAGAAATTATCAAGGAGACAGACAGAGGTGTTTGTCCATTAAGCGCATAAAAATCTAAGGCAGGCAACTTTTATAGGATAATTTAAATCCTCGGCTCTAATAGTGCGCATTCCTTATGAAAATTGGAAGATCAATCATCTCCGTGACAGATCTGTTGTGGAAGAAGTTCTCGCTATCTTTTAGGTGGTGGTGGTGGGGGGTGCTGAACACGTTTCGCCACCGCCCCACCTGTGCTACCCCCCCCTTCCCATTTTAGCTGTCTATTTGTCTCTTTGCTGAAAATGTTAACGAACAGGGCAATAATCAAGCCATATGCTTGCATGTGGCAAATCTCATTACAGTAAATGACCTTTACCAACCAATGCCAACATCCTTGTGCTTGATAACACAGAGCGTGCGGGGCGGGCGACACAATGGTGGGTTTTAGTTTACGCAGTCATGCGCGGGAGTATGTGTGTGTGTGTGCAGTTGGCCAAGACAGCCAGGCCTTCAGGACACATTAGGACACGGGAGGCATTCACTAATTTGGGTCGGAACCAGGCTCACTTCACATTTGCCACACGTCACTCCGAGGATCGCCGCGGAATCGGCGCAGGAGCTCCGACGCTGGATCACTCACAATAAGCGGTGGCACGGAAAGTGCTGCGAGCAGAAGAGGAGAGGCGAAGGAGAGGAGAGATATTACTAGCAGCTGTTACTACTGCGGCTGCAATATATTCAAGCCCAATCAATAAAGCTCCTACAGACAGTGACACCCAAGCAGACAGAGGAATCATTTTCATCTGATACTTAGCAAAGGCTCCCCCTTTTAAAAAGATTGCTTTCAGTCAATGACAACCAGTTGTCATTTGACTAAGGCTCCTGAAATGAAATATATTGACGAGTGTTATCAATCACGACCCACTCTGCCATCATATCAGTTTAGCCGGGATGGGGGTTGAGGGGTGGATGGTGGTGGTGGTAGGGAGGGATCGGTTTGCATGTGGTCATCGGATCATCTGTTTTAATTACAAAATTAGCATCACTACCTCCTGCGCTCTCACTTCCTCCATGACAAGCACCTCTCGAGAGAGAAAATCAGTAACGCTCAACCGTTGTCAGCGGGAGGTTTCCTTGAAATGCAGTTCAGTGTGGACTTTAACTGAGGCAGAGGACAACATGTTAAAATATACATAGATATATATTTGTTTGATTATTTGTCTGGAGATTCTAAATATCATTTATCAAGAAACGCCTTCCTTTGTTTGTTCACCCTCTGAAGGGCGTGCTGATTGTGAAATTCCTTTACGTTGTTTGAACTTGCTCACGCGCTCCGTCTTTATCTTGGTCCCAGAGGAGAGGCTTTGTGATGGTGAAGATGTCTGGGCTCAGGAAGGCTGATAGCTCTATTTGGATGAGGGTTCCCATATCATAATTGAGAGAAGAAGAAGAAGAAAAAGGGGGGAAAAAAGTGCTTTTGCGGAACACGACCAACTTTCTTTTCTGTCACGAAACGCTTTTTGAATCCTTCCCGGGCAATGCTACATTTTTACAGTGCAATCACAGTTAAAAGAGAACGCCATTTCGCTGTTGTCATCACCGCGCTGCCATTACTGTTATTGTGTACACACAGTAATATCATTACTCTATGCTAATGTTTCCTCTTAGACATAATCACGGGGAAATGAGAGCGCATGATATCCAGCCTCTAACGCTGCGCCATCTTAACTGTGCATGTGAAAACGGCTCCGCATCCGACGCAATCACACACCACGTATATTTCACATTGCTCCGACCTGCGAAAGCTCATCATCACCGAAAGGTTGAATGTCATTTATTACACGTATCACATTTACAGCAAGTGACATTGTCTTTTCAAATTGTGTTGATCTCTTCACTTTCAAAGGTCAGCCCCTTCCCTGGCTAAATTCAACCTGACAGAGAATAGTGAGGAGGGGACAGCCGAACACATGCATCACCCCGGCATCAAAGCGCTCCAAATTAATCTATCCAATTAATGAGGAATGAGGCCTAATGTTGATGAGGGATGACAACTCGACTGGTCAGTTGTTTTTTTATAGCTCTGCTCCTGCTATTGTGAGCTAACCGCAAGAGACAATCAAACAAATATGTCCATGACGGTTTGTCGAGTGCCGCCGCCTCTTCCTCTCCGTAGCGCCGCAACTCCGCTGCCACTCAAAGATGATAGAACTTGATATGGATCATTACGGAAATAATGTTTAATCAATTCCCCCTGTTATTGTAATCTATTTCTGCCGTTGTCTGCGTTTGTGTGTTTTGTAGCTACATCGGTGCGCCTCACAATTTCCCAATCATGCATATTCAAGTGTTACGCTGATGCTTAACAGCCGACGCAACCGGAATTAGAACGAGGACATTAGACTTCATTAAAAAGAGAAATGATTATCAGGTTTATCTTTTGAAATGTCTATTAAAATGTGTGTGTCGTTCTTCACTTATCTGTCACCTGGCTCCCATGAGCCTGGCAGCCTAATAGAGAGATGGTGAGGGCCAAAGCCCAAGAGAGCGACGGAGACCCATCAAGCTCTTCACTCAGACTGGAAGGCTGCCTGTCTGCTCTGCCACTCTCTGTCTCGCTCACTTACCACCACTAGCCCCCGTTTGCCCAACGCTGGCAGGTCAAAGAAATCCTGTTTTGTCTGGAGAAGGACCCTTGATATAAGAAGATGGGGAGAAAACCCAAATAAAATGTTGAATTGCATAAATTAGTCAAGACAATAACCTGCCGCTGTAAAAAGAGGTGTTATGATATGTTCGTGAAATGAATTCCATTCAGCCTATGGCTACAATCTAGTCTCTCCAAAGAGCTTTGGCTGACAAAGGCTCCCACAAGAGAGCTAGAGAGGAAGATGGATGAAGTTGCCCCTAGACACTCATATCAGGTCAGTATGTGCTTTATCCCCTAATGGTTAAGGTTAGGATTGAGTAGGGGGTGATACTAGATCTGAGCCTGAGGGCCACTGTTCTAGAGGAGAGGTGCAGGAAGTTGCCACCATCCTCCATCATGGCCCACATTCAGCTGCGCTGGGCCACCAGCACTAATGCAGCTAGCAGGTTGGAGCGCGTAGTTAGCTAGTTGGACGTGTCCTTCCACCCAGAGAGCTTTATTATTAGAAAGGACATAAACAGACTAATTAAATCGCAGCAGTGGAGCTGGGCTGACAGCTGGCACAGAGAATGTGACCAAACAGATCCCTATCAAAGTGCAAGAGCAGTGTCTCTCTATATGGGTCCTGCTTTTGTGTGCGTGGCTTTGTCTGTGTGTGCTGACACGCATGCCTGTATGTCCAGTAAATATACGCCCGGGTGCACGTCACCTCTACCCATTTTAGCCCCGTGTTCGGCTCACATTCGACGACTATCATTTCTCCACTCACACGCGCTGTCATCTTAATGTCTTATTTAGCAGCTTATCGCAAAGCACACTGACTCTCTTATATGTTCCAAAATTGCACAAATGCTATCCAACAGAGCAGTGAACACTCCAGTAATTAGTGCATGGTCTCAAGCCTGACTCCACTCAGCTCTGCAACATGGCCAAGCACGGACCCCATATAGAGAGGAGTCTAGTTATGCATTGATCTCAGAAAATTAAGGCTAACTGCCCCAGACTGCGGCGTCTTGATGTACCTTCTGGATGAGCAGTGTACTATACTTTGTGTTGTTTGTGGCGTAAACACGGTGATTTTTTTTTTCTCACTCGCCACGCTTTAAAATAAATACATGCTAAATAATTAATGACCCCGCCCACCCTAAAAGGTAAAACCACTGATGATGAGAAAATATGGCCTTAACAAGTCAATAATGGCGAGTGCAACAAGAACAGCCTAATCAATGCGGCTGCAACGTTTGCAAACAAGGACTTGAATTATAACGCCAATAATTGATCCCTTCCATTTTTTTCTCCCCACCTCCTTTCCCCTTCATGTGATGTCATTGTTTATTGATTGCTTCTCGCCCGTGAGGGATGATGGGAAGTTTCGGAGTTTGTTTTTTGCTGCGACTTTTGCCCCTCCCACCTCCCCTCCCACATCCAAATACACCACCCACCAACCCACCCTTCCTCCATTTGAAATTTGCAAGCTGTAGCACCAGCTTAACCAAAAAGGATTAAGTCCCATACCCAACTGAGAACACAGATAATGCTCAGTAATTGGTAAAAAATGAAGATGAATGGGACAGCTAGATAAGGACCAATTAGCTGCTGGGAGTGTACAGCTGTGGTCTCCTCACAGAGCGCTCTCAGGGGCCAAGGCCCCCTCTTCCTCGCTCTCTCTCTCACACACACACATACGCACGCAGGCACACGCGCGCGCACGCATGCAAACATGCAAGCGTGAGGGTAGGGCTTGCAGAAATTAGCCTGATGACCCTGGAAAGAGAGAATGATGCTTCCTCATCATCTCACCCAGAACCTCTTTCCCTCAACTCCTCACTCAGTCAGGCAAGACTCCAGGTACCTGTCACCACCCGTCCAAACTTCAGACTAGCATGAGGCTTTCCACTCCCCCACCCGCCCCTGTTGGGCGCAGGCAGCCTGGACCGAAGCCACAGATGTTGAGACAAAGGCTTTTCAGGTTTTCATGCATCGCTCCTTTTAAAGCTTCGCTGTGATGTTACAGTGCGGACTCGGAAGAGTTTTTTTTTTTTTTTTTGGTAGATTATGTTAGCAGTGACAGTTGTGTCTTCTCCTTCTACCGCCGCGCTGTTGTTTAGCCGGCATGTCGTGGCATCATCTGGCTGATGACAGTGGAATTCCCATATCTAATTACAAACAGGATTTCAGCTCCATTAGAGTTGTGTGGTGAGGAGTCAGATGAGTGGCAGGGCAGCACCCAGTGGCCAAAGAGAGACAGAGGGTGAAAGACAGAGAAGTAAGTGAGACAGAGAAAAGAGGACAAAGGGTGAAACCCCTGCCTTATCGTCTCAACCTGATTTTTTGTTGGTTCTTTTTGAAGCTCCGAGAAACACTTTTTTCCCCCCTTCTGTAACTGGAAAAAAAACAAACCCAATTCCTTCTCTTGGAATTGGCAGGTGTTTGTTAGTGGGCAGCTGACAATATTTTTTCTCCCAGTAATGAAGGTTGTGGCTGGGGTCAATGCACTGGGAGGGAATGACAGGCTGTTTATCCCCCTCAAGGCCAAGCGCCACACGTGTTTTGCTTGGTCTGTGATCTGTAATTGTGGCATTTCCTGAGAGGCGCAGGAACAATCCACATTGTGCTTTGAGAGCTCTCCCTCTGCCCAACTAAAGAGTGCGAGGGAAAATCAAAGAAAGACCCCACACACGCGCACACACACACACACACACACACACCATCCTGCCTCTCTTTACATTTTGATGTCATTCCATCTCCGTATCTTTTTTACCCTTCTCTCCTGCCTCCCCTTCTTCATACATATCTATTTCCTTCTCTCCATCTCTCACTCAGGATGTTTGGTTATTTTGGCAGAGAGTTGAACTGGCTGTTTTTTTTCCTTATAATTAATAACATTGATGCAAACAGGAAGGTCTAATTGTGATGAATATTTAATGTGAGGGAGAAACATTAGCCTGTTCAATTTACATCAACACAAAGACAGCGGCGGGCAATCCAACTCTACAAACAGTACAGAGTGTCCTTCACTGGCTGGCTCTGCTGTGCTTTGCTTTAAGCGCTTCACAATACAAGAACTGCTTCAGACAAACACTGAGATGAGGCACCTGTATTCTGTATTTTAGCCCGAGGAGGCTTTTTTTCTTTTTCGTTTCCCCTCCACGGGTTGATGTAGTGGCTCTTTTCTGATTAAATGGATCTATGTCCTTAGTGGTATTATCAGAAGGATGCTCATTATCATATCAATTCCTATCGTGGATGGTAACATAATTTGTGTAAGTAAACACATCCGTTTGTGTGGGTCTTAGTTTAAGCCGGTTGATTATAAAACGCCAGTCCATTTCCTCAGAGCAGCTGTGGTCTGAGTCTGTTTTAAAAACAGCATGAAGTCATTCCCCAGTCAGCACTCTGAACAACAGTCAGTCCAGTCCCAACAAAAGCCCCAGCCAAATGCATTTCCCCCTCTGCTACATCAGTCAACTGATTTATACGTCTCGATAGCTATTGGATAATAGGCTCAAGTGCTGGATATATTAGGGATTCGCACTTCAAAAAAATAAGAAAGCAAAAAAAAAAAAAAAAAAAAAGCTCATAAATCAAACCCGAGCGAGCCACTTTATGGAATCTGAAGTAAAATCTGTAATCAGGCTTCCTTGTTAAGTCTCGCAACTGTGGAATCCCAAAATGCCTTCATTAAAAATAAAACATGTGAAGCAAAGTCTGGGGCTAGATGAAGAAGACAACATGCTGCTAGCTTGTGTTTCATGGCTCTGCAGTGCAGAGCGGGCCATATATCTCCAGCGTATTATCAGGATGACTCCTGCTGGCCACCCTGTCACAGGAGAGTGCTTGATATAAACAAGAGATTGCTGCGACACCCAGTAATCAATATTAGGATGGTTTCAGTACCAAACATCATTTGTCTCTGCGACCATTCCTTTGACCAAACGAAGCATTAATTCAAATCATAAATCTGAGCTGATTTAAATCCGAGGAGAGTGAGGGAGAGAGAGGGGCCCCTGTCTGACTGCCTGCCCCTAATGATTTATTTTCTACATTTCTGCGAGCGAGAGATTTGTCCATACTCACTGACAGGTCACCTTCAAACGCCAGTGGCAGACTGTTCATCACCATGCAGACGAGCATCTCATCGCTGCGAGTAAATATTAAAGGAAAAGAATCCAATTGATTGTGGATGGGCCGAGAGGCGTCACTGCCATATATTTCACTCAGAGAGCTAATGCTGTGGCCCATGCACCCACACCTAGAACTGCTCCCCCTTGCCAGAATTATGATTCTACCGGGAGCCTGTGTGGCTGGCTGTGGGCTCAAGGTTACAATTTAAATTGTAAAAAGATAAAACAGTTTCTTATTAGCTCCATTGCCACAGCCTTGCTGTTAGTACTCACATTTATCTTTATTTCCGTGACCTCGCAGGCTCGTATTCTCTCTCTCTCTTTTTTTTTTTTTTACACACTCCATTCTCTCGGAGTGATGACCTCACACTTTATGCATTTCGCATTGTTAAATCTGCTTAGAAACACATCCTGTTTTCATCTCGCACGCCACAAGCTCCATGGTGTCAAGTATTATTGTCGAAATGTGTTCAGGAGTCAAGCCATTTATTACAGTAAGTGAATCAAAACCTCAATTTAGCAGGCAAAGCTACGGGGATTACACTTGGTTTATAATTCGGAACGGGCTCATGAATCCGCGCTAACATACATTATCATTCTCTTTAATACACTAAGTGCTCGTGTGTGATATTGCAAAAAATCCTTCTGCATTTTAGGGCTAATAATTAATTGAAATGGCACATAGTGAAAAACCAGAGCTCTCACAGCAATTCAATTAGACCTTGTTAAAAGCTGATAGCTTTGGGAAACTGTGTTCACAGTTTCACTTAGCTATTAGGAGTTGTTTTTTTTTCTTTCAACATAAAACACTTTCGGAAAAACATGACTTACATTACTAAAGCGGGCATTCCCAGTGCATACAAAATAACTAAAATCAATAGTTTATTGCTTTATAAACTTTGAGAAGGCAGCAGCACAGTGGAAAGAGCATCTCATGAAAGAACACCGTGCGAGTCTTCGGTTTAAGGCAAGCTGTGTGTCTGTGTGTGCCTCTGTGTGCGTATAACCTTTTTATTACTTTTGACAAAGCTCCATTGACACAAAGAACAGTGTGTCTGCTTTAATGACGAGGTGTAGAAACGACCTTCTTCTTTGACATATTTCAGTCTAAACCTGCTCTGGAATTATTGTTATTTTGGACTTTTTAGCCTCGGCTGGAAAGAAAGGAGGCAGGATACATGTAAAGAGAGAATGAAGGGTTTGATTGCCAGCATTGTTTTTTTGCCTGCTGGGGTACCTTTGGAACAATGCA
The DNA here is from genome assembly GCF_057382185.1 of Mchenga conophoros. Classification (NCBI taxonomy): domain Eukaryota; kingdom Metazoa; phylum Chordata; class Actinopteri; order Cichliformes; family Cichlidae; genus Mchenga; species Mchenga conophoros. The sequence goes on from NC_140541.1 coordinate 16,684,106, forward strand.
TGGAACCGCATAAGCTTTCACTCTTGCAAATCAAAGCAAATTTGCTCAAACTTACTGACAACCCTGACAAAAATGGAACTTGTTTAATAACCAGTCTGCATTTTTCCCCCTAATGTGTTGATTCTCGTTTTATACGGCCGAGGATTGAGATGTGTATAATACCCTGCCTCTCTGGACATTTTCTGTCTAATTTTTTAAACAGATAATTGTGCAGTCTTGGAACAGTTATGAGTTCTTTGAGCGTGTGCTGAAACGGTGACAAGTGTGCAGGTCTTCGCATGTGTTTGTGTGCGGCTTGCATTTTTTTCCCACTAATGCGAGATGTATTTGTGACAGTGTGTGCGTGTATGAAGGGCATCCTCACCGACACTGGAGCTGAGGTCTCCATTCTCTCCGTCGACCCCGTGGTGGTTGGCGTTGCCGTGGTAGCTGCTCATTGCCTCCAGCTTGATCTTCTTGACCTTCATGGCCTCTGCGATGGCTGCGTTGGCAGCTGCTGCCGCCGCTGCTGTCAGGCCTGGAGAGAAGAGGCAGAGGAGACAGTGCGCTTACAGACCGCTACATGTCTGCTGTGGCTGAGCCACTGCACCTGCGAAACCTTTCAAAAAGCCTCCTTGGCAAATAAAAAAATGAAGGAAAAAGAAAACAGAGGGCAGACTTTTGAAATAATAAAACAATGAATAATTTTATACACTATGGGGAATAAGCTCCTGCGAGATCACGACTTTGTTTTTCATCTTCTGACAGGGGATATCTTCACAGCGGGTTATCATGCTGATGAGATGGATCCCCGTGTGTGTGGCAGCATATGATTTTTATGAATGTTTCAGAGACTCTGGCATTCCTCGCCGCTCTGTATTGATGTATTTGTACCTTGATGGAAAAAGATGCAGTCAAGATAACAGCGCATGATGCAAGCACTTTGTGTGTACAGCTTATAATAGTGAATGAGGAATAGTGATGCAGTGTGACACAGCGACGGGGGATGGGGGGGGGGGGGGGGGGGCAGGCATTAAACATTAAGTAAAGCGGGTTAAAGTGAACAGACATAGGGGCTGAGCTGCGTCTTCTGAATCTTATTGTGGAGGGTACTTCAGTGATACCGTCTAATGCATTCATCAGAGCTAATCGACCTGAATAATACCTCACAGTGCTGCTCGTGTTTCTTACAGCAATACATTGTCGTGCCTCATAATAAGAGGGCTCTTCTCACTGTCAAGGCGAGTCATCGGGCACAATGGAATCCTATAGACAGACCAGCAAGTTTAATAGTTAGAGGGCCATGAGTGAAAATTAACTAAGGAATGAAGAAGGAGGCAATATGTGAACTTTTGTATCATCTCTTATTTCAAAATGTTCTGTGGTCTGCAGAAGTACGAAACTGATGAGGCAACAGGTCAAAAGTGGCAATGAGCTTGGCTCAAATATACTCAAATATTCATACTGGTTTTTTGTACGGAGATGATATGGGTTATTTAGTAGGCTTCTCAAGAGAGAACCAGTCAACCAGTTGTGGTAGATGGCTGCCCCTCTGTGAGCCTTGTTCTGCCTGAGGTTCCTTCCTGTTTTTTCCTTCCCACTGTCACCAAGTGCTGGCTCATAGAGGCTCATCTGATTGTTGGGGTTTCTCTGTATTATTGTAGAGTCTTTACCTTGCAATATACAGCTCTTTCAGAGGTGACTGTTGTTGTGATTTGGCACTAAATAAATAAACCTGGACTGAATTGAATTGAACTGAATTTGAATGTATTTGAGAATTTTACATGGATTTACTTGAGGCCAAAGTTAGCTGCTTCGTTAAACTACATGAATACTGACACCACTGAATCCCCTCTGTGATCTCAAAATACATCCCGAAATAGCAAGTTTAGACGTGGTCATCCACTTTAATGAAAATGAACTTGATGTGATTGACATAGTAGGTCTAATATTACAGCCATACATATGCTGAGCACACTGCAGAGATCATAAAGCACTGGTCTGTCATTGTGGTAGTTCCAGGGTTCTGGTGTATTGAACGTGACTGAAATCTTTATTCATGAGGCTGGTCTCAAACAGCAGGGACAGATAGTGCTAAAGCTCCTCTAGGCTTGGCGTGTCTCAGGAGAGTCCCACGACTCTTCTCGCCAGCCCCAGCAACAAAATCAAAGATGCATGGCAAGAAAAAGATATGTACCTATTACTGGAATCACTCATATCCACAATACGGTATATCACCTGCCCTTTCACTGGGTGCTGCTTGTACTTGATATGCAGGTTTGCCTTACGTTTGACGCAGAACAAAGCGGCGTCTCCGTTTATCATCGCTAAGCTGTCACGTCTCCGTGATGGGACTCAAAGCAGCTATTAGCCATGCATTTGAGGGGAGACACAAGTACAAGGAGAGGTAGAAATCAAACACGTGGCTCTAATAGATACATGCCAGCACATGCAAGCGCTAACAGACACACACACACTGACAAACACGCACACAAGAGCATACCGGCCTGGACACCCTTTCCTCTCATCCCCAGCTGATAGGCAGATGGTGAGAGTCACTCTGAGCCTCTGACATGGAGGTGCATATAATTTAAAGCCTTGTTTGCATCTTAAAATACATCAGTACCATATTGACGTACAGTATACATCATGTCAGCGAGGGCCCTCTCGTTTGCAGTGGGCCCTGGCTGCTGTTCCATATGCATAGGCTGGGCAGGAGGAGGGGGAAAACAGCCATTGCCTCATAAGAAGGTGATACTTCTCCACATAATGAATGTGGCCTCTGCCCAGTCTGAAGGTCAGCCTTCATTTGTGTATAATGGGCAAGAGTCAACTGTTTTCCAAATGAGACGTATGCAGAACAGACTGCCGAGTAAATATTGAAATCACCTCTGGGCTGTTTGTGTGATAAATTCCCCCCACAAATCAGGTGCTGCTAAAAGGAGTGCAGCAATGGAGCTTTCTGATGCTCTCTAACTTGTAGGAATACGGTGGTTTATTGCACTGCAGCCTATCTGTCCTCAACACATATATATAATATAATTTTTTTCTTTAGTCGACTAAACTGTAGAGCCACTAAAGCAAAACGGAAACGGAAAGTAGGAGGTGATGAGTTTTGATCAAACGTTTAGCGAGAAAATAAAGGCTAGGAAATTGATTCGTACCATTGTGAAACGGATGAAATGATCACTTTTCCATTTTTCATTTATCATTCGCCCGCAACATCCACCCCTGTCTTTGACTAAGTGACACACTCCATAAATCGAAATCTTTGTTCTGATAATTGCTTCATTTCGCCGGATCAATTGTCATATCCACACAACGCACACCTCAATACAGCGCATGTAATAAGGAAGCCAGGGAGATGTTGGCGCCCAACAACAAGTCTATTAAGCCACTAGAAGTCTAAACGTCAACAGGACCAATCCCACTCGGTGCTAATCTGCATTCATTACTATGCAAACAAAACAATCCAGCCTCATATAGTCCTTCAAAGTCACCTTTAGATTCAGACACTTTTCTCATATAGACGCGCCGGCGAGTCCGAATCCTCCAGAGCACAAAACTAACAGCGCATCACGGTCGCATGTTGAGAGTCACACCAGCAAGGAAACAGAAAGGGGGGAACATTTCAACAAATAGAGAATAGCATGGTACTGTCACATGGGGAGCACAAAACAGCAAATAACAGAGACAAGGTCTGATGGTAGCCCTTGGAGCAGCTGTCATATTAAATAATAATGAAGGATCTATTAATATGCAAAGGAAGCAGCAGCCGACTGGCTTAACGCTGTCATGCCTCTGCATATTGTCAGGATCTTCATCATTAATTAACATGCTAGCTGCCCCATACCTGCGCCAATGTCAGAACATTCTTACAACAAACACCCCAATGCCTGTGCCCTCCGCAACTAACTCTTATAATTAAATTAAAATCAGATTAACTTCACATCAGTACACAAAAGACCGACTTTTACGACTTTCTCTTGCAGTGATTGCAACTCACCCCCCCCCCCCCCTCTCAAAAAAAAAAAAAAAACCCAAACAAAAAACAAGAGCTCATCTGCTGTGTTTCTGTTCTCCTCTCTGTTAGGGACTGCACCATGGGCAACAATGAAAACGGGCAAGCAGGATAAATAGGGAAGAGACACTCCATGTCAATGAGCATGGCCGCCTAATTTTATGCATGGACTGGTGGCAGCACAGCAATGACAAACTGGGGATGGGAACAACGCGACTCTTAGGTACACTAAACCACTTGAACTGTGCTATCCACATCATGACAAATTTAGTATCAATTACAGAGCGTGCTAACCTTATGACAAGCGGCGGACTCAAAGAGGAGGGGCAGAGGCACAAAGAACTGACACTAAATTACCTGGCGCATACTGGATCTATTTTAAAGCAGCTTGAAGTGGCGATGGATTAGATGATCCACTCTGCAGCAGGGGATGACGTGCTAATTGTACACTGAAAGAGGATAAATATTACTGTATGTTTCCACTTACAGCACTCGTGAGAAGAAGAAGCAACTCTCTGTGTCGCTCTTAAAGCGAGGCAATGCCAGGAGGCATTAGGAAATATTGTTGTTGGGGTTTTTTTTTTATCAGCAAAGTACAGGATGCACCTCGGTAAGATGTAGGTGACATTCATTTCTCTAATGGTAAATGCAGTACTCTTGCGTTATTCAAAAGATTGAAGCCATATCCAGGACATAAATGAATTATATTGAAGCTGCTGCTTAAGTAGTGGCCAGAGTGTGAGTGGAGGCCACCTCTCCACTTTAAAGGAGATGTCATCTCAGTGTGGTGTCAGTCCACAGCAAATAATCCGATTTGGGGGCCAATCTGCCTGTAATGCATCAGCAACTGGAAAGGCTCCAGCGTAAACCCCTGCCCCACACCCCCTTCCTCGGGGCATGAAGTATGCACACGTTCAGGCACTCACACAGACACACGTGTGCCTTCACACATGTCCTTAAGTGTAAAACTAAGCACTAACTCAGCACATTAAAACGTCCATTTCTAAATGGAACTGGTGTATGTTAACAATGTGTCTCACATCCACTCTCTGGTCCTGATGAGTGAAGACGACATTTGTTCTCATGCACTTCTCACATGTGACCGATACAGCCACCGAACTTAAATCTATGACCTTAAGTCTGACGCTTCAAAAGAGCTGCGCCAAAAAAAAAAAGAAGGAAAAAAAGAAATAAAATAAAAGGGAAAACTGTAAAACGGTTAAGTAAGTGCCTGTCATGCTGCTCTTTGAAGCTGGGAGATGAGATAATTGAACAACTTCCTGCTTCGATCTCAAGATGAAACGTTTTTGCCAGTTTGAGCAATAGTTAACCACTATTACCATATTTGTTAATGCTGCTTATCTCCTTGGAACATCAGCAGAGGGATGACATGTTACTGTGAACCAAACACTGTGCGCTCTTCATCCGCAGCCCAAATGAAAAAGGGCGCAGCTATTTTGTGGGCGGCTCGAAGAATTGGTGAAGCCTCGGGAAGAGCTGTCGGCCCGTATTCTGTCTTTCTGTGCAGGCGCTAACTCATCTGAAAAATGAACTAATGTGACATGACACGATGGTGTAACTATTTAAGACAGTCTCTCAATGTCGTTTTTTATCATCAATCAGAACATTTGGACATGACAGGGAGATCAATTAGTCGCCTACTTAGATGCTAACTTATGTGTGGTCAATTATACTTAATTACTAATCTGTCAAAGTCTGTAACTTCCTTGACGTTTAATGCTTAATACTATCATCAAAACAATAAATGGTTTAATTACGACACAGAAACTGGTGCAAAAAGTTCCATCTCGCCACAGTTAGGAAGCTTAAGGCAGTTATGAGAAGACCAAAAAAAAGAAAACCTCAATTACTTTATCGCTGCCCCCTGAATACCCTGACTAAATGTCAAGATCATAGAGTCCCTCTGGGCTTAAAGGGGATGATATCAAAAGGCTTTTCTGTTGCTTTATGTTCCACTAAATAACATGGGTCTTTCTCATCATTGTCCCTCTCTGTGTTCACTTCAGCCTTTAAGTTTGCCTTCTATACTGCTGCGCAGATAGCCAGTGACCTCATCCTGTTCCCACAGTTCAAAGCACTGGCCTGCACTGAACCGGCACCCGCGTTTAGTAGTGAATTTCAAAGTGGGTGGCTCTTAAACGAATACGAAAACAAACAGAATTAAAATGTGTTCAGTGGGATCATTAAAAGTGTTCAAGTTCACTATGGAAAATCTGCTGCGGTGCTTTATCTCTTTGCAAAAGTGCAAAAAAAAAAATGAATAGTCGGTTAAATAGAATGCACAAAGCTCCTTTCGACAGCGTAATATCATTAAAGACGTATCACTAAGGAGAGCAGAATATGCAAAGCAGAGCACTTACAGCCACCAACATCAAAGCAGTCACAATGAAGCCAGCCACAAATAGAACAAAAGCATTAGTTGCAATAAGACTTGGCCCGGGGGTAAGTTAGGGCACAAACGGTTGTTGTTGATTCTTGTGGCGATAAGCTTGCTTTAGCATCACCACTGCCTATGTACATATACCAGTGGAGTGGATTTAATCGCACTAATTAGAATGCACTCAAGGCAAAATGCAACATCTACTGGAATAATCTGAGAGAAAAGATCTCCACTCCAATCTATTCTCCTCCTCTTTGTTTCCGGCGAGGGGGGGAGGGGGAGGGGGGTGGACAGCAGAGGATCTGTTTTTGGTAAACGAGTGAGCGGCTGGTGTCTGGTGGTTGGATGCATGTGTCACTTTGGACTGGTTGCCATTTCGAGGACAAGCTGCGGGGAGGCCACTCGTGGGGAGGCTGAGCGTGCATGTGCATGCGTGCGCTTGTGTGTGTGGAAGAGACCTAGACAGAGGGAATCAGAGCCTTAGCAACAGTGACAGAGAGATACAGACCAAACCATACCTGTGGGCGGGATCATGCCGGGGGACATGAGGCCGGGGACTGAGTGGGGCATGATGTGGGGGTTCTCCGGTGATGTCACACTCTGGGTTCTCTTCGGAGGCCGGCCGGGTCTGGAGCTGAAACACCGGGCAGAAAGAGGGAAGAAGTCGGGTGAGAAATGAGGAGGAGGGGCCGTGTGGGTAGTGCTGGTCTGGTGCTTTGTGGTGGTGGCGGTGGTGGGAGAGTGTTAACATTTGGAGCACTCCAGAATGCAATTCCATTCCAAAGAGCTAACATGTACTGTAAATAAATTTCTTTTCAAGGACAGTTGCTTTCTGCAGCTCAACATAATAGACTTCCATAACTAATTAGATTACACGGTGAATTCATTTCCTTTATTGAAGATCAACCACTTTTTGATGCATAATTCATAACCCGTACCTCGTTACCTGTTCCTCCATATTAATATCCCCACACTATTTGAATTGCCTCGTTTGCATATGCTAAAATCCAGCGCGCGGCCCTCGGCCTGGAAATTACATGTTAACTTGTTATAATTATTGCAGTCAGGCCACTATTGATTTATGAGACTTTTAAAAACCAAATATGTGTAGTTCTGGTAATGAATGATATTTTAAGGTTCTTCAGGAAATTAAAAGGCAATGGCTGCCTTAGGAAATGTTCTGCTTGCTTGATTTAATGCGTGCCTTAGCTGGAAGGTGGTGTGACAGAGTGATTCAGACCTGTTGGACGGTTCTGATGGGGGAGTTTTATTACACCAAACGAGGGGCACAGATCCAGCCGTGATAAATGACTGTGCCACCTTACTGTGGAGGAGAAAAGGCCTTCAAAGCAGATACACCCCTGACTTTCCACACATCTTACTCATTCACTTATTAATACAGCTTCGAGTTTCAATCAATACCTACTTTGCTGGCTTATAGTTACAAAGAAAAGCCTACAGGCTGAAAAAAACAACAACACAATGAGCATGTAATGGGCCGAGATTCTATAGAGGTATATTCTTTATGAACAAGGGGCTGGATGTCTCAGCTGAAGATGAATTATGGTGACGTGACACAGGTGACATATTGGCCTCATACATTATTTCACATACAATAGTCCATTTCAAGCTTTACTGGGATACCGAGCGCTCTCTATCAAGAAGTGAGTTTGACTCGTTTTTAAAACACCAAAAGGTTTCCAGAGTGTTCTGAAACTACAGGAGAAAAGCTGGATGGATAGTGATATGTATATATCAGTTTTATATACTTTTTTTTTTTTCTTTTGAGGTACGAGACATTTCTTTGTTCATTCATCTCCTGCAGGTAAAGTTAGTTCACACTTAAACAGTCATAATTAATATGAAGACTGAATTACACCATTTTTTTAAAAAGAAAAAAAAGGTGTTTGCAAGAACAATCTAGATTCAATCAATGTAACAATAATGTCTTTCTCTAGACTTTATCAAGCACTAGGCTGTTTGTGTTACAGTACATTTCACTGTATTTCCCAAAGGCGGTATCTGTAGAATGACGCAGTGTGTTTTAGTTCAGACGCCAGTCGAAATTTATTCAGCCATATCTTGCGAGGTTTATTTACCTCACTCCTGCTAATAGAGTGCACTCACTCTATCTGTCTGAATGTGCTGACTCTCTCATATAGTGGCGATGGAGGTTTTAGGACTAAAAGCAGACCTTCACCCAACTGTGTCCCTTTGGAGGGGAAGTACGAGAGTGATAGAAAGAAGTAACAAGAGGGAGAGCGAGCGGCAGAAAGCGAGAGGAGGGAAAGGGAGAAAAGAGGGAGGTGGAAAGAGAAACGAGTGCCCGCTCAACCTAGGAACGTCTGGAAACGTAATTCCTATTTCTATAGAAGAACCTCTTTGATCTTATGAGAGGGAGAGATCGCAGACAGTTTTGCTGTCATCACTTTCACTTGTACTCTGGCTGAATTATTTATGAAAGACCTCAATAGAGGGTATGTGATGGGTAAAAGGCTTTTTACTAACAATACTAAAAGCAAAAGGACCCTCAAATGGACAAAAAAAATGTCACATCAACCTTAGATCATGTCAAAGGATGTGAACTCGGGTACAAAGGCCCAGTTAAGTAAAGGTAATGTTTGGATAGGCTGCGAGAGATTCTGTCCCGTGTGTTTAAAGGGATAGCATTTCATCTACAGCCTGCACACAAATAACACCAGCGAGCCATGAAAGCAATACACCAGCTGAAAATGGAGCTTTGAACTGAGGAACCTCCGAGCAACAGGAAAGCCTCTCAGAAAATTAATGCTACTGTCTCCTTTCCTTATGGCTTAGTAGACGTCTACATTTGCAGAAATGGCAAACACTTTATTAAAGAGGGGGTGAAGTGGCTCCTCTGCTCAACGTTTCCAAAGACTGCACGTGTATAATGTTCCCGAACGATTTGCGCCACATTTTCCCAGGCATACGGATCTGTGATGGTCAGAACCATCCAGGCTAATAAGCCAGGTCCAGGGAGGAACTCAACCTGGCCTCAAACAAAAGAGCCAGGCTATTTATCAAGCAGCAGATGCTGATTCCCTAAATAGCCTGGCACAGAAACAGCTCCAAACTAGGCCATTATTGCAGAAAAAAAGATAGCACAACTGGATTTATGATTGGAATTTGTGTACCTTTGCTACATTTCTTATCCGCTGTTGTCTTTTCTAATCTTTTATTTTTAAATTTTCTCTCTCTCTCTCTGCTTAAAAAAATCGAAACGTTTCAGGAAATAAGAGCCTCTGAGTTCCAAATTGGGGCTTGTTTGGACAACTTTATTTCTGTTCTAGAGGTCAATCATGAAAGAATTTTATTTCATGCTTTATTTATATTTATGGTTAAGATATTCAGACCCCCTTATATCTCTCTGGCTTCAATTAAGGAAGCAAAATAGGCCCCACCAGCTTTGGGCTGGGGCCACAAATATGTTACACATCTATTCTCTCCCTTTTTCTTGTTTTGCTGCTATGGTGAAAAGAAAATACTGGTGAACTTTCCCTGAACCAGACTTCCTTTAATGGCCCGGCCGTGTGTTGACCCAGCAGAGTCGGCTGGAACCTGATACTATCCAACACACTACGCTGCGCAGGCAATCAGATTACACGGGGCCCAACAATACACTCCACACGAGTCCAATTTCAGCACTACAATGCAATAAAAGCACAATAATTAAATTCACGTTCTCACCCCGTTTACAGGAAGCCAACACGGGGTGATAGGTATAATAAGAGGCATAATATCGAATGAGATATCAGGATGCTTTTTGATCTCACGGCAAAATTCTGACATCTCGCCATCAGTCTCGTTTCTGATAACGGAAGCAGTGACTGAGATCTTATTACCCAGAACGCTGTTAATGCAGTGATTACGATCTGTTATAAATCAATTGAAACCACAAATGTAATGTTTAGCCCAAGTGAGCACACTCCCTTAGTGGATTCAGTTACACACAGAAGTCATCCGCTCCTCCCATCTTCGGATATCTTTAGGAATTCAACCTGATTATGTCAATAGTGGCTCGAGTTTGCAGAGAAAGAGCATAATATTATTTCCTGGTGGTTATGATTGAGCCATTAACCTTTTATCGCAGTCTTTTGTTTGACGTTTCTAAAAGCTAAGGATGAAGATATTTATTCCATTTCCGCCCGGTTGGCCAAAACAAGCGAGTGAATCATTCGTCTGGGGCTTGTGTAAACAAAAGGCCTCTCCAGGTCTCTGCCAATCAGGTCTTATAAAATATTAACCCAATGTCATTGCCCTTTTAAAATCTCTCACCTAGAATTCCCTAATTGTTCCTTTTCTTTATCTCTCCAGTGCAGAGAGTAAATAAATTAACAAAATAGCTTTTATCGCCCTGAGTAACCTTTTAACTGAAGGATTATCTGGGGTTTATTTTTCATTTCTCTCACAGCGATAGCAGAGCATGCCCCATTGATTGGTTTGCTGGGGTGGTGACCAGCCATGAAAACAAGGTCTTATTGATAAAACAAAGCAGTTTCTTACCTTTTAAGTGCCAGGTCAGGCAGAAATTCAGACGCCCTGAACCCATCAGGGGCCTGAATATGCTGAGTGCATTGGTTTTTTTGGAGGTTTGTTTTTTTTTTTAAATTCAGTTCATCAAATGGTTTAAAAATATGCGCACAACTCCCCTGAGAGGTTAACTATGTTTTTAAAAAAAGATAGGAATAACATGTCTGTGCTGTCTTACTGCCAATTTAAAATCCCCACAGGTCAGATAACATTGTTGTCTGGGAAAAAAATAGTGCGATGCTTAACTTTAATTTGAGAAATGAGTTGTGTTAAAAAAAACTTGGTCTGCTGGACAAGAGAAGTGTAATGCTAGCAAACGCAGAAGGAACAGGAAGTTGTGCTCTTTAATTTTACATTTGTTTGTTGATTAAACTTTAAGAGTAATAAAGAATTTTACATTTGCTCATCGAAATCACTGTTTGAGCAAAAGTGTCGACCGTTCTCTCAAACCGAGTATCTCTGGGTGAATAAGCAGCGTAGCATTTCTCGAGATTTTCTCAAAATCTACAATCAAATTAGCTGAGAATCGAGCGTGCGTGTATCAAAGAAAGCGTAGCAACTTGACAAAATGAAAACCAGCGAGAATGACAGGGCTATATGTTGCTTTCAACAAAACGGGGAAAAAGAAGGAAAAAAAAAAAAAGATGATTTATATTTCCTGCTGACCTTGGCAGTCTATTCGTTGTGATGATCATAATCTCAGAGTCACCGTGTGATACATGGGAATGCATTCGCTCATCCATCTTTTTCATGCATCCATCTATCCTTACCCTCATCTTGTATCTGTATTTGCATTGAACCTATTCTTGGATTATCTCAATCAGCTTCCCCCTTGCACCTGTCAAACAACGCCTCGCACAGGTAGCCACACGGCACTTATCTGATCTAGATAGCTGGATTACAGCGAGTTTGAGTGCGAGCAGAGAGAAGAGGAAAGAGAAAAAAAAAGGAAAGAAAAACAGACTTTTATTTATTAGGGTTAGGAACAGCTGCATCCGCCTGCAAACTGTGAACCTTTGTTACGGAACAATATATCACAGATCAAATGGTGTGAAATCAAAGGCGGGAGAGAGTTAGCATCAATCCCACTAAAACCCCTTTTAAAGTGCTGTCTGTGCTCTGATCCCTGTGTGGACTAATGTGCGGGGTTGAGATCAGTGGTAGTTGGGAGAGTGGGTGCCTTCCTGATGCCTTTGTCTGGGCTCAGGCCTGATTAGGACCACGCTGGGTGAGACGATCGCAGAGTCTGACGGTACGGGGGAACTCGGAGCCGGTTTTGCTCCTTCCGCTGTCCTCGAGCCCGTGCAATGAAACAAGCAGACTTTGAGAGAAGACCGATGTTACGGCAGCTATAAAGAGCTTAGTCCTGTAATCGCTCTCTATTAGAGCCGTTTGAAGCCTTTCGGTTGTGAAACCGAATCTAAAAAAGATCTGAAATGCGATAAACTGCTGATTATTCCCATGCATCATTAATGTTAAAAGCTGATTTCATAATTGTACGTCCCATAACTACAGAGTCTAAGATTGCTTAGCACCACATGAACAGACTCTGATAATGAGTAAGCAGACTTCCTACATCACGGGAACTGATGAGGAAAGCCTAATTGGTTGACTTTTCCATGCCTAATGGATGATTCTCTTAATTAAAAAGATACTGTACCAAATGTTAGAAATCAGATAGCGCTTAAAGTAAATGCAGTTAATCAAATGTATGAGAATGAGCAGTTCCAGGAAAGCCTAAATGAGATTGGTAGATATGATTTGGCTCCAATATTTATTAATTGCAAGTGCCTTTGGTTAGCAAAACAGAACAGGTCTTATCTTCAAACTGCTAGGAAATTTCATCTAACCACTCTCACTGATCTCTCTTTTTCATGAACTGCGATGCATATGAAACAAGTCTTCAAAACAAGGCTTTTAAAACTTACCCAGTCAGGGTGCCTTTGAGGATATTTAATTAAAATCTAATCCTGCATTCATTAAGGCTCACATAAATTAAGCTGTCATTCATAAGATTTATGGATTCTCATTTGCATATTGCATACAATTCATCAATTACTCAAGTATGAAAGGAGCGCATTTCCCTTGGAGCTGCCTGCTAGCCTGCCAACATTTGAAATGAGAGAAAGAGCACGACTGTCAGGCATTCACTGCAAACTTTTCCCCACAATGTCTGTGCACTGATTAATCTCATTTTCTAGGCATCCCTTACAAGATTGTACACAGTCCAGCTGCACTTTTCAATTATTTCTCCTGTCCTCTCAACTAACTTTGAAAGCAGGATGGGCTAAATGTGGACTGGAGGCTACTTTGGTCTTTATGTATATAACATGTCTTTTTGCCATGGTAATCATAAATTAGAGAGAGGGGTTTTAAAGATCCTAATGGAAAGGAAATGTAGTAATTTTATTGCAAATCCCATCAGGCAAATATTCGGCATGCTATAATAGCATATTTCCTGTCACATTTAGAGAAGAATACATCCAGCAGGCATTCTGACAGAGGGAGAAAGCTCAAGAAAAAACAAAAAAAGATAGAGGGGGAGGGTGGACCAATGAGAAAGAGAGTTGCAGTGAGAAAACAAAAGGGGGGGGGGGGGGGGGGGGATCTTAGTGCTAAACACATAAAAACTCCCTTTTTGGACATGAGGCTATGGGAAACGCAGTATGGAGTAAGTGCTTAAACCAAGCGGAGCGTGAACGCATCTAAGATAAAAGGTCAGGCAAACACAAACAGGCCACTCGCGAGGACGAATGGAATTAATTGACTCATTAATATGCATGGCTAATAAAGCTCAAAATCCTAAAACAAAAATCATTGTCAACCATTCCCTTTTAATGGCTCTTATTTTCAGCTTGAGAAGAGCTAGTCTACAGGGTGTATCAATCTTAGGAGGGGTGGAGTTCCTCCACCAAACAGGCTTGGGGTAACCTCGGTGTTGTATGCTCATGTCCTCCCCAGCAGACAAAGGCAGAGTTGTTCTGGTGGAGGGATTAATTGAGAATTAATCCCAGTTTCTGGCAGTGGAACAGACCAGCAGTTAGAAGTGAAAGTCATCCTGAAGGGTAGTTAATTGGTTCCCCATAGCAAAAGCTTTGGAGAACAGAAATCAAGCTGCATTTTCATTAATCCTCCCCATTGTTTTGTGAAATTGTTGTGGAGAGTGACTTCAGATAGAGTCAATAGTTAAGGCTTTTAATTTGCTTTTAATTCTGCCAGTGGGGTGACAATTAACAAACCCCAAAGAACAATAGCTGTGAAAATTATACGTTCGATTGACTCTAAATGACTCTGAAATCAAAAACCGATAAGCAATTAATATACTGTACTCTACAAATGGTAAGCACCTCCAACATACTTGATGCACTCCATCTAACTCTCTCACTCTATCTCTACATATACATACATATATATATATAGGGCTTTTAAGCTTTGGGAATAGGACCGTCGGATTGTCGGATGTGATTAATTACGGGTCCAAATGGACACAATAGACAGAAAGGGTGATGTAATCATAACACGAGGAGACACGGTGGCTAACGGCAGAGATGGAGGAGGAAAAAAGGCGCAGAGAAAACGAGAGACGGAGCACAAGAGACAGCGGCGGCTCACAAACACATTCCACGTTCAAGCTAAACAGGAAGACCGTGGTGATTAGCATTAATTGCACTGAGGATTGGAATCCTGTGTGAAACATTAAACAAAAATTATCTACTGTTTATTCTGTTTTTTTCCCCTCATTTTTTTTTCAATAATTAATGAAAAGTAAATACTTTGGAGGAGTCCAAAAATGATCTGGGGAGGAAAAGAAATGTTTACATAATCAGGAAAAATGTTCCTGTACTCTTTTTCCTCTGTGTGCGCGCGTGCGTGCGTGTGTGTGTGTGTGTGTGTGTGCACACATGGAAAGGTTAGGGCTCAGGCCTGGTTCTCACTGTTCCTCAGTGTTTCTCCATTAGAAGTAACAGTGTCTGTTCCCCTGAGTGCCGACTGCTGGGAGAGTGTTTGCATATTTAGATACAAGCAGCCCTGTTTATGCAGCCCCACTCTTGGCTGCTCAAGTTCACTCCAACGCAGGTCCTGATCAATTTGGCCAGCTGTGCTTTAAATGCTGTTTACAGCAATAACATTGTGGCTAACAGAGCACAGCCTAGCCTGCACGCACACACACACACGCACACACATTCTTACCAGTGAGAGACAGACAGACAGAGGGAGAGAGAGAGAGAGAGAGAGAAGCAACTTCAGAGCGAACCCCCAGCCTGCACATCCCCAGACGAGCATTTGTACTGAGTTAAAGACGAATCAAAGCCTGACTCCTCTGCAAGACACGGAAGAATTGGATTCCGTCTGTATACATCTCTGTGATCCTTCCGGAAGAATCACTGACTGCGAGCGAAGAGAGAGGAAATAACAAGAACTCAAACCCGGAGTCCCAACCTGACGTGTGGGCCAAGCTGAAGGTGGCACGTTCCAAGTTACAGGCGTCGTTTCTGACGAGTGATTGGCACGGAGCACAAAATAAAACGTCAGGCTCGCTGAAATTCCCACACACACATGACAACTGCTTTCGACAAGGTGCCGCGCACCTCACAAATAACTCTGTTTGGGCGAGACGCTACATTCCTCGAGACTTTGGGGGTTTCTCTTGAAAGCTAAAACTCCATTTAAGCCTGGCAGGACAGCAAATAGGCCTACTCAGCAAATAGCAGTGAAGCTGCTGCTGCTGCTGCTGCTGCTGCTGCCGGTGTGCTCTCGCTTGATAATATAATTCTTAATGTACAGCTTGACGAGACATAAATCTTACCCGAGAACCACCTCACCTGAATTCTTTTCCCGCTCTCCTTCTCTCCCTCTCTCATGATGAATTGTTTGCTACATCTCGGAGACTAAAACCCTTCAACCTCTTCAAACCCGGGTTTCTAATAACGCGTAGGTGCTGGGGAGAGGTGACAGCATGATGAATATCACAACAGACAGCTCCAATATGGGACAATTTTACCAGATCGATATCTCACTGCAATATCACAGAAAAGGAGCTGATATTAGTCTACACAGTGTATTACAGATGGGGTACATTTCTTCTCTCTGCACTCCCAGTGAACCTGGGCTATATTTCATCCACGTCGGCAATGGTTTACACACTCACAGACGCTCTGGAAACTAATCATAGCGTGGTAGCCACACCAGATGCATCTGCTTAAAATTATCCATATGTGTGACGCGCCTCTAACCCCCTTGTTCAACACGGCGATGGACTTGCAAATAAACTGTGAATCACATTAGAGGATGTTACAGGCCATTATTTCTAGCGAGAACAAATGTTTTGTCACATTCTAATAGAGAGATCACAGGCATCATGTGCGCAGCTTTTTAGAGCAAAGCCGAGGCAAAAGAAAGAGGCTTTGTCACGTTTGAAAAGAAGCACGAGAACCTCGCAATTAGGCGACAAAACTCTAAAGTTTGTTTGCCAATAAGCTGAAATTATTAAAAAAAAAATCTCTTCAACACGTTTTTTTTTGTTTTGTTTTTTTCAACTGAAATCAATAAGTCCGAATAAACTATTCCTTTCTAATTAAATGGCGCATACGTGTTTGTAGGCATGTGTGCGATCACAGGTCTGACTTTAATTTGCGCTAAGAGTAAATTATGGTTCGGGGAATTCATCACAGTACAAACATTTGTTGAGCCCTAGATGAATAAATCAATCACAAATGCTCTCTGACAAATTAACTGACACTGTTCTCTTTGTCAAGCTCGCCGCTAAACACCGTGGTCAAGTAACGTGTGCCTGAAGAAATGGAATGAGACACCTTTTACTTCCAAGGGAGACAGATGCATATAGGAGAGAGGGAGCGAGAGGGAGAGAAATGAGAAGGAGACTGAAGGAGGGAGCGCAGACGCTGCTAACGCTTAATATCTTCTCTCTCCAGGGGGCCGGGGCTGAGGGCCCCACTGCTGTCAGCTGCAATAGGACCAGTCTTTTCGTGAGTGCCCAAGGTTCGTTAAGGGCTATTAATGGAACACAGTATCCCTTGTGTAGGGAACTTGTCAGTGTTTCATTAGAGACTGATAAACATATAATACATAAGTGTCAAACACAGTGTGCGCGCAGTGTGACGTGGTGGCGGGAGGCGAAAGGGATTTTGGGATTGGAGTGTTACAGTCATTCCCATGCTCTGCACTGACAATATTTGGGATTTCATAAAGAGGGAGGAGCGCAGTGGACACACCCCGGGACCTGTTGAGCAAACTGTTTGGCTTTACGGAGAGGAAGTCCACAGCCGGCGGTGCCGCTTCGGCAAACACCGAACTGTATTATATTCTTCAATGGTTATCTGAGAAAAGAGGAGCGCCTTTTTGCACGTGCGTAACTGGTGAAGATGAGCTGGCACATCTCTTCTTACTGCTTAGGCCCAAAAGTACAAGCAAAAGAAATACATCGTATTCAATTAAAGTTCTTTTTTTCACCACTACTGAAACAAAGCAGCCCACAGCTGGGACTCTGGGTCTAGTTCACAAAGTCCTTTTGATCATTTTGTGGCAGTAAGAGAGTTTGGAGTCCCGTGGAGTACGGGACCAAGCCGATCTTATTATGATAATTGGGATACATCAACTTCAGATAGCACTAATGGAGTGAGATTTCAGTGATCAAGAGTGCGTATTCGACTGTAGAAGCAAGTTCACTTTTTTAGAAGGAGGCATTATGCAACGCTCCGGTTGTGTTCCCAGTGGGCAGCCACTGAAACTTCCAGAGCAACCCAGAGTACGCTTTTAGCTTTGGTGTTGGAAGCAGCGCTTCACTCTGACGTTTGCCACCGAAGACAAGTGTTGCTCCGGTGAAGTTAAATCTATTTCCTCGCGAGTGAGTAATTGGTCACTATGACTATTAATCAGTTAATCTTCTCCTTTTCTTTTTTTTTTTACACCCTCTCTCTTCAACAGAGAAATATCAGAGGTTCAATAATTAAAAACGTGTCAGGTGAAAGTCCAACGCGCTTCCTCACACTGTATGTTCTCACATTCCCTGCTTTGTTCATCTTATTAACCTCCTCTCCGCTCGCCGCGCCTTTAAATGAAATCTTTAGCCCCTTACATGTGAAATTAAAACTGCCCTCCCTTGAGCGCTTTTAATTATTCTTCTTCAGGAGAAACTTCCACTTCTACTTTTTGTCAAGGCGGCCTTCTTCTCCCCCCCCCCCCTTTTTTTTTTCCACACTCCTACTCACTGCCCAGGTCTGTCATGCTTCACTCCTCCCCTCCAGCCCGTTGCTCTTTCCCATTTTTTTTTCTTCTTTTTCTCTTCTTCTGCAGGTCTGTTTAATTCTCACCTTGCTCTGCCCTTGTCATCAAGCCGTTGAAGCACAAAGCCAGGAGCAAGGGAGTGTTTACTCATTTCCCCACTACATTACCTCTCCTATTAATCACTGCATGGAAACTTCTGGACACTGAAGCATCTCTGCAGTCGCTGCCCCAGCTGCCCCTCTACGCTAACAGGGCAAACTTTACATAAATGCCATTCTGGATATAAAAAAAACCAAAATAAAAAACAGAGTGCAGAGCGTACGCTTGCACTTGTTTCTTCAAGTAGGCACCCTTAAGCCAAGACTGCATTACTTCAAAGAGTTAAATATGTTAAATACCGGGATAATATTTTAATGCCCTTGTGTAAAAGGAAACATAACTACGGCTCTCGATAAAAAAAGAAAAAAAGAAGAAGTTTTGAAGCAAACATGAGTTGGTTGACATTGAAATGCATGATACATTATGAGCACACAGGACAGGCAGAGGTTAGTGTGTCTAATTAATCAAATTTAATTGCATGTAAATTGTACTTTAAATGCAGATGAGGAAGAAAAGCTGTTTTTATTTTTTCCGTCAGAGAACACCCCCCCCCCCCCCCCCCCCCCCCTGTTATTCTTCACTTATTCTATTTGTGAGATCAGAGAGATGAAAAATGAACTGTTTGCTAAAGCAAAGCTACGTCTCTAATTCCTAGTGTTAAGGTTTATTTAGACAAACACTTGATTTTTTTGTTTTGTTTTGGGGTTTTTTTTGTTATTAGTACTAGGGGGGAAAAATGTTTAGCGTGAAAATTCAATTTGAGTCCTGTGTGTCCACGCTGCCCCACGAACAAGGCAAAGCTGCTGCTGTGAAAGGATTCTTATGAAATTCAATTAACACACCAACAGCTTTCCTTTTCTCTCCTGCCCTAATTCCCACATTCCCGCTGAAATGACTGCATTCCCGGCAATTATGCTAACCGCTCGGAGTGCACCATAAATTTACAGGTCTGGGAAAGGCTGTAACGAGAGCTCCTTAAATATGGGAAGGAGACGTTTGAGAAGATGGATCGCCGTGGGCTAGTGGTCGGCCGGCAGTGGGCAGGGGGAACTTGTTTGTGAAACGCATACTACTAGCTGCTCTGCTTCTTCTAATGAGGCTATGGACATAAGGAACATTATCATTAATGAATGAACCCCTCCTTTTTCCGGCTTTTTCTTCATGTGTGTTTTTTTCTTCTTCTTTTGCTTCTTTTCTTGCCACAGCCCCCCTGTCCTTTTATTACTGTTTCACTGGGCAGCCCAAGGCGGCGGGCGGCATGTGCGTCGGCTATATATGAGAAAGAGAAAGAACCCAAAATATTTGAAATGCAAATAAATGAGTAATGTAAATAGTTTTGAGAGAGTTTACCCAGTGAACAATGGCCCCTTATGAGACACAAGTGCGACAGAGGGAGAGAGAACAGGACTGCTGGTGTGGGGGATCTGAGCGGTGGGGGTTGGAGGGATCATCCAACACAATGTGGCCCTTCTCCTAAAGCAACTTGTTATCAGGCGCTACACAGAGCCCCCCATTCAATCTGCATTTAAATACATTTCAGTCCACTCACTCATTTGCATTCATTTCTCCCATTATATTTGAAAATGGCTAAATGTCTAGCCAACACAATGTGGGAGCCTATCACCGGCCAGGGGAAGCCCACACCTGATGCCAATTTAGCCTGCTCGGATCTATTCAATGCCGTGGCCTGATCTGACAACTCCAGCTCTTCCCCATCCAGGAGACTTTTCAATTGGATCTGCTCGCGGTGACAAAATTGTTTTTGCTCATTGAGGTTTTTTTCTCCTCTTCTTCTTCTTTTCTTTTTCTGTCCCACCCCCGCCTTTCCATCTTTCTCTCCCTTCTCCCATCGTCACTCCCTCCGTCTGTGCGTCTGGGTGTCTGTTTGGGAGCCATGGGAAAAGGAGAGGCAAATGATTCTCAGTGGCTTCTGATTTCCACTATTTGTTCAGCATTAGGCCCACTTATCTCTGAAAGAAAAAGCAACATGTGGAGAGAAAGTGACAGGCAGAAATTCAGCCTCACTAACAGGCCTATTGTGCCCTCAAGATCTGCATTCAAACACGAGGGGCCCTCCAACTCTTTCTCCCTCTCTCTCTCTTTCTCCCGCTCCCTCTCCCTGTCGCTATAAAATGTGCACATACTTGTGCATAGACCTCTGTCACAGTCAATTACTGCTGCTAATCTGTACTGCAATGGAGAGTAAATATTTCATTACTTTTTCAAATAAACAGTTGGTCTGAGCTCATGGAGTGTCATCTATTCTGTGAAAGGAGCTGTGACGTTCACATTCAATTACACCATAAAAAGCTGCCAAAGCTTCTGAAGTAGACTTTTTGTGCTGAGAGCACACTACCAAAATCATTAAGACTCGGTGGCAACATCTTGAGATGAAAAGCTGAGTGGAGAGCCCCAGCATTTACACTACAGCACCTTTTCTTCGGCCCGAAAAATCATCCTGGGAGCGCTGCCCTTGCCTCCCCCTTTCCTCGTTCTCTGTTCATCGGCCGGTGTCTACGCGGCTCAGCAGAGACACACAATGTTGTTTTCTCTGCAATGTACTAAGTAGTGTTGTGTGAGATTAGCAGATGAAATAATGCAAGGAACGGGGAGGGCAGGGCGGGAGTGGGGGGGGGGGGGACTGGCGGGGGGTTGACAGAGAGATCCCAGAGTCTACTGCTCATTAATCACTGCAGCGTCTTTGACCTTTCATTTGCCAAGGGCGCTAAGAGAGGAGGAGGAGGGTGGCCGCGGCTGCTAACGCTGCCCAGGAAAGAGGCTGAAGAGAGGAGAGCAAAGGGATAGACGGTGGGGGGGTGGGGGGGAGAAAGGGTTGGAGAAGAATCAAAAATATGACCGCGAGATTCTGCCGTGTCGAGTCCAGACGAGATGCGTTCTTAAGGAAGAGTGAAATTAATCAGCTTCGCCAACCGTTAGATGAATCAGGCATTTCCCAGCCCCTAGGAGGTATCAGCTGCTCTGCTCCACTCACCGGGCCTGATAGAGACCGATAGGCCCCCTTTCCCATTTACACATGTTATTAAAAGAATTACAAAGACGTCTGCTCGGCTCCCTCCCCTCACACCAGTGTGGGCTTTGGGAACTGGGTGCTGGAAGTGGCAAGAGGGTGTGACATTAGCGTCAGGCGTATTTTTAGCGTGCGGATGCTCCGCTCTCGGTTTACCAGGTGGGATGACTGAAGGCAGCCAGGCAGCGGTGGTGGTGGAGGTGGTGAGAAAAGCTTGACACACTCCAGCTATTGCAGAGAAGTGCTTGTATATGTGAGAATATGCGTGTGAAAAGAGAGGAGAGTGAGCGATAGAAGTCGTGATTGTGGCCCCGCTTTGGAGACTTGGAGCGCTGATTGATTCGTAGGATGATGCCTGTTATACATCATTACATCTCCATTGTCTGTTGTAACTTGGAAACACACTCCTGTAATTAGATAATGAAGTCACAATGTTTTGCAACAAGAGCACTATAAAAAATTTTAATAAATAAATAAAGATTCCGGTCTAAATAATTAAGCTACAAATAAGCACGAGAGGAAATGAATGAGAATGATAGCTAATCAAGTGAAAACAACGCCACTTACTGAATCAATACAGGGGAGATGAGTGATGCAAGTGCAGTATAGTTTATCACTGGATATGGTGGACAGTTATTAATATGCATTTAAGCTTATTTTTAACCCTAATTGATGTTCAAGGTTAATCTAATCAGACCAATTGTACCTCTGAAGAGGCTGCTCCAATTTAATTGGCTATTTTTATTGCCTCAGCGAGATTTTAATTGAAACCAAAGGGGATCTAACAACAACTGTGACATGTTGATGTCTGGGGGATAGTTATAAATATGTGACAAAATATGTGCATTATTAATGTGACTTCTTAATGCATTATTGTAATGCGTCCCCAGAAATGTAGATATTACTTTACGCAACACGGGTTTAAGAGTTGGGGGGGGGCTCAGCTCATCCTGAATATGTCAACAAAATAATACAGGGATGCTTTAATCTGACTCCAGGCAAATCAGATTTAAATTGTTAACATTCAAAAGGAAAAAAAAAGGATAACTTCTGTAAGTGTAATGAACTCTGAAGACTCCAGGAAAAAAAAAAAAAAAGAAGCTGGCCTCTATTGAGTCCTCACAGTTGAAATGCTGATAAAAAACTGTCAGCGTATTCAGAGCCTTTTGCGCGCCACAGATAATGTGGTTCAAGAATAGTGTTACTACCTACACAAGGAAAGCGATGACACCATAAAAAAAAAATGCCATTGATCCCAAAAGAAGAGATTACATTGTGTCTGACACAGGCGTGAACATTAGCATTAGACTCCTGGATCAAATTCTGCACTGCAGCAGTAGCCATTGATGATATCGATCAGAATCGTGGCTACTACGATTATACATGAGCCATCAGCTGGCACTTTTAAAAAATGGACTTCCTCTCCTTCCTGGCTTTTGTAGAAAATTCTCTTTATCTGTATGAATAGCCCCCCCCCCCCCCCCTCTTTTTTTGGGAAGATCAGTGATTTTAGACCTAAACGGCTTATTAATTGCAGGCCTGCTTCCTGCTGAAAGATCCAGTGAGAATTCAAGGGGACACGGGATTTAGTGCTGTTGGAGTGTTGCTATTTGTCCTCCAAGGGATGACAGTCAGTGTCAGTGCTTTAAATATCAGGCCTATTTCCAGACCTGGAATGACAGAGGTTGAGATAAGTAAACATACAAGGCGGGCCAAACAAGGCGGAGTGAGGGAAAGAGTGAGAAAAGGTAAAAACTCCGGACTGCTCTGTCATCTATGAATAAAATGAGAGTCTAAGCGGGGCCCATAGACCAACAGTAAGAGTGGAAAACATCACCTACTCAAGCCTGACATCTGTATAAAAACAAAAAATAATCTGCTGTCAGCAGAATGTTCAATGACTCCTATCACCCGGCTGCTGATAAAGACTGGCCGCTGTAAGGATTGGGCTGTTATGCGAGGGGCTCAGTGGATCGGAATGCATGCTAATTGCCATCAGAAATATGTGGCGAGCCTTACAATTTCTGGCACTGCTCCGCACCTTGGCGAAGGACATGCCAGACGGACTCTAGCAAAACAAAGATTAATGAACAGCGTTGAATCGCTGTAATGCCATGTCAACAGTACCATACATTTCATTACAGAGGTCACCAGTGCGCCGGTGTTAATGCCATGCGAAAAATGTACACTGCACAAGTCTCAGCCCTTTCAGCAAGCTGAAAACAAGAGATAAATATTTTACTTGTTGGATTATAGTATTCCACTGATGTGATTACAAAAAAGCCCATTACAGTGGCCAAATGCACATTTACTCAGCCAAAGGTGTGTACATATATATATATATATATATATATATACTAACAAGGGGTTTTGTAAATGGAAAAGTTCACAGCACCATCAGAGTGACAGCAGAAAAATATATTCACCGTGTCAGTGTAATTCAGTGTGTCAGTAAAACCTGATGCTCTAAACAGGAGCAAACCTCCCCTTTTAAATAATTGATATTTTCTGATTAAATGTGGCAGTTTGGAGATAATGAATTCTTTATAGTGTGCCTTGAGCAACTCAACAGCTTTGCCCTGTGTGACAGCTTTATGGGGCGTCTTTTTACCCAAATTTTGAAAGTTTAACCTATGTAGATCAATGTGCTTCCTTAAAAGAGTTTAATAAATTAAAGTGCAGGGGGCTTTTTTTTTCTTTTTTCTTTTTTTTTTTCCTCAGCGAGCAGAAAAAGCTGATGAGACAGGTTTAGTTTAATCTCAGGCAATAGAAGTCATTAACCATTCTCCCAGGAATTAAAATATAGCTTGCCCTTTTCTTCTCTCACTTATCATTAGCATCACTTTAATCTCCCCGCGTTTCACACTGCTATTTTAATCATTACTTACTGCCTTTTGACAACTGAAGAACATGGCTTCTCCCCCGCTCAGGCAATATCCTGATTTTAGCTGACAAAATGTAGGACATCATTTAAAAATATCTAAATTTCCTCTTCTCTTTTTTTTTTTTTAATTCTTCTAACTTCCACTCTTTAGACCCCTGAATGTCTGCCTATTTATATCAAAGAAAGCACAAAAGACGAGGGGAGATTGAGTGGACGACATTCAAAATGTAATTTGAGTTAGCTGCAAGGGTAAGAAAATGTGTAATACGGTTTATTTGTGCCTGTAGTGTTATTCAAATAATTCCACATATTGCTCTATGTGGGTCATGTAGGGGATTGGGGTTATATTTGTCTGCCCTTGAATCAATGAACATTTACAACAGTATCTCTGGAGCAGAGTATAAATAAAGCATTATGGCCAGTCTCTCAGTGACAATGACAGATGTAGGGCAAGGAATTTTCTTCAACTTTTGTTTTTTTATTGTTACTGGTAACAGTAAAATCGAACAATAGTAGAGGATCTGGAGCATGGTTAATTTGTAAATGACGAAGAATGGCTGAACAGGTGATAGTTTGTTTTTTAAAAATGTGTATTTCTTTTGGGGGGTGGGGTCAAGCTTCACAAAGCTTCATTTTTTTGGAAGCGGACCCGCACGACTTGTTTTTTTTTACGCTGCTAATTTCTGTTGTGCAAACGCATCTATGCAAATAGGTGCGTTCTTGCGTCATTACATTTCATTTCACTGATTTAACAATAATCCATCTAAGCTAGTGTCGTTCTCCCCTAAAACACATGAAATTGAACTAATCTGCTTTTCCCTAAGTGACTCACTACTTCACTGCCTTCCCTAAACTGTGCCAAGATTAAAGGCATTACCAAAGAACAGAAACCTCGAGTCCTTTAGATTAGTGTTCAATTACTTAATCCTTTAATAGAATTTGAGTTTTGTCCAAAACAACAAAGTACCTCAAATGCGCATTATTATTGCTGTCAAAAGCGACAAGAAGATTAAGTATAACTGCTACAGGAAGGTTTAAGACTTCAAATTCAGCGCACGTGCAACTCTTTCACAAGTGGGAGAACTGATATAATGATCATTTAGAGAAACATATGGATGGCATATTGTCCTAATGAGCCACACAAGCAAAGGCAGAGCTTGAGAATTTGGAGCTGCTCGAAGACCGCCTCTAAGAACTCCACATTGCGTTAAAGGGGAATAAAAGCAGTTGTTTTTCTATCCTTGCCATCGGGTGCACGTAAACACGAAACCGGCACCCTCCCT
The DNA here is from genome assembly GCF_057382185.1 of Mchenga conophoros. Taxonomy (NCBI): domain Eukaryota; kingdom Metazoa; phylum Chordata; class Actinopteri; order Cichliformes; family Cichlidae; genus Mchenga; species Mchenga conophoros. The sequence continues at coordinate 16,709,597 of NC_140541.1, forward strand.
CCCTTTCCTCTCTCCAAAAAAAACCCCCCGTGCCTCCCCTCCCCTCCTGCCGCAATTTAAAAATCAACACTGAACTTGTTCGCTAAACGGTTGGAAGCAGTTTATGAACATTTCAACAATAAAATCCCCTCCTCTTACATCAAAAAGAATCTCGATTCATTTCTGATCTCTATCCAAGTTCAAAGGCTAAGTTAAAGTGATACTTCAAAGAAGCGTGTAATCAAAGACATGCAGCTGTTAAAACAATCTTTTGTTAGTTCATTGTCTTCAAACCAGACTCTTCACAAAATCCCCAAATGAAGGGGAAGCAGAATCAAATAAGTTACATTCAATCATTTTGAGTGGGAGGCTTTGGTGTCATGCTAGAATAACTGCAACACTGAGGATTTACTACTATTTACAGCAGCTGAAGCAGTACAATAAGGCTGGTATCCTGCCGCAGGAAAAACTACCAGGGTCCTCTTAAATATGCCAAGGGCTCGAGGCGCACTAAAATACGCCCCGCACAAAAAAAGTGAGGCATTTTGACAAATTAAGCACCTAGTTATGAAGGCTGCATTGTTATATTTGATGTTGTAGCCTTGCTTCTCGACTGCAAGGCTCTGCGGCTGTGTGTAAAAGCTGTATAATGTCCTCTCAGTCTTTCCTCCGTGGCCTGCTGCACTGTGTCATTTGATTTCCTGCACAAGGGCAAGTTGCAGCTGTATTAACAAGTCCCTATCACTACTTGATGCCATTGAATTTTAATGCCAGGCCAACCAAAAGGAGGGACAATGAAGAAAAAAAAGGGGGGAGCTTTGCCAGTCCACTGGCTTGGCTTAATTTTTTAATATGCGTTAGCACCTTGCTTTAATCCGACTCTAATGTACATCATCAGGGGTTACTGTTGAGATAGAGAAAGGGGCTGTCAATCAAGGCTTGGTCAAATTATACCCAGACTCCATTAGGTTTAAAATAGAGCGATGAGGTCTAGCGTGAGTCAATCAAATCATTTAAGGATGGCTGTTACAGTTATTACGTTCTCCTTGTTATGGAACCTGCTCTTACCTTTATTACCATCGCTGGCGGAGGAGAAAGTGAACGATCGCTGAAATGCACCTGTTGTTTTCACATTACATGTTACAGTAAATTTTCCTGGCATCCTGCTTTACGGTGACCATCATGCAGAAACTAAAAGTGCATACTATCAAGCTACAGACAGGTGATAAATTAAAGGAAAATCCAAAAAAAAAAAGAAGACTAAAAGTGTCTTGATTGGATGTTGGAAAACCGGGACAGCTATAGTGCGTCTCGGTTTCGACTCTACACTTTCTTGGGCATCTGTTGAATGGATGGGACGTAATTCTTCAAAAAATATTCCTTCATTTTGTGTTTTGAGGATTGCAATGGAGAGCTCTGACAAGTCAGTCCAATATCTCCCCCATAGGTGTTTAATTAGGTTGAGATCTGGTGACTGTGAAGGGCAGAATCATTTTCCCAATTGCTCTACATGGTCATCCAGGAAGAGACCAATTGGGACAGAAACATTTCATCAAAGCATGAAGGTGATCATAACTTTATTAAGTGATTTACAGTGAAGTGGACAAGTGGACCTTAAGCATGGAAGCAAAATACAGCCCCCGCCCCCTTTTCCCAGACAAAGGATAACCAGGCCACCCAATGCTCTCAGGTTTTTCCTTTAATTTGTCACCCATCTGTATAAACGAGACATTTCAGAGAATACAAGTATTGCATTACAAAGTGATCTTGTTTTTTTTAAATTACAACAATCATTAAGGGAGTAGCTTGAGATAAAGTAGAACGTATGGGAAAGGTAGCTTTAAAAAAATAAAATAAAAAAGACAAAATAATTTTTAAGTTCTTTTAAAATATACAAAGACCAAATGGTATTACAATAGGAGATAGTTTGGGTTAGATTCGCTTTTTGCATTTTTGGTAATATAAAAATTACCAACCTGTACATGAGAAGATCCAAACAGGAAGCGAGCAAGGTCACCACATGTGAAAAGAGAGAAAAGGGAGGGAAACAAAGTCAGAAACAGATTTTTCTGTCAGGGCTGTAACTTAATAACTCTATTTAGCAAATCAATGAAAGGAACCCCAACGTGTTTTATCTCCGCCATAAAGACTTTCACATTGTGTTCTGCTTTTGTTGGCCCAGTCCTCACCAGATCAGTGCAATAGCAAAATAAGATGAGTCTGACGCATCTGTTCTGCGACGCGTTCCACGAACTCCGAGCCAAACGGACAATATGCGGAAAAATTCAGAATACTGTTGCGAAATATTTTCATTTTGGAATGTTTGCAAACACGCCACGAGCCGCGTGACTGCCAGACAGCTCTTAACCACCACGTTACCAACTAACAGAAAAGTACAGGAAAGACAGAAAAGAAATGGCATCATCATCTCCGTATATGTCACAAGCCAAGGAGATCTATGTCAACCACCGAAGAAAAAAAAAAGAAAGTGTGTGAACCTGCCCGCGAGCACGCGCCTGCGCGTATGTGTGTACATCCTTGTGTATGTAAGTGAGTCTGTGTGTGTCTGACCTGCTCCATCTGGAGGATTCGAGCACTCGGGGGCTGTCACACAATAGGGAGACGAAAGCCCGCTGAAGGATAACAAATGACTTCATGGCAAAACAGCCATTGAAATTCTTTCAGTATGTGGCATTAAAAACAACTGAACAAATAGAGATAAGAAGGTGGGTAGGATTTGAAATTAGATTTTTCTTTACTCTCCCCTCTCCCTTCCTCTCTCCCTCAGCTTAAAAGCTAAACAAAACAAATGGAGCTTATTACTGCAGATTACCTTACACTGGACAGATTCACCACATGAGGCCTAGCGTAAACAATGTCTTTCTCTCCGCGCACTAACTATGTGCCATTTATAACAGTGAGCAATCATATCCACCGTACCCATAGATAAAAGCAAAATATATCCTGGCCAGCAGTTTAAAAATATAATTGTTTAAGGGCCTGTTTCCATGGGGGTTGCCATAGCAAACACTGATAAACCAATTAGGGTCTGTTGTGTTACTGCTTATTTTACCTCTGCATAAACGGCAGCTGCCACAGGAGACCGACTGGATGTGTGTGAGTCAAAGGAAAAGCTGAGCCCTCCGTCTTCCTAACAGTGTCACTCACAAAGTGTTCGGACACGCAGTTAGCACTGCCAAGACCTGAACCATGGTTTCTATTTCCATTTAATAAATCATTTGATTTGAAGGAGGGGTGGAAAAAAAAAAGCTAATCGCGTTAAATGTACTGCGCTGTCCTCTTTAACCCAAAGTTTTCTTGCGCCTGCAGCCAAAGATCCATCCAAATATAGTGTGCACACTTCATGAGAATCAACCAGGGAAAATTCTGGTTCATGCAGCTTTCTGTTGGATGGATGCACTGAATCAGCAGCACCGGAAGTGGCAATTCGATTAAATAAAGCAGGCACATTAACATTAAAATGGGACAATATTTACATTTTAATTCTGCTTGCTTTATTTTTTCCAAAAATGACTTTAAATAGGATTTTTTTTTTCACCATGCGGATGAGAGTGCATCCTCATAGAGGGTCATCTGATTGCTGTAGGGTCTCTACCTTAAAATATACAATATTTACAAGTATCTAAATCCTACTGTTGAATTGAATTTTGTTTGCTTGTCTTTTTTCTTACATTTTTCCCCCTAAAATAGTCCCAATAACATACCAACACTGGCCGGAAAACCTGTGCTTTACCATATGTAGTACAGCATATGTTTGAAGATACAGTTCATATAGTGGGCCTGGCCTCTCCAAATCTTTTTTTGGTAGGGAGGGGGTTGCATTTTTGGGTCCCCAAAGTTTTGAAATTAATCTAGCAGCCTTGTATCAACTAAACACCTGTGGGTGCTAATTCTCCAGTCAAGTGGTTTTACTCATGCAGAAGAAGATGGCAACACATACTGAAGTGGTTCAGCGTCTCAATCAAACCTCGAATGAAACACAAACTGTGGAAAACAACATGGAACGTGTCAGCTTGCACTGTAATAACTTGGGAAGCGTTTGAGTCTTCTTATCGGTCCACAATCCACAATTTTCTGTCTCTTCTGTGTAGTGGAAGTGTCAGTGTATGATTAAGTCACACGGTTCTTCTGTGTTATGATTAGCTAAAAACTGAAGGCTCGTCTCATTGCTCTTTGTCACGGGTCTCTTTCTTTTAAACACTTGTATCCATTTTTCACCATTTCCAGGCATTCTTTTATGAAGCAGATACATACTTGGCTGATCGACAGCAAGCACCATCATCGTTTCCAGAGATGGACAGTGTCTCAGTATTGATTTTAAAGAAGTGGGTTTTGTGAAGTAATTTCCTTTACAGCTTTTCAGTGAAATAATTATGTTCAGTGCGTGTAAATGATCAAAAGAGTTGCATTTAACAGGCAGCATGATCGGCGTTAGGTACAGGGGGCAGCAAACACACAGCTATTGCACAGAAACAACCTGCTCAAAATTTATCATGCGACCTAGTCGGCCTAACAATCAGGCGTTAAAGAGAACAAAAGCCCATTCCAAATAAATTCCCACTGTATTTGTGCTGGGATTTGATTTAGTGGCCTGTGGGGAGGCACCATTTGGTAGCACAAGAAGAGGCGGGGAGAGGTAGGTGGTGTCTGAGAGGAGAGCGTACGAGTGTGTGAGTGTGCGCGCGCCTTGTGTGTGCGTGTGCGAGGGGGCTAGGCACCAGGGGATGGTGGGTAGGGGGGGTGCTCATGTGCCAGAAGTGTTTATTGTGTCATGGTGATTTATTGAGTGAGCTTCATTTCACTGAATGTTCTCAGATATTTATTTCCCTAAAGGCCCCACAAAGATATGAACAGGCCTGCATCCACATATGTCATCATTGCCCATTTTACAGCGTCAGGAGATTTCTCTCAAACTAAGAGGGGGGAAGGAAAAAAAAAGAGAGAGGTAGAGAAACAGCTAGTGGCGATCAGGGCACCTCTCCATCAAAGCCCTGTAAACAATGGTACCTCAGCAACACGGAAATGGCATTTTGGAATATGGCTGACGACTTTTCAGTGTTCATCCCTCCTCCTCCTCCTCCTCTCCTCTCACTCATTGCTGCCAAATACATACTTACAGAGCATACATAATTTAAATCGCGACTTTGAAGGCCCACTCAGCAAGACCTCGCTTTGAGTGTTCGCCGCGTCACAGTTTCGAGAATTTCTTAAGCAGAACTTGAGAGGAGTCACCGAAGACTCGGGCAGACATTTCCGTCTCCTCGTGCAACATTAAGGGATTGCTGAGGCAGGCTTAGCATAAGATGCTAACTGAGATGCTAGGTTGTATCAAGACTGACGCATGGTTCGAGTTTTATCCTGCTTTGGTTCTTCGTTGCAAAAGCACTATGGTGATCTTAAACAGTGCTGCTCTAAAACTTTTCTATGCACATTCCAGAAAATGAGCCTGAGAGGACACGTGAGACAAAGCTGGAATTAGTGAACATCAGGTTTGGCAGGAGGATGAGCTTGTGTTCATTTTCAGGTCAGATATTAAGACACGAAGGCTTGAAGAAGGAAGGTTAGGTCTAGCTTTTTCTTCTTCTTTTTCTTTTTTTTACTTAAATGCACTTTTACCCGACTTTTTCTTTTTTTTTTCTTCTTCTTCTTTTTTTTTTTTTAACCAATAGGCCAATGAGCGTTATGGCAATGTAGTATCTGGTTGATTCTTATTCTGTGGGGGTAGAGAGTGGGTGAGGCAGCCAGATGGTAGGAGTCTTTGATTCTCCAGATGGCTGTTCTGTGTGGTGCTCAGTGACACTGGGCAGGCTCATTGACATGCTGCCTCCCTCCCCTCCATCTCTTCGCCTCCTCTTCCTTCACCTACTCCTCCAACACAGTCGCTGTTACGAAGATGGATACCAGCCCCCTGGCCTCTAGCTGCAGATCTTGAGAGGATGGGATGGGACTCACCACTTAGCCCAACATAGAAAATATCAGTGTTTGGGTTCGTATTGATGACACCCATTTGCCACTGTCAGATCTACGTGAATTGTCTGTGGGAGGCGCTGCTATTGCGGCTAAAATGATTTAAGGAACGAGGAAGAACTGATCTTAGGCTGGCTGCAGCATGACTACGGGGCGAGTTGGAATTGGGGTTTAAATACAGGTCCTGCTTTAATAAATCAATTTCACAAAGCAGGAACATTTGTAAAACATTTATTCGGCTTCTCTCTTTATTAAATTTATGAGAGCCCCGTTTGATGGTTATATGATTATTCATTCTATGACTGGCAGTGCTATTTAATAAACTTTTGGACCTTTATATGAGAATACAACACAGAGTATCACATGGTTATTATTAAGTCATTTTGTCTGTGTGTATAAATTATTATATTGGGAGTTGACTGCTGACATAAAGAAAATTGTCATCTTGACCCTCATCATTAATTTTATGGGAGGAGAAAACACACCCTAGCCATACTCACGGCTGGAAATGAATCTACATTCATGCACATCTAAATTAGCCAGTTAAGCAAATCTTGGCCTAATTTGAATTGGACCAGTTAAGACCGTGTTTCTGCACATCAGCCAAGCTCTGGCATTAAACGCTCCCTGCTTTTATTCCCTGACCCCTGGTGCACCTCTCCTTTTGGGGTCATATCATCATTACCATAGTGCAAGCTCAGAGACTGTGTTTCTGTGTGCCTTAATTAATGTGTGTTTATAGGGGGCCACAGGAGTGAGTGCACTTAATGAAACATTGCTACGGTAGCCTCCAGGGTCCAGAAGAGACAGCTTCTCTATTGTGCTGCTGATTCTTACAGGCTGTAAACACTTAATTGATCTGAGGAGCATATTTCACTGCGCGTTCTAGGGAAATCCTTTTTGAATTGGGACTGTTCATGATTACTTTTTAACTTCTCTTTCAGGGATCTCGGAAAAAAAAATAACACTGTCTGGAGTCTGTTTATTTCCACCAAGAGAGGTTTAATTAATGATAAGTCTGTACATAAAATGAAATGAAAACACAAAAGAAAGGGAGACGGCGAGTAAATATACGGCGGGAAATCAAGCGAAAGAATGCCGCCGTCTTTCCAAGTGTTTCGTGCGATTATGATGATGCCACTGGAAATTATCTCTGCTTGTTGTGATGTCACGTCTGGGAGTCTGGCGTGGAAGTACTGGTGCTATAAAAAGGCCTGGAGGTCCCTGCTTTGTGGCAGATTGCTTTCCTCCAGCAAAGAGTGATCCTGTGTTTGCGTGTGTGCGTCTGTGTGTGAGTGCGTGCAGCAGGGCCGATGACAGGGGCCATGGCCTCCCCACCCGGGGGACCGCCAATGAGAAAGAAGCATTTCCTCTAACATTCCATGGGTCACAAAAACAATTTGCCCAGAGAAAAGTGGCTAAACAGCCACAATCCTACTCAGTGAAGCTTGTGCAGGGTGGGGGGAGAGAAAACGCTTCAACTTTCGTGGGAAGAAATGTGCTATACCCTACAACGAGGCTGTGTGCTAATACCGCGCTAGCTCCACAGCAGTGTATAATTAATAAGTTTGCTCTGTATGTTCTGAAACTGTTTTGCATTGGAAAAAACAAATTCATTTTTCACGCTTCAGTTGCTTTGTGATTACTGTTAATCGAGAACACAGAATGATTCCCTACTTCATTACCCTGTACACATACCATGTCTGCAGCAAAAAAAAACCCCAACCATAACTACGTGACTAACCCCTCATAGGTGTCCACATCACAGCGTACACCTCTCCAAATATACCTCTGCTTGAAATGGCCATATTATCTAAATATAAGCATGGAAAAATCAGACGTTCCCACCCACACAAGCACACACACACACACAATCATCTGTGGCCCTTTAATCAGCACAGAGTCTGGACTCTTGATAGATAGATATTCACGATGACATAACACCAGGTCGAGTGAAACCTGGAACAGGAAAGCCAGGCAAAGTCCGCCATAAATAAGCTTGAGCTGATAGAGAGAGAGGGAGAGAGATGCAGCTGGATTGCTGCTGAAGCGCACAGAGCACTTCCTCTGTCTTTCCCACAAGCCACACGGGCCGACTTCTGGGACAGGTACAGGGAGCAGAGCGGACATTCCTCAAAATACTCCCGATCTAGGACAACTGGAAAAAAAGACAGTGACAAGTTGCTGGTGCGGTGTTACTAGGACAGTGGGACAGGAGGGAAAAAATAAATAAATAAATAACCTCTGTCAAATGGCCGTGAGGCTTGGTGGTGATAAAATGCTGTGTCGCGGGGACGAGAGCCCGTTTCAAACGGCACAGCTCGGGCTTATCCTTTTCACTCATCCAGATAAAAGTTGTCGAGAGAGCACCGAGCCCTCACTCGCGCTCTCTCCGGCTGGTTATGAAAATGTGTTTAGCGCCAGTCTTTAAGAGGAGTTGATTGGGGGAGGAGGATTCTCCCTGAACACTGTGCTTTTCCTGGGAGAGTGAGGCCAGGTAGTTAATAGGGGTCAGAGCCAGGGCTGAAGTGTAAATTGGCAGGGGTGCATCAATTAGAGGGTGGCAGAGGCTAGGATAAGGAGAGGAGAGAAGAGCTAGATGGAGCAGGAGACAAGCATATAATCTTTATCGCCACTGCAGGACGCTGCAGGAGGTCTACAGAAAGAAAGAAAGCTAAAAGATTGCACAAATTAATGAGACAAAGCAGCGGCTTTATATTCACGTCCAGGGCTCGTCTAGGTTAGCGTGTCGGACTTGATATATTATGTGTAGCTGCAGCGCTGGTGTGTCTCTGAGAAATTACAAATGTGTCTCTGTATTTGCATAGAAGGGACAGAAACAGCCACTTATCCCACCTGGACACGGATGCACTTCAACATATATATATATAGATATATACACATATATGCACCTGTGTGACCCTCTTTCCCGCTAACATGTATGTTCCGGTGTCCGTGTGAACAATTATAATATGCTCACCTATCCAAGTGATCCAAATAATCTGAACACTGAGCACTGGAGCAGACGGCCACTACAGAGCTTACATTTGCAATCTTATACCGTTTAAGTGTATATTGGAAAAAAGACAATCTCGCTTATTGAACACATTCACCCTGGAGGGCAAACTGCTACGGTAATGAACACCACACTCTCAGAGAATTACAGTGTCCTTTATCCCGCTGTAGTGGAGGATGAAAAAGGATCTGGCCGACACGTACACACAGGCGGGGACACGCGCACGGGCTCGCACACGCACACAGGACGAGGGGGGAAAGTGGAAGAGAGGAGAAAAAGAGAGCAAACATGCATTTCAAGACCCCATAAACCTGTAAACAAAATCTGTGGAGCAGATAAATTATAAACGCCACAATGCAATTAAAGCCGAATTCAATTTGAGCACACACTGTCCATCTGTCACGGTGAAACAAAAGCCGAGAACCTCCATTATTACCAAATCCCTGCTCCCGTTAATTTGCTTGCTGGGAGATTTTTAGTTTCTAGGAGCGAGTCGTACTTAAATGCCAGGGTTGCTCACTCAGGGCTACATCCTCTGAAAAACAGCCTCCAGATGCTCCCAATCAGCCTTCATCCAACTGTCACCTCTTCCCCACCACCACCCGCCCCTCCCGAATAAGAATTTTTTTTTTTTGTGTGCCCCCCCATCCTAATGAGCTTTTTTGTTCAACAACAATACAGCAAAACAAGGATACCTCAGGAGAGAGCTACCATAATCTACATTCTCCAGCTTTTGCTATAACGTGCAACAGAAAATTAGCAGTAAAAAAAGAAAAAATAGAAAGAAAGTGAAAACATCTAGAGGAAAATTTTCTCCTGGAGTGTGCTCTTTTGATCGCATCTGCATGTCTTGCAGGGAATGCCTGAAAGCTCCTCTAACAGGTGAGAAAACAACAGCTGATACAGTCACAGTGTGCATCTAAGATCTTTAGTCAGGCTCTGGTGAATTGTGAATCGTGTACGCTTCCTTGGTCCTGGTGAAACAGAGGCGCTCCTCTTCCTAATCCTGTTTGGCCACTTTAGAACGGCAGATAAAGATCTGTGCCCCAGAATCTGAGAGTGGGGTTCAAGGGACTGAGCTTTCTCTGCTTTATGCCAGCAAGAAGAAAAAGAAGGAAGAAGAAGAAAAAAAGACACAACTATCATCTTCAAAGGTGGAAGAGTGTGTCAATTTAAAATCAGAAATGTATCTGCCATCTTTATGCTTCTTAAACTACAATACATCTCGGCTGATTAAAGCACATCAAAGAGGGCTCATTCGTTCCTCAGAGCAATAACGGGGGAGATTTTAATTGCAAAATGTTAAACCTCACAATTAAAGGCTTTGTGGTAGTCGGATCTAACCCAAACACAACCATTAAGGACACCATACAAATTAGCCTTAACACGAAAGAGGCTCGGGAGGAACAGAAAATGGTAATAAGACGAGCAGAAATGATAATCTCCCATCAAAATCCTCATCTCTGCCCATGCTTTTAGAGAACGAGGACAGAGCTGGACTCTTTTTTTGTTTGTTTTTGTTTTTCCACAGAGAGGGGCAAGCCTGCTAAGCATGAGGCAGGAGGTGTGGGGGGTTAAAAAAACTTATCGGGCCTCGCTGCTTTTTCTTAGACAAACCCATTTTGGACGGGGGGGGAGAACAGATATGCACTGTCCGTAAACAAACAAGTACATACTAACGCACACGTGCACGCGCGCACATACCATTGAGGTGTCGGCGTGTCAGAAAGGGCTGCGGCTGCCATGATAAGAGGCTGACAATGATACTGTACGGCTATTAGGCTGGAAATAGCCTGCCAATACAAACAGTTGTCAGGCCAGCCCATTGTCAGGCTGTGGATTTACAGTGAAGCCCAAAGAATTTAGTCGACTGCACTTTCGTAGGTAGTTTCCTGAGAACCTATTCAAAACATTGTTTTCCTTCAAAATACTTGAGCATTAATAAAGAAAAATAAACATGCTGGAAAGGTGCGACAGTAAGTGAATACATAAAGCACGCAGCTACACCACACTCACTCACACATAGCCGCACGCACGCACACAATGCGCACACATGCCTCCTTGTAACAAGCACAGAGCCTCCTTTTACAACCCCTTAGAGTAACAACCGTGTCTAATTAAAATTCACATTTCAACCAAAAAGGGAAAACAAGCCATCTTTGAACAATCCCGTCCGTCCTCGCCCTGGTCATGAATTTCAGATAAACACTGCGATACACAGAGAGTAGTGCCACATTAATTAAAAGCCTTGATAGACGTGGCTTCCATCTAACAGACCTATCAGGAATTAAATTTGTATCAGCGGCAGAAAGAGCAGTTGAGGGGTCCCTCAGGGGGATTAATGAAACAGACTTTCATAGCGGAGTCATCAGAGCCCTGGGCTGAGGGGAGGAGGCAGGGAAGAAAGGGCCAGCAGCAGGATGTCATGTGTGGGACCGTCGCGTCACTGACCTCTCATTTCATACTTTAATAAAGTTGCACCCAGGTGTCCTTGATGCCTTCCAGTTGCCTGGGGCTCTGGGAAAAAGCTAAACAGGAGGCAGATATAACATAATTCCGAATGCCCGCCCCTCCCTTTCTGCGTTCCCTCTGTGCTGTTGTGATATACATCCACGGGCACGCAAGCGCCACTGTGTGCTGCGAGCAGGCACGTATGTCGCAGGCACTTAAGGCTTTCTCGACCGTGCAGATTTTTGGGGCTTTTTATCAAGATGAAACTATGCTTTGGTTGAGAAACCTCGATGTGTTTCCTCACTCTCAAACTCGAGCATTCAACTTGTGCAATCCAAAGTAAGGGTGTTACATCAATTCTTCAGAAGTAGCCTCAAACGCTGCCGAGTTGGTACAGCATTTGCCGTGTCACTTCGGCTTCATGATTTACTATCACTGTGCAGTTGGTTACAGGAAATTGGAACAGTGCTGACTTGCTTTTGAATTGTGGTCGAGACAGTTTTCTGTTGAAAACAGAAGCAGATTATCTCGACGAGAGGCCAGCAGATTTAGAGATGTACAGTATGCAATATGTTATCGCAGCGTAGTCGGCCCAGACAGCTGCTATCTGTCATAAACTCTGCCTATTGTTGTCCACACTACACAGCAACATGTGACCTAATCTAGATGAGCAGCCACTGAGCAAATACAGAGTGGAATGGTGTCATTTTTAATAAAGCTGTTTTATGGACTCCAGTCAACAGAGCCAGAGGAACAGGCTGAAACTTCCTTGTGCAAATGATATGGCAGTAGGAGTTTCATAACTTCCTCTGCGCAGACAAGCCTGTGGCAAGTCTCCTAACAGAGCACAGAGCAGCAGTCACAGACTGAGAGAGAGAGAGGGGGAAAAAAATAACCTCAGCCTTATCAAGATTTTCCAGAGACATTTCTTTAATTAGTTTTAATATTTCTTGTTTAGATAATGTCAGCCAATTGACAATTCGGTCCCAAAAGAAACGGGGCAAGGGGGGTGTGAGGGATGGGAAGGTTGGGGAGGGGGGGGGGGGGGGGGGGGGGGACTGTGCACTTGTCTGATACTGAGAAAGAAAATGGCTGATTAAACAGATTGCTTATTTCATTTGTTTTAACTGTATTTGCATTTTCTGGACAGAAATCAAATACCTTTGCATGCACAAACTTTTGCCGCTGATCGTTATCTCCGGCGCCCGAGCGATATGCCCTCTCCCCCCTCTCCCCGATAGCATTTGTTAAATTTACAGGTAAACCGTCGCAGAGAAGAAAGCTATCTCCGAAACATTAACTGTGTAAACACGCTCGCAACAAACCCCGCGCTCTCCACGCCGTTACGTGCTCTCCGACCGCCGTCCCGGACGTGGAAGCGTTCACGCCGGTGACGGGGCGGCGATGGAAAAGCAATTAAGGGCTGCGGAGGAAAAAAAGTTTCCCCTCTCTGTGAGATCTCGGAGAAAACGGGGCTCGGACCGCCGGCCTCACACAAACAGTGCTGATCAAAGCACGTAAACATCTGGAGCAATGCCTCTGGAACAAAGATATCTATTTATATATTTCTCTCTCTTTCTTTTTCGTTCTTTCCAAGATAACCGCTAAAGATAACCGTATTTCACGCATAAGGGAGCACTTAGAAAATGTTTAGACTGTGATACTGTAGCCTACCTGCATATACACCCCCCACCACCACCAACACCACCTGCCTCTCCTCTAATCTTTGTTTTTTCACAATCCTCACTCCCACATTAACACATTCTCTGCTTTTGTACTCATGTCGCCTCTCCCTAACCACCTATCTCTATCCCCCCCCCCCCCCCCCCCTCTCTTCTGCACACACCTTTTCTCTTCACCGGGCAGCAGGTGTTGAGTGGTTATGTTTACTCCCACCACCACCACCACCATACCCTCTCACTCTCTCTCCCTGTCTTTCTCCTGGTCTCTCTTTCGCTCTCTCTCTCTCTCTCTCTCACTGGCAGCTGGTAGGAGGAGGGAGAAGGCTATAACAGCTGCACATGAGGGCGGGTGGAAAAAAAAAGAAAAAAGAAGCACACAAGGAAAACAGCTCAAACCCCCTCAGGGTTGTCAACTCCAATCTCCCCCCCCCCCCACAAACACACACCCCCAAACCCCACCTCAACCTCTGGCGTTTCTTAACCAGGCAAACAGAGGGGAAAACTGTTGCAGTTGGAAGACATCGGGTGGCTGAAGTGGGGGCTCGTTTTTTTAGCCCTACCTGGTGATCTCAGCCTCAGCGAGCAGGAGTTTGCGCTCCCAGAGGGTCTCCGTATAAAAGCTGTCTAGTAGCCTGCATGAGAAGTGTCCACTTAAATCCACTTACTACCATTTAATCATTTCGAGTTTGAAAAACATGTCACTTCCAAATGGAAATTGTGCTGAAGGTACTTACATCTGTTGGAGAATAACACAAAACAACGGACACCATTGGGGCGGGTTTTTTTTCACTCTTCCCTCTTTTTTTTTCACCCCTCTCAAAGTCTGAGCACTGTGTCTGCATGTGTGTGTGTGTGTGTGTGTGTGTGTGTGTGTGTGTGTGTGTGTGTGTGTGTGTGTGTGTGTGTGTGTGTGTCGTTTTCACAAACAGCATCAAAATACATGAGATCAGCTCTCGGGCTTTGTTTGGCCCTGGCAAGGTTAGGCCAGCCTCATTCCAAATTTCCTGAGGGGGAACAGAGAGAAAAACGATTCCATGCAGATAAATCACTCGCACAGATCAAAAGACAAATCAGTGGCAAAGACAAAAGATGCTGACTCGCAGAGAACAATGGAGACAGGGAGATGTAGGTATCAGAGGAGTCGGCCCTAAGATCCCCGGCACCGCTCAATCAAACCTGCTAACCAGGGTTTGCACACTAGGTCAAACAAACTCTGCTTCTGTGAGAGGAAAAAGTGTATTTAAACTCATCTTACAAAGATGGGGTTTTTTTCAAGAAGGAAGGGGCTGCTGTGGTCTGATGGTTTAGTTTTGCAGAAGCACAAGTAGAACTGAGAATTGAGTTTCTGGCTTTTGCAAACTCATCTTCTAGTTTTGATTTAATAGCTACCCTGAGAATGGGAGATGTCCCGGTTTGAAAAGAAAAATGGGAAGAGAAAGAAAGAGAGGGGGTAAACTATTTGATATAAAGCGCTGGTATGTGTGGGTAGTTGTGCAGCCGCACGTCTGTGCGGCTTGATATATGTGTTCAGCCGGGCTTTCTATAGTTCTGCATCTAAGACGAGAAGTCCTGTCCCATGCAGCCCTTCACGCATCACAGCCCACATTCTTCTATTAACTTCTTCAATACGAGCAATAAATAAATATATAGAATCCACAACTCTTTACCATGCAGCCATCACTTTTGAGAACCGAGGTGTCACGCAGACAAAAAAAAGAAAGAAGACGACGACGAGAACCAGCAGCACCCTCACCGATATTACCTTTTGATCAGACTGCTTCAGAGATATCAGAGGAAGAAACACATCACTTTTAGAGCTCTGTTTAAAAACAATTCTCACAAAGGAAGGGTCATGTGAAAAGCACCTTTGTGACTTCGCTTGAAAGCATGTTCCATAATGTAGAGAACCAAATTATGTTCAAAAACAGTTCACCATGCCCCACTGACAGCCATTATTTGATCCCCTCCTCTGAGATCCATGTATGATAACGCATCAATTTAGATTAAGGTGATATGAAAGAGAAATGTAAAATAGGCTTCAAGAGGGAGGAGCTGATGCATTCGAGATGAATAAAATGATATTAAAATTAACACATTGAGCATGAGCACAGTCACATTTGACCTGTGAAGTGTGCTTAAGAAGAAAATATTATAATTTCCAAGCTCTGGGTCCAGATAGGCCGTGAGAGCTGTCCATAAAATCTGCTGAACTCGTCAAAAAAATGTGGCACAAGTCTTGACATCGGGCTTTATTCGAATATATGAGGAGATAAGGAGACCGACGGGGGCAGAGGATTTACCCTAATAGATTTGTATAGCTGGTGAGAGCCCCATTTGAAGTGTCCAAGGGAAGATCAGTGTGTAACTCTAACTGTTAAACGGAGCTGGGTCGAGCCCTCGGAGAATCTGACCCACGTTCCACACGGTGTTTGCCATCTCCAGTCCAAACATGTAAGATTTGATACTGCTGTTCAGGCCTGGAACAGAGGGGAAAAACAAGCCCAGTGCCACAACAAAGACAGGAAATTCAGCATAGATTCCTACTTCTCTCTTTTCTCCAGCCCCTCTATACCTAACAATGCTGGTAATGGAGAGAGAACAGTGCCCGGAGCTGGCAGAGACACCTGCGACATATTTTCTCCCCCACTCCCACTCACCCACCCCCATCCACCACCCTCCTCGCTCTTCCCACCCCCTCGACATTAAAGTCCTTCACAGAAATCAGAATTTAATAAATCACCCCAGAGCCTGACAGAGTTTATCTCTGGGGGTCGCCTCCACTGTGCAGAGACTCACAGACAGACAAAGCCCGGCCCGATAAGATGTGAAATTAAATACAGTTAGCAGTTTGAGACAAAGGAGGGAGAGTGTCAAACCGAGCTTTGTACGACGTAAACGGCTGGCTGCTAGTCGGGGCGCGTGCACGCACACACAAACGACACCGAGATGGCGGGGTGATTCATTTCAGGTTTCCTCTCACATTTAGCCTCATTTGCATCATCCACTGTCAACATATCGCCTCTCCCAGATATGTTCAAGAGCTTTCATTAGACGTCCAGGGGATGACATCCTTTTTACCCAGATGCACCATTATTAATCACCAGCTCTTCTCCTATGTGGACTCATCTCCATCACGGATCAAACGCTATCTGCCCGTGTTTCCTTTCATTCAGCAGACATCCCTGACACCAGCCATCACTACAGCTAAAGGAGACTTATGGGAGTGTGTTAGGGCTCAGACGACCTTATGAATGCGGTACATAAGCATTTAGTACTGAGAGGATATAAATGTGAGGATTTGTTCGACACTGGTAGGATCTGTCAGCAAACCTCCAGCCGACTAACACGTGTGCCTCGCAGCATACCAACTGGAGGACTCTGTGAGACAATTAGTGGCACTTTGAAAAAAAGAAAATGAAACATCCAGTATGAAATTGCTGCCTGGTGTTAGAAGCCTGATTGCAATGTCTCCATAACAGTGTACCGTAATATTCTTTTCAATTAGCAGCGGTCTCCAGTTCACATCAGGATATGGCCGACCTCAGCTGTTCAAAGCTGATTTTTTCCCCCTGCTCAGTAGTTAAGAGAAAGCACA
Source organism: Mchenga conophoros (assembly GCF_057382185.1). Taxonomy (NCBI): domain Eukaryota; kingdom Metazoa; phylum Chordata; class Actinopteri; order Cichliformes; family Cichlidae; genus Mchenga; species Mchenga conophoros. Next base: position 16,726,308 of record NC_140541.1, read on the forward strand.
GTCAGGTTTCCAGGAAGAAGGCGAGCGGGTTGCTTAATAGGCTTAGCCTGGTCGTTGGACCTGACCTTTCCCTTTAACAATACCGGGGCCGTCGGGCTCGGGCCTGCTATGGGAACACAATGACCCGTGGGTGAAGCCTAATCTTCTCCAACTCCATTCTCTCTGCTGACCAGACAGCCTTCATCCACAGCCTCTCTGTTGCTCCAACTGATGTCTTCCTGCTGAGACAACAGTGCCAAAGAACTGTCAACAGGCCCGGCCCAGCGGGGTCTCGGCTGGGACGCTCACACAGAGCCCTCTGGGGTCCGCAGGCACTGACACTCTGCGCTCAGACTGTGAGTGCCCCTACGCAGAATGTCGAGAATGACAGGAATGCTGGGTGCCATCACGAATCCTGATAACGCCGTACATCTAAGAGCATGATTAGCAGTCTCTGTAGTCAGCCCATCTATAGTTGTTATTTTAAAAAAAATGGGCTGGTGGATATTGTTGGCTTGTCACTGCAGTGCAGCAGCTTGTCATTTCAAATAACCTGATCCCAAACCTCCAGCATCACATGTCCACAACGCCGTAGCGCGTCCGTGATAATGGCAGATGATTATATTATTGCGTATGCGCTTAAAGTTTCGAGTTCAGTAAGTACAACTCTGGAAAAAATATGCATTAAAAGCTTGCCTTTTGATTTGGCCTCTACAATTGTTGTAGGAAGGCATCGGTTCAGATAATATTAGTCATTAATGTTTATTGCTAGGAAAAATAAATGGCTATGCTGTGGAAAAAGCATTACACGTCAAAGAGTATTGTAAATACGTGTTTATACACTCACAGATCCGGACCCACTCAAGAGATTAGCCTCGAGTGATTCTAAATCTCGTCATCCAAAGCCCATTTCTGTGACAAAATGCATCTGATAAAGAAAGAAAAAAGTAAAGAAATGCCTCAAAACTCAATTCAGCGCTGCGCTACTTAAACTTCTTAAGTGTTTGATCTGTGCAGGTGCTGACAAGGCTGTTCATTCTTTTCCCCAAATATTTTCTTGTTTTTATTTTTTTCGCCCCCCTCCCCAAGTTCAAATGATGTGCTGCGAAAGGTTGTTCTTTCTTCTCCGCGCAAGTAAAACTATACAAAGAGGTGTTTGATCTTTGAAATCCGATCTGTATTTCTAGCATTGTCTCCAGTTCCTACTGTGGCATCTTAAAGGTCAGGAGTGAAAGGCCATTTGATAACTACAGAAAGACCTTTCGGATTTATTACGCTGCCTTTCATCTCCTTTCCTGCGGAGGTTAAAACAAAGCATTGCATCCCTTGAAAAAGAAAGGATAAAATGGATCGCTTTGGAGCCTCAAGCCTCTTTTTTTTTGTCACTAGGGGAAGTCTGGCGTGCAGTGTACAAGGAAAACTCTAGTGGGATATGTTTCTGAGAGCGACGAGTCTTCTCAGGCACAATTAGCATATGTCCTCTCAACCTTCTACCAAACCTCTCAATGAGACCCTGAAATCCTATTGAGATATTATTACCACTCAAATAGGGCATTACACGAAACATCTAAAGGATGCACGCAACCGCTCGGTGCACACGCGCAAACACACACGCACAAGCTCAATGACATCCACTTCCCTCTGAATATTCCTTTCTTTTTAATGGTAACCTTGGGAGACGGGCCGCACCGGCGCGACACTTAACAGCCACTAGTCTGAGAAAAATGTTTTTGATATGCTTGTGTCATTTAATCATCCACATTCTGCCGAGGCTGTGCAGGACAATTTTGCAGGATATTAACTCCCAACTAAACCCTGGCTTGTATCATTTGTGGGGCCAGTCAAGCAGGAGTCCCAGGAGGAGCAGAGACTTCCTCCTCACAGACGTAGTAATCTAAGCTTGACTGGGCACACACACACTCGCACGCAGCTACACACACAGACAAACACACACAGACAAACACACAACTAATAGACAGGTAGAATCAACCATAAAGGAGGGAAGGAATGGGTAAACGTGTGGCACAAATAAAGGCCTTTTACTGACAGTCGCAACAGTAAAAAAGAAAAAAAGAGGACGAGTATATTTGTGATTTGGGTGATCAAGTAACAAAAAAACAACACAGCCCAGGGAGGTTGAAGCACAGCTACAACAATTTTACTTCCTTTTCTTTTTTCATTTTCACCCCAAAAAAGTTAGAGATTGAAGAGCATTCGTAAAAATGTCACTTTAACGTGATCCATTTGGACAGCTCACATTGCTTAATGGGGTAGGAAATTCATTTTTTTTCTGCTGTGGGACAGACATAGTGGATGATGTGATTCTATGCAAAATATATGAAGCCATTACTAGAAAAATGCATGAGTTTCAATAGTTGGGGGGGGGTGGGGGGTGGAGAAAGTATCTGAGTGCACGGAGGCTATCCCTATTCTTTACCAAGAAGCATCGCATGCACACACACACACACACACACAATGCAAAAGACAGCAAAGGCAACTGATGAAAACCATTTTTGTTCCGTCACAAAGAACTAGGTCACCCTCTCATAATTGTCAATCATGCAATAAATCTCTCTGTGGCACAAATGAATACAGCATTGGAAATGAGACAAAGCTTATTGGCATGCTATGTCAGCTTGACTCAATTCATCCTCCTTTTCACACAAGACCATTCATATGTGAAGTTGTGCGAGGGTGTCTCTCTCTCTCTCTCCCTCTGTCTCTCACGTTCACACTCTAACTCTCCTTCTCTCTCACACACACACACGCATACACATACACTCTCTAACGGAGCGCCCAGCACGCACTCGCGCGCAGGCGAACACGCTCACACGCTCCTAATGTGAAAGACACACAGGGTTAATATATGTGGACAGACCATTTCAGCCAAGGGCCGCTTTATTATCATAACCATGTTTGTTTCCATAGAGAACGTGTCTCACTGTATTTTCTGCACTACTGTGGAATTACTCGCAACGTACACAAGCGACTGTTGCAGCGCATCACTTTCAAGGGATTAGCACACGTACGGGCAGAGTTTGACAGCTTCAGACGGTCGAAGTTATCACAATCACGTGCAAGCTGTATTTGTTTCCAATAACGATGAACAACTTGCTTTTTTTAAAAAATCTTTTATTATGAAGTATTAAACTAAACTCACAAGCATTACCAGGTGTACAGTGGTTCTGTTTCCTGCTATCTGATTGGCCGGGAGCATTGGCTTGACGCAGCACTACAGCTCCATCCACAGAGGTTTGTGTCACGTCTCTTAGGACCCGACTGTCACTCTTTAAGAGGCGGGTAATAATAGCCAGGCGCCACAGCAAGTGGTGGCACAGGCGATTTTAAAGAAACATCAGGGAGACGGTGACATTTGAGTCTGCGAGGAGAGAAACCCAAGCGCCGCAACCAATAAAGACTCCCACCGATATTCTCACTAGGCTTACAGGGGAGAGACACAGAGGCAGAGAGTGAGGGGGCGCGAGGCAGAGAGAGATGTCAGTGTTAGATGAAAATGTGTTGACCTGGAGATATTGATACCCCCGTTCATAACCTCTACAGGTGTGCGTCAGGAAGCAGCTCTGGGTGTGGCTCTCTCTGTGGATAAAAGCCAGAGTTGCAGACCTCATTGTTTCACAGCACACTGAGCTGTGCACGGTTCACTTTGAACTGGCGAGAACTGAAACTGAGAATAGAGGTACCCTAAGTAAATAGAAAAAAAACAACCACTTTTTGATTGGGCAGATTTATTAGCGAGCTTATGGTGATTTTTTTCTTCTTTCTCTCTCATCTTTTGAAAGACAGATCTGGAGCAATCTGTCGAGCAGCGCCTCACATCAATCTCTGTTGTTAGATGTCTCGTCTAGATATGACCTATTAATATATTAAGGTAGTCTCGCAAATAATCGCAGCAAGTGAGACAAAAGTGTTTTTAAAAATGTAAAAATAACACAACTCTTCATTCCCTCTTTGCAGACTCTGATCCCCAAGAGTTTCTGAAACTCCAAAAACCAGAGCCATGAGAGAAGCTTAGCATCTAGCCTGCTGGCTCAACAGGGAGCTTATTTTATGCACACTGTTCGCTATAATTCAATGCAACAAATTGACTGCATAAAGTGTTTCTGGTGTCTAAGTGAATTCAAATTCACACAAATAGCTGTGGGGATGGGTTTTTTTTTTGGTTTTTTTTTAATCGCAAGGTATTGACTGAGCAGATGCTTTGAACCACCGTAGAATGTGCTGCTAGTCTCAAGTGTCATTAGCTTCAGGGCTTTTCCAGCTAGCGCCAGGTAAAGATTAGATAACAATCAGCCCTTTAATAGATACTGTTGGAGGCACTGGAGCCGTTCCTGTGCTTTGCTGTTCTTCTGTTGTTAGCTTCAGATGAAGAAAAAGAGTGGAAAGCGATGTCATTTCCTCCCCGGTTTCTTCTCTGTGATGTACCGCTGAGCCCAGCAAGGAACACGGCTGTTGTTAAATTACATGTAACTGTTGGCTCATAGCAGAGTCATTGCAGAGTGGCTGTCTGTCTGCGGTTAAGCATTCCTGCTAGGATTTTTTTTTTAGAGGCACAATTCTTTTGTGTGCCTATTTTTTTAAAGAGATGTTGAACATATTTAGACATGAATTTGAGAAATTTAACTTTGTTATGAAATTCATTTATGATTAGTTGACCAGCTCCTCACAATTCTAGATCAAACGTGAAAAAACAAAAGAGACGAAAAAAAGAAAATTTAATTTAAATTGCTCTATGCCGGACAAAAGACGGCTTGTGCAGATTCTTAGCCCTTACTCCCACTGTAATGAAAAAAACTGCTGTATAATATGATGAGCATTACTTGAAATTCCAAAAAAAAAAAAAAAGTACAAAGGGCTTTTTGTTGGAGGACTTTCTTCTCTTAATATCCTCCAATTATTAAGGAGGAGTACTGCATTGAGCAAAAGAGCTCCAAAAACATTGACACTGGAGGAATAACATCTGCATGTTTACTCAGGAGAAGATTCATCCCCGATAGCCTCCACGAAAATGAAGAGGGGGAGAAAAAAACAAGGAGAGGAAATTTGTGGAATCCCATCTGAGATTGCTTCCCTGATGGATTCCTTTTCCTGTCAGCTCAGACGAGAAATGAAGCCGGGGAAAATTAACTCCTGATACAGCTACGCTGAATTAGACAGAGAGGAGGGGGGAAGAAGAAAAAAAAACCAACAGACTTTTTAAGGATTCCAGCCTTGTCATTTTCAATTTTCTGCTCTTTGGACATGCTTGTATTCAGATTCCCCAACATCTATTCGCCATATCAATCCTAATTAGACAATCTGGGCCCACGAAGGATGAGAGCGGAGTTATTTGCATAATTTAATCATAAATACTCAGTGATACATATTTCCAAATGCATTTGTACAATTATCTTTTCATCCTTGGGGCAAAAGTATTAATATGATTAGGCAATAATTCTTTAAAAAAGAGGGAAAATAGGAAACCAGCAAGTGTGCACTCTTTTTTAAACTCCAGCTTTGGGCTATATGAAAAATTAATTAATTTCTGAGGAAAATCAATTTCTCTATGTGACCATATTAGACAGAGCCAGGCACGGCCCTGCATTCCTCCTCCAATCAGGAAATCTCATCTGCTCCCTCTAACTTCTGTCAGTAGCATTTAACATCCTGGTACGAGCGTCTGTGACTTCCGCTGTGCTCCCTAAATGCGCTGTAATGCGAAAGAGCTCGTAAGTAAAGACGAGCTGGGGAGCTGTGACCGAGGACGGAGGAGAATGGAAATGAGCATGACCCAAAATCTATTGCTGGCGTGTTAGACAATCACTCACAGGTGAAAGAAATCATCAGGAAAAAATCAAACCGATCTTAATGTGCAAGATTACTCGTGGATAGATGGAGAGATTTTAAACAGCTTAAGTCTAGGGGGAAAAAAAATCTAAGCTAATGCATGTCTATGGTTGAGGAACGTAGCAAATAAATCATTTTCACGCGCTGATCAATGCAGAAAGACCTGACGGACGTCGGCGTTGAGATTTTAAGCTACTTCGTTTCGCAAAGGAATTAATTGGTAATTCAAACTGCTGTTGCTGTTCCAGTAAAGGCATGCAAATAAGGCAGGAGCATGGACAACTAATGCGTCCAACAGGCAAATTAACAATACAGGCCTCTTTGCCATGCAAATAGCCTCTAAATCCACAAATGACATTAGACAGTGTCAAACAAAGCCTCTCTAACAAGTGAAATCTGTGGTTTCAACAATCTTGCCTCCCACTTCATTTAAAGCTATAGAAATACGATCCCGGAAAGCAGTGAAGACTTGATGTAATGTAACTTTTTTGTTAACTGAGCTTCTCCGTGGACCCCCTTCTCCCCAAAAAAACAAAAAAAAAATGTTTTAATTTGCTCTTGTTCCAACTGAGTGAATGTCAAGTCAATAAAGCAATTCTGATTTTCAAGGAGACTATTTGTTTTGCGGGAAAAGAAAAAAAACAAAACACCTTGCCACCATCTGCCAACTGCACAGTTGACTTGAGCACATGTACTGTACCTAATCAAATTTAGCAGAGCCCCACTGAAGGATTAAAATGCAAAAAAAAAAAGCAGAGAAAGAACGAGAAAGAACCTTAAATGCTTCTTCTTCTTCTTTTTTTTTTTACTTCAATAAAGTAGCAAAGCACAATATGAGGGCCAATTTGGCTTTCAAAAAAGCAGTTCAATAGATTTGTATTTTAAACAGCTTTGTATACCATTATCTCTCTCTATCTCTCTCTCTTTCTCTTCCTCTCCCTCTCTTTCTCTCACTCTCTCTCTCTAATCAGGCATCTGTCACTCTGTTTTTGAAGTTATTATCGCCCAGGCTCCCTCTTGGATGTGGTTGCTGGGTGACGGGTATCTCGGCACCCACTCTGACTGGGAATGATTTGAATGGAATCCAGAAATCTCCCCTGAGTACCTGTAAACACATCCGTGCCTTGTAGAAAACAAATATATTATAAGAGAGCTCAGCAGAAGAGAGGCGGGAGAGAGACAAGCTGGCACCCTCAGTGGCAGCTCACACTGAGCGCTAAACAAAACAATTACCGTCATTTGCAAATATGTGTGTTTAGGCATAAACACTCTTGAAATAGGAACAAGAGAGGTGATAGCTCTCGTAGCACTCGCTGTCATATCAGTATCAATTAGACGCATTTGTTAAAGGAAAAAGGGGCTTTCGCCGTGACCTGTCACTCGCGACACTTCGGAGGAGGATCTGCTCGACTGAAACAAGGCAGGTAAAAATCTATTTAAGGGGAGCATGTAAGTGAAAAAGCCATCGCATTCCCAGCGGTGGGACATCGTCTGGGGCGTGTGGTTAACCTTCAGAGGTAGACAATGATTGTCAATTAACTGCTGTATTTCTTGCGCCCCAGCATCGGATAGCCTTGCCTCCACAAAGCACACCAATGAGAGATATGCGATATCAACACCCCCCCCCCCCCCCCCCAAAGTCCCGCTCCCGCCCCACCCTCCGTGTTATAATAACCTTTCAGAGAGTTCAAGTGTCACACAGCAATAAGAACCTTTTTCATCCCACCGCGGGGAAAATGAAAAGGAAAACAAGTAGCTGAAACAGAGGGCTCCTGGAGAGGCCAGAGTCATAATGTTGGGGTGGGTTAGGAGGTGGGGGTGTGTGTGTGGGGGGGAATGAGATGGCAGAACCTGCATCAGTATGGGAGCAAGAGCGAACATGGCTAATCTGGCACGAGAGTCCTTAAGAAAATGAAGGGGCCGAGAATCGCTATATGCCGAGTGTCTTTAAAGATGAGCAATAATCACTACAGGGTAAGCAGACACAGTTTAAACACTAACTGTAAAACTAAGAACTTTAAATGAAAATGAATTCTAATTATTTAAATCTTTTTATAAAACACAGGAAAAGGGGGGGGGGGGGGGGGAATCCAACACGGCCTTTGTGAACAGCTCTGCTTTTATTTTTATTTTTTTTTGAGTTGTGCTAAAGTAAGCATGGTGGGGAACAATTTGGTTGGAGCTTGTTTGTGTCCACATCAAAACTAAAACAGCGGGATGCAGTGGTGCTCTGTGATGCTATTCACATTCACACTGTGTACAAAATGAGACGAGTGTTGTTTTAGCACAATAGACTGTGGGAGGGGGGAAAAACAGCATGTGAAAAAGTAGGGCCCATTGTATAGGAGTATTATTCACTTCATTGTTATCACTCTGCCACTGTATAAAAAGAGTAGTGACATCGTGGTAATGGGGAGAGATGAAAAGCTAAACTATCTCGGGCAGCGGGCTGTTGTTGTGTAACCTGAGCGGGTTAACCGGTGAACTCGTCTTTTTATCTGGAGAGAGCACAAACAGCAAATAAAGAAATAAAACGAGAGCAAATACTTCGGAGAGGGGACCTGTTCTCACCTACGGGGCAACCCGCGTCCCCGTGACTCGGGCCGATCATTTTGTCACTAGCTATTCAACGACAAGGAGAGCAAAGCACACATCCCCGCAAATAAAATCAAACTCTTTCTAAGTAACAGAAGCCTTTTATCCAGCGGATGCCTCGCTCTTCCATGATGTAATTCTCCAAATGGGGCAGGCAGGCAGGCAGGCCGGGTCTGAGTGATTGATTTCAGCCCAGCACAGGGAGAACCTGGCTGCTTTCAGAGACAATTACAGTCCTGTCCATGTGCCTGTAATAGCCCAGCACTTTAGCGTCATTAAAGCGACGCGAGGCACTGCATTATCCTTTAACCCCATCGCTGGCCATCCCCCCATTGACAACCCGGAGAGTTCAACCACGTACTTTGTCACCTGAAGCCCCACGCCAGGCTTGAGAGGAGGATCACCGCACTGTATGCTTCTCTCTGCGGAGTGTGTGTGCGTGTCTGGAGTGTGTGTGTGTGTGTGTGTGTTTTGGGGGGGGGGCTCTGCTCTCTTGACGCTTTATGTAAATGAAGCTTAAGCGCCAAAGTGCACAGGTGAGATTTTTGAGACGACTGCAAGTGGGATGGAAACATAAGACTGCAGCATATTTATACGGGAGAATAAAAGGGGGGTGTTTACTGATAGCATAGACTGCAACACAATGCTGTAACATAAATTTAAACATCTGAAGTGCACGACAAGCAGCCTCGTCACTGTAATAACATCACTCTCAGACTTCCTCCCTGTGCGGTGCGTGCTATTTGATTTTTTTTTTTTTTCTTTCGTTTGTTTGTTTTTCTGCTGTTTTTTTGCCCACATGTACTTTTTTAGTTACAGCAACACTTTGAGGCTTCAAATATACTAAATGTTAACACTCGTGGATTTCTTAATGACACAAACTGTCAATAAAGAAGAAGAAGAAGAAGAAGAAGAAACATGCTTGCGCAGCAACTTGTGTGTACGCGTCTGTGTGAATATTTGCACGCTGCATCCGAAACTCTGAATTAAGTTCGACCTCACACGGTTGGGGTTTTTTCTGGAGGGGACAAAAAATAGGGGGAAAAAAGAGGATGCATGCTTTAAAAACTGAGACTCAAAAGTGTTTATTGCTACCCCTCCTCCCCTCCCCAACTGATGTGAGCCTTTCCATCATATTTGCATTTCCAGCTCATTTCTAGAGCCAGGAGATCAATATGGAATCAATCATACTGACAGGTAAGATGGTAAATTTGACCAGGCTGAACCATCCTGTGAGACTGAGCGATACATCAAAGCTAGGAGCAACAGGACAATAATATTTTTTTAAAGGCTTTTAATCAAATATTGATCTTCGCTTTAAATCACACTGATTTTAAGATATTTTTTTAAAAAACTCCAAAAATAACTGAATGGGTCAAAATGGTTTAATGTATTTATTTAAACACTCGTAGTCCTTTGCCTCATTTGATTTAGTGAAATCAAGTATGTTTAATTAAGACAGATAACTGAGTGCTCTCATGAATTATCCTTAGCACTTACAGTGTGCAAAAGGAAAAGAAAGCTCCTCCATTAGTGCACTGTAACCTCCCTGAGAAATGTCATCAATACTAAAGGGGGGTGAAAAAAAATCATACAAGAAAAAAGCTGGCCCTTTTATTTTTTTTTTAATACTCTGGTTCCTTCTTGTTTACTGTCTGAAAACTCAAGTTCTAATTGAAATCATGCTACCCCCTGTGGCAAGGACAAATAATGAGGCATAGCCTAGTTTTATTTCAGTCATTAAAAAAATAAAATTGAGCTAAAAGCTGTCTAAAATTAAACAGAAATTGGAGTTTTAAAAAAAAAGAAAAGGCTCTTATTTGTAGTTGTATCTTTGTGGTGGCAGCTGTATAGCGAAAGTTTATTCAACAGCACTGTGAAACTCAACCAGGGTGTAGCCTACATTATCGATTCATTTGTTCAGAGGGAGACAGGCTATCCATCACGGCACAGCTTTGCCTTGCACGTGTTAAAAAACTTTCACTTAACTTTTCCCCTCTCTCTTTACCACTGGTGAAGTGCGCCGGTCTCTTCCTGCCCAAACACACCAGCCTCGGTGTTTGGGATGGAGTTTGACGCACACACGCGCGCATTTTCACACACTCCTTGTAGGAATCAATTATTAAATTCGGCTAAGACAATCGTACGACTCTGACCGCTTGTTTTGCAAAGGCAAAATGTCTCCCCCTTACTACCTCCTGCGCCTTTACGCACGGCCGTGTGTGCGGACATTTAAACCCCCCAAAAAGAAAAAGGAAAATCCACAACAGAGCTCGCCACTAACCTCGCATTGGTGCAGTCGTTGTACAGGGTCTCGAAATCTTTTCTGGAGATGAGTTTACAGCGGTTCACGCCGGGCTGGATGGCGCCGAGCCCTCTGAGGATGCGGACCTGCTCCACATTGCACACCACCGGCGTGATCTCGAGCCGCTTCAGCTTGGTGTAGACCGTATGCAGTCCGCCGACCAGGTGCTTCAGGAACAGGTCGAAAGCCTGAGGAAGGCAGATGAGCTCGCAGCCGTCCACGGTGAAAGAGGCGACTTTGGCACCGCGCAACTCGACCATCTTGCACTCGTTGTTTTGCGGTATGTTTTCAACAGGCGACGGGGTCGAGTACACGGGTTTGCTCGGGGGGAGAGCCGCGGTTGGGGTCGGGATGCCCGGGCTGCTGGTTGCGAGGAGCTCTGATCTGAACAGGTTCTGTCCGGGTCCCGATGGGGGGGCCAGGGATGGAGATGGTGATGAAGTTGTCGACGGCGGGGACGTCGTCGCGGAAGGAGTCGAGATTGGAGGCGGTGGGACCAGAGGGTTTGGTGGGATCAGAGCAGCCGGTACGGCCATGGTCACCTACAAGAGGGGAAGAGAGTAGCCGAAGTTCAAAGTAGAAAACCCAGCCTGCCGAGATACCCCTAAATGAAAGAATCCACGAGAGTTTAGCTCCTCAGATAAGTTGGAAAGTAAAAAGAGCTACCGAAAAAAAGGCGTGCTGAGTGAGGGTTTTTTCTTTTGGGGAGGGGGGCGAGCGGCGGGACAATGATCAAAGATAGGAGGAGGAATGACAGGAGGAAAATGAGCTGAAAAGTGCAGCTCCGCTCTGTGGATGAGTTGTTGTTGTCACACGGTACAGAGAGGGAGGAGCTAGGGGACAGTGGGAGCCTTTGAAGAGCAGATAACTGGGCTCCGGCCACTGCTCGCACGTTTCACGTCTGTTAAATGATTTCATTGCCCAAAGTAAATACGTTTATGCTGGATCATAAGTTGTAAAGAAAAGCGTATGTTTAAAACAAATAGTTTTTAAATCCCTTTTTGCCAACATTAATGCAAAGCTCACTTCACCTATGGCGATCAAGATTGGGGTAATGTTTTTTTTTTAACTTTTGCTTTCATTTTCGTGCAAATACTAAAACAAATTTTTTTTTATTAAAAAAAACACCCTCAAATGCTTAAAAAAACCCTTTTAATTCGCACGTTATTTTTGGTAATTTTTGTCATATTTACCAAGAATGCACGCCAATATGAATCACTGTTCAGCCGACTCCATCTGTGAGGAAGGATGTTTGGTCTTTTTATGTGCACATCCAAAGTGGCTGTAACTTTTTGTCTTGTGAAATATTTTTTTGTAAGAAATATGTGCAGTTAATTGCATATAAAGCTTTCATATATATATATATATATATATATATATATATATATATATATATATATATATATATATATATATATATATATATATATATATATATAAACCCTGTCATGTGAGTTAGGGGTTAAAAAGTTAATGTATAGATTACATAAAGGTAGCATATTTTCTGGTAATTTTGCAAATTGAAGTCAGACAGTAAAGATTGATTTCCAACAGCTTTATATCATCTTTCACTTTAAGTGCATCCACTCAGTTTTATGTACTGTCCATCTCAAACCCCATGATACTTTTCACAGGAGTCAGGTGAATATTAAAAAAAATGTCATGTAGGTTAGGGGTTAAAAAGTTCATGCACTTAAAGGTAAAACCTCAGAAATGAAAGATTTAAAATATTAAACAATATTATAATATTTTAGAACTGAACTATTGAAGTTAACCCGGTAAGAACACAAAGCCATAAACTCCAGGAAGTGCAGGAAAGAAAGATAAGAGAGAGGAGGAAAATAACAGCACTGCAGAAATGTGCAGGGTCAAGTCCATGTGCAAGTGTCTTGCTGCAGCTCATATACACTTAACTGCACATTTATTTCCAACCACTAAGGTACATCATGAGGTGGAAAACCTGACTTCCTGCCTTTCCTAACAAATCAATCAGTTTATGCAGGGCACTAAATCATGTACGGATTATTTTAAATCAGACGTTATTTTATTTAAAAGATGGCAGGCCATTATTGATTTCCTGGGACATTTGGATACTGCGTACATCACTATAAAATTCTTTGTAATCCATTTCCCAACTACCCGAGATTTCTAAATATCAAACTGGTTGTAAGATAAATTATATAAAGTATACTATACATATATGTCACGGCTTTATTATTTTGTTTGCGCAAACTTTTTGAGACAAATGTATTTCCCATTAGTTGGATTTCAGTTAGTTTCATTCTGGTGAGCACATCAGCACTTATTATGTATTGCACATCTTAAAGATTGTTGCTTATCTGTCTGCATTTGCCTTAATATTTTGTGTATTTCTTGTGTCCTGTTAGATCAGCTTTAAGATAAGCAGTGTGCCATTTCAAAATTATCATTCAGGGAAGAGGTAGCTTGTAGTGTAAAATCAATAGCTGCTTAAAATTCATTGCCAGGCAATCCATTTGCCCTTTATGTTGCTAACCTTTCACTTAAATATGCACCATATTAAGATTTCATTATATACAATGAATGTCACAACAGTTTGCCCACTATTTCTCTTGCTTGCATGGGTTAACTGCAAATCATGGCGCTTGTAATGTCTGAAAAATGACTTTCATTAAGAGTATGCAGAAAAAAATAGGGAAACTATATGAGCTTGAGTGGTCTAATAGGTATTAAAAGGCACCACCGGATGTGTATGATGTTTTAGATACAAAGGCCCTTTAAACAGACTGGATGTGTCTGTATCCAGTTACGAAAACAGCCACATAGCACAAAAACATATCCGTGAAGTGGTGAAAAGTGAAATCCTTACCTGATGTGAAATCATGTATTTTAACACAATCTCAAAGGAAACCATTTCTCAGCTTCTGAGAAATGGTTTTTAGAAAGTTTACTTGTGTCTCGAAAAAAAAAAAAAGAAGTGTCTCGACTTTTTCCTCAGGCGTTGGTGACCTAAGTATTGGGAGCTTGGAGAAACACTTTCAAATTAGCCCCATGAAAGGAGTTCTCTGTGGCCTAATATTTGGTTAACTAAGTAACATAAACAGTTAACACAGTTTTCCTAAAAGTACACAGAAGTAGAGTACATGTGGATGAGATTGCGGTAAACAAATGACTATGTCAAAATGTAATCACCCCCCCGTATGATGAATGGCATCAGGAAAGTGTTTGAAAATGTATGGATATGGGACAGGACTTGTGTATGATCAATGACACAGTATATTGTTTGATGTAATAATTTATTCACCCCATAAAGCTTTGATAAAACAATGTTGAAAAGCAATTTAAATTGAATTCATTTAAATGTCAATTCTCATGGTTAGGATTTTTCTATAATTGGCTATTTAATTAAAATAATTTTCATAGTCATTAATACAGCCAGCAACTTGTAGCGCGCTGACGTGTTTTAATTACATGGTATTAACAAAATTGATATGCTTTAGAAAGCATGGTGAATAAGAAATAATTAGACCAATCATACATCATCCTCTTATGGACATTAAGTGTATCACAATATAATTGATGAACTTAAAAAAAACGAGAAAGATAAATAACTTTAATTGTACAGAGTTGGTGTACAGAGCTGGGAACAAAGAATCATACTTACGATGTATTATATTTCAGAGGCAATTCATTATCTGTAACATCACTTAGCTCTCTGTGCCCAGCACTCTCCCCTAACCTATGATTACATGACATTTGAAAGCAGTGATACTGTGTAGTCTTTTAAACTGTCCTTTTACCCAGTCTGCATAAATCTTCAAAGTGCTTTTCCGCATGGGCAAATAAGAAGAGGAAAAGCAGCTTCAGACATAAGAATCATTTAGATGCTTGGAATAAAGCTCTTATTGATCATGAATATTTGTTTTCTCCAAGGTTATACTGCCTTGACCCCATCTATCCATAGACATCGGCCAACACAAACATGCCACTTGGGGTGAACGGGGGGATGTCAGAGAGCACTTTCTGATGGTGGAGGATGAGTGATAATTTTCGGCACAGTCTGCATCAGTGTCTTTCCATGTAGAAAGAGTGGACTTTCACACCTGCTGTCGAGTTGTTGAGTTATCAGAGAGTGTTTGTTCAGAAGCCCTTACTTTTCATTTACAGAGCAAAATATGATCCTTTGACCTACAGTGGCTCATTCATTAACCAGTCAGTGGAGTGCAAATGAGGTATTACTTACTACATTTTTCACGCACAACTCTTTCTCAGCTCCTCTCATCTGTGCATTTGTTACTTTTTGTCTGTTTTATATGAGAGCAAATTGAAACTTTTTTGCTCTCGTTCAGATATCAGACATAGAAACTCTTTAAACTTTTTTTCACGATTTCCTTAAAGAATTTTATTTTGACCTCTCTTTTATGTATAAAGCCATGATGCATTGAGTTTTTCCTTTCCAGTCACCTTTCTCAATCACTATGTGTTAATAGACCTCTCTGCATTGAATCATATCTGTTATTAACCTCTGTCTCTCTTCCACAGCATGTCCTTTATCCCGTCTTCCTTCTCTCACCCCAACCGGTCGCAGCAGATGGCCGCCCCTCCCTGAGCCTGGTTCTGCCGGAGGTTTCTTCCTGTTAAAAGGGAGTTTTTCCTTCCCACTGTCGCCAAAGTGCTTGCTCATAGGGGGTCATATGATTGTTGGGTTTTTCTCTGTATCTATGAAGCGCCTTGAGGCGACTTTTGTTGTGATTTGGCGCTATATAAATAAAATTGAATTGAATTGAATTATAAAGCGAAGGTAAAGTCAGTATTGTTAACCAAAGTGGTGAAATATAAAAGAAATAAACGGAAAAGTTCTGAAAGTCATAAAAGAAAGATAAAACGTCACAATCGGCCAGGATTTGGTGAACTGAATTCGTCTCTTTATCCTGCAGCAATTTTCTTCAACAACACTGCCAATATGAAACAAAGTAATTTGGTGCAAGAAGCTGTGTGTACACTTAACCTTGACAGACGTGCGCTGAGAGTTTGGGTATTGTAGATGCGCGGTCTTCGACCTCTTCACCCAATTGTTTGGACTCAGCCGAGCTAATAGAAATGCTCCTTCGCGCAATAACAGCTTTCTGGTAATGTAACTGCTCAAAGGAGCAAATGGAGCTCAATTCATTTTCAAAGCACCAGCCCCACCAATAGTACCACAATTAGAGTAGTCACGGCCCACATCCTCTAGTGCTTCATTTGATGCCACGCAGCTTCCAATATAACTGGGGTGCAAGAAACAGAGAGATTTGTGGATATCTAAATTGCTAAAGCAGAAACCTGTATAAACAGCGGTAATTACCGGCCCATTGACAGTCTCTCAGTGTTGTGCTCATTCTGCCACAGTCGCAGTGATTAAAATGAATCCTCATCGACTTCTCCATTAAAGCGCTGGCAGGAGCGATCCCGTGACCTTTCCCCATTGATTGAACATAACAATCACAATTCAATTGTAATGCAAAGAGAACATTTGTTATAATGTACACGAGATGCATGAGCCATTTCCTGGGAGCGGAGAAGGGTAATCAATGGAGTGACTCTTGGCGTGATGCAAGGAGAATGAGGCTGTGTTTGCGGGCCCTAATTCATACAGCCTGCAGTGTATGATGGAAAGCAATGATATGCATGTAAACACTCAGATTTCTCTCTGCTCATCATTCAGCGGGATAACAACAAATTCTGATTTCTATATCTACATGCTCTACGTCACTGTGGTTGGCAGTGGTGTACATGCCTGCACTTTAATTCAATCTGAGGTTACAGTTTGCACCGCAGTCATACTGAGGTATCCCTTCCAAATTGTCTTTCACAGAGCAGGAAATGCCAAGAAGTGACTTAATGCAACATCTGACTCCAGACTACACAATACTAGAAGAGTTACTCAGCTGACGGCTGAGGAATAACCTAAACCGTTACGCTCTTGGAACAATCTCACATGAAGCTATACAGTGTGTAAGTGAGAATCGAGCAAGGACAAGCTTGTATAAGCACAATAACTAACGATTAGCCAAATTCGTGCAAATGAAACTACAACTTGAACAATCTGTGTGCCTGAGAAAAAGAAAAGCATGATAGGCATAACAACCCATGCCGTTCAATCCCCCTTTAAAAGCCGCACTCGATCATGTCTTTCAAAAACTGCCTTATGAAGAGTGTATGCGAATTATGTCCTTAAGGGATTTCGTTTTAGAATCAGGAGATTATAGTTTACACGGACATTAAACAGATTAAACCAGCCAGCTCTCTAAAGGCAGTTTATCTAATGGAGAAAATGTGGTATGCTAATTGAGAAATTCCGATGGTAAAATTATATTTAAACCCCGCGCTCTCTCGCTCTCTTCCTGCTGGAGGATTTTTAGTTTGGCTTGATGAAATCAAATGGCTAATCACAGCCATAAGCTGAGAGACGTTAGCTGAGTGAAACAGTGTTTGCCATGCTAAAAGGTAATTGTCCCGGAAAACTTCATCGATGACAGATTCAATTCCATTTAGTAAATGTTTAATAAATGTTGTACAAACAGGCAGGCCTATCTCGCTGCGCTTGGAAAACAAAGGGAAACTTTAATTGCTTTAATCATCCCTAGCTTTGACGTTGTTATTGGCCTTAAAAATAGCAGTTAACAGAAACTGTCCTGCTGAGGAAATTGAACCACATTTGGAAAGCGATCCGTAATTAAGATAGGGGCATCCCGAGCAGCTAGGTCCCAGCAAATTGTTGTGACTAGGAAAAACATTCCAAGTCATACAAAGCTATTCAATTAACAGAAGGACCCAAGGAAAACAACCTCTCTATTATGTATCACTTACTTTAATCAGATCGAAAGCAATTGTATCCCTTTTTGAAATTCCCTTAACGCAAACATGTTAATTAACAGATAGGAAAGTGGAAAGATGTATTTTTCATTAGTGGGTAAAATAATGTTCCCCTTTAACATCAAGGAAAATCAACTGCTTACTGCAGTTAAACCAGTCAGCGGTGTAAATTCCCTGCCAGCATTTTTATTTAAAACCTCATTAATGTGCTTCAACCCAGCATAGCTGTACCTTTAATCTGCACTAAAAGGAAATAATGCGTTTCCTGCTTTATTTACCAGCCTTACTTAACAAGTGTTCCTGTACAATTAGAATTGTTAATAGATCTGGAAACAAAAGGACTTTGAAGGTGGGAAAGTGCTGACATTATTTCACAGGGGAAAAACACTCTTGAGAAAAAAGATCTGCTGTAAATGTAGTTTCCTGGAACACAGGCGTACTGCAATGTTAGTCTCTCTCATTAGAAATGCCATGCACAGGACATAAATCAAGGCCCGTAAAACATTTCATTGCCACACAACACTAAATTACACACTTGCTGGTTTGCCACACTGATTGTATTTAAACGTTGTAATTTTACTTTATTCCCATTAAATCTATGCAGAGTTTTACAATCCATAAACAGAGCATCCGTAATAAACGTTAATAAATGTCATAATTTGCATTTGGAAAAAAACACCCCGCTACATTTTTGCAAATATCAATCTATGAACCTTTCAACATTTCGTCAAACAAAATGCTAATTGTACCTTTAGGAATTTAGGAGACAAGTGACAAGAAATGAGATGCAATGTCCTTTGGAATCAGGAATCAGGGAATCAGCTAAGCGGGAATACATTAAGGGAGACACCAAAGCAAACCGGAGGAGGAATGTTCATATAGTGGAAAAAAAAGAGAATGACATTACATATATTATCATTATACAGATATGCCATTTAAGCATTTAAACACCTGTTTCACGTGACCCTTTGTTGCTCTGTTTTGTACTGATTCTCCCCACTTTCCTGCTACTTCTTCTTTACTTGATATACATGGAGAAGCTTACCCTCATTGGCTAATCCTTATAGCTTACTATTGCAGGTTTGGATCCCACTTCTACCTCCAGAACTTCCTTAATTCTTTGTGGCATAGATTCAAAAACAGTCCCAGAAACATTCCTGCTGCAGATTTGTGGGCGGCACCTTCGTGATGTGATTCTCCTGTTCCACCAAATCCCAAAGGTGCTCTGCTAGATTGAGATCTAATGAGGCCATTTAAGTACAGTGAACTCATTGTCATGTTGAAGAACACAGTATGACATGAATGACCCTCGTGACTCAGCTGCTGAAAATAACCATCAGACGATGGGCACATTGTGGTCACAAAGGGCTCGACATGGTCAGGAACAGTTCTCAGACAGGCTGTGGCAAATAATTGATGCTCGGTTGGTACTAACAGGCTCAAAGTGTGCCAAAAAACAAACAAACTATTACATCACCACCAACCTGAATTGATGGTACAAGGTGGAATGGCTCCACAGAGAAAGTGCAGCTCATCAGACCAGCAACACTTTTACAGTCCGGTCTAATTCAATTTTGCTGAAACCATGCCCACCATAGCCTCATTTACCTTTTCTTAGCTGACATTAGTGGCACACAGTGTGGTCTTGTGCTGCTGTGGCCCATCTGCTTCAAGCTTTGACGTGTTGTGCATTCAGAGAAGCCTCTCTGCATACCTTTTTATTGTTGCCTTTCTATCAGCTCTAAGCCGTCTACCCATTCTTCTTTGACCTCTGCTGTCATCAAAGAGTTTCTATCCAAAGAACCAGCACTGACTGCGTGTTTTTCCTTCTTCTCTTTCGGACCACGCACTGAGATGATCATACACGAAAATTCCAGGCGATCATCAGTTTTTGGAAATATTCAACCTGCTTCTTGCACACCAACAACCGCGCCACACTCAGAGTCACTTACATTACCTTTCTTCCCCATTCAGATACATTGACTGAACTTCAGCAAATCCTATTAACCATGTTTATAAGAACAGATATTTGCTGTAATGAGCAGTTGAGCAGAAACTTATATAAGAGACGGACTATAAATGTATGAATGCTGTGCATTAACTGAGATTAAAACTATTACTAATGTCATGTTGAAGCTGTTGTGTGCAGTTGCATCAAAGCAAACACTCATTATTTATTAAATTACAGCACTTTAAGTTGTATCTTACATTAAGAAACTGTCAAACTTTGAAGTGTGCTCCTCAGTGTGCAGAAGAGTCTTCTTATACAGGCCAAGATTTATTAAACATATTATATTTAATATGTAATTTTTCCAAACTTACAGCGTAACGTCCTAGTATGAAGCAGTGTATATTAAATACTAACCAGCTTATCAGTGCAATGTTTAAAGTATGAACAATAGGACAGAAACGTTAAATTATACAATTGTCTTTTAAGTAACAGACAACTGCAGGCAGTTTGAGAGGAAACATTATATAACTTACACTTATTTTGTGTGTAATGCAAGATGAGGTTTGGTTAGGTTTGTGTAAAATTACCTAATTTCCCACAGCTTCATAAAGCTAAAACTACACAGCTGAACATTTGTAGTAATAGAGAAGAAACCATTTTTAATGGAATCATGTTTGGCTAATGCCCAATAAGTTAAGGGCGGTATTCACACTGAATCATTGTGTCATTAACATGAACACCAATACATCTTACACTGAGCAGGCCAAGCCAAATAGAAGCTGCTTGCCAGTCCAGCAGCATCAACAGCCATCAGTCATGGAAATAATCGGCAATTTGTAGCAGTAAGTGTGCTTCTTTGTCCACGTGTTTGCTTCACAGTAGGTCAGTGATTCTACAGTGTGCGATATAATAATTAGAATGTATTTTGTGAGTAAATACGAGAAGTCGTTTCTCTTTTTAGTATCCAAAATGCAATACATCAGAAACTCTTGGCATGGCACCGCCACGTTCTTTAATATCTCTCAGTTTGCATTAGGTCACCGTGTTCTGCCGACTTAAACTATGCATCCAACAACAATGATTATTCATGTCATTCTTCAAAGGTCCTTGAGAGAAGCTTGATGCAGCAGCGATTCAACCTTTCGTATTAATTCAAGCTTGGCTAAGACTGTACCATCTGGGCCCTTGTACTTCATGATTAATGCCAAAGAGTTGATTCATATGTGCAATTGGAGTTTAATAAACATGGATTTGGGAGTTAAATGGCACATACAAATGCTCGGGATGAACTCATTCATAGTATCTAATTTGTGTTCTCTCTAATAAATCCTGCACATAATTGCTTGGTACAATCATCTCCCAGATACACAAATATTGGGATTTTGTGATTAGCATAATGTGTTTCTTCCATAGAGGAAATAATCCTACAACTCTAAGATGCCTTCAGACATATGTACATAAGATTCTTTATTTGGTCCAAATTAACTTACTGCGGGTACAGCGTGATTAATACTGGCACCAAAAATAATTACTGTTCAACGCTGCACAGATTAAGCATCGAATAAGTTTTTCCCTTTTAAAATCATGTTGTTTGTAGTAGACATTATGGCTTGGAAAACAGAATTGACTTTGTAATCCTTCTCTTACTTATGCTCTCTTGATCTCTTTCAATGTCACAGTACTTAGTGGAGGCTTCATGAAGGAAGGTGCTACTACTGCTGGTAGTATCCCAGTCTGACACAAAGACACCACACAACAGTGACCTCTACAGGAATAGAAGAAATCAAGTGAATTCCAGTTCATGCTTACTTGTACTACTGTAACATTAGCCCCAAAATGATCACATTAAACATTGCACTCACCTGATTGTGTTCTACAAAAGCACAATCTTTGTTTCTAATAGAGTACAGAATTATATTTGTTTTATTACAAATACCAACAACTAAGAGCAATAGTAGTTTCTAGAAATTTGCATTTATGGCACAACTAAGAAGTTAGATTATTGTTGCTTATTGGCCACTGGATCCCTGTGGATGAGCCAGGACCAAGGCAAGTAAGAGTAAAGGTGTAACGCAAACAGGTGAGTTTACTGCATATTAACAATTAATGGCCTCCCAAATTCCAATCCCTCTTCTTTTAGCCCAAAACAAAGAACGGTGCCGATCAGTGTCTTTGGTAGCGTAGAGGAAGAACGGGTGGGTGCCAAGCCACACAGACCTCAGCCAAGTGCAGGATCACAGAGGAGGAATGAATGATGCTCAGATAAGGGGCAAAGTAAAGAGGGCAGACCAAACAGGAAAACTAAGACGGGAGAATGTGCGGGGCGTTGCCTGCCTGAGCAGGGAAATGTGTTGATATGAATACATGGCATTCCTTTTTTGATTCTTGGTGTATTGTATAATCTGGTGTTTTTTGGGGGGGTTTACTGCAGTAATGACTGGAAATATTCCAATTTAGCATGTATCACCAGGGTGTAAACGGTATAATAAGGCGTCATTATATGACAAAAGTGCAACCCTCTAACTCTAACTTAGCAGAAATATGTAACTTATTTAGTAGAAGCTCTTTTAGTGCAATAATTCCTTTTGCAGAGTTGCTTAGCAGAAGCGCATACTCTGATTAGAAAGAAATGAACTATCACTAAGGAACAACACATCTGAGAAAAAAAAAAAACGGTCCGTGGGGGTTAAATATGCAGCTCTTGAGCTAAAGTACTCATGGCACAATTGGAGACCTAAAAAATGCTAAATTAGTAGTTGAGACCAGGCAGAGAATGGAAAAAAGAAACACATAGGCTAATCTGCCTCTTTTCCCACACAAGGGACCGGGAGAACACAGGCTATGTTGTACCTCCCTTTTCTTCTTACCCGAGTTCTCCTTTATGTATTCAAATTCACTTCAGCAGCATAAAATTCTCCCAAGAGACAGCATTGTCCTCCTGTTTGTCCCTTGGGCTTCCCATCTCTTAGTAACATCTCTTCACTCCTTACAATTTATCCCTACATCTATCAGACAGACTTTTTTTCACAGTACCCTCTTTTTAAATAGTTCAATGCAATTTAAGGAAAATTAATCAAAATGCCTTTAAAAAAAAGGCATTTTTAAATACTTAATACAAATTATTCTAGTTTTTTTCCTTCTTTCTTTATTAGTAGGACAGTCAGAAACAAGAGCTCTGAATCAGCCTTTCACTGGGTTTAACCCCTGAATAATAATCTCGGTTGTGTTATTATGTGTGAAAACAAAGGGTACACACATTTTCCCTCTCTCTGTGTCTCGCTGCATTCAGGAAACTTAGAATGGCAAATTTTACACTGATGGCTGAGTTGCAATTGCAGTTACAAATGTATGAACACTAAACTTTCATAATAACGCGGTCCAAATGTTTCAAAAGGCACGTAGGTCTGCTCTAGTGAACTTGAATGTGTGGTCCTTGGTGCATAAAGTAAGCATAAGGCCAGCTCTATAGCAATGAGGCTTTACTGAATGAAAAAAAAGAGGGGGGGGGAAGCCAGAGGCGTCAGAGTTAATACATTAACGAAGGGGACGACGAACAGACAAGAAATACAAAGAAGTGAAAGGACGACTGATTAGCGTGGAAGTGAAATAATGCTTATTATGGCTTATATTTTCCGCACTCAAGCGATGATCCAAATATAAGTTGGTGAATCTGGAGCCTCGGCGTGGAAGAATATCACGAGCAGTTGCGCCAGGGGCTTTTACTCCGAGAATAAAATCATCACACTTTAGTGGGAGTGTTTCTATCACATTCTAAGTATCACAATATTGTGATATCTATTCACTGCTGGCATGATGCAAATGGGCTCAATGACATGCTTGCCTCTACAAAACTCTCCCACAGGGTTCTAATAAAACAGTACAATTTCCCACTCTCCACTCTCCCTCAGAAATGTAGCAGTCTGCAGCCCTGTGATCTGCCACAGACAAAATGAGACGCAGCAGCTACAACAGAACTGAGACGCAGCCAGAGTATTCCCTGCGCTCCTTGAATAGATAATGCTTTCCTTCACATTCCTTTATTCTTTCAAAAAGAATGCATCAGAGGCCAAATATTAATTCTTCTCGTCATATGGAGGAGCTACACAAGTAGCATACTAGGATGGGCTTTTGAATGATTAAGGGAACACATAAAGGGTTTCTTGTGGCGCTTTGAACTTTCTGCAGAGTTCTGAGCACTCGCAACTTATTCCCCACTCTGCAGGAGACTTGATGTTAAAAGACAACATTAATGAAAGCTCTGTAACAGGTAGAGACAGAGGGATTAATGCAATCTAAACACAGCAAGCCTCTCAGAACTGGCTCTGGCTAGCAGGTGAACGAGGAAACACTTTTCGTCACTTTCCCCCTTTCCTCTCACCATGAATCTCCTTTAAAGAAATGCCAATAGATCTGATTGCCTAATTCACTATTCCCTCCCTTCCTCCCCAGGCCCATAAAGATGCACGTGTGGGGGAATCACTTCAAGGAATGACATTGACTGGGGAAGTGCTGACTTGCACCGCTGTTTGTCTTTTGATGTGAGAGATCAAATCAATGTACACGCCTGTCTCCGAGCAATGTGCAGGCAGATTAGCATTAGCCCGAAGGTGCCTGCTTACACTCAATCATTAGCGTTTACGTGCAACTCTCTAAATAATCAGGATGTACTCAGTGACGTTGTAGGTGCAAAAATAGAAAGAGAAGAAAACATTTGAAGACATTTGAGATGAAGGGTAGTGTGAGGCTGTCATAATGACACCTACCTAAGCCACAGACTCTGCTTGACACTGGCATTTATTATTGGTGTGAGCTGTGTTATTTGTCACTGGTCTGGTGTGCAATGGTGCTTTCACATGGAAAATGCCACAATGAGATCTCCTGAGTGCTTAAGTCAGATGGATTGAATGCTCTTGAGCGCTGATAAAGGTTGATTTTAGGTTCTGCCAACATTATTGTGGGCACACTAATGCAGAATAATTATCATATTTTTTGCTGTCAAAAGCCAGGACGACGACATATTTAATGCTCTAAAGTGTGCCTTCGCGTCACAGGCGAGAAATGAATTCAGATTTGAGTACGCTCAGGTTCATGTGTTTGTATACTTTCTCAAAAATGCTAATCCTAAATGTCCTGTCACCGTTAAAGCCTCGGTCCTCAAACAATCACTGTGGAGGGGAAAAAAACTATTAAGGGGTGCAACTTTGAGATTAAAAAAGGCACGAAGATCTTGGCAGTGCGTTTCTGCCACATTTGAATTCATAATGTTTGCCTGTAACTTCATGCTAATGATCAAAGTTGGGGGTGGGGGGGTGGGATTCTCCTGAGTGCAAGTTATGAAGATGAGATGAGGAGAGAGAGGGGGAAAGGGAGAGGGAGAGAGAGAGAGAAACTGCTTTGCTGCCCTGCTTTGAACACTTTTACACTTTCCAACAAGCTTTGTTTTTTAATTGGCTGAAATTAATCTTAGGGATGTAGATGCCTGATTTGCATTCATTAAAACCCAACCAAAAGAAGTCATGCTTAATTCCAATCAAATTTGCTTAATTATGCATGGCGAGATATTCCCAAATGAGCTGTGGATTTTTGTTAGACCCTTTTTTTGGTTTCCTATAGCAAATAAAATGTAATGAAGCTGTCTTTTTGTGTTTTACTGAATGTTGAGGAGCGTGTGAGGAGCACCTTGAGCCCGAGCTAGAAAACAATATTACTGCTAAAGTAATTATAAGAATCTGCATTTTTCATTGTTAATTGTGGATGTCAGCGTCATTAATTTTAATTTACGACAGGCAATAAAATTAAGAATACTTTGTGCTGATGTTTTAAATCATGCCTATGAAAGGGACACATAATGCAACTTAAATCTCAAGTAGATATTGATTGGGGTGGATGGTCTTTTCTATGAATCTTAAATAGGCAGATGCTGGGAATCTGCTTGAGACTTCACTTTTACGAGTTAACTCCGGCACCAGATAGCAGGAGTGCAATACAATTAAAGTGTCAGTTTAGGCACACACACTTGTGCGCACATTCACACACACTTAATCAGCTAACCGCCTGTCGAACCCTCATAAAGGAGTGAATGTAACAACGCGGTCTTAACATGAACTTCTCGAAATAGAACTCCACCGCGCTACCTTTTCTTTAATCCAGCAGTCGTATTAATGCAGCTGTTGGACGATCTCTGACTGTTTGTACAGACGGATTGAAAGCAGGGAGAAGGAGTTCGAGGTGTGGTACTATAGCGGGGTCTATGGGGGATGACATTATGTGTTTCTGCTCCAACACTTGATTTATAGCTTCATTTGGGCCGTGCTTGTACGAAAAACATCCTGCTGCTGCAGGAGCTTTAGTGCATTGTAGTCTGAAAACAAAGGAAGAATAAAATTGATCTTTCTGGACACACACAAAATCAATGAATGGCTATTTCCTGTTCCGTGGCATGTTAGTCCAACTGACTTGCTCAATCCTTGAACTTTCCTTGTGTCCTCATCGCGGGAGAGGAAAGGTCTTCAGAGTTCAGTGGAAACATAAGATGATGTCATTTCAAATTGGCCTTGGATTGGAGGGTTTTTTGTTTTTACCTCTCTACAGCCGCCCTAAAGAGAAAATATCGAAAGCTTATCGTATCTTTTAAAGTTCAAGGTAGACAGAGTTTTTGGTTTTTAAAGAGTTAAATAACACTCATGTTGCCATCACGACCACAAAGGAAAAACATAATAAAAATCTTGAAATGTGTGGGCTCTTTTTTCTTTTTTTTAAATTCCACATGTTTACCTATTGTTCTAGAGGATGTGTTTGTACCTGTTGCACAATGCTTTCTGTTCTCCAACAAGGTGATTGTGTTTCCAACACAAAAAGACTCTACAGTGATGTTCAATTGTTCTCTTTGGGGCTGGCTGTTAGCCAGCAGCTCCTTCATGACACATGGAGCTGGTACTATCAGCTCCCCTCTCCTCTTCCTGCCTGCTTTCCTGCCGGTGACTGAGGCAAGTCACTCTAATGCAACAATGATGGTGATTTCACTCTGCTTATCGAAGCGAGTAAGTACTTAAGCAGCTGCTTGTACTTTGATCCAATTTACTTCCTGAATGTGTGCTTCCTCATGCACAGTAAACAGGCCTGCCTAAGTTGTCATTAGTTCAAAGTCAAGGTAAATAGTTCACATGATTATTGTTTGCTCTTTTTTGCTCTCCTTTGTACAGTAACTCTGTTAACAGAAGTGAGCTAACGTGAGCCCTCTAAATATGGGGGATATTTCAGGTATCGGTTTTTATCTTGCAGCATTGCCTCTAATTCAATACTGCCGGCGGAACTCTGGAGGTTGAATGGGAAAGCCATAAGCTGAATACCGCAACCTTTAACATCATTGTGTGCTTGAATCATCCCCAAGGACAGGACAGATAAAAGATGATCAGTAAGAAAATTGATAGCACTGATTTAATAAACATCCTCAAAATGATCTCTGTGACCTGCAGGGAGTGCGGCAGTCACTCGTACTTCGCCTGGGTTAAAGAATCAAGTGCGATGATTCATTTGAGTGACTGAGGTAGTTGAGTTTGATGGATCATTCCTAAAAGCATCATTGCTAATCTTCAGCTCCTCTTTTTTAGGTTATTCACAGATCAGTGAGTTTTCCGGCTAATCCTGGACCTGACGCTGCTCTTGTCTGTGTACATGGTATTCATCATACTCTGACAGGGAGAGTCCTTCAGACGACAAATAACCTTCAGAGAGAGGAGGCAGGCAAGCAGTAGGTGTGCAGTTATTTTGGATACATTTCACAGTGGAGTAGGAAAGCTGCATGGGGAGATGTATGGTGTCCTTGTTGGGCGCGAAGAGATGGACCCCTCTCCGTTTCCTAGCATAATCATTCTGAGCCTCAGCCATGCCTTCGACAACTCAATCAGACAGCCCTCTACCTGTAAAGTGGCTGGGTTGATTTGATTGCCATTTTTATTGGATCCTGGTCACATAAATCAAACCAATGGGGACGGCTGTACAGACGTGACCACTCGTCATTCGCTAGTAGCCTTGGAAACATTGTTTCGGGGACCGCGTGGCTGTCATCGGAGGTAAATCAGGGTTCTGAAGTTTCTTTCCTCCAACACAGGAGCATGGAGTTAAATCATCTTGAAAATTGATGTCACTGTGCCCAAGTGTTTTCACCTATCCCTTAGATAGAGTCCCATCAAGTGGTGACAATGTCAGCACTTTCACCTTTCTCGCACAAAAAAAAAAAAAAAAGGATGTTTCCTGTCCTCGGGCCTACGGGCATGCTGTGGCTGATAAGAACCCTTAAAGTTTTCACCGTTTTAATCATAGGTCTTCATCCGTTTATTAAAGACGTAGCTTTAAAACAAAGACGAGCAATCAGACCAGCTACATCACTCTATTTGTAATGTATCCTGTGTTATATGAAGTAGGCCGCTGTTTCAGGAGG
This sequence comes from Mchenga conophoros, assembly GCF_057382185.1. Taxonomy (NCBI): domain Eukaryota; kingdom Metazoa; phylum Chordata; class Actinopteri; order Cichliformes; family Cichlidae; genus Mchenga; species Mchenga conophoros. Next base: position 16,754,256 of record NC_140541.1, read on the forward strand.
TAAACTCAGAGACCTTGTCTTTAAAAGTTAATACATTGTTCATCGCTAAGCACTGTCTGGTGAGCATTTTGATTCAGTGCGAAATGATTAAGTCTAACATGTCCACCAGCGCTTACAGTGGGAACATATTAGATTAAATACAGGTAGCTAATTTCCTCCTCTGCATGGGTGAGTGGGAGTATGAATGAAAGTGATGTAAAATTAATTTAGACCTCTAAAATTTTGATCACGCCGCGGCTATTTTGGTTCTCATGATGACAAGTAATAGGACGTTGTTGCTTTCTAACCTCACAATATTACCATGTTTGCCTATAGGGCTTTCAGGATCAATTTCATTCAGCATAAATATCACTTGATCTGTAAAACAAATTAGAAATAATAAAAGCCATAAAAATGCACCCAAGCTCTATTGAGATGTCCCTCCTAGCCATGTGTCAAGACTGAAGACATTAATGATACACGGAGGAGAGAAAATTACCATCTAGGATACGTCCAAACCAGTAAACTGGTAAACAAGCTGGCCGTTAGGAGTGGGGATGATTTGAATCAACAAGGGTGAACAGATATGGATACTCGGCGCATTAGTGTTAATAGGAATAGATTATGGAGGGATTTCGTGGAGTGACCTTCAGTGCACTAATTGAAATAGTATTCCGAGTCAGCAGTGGAGTAATCAACTTAAACACAGAATCATAAATCATCATGAATAGCGCTGTCACAACCAAGCCATTAGCCTCATGTTTTTTCCCCAGCAACCTCATGAAAATATCTGCCACACCGATCCGTAGGTTAATAGGAACAGAAATGGCATTTAGAGTCTATTTGGATCAAATGTACTGAGAGCTTGAAAGTAGAACTTTGCTAATTTGCAGGTAATGTGAATTGATGTAGTAAGGCTTGAAGATAGTTCAGACGACGAGTCAACACGATAACAACGTAAGGGGAAAACTCGTCTGCGGAAAAAAACGCAAGAACTCGATAAAGCCTTTTTCCCAACTCTAGTCCTCTCCGTACGTGACCGAGGGAGCCAGCGGTGACTAGATATGTTATCAGGCGGGGGTTAGGTAATCGTGCTGGCTGTGTGTGACCTTTGTCTTCTCGTATTAATTATGTCTGACTGAAACACAATAAATTGCAGGACCTTGCAGCTACACTTGCTCTCTCGAAGGATCTGCAGAGAGCGACCTGGGCAATCATTGCGCAATTCACAGCAAAACAAAATGACTGAGTGTAACGCTGCAAGTTTTTCAGAAGCTACTCTTTGATCTAATCCATATTATTGTAGTTTATTAATATTATCGCTTAATGCCATATTTCAAGTATTGATACACAGTGCTTTGTCAAAGTTTACAACATCTATATTAACATCAACAAGTGTTCTCGCAGTAAATAGCTTTTTAATTGCAACTAAAGTGAACGAATTAGATACTAAACAGTCGCTTAGCGTCAGTAAAACGTCTTTCACACAACAATACCCAGCAAACTTGTCAGAAATGCTGATAAGAGGGCCGATCCTGAGCGCTTACACTGCATTAATCAAATAGCAGGTCTAATTAAAAGCGCTTTAAACAAAGCTTTTTTTCTAAATGTTGCTCAGGTATGGCAATAATTTTTGATCAGCCAAGCCTGGAAGACAAATAATTAGAACTGCCACAGCGGCCTGATGAGTGATGTCAGCATCTCCGAGTGACCTTCCCCTGCTAATTAATTTTCATTCCAGGGAAAAAAGACCCCGTTGTTGCACATTATTAATTGAGTTCATGAAAAGATGCACCTGATTAATTTTTGTTGATAATACTTGTCATTCTGGCCGCCGTTCGTAATCATTTTATGGGTTTTCATCTTAGTGTTTTTCAAAGTTGATCTAAGTCATCTTTACTGGAGATTAATTTGTCCAAAGTAGAGCTGCCCTGTCCCAAAAGACAGCAGGGCCTCAGTGCGTCTCACTTAGATGCCCAGCAAGCACATGCATTTGTTTATTTTTAATTCCCTATACTAAAAATCATTGTAAAAGTAAAAACAGCTAATCTTATTTTTCTGTATTTACTGTATTAAATACATCGTCTATGAAGACAGTTATTCACATTTACTGCCCTTAACAAAAACTGCATCTTAACCAGTCTGCACCTTTACAAATGGATGGCTGTCAGCTGAATATTTTATATTATCTACATTTTTTCCATTAAAGATTCTGGGTATTACAGTATTATAAGCCATAAAAATTAACCGGAAGACAACAGATATATTAACCTTTCTTCAAAGCTTCAGGAAAAGATGCACATTTTAACACCTTAACTTGCGAACACGTAAAGTGTGTTTAATGTGGTACTTACAGTGTTGCTTACTATAGGTGAAGTCTTAAAGTATGATTTTGTTTTATCTGATAGAAGTGCTGTATTTTGACATCTCAAAAAATCCTAAACCCTACAAAATCAAAGCATGCTCTCCCTTTTACACATAAATTTATATGTATATGCTGTAAGCTTTGCATTCGCTGTATTTTTACACTAATATATGTAGATTTTTTTTTTACATATTCAGATAACAATCACAAGCATGTCCATCCTAGGAAACGGTAAAGACAAAAAGAAGAAAAACAGCAGGGAAAATGGAATGGCTGCATATAAATGAATGACTTTCCGTTAACACATGCAAAGATTGTCCATGATCCAATCTACATTTACATTCAGACCAAATCAGTAGCCACTATGATTAAAGAGCTGGAAGTCCTTAGGTTGTAAATCATTACGGTAGTAAGAACGTGACACAATAATTTGGTTTCTGTCATAATTACAATTCTATAGTAAATTTACCAATACCGTAATAATCTACCGTAGTTGTCCCTTTATCATGCAAGTGCAATGAAAAAACTACCATTAACTGCTCAACAATCATTTTGGCTGTTATCACCGTCTATAACTTTAATGTTCAGAAACCTTCCCTCAGCCCCAAATTCTGATGTTCTGAAGGAGCTGATAGTGTCACTGCTGGCAGTGGAAAAAGAAACATCCAATAAAGCATGATGAGTTACAAGGATGGATTAACAGAACTTTGACACAGTCTCAACAAAAGTGTTATATATTTTAGCAACTCTTAGAGTATATATAACAACTTTATTGTTAGAATGATGTTTCAGCTTTTTGCCCTTATCAAGGTCACTTTGACAGAAAAGTCAAACGAACGTATCTCATGATGGTCAAACCCAGCTCAAGTCAACTATCAGTGAGTGAACAATCCAATGCTTGGTAAACCCAGTGACAGAAAGAACCTACATCATGGGTGACCCTGCCTAAAACTTTAATCATTTTAGATTTATAATATCCAGTAGCTAGGATCAAGTTTGGCAGTCAGTGTTCCAAATCTTCAGATTAGTGAATGTGGTCATAAGCTTCACTTTTATCTAGTATACGTGCAACACGGTAGACAAAGGACGTTTTTTGTCTGCACTGTTTTCCAACAAGGAGTGGTCACTGCAAAACAGGGCTGGGTATTTCTAAAGCTCTCCTCAACCGTTATATGTGGTTGGGTTAAAGGCAACATCAGTGATTTCAGCTAATCACTTTTAATGGTTGAGTAAAATCCAGAGTAAATAAAGAGCACCCCACGCCAAATTTTCCAATTCTTTATGTTGGTTGGTCACATTAGTACCAGCAACTATATCAGATGCCAAAAACTGAGCAACTGGCACCGTAACGTTATTGAAACTGTAGTGCAAATATGCCTTAAATGAATGAACGTGGAACTCACTTGGTCCTTTCTATTGCGAAGTAACATGTTTTTGAAACTTGGAAGTGTGGTGGTAAAAAACCTTAAGTCATTTGTTTGTTGGTGCAGCAGGTGCTCATATTTGAATTAGCCTGTGCTGACGTATTAATAGTTAACCTGGCTACCTAGCAAGGATGTTTAATCCCTTACCAGTCGAAGGCTCATGCCATTTAATTAAACTTTTCCAAATGAACAGAATTTATTCAAGAAATCATATTTGACCATATAGAACATATAAACTGTATTTGCCACCAGAAAGGATTAAAAGACTAGTTTAAGTAACACCTAAATATTTGCATTTGTATTTGCATTATTGCTTTCAGTTTCCTGAGTTTTATACAATATACTATGAGAGGCAGCGCCTTCATCTCATCCTCCAATAGATGCTCCTACTTTACTTTTAAGTTGAGGTTTTTGATAAAGCATATGGGTAGGGCTGGATGAAGAGAACCCAAACCATCCCACAGGTATTCTGCTGAAGGTTTAGGCTGCCAGGGGGAGCTTGCATGATGTACTGAGCACTTCTCCTCGTCGCCCCACTTTTCACTACAGATTTGTTTGTTGCTACTGCTGCATGTCTTTAACTTGACTTATTTTCCCAAAATGTATGTTTTGTTCTGTCGAGGTTCAAGGTTTTTTCCTGTGTTCTCTTCCCCTCACCACCAAAAAGGCTGCCCACCCCGATCCTTGTTCTCTTTGTGCTTTCCTCCTGGTGACTACAGTGGAAATGATATTTAGATCAAGTCTAATAAGTAACAACTGAGCTCCAAACAGATCATTTACAACAGTAAAATAATCTTTATATAGTTATATTTAATGAGTAATAGTAATTTAAATAATCTGTGACCATTCTCCTGTAGTGAGTTGTTTTTTTTTACTTCAGTAACATCTACTGTAATAGATTACTTTGCAGCGTTTTAATATTTTAGTGATTTTTTTTTGTGATTTTTTAAAATTATTTAAAATTTTAGTTATTAGAATTGTGTATTCAGTGGGTTTTCCCTGATCAATAAAATCATCATCTTTATAAGTTGTTGGTGCTAAGCTTCTACTGCACCACTGCAGTGTGTCCCCCTGGGCTACGTTTAGCTGTAGTACTGTGGTGCTAACATGAAAAGTAAAAAAGAGGGTCAAGCTGGCCAGTTAGCAGATGGGCTCATTTACTAATGATTCTATGCATGAGGAGAAATAAACGTAATTTGTCATGTTTCTACTTCCTTAAATAAAACGCTGAAATATGCATTGCAGGTTGTTTTTTTGTTTTTTTCTTCAATCTTCTTCTTCTTAATGGAAAAAACCTTTACAGCCACAAAAGCCTGCTATTGTTTGATAAGCTGAAAATGTAGAGTGGTGTCTGAAACTCCATTTAGATTTAATAATACCCAAACCATTCTTGTTAATGAAAAACTGTAATTTATCTGAAGAGGCTCCGAGTCATCTTTGAAATGCAAGATGTCACCGAGCTGAGAGAAATGCAGTTTTTAATGGATACATCGACGCTGCCGCAGTATTGTTCATGACAGTCGAAAATGATGTGAATACAGTTGCACGTCATTGTTGGGAAACTATTAATAGATTTGTAATTACGGTTGGTAAATTGTTGATTATTTTTTTCCTCTGTGGTATTTGATATGCTCAGCACAAAGAAGAGATGAATTAAGACTAATAAACAGGTCTCACGATTCTGTCTCTAATTGGAGGATCATTATATCTCTTCCAGAGAGATGCCCACAGCTAAAGCCTTTAACGGCACTATTTCAAACAGGACACAAAGGCCTTAATGAATACTCCTGTGACTTCACAGTGTCTTTCACAAAGGGACACACATACTGTATGCTGTTTTTATCTTATACAAAGTTTCCTGTAATTGTTGGATTGAGGTGCTAGATCAACCCCGCTTCCCTTGGAAATAACAATAATTACACTGAGGTCATATCTTAGGTTAAAGAGCTAATTGATCCTTTAAAAACATGCGAGAGACTTAAGATAGCAGTGGAATGACACTACATTTTCTTCTGTATGAAACCTGCACCTGCTCGCTCTGTGTGTCTAAATGTGATGGATTCTGGAAAAATATAACCGATATTGTTGTAGTGCAGAGTTAACTGTTTTACATTGTCCTAACATGCATACTTATGCATTACCATTACAATACAATAATGAAAATACATAGAGAAAATGTAATGCATGCTCAGGGAATGTGTTTAAATCTCTGGGTGCCATTTGCTCCCATCAGTGTAGCTGATAGAGTCATTAGAGAGCTGCTGCAGCTCGGCTCTGGGGTCTCTCTCCTGTAAATGGCTCTGTTGGATGGGTGAACAACCTTCACATGGTTCCGTGGCCTCAGAGCACTTCACTAAAGCTAATAGGTCATAGCTGTAGAGATGGGTGACAAAAGCATGAGAGTTAACAACGGATAATGTGAGAATGGATTGCATTTATCTGGCGCTTTTCTCTGTTTCACAATTCAGTGTTTTACATTGCATCGAGCGAGCTTTAAGTGTAAGTCACGTTGTTTTTTCCTCTGACTGCAATGACAGCAAGGTTTGGGAGTTTTGACATTACACATATGACCTCCATGCTAATGGAGGAGCTTCTTCTTTATCTATTAGTGACTAACGTGATCACCCTTGGACGGCTGAAAAACCAAAAGTGCTGAAATCGTCTAAATGATGAGCTGAAGGATCTGTGGGTTTTTGCATATCACACCTCCTCTATGGCTTTAAGAAAAAGGGTGAAAGAGGTCAGCTCAATATGCATATAATTTGGGGTTACATTTGAAGTTTAGGTTTTAAGCTTCTTGATGAAAGACAGCTATGAATAAATGTAATCTTTTCTCTCACATTTGGTCATTTGCTGAGAGGTTGGAAAAAAGCCTTTGTGCGCTCTTTGGCTAATAATATTCCTTATTGCCATTCCTTTACATTCATTGTCCTGCTGAAAAACCCTGTTTAAATGAAAATAGTCAAACATGATTAAAATTACTGATCTACGTTATCCAACTAAATAAAAATCAATATTGTTACTGTCACATTTTATGCACTCGGTTTGTCACGGATGGATGAACAGAAAAGTTTAGGCCACACCGAGGAGGAACTTATTTGTTGAGCAAGGGAAAAAACAACAAGACGAGGGCAGACTGTCAAAGGATCGAAAGCCATTCATCTGCTCACCTGTTCAAGGTGTGCTTGGTTGATGTCCTCCTCTTTGGTGGGAAACATATGTCCACAGCAGCTGTGCCACCATGAATAGGCGGTGACTGTGTGCTAGCTAACTGCATTCCTGGGAATCAGGCCAAGTCTGAGTGGAGTAAGCTGTCCCATTTTTGATGCGAACATTCCACCTGATTTACACATCTCTTTTCCTACAAAACTAGCAACCATCTACACAAGCCAGGACAGCACCTGACCAAAAATAGTGAATTGTGTGACATTTCTTCGTGCAAATAGATATAACATTAAGAAATTATGAAAACACCTTCATCAATTTAACGAAACAAGCACACAAGCAGAAAGAGTAACACATTTTTTAAAAAATGGATCTACTACTACAACATCTAGTACTACAACTTTTACTAGACGGTAATGGAAACATTTACATGTGAAAGAAACCCCAGCTGGGATATGGTGTGTTTGGTGACTTAGAAGATGCGCTACCAATATAGGTAAACTTATTTCTGTAGCAGCAAATCCTAGTAACTGATTTCAATGTGTGTATTTAGCAAAGTTTTTGACTGTTTACTTGTGTTGTATTTGAAGGACATTGTCTTTGCATGCTTTTTAAGTTGCAGTACATTCTCAGATGAAAAGCTATTAGAAGTGCTTTGAACATCTGTGTTACTGAATCTTGGCAGTGAAACTGCAATGATACACAATACTGTTTTGATATAGATGGTAGGGGTGCAACAATACTCGTATCGATATTGAACCGTTCGATACAGTGCTTTCGGTTCGGTACGCATATGTACATTTATTTATTTTATCAACTTTTTGTCACGGTCTGGCTGGCAGACCGTGGGGAGATGGGGAAATAGGACCCAAACGCCGGACTCTTCAGTGCAACAGTGTTTATTTACAAGGTGGTGAAGTAAACAACAATAAATCCCCAGTTTCCCAGACTCCCGTGTAGTGTCTTCTTCCCAAAAGTCCCCGTGTAGTGCTCTCTGCCCCAGTGTCCCTGCACTCCCCGTGCTCACTGCTCCTTCTCGTCCCACACTCCTCCTGAGGGGAAAACAATAGAGGCAGCCGTTAACACTTATCCCAGCAGGCATACACTCACACTTGACTTGTTTGAAGACTGACGTGTAGTCAAACGCAATAATCCAGCGTCGGTGGAAGCTCCATCGCTCATCTAAATAGCTCCCCCGACGAGCCCAGGTGAGGAGCAGGTGTGCGGCCAGGACTTCGGGTGTGGCCAGCCCTCAAGTTAGACCACGCCCCCAGGGCTGAAGGTGCCTGTAACTTGGCCACAGCAGAAAGGCAAAACACACACACACACATACCTGCCTACATACAGATGTGCATAGGGGCAGTGCAGACAACACACCAAATAATAATAATAATAATAATAACAACAATAACAATAATAGTCACAGTCCCCACTGCCCACGGACCCCGAGTCCCCAGAGCCGGGTCCGTGACACTTTTCTTCTGACGATGCTGTCTGTGTTGAGCGCTCAGTGAATCTGAGTTTGACTACTCCGCCTAGGCTGCACTGTTGACTGCAGATCCACTGAGCGCAGCGCAAGCTAGCGAGACAGAAGCTAAGCTCGTTGCAACATGGCAACTGCCTCAACGCTACCCGAAATTGAACCTCCCCCACCCTCATTCAGATCTGGCGTTTGGAACTATCTTGGTTTTCTTGTGAAGCATGACCCTGATGGTCATGGACAAAAGTAAAACAGTATGTCGGATGTGCCACGCAATGCTCAATTGGTGGGAACTAGTGCGTTAGCGCAGTTAGCTTGATAACGTGTTGATGCCGTCCAGCCCCGCGCACAGGGCGATCTGCGGTAACTCGTTAACGGAGATTTGCCGCGTTATGGGGTTAATGTCATTTTAACGAGATTAACGCTGACAGCACTTGTGGGAACACAACGAATATGACTACACATTTACGCCGACATCATCCTAGTGCAAAGACAAGTGGAAGCAGACAAAAACAACAAGCATGCATGCTACAAACTTTACCCGAGTCATTTAGACAGCCGTTAGCACATGATTCTCCTTATGGGGACCTGATATGTTTAATGTGCTGCTGAGAATATAGCCCAGAAGAAGCGTATAGTATAGCTTTTATTTTGGAAAGAGCCATTTCTCTGTAATAAACTCTCTTTTCCAAAGATGAGCGATTCCTCGATCAGATAGATTTTTTTTAATTATTATTATTTTGTTGTTTCAGCAACATTAAATTTTAAAACTGTACTTTTGAGTTAAAATATATATTTATAATTTTAATAAATGACAAATTAAAAAGGCATGAACATTTTTTGTATCAAAAAAATATCGAACCGTGACACCAAAATGTCGAACCGAACCGTGAATTTTGTGTATCGTTAGACCCCTAATAGATGGTGTAGGCTTACCTTGGTTCAGACCTTTGAATCTGTACATCGCGGTATTTGATGGACCTGTATTTTCTCAATTGAAAACTAAAAGGCTCAGTGAAGTCTGTGGCAGGACAACACTTATCAAATCAGAACTACTAGTGAATCTACCACCATCGTAATGCAGTTAAAGATTAAGCAGGCTCTATGCCATTAGCCATTTGTGAAGTCTCCATTTTAAGATTTGCGCAATTATTATGTCATCTTGTAAGTGCTATATTTGGATGATGAGGCAAAAGGCTAAGTTATCCACTAAAGCTAGCAAGTTTGATTAGCAAGGTGCTTTCATAGACTTTGTGGGGGGATTGCAAAAATACAAATACAGAATTCTAATAATGAACTCACCAAATCTTTTGCACAGATTTTTGGACAGGCTCTTTGTACAGTTAATCCATTTTAATTAGCCCGGTTGGCAAGCAATGCAACCTTGTCCCTAATAATATGTAACTTTAAGCCTTAATAAAAACTAACATTAGTGAGTTGTGCAGTGGTCTGCATTGTCACCTCACACCAAGAAGATCCTGGGTTCGAATCCACCAGCCAACTGAGGATCTTCTTCATGAAGTTTGTGTGTGTGCAAGGGTTCCCTCTGTGTACTCCGGTTTCCTCCAACTGTCCAAATACAAGCAGTTAGTTGGGTTAGGTTAACTAAATTGGCCATAGGTCTCTGTGTTAGCCCTTCGATATACCGGTGAACTGTCAGGGGTGTACTCATGAGAGCTGACTCCAGCTCCTCCTTCCACTGAATTGGATAAGCTGTCATGGTCCTGGGTCGGTGACCCAGCGCTTTTAGTTATCATTTTCTAGTTTATGATGATGATTATTATTGTTTGAGTTCTGTGTGTTATATTTGGTCTGCCTTTGAGTCTGTGTCTCTGTCTATGGTGTCACCCCATCTGTTTGTGAATCTGTCTGTTTAGTTCAATGTCTTGTCTGGTTCCATGTGTCTGAGTTTCCTGTTTTATTGTGAAGGTCTGTGTCGTATGTGAGTGTGCTCAGTTTACGTTTCCCCTGTCTCGTCAGCTGTGATTTCTCCCAGGTGTGTTCCCCTCCTGTCTCTCATCCCTTGATTACTGCCATCTGTGTATTTAAGCCCTGTGTTTCTCTGTGTCAGTGTCGTGTCGTACCCTCAACTAGCTGTGTGTTCTGCTTCTATGTTCCTAGTGGTTGGTCTCCTGCTCCAGTTTAGTGTTTCTTTCCAGTGTTTCAGTCCTTGGTTCCTCTGTTCTGACTTTTGGTTTTCTTTTGATGAGTTTAGTTTGTACGAGGTTTTTCCCAGCAATAAAGCTGCGCCTTAAGTTTCACTTCCGTGTCTGAGTTCTGCATTTTGGGTCCACCACTCCTGCTTGCCTGCCACACAGCGATTCAGGACAGAACGACACGACCAGTATGGATCCAGCAGACTCACTGAGGAAGCGCAGCGCAGCCTTTGACGGGACCCGGCTAGCGCTTGGAGGGCCTCCGTGCTGCTGTTCCTCACTAGCTGCTTACCCTTCGGTCCACTCACCTGCTTCTTCCCCCCGGATGCCCCGGTCTCACAGAAAACGCTCCCGCCGGTCCCGGGAGGATTACTATGAGAGCGCGAGCAACCAGCTTACACCAGCTCAAGCTTTCTACAAGATGTTAGGGATCATTATAGTGCCACCCGACTCACCCAGCATTTCCACATCACAGCAGGAGCAGCCACAGCCGAGTCATTCCTTGTCACATTCTGCCAGCGCTGCTCCCTCTTCTACTTGGAAGCGGCGAACGTGCCGCCAGCACTCACGGCTCCGGCAGGAGCCTGGGACTCTTCTCGACCAACCGCCTAGGGTGAGTGACAAAGTCCCCCTTCATTCGCCTTCTGTGTCGAGGGATAAACGTACCGTTTCCCCCAAGGCCGCTAACGTCAGCTTCATGAACTCTAGAACTTCTGTTCCTCCTGTTCCAGAAAATGACAGAATTCATTTTGAGAGCGATCGTTTCCACTTTGGTTCAAAAGACTGTGCTTCTGATGCTCCTTCGGACCCAGGAGTTAAGACTGTTTCATCTGGAACTGTTTATTCTGGGGCTATGTCAGCTCAGTTAGCCGCCCGGCCCGAAGCTCGGCTAGCCGCCCGGCCTGAAGCTCGGCTAGCCGCCCGGCCCGAAGCTCGGTTAGCCGCCCGGCCCGAAGCTCGGTTAGCCGCCCGGCCCGAAGCTCAGTCGCCACCTCCACCACATTCAGCCTCGCTTCCCATAGCACAGTCACATCCACAGCCTGACTTACTACAAACCTTATTTCAATCCTTAGCCCAGTCAATAGCTCAGTTGGTAGAGGAATCATCAGCCTTATCGTCAGCTCGGTTTCCAACTTCACAACCATCATTTTCCCGACCTTTTCTTCAGTTGCCCTCAGCTCAGCCACCTATACAGCCATCATCTTCACCTACACCTCCGGTACAGCAAGCTATGTCTATCCAACCCTTACAGAACTGTTCCACAACCTCGAATCCTAATCAGAGAGACAAACCAAACAATATTGTTATCAGTCCTCAAAAGCTGGCCAGTTCTGAGACTGAGATTCACTCCAGGGCCTCCCCAGAGGCTGGGTTTCAGCCCCCAGCAGACTCTGGACCCCTGGCGGTTAAGAAGCCAGCTGAGGACCGCACCCGGCCGTTGCTGCCTGAGCAGACTCAATGCTCTGTGCAGCTGCAGTCTGCCATGTGTTTGCCAGAGGCCCGTGTGCCTGGTTCTGTTCTGTCCCTGCCGGAGGCCCGTGTGCCTGGTTCTGTTTTGTCCCTGCCAGGGGCCTGTGTGCCTGCTGGTTCCGATCTGTGCCTGCCAGAGGCCCGTGTGCCTGGTTCTGTTCTATCCCTGCCAGAGGCCCGTGTGCCTGCTGGTTCCGATCTGTCCCTGCCAGAGGCCCGTGTGCCTGGTTCTGTTCTGTCCCTGCCAGGGGCCCGTGTGCCTGCTGGTTCCGATCTGTGCCTTCCAGGGGCCCCTGTGCCCACTGGTCCTGAGACTGTTTTCGCTGGAGGGCCCGAGGAGCCCGTCCAGCCTCCTGCTTTGCCAGCTGGGGGGCCCGAGGAGCCCGTCCAGCGACCTTCTTCGTCAGCTGGGGGGCCCGAGGAGCCCGTCCAGCCACCAGCTGCTCCACCAGCAGCCTCATCCACACCCGCAGCAGCAGCCGCATCCACAGTTTCATCCACACTGCCTGCTGCAGCGCCTCCGTCTCCGGCTTCCATGCCGCCGCCAGCTGCAGCCTCTGTGTCTCCACCCACGCCAGCTGCAGCCTCTGTGTCTCCACCCACGCCAGCGGCAGCCTCTGTGTCTCCACCCACGCCAGCGGCAGCCTCTGTCTCCACCCACGCCAGCGGCAGCCTCTGTGTCTCCACCCACGCCAGCGGCAGCCTCTGTGTCTCCACCCACGCCGTTGCCGGGTCCAGCTTTAGGTCCACCTACGCCGTCGCCTGGTCCAGCTTCAGCATCCTCTTCGGCATCTCCTGGTCCAGCCTCTGCTTCAGCTTCATCCTCATCTGCCTCGCCTGGTCCAGCTCCCGCATCAGCTCCAGCATCGCCTGCAGTGGCCTCCTCTTCAGCGTCACCAGTTTCGTTTGGCCCAGCCTCGGCCTCGGCCTCTGCCTCGTCTGGTCCACCCTCCGCCTCGCCTGGTGCCGCAGGGATCACGCCACCTTCAGGTCCCAAACTACCGCCTCAACATCATCGAGCGTTTGTCAGGCCTCTTGTTGGGCATCGTCACCACCGTGGCCGCCCTCCGGACTTCTGTTGCCACCCCCGCCTTCTGCGTGGACAACCTCCTACACGCCGCCACTGCCTTCCGTGTGGTCGGCCCCCGGACCTGCACCCGCGCCGCCACTGCCTTCCGTGTGGTCGGCCCCCGGACCTGCACCCGCGCCACCGTTGCCGTCCGCACGGTCGGCCCCCGGAACTGCACCCGCGCCGCCGTTGCCGTCCGCACGGTCGGCCCCCGGAACTGTTTCCACGCCACTGCCTACTGCGTGGCCGGCCTCCGGACCTGCCCCACTGCCGCTGCCATTCGCATGGTCGGCCTCCGGAACTGAACTGTTTTGGCCTCCTGTGCTGTTGGCCCCCTGAACTTGGCCATCTGGGCCTTTTTGGACTCTGTCCCTCCGTCCTGGGCCCCCTCCGCCCGCCCTGGTCGGGTGCTTTTCTTTTTTGGTTTTGGTCCGTTTTTGTGTTTCTGCTGGGCTGTCTGGAGCCAGCCCTTGAGGGGGGGGGTACTGTCATGGTCCTGGGTCGGTGACCCAGCGCTTTTAGTTATCATTTTCTAGTTTATGATGATGATTATTATTGTTTGAGTTCTGTGTGTTATATTTGGTCTGCCTTTGAGTCTGTGTCTCTGTCTATGGTGTCACCCCATCTGTTTGTGAATCTGTCTGTTTAGTTCAATATCTTGTCTGGTTCCATGTGTCTGAGCTTCCTGTTTTATTGTGAAGGTCTGTGTCGTATGTGAGTGTGCTCAGTTTACGTTTCCCCTGTCTCGTCAGCTGTGATTTCTCCCAGGTGTGTTCCCCTCCTGTCTCTCATCCCTTGATTACTGCCATCTGTGTATTTAAGCCCTGTGTTTCTCTGTGTCAGTGTCGTGTCGTACCCTCAACTAGCTGTGAGTTCTGCTTCTATGTTCCTAGTGTTTGGTCTCCTGCTCCAGTTTAGTGTTTCTTTCCAGTGTTTCAGTCCTTGGTTCCTCTGTTCTGACTTTTGGTTTTCTTTTGGTGAGTTTAGTTTGTACGAGGTTTTTCCCAGCAATAAAGCTGCGCCTTAAGTTTCACTTCCGTGTCTGAGTTCTGCATTTTGGGTCCACCACTCCTGCTTGCCTGCCACACAGCGATTCATGACATAAGCAGAAGAAAACATTTGGATGAAGTTATAAAAAAGTCAGTTGTAATTTTTTCTACAGAAACCATAGCCAGCTTTTCTTCCATGGTGTAAACATCTTTAGAAACAACAACGTACATGTAACATATACACATAGTCAACAACATACTCACAACGTATACGTTAATGTCAACAACACACATGTAATGTACACCTAAATTCAACAATGTATGTTTATAGTGTTGATCATTATAGTAAGATACATTAATGAAAAAAGAATAGCTAAAATACATACCTCCTGCTCAACAGTTATTAACATTTAGCTCTGCACAACATGCAACATCACCATGCTAAATGCTAACGAATAAATTCATCTTAAATGTTAATTAATGGTTAGCACCATCTTTGTTTCTCATATTAGCATGCTCGCATTTCCTAATTTGCAACATGTATGGTACAGATTTAAAAATGAAAATATAATATGTTTGATAGTAGTTGAGCATAAATTAAATAGCTGGACAACTTTAAATTGTTAATGCTTTTAGATAATCCTCTGGGGCACTCCAGCGTGTATTCCATATAATAACCGCCCACGCTTAAACAGCTGAATAACAACAGATTTCCATGAAACACATGAAATTGTATTCAAGAAATTAAACAATAAATATGACCCTCAAGTTGGTGTTAACGAAATGTCTCTGGGTGTCGAATAGTTTCTCAGTGAATGTAATCACTATTTTTAAATATGACACTCACTCTACTTACAATAAACTGAAGCACCTGTAATAATTATTCGGAAACTTGCACAAGTAAACAGAGCCTGTGAGGGCAATTTAAATGTAAACATTAAAAGGCTGTTGCTAAATGGAAATGTCGTTTCTGTTTGCCCTGATGTCTGATCAAAAACAAACAATAGACATCTGCAATATTTCGCTGTCCTATCACCAACCTCCATCCTATGAGGAAAAAGGTCAACAGAAGAGCTCCAAATGGGATGGTGATCCCAAAATAACAATCCCAACAAACGCCCCCCCTCCTCTCTTAAACACAATCACACAATCAAAGCCCTACTGCCTTTCCTTCATTGTTTAATTTCTGCTGGCTATCTTAGATATCTCTGCGGCTGTTCTTATCTTTGACCTTCAGCTTGTTGCTTTGTCGTCACCCCCTTACATGCGCACCCTCCACCCACCTACCTGCTCCCACCCCCACGCCAGTGTGCTGCGACCTTCAGAGGGGTGTCATTACTCCCTGACCCATTTGACGATTCCCTCATGTGGAATGTGCATATGCCGAATCGCTGTGGATCTGCACAGTATGGGGTGAGGTGAAGTACTTACAGAAATATGACTTGACACGCTTTATCAAATGGGGAAAGATGAAGACGAAACAGCTGCTGGTGCTGTCGTAAGCAATCTGGCCGTGATTGAATAAAAGTGTCAGGAAAAGGGCTGCTTGATGGTCTTTTGTTCTCCCCCATCCAGCTTGATGTTAGTTTGAGCTGTCAGGAGGGAATCACAGCTGGGTGATTTATCAATACTTGGAGTGACCTTGTAGCCACACTGCTATGTGTGTGTGGGTGTTTGTGCAAAGGCTTGTATCTGTGTGTGGCTCTCCCAGATTAAAAAAGACACAAAGTGGAATATTTTCAAAATAGTTGGCACACATAGACAAAGACTTGGCTTGACTTGGAACAAAATTCTCTCTTCTCTTAAACATAGTAAGTGGATTGTTCTGCCAACACGATAAGGGTATTTTTCTCGACATCAGAGCACTCAAAGCAGCACCGGGAAATGTTTAGGAGAAGTGTGTCTCTTTTAACTAACTTTCACAATTTTTTTTTCTAAAATCGCTTTACTATTTTTCCCCCCTGACCTGTCCACACGAGCTCTTCTCCTCACTACTTTCTTTGAGATGTACTTGGACAGCCTGTTTTCACAGCAGCCACTGACTGTCTCTGTTGTGATTAAGCAGATGTTTTATTGCAGACTGGAACAGTCATTACTGCCATAAACCCATCTGTGGAATTGCTTTTTATGCAAATTTGCAAAGCATCTGCATAAATAAAGTTCTAATTAATACCTTTCTGCAAACCTCTGCGCTCTTTGATTCCTAAGTGTTCTTAATTGTGTACAAGCAGGTAGAAAGTACAAATCAATGCTCACAACATGAGAAGATTTTGTTCTTCATTTACATTATGTGTGTGTGTGTGTGTGTGTGTGTGTGTGTGTGTGTGTGTGTGGGTGGGAGGGTGGGTGGGTGGGGGTGATTATTTAATTTATTTATTTAGGTAATTCAGATGATAGAGGTAAGAGCAAATAACTAATGACTGTCGCTATAATTGGCAATAGTTTGCAGACTTATAGATTTTTGAAAACACGCTGCTCAGCTGTTAGTTAAACATAAAGCGTGCATTCATACACAATTATATTTTTGATAACCCAACATGGTTAATTATTGACAAATTGTTAATTAAGAGCGAGCTGTAAGCAATTTCAATCAGGGAAAACATTTATGTAAAGTTGCATTGAGTAGCGTTTTTAGCTCCTGTTGTAGGTTACAAGGGAAATAAAACAAAATCTGCTGCTACCGGTTGATTGGGAACTACTGAAGAGTAAAGTTTCCCTGAGAACATTAAGGCTGCTTTATAGATCCCTTTGTTGTGAGGGTGCCAATGGAAGCTCATTAATTTCCCCAGGTTTTTAATGGGGAGTGTTGAACATGTGGCAAGAGTTGTCTTGGTGGGACTCTTATGGCTTGCACTTATGCTGCTGGAAGGAAGCTATTTGTTAATTGTAACAGTGTCCTTTGCTAAGTAATCGAGCCCATTTTATTGTACAACCCAATTTACTTAAGCTGTGTTGACAATTTGTCATTCAATTCATATCAGTCACTTCTCTTCTTTCATGCCCTGTTTTGCAACTTATTAGCCGTGATTTTATTTGCACCTGCAAACATTACCCTCTCCTTGTCATCTCATCTCTGTCCAGTACATATCACCTTTAAAACTAACCTTGTGCAACTCCACCTTGGGTTTGGGTATGGACGTTCTATAATAATACAGCATAATAAAGCACAGTAAAAGGTACAAAGGCATTTAGATTAAACCCCCCAGTATCTCTGAAATCACAAGACGAAAGGAAGTGTTGTGGATGAAGAAGGACTTTGTTTAATGATTAAAGGCGGCATCTGAGGCATGAGCGAGAAGGAGGAGGAGCTGTCAGCGAGGTCAGGAGACAAATGACAAATGGTTTTGAAAAAAAAAACATGTTGGGATAGAGGCAAGATCCTCAGCTTCAACTTTAACTTTTATTTTGAAGTGTTTAAAGAACAGCACTGTTTTAAAGCAAAAGGACTTTCCCACTTGCACGTTAAAGTGTGTAAAGTAAAGCCTGTGTGCTAACCTTCAGCCAAATGCATCAAAACTCACTGTATGACATTTCATCATTCAGCCACTGACAATCCTAAACACATGGCCAAAGCAACCAAAGTGCCCCACACAGACAATTTATTGATGAGAATAAATGCTGTGTAACCGTCTAACTATGCTGTGATCCATGTTTGATATTTACTAATGCTAGCACAAACAGTACTAAACATTTGAAATGGGGTATAAATACCAAATTAGAGACTATAGAAGTTGAAGCTTTTGTACAGAAGTCGGTATCATTTACGTAATTAACATGCAGCCTGGGAGCCAGATCAACACGGCCCACTGGGTGGCTTGGCAAAGTTCGAAAATTTGGAACAAAATGCTTCACATCTGTAGTTTTTTCAATAAAATATGTCAGCCCGGTGACGCCTTTATACACAAGAGTGAAAATGTATTGTCAAAAGGGAAATTAAATGTCATCATCGTGACAGCTGGCTTCAAAGTCATAAAGAGTAACATGCTATTGTTGTTTAGGTCCAAGAACTCTGGAGGTGTTGTACTTTTGCAGAGCCGTTGTAAATTATAATCCACATACCATAAGAGACACAGCACCGAAGCACCTCAGTGTGTTCTTCAGTCTGTTTTGTGCAATTAATAAATGTGAACACTTTTAAAATGTGCTTGTTCTTCTTTAAACTTAGATTTAAGTTTAAAATAAATCCGTGACACACACAAACACAAAAGTGATAGAGGGAAAGCTTTCTTCGACAATGCAGTGCCAGTTTCTTGCACAGCAAAAAATACAAACATACGCGCTGCTACTCTGTTTCTCTCATCAGCTAGTGAGATCTAGCAACTTTTAGCATAATGAATTTAGCAGGGATGCCTTCTCTACACAGCCCATCAGTCCTACCATCTAGGAGATTAAATTATGTCTGTAAGCATTAAAGCTTTGATGCTGTATTTGGGCCGCATGCATGCATCCATTTGCAAAATTCTATATAACAAAATTAAAAACATGGACACCTATGGAAAATGGCTTGGCACTAGCACTTAAACCCAACCACTCCAAACAGTCTGCTGACTAATGCATTTCTAATCATTTCTGTGATCAATGTTAGCTACTGTGCAATAAGATTAATCAGCCATATGCAAAGCTAGGATCACCTTGAACAAGGCACGACGAAAGAGAGGAGAAAAAAAGGAGATAAAAGGGCTGAAAGAAAGTGTCCTGCTGTTATGTATGATAAGCACATCGTACAGAAATAAAGCGCACCTGCATTATTCACGTTTTCCATGGCGTTGGTTGTGTGTGTGTGTGTGTGTCAGTGTGTGTTTCATCGGCATTACACCATTGTGCTTCCCTCAGCTGTGCTTTGGCATCTGTGCATGGCCATCTCATTGCTGAATAGCTGCCTGATTATTCCAAATCTAAGGGAATATTCAAACAAGGCCGATAATGCATTCTTCCATATGATTCTCCAGAGCTGGGACAGCTGTTCAGCAGCTTTCAGTGCCATGTTCAGAAAGGGACAGATTTCTCTGCTCAATTAATAGGCCCCCATTAAAAATCCAGGAAGAAGTTTGACAAATGAAGCAGAGACTGAGTTTGTCTTAGAAAGATAGCTACAAAATAACTATCTCGCATAACTGATAAATAGCACACACTTTGAGCGAAATGATTGGGAAATTAATGTTTAACTTACAAATCAATGGCTGCGCTGAATCACTGTGGCCAGACGAGGCTGACGGATTGAAATTTGCCTGTGGAAGCACACAAAGCCTGCACTATACGGAGAGGAGTGTCGTTTACATTTCTAGACAATAACTGTCAGTAACTTTGTCACTGTGCAGTCATCGAAATTAAACAGATTACAACCAGGTCAATTTCACGAAGC
Source organism: Mchenga conophoros (assembly GCF_057382185.1). Classification (NCBI taxonomy): domain Eukaryota; kingdom Metazoa; phylum Chordata; class Actinopteri; order Cichliformes; family Cichlidae; genus Mchenga; species Mchenga conophoros. Next base: position 16,773,715 of record NC_140541.1, read on the forward strand.
GGTCGTGATAAAAAGCAACATGATAAAACTTTAATGACAAGAAGTGGTCGGCTGTACCCAGGCAGGAGGAATTACTGGAGATCACTGTCTCTTTGTTCACTTCACTTTAGCCACACGGTGATATGAGAACACAGAGCGCTGCTGCTGCTGCTGTGCCGCCGCCACTGCCTCGTAACGTTTCAACTGGCAGATGAATTCTTTCAGTCTGGCTTCGCCCTCTCCCTTTCTCCCTCACTCTCCCAAGAACAACGAGGAGGTTGTCTGTCCAAGGGCACACCTGTAAGGTGCAGACCCTCGACAGGCTTACCTCAGTGGCCTCTCCTGCTGTACTCAAAAGGCAATTATTCCTCTCAGAAGATAGAGCACTGTCAACTTCAAACAGAGGACATTCTTTAGGCAGATTAGGCGAAAATTATGTTTTATTATTTGGGCCCTGAAGAATGAATTGGACTCTATTTGGCCGTCTTTGTGGTGAAATCTAAGACAGTTTAAATGGCAGAGGTATGTTTGGAGTCAAGGTAATACTCTGGTGTCTTTATGAAAGGGCAACAGAGAGGATCAGATTAGAAACTGAACAGCGAGAGTCTTTCAGTGCGGCTGTGCTATCATCTCTGTCTTCTTGTCCGTGCCTGTAGAGAGGTTAAATTAAATGGCTGTAATAAATGTTTTGGTCTTGCTGATGTGGTATGGCTGGCTATCAAACAGAAACACTGTGGAGAAATGGCATGGTGGAAGATCAGAGAGAGGAACAAATGGAGGGTGGGAGAACTATGTCAGCACATTACCAACATTAGAAACGGACTTGTTTTCACTTAAACCTCAATTATAATGGTGGCTCCAGAAACAATTATATTGATGAATGCTTTCTTAGTTACTGTAATTAAATTATTCCATTTAATTAACGAATTATATTGAATTTCTCCCTAGAGGACGGCATTAGCCTCATCTGCTGTTTTACAAACAGGAGTACTCTAATGTTGTGTGCTATGGAAATGATTACTAATGCCTAATGAAACTGTGTCAGATCAGATAAATGCTGTGCACAGTCAACAAGCCAAGCTTGTAACACAGCCAAACTTGAGACAAAACAATAAAGCCAAAGAAAAAATTATTGATTGTATTTTTTCAAGGGCAGGCTTTGTAAAGCTGACATCAAATGAATTATAATGCAGAGTGCCTGCTTCATGTTTTAAAGACTATATAGAAAGTCAAAGAGAATTTGCATTAAGCAGGTTTTAAAAACATAATTGTCCTTGCACCAGTTCAGTCAAGTCAAGCTTTTAATTTACAATGAAAATAACCAGTGATTTAAAATGAACTTTACGTGTCTAGTTAAAAAACCACCCAGATTTAAAAAAGAAAGAAAGAAAAGGTCTTGCTTTAAAAAATTAGTAGCACTAAATTAAAGTGTGGATTTACTGCATAAAATGTCAACCCACTGCCCATTACACTCGTGTTTGTGTGTGTGTGTGTGTGTGGGGGGGGGGGGATTATACACTATATAAAACTACGTAGAAAGCACACAAACTCTGATGGTTCTGCAGTACAAAGCTACACTATGTAAATGCACAAATGAGGAAAAAAGATATCCAACTGCAGCTGACCATTGCCCTCTGGTGGGTGTGAAAAGCACCTGCTTGAAGATGACTAAATATAGAGGGTAACTTAGATTTGTTTGTATTTCTTGTGTTGCAAATTTCACAAGAGCTCAGATTATTCAAGACAAGAAACAAGCACAAATAAACACAATTTATACCAGTTACACAAAAACAAACCAGCTAATTTATTTCTTATTAAGCTGTTTCGTTTCAAAGGAATAAAAAGAAAGAAAGCACGAAAACGTTAATCCAACAGTAGTAATGTGATGCATGTGTTTATTGTCCGATCCCATTTTGGCTTGGCCATATTAGTCCATGTGAAGGGAGACAGGAGTTGTGATGCTGTAAGCACATACCGTGCATTCTCTGTCCTCCGCTGTGCAGTTGTTGGGCATATTGTGAGGTTTTAATACGAGGGATATGGCGGAGGGCTCGGCTCACATTCACTGTACAGGAAGAGCCAAGAATGACAGTTGCTCCTCTTGCAGCTGAGACATCCATGGATTTATATTGCACTTTTAAAGGTCAGCACATGACAGGCAATCAGTCAGCTCCCAATTGGATGATCAGCAGTCATTTGAATATGTTTCTAAAAAAACTTTTCTCATTATTAAAAAATCTGAAATTGCAAGCATTTTCTTGGGGGTGACTCATCCTGATGTAGGTAAGAGTTTAAAAGCCACCCTTAATATTATGATCACACCATCTTATAAAATATACATAGAAAAAAATCTTTGATAATGGTTATCTTAAAATGCAAAAGGTAAGATGATTTCTTAAAAGAAAAAAAAAAGACTTTGCTGTAATTTAAGAGAAAGCCATAAGATGAAAAAGCAGAGGCAATTTAGAAAACCATAAAGACTTTAAAAGAAATCTCTAATAATTGTGAAATAAAGTGCAAGAGTCAATATGACTTTTGTGTAATATTAAATAAAATTGCTGCATACATTAGAAACATGTTTTCCTCGTATATTTTGGCTTTCAAATATGACCATATGTAACCCGAGCGATTCTCATATTTAAAACATGTTCAGTCAAGCCTGCAATGGGTGTAGTTACAACATTTTAATAAGAGGACTCAAACTGCCTGAAGGTGAAAGTGGATGGGAGTGGCAATAAATGTCACATTAAAAGAAATCCTAACACACACTGAGGTTTCATATATATATATGTGTGTGTGTGTGTGTGTGTGTGTGTGTGTGTGTGTGTGTGTGTGTGTGTGTGTGTGTGTGTGTGTGTGTGTACATATATATATATATGTGTTTGTGCCAAATTGTGGCACACCCATATTTCCAGTTCAAGCATGCTCCCGTGGAACCATCATAGGTAGCATAATATACACAGTGTATTATGACGGGTGTGTGTGGGGTGGTCGACAAGTCAATTCTGTTTTGTTAAGCTGAGTTATAAAGCTGCTGTCACTGATCTCGAGTGGGCTGAAGGCTGTAATCTCCTTTATTTCTGGGCCAAATCCAAGAAAATACAGTAAAGAACAAAAGCAAGTTCCTCCAGGGTCACATTTCCAAGTCTTTAGAGTGCAAAATGAATACAGGACTGGAAGTTTAGCAGGGATTGCCGCAGGACGAAGTTCAAACACCTGCAGGTTAAAGTACAGTACAGTTAATCGGTGCTAAAACGCACAATGGCGTACGCTGCATTTGATTGAAATGCTGAGCTATTTTGATGGAAACATGCGTAGCCTGTATATGCGCGCAGGCTTCGTCGCTGGCTCAGGAATGTTGGCATCAAGTATGCAGTCCTGACAGACAGCTGCACTGCAGTGGCGTTTTTAACATGCCACACCAGGACACAAGCCTGCAGGATCCTCTGTCTCTGAACAAAATCAGAGAGTGCGTGAAGAAATTAGAGCGAAACTACTGGCGAAGCGAGACGCAGAGAACTCACCAGTTTGCCTCTATCTGTGGGGATGTTAGAGTTAAAAAGATTGCTGAATTTCCTTTGAAATTTGAGAGAGAAAAGAAAACCATGTGTATAATAAAATATTTCCCCTCAGAAGTCTGTGTCCAGTTTGAAAAACTTGCAGCTTTTATAAAAGCGTAAGAAGCAAAGCATTCTTTTTAAGTATGACCCTGCGGGGTTCTGCACCGACTCCATCAACGAGTCACTGACTCACTTTACTCTAATGTCTGCGAACTGCGCCTGTAAACCGCTCCTTCATGCTCACAAACATTTGACACCTTATTCTCTCGCAAGTGACTCTTTAATCACTAATCCCCAAGAGTTTTGGCGTTATTTCCACCCTCTGCCATTTCACCCCATCACACAACCACAGTATTCATTACACTAGGTGTATCGCGATCGGCTGGTTGCCCTGTTTATTTTGTACATGTTCAGCCCCGCCCTGCAGACGCGCTGATATCACGCAGTTGCGTAATTTGACAAGCCAGCGCAAAATAGGGAGAATGAGCGTTTGACAGCTGCCGTTTTCCTGCTACAGATTTCTTCGAAACAAAAGAACACTTATGCTGCATTCATTCGCTAAAGATTTCGGATAGTTGCCCAGAATCTCTGCTTGCATGGCCGCTGCCGTGAGGAATAATAATGTTTGGGTTGCTCCGCGGCAGGACGCGCAGTTCCTCCAGAAAACCTCCGCACCATTGACATCCGACGGTCTTAGAGGTGAAGATCATGGACAAGTGCTCTGTAACACGAGGGATGCCATCCCGGGAACTTCCTCCTTCCACGATTACAATTTGGTAGGGGCTCGTATTATTATTATTATTTTCTTTCCCCGTCTGCCTCTCAGCATCACAGGCTTTACTGGTGTCAGCAGGTTTAACGCAGGATTACAGTGTGTTGCTGATCAAAGCAAAAAAAAAAAAAGAAAGAAAAAAAGGCTGTTTTCATTTAAAGATGTGACCCACGATACTGAAGGAAGGCCCGTGTAATTACAGCTAAATCCTGGGCTTTTAACCTCTGCATCGATGCTGCTATTTACTAACTGTTAAGAGGGGGAATTGCAAACAGGACATGGCTGGGATGTGACGCGTTGCTCCCGCTCCTGAAACAACTCCTGAGGAAGATGCATTGCCGTGCAGAGCAACTGCATGTTCTAATTTCAGCCATGTATTCTGAAACAGCTTAGCCTGGAGTGTTTTAGAAGGGCGTCTGCTGCTTGTAGGGAGGGGGTGGTGGGGGCGTCTTTGATGTGGATGGGTGCACACGAGTAGGCCCCAGCATGCATCCCAGATTAATTTACGTCAGTTACTTTTGTTATTGTCAGACTTCTAGTACCTTAAATGGGCAATAATGGGAAGTTCTGAATGTCTCTGATTTTTCATTAACTCTTGCCCCAATTAATATTTCTCCAAGTCCAAAGAAATAATGATATAAACAGATGAGTGCATGATGAGTGCTGACCTTGATAAATCTGAATGAAAAATGTCCTAAAACTAAGCAATTAGTGAGCTTGAATCAATTGCACAACACTTGTATTTCCTATTCTGCTGTCTTTACATCCACAGTAACAATCTTGCTACGACTCACCTGATCATTTTCCTCTGTTTTGCCTCTCCCAGGGTAAATCCGAGATGGACAGCTATTTGTGTTCACAACCACAGGATGTAGTAAATTCCAAAATGATGTGCAGAGACAGCACCCTGGCTCTAGAGCCACCTTTCACTGAGGACTTTGCCTCCCCTTACAGCGTCAGCATGAGTTTGCTCCTTCCCGATGTCACATATCTGCACCCAGGCCTTTGCAGGACTGTCAGACAGATCAAAACCGAGCCAACAAACTCTCTGATGCATCCCGCGTGCCAGGGGAGCGGAGTATCGCCAGCAGTCTCTGAATACCCAGGGTTTTTTTGCGCAGCTGACACTGCAAGTGGTAACTTCGTCATCAAGCAGGAAGTGCCAGATTTCCAGGACGTTCCCCTATTTCAGCTTTTGAACTCTGATCTGGAACAGCTCATTCACAGCTCGCAGGTGAACCCCATCCCCATAGCCCCGTTAAGCATTCCCACTGGGAATGTTCATGCTGGCCCAGTCCCGAATTCTACGAAACCTGCGAGCAGCTTGCAGAACGAATGTTTTTCATTTAATCGACGCGTGGGCCATCAGCCAGGATCAACCTATCTGCCACCTTCTCCGCCAAACTCTGAGCCCTCAAGTCCAGACAGGGGCAAAGGAGTCCTTCACAACCTCTCCCCACCTCCATCCTACGAAGCCAGCATCGCCTCTAAGTTAAATTTTGAGACCCACAATTCCATTGACCTTGGACAGACACCCAGCATAGCTCCAATCCAAAACCAAGATCAAATTTCCACGTCTGGATTCATCCAAAGTTCAGGTTCTGGACCAGTACAGCGTTCAAGCCTGACACCAGTTCAAACAACGTCGGGTATTGGCCCGCTGTCCCCGGTGTTGGCTCAGTCGGCGCCAGTTAAGTACAATCGAAGGAATAATCCTGATCTGGAGAGACGGCGGATTCACCACTGTGACGTCCCAGGTTAAGATTTCTGTTCGGTCTCCATAACAACAATTAATTTGAGTTTAAATTTTGTCAACATTAAAAAAGATATAAAATGCAAGTACTTAATGTGCTCTGTCTATTTGTTTTTACAGGCTGTCAGAAAGTATACACAAAGTCATCTCACTTAAAGGCTCATCTGCGGACGCACACAGGTAAAATGTTCTGAGTTGCACTTCTTATTTTTGGATGAAATTGGTGACGTTGCCAGGCAGAAAAATTGCACTTGGCTTGCAGATGCATTCTGTCTGCTGACAGACCTGGCCCACATCTCACTGCTGTCAAATCACATAAACCCGCAGCTCTCATAAAGAGAGCAGGGACGACGACAGGACATGGTGTGATTTATGACTCACAGTTGTGGCTTAGTGTGAGTTTGTTTTTTTTAATTGGATGGAGTAGTTTGGTTTTTTTTCTTGCATAACATTAAATATTGAAGGAATTCAAATATATTTAAATATATAATGACTGGCTACCTTTATTCTTCAACTTCTTCCCGATGAAGGTGAGAAGCCGTACCACTGTTCCTGGGAGGGATGTGAGTGGCGCTTCGCCCGCTCTGATGAGCTGACACGCCATTACAGGAAACACACCGGGGCAAAGCCTTTTCAGTGTGGAGTGTGTAACCGCTGTTTCTCCCGCTCTGACCACCTGGCCCTGCACATGAAGAGACACCAGAGCTAGAAACCTCTTCCTATAAAAACATCAATCTTCCTTTCCTGTTTTTTGTTTTGTTTTGTTTTTTTTGAACAAAATACCATCATATGCATATCAGCAAATAAACATGTTAAAAACTGTGAAACTTATTTCACTCACTCCAAAAGGGGCAGATAATCTTAGCAGTGCTGGCCCACAAATACGAATAATAATAATGTAAAAAAGATCAAATATTATGGTTGCCTTATTTTTTTTCCACACAAATGCCTCAGTTTAGGGGATGTTTGCATAGGTATTAGTAAAAAGAACAAAAAAAAAAAACATAATGTAATAACGTAACTATAATGTATCTTTTTTAAGATTTTATTTTAATTCTACACAAAAACATTTTGAAATTTAAATTTTATATTTAGGTGTTTTCATTGTACACATCATATCACTCACGTGTCGTAGGGGCATTTATTTAGTATGCTGCAAACTGCTACACTGTAAGTGCAGATATCTATGTATGCTATTAGCCGGAGGGAGGACGATGTTGTTGCAGCTAGTAGGTCAAAGGGTTGGTTGTGCATTTGTGTAATATAGAAAGTAAAAGCACTTAAGTTAAAGTTGCAGGAAAGCAAGTTGCAGAGTTTTCTGAAGCGGTAGCAGGAAGAATAAACATTGAGGGGGTGATGGGCATTGTTTGTGAGCCATGTGGTGATTGCATTGCTTACAACATGAGGACACTTGGTATGAGATATTAAGCGTTGAATGACCAGCACGGTGAATGATCTTTATCTGTGCTCTGACACTGTAACATACACATGGTCCTTACAGAGAGGGTTGTCTTTTTTTTTTCTAAGTGCAGCAGATGAATCCAAATGTTGCATCTTGATTTTAGGATTTCTGTGAACACTTTCCACTACTGTGGTGTTTAACTTTCAGCGAGATCTCATTTTATATTAGGAATTCGAAGTGCTGAAACAATTTACAATATCTTTGGGAACATTTATTTTCTCTCTCCTGTTCGTTGTCATCGTGGAGAAATCAAAACATGCGGGTGAGCCTAATTTGACACTTAATGTTTTCAGTGTGAACATCTATGAAAGTTGATGGTTTCTTTGACTTCTCTCCAAATATCAAACACCTTTTTGAAAGTGCCTTTAACTGCTTAGTTGTTGCTGTTTTTTTTGAATGAATGAATGAATGAAAAACGAAGCTGCCCCTGCCTGTTAAAACCATCGACTATGTTCCTCTTAATTTCCACAATGTAACATTAATAGAAATCTCTATTACCTGACCAAATTTGAATATGGCTTAGCAAAAACTAATTTTAAAGTTTCTGTTATTTAAGATGTATATATTTTGTATCTGCTGTTTTAAAATAAAAATAAAAAAGAACCATGTATTTCTTTTGGATTGTATTACAGTTTAAAATTTTCCTTTTTTAAAATAAATTAGGTTTGTTTATTTTTGTTTTACAAAGTACAAAAAGGATTAGATTACGCCGCTACAGTCGACGCTGTTACGAGTTTATCCAGCCAAGAAAGAAGCGCAGCGAATTATTGCAATACTGTTGAATAAATAAATATGCACAAAGGTCAGAGGTTTGTGTCAAAGCTGAAACATTAACATGTAGCCTAAACTGATCAAATGTCCAATGGAGCTGTGTGTCCCTCACGGTGCAAATAAAGATGTTTTGTGTTGAATATTAACTTTTGAAATGTCTGATAATTTATTCACAACATTTAAAAGGTTTACTCTAGCCATATGTCTCCATGCTAAATCTGGAGAAAACGCTGGCTAATGCTAATCTTTTGTTGCTTGCAGAGCGGGAATATTGCACGTTATTATATAATTTTACACCACAGCTTTTGCTTTCAGTGAACCTTGCTGGTATTGAATAAGAAATAGCACAAAAACAGGCATGGCAATGTTGATCGGTTTTTGCTTTAGAAATTCTGCTTTTTATGCAAAATAGGAGGGAAAAAGATTAAACGTGGCTCATTGACACCATTATTTTTTAAGTTACAAGCTGAAAATACAGATAGTTTTAGAAGGATAATAAAAAGAACTCATGTAGCACCTTTGTAGTCTGTCTAACTTTCCCAAGGACACTTGCCAGCTGGAGGAGCCAGTTTTTCTGGAATTTGCTAATTAGTCCAGACCACACCCCGATTCATGACTTTCCTTTTTAACAATCTGGTGTAATCAAAACAAAACAAGTCATTTTCTTGGTTTCTCTTGGAAGGTGTCCCTAACATGAGTCATAGCAAAGCTTTTGCAAAAAGTACCAGGAGAACCTGTAAAAGCCACAGAAGGTGTCTGAGCTTGTCCTGGGTGCAGAGGAACTCCTGAACTCTTCTGAGGATTATTTACTAGTGTAAGTCCCCCCCCCCAGCCCTCCTCCCAGTGCTTTACATTACTTACGGTACAGTAAAGCCCACATAACTCAGACTCTAGTGAGTGATAAATCATTCAGGTGAGATCCTGCACAGTAAAATGCTTAGTGGAGTGGGAATTGATTGTAATCATCTCAATCCGTTGCTGCCTGACAGAAACATTCATCCAGACCTCGTTATAATAGAGCAGAGGACAGGAAGTACAGGGTGCATTCTTTTAGCTGAAACCTTTTCTCAGAAAAGGCTTGTTTGAGAATACCAGGTCTTAAAATACTACTCTTTGTTGATACTACATAAGAACAACAAAGCATGTGATATTACACCGAGGTACACAATGTTTTAGTTGGACGATTCAAAACGTCTTTTTCCGCTTCCAGTAGCGGTCCGATGAACTTTGCGTACAGACCACTGTACTGTTGTTCAGCTACGTCTTCCCTAATAGCGAGATTAGTTTTCCGAATGCCAGCGAATGGGAGTTCTCGGATGTCTAAGTGACACCGAAACCACATTCCACCCATCTCAGTCATAGATAGCAACTGGCTCCGTCCCAGTCTGTTACATACAAAATGCAACTTTATTAACCTTCATGCCTCCATTCATATTAATATACATGTATATGTTTGAACTTATTTTAATTTCACAGCTCCATCCATATGAAAAATACAGAGAAAAAGGCAAAAACACTGACTGGATACTTAAACAACTCTCGGAGAAAAGGAAACAAAAAAAAGTGTAACAGGAGAAAAAAAAAAGAGTACATCTGTTGTTGAAGTTTTGAAAAATATCAGGATTAAAAATTTCTGTTACAGATGTGGAATTCCATGAGCAGAATCTCCCTTTTTGAAGCGATGTTGAGCAATATCACATTTTTCTTTACGGTAAGAATGAAAAGATCTGAATATATTTACACTACACTCACTTTACATAAATACAGGAACAACGATTACTGTACGTAATATCAGCAAACTTGAAACAAAGGCATTGGCTTCACTACCTAAATTTTCAAAACCAGGAAAATCAAAAGCAGATGTTATACAGAAAGTAAAATATATATTGAACTGACAGAAACTGCAAGATAAGTATTCATTAAGAGAGGTGTGACTGCTGGAATCCCAGTCACAGGATTTTTTTTCCTTTCTTTTTTTTTTCTTTTTTCCTGTGAGTATGATTCCTCATCATCTTCCATGGAATCACTATGTTGAATTGATGTGTTGAAGCTGAAACACCAAGAGACCTTTGTAACTCGGTTTTGTTACCCTTAGAGGAAGTGACTTATTGCAAGCAAAGTAATAATGTGTGCTATAAACAGCCTGTGAAAGTGTTATGGGAAGATGCTGCATTGTACACAATGGTATAAGGCTCAGTGCGAAAAGAAAGTTCAACATTAGAGGTCCGACTTGCATAATGTTGTCTGTGCTTCTTTTTTCCCCCAGAATTCGTGGTTTTCTCGTTTGAAATTTATTAATCCAAGCACGCGTGCTGAAATCGAAGCTCTGCACAGAGCAGCTGATATTACAAGTTTGTGATATGAGGCACTAGTCATTATTATTATTGCATAACTTTGACCCTGGTTACCGTAACAAAATTATGCTTTAAAATATGAGGAAAGAGATGCTGAAGGGAAATACAATACACCCTGTCCTATGGAGACACCATCTTCAAGTCAAATTGAGATTTTCAGAAATTGGTGTATTAAGGCATGCAACGTCATATACTGAATACAGGAGTACATGTGTCGCTGATATGTGCTTGATCGGTAGAATTTCTTGTCGGGTATAGCAAAATAGCAACACAGGGAATTGTGTACCTTAATACTGTGTATAAATAATTGGTCGATTCTAGCAAACACTGGTTCAGCCTTGGGAACTGAAAAAAAATGATTTGATCATGAATGTGTTTAACCACAAACCAAAGAGAAAATAAAAAGCAAACTGTTCTATAACATCACATATGATCATTTACATGATGAATACCATTAGCCCCATTTCACTGTATATCAAATTAGATAAATTACAGTCTCTGAAAAAAGACTTTACATGTATAAATGTATTTCCTGCATCTACTAATCAAAAGCCCTATTTTTCCAATGTATGTACAGGCTGTAGAACTTTGTAATAAGTTTTATCTTCACTATCACATATATTACAACATTTCAAAATGTCCTTTGTACAGAAGAGAAAGATTTATATGCAAATGAAGACGTGCCCCTCAATCATAAAAACGCTCTAATACATTATAAGGATGATAAAATACGATGATGATTATTCGCTTATAAATTGACATCTGAAATAAAATCATTTGAATATCATACGAAACAAACAAACAAGGTGCTGATATGGTTTTGCCAAAATGCTAATACAACTGGGCATAATGTCGTGCACAAACAATACAGATAAATAATGACAACATGCGTTCTCCAACAAACCGAGAAGGGCGTCGCACGCTTCCGTGCGGAAATTGCTTCCTGGATTTGGCTGTTTTACTGAAAGTGAGAATGTGGAATCCAAGTTTGTGCATTAGCGTGCAAGTGTATGGATTTCAAGGTACCGTAATCGAAAAGGTTAACATTTTTCTTTTTTACTGGCCTAGGTCCAATAGATGCATTTGGCAGCATTATCGAATAACATTGGTTGGCCTGATATTTTATGTCCGAAGCTTTTACGTAGCATAAAGAGCGCTGGAAATACTTGCAAAAATGTCCGTTATTAGGTCTATAAAAATATATTTTTAATTGAATTTCCTGATTAAGGTTAAGTGATGCTTTCCAATAAATATATCTCTGCCGGAAACTGCTTCTAAAAGGTACTCCTGCTGTGAATACAAACACACACACAGAAAAAAAGAACGGAAAAAAACAGTGTGCATGTATTTGTGTATGCATGTGTGCAATTCCTGCATTTTTCTGCTTTTTACATGACCAAATCTCAGGTAAATCAGACATAAATCATAACTTATATCTGGTCTGAGGCGATTTCAAGTGACTTTGTTTGTGTTTGAGACAAACAACAGGAATAGAAATGATAAATGTGGAGACAATCACCAGCTGGGAGACATCAGATTAGAAACCAGTCAGTAACGGAGGGAGTTGCGGTACAGAGCGTGAGGAGGTGGCCAAGCTGGGAACTTCTCCTCGGATATTGACATCAGCAAACAGAACAAAGAGGAGGTTTAATGTTCCTTCCCATCACTTTGTTCAGAATGTATTGCTCTTCTGTATTGTACACCAGGTGCCACACTATCCCTGTAACACTTCAGCTGGTGTCAGTGTCATTTTATGGACAAGTGCTGCGGTGCTGTGCAAAACCACAACACAAATTCCTTTTTTTTCTGTTAAACCCAGCTGAAATGACTTTTTCTTTTTAAAAAATGAGAAATGTCAGGACACAATAAAAGTCTGTAAGGTGCCTCTATTTTTTCACATACTGGAAATCTCCTCTGATTGTTCAGTTCACTGTACATGAGGGGTTGTATTTTCTGAGTCAAACATAAGCAATAAGCAGGCATTAAAAAAGAAGCAAAACCCAATAAACAAAACATTTTTATACTGAAGTATATTTATCCTTTAAGATTGCACTTTACTGATTGCTAATCACAGCTCAAAATCCACCAGATTTTTTTTTTCCTTTTTCTAATAAATGCTTTGAAGAGGCTCAACATAAACATAAAGAACAGCACTGATGAGATTTGGAGTTGTCCGGCCATGTGAGTGGATCATCAATGGTGTGTGCTGGTGCGATGATATGCAAGTCCTATTTCCATTTATGAAAACAGGCATTGAATGACTGAAAAAGTGGAGGTGCTGATGAGGTTGATCTTTTTGGGTTGTGGGCATTTGAGTCTATCTTGATTACAGTTTGCAGGCGATGAGAGAGGTGAAAGTCCAACCTTCTTTTAGCTTCTACAAGGGATGCCTCAGATCTAAGAGCAGAAGCCAACAGGAAAATGAAACCACTTATGATTAAATGGTGCCCCCTGCTGGTCACAAATCAGACTCACACAGGGGGGCGTGGTGAAAAAACACTACCTGTAACTTCAACTACCGGTACATCCAAGTCCGTTCCCGTGATCCAGTCGAGGCCAAACTTCTTCCTGCTCACACAGGAAATCCATTCCTTACAACGGGGTCTTTCACATTATGAATGCTGGAAAAGCAGCCGTTTGGAACAATAATGAAAAGAAAGACACCAAAACAAAAAAAGACACAGTTGCAATTGCATTATACTTTTTTTTGTCCAAATAAAGAGTTAATCTTAAAAATCAAAGTGAAACATTTACGAACAGTGCTGTAAAAGACAGTTCCCTATTATACTCCAAGCAAAGACAAAAAAGATCCTGCCGTCTCTTCGTTCCAAACCAAAGAGGATCCAGAAGTGACCCTGTTTTGTGCTCCTCAAGCTCTGTGCACCTTCATCCATCAGTCTTCTCTGTCTCCGTCTTCTCTCCTTATGAAGGATGAGGGCATGTGTGCGTCTGTGTCTGTGCGTGGGTGTGAGTGTGATAGTGTGTGTGTGTGTGTGCGCGTCCAGGCCGGCTGAAAACATTCACAGGGAGATCCCGCTCCCCTGGCTGCCTGTGTATGCATGTGAGTGTGTGTCTTTTCGTTGACCTCTCCATCTCTCTCTTTATCGCGCTCCGTCTGATTCACACCAGCATGTGTCTCCGTCGGTGCAGGGCCAAGTGGTCAGATCTGGAGAAGCTGCGGTCACAGTCTGCACACTTGAAGGGCTTCACCCCTGTGTGTTTCCTGTAATGCCTCGTCAGCTCATCAGAGCGGGCGAACTTCCAGGTGCAACCGTCCCAGGTACACTTGTATGGCTTTTCACCTGGAAAGGAAGTCAGAAAACACAGTCCATGTTCAGTCGCATTTCCGGCAAATTAATTAGGAAAATCTGCACTTGATGAGTGATAATCCATGAATTACTGCTAACCTAATGTCCACTTTGGTAGTGCACAAGTTTCAAGAATCTATATAACTCACTAAAATGGTATGGATGTCTGATGAGATATTATTGAAAATATTTAAACACAAAAAAATTACAGGAACATATAAGTCACGCATCAGATTTCGACAGGGAAATATTCAATTTGAAAGTCTTCACTGAAAGACTGTGGAAGCACAAAATGATGCAAAAGCCTGGATTCAAAGTCACGGCAAAAAAGAAACATGAATTTGATCAAGTGTTATCTTAATATTCTGAGCAGTCTATACTGTTGGACCTCAAACTGGCTTTAAAGTCTATATGATTTCCAGTGAATAAACAGCAAATTGCTGTATATTGGCTAAACAACTGATATGCTATATTCTATAACAGGCCAGGAGCCGACACCTTTGCTACCCATAAGTCAAAATTTAGGGTTATTATCTGAAAAATTTCAAATCTCAAAAAGTTGCCTTTCTAACTCAAACCTCTGAGAAAAATCACTCAAAATTTAGAAAATAACTTGAAATTTCCAAGTAATTAAATTGAAATTTGGAGAGAATAACCTCAAATTTTGACTTTAGATGGCAAAATGTGTCTTTTTTTTTTTTCCATAGAAACCTTGTCAAATACAAAAAAGGTCTAATTGTGGACTGAGGTCAGAGACCTTTTACAGGGAAAAGCATTTTCCATTATCCTAACAGCTTAATGTTCACTGCTTGTCAGCTAGTGCGCTGGCTGAAAAGTCAGGCTTTGCAGCAGCCTGAGAGAAATGACTGATTTTATAATGTGAGGTGTCACAATGAAATGATTTAAGGAAGCTATAACTTCAGTGTCCGTCCACAACAACGGGAGATCGTTTCAGTAGGAACGGCTGTAATTGTTTTAGCACTTTTCATGAAATAAATCATGTTAAGGACAATTCAGCCTTCTCAAAAAGTAATTAAAATGTTCCAAGATGTCGTATGCTGTCTTGTCTTACTGCGTTCATGAGACAGATAAGAATAAGTTTAGCTGCTCAACGCTCTTCTTCTGTGAGTCAAGACTCTAAAGTGGTTTTCAGCAGTAACTTTCTCAAAATGTGAAATGCCACCTCACTTAGACTTAAACAAATAGCATTTAACAGCATCAAAATAAAATAACAGCATTTCACAACAACTGTTCTCACACGTAGATTTACTGACCTGTATGCGTCCTCCGGTGTGCTTTTAAATGCGAGCTTTTGGTGTACACCTTATTGCACCCCTCAAAGTCACATCTGTGGATTCTTCTCTTTTTGGAATCCGGTGACTCCGACCTCCGAGGACGCCGTATGCTGTCGATACTGAACGGGGACATGGAACTGCAAGGAGGACAAAAAGTAGCAACAGATAACATTATTAGAGTCTGATGATGTCTTTGTCTTCTTCCGTGATAAAGAGCAGTTGTTGAAAGTTTTGAAGAATAAGTCAGTCATTTTAATTAAAGTTTGCAGTGCATTTCAATTCAAAACCTGCTGAAGAATATTGCAGTGTTTATTTAACTTGCATTATTGCACCATTTACCATTTCAGTTTCAGTTTTCAGTTTTATTTGTCATATGCAAGTTAGCACAGGGTCAACATTGCAATGAAATGTGTTTGACGAGCAGCAGTCACTCAGCAGCATGGTACAGTAGAAGAAAATATAATAAAATATAATAAAATAAAATAATAAAAAAAATAGAAAAATAGTAAAGAGCAAAATATTAGAGAGACGTGGTAAAAGATAAAAGATGACTAAATATATATGTATCTATAAATATAAATATATGTACACTAGTGATTAAATAAGAAAATCTTGAAAAGAAATATGATGGGATATTGCACAGGAATGAGCAGCAGAAAATTACAGTATTGCACTTTTTAAATATAAATATTAATAACAATAAAGTGGCGTGACCAGTGCAGATTAAACAGAGTACTTGTGAAGCTGCAAGGTAGCTTCTGAGTGCGTCCTGTGGAGTGTGTGTGTTTAAGTGTTGTGGTTGAGGTGTCGTATGGCTTGGTGGTAAAAACTGTTTTTAAGTCTTGTAGTCCGAGTAGGCAGACTCCTGTAACGTCTGCCAGATGGTAACAAGGAGAACAGCTCATGATGATTTGCAATAAAAGGTTTAAGTTTTTGTTTTATGCAACCAAAAGAACATAAAACATAACCGTCATACCGGCTGTAATGTCACTAGTTATTGTGTTAAGAGAGGAAAAGGTGTGTAGATAAAAGACAGACTGGTATTTACAGAGTGCTTTTGTGTGCTTAGTGAGAGCTCACTACGCATTTACACTGGAAGCACACAGTGCACAAAGACGTTCATACAGCACTTTGCTTTATGCGCTTGATCTAGAGCTCACAGTCACACAATTTGAGGTTCATCTTACCCAAAGACATTTCAACATGTCAGACTCTAGGAGTCAAACCACCAGTCTTCTGATTTGTGGATGATTTTGATGCCCTCAATAAGTACAACCATTTTATCTCTTTCTTGTAAAAAGTAGTGCGTTTCTAAACGGAATCAACATATATGTATTTTTGAAATGCAAAAAAAAAGACAGTATACAGTGAATATTGAAAGATAGACACGTTGAAGGTGGCAGAGCAGCAGCTTTGCCAGCAGGTGGCAGTGCAACTCTACTTAAGTACCTCTGAAAAAGTATGTAAGGTAAGAGGACTGATATTCGTATGGTTCCAATACTATTGTTAAAGCAAAAGTGGTGAGATGAAGAAGTTTTTGTCTTTTTTAAAATCTCTGTGTGAGTGATTTATGTACTCATTGCATTTTGGCATTTCCTCTCCAACAAGCAGTCAGTATCACCATCTACTGTATTTGTCATTGTGAAGCAATGCTGCAAAGTGTGTGCCTGTGTCAGTGAGCATGTGTGTGCGGTTTCACATGCATGTCTGACTTGCCAGTGTTTGTGAGCGCAGTTGCAGAGTACAGTCATCATATCTGTAGTTAATCTGAATGTACTGTCATCTTTGTGTTCTGAAGGCAGCGCTGCACACAAGCACACAACCCAGAGAGAAATCCAGAAGGCAGCAAGAGGCGGTCAGAAGTTCATGCCTCGCCCATGATTGTTGACTGTGCAACAGTGAGCACCTTTTTACACAACACATGACTCGTGCACGCAGCCGGCAAACTGGCGAGAAAAACTGAGATACGATATTGAGCGAAAACAAGAACATCTCTGTTTTGTAAAGGGGGGAGGAGTGATATATTTGGGATATATTTAACAGGGTTCTCTGCTTATGCTGTGAGGCTCGGAAACAGGTAAAAGGGTGAAGTGGGTACAATTAAAGCAGAGTAGCGGGAGGAGGAACTGCTAAAATCATGTCAGAGGAACAGGGGCTGCCAGACAGGCCCTCCAGTGAACTGTCTCCACCGCACACAACCCACTTCCTGTCTCTCTGTCTTACACCAAAGCACAGTCAAATGCAGATACAGTATACACGCACAACAAAGATAAACACATAGCTATACGCAGGCTATATAAATACACTGAAACAGAAGCGCACGAATGCATACAGATCACCTGTTACTCTTGGCTTACTGCCAAACTGAAGCTGTACAGGAAATGAGCACACGGGTCAGATATGAAGTGAACTCCATTTCCCCTCTCATTTCTCTCTCTCTCTCTCTCTCTCACTCTCTAAGCTCAGGGAATATCGCACTGTAACGTGATGACAAAACAAATGAAGAATTTAAGACGAAGAGTTAAACTCCTTTTCTCAAAATGATTGATGAGTTTCCCGCATCACATATAATCTAGATGAAAATTTAGAGGGCCGTTTAGAGTCAGAGGTGCTGTAGAACTCTGCGTGTGTGTCTGCCCGGGAAAGTAAAGAGAAGAGCCAGTGGAAACACTCTGAGCTCAGACCATCGAGCAGATGAGGCGGATGTTTACATTCTGACTTCATCCATGAAGTGACTTCATGATTATGATATAATTTAGGAAGGTCTGAGTACAACAGCTTCTAAAACAAAGAACAAGCAACCATCATAAATTATTTCACCGAATACAACGCTGCTGCGTTTCAAGAGCTGAGTGACAGATTGGTGTAATCAGTAGTGGGAGTATTTATAGACGTTTTGTGCATCTGCAAAAAAAAAAAAAAAAAAAAAAATTAAGTGAGAAATGTTCCAGTTCTCAAAGAAGAACACCCATTGCTCACCACCGCTCACCAGTGACATAAAGGTAAACAGTGGAAAACTTCTAATCCCACTTAAATGACATTTTAATGATTCAAGTGAGGAAATTGGGTCACAACAAAAAAGCCAGTGAGCAGAATTCAGTGCATAATTGAAAAATAGCAATAGAAGTTAAAGGCTTAAAGAGAACTGAATATGAAATACTGTGACAGAGTTATTACTAGACCTACTGATTTAAGCTCCTGCTACACACTCACAATGAATACACGTACAGTCATGCGATTTGCCTGATTATTACTATTATATAATATATGACTATTTTGATAATCTGATAGATGTCAATTAAGAGCATTTAACAAGAAAAAAAGTGGCAGGAATTCGGTGCTTTTCAACGATAGCGTTGTAAACGCACAAGAAGTCTTCACTTTTACTACCTCATTATAGATGCACAAATTAATTTTTCTCATTTTTAAAAATCTAATAATAATCCCAAATGCAAGAAAGCACACAAAATGTATCTCTTTGGATCTTTCATGCTTATAATGTAGTTCTTGTGTGACTGCGAATTGGTTATATTTTCTCATTAGAGCCCAGAGGAAAACTCACTCTGCCTTGAACCCTGAGTCACCGCAGCATAATGCTTGTATGAATGTGTCTGTTTGTGTCTCCCGAAGTAGCAGAAAGAAATGGGAAGTACAGCTGAGAATAATTTCAAACAGCGCTAACCTCTGTTTTTGTTCCTTTGTTTCCCCGTTTTTGGTTTTTTTTTTTTCCCATCATCATCCACTGGGCTCTACACATACGACAGAAAGACGGGGAGCATGGGGAATGAGTGTGTGTCACCTGCATTAGGGATTTCCCACAATACAAGCACAATACATATTTCTAACTCCTCACCCGCAGCGGGGTCACAACACCGGCTTGAGCACAGCAACAGCACGACCTGCTTCAAGGCACTGGTGGAATTATCAAGAAAACAGGAAAGGGAGTGCTCAAGTTTGTGTATGTGTGCGCTGGAACACTGCCCACCGGGCATTCCTGTACCTGTCCGAGGATACTACCCCTCACCTCGCCCACATCTCCTCCCTCCACCTGCTCTCTGGCCCCCCAGGTCCTTGGGGACCTGCCAGACTTCAACAGAGACAACCCTCCCAACACAAGCCCCTGCCCCCAGCCTCACACACCTCTCCTCTCTGTCTTCCTCTCTTTCACTCGCACTCTTCCACAATAGCCTATCCTCTGATCCCCAGGGAAACGCATGAATATGGAGGAGGCTGACCAAGTAGCACATGATACACACAAACTCGCTCTCTACCCAACTCTCCTTTCACTCATTTATTTATATATGGATACCTATTGGAGGCTGCAGGCACTCCCGTCCTCCGCCCTTACACCTCACCTCTCTGATGCTCTCTGGGTGACTGTTTGTGTAAATGTGGCTGCCAAATTATGTAAAGCTGCTCTTTCCACAAGCGCGGCATACACATTTAAATGAAAAGAAACGCAATATAGCGACGCAGTGGACTGATATGTTTATAAGTCGGCTTCTGTTGCGGTGCAGATGTCCATCGAGTGCATGTGCTATGTCAACACACAACGCACATTCTTCCTCTCTGCGGCCAAACCAGCGTGTAACTCAAGAAGACTACAGACTGCTTTGTTTTTCACAGACAAACATGCAAGTCTGTGTTCCTGTTGACAATGGATGACCTCCTTCTGGAACCAGCTGTTCTGTCCACTGTGCAGAAAACACGTGCATGCATACAGTACAAAACACGCACACACACACCGGAGGATTAATACTTACAGAAGTGCACACATACTTTTTTTTCACACTAACACACACGCACGCACAGTCACAGTCACATACACAGCGTGCACACAGGAGTTTCCACACAGCACAGTCTGCACTTTGCACACAGAGAAGTGAGTGTGTGGGCAGGCCCTGGCAGGGCAATGCTAACCCTGGCTGGTGATTTATCGCCATAGTGAAAGCTTGGGCTTTGAAAGGTTGTGTCCTGCCAACCTCTGTTCTCCTCTGACCACCCGGTGCCCACGTGTGGCACTCAGGGGCACGCCTGTCCCTTTCAATAACCTGCATCGAAACCTGAGTCCTCTGGTGCGTGTGTGCTTGTGTGTGTCTGAAGCACAGCAACCTATACTTGTACCCCTGAACCACAGCTTTACTATTATGTGCTGTACTTTGGAACTACAATAAAAGATTTAGGTTAATTACAGTAGATGGTCACACAGCCAATGGATGACAAACAAACAATACAACATCTAGTACACAATGTCAAACCTGCCAGCTAGAACATTACAAAACACAGTGAGTGCCGGCAGCCTTGTTAATGTCGCTACGGCATTAGCAGGATTCTCAAGGAGTCCTGGAATACTTTCCTTACAGTTAGTCTAAATAAAAGTCTGATGGGTATTAACTTGAGTCTACCCAGGCTGGCAATTATGACTGTTCTGGGTTTATGAGCAGCAGCCCAACAAGGACAGGGCCGAGCCAAATGCTTCTCTGCATCTGATTTCCTCCCTCTGATAAGAATTCTATACGCTGTCGTCAACTTTTCATTTCAACACAGATGGACTGGCACGGCAGGAGTTGATGTCTGTAGGCCGAACAGGGCATAAAGTATGTCTGAGCCATATGCATACAGGCATATAGATGCACGCCCACGCAGACACATCCAAAGAGTGGAAGAGCGGTTACAAAACCACACGGAAATGCACAATGCTAAGGATTACAATGGATCTGATAATGACGCCCTCCTCCAGGGAGTCACAAAAACATATTAGTACTCTGTGCTCTGTCTATTCAGAAATTCAAGACTGCAACATCACTGGCTTGGATGACTAAAGGGATTTTTTTTTTTTCAATTTTACCATATTAAATCCATTGAAGATGATTAAATTTTCAAAATAAAAGCCTCTAATAAATGCGTGCACACATGATAAGATGTTATATTATAAAACATATTTACGTGTATTAAGTTTCATGCATTATTTCTGTGAGCTGTTTTTTTTCCCCTTTATGCAATGCAGAGTGCTACTTATTTTAATAAAGAGCTCTGCTGTGCTGTCATTATTAACTATTTGGCTCAGTAATAAAGCAAAGTAACAGTAGTTCGCATAAATTTGCTTTCCCCAGCACTAACAATAATGCACCAGTGGAACAAACTGAAACTTTCATGTAACCAAATTTAACACCGGTCACTGGTAAAGAACGCAAAAACCAAAGCCACATACTTCTGAGCATCTTGTTGTCATAACTCCGACCCAACTCATGGCAGAGATCCACATTTGATTTATGGCTTTAAAGTTAGCGAAGAAAAAAAAGTCAGCGCCAGGATTTCCGGCGTGTGTTCAAGAAAAAAAATGAATATACTCACTCTTGTACAGCACGGGCTATAGACAGCGCGGTAGAGCCGGTCTCATTAACACTGTCCAAGGTCACGTTTGGCAGGTCATCGTCATCGCTGTCACTTTTGATCTGCCTTGGCGACAGGCCGTTGGGGTCTATGTGTGCTGTGAGGATGGGACACAGACATGGGAGACAGACACATGAAACTGGAGCTGGCGCTGTAAACTTATAAGGCATATCACATTGTGCGTCTTTCTAATTATAATGAAGTAACTCCTTTATATACAATTTCATCCGAATAACCCCAAAAGTATTCTTTTGTGTGCCATTATTTAGCATACTGTATGCAGTAGCTGAGCGTGAGTTGAGATGGCCTCAGTACTTGCCAGTATTTTCTCTCAGGAGCTGTCAATCAAACGAAACATTTAACTGGAGGACAGAACAGTCGACCGTGACTCTGTACCCAGAGGTTGCGTACTTACAGAGTAGCATGCGAAAAGGACACACGTGTGCACATAATCTCTATCTGCCTCCAACCACAAAGATAAGACTACAGGGTGGAGCACCGTTTAGCTGTTGTTGCCTGTGAGCAGCGTGTGAAAACATTCGCGCATTTGTTACTGTTTCCAACTTAAAAGAACATGTGCACGCATGAGAGCAACTGTGAGCATCTGGTCCTCTATACAGTATGCACACCTGAAATAGAATCTTATTCATCATAGCGACGAACCTGTACACAACACCTGAAGAGATCAGCTGCTAATTTCTTCAACCTCGAAAATTAACAAGCAAACTGTATATGTGGGTGCTTGTTTCCTTTTGGACAACATGGACCAAAACCATGAAAAACAAGGAAAAAAAGACCACAATGCTATTGAACCATGACCCTCTGAGCCAGTGAGCTCAGTGGTTTCTGTCTCTTGAGCTACGCAGTAAGGTTACATCTATTCCACAAGCTGTGAAAACTTGTCCCTTGGACAGCTCATCAGATATGCTGCCAGAGCCTGGAGTCATTCTGTCCATTCTTTCTCTTTCAGCCGACAGATGCGGCGAAAATCCCGGATAACACAATAAATTAATATCAGAAGAAAAAACAAAGACATGCTGTAGATGGAGAATTAGCAGCAGGGCATTCTAATACAGCACTTAAAAAATGTACACTGTTAACGGTTCTGTAAAGGCTATTCTTGCTTAAAATCACCGGAAACACTGAATATACGGAGACATACAGTATTTTCCACTGAGGTCTACAACATCCCCATCTACTGTAAGCCAGGGTGCTTTTATAAGCTATCAGGACTTCACCTTCTCTGCCCTCTCAGCTGAGACTGTGGCCATAATGGCCCATAATAATGGTCTAGAGTTAGGAGCAGACATGGTGTTATTACTGGAGGGGTGGGTTGGACACAGAAATAATGCTGTAACTCAGTTGGAGCTTTTGCTTTTAAAGGTTTCTGCTGTTGTTGTAGACTAAGACATGCAGAGTGGTCACCAGCTCGCCGAACCCTATGGAAAACCTGTAATTAGCTAGAAATACATCGCGTTTTGGAAATGGGGATTGGAGGGTGGGGGTATTTTGAACTAGGGACACAAAGGAGGAGTGGTGGAGAGGTGGGCAGAGCAGCGGATTTCTTCCTTTCTCTCCTGTTGTTTCCAGTCAAGCCCTGTTTCCATGGCAACCTCCTACCGGAGACAGGGAGACAGCAGTGAAAGAAAGGGTACCCGCCTTCTCTGAAAGAGGATGGCCAACCTGTGTATGTATGTGAAAAGCGAGTGAGTGTGCACCTCATATCTACGCTGAGAACTTTAATAATCGCATTAAAGTTTTCTTGGTGGGGGGTGGGAGGGGGGCTGGATTTAGTTCGGGATTTGCCTAATGTCAACAACTTATTTGTTTAACCACCGGCCAGTAGTGACACTTGAAATTCCAGATAAGGCAGGAACAAAAAAACTCTCTCTATATATAGATGGATAGACAGATATAGATATTTTTCCTATTGCTTTAATTCATTTTTGATTTGGCTTTGATGGTGGAATGTTGGATTTTGTAGACATCATATTAAATGCAATAAATAGCCAAATGTTCTGGTTCTCAACCGTTTGCACTCTCATTAAAAGTAACTGCGTCCACCACACCCAGCACTCATTCACCCCGTTTCCTTTGTGCTGGGTGCGTTCAGAGCCGGGCACTGCTGATGTTGCTCTGTGTATGTGTGTGTGGATGCGTCTGCTTGAGTGCCACCCATCTTCAATATCCATCCACACCCTATTATGCAAGTCTTGTTTTTCCCTATCCTTCCTTCTTTTCCTCTCTCCTCTCCCTGGGAACTGACATCTAGCATTTTAAAAAGCAAAAAAAAAACAACAACCAAAAAAAAACGGCCATCTCTGAGGACCACCCCACCCAGCCGGCCGAGTGTCTGTTTGAGCACATGCTCTAATTACATATCATTGCTTGTTTGCTTGTACGTACTGTACATGCACGGGTGTGAGCCTTAATGTGTCTATTCCTTCTGCAGGGAGTGAAAAGAAGCAACCTTTTTTTTACAACCAACAGTTGCCCTGTGTACAGCTCAGACTTGGACAGAAACACCTACTGTAGGGTCTCATCCAGTGGTTGGCAGTAAAACCACACCCAGAGAGAAAACCAACAACACATCCAAGGCAAGGCCGGAGAGGTCTAACTCTCAGACTACCCCAGACTTCTGCTTCTTGACAGAGGGAAAGCTACCTGCACTGGAGGCTGTTAAACACAAACAAGGCGTTCAAGCTCTAAGCCTTATCTTCCCTCTGAAGGGGCAACATTTTTGCCCGAGAGGCCATTCTGAAAGCATGGACATGACAGTCTGCCTTCTCAGCAATGTGTTGACTAAAGACAGAGCAGAACACCTGCCAGATAACAAACCACACAGCTTATCACTGAGCTTTCCCCCTCTAACATTTCAAAATCCTCAGTGCTAAATGTCAGTTTGTGCCATCCCTTATATCTGACCCAGGTGCAGCCAAAAAAACTTCTGTAATTGTTCCCAGAGAAAGCTGCGAGCGGTTTCTCTATTCATACACCTCTTAGTAAGAATACATTGAAGCTTATTATGATTATAACCTATTTTAAGTGAGTTAACGGATTTAAAAGTAATATTTCTCAAAAGGTAGCGCCTAAGAACAGGTACCAGCACTTTCAAACTCTTAAATGTCCTATTAGAGGTTTCACCCAATCTGGATTAGTATCTAGGTCACATGGTTGAGGTGAGTGGTCATCCTTCAGTCAGGCTGATCAGGAATCATGATGGCCACCAGTGGTGAAACATGCCAACAAGGTGGTAAGCCATTACATTTTTAAATACAATTGTAATTTTCAATAAAACAAAAACGTGATTTCCTAATTAAAACTCACTGGTGTAGAAGAAAAATTGACCTTAAAAAGTACGCAATTCAATTCAGAAACTTTTGAAATATATGTATCCCTGAGATACATTTTAATCTGAAAAACGTGGTAATACTAGCTCCAAACACAGAAATTGCATTATGAAAGTATTGCTTTATCTTTTCCTGCAGGGCATCGCAGGTAGCTCATTTTGTAGGAAAGAAAGAAAGTGATTAGATTGATCCACGCAAGCCTTTCAGACTTTGAGCTCAGTGATAAAGGCGTTGAGAGATAGTTGCAGTGGTTTACACATTTGCCATAGATGTGAAAAGACCCCCAGTTTGAGATCGGGAGGAGTCACAGGCTGGCGTACTCCTAGGGCCGGTTCCAATCACAGATAATCGAGAGGGTTGCGTCAGGAAAGGCGTCTGGTGTAAAATCGGTGCCAATTCAAACAAGTGAATCTATTCGCCGTCGTGACCCCTTGGGAAATAAGGGAGCAGCTCAAAGTCCCCCCCCCCCTCAAGATATAGCTCTACTGCAGAGGTAGAGGATAGAAGTCCAAAAACCCTCAGTGGATTTAGGTTGTGGTAAGCCTACACAGTATTTGTAATGTAATGGCCAGGAGAAGCTAGAATATGTAACTTCTCTTTATTGAATCTAACATTAAAATGTTTATCATTTTGACTTTGTTACACCATAGGGCAACATTTCCTTATAAGTACATCTTAGAACATGCAAAATACACCAAAACAAGATGTGGGGCTAGAGTTTCACAGGGGCCCAGGCTGCTCAGTAAATATAAATGTAATAAAAAAGGCAGCAGTTCAAAACCTGAATCATAGTTGAACTTTTTGCAGTGTATCTTATTAAAATAATGACAGAGCTTTAATAGAAATCCCAACAGAACAAAGTTAGCTGTATAAATATAGAGCAAATTCAGCGAGCAGGGTCTCACCTTTGCCCTGGCTTTTGGCCTCATCCAGCAGAGGTAGCATGATGGCATTGTTGAGGCTGGAGGGTGATCGAACGGCAGTGGTGTACATGAGGGGCAGTGACTGTACCACAACTGGGATGCGGTGAACATGGCTGGCGAGCTTCCCGGCTCCCTGCAGGCTCAGAGGGCTGGATGGAGGCGGAGGCACAGAGTGCAGGATGTGCAAATATGGCTGACCTCTCACCCCAGTTCCCGGGGCAACCAGAGGGCCCGATGTGAGCACCGACGAGGCTGAGGTGATAACAGATGGAGAGGAGGAGGAGGAGGATGACGACGATAACGAAGACGGGGAGAAGGCGGATCTGAGGGGGGATGACGATGAAATCGTGGTGGCGGATGAAGAGGAGGGGCGGGGTTTGTTGATGGACAGGTCGACGGGCTCGGTCTGCGTGTGGAAGTGCAGGTCGTGGGCGAGCAGGTCTTCGGGAGGTTCCGGTTTAACTCTGCTGAGGAAAAAGGGGACGCCGTCCATCGCAGTGTAAGGGCGCACTTTGGGTGACTGTGGGCGTAAGAGAGACAGTGATGTTTCAGTTTAATGCCACAAAATACATTAACCTCAAAAGACAGAGTGTTTCTATGGCTGAAATCCAAGTTCTAATAGTTTTTGTGGAAATATTTGTTATGAAACACAAATACAGAGCAAAATATTCATTTAAGAGTTCAACTTCTCCCGTGAAGCTCTTCAACTGGCATGATGTCACGCACAGAAATGCACGAGTAAAGATAACGTCTCTAAAACTCGCCTCCTTTCGCTCCCTCGTTCTCTTCTCCTGCCCTGGGTTGCACTCTCTCTTTTTCTCCTGTTTTCCATGACTCCCACACAAACGCAGCTCTCTTGGCTCCCCTTGTCTCTCTCTTAAATCTCCTTTGTGACGGTGAAAAAACATCATATGGGCTCAATTTCCTGACCGTCTCTCTCCGTCTCTCAGAAATGGGCCTCCTAAGGCCAATGCTGGTGGCTTAGCGTATCCCTCAACACATCTTTCACTTAACACCAAGCAGACTGTAACACAACCTCTCCATCTGTCTGCACACGTTTCAGGAACCTGTTTACTTGGAAAAGATAATAGAGAACACACACGGTAGAAAATGTGACGCTCACCCTGCTACTATTTGCTTCTTAGGGCTCCCAAACTTTGGCCCCTTTACTTGATATCGCGGTCTTTGTTCTAATGTCAGATTAGCCGAGTTGCATGTGATGCGGCTGATCTCGGCTCACTCTGCTCAACGTGGGTGCTGCAAAGTGTGGTAAGCAGTGTTGATCCTCACAGTGGAGCCTTTCAGAGGCTGAGTCACAGTTAGTGCCATCAGGGAGCGAGCACGTCCAGGATTTTTTTTTTTAAATAATCAAACAGGAAAAGCTCATTAAAATTAAATGGAAAAAAAATCACTCCAATAGCAGCTGCAGGAGAAATGAAAAAATTTTCTCTAATGTGGGTTTTCATGCTCACTTTTGTTTTCAGAGACTCGCATTTCTTTTTCCTTATGTAATGCTGACTGAGAGTCGATCTGCGGTGAATTACGAATTTTTCTGAGTGGTGTGTATGGGTGTTCTTTTATGTAGTAGCTTACTATTTTTACTCCAGACTTGTATACTTGTTTTCAGCCTACAGGAAGTGTTACAACCCCATGAATCAAACAACAAAAAAAAAAAACTTCACGCAGCGTAACTCCTCTTCAGTTGGAAAACAAACCATGCCCCATGAAAAATGCTTTCTGATGAACTCTGAACCTCAGTGGGGTTCAGCTCAGAGTCACTGGTGTCGTGTCAAGATCCACAGTAAAATATGGTCTGGGTCATTACCCACCACCGATTTCAGGCATGAGCCTTCACAGCATTTCGTTTGTGTTATTCTTCAGGGGTATTGCTTCAAAAAAAAAGCTCAATCATGCTGTTTATTAAGAAAATGGAAGACATGATCAGTTCTAGTGTACTGTGATAAAGATAACATCACATCTCCTTCAATTTTGTCAGTACTATTCAAACAGAGACACTTCCCTAAAGGGGCTGACGAATCGTTATAAAGTTCTCCTCTTTTAAAAGTTATTCTCAAAGAACGAGAGCGACCTACAGGCACATATAGAATATTTAGAGATTCTAAAGCAAATATCAGTAAAGGCTTCAGTAGAAGCAACTTAGATCGTTGCGAATCCACAGTGGCATAAGGCTGCCAGCACAGCGACAATGAGAGCGTCATACAGGTTCCCTTCTACCTTTTCTGTTACGATCGAACTTGTGGGCCTCATCGCAAAGAGGAAGATGAAACCAAAGTTTACAAATAAGGTTTTGGTTTTTTGGTTAAAGAATTATGGTGCAGTGATGAAGTGCAAAAAAGAGTAAGAAGATAAGAGAAGCTATGAGAGAGCCACAAACTCTATCAGCAAGAACAGCGATCAGTATCCGGCTGTGCATGTTTGAGACAATAAAGCCCGTGCACCACTGAGAGACTCCGACACTGTGGGGATGTTATGGGCAGCGCACAACAACTTTTTTGATACTATTTGAGTATTCAACTGTTAGATTTGCAGCTAATTAAAGAGCCACTGGTGTGAAAGCATAAACCAAACCAAACGGCTGATGATGTACATGTACAATAACAATAAAGAGATTTTCTATTTTATTCTATTCTAAAACACGTTTTTGGTACTTAGAGGCAAAGAAACGGAATACACTTGTATTCTTAAACATGCTTCAGGCTACATTTATACGCACAGATGGATACATAAACCTATCATTTTTATACAAACAACCTCAAGTGAGACGGATGACGCTTGCATTGCTTTGCTTAATAAAAGTTACACTCTGTTGAGTCTCCATGCTAGCAATGTCTAGATTTAAACAAGCACGTCCCTCCTTTAGGTTATTCAAATTCACATTTTATATTTTTCGTTTGTTTGTTTGATTTTTTTATGGTTGAGTGTCTGCTATCTAGTGGCTATATCAAGAATTTACCAAGACAAAATTATCTAAATAAATTTCACACGGAGTTAAACATTAACCGTCATCTCTACTTTGTCTTGCATCAGTCTGACGTAGCCTTTCTTGGCTGAGCCTCGGGCTACCATCTAGCTGCTTTTGCACATGGTCTCTCTGTGTTTCCATTTTTGTGTATAGAAAGCAAGTGTCACAGTCTGCCCGGAGCTATACCGCCTGTCGGCTTTGAAGCCGTTAGATTCACCGAGGCTAATCTCAGTGTTTTGAAAACAGTGTCTTTCTTAGTAAGTGTGTGTAGCCCACTCCTAAAATTATGTAGTATTAGCAGGTCTTCTTACCAGTTAAAGACATTGAAGTATCTCATGTGGTAAAGTGCAGAATGAATAATGTTATGAATAAAACAGATATGCTGCCCCAGTCCTAAATGTTGATTGTTTAGGACAATCAATGAAATGGAATTTTTCTGGCAATATCTTCCCAAGTGCTTTTTTAAAAGAGCAAAGAGTTTTCAACATAGCATTTCTAAACATACTAGTTTTCTTTGGAAAACAGAAATTGTTTCTATTTGTCACAAGAAATATTTCAGAAAAACAAAAGAAATTGGTTTAGACTATTGACGCTCACAAAGTAGAAGACCCATATAAAAAGTTATCACAACATTTCCTGGTGTTAAGAACAGAAATCAAAAGAAATTGAAAGAGTCACAGAGTACAGAAGAAGCCTGGTCGAAGTAAGAAGTTAAAGATTTCAAAGCCTCTGAAAGAAAACTAGTGAGAGTTGGTGTGTAAAGACTCCAGAACGACTACCGAGGCACCAGTGAATGACTTAACCCATTTGGGAGAACAATAACTAGAAGCAGGCACAACAATGGACTGTGCAGGTCTAATGAGATGAAACTAGAGTGCTTTGGCTACTTTCAACATGGCATCAACCCAAAACATACGGTGAAGAGCTACCTCCAGAAGACCAACGTGAGCATTATTGACTGGCCTGTGCAAAACCCTGACTTGAATTCTACTGAAAATCTGTGTGATGAACTGAAGACCAATGTCCATGCCAGAAGATAATCACATAACAGGCTGGGATTGCTCAGGAAACATCAGAGAAGTTTGTTGAAAACGACAACCAACGACTGCAGGCTGTTAACCAGCAAAAAAACAGTACACACGGTTGACTATTGACGTCAGAGGAGCTAATCATTTTGACCGGGTAGTTTGGCATTGCGTTGAATGTAAGCATCCAAAATAGGGCTAGGCTGTTTGGACAAGCTGTGTTAAAAATTCCTTTCTCTGTTTAACAGTACTTTGGAAATACTTCTGAACTAAAACTAAATTTTCATAGGGAGGTCTAATAATTCTGTCTGCATTTGTGTATGTTTGTAATGACAGTGCACTTGGAAAGTGTCCTATAAACAAAGACTAGTTGGCGCTCTAGCAATGACATTTCCTTTTTAAATAAAATACATATACACTGTTTCTTAAAAAAAACTTTACTTATCTGTTAATTTATTTATAAAGTAGTTAAAAGTAACTTAATGTACTAAATGGTAAGTGAGCAAATTGCACTACAATAAATGATCATATGGCACAAACTCAGTTTACAGCAAGACATCAAACATGCCACTTACAGAAAAGTATACTTGCAACACTATTACAAGCCTATAAAAGTAAATCTACTGCTTTTTTTAGTCCATTGGTATTATACCTTTTGTTTCCATTCATTTGTGAGTGCTGCCGTAATGTTGAGAAGTAAGAACTCTATTTAAAATTCTCTCGTCAAAATATTAGAACGGTCTATACATAAACAAAACATGCAGAAACGAAAGTTCTGCCTTTTTTTCTTCTTCAAACACAACTCAACAGAAATGGAAAACTTAAGCCACCCCTACTCTCACTTTGACAGATACAAACCCACACATGCTTACAAACCTGACACACATACAGCAAGAGCCGCTCAACCTGCCTGCCTGCCTCCGTCCTCATGCCATTGTCTTTATTAGGGGATAATGGTTAGCGGGGCAGATTTTCCAGCCCCTTGCAGGCGAATTGTCTAACGAGGCAGACCATTTCCAGCAAGCCCTTGGCACCACGCCACCCAAATGAAGACCACATTTCTGCAGCAGCCTAAACTGTCTGTCTGCCTCTGCCATCTAAAGGGAAGCTCGGTCTGTTAGGGCAAGATTGGATCTTAGTGCACTTCAAAGCTGTGTGGGCTGCAGTGCTCACATCCTGTCTGTGACTGACATCATTACAAGGAGAATGATTTCAAACCCAAGGTATGAGGTAGCAGCGCAAGAGCCTAGCTCTCAAACCCTTAAGCTGCAGCTGAGGAAAGGACACCCAGAAAGTAACCACCTGCTCCCTCTATGCCAATTCCTTAGATGTGGAGATTCAATTCTTATCAACACAAACCACCTCCACAGCCAAACAATTCTCTGCAAGGCCTCCGAGATAACCTGACGGGTTATCAGCAGCCCGTATTTTTCTCATCCATCACAGGTTAATGCTCCCAGATTCATCTCAACAGAAACTATTCCGTTATCCCACAAAGTGATCTTGGTGATTTATTAGAGAGCTAAAAATGTTATTGATAGGTTATGAATGGAAATCAATAATAAGTGAATTCTAATTCATCACGGTTACAAATATTAAGTGGTCTGCGCCCACTACACACACAGCTATGCCAGCAACACAGAGCCCTTGTAACCTAGCAACAGCTTCACCATAACAAGACCACTTTATTTCTAGGTACGTCAGACCAGAGAGCACTGATACTGTATGTGGGCCATGAAAAGCTTACGCGAGGTGCCTCTGTTATACATAACATGATCAATACATTTAAATGAACTCATGAAAGTAAATTGTTCTATGTAGCCGATCGGGTAAACAAAGTTATTACAGATTTGCTGGTGGAATTTTTAAACTGCGCTCACATGGGCTTGTAGTGACAAGCTCTTACTCTGTGTAGAAACACCACGGAGGTGACATGGAGCTCTGTGAGAGAGCAGAGGCATGCAAAGGATACAACAAAGCAGCAGATGAAGCCGTAATAGTGTGTGCAGAGAAGGAGTGTGGCATGCTGTGTTGTTTGTCTGCCTGTATTAATGTGTGCATGTGTTTTTGTGAGAAACCCCAGAGGGAGGATAAAGGAAAATTGAGAGATGTCAAGAAGCAGGAACAGGCAGAGATAGATAAGATTTAGTTTCCCATGCAACCCTCCTCCTCCTCAGAGTAGTGACGAGGCTACATCTGCACAGGCCTCACCCACCCGTCCAGCCAGCCAGCGTGGACTCCGCTG
This sequence comes from Mchenga conophoros, assembly GCF_057382185.1. Taxonomy (NCBI): domain Eukaryota; kingdom Metazoa; phylum Chordata; class Actinopteri; order Cichliformes; family Cichlidae; genus Mchenga; species Mchenga conophoros. The sequence goes on from NC_140541.1 coordinate 16,805,888, forward strand.
GCTCCAGTCACCTCCCTAAAAGACCCCCAGTGCATTCCTGCTCCAGCTGTGGCTCTCTTCCTCTTGGTTCTTCTCTTCTCTTTTCTTACTACCATGCTCTCCAACCACTCCTCTAAGCCCCCACTCAGTCACTCACTTGCTTAGGCCTGGGAGTGATTATCAGCCCATTGCCGGGAGGAGGAAAGAAGGAAAGGAAAGCAGGAAAAAAAAAAAGGAATTGTCTGGAAAACAACTGCTCTCTTACCCCTTGTTCCGATTCCAGGGGCTCGGCTTTGACTCGGACTGCAGGCATTCCGTCAAGCATTAACATCCTGTTTCTTAGCCTGCCTGTGAAGGAACACAGAGGAGGTGTAAGACGGGTGTTTTAGCATGACTAAGCAGGTCCCACACTCACTTATTCACACATGGACATCTACAATGTTGTCCTCACACCCACTGAGAAATAAACACATTTTAAATAGACATGACTTCATGTTTCAGAATCATCAGAAGCTGACACACAAACACACACACACACAAAAAGACGCACACAAACTGTGAGTCCCTCTTCTTTATAATAAAGATTTTCGAATTGCCTGGTGGGCTGCAGTGGGGCTAATAACACTTAATAATACTGAAAGAAATCCTCTTAAGACTTCAATGGAATACAAACACATGCTTCATATACAGTTAATCAACAGCAAAGGCATGAACACAACCCGTCTTCAGAGTTTTCCTCTTTAGCCACTTATATAGAGAAAACAATGAGCGCCGTTTGAAGTTGTGGCACTTCTAAAGGTGTAATGTAATATTCATTAATTCACATTATTATTTGAAGTATTTCTTAAGATCCACGCATCCCTCTGCCTCTGAGCACGGTGCGTCTGTAAAGTGGGCAGCAGTGCCCGTCTCCTCAGCTCCGCACTGTGGCTTTAAGAGCGATACTCAGATGGAGCCAATGACAACAATGCATGTTCCGTATCCCTCAGCTTGGGCCCGACCTGAGGTAACCCTCCCTCTTATTATTTTAGCAGCAGTACATGGAGGAATGCAAGCAAGGCAAATAGACCCTAAACATCTCTATTACTCTCCACTGCTGGCACCAGCAGCGGGGTTTGCGGCCCAGTCCTCATAGTCAGCAGCACCACGGTAATCATGACCATTCTAATTCTGAGGAATAAAAGCTGAGGCGGTAATGAATGACATACATTATCTCTGTTTACCTTATGTCCTGGCCATCTAACCACACTAAACATATTGCATATCACACAAAATCCCCGTGGCCTGCTCAATTACTAAACGTTTGGGTTTTGTTTTTGTTTTTTACTCACCAAAGTATCCACTCAAGACAGCTATCGGAAAACATTTCTTATGCAAAAATTGTTTCAGCAAAACTGTTTAATGCCAAGTATTGTTCCTCTACCTCTCAGAGTCTCAAGCGAAAGGCTAATCCTGACTGTGTTTGTGAGTTGAGTGTGTGAGGGAGGCAGAGAAAGAGGGAGGATTTACTCCCTCAATCTGCAACCCCCCAGATCTCGCCTCACAGGTCTAAGTCCCTCAGGTACCCTGGCTGTGCTGCTATTGTATTGTTGTCCAGGATGTCCTTCGGCTTCAGGTCTTGGTAGGCCCAGATAGCGTTGCCATGGTAACGACTGGGCGGGTGGAGCTGCAGCCTCGGTCCAGCCTCAAGCCATGTGTTGAGGAGGAAAAGAAGAGAGGAGTGCACTAAGAGAGGCAGAAAGTGAGGTTTTGTTTTCCCCGGGATGACCACCGTTATGGCAAATGCACTTTCTCCTCATTCACGAGAAAAAAAAAGAAAAAAAAACCCAAACCTCTCCAGACAGAGACACTTAAGATAAAACTTTATTTTCCCGAGGGGTTTGCTATTCTTACATCAAAAAGTTGTTGTTTTTTCCTTTTCTATTCATTTTTCTTCACTGTGCTAAATGCTCACTCTATTGCTGATGGAAAAGCAAAACAATTAGAACTTCTTGAAAGTAGCAATCTTTTCCCCGTGTGCCTAAAGTCCATTTAATCCAGTGGGTTTGTGAGCAGTACCTAATGAACTGGCCTGCAGAGGGATATTCATAGGAAATCAATGGTCTCTGCTTTCCTTTGCTTGTGATGATAATGACCAAAGAGCTAACGGCAGTCGGGGAGCCCTAACACTGAGTAATGAGATAACTGAGGGGTGTTGAGGAGTTCGTGTCGCACTCCTTTGACTGAAGTCAAATGTCAATCGCTTTTGTTCCCACAAAAGAATTGTTTCTAACAGCTAGTGCTTGAAGATCAAAAAAAAAAATCAAAAAGATTAAAGATAAGAACAAAGACTGAGTTGAAACTGAAAAGAATTTGTTGGTGGTGATAAACCAATGCCTATCCAGTATCACTAAATTTGCTCTGCTGGCAGCAGGCTCAGGCAACTAGCAGTGCACTGTCCATCAGCGGTATGAGGCACTGTGTGTGGGAGATGGAGAGAAGGAGGGGTGGGGGGGTTAGAAGGAAACAGGGTAGATTAAGATCACCTTTCCATTTGCTGCTCTCTGAAATGAAATGGCCATCCCAGGTGTGTGGGGGAGTTGGATGGAGAGAGGAGGGCAGTGGAGTGTTGAGGCATCTCATTTCTCCCTCCTACAAGCCCTCCTGTCCCCACCACAATCCCTCGGTAAAAAAAAAAAGAAGGTAAAGGGAGCAGGTGAAGATTGATGTCAGTTCTAGCAGAAGAAATACTCCAAGTATACCTATTTGTGAATTTTCTGCTGTCTTTGTTTTATTGTTTGAATTTATTTGCGTGCCTGTTAATGCGTTTAACTGAATGAAGTGAAACTCCGACTGCACATCAACATCCATGACCTGAGGTTCACCATCTCCTAGTTCCCTGTTGACGGCTATTGACTGTGTACTCACTGAGGCAACAGCAAGAAGCTTGCGGGCTGCCTTAAAAAAAGTGTTAAAAATTAGAATAGACAAACTTCTCTAGAAGACATCAGACATTGTGAGACCAAATGCTGACCTCATGCGCTCGTTTACATGCACATTTCCTCACCGCATACAGAATCAAAAAAATCAAAAGGAAAGCATATCAAATTAAAAACCACTGTGCCAGAAACAGCTCTGTGGCTTACTCTTGTCTTTTAGCTTTACACCTGTGCTACTAGCACGCTGCCAACACTGTGAATGAAATAATTTTATTTATGAACTGTTCAGTGTTAATTAATGGAGTTTAACAAGGAAGTACTTGACTGGCTAAAAAAAATTATATTAAAAAAAAAAGATGCATGTCGGTTGGTGGTGAACAACACTGTGACTTTGTGCAAGTGCTTGATACTGTCTCTGGGTGTTCACTCTAAGAGCACGGAAAAACATTTCTAATTTTTTTGTTGTTCAAGTAAAAGTTGAGGCTTAAACAAGCTAATGAAACCAGATTTAGTATCTAGCTGTGTGCACCATCTTTGCTTCCCTTCTCATCTTTTTCCTCTCATGTGGACATACTAGCACACACACACACACACACACACACAAATGCCACACACCCTGTAACACACTGCAACAGACGGGCCCCGCCAATGCTTTGTTCCCATGTCGAACGCCCAGAGCAACTGGGTGCATCTGTGTCACAGAGGCTGGACCTGCTGCCACGGGCTGGGATGGAAGAGGGATGGAAAAGGGTGAGAGGAAGGGAAGGGGTAATGAATAATTGGGGGGATTGGGGGGAGGGGATGGGGGGGGTTACATGAGGATGGATTCAGGAAGGTGATAGGAAGAGATGGCGGGGGGGGGGGGGGGGGGGGGGGGTTGAAGAGCGCAGAGTTACTGGCAAAAGCAGTGGTTAGGAAAGCAATCACGGGGAGTTGAAGGGGTTGGAGGGGGTTGTTTAGTGGGGAGGAGGAAGGGAGGGAATCAGAGAAGGGAGAGAGGGGATATGGACATGAGCCAAGGCCCGGTCGAGCGCAAAGCACACGGTGCAAGAATGCCAACAGACCCCCCCTCCCATCCAGTCCTCTACCAAAGGGAGGAGAGAAAGAAAAAAGGGAGAACAAGAAAGCAAAGCAAGAAATGCATTTAAAAATGTAAACAAATGCTTAACTAGTTCTATGGATAAAAGGGACAGAGCTGTAGTTGATGCGAAATAAGCATTTCCTGTGTTTTGCCCAGGCTGTCTGTTGCTGGCCTCTTCGCTGCAGCTCACTTCCCTGTTCTGTGCCCCTGGACACCCCAATGTGACACATTGGCCTGATAACCAACCTACGACTGTTAGCTCACTTGCACACTGCAGCACTTCCTCTCTTTCAAGTCAGCCAGTGCACAGAGGTTTTTGAAAACTAGTAAAGAAATACTGTAGCAATTTCTCAATAAAGAAGGTGAAATGAGGGGAAAAAACTTGCTAGACAAAGAGCTTTGGATGAGTGATACTTTTGCAGACACTGGGACATAAAGCTACTGATTTTTTTTTGCTAGCAGAGTAGACGGATCAGCCGAATCACAGCTGATTTTCAATCTCAGCCTGCTTCATGTTAAGCTGCATCTGTGCATGACCTCATCTTGTTGAACTAATTCTGGTCTTGAGAGCTACGTGCATAGTTCCTTGCTGAGTTAGTACTCGAAGAGTAACTGCGCCCAGGAAAATTATGGCATTTTATGCGGTCAAGGGCTCAACATTTGAATCTTAAACCCAATCCAGTCAGTGGTGCCCTACAAAGCTAAACACCACATAAATAATGCAATTCAAACAGGACCACTTTAGTCAGAGAACTTCTTATTTTCATTTGCAGATGACTAAGTTATACTTGGCTGCTTGGCTCTGCTCTCAGGCCTCCCCAGCAAAAGCCTTGAAGAGCACACCTCAATCCCATGCTCTTCCACATGCATAGATAGAAAACCCAAGCACTCTCAAAGGAAGAACAGGAGCACAGGCGTCAGTGACACCAGATATGATGCTGAGAAGTCAGATAAATCCATAGAGCTATTTGGGGAATGTATATAAAGAAAATCTTAGCTGTGTTAACTCATATTCATATCTGACAACAAATTGCATGGCTGGTAAAACATACAACTGACATGTCTACTTGGAACCTGGGTTTTCTCCAGGATGTCAAATGATAATTTGTGTGGGAATTAAGTGGAGTTTAAGGGATTCAGACACACAGCATCAGCTTATCCTCCATATTGCCTTCTGTGCCTGCTGGCGACTGTAAAAGACCGTAAAAAAGCACCTGATGCATTGATTTTTGCTGGGAGTGGGGGGCAGTCAACTCATTCCTGCTTGCTACAATATAGCTGTTGATGACCAAAATGACCCTGAAGCCACCGGAAAATGTTCCCGTGCTCCTGATTGGTAGTCTGCCGCTGTTTGTCACAGTGCGCAGCGGTCAAAGTTCAAATTAGTTGAACTCTCAGCGCGCTGCGGGTGAGCCACATCGTTGCTTTGGCCAGCATGCCAACAAGCCATCGGCGCAGTAACAAACCAGTGGTGCGCAGTGCAAACCATTTTAAAGTATGGATTTCACAGCGTCAATGTTCCATCATGTTTGAAAAACCGATTATGTTGATAGATATGAAAAAAACTCCCTTCAGAGCCACAGAAGGGACATAAAGATTACAAACAAATAAGGCAAATAACTGTTTTCAATACGATGAGTTGACGTTTGAAATTAGCAGAGTTCCCCTTTAAGGTCTCTCATGAAAATGAGATTAAGGTACTTCCTATCTAAATAAAATCCCTTCACCAGACAGGAAAAGAGAAACACCGTCAGTGTTGATGGTGTTTGTTGATTGTCCAAGGTATGTATGTGTGTTTAGGGTTCACGCCTGGATGTACTGTTTTGGACATGTTTTTTTTTTTTTAAATCATTCCTGGCACTCTGTGAATGGTCTCAGAATTTCCATTTCAGAAGACGTATTTTCCTTGGCAAGAGCAGCAAGTGAAGTCTTTTGGATGCTTCTGGGACATTTTTGAACGGGGCTCAAGAGAGCAGAGAGCTACTACCTCCTTGCTCATAAAAGCGTGGACTTCTCCGACTGCAGACAAGCACAATGGCAATAAACTACAGCTTATACACCCTACCCTGTTTAAAAAAGAGAGAGAGAGAGGGGAAAAAAGTTCCCTTTAGGGTTAAAACCCCCTCAAAGATGCACTCAACTGATGCCTTTTACCTCAAAACACCCCGCCCATTTCCTCTTCGAATAAATCAGTTCCACAGAGGAAAAACACAGCTTGCTTTATGTACACAGTTATTAATAGACAGAACACACTCATCATGTGTTGGATGATTTATTTCTGGCACATGTTGTGAAACTTGGGGAACTTATCAGCTCCTTATCAATTTAAAGGAAAAACTCAGAGACAGGATGAATACATAATGATTTTAGAAATAAAAGGTAAATGGGCACATTAAGGTTGTCAGCAGCAACAAAACAGAGCGATTACAGAGGTGTCACCTAATGGCTAATCCTTGTATGATTATTCTTGAAATTAAGAGTAAAAACGATATCACTGAGATGCTGCCTATCAAAAAAAAATGATGTGTATTAAAAAAAAATTTCATAAAACCGAATACCAAATAAAGCCATGTGACAAATTGGGTCCAGGGTGCACCCTGCCTCTCGCCCCATGGCACCTGGGATAGGGTCCAGCCCCCACAAAACACTGAATTGGATTTTGGATGGTTGGATGCACGGATGTGTGGAAAATCAAATACAGAGTAGCCTGAGACAGCTCCAGAGATAGACACCCAAAGCATGTGAACAGGTTGACTGCGCCTAGCAAAGGATGAGTATTGATTTCATTGATCCAAGTGTCATAATGGTTACACCCAGCTTCAAGAAAAGCTCCAATTTGAAATTCCCCATAAAAGTCGTCGTGTTCCAAATTAAATTTAAAAAGAAAAACCTGCGCTCTGGCGACTTTGTGCGGTGTAAAGTTAAAGAAGCAACAGCAGTACCCGTGATATAAATCATTTGAAGACTTCAAATTAAATTCTTAGAAATCAGTGTAATGACGTCTGAAATTATGGAAACACTGCCATGTGTGAGAGAGAGCCACAGAGCAGTGAACTCATAGTGTTCCTCCCTGAGCCAGGCAGCTCAGCACCTGAGAGGAAACCGGCTCCATTTATAGAGTGGATGCCCATGTAAATACACAAACAACACACAGACACAGAGTCACACACTAGTAAGGCCCACGGAAGTTCCCATATTCTGGTGAATTGCCCTTGGGTCCTTGCTATTTCTGCCAGGGGCAGGGGGATCCTGTGTCAGTAATCCTGTCATGATGAGGGGGATGAGGTCGCCGGATGCAGCTCAAGTACGCTGCCTTCACCAGCACACACGCACACAGGCAGAATAATTTGTAACGACCACGACATACAGCAAGTCAGTTATGAGTGTGGTTACAATAACAAATCTGCGGTTCACAATAAAATTTCCTCAAGGTAATGAGAAGATGTCGCAGACTGGCACTGACACATGCTTTATTTAATCAAGTGAAACTTATCAAATTAAACCAAAGAGTCGACAGACCAAAGCAAGTTGCACAAGTAATAACACTTTAGCCAGATATTTCCCTAGTGCCTCTTGTTTAATGAGTCAAATGGTCAAAATATGGTTACAACAGGGCAAAAGGGAAATCTTTTATCTTTTTTTTTTTTCAGTGACTTTTTTCATTGTGAAAGATCCCCACCTCCACCATTACCACCTCCGTCCCTTCTAGGTCTTGTGAAACTGTGGGAAATGAAGAAGCTGTTTATTCTGAGAGGAAACACTCAAAGCGAAAAGAAGAGTCGGTCGCTGTCTGGTTTGTCTGTGTCTCTGTCTGTGTCTCAAATGCACTTCTTATAAAGCTGACTTCCTGAGCCCCTTTTCTGATCTACAATCTGGCTCGCAGACACTCACAAACCTCGTGACCTCTGCCTGCACCCACCGTGAACCATATTTATCTTAGATTCAGAGGCAGACACGCATGCACATAAACTCTGCAGCTCTGCCCATGAAAGAAGAATATGGATGCCCATTCAACACAAACAGCCACCCACACACACCTACAGTGTATGCACACACAAGCCGTGCACAAATACACACACACTCCTCCACATTGCTCCAGAGAGAGGTAAACAGAAGAGTCTGACATCCTCTTGCATCATGTGCCTCAAATGCAGCAGAGAAACAGCTAAACAAGCTGTGACCGTGACAGCGCTAAAGTGAGGTGGCATTACTCAAGCAAGCTCCGACTCCCAAGTCAAAGCAATTTGTGACACCATTCTAGACTATTTATGTCCAATTGAAGGTCATTTTGATGAAATCGTGAGAAAGAATAAGTTAAATGTTCAGTATGAAAGCTGGATCGAGTTTGGTGCTAAGGAAACCACAAATAGACACCACAAAACAGCTCCTGAAGAGATAGTTTACTATGAGGTCTTCTTGCTTCAGCATAATCCGCTGACCTCTCAGAAACACCGTACACATGCATACACACTCACTCACCTCAGTAAATGCAGCACGGTCAGTGGCTGTGCATCTAAAATAGCCTCTGACACAAAAACCTCACTTGTACCAAAGGAGGGGGAGGTGGAGCCAAGCAAACCAGGGTAAACGTGTGGAGCACTTGGCTTAGCCTTTCAGGAAGATACTCTAATATTCTGTGTATGTTTATACCACCATACGGCTAAACTGTACACGAGAGTGAGATACTGTGAGGCTGGTTGACTGCAGTGGATCAATATAAGATGCACTCGGTGCCTCTGTACCAGTCTCTTATTTACTTTCAGTTCACAGGTCCTTGGTTGAGGTGACCACACTGCGGTACTTACTAATCATCTCGAAAAGGCCGAACAGCATCGCGGGCACATTTCTGTACAGCATTCACCGTGAATAAAAAATGAAAAACCGGTGAATATATTTTTATTGATGCTTTACAGTGGGAGGCCGCCATAGAAGGGAAATATAAAGCGTTCTCAGTGTTGTAAAGGTGTTAAGCAAGTGAACCTTGTGGTATTTTGCCATTTCTCAGTGCTCGTGAAGAAGTTATAGCTGCTTTCAACATGTTGAAAATGAGTGTAAGGGTGAAACCCTGCTCTAATTTCCCACACTGAACTAATGGATTAGTTCAGTACCCTCACAAAAAAGCAACAAAAAAAATCCTTTCCATCAACTCTACCACCACTAACCACCCACATGTTTACCACCCCCACCCACTCTCACCTGCCCGAAGGGATGCCAGCACACTCGACCCTAATGGCGAATTCTTTGTGTAGGCTACTGTCTCTTATCCCCTAGGCTCTGGTAGCGTATGTGTGTGTACTTGTGTTCCAACATGTATGTCTGAATGTGATTCCCCTTCCCCCAACATATGCACTGTGTACATACTGCTCCCAATGGCCTGTCTTCCGAATGCATCACAGCACACGTGCATTCTCAAAAAGATCGACCTAGATGTTGTACAATAACTGTACAATGCAAGCATGCCAAGGCACCAATACAGTGACTCATCTACTACTGTATCTACTGTAAACAACTCATGTAGAAATAATATCATCTCAAACAGTGAAACACACACTCTTATTTTTTTTTCACTTGTCTTCCTTTGCCCTTTTTTCTCACTCGCCATCTCTTACATCCAAACAGCGGCCTGCATGCAGGCATATATGCGAGCGCACGGGCAATTTTCTCGTGGCTTTTTTTTAATAGCCTTTGCAGAGTCCTCCTGATGCAGCTTCACAAAGTGTCGCGACTATCTAACCCTACTTTTTGCTGACACAACCAAATCCACCCCAACGCACAGCACATGGAAATTGACAATAACGGACCAAGCAAAACATTCCAACACACTGACACTTATTACATCAAATGCGCGCAGCTATTTTCGCTCACCGAGTTTTTCCCCTTGGTTTGACCCATTCCAGCTCTCCAATAACACTCAATAAAAGCCAGCAGCTGTGTTTACCTCTATTACTCATCTACTCACGCCTTCACTTCGATTACTGCTCCTCTCTTTTTAAGCCGACGCTGTGCCATGTTGATACCTGGCTGAAGCAGCTAATTGAGTAGAGCTATGGCCTGTAGTAGGAGCCTAAATTCAGCTGTGTAGAAATGGCACAGCCCTCCAAATGGATTCCACATGCTGTTTACATAATTTCGTTTCCTAACAGTTGACCTACAGTACAACTGGAAACAAAGTTCACAGTGATCCACGCAGCATCCTTACACAGGTCTGTAGAAACCATCTGCATGGAGGATAGAGAGAAGCAACTCCCAAAAGATTCTGTGAAGGGGAAAGTCTCAGAAATGATCCAAAACAGACTGAAAATGCTGACTTTGAATACTCTCCCATCCTTCTTTCTTGGCTTCCTTCCTTTTCTTCTCTCCTCCTTTAACCAGCCATATTTGGCTAAAATCAATCGCACGCTAGTTTGAAAGAGGAAACGTCATCGCCTATAGACGGGCCTTCCACTGACATACCTTTCTATCCTAGCCATGGAAACATGTCGAGCGACCTCAAATCAGAGTCTGGGGGCAAGCTCTGCAACATGAGTCACTTCCAGTAAGCAGTGAGTGTGCTGCTCTAGCGATTGTGTCATTACTCAAAAGGAAAAAAGAAAAAAAAAACTTGGATCAATACACCGGTCAGACATCATTTGAAAAAATCTGCCTGTCTTAATACGTTTTTTGCTCTATCAAAATAAAAACTTGGTTCCCCACGATAGCTTTAACAATAGGAGACTCCTTATAAGTATACAACCAGGGATGAGGTTAACAATGCTTAAAATGATCTTGGACAAGCTGGAATCTTTCATGTTAGATTGTAGAGCCTTCTGATTTTTTTTCTTCACTATTTATACTATCAACCTCAGAGTCCCTGGCTGTTGCACAATACTTTCCGTGCTTTCTCTCTCCCTCTCTCTCTCTCACCCCTCTCTTTCTGCTCACTAAACACACATGCTCTTGCACTCTGTGTACACCCTTAACTTAATTTGGTAAACAAACGGGGGCTGGACACTCGGGTCGAAGGTTGAATCCACAAGAGAATGTGCAAAGGGAAAGAACATTTTGTCATTTCTAGGATTATGAAATACCAGTATAGGGACTTCAGCTCACTAACATCACCTACAGATGTTTCTTTTTGTTTTTTAATGTCGCTCACAGTAAGTTCACGACAGCCACCGCTGGATGAACGACGAAGCGACACAACGATTCCTTTCTCTTTCCTTTAATTGAATCAGCTTTTGCGTTTTCTTTTTTGGCTCACATGATAGTTTGATGTAAGAAGGTGCCAACATATCCTGGATTGAGAGCTCGAGAGATGAGAAGCAATTTTCGGAAACTGGATCTGTATGTTATATATTGGGTCCATACTCTAACCTCTCTAATTTTCCTCTCACCCTGGCCTTGGATTACAGTAGAGACCCACATTAATCCAGCCATATAGTGCGCTGCAGTCTATCTGCAATCAGTGCTGATACACTCCATAACACCCACTTGGATCAATGAGCAGTCAGTCAATATGGCAGCAGTTAACCCAGTTTATTAGCCCTAATGCAGGAAATTTCATCTTCTTAAATACAAATTTGAGCCTATGTGTTGTTAGCATGAACAAACCAGAGCAAAGCACATCTTCCTGAAAGATTTGATCTGTCAACAAGCAGCCAATTTGTGCGTCCTGATACGTGGCTGACAGAGGTTGCCTTTAAAGGGGGGAATCCTGCGGAGCAATTAAATATCCTGGGCAGAGCGGTGTTGATGGACAGATAGAGTCTATCCGTTGGTGATTGGCTTTTTAATTGAGTCCCCCCCACCTGTACCGATCCTTATCGTAAGCCTTTGGACCATGTCTTGGGGTGGGGGTTGAGCTACTGAAGGAATCAGATTGGCAGCACCAGCTTTATACAGTTGTGGAGGAAAACAGCAAGACGTGTGAGACATCAAATCGTTCATGTCAATGTTGGCATAGTCGGTGTGCTCTCAAGATTTGCATTCTATTTGTGACAGCAGCGGTGGGTTTCAGGGGTTGGGTGCGCTCAAAAGCAGGCACAGGTATGCTAAAGAATACCATTTATAAATGCAAATGTTTAACCTGACATGTTGAGCATTTTAATCAGCTGCCTCTCCAGTGTTTCTTTCACCTACCACAATTGGATGGGCTCCAACTGTAGTAGTGACACATGCAGCAGTCTCCAAATACTGCAGGTCTCAGTAAAAGTGGCTCTCCAACTTACAGTGGATCTCCAGATCTCCCCATACCAATATGGGCAGCTGCCATCCAAGATGATGCCCGGGATGAGAGCAAAGCAGCTGAATAATTTTGCCAGCACAGCAGTAAACCAGCAAAGCATGACACAGGAAGGATGGGGCTAGGTGGTTAGTAACAACTGAACCTTTAAAATAAGAGCGAGATGATTGTCCACTTGCACAATAATGATGTATATCGTCCTTTCAGACAGACGATAAGAATCACAAAAATGCTAAAATGAGTCATGAGACATTAAAATATCTGTACAGCCTGCCGATATCTATGTAAAGTCTATTTGTGGGAAAACCTGATGCTTCAAGCAAAAAACTAGAAAATAAAAAAATAAGGAAACACCCCAAAACAAAATAAGTCAATTTTCAGAGCATTCTGCGAGTTGCAAGAGTTATGCTTGCTGTCCTTCAGAAGCAAATGTCAAAGATGAATAAAAAAAAGTACATACAGCGATGGGTGGATGGATGATTAAAGTAAATTTGAACACCGAAGACAAGTGTCAGTTCCCAGTTTTTTAACGGACAGCCACTGCCATCATTGTTCTTGAACTCTTAGTTATTACTATAAACAGGGCATTGAAGAGACACCAATATATCCACTGTAATCATTTTTCCAGCTAGTTTCATGGAGAACCAGGGGGTCTCCAGATCATAGACTGGACAGAATTACAGTCCTTGCTTTTTGCCTGCTGGGGTCTCCAGTCCATCAAAGGTCTAACAAAAAGACCCTAACAGCCTTTCACACTCACGCTCACCTGTACAACCGACTTTGAAATCAACACTTATATCAAGCATCTTTTTGGACTGTGGGAACATACAGAGCATCTGGAGAAAACCCATGAAGTCACAGACAGAATACGCAAGATCGAGACAGAAAGGACACCGACAGGTTCAAGCCCAAACTTTCTTGCTGTGACGCAAAAGTGCTAAACAGTCATTTTGAACCCAAACCATGACCTTTTACTAACCCACTCATTTTTTCTAGCTAAACATACATCCTCACAGTAAGCCACAAACAGCAACATCCTTTCGATACTGCTGTCAAACCAGCTAGTGCAGGTTGCATGTTGCTTTAGGGTAAACATTAAAAATATATACACTAACTGGTCAACATTTCTTTTTCTTCTTCTTTTTTTGTTACTGCTATCTGAATGTCTGGATTAAGTCACAAGGAACACTGACCTGTTTATCATGTAAAGTGACCTTTACATGATAAACATTCAGACAGGTCATTTAACTCTTCTGTTATCATCCAAATGTACTACAGTTCATTTGAACTGTTCTCAGTTCACCGCATTATTATATGCTACACTGAAGTGAGTAGTGTTGTCAGTGAAGTTAATACTTTAGCAGTCAATGAAGTCATTTTTACAGAAATACAGGCTCTGACTGTGTTTCAGCAAGAAGATGGTCTTGATTAAGACAATATATCACATGCACTGTGCAGGCTTCCCTTACATGCAGGCAGCAGTAGCATGATCAAATACAGAATGTACAAAGGCTTCTAGCATCAGCAGCAAAGTGGGCATGTGATGAAGACTTCGGGACCTGGACTGCAAAGTCTCTGTTTTCCTCAGTCCACACTAAAACACAGTGCTTGAATTTTCTACACTGCTTCATAATCCAGGCGTACTGTGAACGCTGGGTAAAGACACAGCAAAAGTTATGCATTTTAAAATGTTAACCAGTTATTGTGGCCATTGCCTCAGGGATTATCCAGCTTAAAGACTTTCTGTTGAAGACCTGTTCATACATACACTGAACCCCCTAATTATAGCTACATTATCTAGCGCTTACAATGGCACTCTGACCACAGATGTGGTTCAGTGCTACAGTAATTAACCTTAAAGAGTTTATTTTCAAATTTCTTTCCAGATCATAAATACTGTTATCACAAATAAGCCTTCAGATCCGTGACATTCCAGACTTACGTGATTTGGATGATCAAGACGTGCAGATGTTTGTGTGCTGTAAAGAGACACTTTCAGGCATCTAATGTGATTCCTTGCCGTGTACACACAGTGTCGAAAGTCTGCTCTACATGTGTGATATCAGCCTGCTTATTCGTGCACAGGCAGAAGGCCTTATTGTACATGGATTTAAGCGATACTTTAAATGGGCACTAATCTCCCTCGCTCAACACCAAGGAGCTGCAGAGCTGCAGGGGGTCTCATCCTCACACATCCACACACACACATATATATGCCCACACCTTCCCTTCCTCTTTCTTTCAGATTCCTGCCTTGGGCGTCTGTATCCAGTAAGGGTCCTAAGGCTAGACCCCCTATGCTAAGCGAGCCTACCGCAGACATGAGCGAGACAGATAAATATGAAGGCATGCCGGCTCGGACGTCGCCCGGATCAACAAGGTCCGCGTCAGGTGTTGAGGAACCAGGGCACCCTGACGAAAAGTGGGCTACTGGAACAAGAAGGCATCGGTGGGCAAGAGACGAAAACAGGGCGTTGTTGGAATGCTACTACGCAAGTAACCCCGGCGGCAGGGGCTACATGAATAGGATGCTAGGCGAGTTGCTCCAGCAGATCCCGGGAACAACATCGGAGATCTCTGTCCAGAAGAGCGCAGTCCTGGGAACAGCTAAGATACTGCGCAGGACCCTCAAGCTCCCAGGCCTCTGGTAGAGGACCCGAGCTTGAAGGATAAACCGCCCGCAGGGGCGTGCTGGGTGTTTTTTTATGGACAGAGAGAGAGACCCCGGACGCATAGTTAAAGGCAAGGTAGGGCCTCTCCACATCGCTAGGGTAAAGTCACACAGGTCAGTGCTTAGTTTCCACATCAAACCCAAGAGCAGAGGCCAGAGTCTCTACCACCCCCATCCCCACCACCACCTTTCTCTCTCCTTCCCTCCCACTCTCTCCACACACATACTCCCCCCTCCTCCTCGTCCTCCCCCTCTCTGGATGTACAAATGCCTTTGCTGTCAGCTCTGCCCTGGTCCCCTGTAATTGAAAATAACAGCCAAGGGCCAGCCCCCGGCCACTCTCTCCAGCCTGGTGGCTCTCTGCCCCTGTGACAGCCACCCATCAATACCAATGACTATTACCCTGGAAGTGAGAGCGCTGGCGATGACATCCAAGACACCACCCCTGCAACACTCCCACACACACACACACACACACACACACACACACACACACTCATATATACACACACCCGAGTGTCCTTCCTCCGCTATCCAACCCTCCCAATGTTTAACCCATTCCTAACAGCCTCGTTCCTCTGTTTCTAAGCTGCTACAGTAGACAAACAAGCCCGTCTCTCTCTTTCACACACAGACACACACACACACACACACACACCATAACGCTGCACACAAATGCACACCCACACGCACACAACTCTCTTAAGACATGCACGAAACTCTGACAAGCAGCAAACTTTTTTTTCCACTGAGAAGTGCCGAGAGTTTTTGCAGCGCAGTCACACTCACATCCCCCACTAAGACATTCAGTCAGTGTTATTCTACAACACTCCTTCACTGATAAGCAGATATGTTTGAAGTTGCATTGGACTTGTGAGAGATAAGAGACTTGAAACACAGGAGGTGCCTGCGCTGCAAAAGTGTGGATGCTGCCCATGTCCCCGGTTGTCCCGAGTATATAAAAATCAGCTCTCTTTTTTTTTGGCCTCTTTTATGACAGCTTATTAATTGACACTGACAATAAAGAGTTGTCCAGTCAGCTACATGCGGGATCTCTTGTCTCCCCCCCCCCCCCCCCCCACTACCTTCTCTACTGTCAAACACCAAACACAATACTATAGGTGATCTGAGTTGTCATTTGCTTTGACAGAGCAATGACAGCTGGACGAAACGCATTGAACACAAGCACAAAGCCCAGCAACGTGACAAATGAAGCACATAGCAGCAGCCAGCAGAGGAACAGGACAAGAAAATTGCACAGACCTTGTCAGAAGCTGCAGAGCCGTGGAGACTAGGAGACTGTTTTCCTTTCTACAGTCCTCTCTGTCTCGTCTCCTCCTCTCCTCTTCTCTCCTCTCACTCTGCGCGTATGTACGTGTGTATGTGTGTGAGTGAGTGTGTGTGCGATAATGTGTGTGAGTGTGAGTGAGTGTATGTGAGTGAGCAGCTCCCTCCCCTTCTGCCTCTCAGCTGCTCGGCTCAGGCAGTTCTCAGGAAATGAATGAGAGCGCACAGAGAACTGTTGTACTTGCAAATGACTTACCCCGAGTCACATGATCCGCTAAATGTAGGGTGGGCCGGTGGGTGGAGGCTTCATAAGCAAAAGGGAAGACAATATACTCTAAGCTTTAACAGCATGCATCGAATTACATGGGGCCCCTCAGGGGAGGTTTCCGACGCGTCCGCTCTAAACCAGTCCAAACTCCCTCCAGTGCACACCTCCCGGAGCGCAGCGGAGAGTCCTGGGCTGGGGTGAGCACCAGAGCACCTCCCCGTTTAAAGGGGACGGAAACGAAGGGGGTAACAGTGCATTAGTTCAACTTGTTTTATTCGCAATGCATCCGTTTGGGTTGTGATAATTAAAAGGACAAAGTTTTTACACGCGCGTCTAGTAATTACACCCACGGATACAGTAATTATAAATACAAATGAACCGATGTGGTCAGTGAACCGATTTGTGAATAGAAAAACGAACTAGTGAACATTTAGTTTAATTTTAAATCTCATCCAAGAGCAAGGAAAAACAGCAAAATCACATGAGAATTTTTCGTTCTTCTCTGATTCAGTGACGATCAGTGTCTCAAGGGAATAACTGGCAGATTAATACATGAACACGAACATTTATTGATGCAAAAATGACTTAAATCCTTAATCTTCATAAATCAGAATTGTGACTGAAAAAATATTGCAGTGTAGAATACTTTGCTTCTCATCATTAAAGCATATGTCCTATTATTTATTTATTTTTATTGTACTTACTACTTATACTTATTGCATTTATTGCACTTATTAGCATAATAAAGCCTAAAAATCTATTTTAAAAAGTCAAATAAATGCATATATATATATATATATATATATATATATATATATATATATATATATATATATGTATATATGTGTGTGTGTGTGTGTGTGTAGAGAGAGAGATCAGTGCTTTGAATGATCACCGGTATTGATTACTTCCACTATTTATTCATTAACAGTTTAATGTCATGAAATAGTAATTAATGCTTAATTGATGCTACCCTTGTTGTGCATCCATATATATATATATTCGCTTATTAAAATAATCTAAATAAATAAATAAATGAAGTGACCATCCAGATTATTAACGATAATTTTCTTGTTGATTCGAGTATCACTTTATCAAATCAATGTTCCACTTTAACCAACTGAATTCATAAAATCTCACAAGACATGTGCACGCACAGTGTAAGACTGTTTTAAAGCACCCCTGTTTCCCTCGTCTTTTGGGGATTATACTATCTGCAAGTAAAACACAAAAGGCATTTCTGCCCTCGCTTAAAGTGAAAAGATTTGGATAACATGCAGGAATATAATAAGCAGCTAAGCCACTGTAACCACGTCAGTTTTGCTCTTGGTATAACTGAGCTTAATGAAAGGTATCTCTGTGGTATGAGCGGCTGATGCTCATACCCCTCAGACCCACTCCCCTGAGAGCTCTAATTAAGGTAAAGGAAGCAGACTCATCTGCATGGCTGATGGCGCTCATGCCACTTTACATGGTGCCAGCTTTATCGTGGAGCTGACTGAAAGAGCCAGAGATGATAAAGAACGAGAGAGAGAGCGTTGAAAAAAAGACTCTTTACTTTAGTACAGTGATCCAACTGCAACCCACTTAATATTCATTCTGTTTCACTTCAGATACTGTATGTCCTCTGTTTGCAATCAATGGAGGATAAAATGGCTGGATGGATATGAGAGGATGGAATGAAATGGATGGAGAGAAAGAAAGACTGGACTAATAAGGTTGAGTAGGCTGGATAAAGGGATGGCCTGGGTGTGCTATATGGGTGAATTCTGTGGCTGTCTCCTATTGGAGGGGTTGGTTGAATGAATAAAGAGAGATGGGACGGTGTGGCACTGACGTAAAATGTAGCCGTATATAATCTCAGGCTGCAGACCTGCTCTTCTTAGCTCTGCAATGACTTTTTCCATCAGTTGTACAAGTGCTTTATATGTTCTTATCCAGAGATAATACAGCCTATTGAAATCATGGTTAAACCTGTTGGGGTTGATGCTATTTTTACTTAAAGTACCCTAATGATTATAAGTGACTTACAATGTATTTAGTGTTGTCAAAAAGCATAGCTACATATCAATTATGCAATTCTCTAGTCTAGTTACATACTTTCTGACATTCAAAGTATAAGCATGCGAAAACATGCATGTATGGTGAAAACATTAAGTATGGTGTCTTTTTCTGGATAACAGCAATGACACGCTGTTATCCAGAAACCCAACTGGGAAATTATCAAGTTTAAAGATACGGATGTATTTAAGGTCAATGCAACAAGTGTTGCAAAACACAACTAAAATCCCTCTAGTGTTAGACTATCTCATTACCTGTCACACATTCAATGACCTTGTGCCATGTTTTACGACAGACTAATGGCTGTTCATCTTCTTGATTACACTGACACATGAGAATGGTCAGCTACAGATTCATGTGACGTTGCCAATCTCAGAGATAAATTTATGTGATGAGCGAGCTGGCTATTAGGTGCTTTGAAGGCCCTCCGTGTGTGATGGAACACTAATGTAACATCAGCCGTAAGGCCCGGCGATGATCCTTATAATGACGTCCCGAGGAGCTATTTCAAATGAAATCCTTGCTCTGTAACTGCTGCCCCAGGAGTCCTGGCATGTGTTGAAGGAAAGACGGCAGAGTGGAGCGCACACAGGCGCTCTGAAGGAAGAGGAAGGAGGTGGAGTGTGGATGGAAGAGAGGAAGAGCAAGGGGAGAGAGGATGATGGGAGATGGTCTGAGGGACGCTTGCGGGGAGGGGGTGGGATGAATCAGGCACGCAAAGGGAGGTGTGCGAAGGGGGCCTGGCGCTTGATTCGGGAATCTCAGTTCCATCGTGGTGCCCCAGCAGAGCTTGTTAAACACCTGAGACGCGAAAAGCTCTCCCAAGGCTACGCCAGCTCTAGACAGGTTGCTAACGTGTCACCCTCGGGTGGGATCAGTTCAAAGAAGGCGTGGGTGTCTGGGGGATCATTTATGCAGCATAATAAGCAGTAAGACATCAAGAAGAACATTATGATTGCACTCCTCTCCCTTGCATCATCTGACCCAATCTCATCAAATTATTGTAACACCATTCATCATTTAGTCACACACTACAAAATGTCTACACTGAGGGGGCGGGCGATCTCAGCGTGCAGAGGAAGCCTGGAAAAAAAAAAATCTGTGCGTGTTGTGAAATGCTACAAGTGAGGGATGTGATGCTCTCCTCCTGTTCTCCCTGGCTAAACTTTAGACTCTGGACTCAAAAGATCAGTCGTGTCAGATGAAGAAATAGGGAGCAAAGAAGCTAAAGTCAACCTGTTACAGCGCAGTAAAGCGGGAAGGAATGGGGAAGGGGATGAGGGTTGCTGAGAGGATAATAATAAATACTACAAAGCCACAAAGACACATTCCTTTCACTTACTTTCGTTTCTTTTCCTTTTGACTCAGAGAACACTGTAAAATATAACTTCTACCCCATTTTAAAATATTTCACCGTGGATTTGAAAAGCATAATGAACACAGGCACAAATAAGAAATATGTGATAAAAAAGAGTAATTGTGAGAAGACTCCGAGTAGAAGAATCAGCTTGAAACCTTGAAACTGGAATGGTCAAAAATACATATTCATGCTGTCAGACAGCCACGGTTTGTAAGTGCTCACCTCTGGAGCCTGTCTTTATCCCCTGCAGACCCACGCTGTTCCCACTGTGAATACTCAACACAAATGGGCTACACAAAATGACAAGCGCTTTCTCTCAGCTTCACGAATCAAGGTTTTCTCTCCTCCAAAATGAAATTGAAGCAGTACATTGGGCCGGCCTATTTGTCTGCTTGCCACAGTACTCGCACAGTGTTGTCAATTTTGACAAAAGTTTGGCGACTGATGCATGTGTGATGAAAAATATTCATATTTGAGTATGGTACTGTTAATCTACATTACACAATAGCTTGTACACATGTTAGAACAGCAGAGAAAATACTGCATTTCACACCTGCACACAACCTTGTTCTCAATTCAACCACAGTAGCATTTCACAGTATGGAGCTGTGCTAACTGCTCCCTTGCTAGATCTGTAAAATAACATGCATTATTGTTTCTTGCAGTATACTGTGAGAATATAGAAACATTAAAACCTTTAACCTAAAATAATACATGTTAGAGTCAGCTGTGTTCAGTAATTGGATTTTTTTTTTTTGGTTGTGACAATAGCAATAAAAACATTAATGGATATGTCAATAACATATTTGTCATTTAATGCACAGCAGCTGCTTGTATACATCAAAACATTGATAAATATAGGGATTGTTATCCCTTTGTCACCAATGCATGTGTTTGATGTATTTCATTCATAAGTTTGCATGCTATCTATCACATATGACACATTTATTTATCACACATTCTTAACATTTTATTAGGAAAATGCAAAATAGGTGCATAGGGATTGTTTTAAACATCTGCAAACACAGATGAAAATGTAGTATATGAGGAGAAATTAGGGTTTGTACAGTTCAAGATTTGTTTGTCATACAAGATTTTGTATGACCGCTGTCATTCTTCAACACAGCTTGAACTCGAGCTTTCTTGTTATTTCTTAAAGTAGTCTTCAGGAATAGTTCTCCAGGCTTATTAAAGGACATTCAAAGCACTCCTTTGGATGTTGACTGCTTTTTTGTTCTGTTCTCTGTCAAGATGATCCCACACTGCTTAAATAATGTCGAGGTCCAGGCTCTGGGGAGCCCAATGCATGACTGATAATGTTCCAGTGTGTGCATTTTCTGTCCAGGTATGCTTTTACTACATTGGCAGCACGTTTGGTATCATTGCTGTGCTGTAAAAATGAAGCCATTGCCAATCAGATATATTCCAGATGGTATTGCATGGTTAATCAAAATCTGACGCTACATTTCTGCTTTCATAATTTTGAAAAGATCTCCATCACCGCTGGCTGAAATGTAGCCCCAAATCATAAAGTGTAGAGACTCACTGTTATACAGTTCCCTTGACTTCCTATTGCCAGTCATTTCAACCCAAAGTTTCAGATTTGCATAAATAACCTGTTGCCACTGATTTTCTGTCCGGTTCATGTGTGAAGAACACAAATGGGTTCTGCTGTAGATTGTTTTAGGCCTCCCATTTCTTCTTTTAGCACCTTTTATCCAGTTTCCTCAACTTTCTGAAGGATACACTGCACACCGTTCTGAAATATGCCAAGTTTTTGGCTAATGGCCTTTTGGGAATTACCTTGTTATTGCAAAAATACTATTTTATGCCTGTCAAATTGTGTTATGTTTGGCATTTTTAATCGATTTAACTTAAGAAATGGGAAAAAATGATGTGTTTTTCTGACAGGCTGCTGGTAATAAAGTGCCCAAAGACACAATTTAAAATAAAAATGATCAGGTACAAGGACTAGACTGAAAATGTCATGCCCAAAACACTTTGAAAGACCTTCAGAAAGCCTGGAGAACAATAAGAAGACAAGAAAATCCAGCTCATTGGAAGAAAATTATAAATATATGAAGGGTGGCTCAAGACTTTAGCACAATATTCTATATGATATAGAATGTTAACCTGTCCCTTTCTGCAACCTGATGCAGTCCCAACAAACCAGACATGTTTGAATTATTGTTATAAAAAAAACAACAACAACCAAAAAAGGCTGTTTGGGGCATTTTTAAGTTGTCTTCTCTGTATTTTAGCTATAAGAGGTTTTTCAAAGCCCCAGTGTAATTTCTCTGACTTGTTTCAAAAGATTGCTGAATTTAAACACAGAAGGATGCCAACTAAGAGGTTAGATGTGGGAGTGGATGCAGTGCGTATAACTCGAGAGTATGTACAGTACTGTGCATAAGTGCGTGGCCAAGGTTTATGCCTGCACTGGGAACTCCACCCCCAAGCTCTTAAATGCATTGATCCAGGAGCTTGATTGCAATCACTGATGAAGAGTGTTATAAGGAGTAAATTATCGTGCGTTCATGTGCATCTATTGTTAGCTAGTTAATAAGTTCATTCAAAGCATGTTCAACTGCATGTTCTGGGACAATGGTTTGCTTTTTATTTTGTCAGAAAAGATACACAAGAAACCAGAAATGATTCCAAATAAGGCCCACAACTGGAAAATAATAAGTACCATTCATTTCAGTATTTGCTATTGCAGCAAGTGGAAAGGATCCTGCAAGCATGGTAAAGAAGGTAAGATAGTGTTACAGAAAGGAAGAGTAAGGAGAAAATGAGTACCAGTGACAAACCAAAAACAAAAAGGACAATAAACCAGAAATACAAGGAAAATGACAGTGAAAATGATAAATCCAGAAGAAAGGTAACAGAGAAACAGAGTGTTAGGACATCTGCTTGCTCAAGGGCCTCACTTGGTCTGGGTCTTATGCATGTGTGTGTGTTTTTCCAGGCGACCGTACACCTGCACAGACTGAGTGGGCTGGCTCAGTGGGCTGGCGTGGAGCTCCGTGGATCCCCCTCCAGGCCAGTTCTCTGTCAGGCCCTGCCAAGGTCAGCTGCCTGCCAGTGGGTGGGTGGGGGTGGCAGTGGCAGGGGGCAGGGAGGGGGAAGCTTCATCAGCATGGCCACCGGGGTTTCAGAACACTGTGTCTAATAGCAACCGCAATGCTTGCACACACAAGCACCCCTAGAATGAACTTTAACACCAATACAAGCAGATCCTGAGGAACACACGAGCACGAGTTGATAGGAACACATTCAAGGAAGTAGAAGAGATTTTTTTTACCCTGCAAATAAGATAAAACAAAAGAAACTATAGCTACAAAAACAAGGAAATAGTTTAGATTCGTTGACAAAGTAACTATATCTACTGAACTTAAGAGAATGAAAGGTTTGCTAGGAAAGTAACAAGGAGACCTGTGTGTTTTAAAACAGCAAGCTCTGTATTATGTCCATTCCACAGCTATCACTTACCTGGATCGTCTTACTGGGTGGCTAGAACCAGGGTGGAGTCTGTGATACTCAAGCCATCCTGAATACCTGACTCACTGATGCACAAATAAGAAGTTCAGCAAGTAATATAATGAAAAAATATACACTGTTGAAAACTTACAGCACTAACCCTGGTAAAAAGTTATCAACTAAGTATTGAAAAATATCTTTACATTACTATAAAAATGATTGGACTATATTAGATGATGCATTTTTCAAACAAAGCAATAAAAAGAAAGAAAGAAAGAAACCAGGACTGATTGATTTATTTTGATCATCAGAATCTGTCCCACATGACTTGGGGAAAGCTATTCACAGAGTGCTCATTACACCCACTTGCAATTGACAATCACCTGACAACCAAACCTATGTCTTTAAACTGTGGAAGAAAGCTGCAGTGCCAAGATCAAGGCCACACAGGCGAAAGGGAATCACAGTCATGATAACAGCGTAGACACACAGTCCTAGATACCGCTCTAGCAACACTGGTTGTGAAGAAAAAATGCATATTCCCAGACTCATTGGCAAGTGGTTGGTGACAGTTGCTGGGAAAATGATTATTAAAACCCAGGTCATTGATCAGTCTCTAAGGGTGTAGAGACCTAGAGACTGGTCAATGACCCTGTGGGAAAAATGTTTACTCCCTGACCACTTGGCAAAAAAAACTTATTGCCATTGCTTTTGTTGCTGGCAGATTGCCAGCCTTACTTTGCACTCCAACTTCTCTGCAAACATTCGCCACACTGCTTTTAATATAAGATGGGGAACCAGCTAGGAGAAGTTAATGGTACAACTATAGTCACAATTCAAACTTACTTATTAAACATACTTTTAAAGTAAAAGTTTCACCTTTTAAACTCTGTTGGTTACAGCGCTGAGGCACAATTTTGATTCCCAGTTTGCATTTCACAACTGCTTTGCTAGTACTTAGGGAGTGTTTCCAGAAAAGTCTGGGCCTTGAACGCTACTTAAATCCAATTCAGTTCAAATGAAATCAAATCACAACAACAGAAAAAAAGTAATGATCCTGTATAATACAGAGAAAACAGAGAAAATCCCAACAACCAGATGACCCCCTATGAGGAAGTGCTTTGGCGACAGTGGGAAAGAAAAACACGAAGAAACCTTCTGCAAAACCAGCCTCAGTGGGTGATTGCCATGTGCAGCGACTGGTTGGGGTTCAGGGGAGAAAGATAGGATAGAGACACACTGTGGAAGAGAGCCAGAGACTAATAATAACTAATGATTCAATGGTGTACAAACACATAGTGAGTGAGAAAGATGAGTGAAGAGGAAACACTCAGTGGATCATAGGAAGCCCCCAGCAGCCTAGACCTATTGCAGTGTAACTCAGGGAAGATTCAGGGTCACATGATGTGATGTGATGAAAAGGATTTTAAATTCAATTATGGAATTAACAGGGAACCTGTTAAGAGAAGTTAATATGGGAGAATATGGTCACAATTAAAAAGTTATTTTTCCCTTTTTTTTTGGACTGATGTACCTTTACACAGGTCACTGCAAATTTTTACAGGAAAAAAATGTGGCAATTTGTTACAGTGTAATTAACATCAAATGCATCAGTGGAAGGGTTAAATGCATTACTTCGGCACTTTACTAGACTTGTAAAGTGAGTTTTAAGTAGAAGACAGATGAAAGATTAGCCTCATCATAGAGCAGTGGAGACACCTACGTTGTATGGAAGCACTGAAGCAGTTGTTCACTGCCACTCTTCCACATCCCCCCACTGCTGTCAACCCTGTCATCAACACTGGTGCGTGTGTATGTAACTAGCTGGGGCTGATCAGCCACCAGAGCCCTCAGTATTGCTCTTTTGTTGCTCTTTTTCCAGCCAGCAGCCCTCTGATTTTGACGAGACCTTGTGCTGTTCCCCCTTTGGCAGCTGGACCCCCACTCCACCCCCCCACCACAGACATCCCCCACCTCACCTCCTTACACCCATCACCTCCGTCCCCCCTCACCTTCTTCCCCTCTCCTCCCTCCCAGGGTTTGGATAGAGAGGGAACAGCCAGTGCTCTCCAAACACAAGGACAGAAGCTGCCAGCAGGTAGCCATGGCAACAGTTTCTCTCTCACCCGCCACTTCCCCGCTCGGTAAAAGGGAGTGTGGAGAATCGCAGGGCCCCTCTCTCTCCTCTCTGCGCTCTCTCACAGCCCAAATTAGACGGGTCACAGTGTTTTTCTGGCACCCGTTTAAATAATCATAGAGAAGGATGTGCATAGAGAGAGAGGGTGGAAGAAAGAGAGGTGAGGCGGGGGCACGCCAAGGAAGTAGAATGGGGGTGTTAATCAAAAAGAGGCAGATTGCTGCACAACAAATGATTTCTTTTTTCCAGACATAAGACTGTGGTGGGTGTAGACAAGGATGCTTGAGATATTTGCAAGCCATGGTACAGAACCTACCTTGCTAATGCAAGTGCACGCGAGGAGGCTCGAGTTGTAATAATTTCAATTGCAGCTTCGTGGTGAGAGGATGTAAATGTCTGGGAGACAAATCAGTTCCTCGTTACGAGCTTTCTGTTTATGTGATTTCAAAGGTTCATTTCCAGATGCGTCTCTGTAACTTGTAGTTTAGCACCTAAAACATTAGAACAGAGTGCATGAGCAGATTTGATCATACATCCCTCTTGGCAGGTATACTATACTGCAGGTCTTACATATTTTTTCATGTAACACCTAGAAGGACATGCATCAAGCTAATATAAAACTCTCGGTGTCCTTCTGAAAGTTTATGTACCTACTAAGAGGTGCTGATATTAAGAACAAGGAATTGTATGATGGAAAAGCCAGAAATGTTTTCTTTTCATGAGCTGCTGCCACGGGTCTGCCCTGGCTTAATAGCATGCTGGCTTTTGAAAATAATTCAACCCTGCTTATTTTCTACTTGATTTACTCTGTGCAAGCCTCCCCTCATCAGGCCATGGTTTTGATATTAAGCCAAAATAAATCAGTTTCCCTTTTCAGCGATATGTTGAGCTTGCACTAACAGCAGAGAGAAGAATTTTTGAATGCAGCCACAGGATTACATCATAGTCAAACAATGTCTATTTTTACCTCAGCTAAGGTTTTTCTTACTTCCAGGAATTTCCAAAACAGGAGAAATCTGAAAGCTCACTGCAAAATTGAATTAAGCTGCAATCATAAAAAGGGGGTCAAAACGGGGAATTAGGCGTACCCTTTAAAGTAAACTCTGGGTTTCAAAGGTGTGTTTTGGGGAATAATACAGTGATGATACATACTAACAACAGCAAGACAATAACCTGAAATTTATCCTGGTCACAGTGGTACTTTGTTTGGTTTACATTACATCATTTCAAAAGTTGCCTAACCAGTGGAAATTATGCTAGTCTAACAACATACGGCCTCCTGCTTAATTTATGTGTCCACACCAGCACTAGTAGAAGAGGTCACTGACATGATGTTCAGGTTCAGCCACGAATCTCTTGTCCATAAAACAAAGTCATGTCTTCTGTGTGTGTGTGGCCGTGAATGTGTGCACATTCATAAGCTTGCTTGACTTCTCCGCATTGACACCAGATGGCCCTTCCCATCATGGCCAATGGAGGAATTCAGCTGGCAAGACCCCTTCTTGTTCATGGTCAGTGTGTGTGTGTGTGTGTGTCCCTGAGCCCCTCCTTTCCTACCGCACACTGACCTATTTGTATTCTGGGCAGAGCAGATGAGGCTCCAGGCCCACTGCCCTGCTCCCCTCTAGCCCGTCCCCTCGGGAGGGCATCTGTGGGTCTGCGCTGGGCAGATAGGGCAAGCCCATCATGGCAGCACTTTAAAGACCACCTCACTGGTCCGCAGAGAGGCAATGTGTTTGGATTTCAGTGTTGGTCCCTCCGTGCTTGAATGCTGAGAAGTATCTCCTTCCATTTCTTTGTCTGAGACGGTCTCGTTTTGCGACCATAGTTCAGATGACAAAAGAAATCTCCCGACTCCACCGCAAAAACTCTGAAAATCCACAGTCAAGTGGTAGCTCACAGTGACAAGTAATTGTATAGAAATGCATCTGTCACAACCTAGATCTTTTCTGCAATGCATTTGAAAAATAAACCAATAATTGAGAGACAGTGAGCGCTGTTAAGACTCTCCATCTCACACTGATTAGTCACTCAAAAGGGGCACATCTCCATCCTCTCTGAGATCATGTGTGGTCAACCCATATGTGTTGTATGAGTGTGTATTTCTGTTTGTGTGTGTGTATTTCAATTCAAACTTAGACGAGCTCATTTAAAATCACCCAAGCGTATCTGACAGACCCCTATTTTTAACCCCCACCTCCTCTCCACATCCATTCACCCTATAAACATTATTTGTTGATTTGCAGCTACGCACATATACTCAGAAGCTCACATGGAAAAAGAGCGTGTGTTTACGTGTGTGTGTGGGAGTGTCTCTGTGAAAACACGCGCGCGCACTCGCACACAGCCATAAAGGAATGCAGAGCGGTATAATCACAGCATCATCAGCTCTGTCCTCTGAGAGAGCGGGCCAATAATGCCCCTCTAATTGAATAACTTATCCACAGCTATTTCCCAGGGGGCCGAGCTGCAAGGCACTGTCGCCGAGAGAGGGGGCAGATGGTGCTGAACGGAGCAAATCAGCATCCTCCAAGTACTACAGTGTAAGGTGGAGTTAGGCAAACGCACATTGTCACTCGGCATAGCGCGACCGCTCTCAGAGGCGGCAACTTTTTTTTGCCCTTTTAATTTTAGATTTCCAGAAAATGAACTGACGTCGACTGCTGCACGAACAACTATTGTATCTGATAATTACCCAAGCTATGAAGCACATAAATTTATTAAAGCACACTGCTATGGCTTTGCTTCCTTTTTTATTCCATTGCTGAATCTTACTGTGTTTGTCGATGAGAACAGGGCTCCCTCTTCTTATGGGATGCTGAAAAGCTCGCTACATCTCCAAGCTTGGGGGTGAGGATAATTCCCCCTAAGACCTCCCAAATTCTGGCTCCTTGTTCAACCACCCTTGGGCTCTCTACAGGGGGTAACTATACATTCTGTTTCCTTTTCTCCCATCAGACGCCATGCCTCCCTGGGAGAGAACACACACACATGCTGCACACAATACTTTCCAAGTAGCATTGTTGCCTCTATCACTGCCCCCCACTCCCAGTGATACTCTGTCACTGTGGGAAGAAAACATATCTTCAGGCTCATGGGAGAGCACTGTTGTTCATACAGTACTAACCTCGTAGTAAGTACAGTAAAAACAATGCCACATGTTAACGCCACAGTTGTGCTCAACTGAAATCTCGCATCGTGATGATTTCATTATTTCTTTTTCTCAGCTCACTTGCTGAAACCCTCTCTGCACCTCATCAGCACGCATGATATCTACCCAGGTCAATACCTTTATACCCACAAGCATAGTTGAAGTCAATGGAATTTTTATTAGGAAACAATAATGGGGGTGGGTGACTTGGTGCGAGGTAGAGAAAGAGAGAAAGCGAGGTGTAGGGAGAGGTAGTACATTGATTTACCCTTCATAGTTCGTTGCACTACATTTACCCAGCAGAGTGCTCAAATTAGTGCCCTCCAGCTCTCTCCCAATTAGTTTCCACAGAGACGAGGTGTAAAGCCAGTCACTGGCCTCATTACCTCTCCTCTCCTCCCCTCGCGCTTCCCCCCCTCTGACTAAACCTTCCTCCAACTCTTTCTGTTTCCCCCTGTCTCTCTCTCTCCACTTCAGCCTCTCTCATCTCCTCCACTTTTTTTTCAGTTTCAGTCCTCGCTCCCCAGCCTTTATTTGTGCGCGCTCTGTCTGTCTCTCCATTTCAACATTTGTGTGTATTTTCCTCTTGTTCAAAGTGTGGAGCAGACTGCGGCGACCGTATTCAATCTAGGAACATGGTGTGGGGCTGGCTGAGAGACTCAAATACCTGATGAAGAATAGAGGATGTGTCTCTTTTGTCGCCGTGATTCTGTGAAGCTACCTAGTTCAGCACAGTCAAGGATACTGCATGAATATCCCTGCTAATTCACTGTAGAGATCCTTTCAGCCGCTCTTTTATTTTTATTCAGACCTTTACTGAAACATACACTTAAACATATTAACCATCTGTGGTCAAAAAATAAGCATGTAAATGGTTTTATTGAGTTATGTATTTGCCATTTGTGTCCTCACATCCACTTTATTTTCTTGGCTTTAACAGTTTTTTTTCTCCTTTTCAAAATAACAGCAGAATAATTCAGAATAATTTTTTAAACTTTGACAGTCTGTCTGAGCAGAGTATTTTCTCATCTGTGATGTCTTTACTCTGTTGGATATTTGTGGGTCTCTTCCATAGATGGATTATGTAGAATGGGCAACTAGGGTCAAAGATCTCCACTGGCCCCAAATTCCTTGGGATTTGTGTGTCTAATAATTACATACTGTTATTTGATTTGATACTAGAAGTGTTAATTGAAAGTTATTCCCTGTGTTTTGCAGCTCCTTCATATCTAAATCATTGCTACTTTTGTATGCTAGTTTTTCTGAGGTAGATAAAAGTCACAGACTGGGGGCTTTCTGTGTTTGCATATTGTTTTCATATGCACCAGCATCCTCCCACAGTCCAAAGACATGTATGGTGTTAGGTTAACTGGTCATTCTAAATGGATGTGTTAGTGACCTGTCCAGGATGTACCCCGACTCTCACCCTGTGACATCAGGAAAGTGTCCTGCCCAACTATGACCCTGAATTGCAAATAAGGAAAAGAGGATAGATAGACGGATGGGTTTCCTTTTGAAAGATATCTTGTCTGTGGGGTTTGCAATAGCACTACAACATGTGACATTTGACCCTCAATTATGCAGTCTATTGTGATGGCCTCACCGAGAGGCCTCACTTTATTCAGAGGTTCAAACCTGATTTTATTGTAGGGTCTAGGTTGAAAATTGAAAGCAGTCAGACGTTTTTATATGAAAATTTAGACTGAATCAGTTCTCTCACTAATACAATAGAAGGAGCACTCGTGGTAGATCTTTAGCCTTAGAACAGAAACATTTTTCTTGCAGAAAAGCAAACACCTTTTCTTGTACGATCACACCCCCAGCAATATCTCCTCACCTCCCTGCCTCCTCCTGTGTAGAAACCCAGGGAGAATCTGGGTGAGGTGTCAAGATAGCGTACTCCCTGCAAACAAAGCCACCCTGTCCACCCCAGATCCAGATGTTCCTTATTGATTCCCCTGTGGATTTGGCTGAATGTAACCGCTCTGTAATTTCTCTTTCTCTGTCTCTCTCTCTGTTTCGCTCTCACTTCCACTGTCTGCATATGTGTTACTCTCCGCTAATGTGGTCATGCATGGCAGGTCAAAGGCTGAAGTGTTGTTGCTCCTCTTGAGTTTACACTGCAACAACCAGCAGTGCGGGACTTGTAACGCACTCCCTCTCATTCTGTCTCTCCTGCCCGCTATCTGCTCCTCTCCAGCCCCTCTCGGCTGTTTCTGGTTAATAATGCAGCATGCCTCGCTGTCTGATGTTGCATTGGGTTGCTGTGGCACCACGGAGAGGCTGTCTACCTTTCTGGGAGACGCTGCAACTGGTTGCCAAGGAGTTGGTTTCAGGGAGGAGGTGAGCAAGAAGAGGGAGTGTAAAGCAAAGGTCTGGCAGAGAGACAGAGTAAGAGAAAACGGCAAAAACAAAGAGAGTGAGAGGAAACAGACCAGGAGGGTGAGAAGAGAGTTGGGGGTGTGCGGAAAGCAAACCAAGCAAGTCCAGCCATAGCTCGTATGATTTCACGCCGTACAAATCTTCCTCGTAATGATAAAAACAGACAAAGCAGGTGAAATATTACTGAGAGCAGGTTTAGTGTAAGAGACAGCATAACAGTGGTGTACTGTGGGTTGTGCAGATTTATTGTGTGGATTATACGGATGATATATTTTGTTTTAAACGACTGAAATAAATGCTCCTTGAATCACCAAAGGATGTGTTCAGGTTTACACTTTAACTTTCTTTGTAAATTCCTGTGCTTTCTTGTAAGAAAATAAATACCATAAAGCGATAAGATATGCAGTTTGCGGGTTGCATTGTGGGTGGAACATGTCATTCATGGGCTCCACAGTGATTATTTATGTCATTACATGGCGCAGACGTGGCTCCTGAAGGAACTGATGGATTGAGCTGCTTGTCGGTGTTTCAGTTAAAGGTATTTCCCTGCAACCACCAGGTTTATAGGGATGTGCGCGCACATATTCACATACACAGATCCACCATAACTGCTTAAGATGTAAGTAAAAGCTGACTCTCCGCCTTCAAGCCTCAGCACAATATTTTTTGCGGTACTTAATCTGATTCTGTAGCAAGGGTAACGCAGGCAGGGTTGTGTCAGAGATGTCTCTTTTTACCAGTGAGATGCTCCTACATCAATGGGATTGTCTTTATCTGCCTGCTTGCAGCTTGGGCTCAGATTCTGCCCTCTATATACGGGTGCTGGGTTGTGGGAGGCATGTGGGCGAAGGTGCGTGGCATCCGGCCTAATGCACAGCCTGGAGAGAAATACTAACACTTCATATTCACTGTGACTTCAACACCGCCACAGTTGAGGCTCTCACATTTGGATAGAGATTTTCAGTGAATGAGTCACAGGTTTGAAAGATATTCCATGGGACATGGTCTTCTAATTTAGTTGTGGTGTAAAATGAAAAAGCCGATTGCAGGCATCCATGTTGTGTTGTCAGCCACTCAAATGAATAGTGCGCTTAGTGTCATCTGTCTTAATATAAAAACACAGTTTATAAAAGTCTTGCCACAAAGCGCTCCTCCTCAGACCTCAGGGTTTGCCTTGTGTTTGACTCAGGATATTCCCCGCTGCACCGCATTCCACTGCTGTTCCGTTATTCTGGACAGGGTCCCTGCCTCTTCCTGCCAAAACCCTCCCATAAACACACATCCAACCCTGAAGTCCTCACTCTGCAGGGGGCATTCCAGAAGTGTTAGTTTTCCGAGCCGTCCTCCGTTTTTTGAAGACATACACGTACGTCTGCAGACACACTGTACTGGCACCTTGCCCTAAAAATAGGACAGACAAGACTCACTACTTTAGGACTCCTACCAAACATACAACAGGACTCATTGACTAACTGCAGTTGAGTCCATTTTATACACTTTTCAGCTATATCATTCCAGTAGTAGCTAATGCTAGCTAGTGACCCACATGGGACTCACAGAAGTGACACTTGCTTTCTTGAGTGGAGTTCCATTATCATTATGCCAGTTTTTTTGGCACACTGAAGTCTGACAAAAACTTTGCAAAGTTAAATGGACACCAGCCTCTTTTAAGGCACGAAAAACCAGAAACATATGCTGTGTCTCTTCAGATTGGAAAAACGCTTCCAAACTCCGTGATAACCGAAAGTCTCCTTATTATTCGTAATCTGGTTACAATAATAGCTCCTAAAGAGTGCAGGCATCCCACGTTCAGGATGCATCTTTTTTTTCTTTCTTTTTATAAAATAAAGGGATGCGGTTCTTAAGCAACTAGTGGGGTTGTTTACATGCTGAAATACCCATTTGACTTGCTATGCAAGGAAGGCCAGCTACAATTGAAAAGTCAGTGGACTGCAGCAAAATATTTCCCTTAACATAGCCACGCAATATCTGGGCTTTTTCAAGGCTTTCAGGAAAGTCAGTTAAAATAGGAGTTAGGTCTGTCTCCTTGGAGACATACAAACACACATATACACAGTTTACACTATCTTATTTGATTTTGAGCCCCTGATTTTTTGTTTGTTATTTTGACTTCATTGTCGGTAAAAGCAAAAAGACAAAAGAAAAAAAAAGTGTATATTGCATCCTGTTTTCTTTCCTAATCACTTTTCCTTAACCTCGTGCCAACGAGGCAAGATGTGAAGGAAAATTTATACAACAGCAGCAGTGGTCAGATGATGTGACCACACCCAGACACAACTACTGAATACTGATGGATTCAAAACAGGTCTGCTGTTGTACTGAAGATGGTCCACAAAACGTGCATCATAGATACATCTTCCTTCTTTAGTCTTACTGTTTTGTTCCATGCAGACTATAAAACCTGTTAAAAGTGTCACTTCATTACAGAGGTTGGAATTTTAAAAGGAATATACGCTGGTGAAACAAAATGGTTGTAATGAGAATAATTGCCTACCCTCCTGTATGACTCATATTTTCTCTTTCTGCTAAAGAGATGATCCCATTTAAGACTTGATTTCATTTAGGCTTTTAGCATCTGAGATTGTAAAGTAAAAATACTTCGTGACAATTCACAAAAGCCTTCAATTCAGCAATGTTCAAAATGTGAAAATAGCTGACTCTCAGCTCTGAAGATATCACTTTCACTTGATCATTTTAATATAGCTTGAATCCTTTTGGCTTCTGCACACATTGTAAAATAACATACAGTGATGTGAAAAAGAAAGTACACATCAAGCAGCAATAAGTCAAAGTGATCAGTATGAGGTATGAGGTGTTTATGCTGATATGCTGAGTTTGGTTTTAATTAAATGTGGTGCTGTGTGTTACAGCCAAAGACCCTCACTTTGCTCTCATCTGGCCAAATTTTAGTGGGATTGTTTGTTTCTAATTAAGTTTTGGGGATTTTTTAGATTAAGTTTAACAAACCGAAGCCATGCTGCCATGTTCTTTTTAGAGAGAAGAGACTTTCTGCTGGTAAACCTCCAAACAAGCTACATTTGTTCAGTCTACTTCTAATTGCACTGTTGAAAACTTTAACATTTAACTTGCTAGCTGACCTTGGGATGAATTTGCTGGGTGGTCCACTCCTGGGAAGATTATGGTATTGTTTCAACACACCTGAATGCTCTAGACCAACAAACAGCCAAAACTTCTGCTTTTAAAGCATTTAAGCTGCTTTTAGGTGAGTAGTCACAATGTGGGATTATTCAATATATCTTCTGAGGATAAGAGAAGAACCACTAAATCATGTCTCTGTAGCATTACGTAGGAAATCACTTTAACACTTCATGTCATTTCTCTCAGTTACACACGTTTCTAATCTAAGGATGCCTTGTGTGGTTTTATATTGAGAAAGAGAATTTCAGCACAGTGTTTGTCTTTGGACTGTGATGAACACATGTGATGAAATGTTGAGCTCGCTGTCAAAAATTAAGATGTTCCCCCCCAAAAAAGAAAAAGTCTGTGTGCATTCCATTAACGATGGCAAGGATTCAATTACATCAACATGCGTCTTTAATTCGTATTTTGGTTCCACAAATTTTTGGATGATTTGAAAGATTCCAACATCAGATTTACTGACAGCTGGTGTTTCATCTGTCACTCGACTTCATAAATGAAGCCTCTGTGCAGCTACAATGTACACAACTTCGACTGAGAACACTTGTAAAATAGCTTTTGGTTCTCTTTTTCATCAAAAGATGGAGATGTTGAGTGGAAACATTTCTGCACTTCTTGTTTCTGTCTCATGTTTCTTTGCTAGTTTTACACAGTCAGCTATCATTCCCCATGAGGTAATTGGAGTTATTCCAGCATGTGTTGCTTGGCCTTATCAGTAGCACACATTTAAAATACTTGGTGTCTTTTATCAGTTGACACAGCAAGAATGAATTACTTGTTGTCTATTTCCATTTATAGTCTCTCATGAACTCAGAGCTGATTTGATTTTTACTAATGACAAGAAACAATTTTTTTAAAAGGTGTATAAAGAAGTTAAGAGTAAAAAGTTTTAACTCATATGTCGTCTTAGCACTTTTCCCCTCAAATCTGTACCAGTGCATACACTATGGTGGCTAGTGTGTGTTCACACCAAGTCTTGAGGTGTTCCTATGTGAACTCTGCACATCAATTATTCAGTTCGATCACCTAGCCTACTTACTGTCTCCATCTTACCATTGCTCCATGTTGTAGAAGGACCTTCTTTGCTTCTATAGCCAGTCGGGGGGCGGGGGAAAGGGGGGGCAGCCCTGTAGATAGCCTGACTGGAGCCAGAAGAGGCCTGGAACAGGAGTGTTCATTAAAGTCGCCCCAAGAGCACAGGCAGAGGAGAGGATAACAAGACCCTAGGGTGACTGGTGTGGGCCCTCACTCCTCAAAACCAATAAATGTATTCCCCTTCATCCAGACAAATCCAAAGTCTACTGTGTCAGCAAAAATATACACACACATCCACCTTTGCTGGACGACTGATTCCTTGTATTTTATATATATAAGTTTTTTTTCCTTTTTTCCCTTTTTTACAATTTGGAATATTTAATATAGAAAAACTTTCCTAGCCATTATTTTTAATGTGGTTACTTTTACAATAACATGTTAATCAGCAACTTGTGTGATGAGAGATGAGAACACTTGTTACTGTATGGCAGATTTTTGCAGGGGAGCCAAAGAAGTGATCAGATGTGCTTTAAAAACAGTGTCTATACTAATCCAAAAGATTGATTTTTCGTTCTGTTTGTTTATACTTGTAAATTTACACTGGAATCCAGGCCTTGTGATGTGATGGCAACTTGTCCAGGTTATCTAGACCCTTGGCTACATGTCAGCTTGGATGGGCTCCAGCCCCAGTGTCTGGATAAAATGGATGGATGGTTGGATAAATGGGAAAATAAAATATAAAATATTTTCTTATAGTTTAATAGAAGTGATCATTCAAGTTTGAATGATAAGTGCACAACTGATGGCTACCAGCTGGAGTCAACAGCAGTATAACTGAGAAACCCATTGGCCAGTCTACTGACTATGTGCTTCTGGGTCCAATTGCTAATTTTATGTGCTTCAGGTGCAGCCAACAGATATCTAGGCCAAGCCTTCCTGTTCAGTCCCCTGGCCAATCTTTAAAATTTAAACCAATCTAATAAAAGTGAAATCATCGTCAGACCATAGCCAGTGGTTCAAGGTTGTATGCTGTCAAAAGCAATTCCTCTATTGACAGTCAACCTGCATGCAACCAAAGTCTGCTGAAAAGTGACGGAAACCAGACAACCTTCCATACTGGAATTGTTTTCCCTTTGGTGCAGACGATGAATTTTCATATGTAGAGATTTGTTAATGGAGATTATGAGCAAGAGTGCCAAATCACTTCTTGGTAAGCACCAGTTGCCAAGCAACCAACAAATACTTCAGAAAGTTACTGGTCCTGTGAAAACTGAGGAGCTGGTTGGTGAATGTGGCTACCTTTGGAAGAGCCATGCCCTTTGTTTCTCCTCTTTTTCCCATCTTTATGCTGACTTATGCTAAATGATGCTCAGGAGCTCTAGCTACATATTTATGTACTGGTGAGAAAGTAGGATATTTGTGAGGATATTTTTCTTTGTAAATAAGTTTTGTTTTCTTTTTAAATTAAAAAAAAAAGTATTTTGTCAACACTCTTGGTACTGGTCATTGCACCATGTCCAAACACTACAGTATGATGGGTAAAATGTGATAGATGAACTAAGACTGACACTAATGGTGTGTTATTATATGTCCTCAGAACAGACCCAGTTTTCCCCCATTCTAGTTTGCATATATTTG
This sequence comes from Mchenga conophoros, assembly GCF_057382185.1. Lineage (NCBI taxonomy): Eukaryota > Metazoa > Chordata > Actinopteri > Cichliformes > Cichlidae > Mchenga > Mchenga conophoros. The sequence continues at coordinate 16,842,737 of NC_140541.1, forward strand.
GTGCAAAAACAAGGAAACCAAAATGATCTGATGAGGAGAGATAGCTAAATATGTTTTTCAACCCAGTTGCTGACTGCTGGCTATTGATTAACTCTCACCCTTGTGGGTATTGGCCAGAGGTGGAGAGAAGCATTTAAAAGCGCAGCACACTGAATTTCTCCTGAGGTAGCCTGCTCTGACTGACATTATGTGTCTCTGGAGTCTAACTGCACAGAGCTGTTGTTCTCCCTTGTTTGCCTGGCTGGCCTGTTGGACCCCATACCACGGCTTTCCAGAAAGACCCCCAAGCGATCTTGCATTCAGACAGGCTGAGCAGCAAGCTGAAATTAAAGCTGTTTCGCTGTGGTTAGTTAAATAGTTGGACAGTGAGAGCATTGGGTGGCCCTGAGTCAAGGCTGAGGCTGTCTGGGCTAGTGAGTGGAAATATCAAAAAAGGATAAAGCACTGGGGAAGGGAGAAGGGAACATCCAAACTAAATGAGTAGAGGAAACTATTAAGGCGACCTGTTTAAAAGGATCCTGGGATTTTAGAGTCGGAAAGCTACAAAGTACATGTGGATGTGTTCTGTAACACTGAAAATCTATTACATTTACTGTCACTGTTCAGTGCCTGCCGTTGTTGCTGCACAGTGGTAAGGAATGCATTACATAAGATGATAAGATACTCACTCAGTAAGGCAAACACAAAGAACGTTCAATGGTCATCTAAAAGTGAACAGAGACGAGAGACTGAAAGCAGGAAATATACTTCCAGTCCCATTTTCTACAGTGTGAATATGAAACCAGAATTCATCAGCCAAAACATGTAATTGCAGTTTTTTCCAGTAACTGTGATTAGTTAGTCATAACACAACTTAAAGTGCTGACCATGTTGTAGTCTGGGTGTTAGATGGCTTACAGCTGGACCCTGGCAACAGAGTTGGAGGTGTTTGTTGAATTATGTAACCGTTCAGTATAAATCTAGGCTAAGGAGCAAGGGGCGGATCCACAAGGTTTTTCTACCCCCCATGAACTTCTGGGTTTGACCACAAGTCCAGCCCACATTCTTGAGCCTCTGCTTGCTGCTTTTTGTGAAACATGAAAAAGAGGAGGGAAAAAAAGGATCAAACCACTTCGACCTTGTCAGCAGCGAGTTTCCTGACAGATGATTTTGTCCTCGGGCTCCAGGTCTGTCATCCAGAACACATGCTCAAAGTATCGTGTGTGATCATAATCACAATACTGCTTTGGCCTTTATTTTCTATTTTTATGCTTGTTGGATGACATACAAAAGAAACATTTTTCCTAATGTTTCCAGGCTACGGTGAATCGGCCATATATAATGACTGGAATGGAAGAGAGAAAATTCCTCAGCCAAGTTCCTTTAAATCCACAGGGGTTCATACAGCGTATGGATCAGTCCTCCAAGAGTAGCAGGAGCCAAGACATCTGTGTGACTAGTAGAGACTGATCCCTTCCTACTAGAACACTGGGAATAGGAAAACCAGGGTTATCTGGTCACATTGCATATCATGGGTGTATTATTTGTGCACAATTGCCTCACTGCCATCCAAGTGCTCTGTGTCAAATTCACAATGCAGTATGAATAATGTAACCCAATTAGCATGTACCGATACGTGCACGCGCTGTATTTGGGAGATGGAACTTATTGTGAACTAGCATTTACAATCATATCTGGAACTGTGCAGGAATAGAAGCACATAGTGACAGTGAATCTTTTTGCCTACACTAATCTACTCTGTGTGGAGTTTCTCATTATCCACTCTCCACAGTGTTCCTGTTCAGTGGGGTCTCTGTGCCCAGTCAAGAGTGCCACTCGCCTGAGGGTAAAAGGATGATGATGGGGATGACAAGAGGAGCGGGGTTTTACTGTTTCTCTGCATTATGTTTTACACATGCAATAATGTTGTAAAAGAAGAAGATAATTTCATCATGATCCACCATGCTTGTGGGGTGAGCAAATCAAAGATTTTTGCAGTGGTGGACAGCCGTCTGGAGACACATTATATTCACTGTAAAACGGTGACATCCAGCAGCACTGTGTTACTCTAGTGCGGCTCTTACTTCTGAGTTGCACTAGAGTTTGTGGGCACACGAGGAGGTTTATTTGATATTTTTTGTATTTCAAGTATGTTTTGATGAGTCGGTATGAAGGAGGAGCTGTCTAAAGAGGTGACCATATGCTTGATCAGAGCTGTTATATAGGACTGAAGTCAGGTGTGATCAGTTGTGTTACATTTATCTGCATTAGAAATATGGGTATCTAAATTTAGAATTTAAGAGCTCAGTGTTTGCTCCCAATTGATTCCTAATATATTAAGTTTCAAAAAACAGTAGGAGATTTTATAATTTCCTGTTTAGAGATTTACATTTTAAAAAAAACAGCATCAGTTGGTGCCAGCCTTCCTGCCACCTGTTAAATCTACAACAAACTGCACTACAAGTGGAGTAGAGTAAATATTTAGCATCTACAGTTTAGGCATAAAGTGCATGTATGCATGACCAGCCTGTGTTTGTCCATCCAGGGGCACACAGGAATGAAAGCGTGTGTTCTCACATGTGTGACCTCCTGTGTCCTAGAATGTTGCCTCCACCCAACCACACCCACTCTCTCTCTCCCTCTCACTCACACACACACATGCATGCACGCACGCACACGTACTCCAACCTAGACAGGCCAGGTTGCCAGAGCTACACAAACTCCCACCCATTAGCGGCAGGATTCCAGGATAACCATGGCAACCAGTCTCTCACCCCCGAGGAGACGAGCAGTAGAACTGAAAGGCTCCATTCAATTTCCACATCCCAGTACAGCACACACAAAAGGACACACATGCACTCTTTTTCACACACCAACACACACTCACCGACAGGCACACTCGCACACATTCGCGCAGACACACAGACATGGACACGTCCAACGCAACCCACTTGCTCTAACAGCCTCGCAGTCACTCCAGCCTTCCCTGCCTGCCTCCACTGGGGTGAGTGGGAGCTTGTTAGAGAGACCGCACACTACATCCTCTCACCCACGGTCCTCAACTGCACATACACAGCGCACGAGTGAAACATTAATTACACCTCACTCATGGTGATTAGACACACTGCTAGAGGAAGATGACAGACTTTATTGTATGCACAATGATGATCTTTCTCTACCCCGGAGGCTTAAAACATCTTATCAAGAACTGTACTAGGTTATATCATCTGAGTGCATCCGGCATGTGCGTTCCTGCCCCCACCCTCCTGCCCCATGCTGTTATGTCACACGGCAAAATACAAGGAGGTGAGAATGGTATCGTGTTGAGTAATTTTTGTTGACACCTCTCGGAAACACGTAAAATTAAAGTTATATGAGAGGGGAAAGTGTTATATGATAAGAGACAGAAGTGCTTTCAGTTTACAGGCTAATAAGGATGTAGCCTCCATTCCACTTGAATGAGAGCAGCATGCTCCCCAAGTCTTCTCAAACAGTGCTCCCTGGGTTTAACCCAGAGAAAAGAGAAAAGGTTAATGACACACACTGGGAAATCAACCTCTAAGCATCTCAGATAGCATGAGAGAAAGTGATAGTGAGGTATAGGTGGAAAAGAATTGGTAGAAATCGGCAGTGTGAGATGATAAGCTCCTGAGAGAGAGAGAAAATGAAGACATGAGAAGGCAGAAAGAGACAGTCACAGAAATATAAATGACTGACAAAACAGCTCCAAAACACAGGGTGTTGATTATCTCCTGTTCACATTAGAGCCCACACAGACCATTAGATGTGAGCCCAGCCTGAATCAATTTGAAAATTATCTATTCAAGAAAATCTTGAGTGGCAACCACACAGCACTCAGCCTTTAACCAACACAATGCAGGTTGTTTTCTGTCATCTTCGAGGGAGAAAGCGGGGAGGTGAGGATGTGTGAGAGGGCTGCAGCGTCTTGTTAGGATGGACGGACAGGTGGGAAGACTGGCAGAGATGGGGTCGGGAAATATTCCGAAAGGGTGTGGTGGTGGTGGTGGTGGTGTTGTTTTAGAAACAACGTAGGAGAGAAGGAGAAAGGTCTGGAACAAGGGAGGGAGATGGAGGAAGAGTGAAGCAAGGCTGGCACTAATGACGGGTGCGCCCAGGGCCACACGAGTACAGCTGTCTCCCCTCCCAACTTCAGCGATGTCAGATCGGCATAATAAAAAACCCAGTGTGTGGGTCTGAGCTAGCAGCAACAGCTGGGTGGCTTAGTGTAAGAAAATAACAGCGAGCAAGGGAGAAAAGAACAGCGATAGCAAATCATCTATGTGTTGAACTTGTCGACTTTCTTGAACAATTCCCAGGCAAGCGTAGTTTAGAAAGGCGCTTCTTGTGAACACTTCATTGTTATTGGCAGCCTCTTCTTGGACAACCCTCTCTGCTTTGATTGGGCTTCCAAAGGATGATGTCAGAAAGTGTCCAGAGTGCTCTGAGTCACACATGCGAACACCCTACCCACCACCTCGTCTCTTTGTTTGTGCCCTTTGTGGCCTCGCGAAGAGGATGTTCTTATAAACACAACATGATGTCAGGCACGCTTCTCCATTCCTCGTGTCACACCCAGTCCCTTATCGCTGATGCCGTACGCCCAGGTCTTACAGGGCTTAACCCAGAACACAGGAAGCTCAAGGATCGCCTCTGCAGAACTTGATCCTCGCATATTATCTGCTCTTTTATTTGATGGACCAACATGTAGGAGGATATCTGCCTGTCTGACTCACTCCTTGTCTGTCTGACCACCCCCACCTTCTTGCCTGCCTGCAGTCTCATTGTGTCTCTCGCTGTCTATTTCTCCTCCTCTCTTGCTTGTGTTTGTCTTAATCATTGCTGGGGTGATGTGGGCCAGGCACAGCCACTGGATAATGTGATTAGAAGGGGCTCAGGCGCAAAGTCTCTCCTCTGATCATTTCAGTCACCTGGGACTTAAGTCCCATTTGTTGTGTGGAAAAGAGCCCTACTAAAATCTTCAGACGTGTTACTTATGGTACGTGAGCTTCACGTTGTTGTTAGCCTTGTTTTCTAAATGTTTGTGGGTTCAGAGCAACGGCCAAAAGGGAATAAGGGAGTGGGCATGGGCTAGGCCTGCATGTCTGTTGCAGTTTAAAGTGCTCGTATGTGTGTGTGTACATACATATAAATCTGTGATTGCCTTGCGTCCGAGGATGCTGCGTGTGTTTTTCAGGCCTCCAGAGGCTCCACAGATGAATGAACCATTGGATCAGGTAAGCCAGGCGTTATTCCCCCAGCATGTGCTGCAGTTGGCCGTAGGGATTTTTTGATAGTGTGTCTACCAGGCCGAGAGAAAGTAAGGAGAGGAAGAGTGGCTCTTGTCAGAAAAAAAGATGAAAAGGGTTTAGATATGACAAGCGTGTCATTAATCGCAAGATTCTCCAGGCAGTATTTGTGTATCTACCTGCACTCAGTGGAAGGAACCAAAGGAATGGAATGGACTAGCCAAGGGAATAAGAGCGTGTGTGTGTGTGTGTGTGTGTGTGTGTGTGTGTGTGTGTGTGTTTAGTTCTGTGTTTCTGCTGCAGCTTCATTATTGCCCTATTCACTATTCCGTCTGTCGTTCCTGGCCGGGTACCATCACCCCCTCTGGCAGCTACATCCATGACAGGTACAGAGGGAGAGAAAGCACTCTGTATGAAGCAAATCTGTCACAGTGCTAACTAAAACATGTCATTGTGGTAGTGCTGTGTGTCTAGGTGCACTCATGTGCATGCCTGTACAATGTGGATAGCTGATTGGAATTCAGGTTGTTATATGGAAGGGTTTATTTCATAGCTTTAGAGAAGGAAGGAGCTTTCAAAGAGTCGGAACAGCCGGTGTGTCTGCAAAGTGGGGAAATCGGGGGAAAGATGGGGAGAGGAATCAAGGCACAGCTGAACTATGAAACACTGCGAAATGTGTTCACGTCTGTGAGTCTGTGTGTGTTCCTGTTCTCTAGGGAGCCAACTCCTCTCTCTGGACTTGACTGAGCCCACCTGAGTCTCTCTCCCACCCCTCCAGCTGTTTCTCTCCATACCCCCAAAATCTTCCCCCGTCATTCCCAATCTCTATCCTCCAAATTTACTAGTTCCCAGTCTGTATCAACAATTCCTGTGCCACTCAAGCAAGCTTTTTAACAGCACTCCTGCAGTGTTGTAAAGTTTGTTTGTTTTGTATTTTTTTTTTTTTTTTTGCCTGACTGTGATTTGAATGGGATATTGATGTGATTTATGGATAACCATACAGCAAAGTTAAAGTTGAGCTTCAGCATAGATATTTTATGACTGTTCTACTTTGCACCAATGACTCTTGCTCCATGTTTTCTACAGAAACAGCTCCAGCTTTTAGACTGCGCCACAAGCAGAGCAGTAAATTCCCATATAAGGCAGAAGGACCCTTTCTAACCTCCTTCCTCCACCTCCTCCACTCTCTTATACCCCTTCACTCCTTCAATGCATCTAGCTCATACTGTCTTTTCATTTTCACCCCCTTTTCCTGTGATCGTTTTCTACTGCTATTCGAACGCACACTCAAATGTCTTCTAGAGGGCTAGAACAATAGTTCTGTGTCGTATGGTTGTTTTGTTTCGAGTACCAACCACTTGTGATTTTTGCATCAGCCGTACATTGCAATAACTACCTGCCTGAGCATCTGCATTGCTGGATATTTTTTCCCATAGGCTCTACAGTACAGCAGAAATTACACCAAAGCTGCAGATCAAGCCTCACAAATCCAATGGGAGGGATGAGGAGAGTGGGAAGCAGAGTGGGAGGTAGAGATGGATTGAAGGATGAAGATAGTGAAGACAGAGAGAGAGAGAAAACACAAATAGAGCTGATAAGACCTTCAGCAGAGGAAGTGTCATTCTGGGCCAATCCCCTGTGGACTCCCAGTATCCCTCTCTTCGCCTGCTGCAGGATGTGTCCTCGTGTGGGAATACACAAGGAATGTGGCCCCTTTTGTTTAGTGTGTGATAGGCTCCTGGTTGGCGGTCATTTGTGTGTCTTATGTGTGACAAGCTCCAGGCTTGGCAGAGGCTGATCAGAGCAACACTCCACAGTCCTTTCTGGGTAAGACCCTCCTAGGAAAACAATGACTGGTCCTTGTGGCTGCTATCTTTCAAAGCCCCTCCTTGGCTCATAGAGCACTTGCTCCCTGTGGGTTTTATTCATAAACTACGCATTAGACAAAGAGCTAAGAAGGCGTCTACATCAGTGGTTACCAGCATTTTATCTGTTACATGAACTCCAGTGTCCCATCGCTCCAGTTCCAAACATGTTTATTGGAAGTGATTTGGAACTAGTCTTTCAGAAACATTTCGGCAACCATTTTTATGCTAGTTACGTAAAAATAAAGTCGGAAAACTTAGTACAGCCCATGATTCAGTAGCTTGGAAAATCACATTAAGCAGCAATAACTTGCAGTGTCTCACATCATCGCGGAGGAATTTTGGACGACTCTTCTTTACAACATTGCGTCAGTTCATTGAGGGTTGCTAGCATTTGTTTACGCCCAGCCCTCTTAGGATCACATCACAACATTGTCAAATCAGTGACTGCACGGTGCACTGGTGCTGTGGCTGCAAAACAAGCTCAAGTCATCGCGACTCCACCACCGTGCTTGAGGAGTTTGTGCTGACATGCTGTTTTGTTTTCACAAAACATGGTGCTGTACATCATGGAAAAACATCTCCACTTTGATCTCATCTGCCCGAACATCGTACCAGAAGCCTTGTGGTTTGTTCAGATGCAACTTTGTAAACCTAAGTTGTACTGCCATGTTCTTTATTTCTAAGAGTAGAAATGTTCAAAAGCATTCCAAACAATTGTAATTGTACCATCATGAACTTTAACATTCAACATCAACTGAGGTTTCGAGAATCTCTGATAAAGCTTTGAGCACTGCACAAGGAAAGCATTTATATTCAACTATATTTATAGACCTTCACATTGCTAATAATCGATAAGGGGTATTGATTATAAGCATCTGGCTATGTCTTTCCCTTTTACTTTGTTTTTCAGTTCCATAAAACTGTATTTCATAACACACAGAGGCTTCCCCGAGGCTAATTAGTACACAGACCCATTTCTCCAATTTAAGCCAACATGTTGTAGAGTTGCTAACCTGTACCTGGTTGGTACTCAGTAATTTAAAATAAATGGGTTTAATCAAACCAGCTTAGTATACAAAACAGATATCTCCAATTCATTCAATGTTCGCCTGCATTAAAAATGTTTCTCATTTCATTCACTACACTATAGCTAATTCAGAAATGCACACTAGGTTGAACGTTTCTTTGCAGGACCACAATTTCAGTGTGGATTGTTCACCCCACTGCAGAACTGTAGTTCTCTTTGCCCAAGGCGTTAACAAAAGAACAACTCCTGAAAGGTCTTTAAATAGATTCTCTAAAACTGTCGAAGCTTACCTTGGCCTTTTACGCAATAATACGTCTACACACAAAGACATTTGGGCTCCAGGCTACATCCTACACTCGGATTGCTAAAGGAACATGATTTCTTTATGAGAGCTTACTGGGCAAGAAAGAGATTCGGACATGAGTAGACAGAAAAAAAGAAGGAAAAAAAAGGCAAGGTGAGGTTTATTGAAGAATTCATGACAGTTTCTTTGCCTCTCGGTAGCCCTCGTGTTGACAGTCTTTTGTTAAAACACAGTGATGCACACATTATTGTAGAAGTCAAGACTCAGCACCTGAACGTGCTTTACATTAGATATCAAAAAGAAGCTTTTATCATAACTCTGAATAAAAGAAACAAAGGCCATCTTTGGCACAAAAAATGAACATGATGGGGGAAAAAATGCACCTTTTTTGTGTTTTTAAATTACCAATATTTGGTAACTGTTGGAGTTCTTGTCATAGTAAAAACCAAAAGATTGCAAACAGATGTCACTTCATTTTGATTGAATGAATTTGCTTTTGGAAAACAATCACATCTTTGGTTCGGTGACCTATTTCTAAGATTCACAAATTCTGTAGTTAAGCAAAACACAGGCAAAAAGAGGCAGGGGAGTGGTGAAGAATGGATGTTTAACAATTTGTTGTTTGATATGTTTTCCTTTCTTAACTATTTAGAAAATCCCTGCTGTAAAGATGTGGCCATTTCTCCATAAAGTATGAAACGTTTGGCCTGAATTTGAACAAAATCGCATCAATTACAAGACAAATTCCCACCCTGACCGAGACGATCGGGCTCGATTCGTCAGCCTTGCGTGGAACAGCTGCTGTGCTCTGGGTAAAGGATCCCTAACATCAACACACTGCATTGTCTGCCACAGAACATGCCCACATGTACTGACATTTAAAAATAAAAAGTGAAACAGACAAATGTGTCATCGCAACTTGTCACCAAGGACGGAAAGAGTGATAGACACTGTTAGTGGGTACTTTTTCCCCCTCCCTTTGATAGACATCACCTTGGTTTAAACGGAAGGGCGTTTTCTCAAAGTGAAGTCAAGCCCAAGACTGCTTTGCTTTCAATCAGAACCAGTGATGGTGAGTCAGACACAGGGGTGGGCTAAAACAAAACTGAAAAGGGAGCCAGGGACACTCGCTGAACTCATAAAACTGTCTGTCCTTACAGCCAGGCAGTTCACATCACAGTGTGTGTTTGTGTGTGCCTATATACTGTATATATTACCCTGTATTAGGAGAGACTCCCTACCAGTGAATAGAACACTCAAGTGTCTTCAAGTTTTCTCCTATACTGCTGCTCTGCTCACCTAAACACTTGAGTTTTAACGCAAACATGCTGACGTGTGACAACCAGCAAAGCAACTGCCACTGTGTGTTAGATCTACAGGACTAGCTACCTGCATTCAACTGTTACACACAAAACAAAAGAGAAAAAAAAAATCGCATACAGACTTTTTTCTTCTCTGAGAGAACCATGTGATGTACATTCAGATCACTCCTCCACCTTGGTCTGTTGTTCGGCGCCCGGGGAGTGTGAACTCTGTCTCAGTGTCTGATCTTTGTGCTAAAAGAAGGCGACACCGCGGTCAGTCACACAGGAAACTGAAAAGGCAGACAACCACACATCCTGCCTGAGCTTTGGAAGAAACACTTCCTCCTTAAAAGTAGCAAGTGCAAGTACTAAAGCTCTCTCACGTGAAGGCAGTGAGGCGATGCCAAGAGATAAACATGATACTATATACGTATCCGCAGAAGTTTAAAGCCTAATATGGCAGATGTGTGCTCAGATGTCTCTGTAGGTGGGCGAGGTGGGGAACGACACATTTTCACCGTGATCTTTGGAGAGAAATTACATTCACAAAAATTTCAAGTGAATTAAACAGAAGTAACAAAGCAACATCAATAGCCTGAGGCTGCGCGTCCATCGCAGACACAAGTTTGAAGATATCAAAAACAACGCGATCTTCACTCCAAGATCAAAGACACTGGTAATGGCTATAAGTTGACCCTGAGGTCCAAAAGATTATTTGCCAATAGGCACCTTCTGTTCACTACTTTTGTAGTGTTGCTGAGAATGAAGGTAGTGCTCAAAGAACAAAAAAAACATTGCAGGAGCAGATCCGTTTCTCACTCTCACCAAAAAAATCTCAGAAGTGAAGGATGGTGTGCATCTTGATCTCACCTTCAAACTGGCAGTGAAATGGATGAGACGAACAGTGGCTCCAATGCACTATGGGAACGGTCTGTTTGCTAATACAGATGAAACTCTCCTCCCACTACGCTATTATCTTCTGACGAATGTCACATAGATATTTCCCTATACAGTCTGCGCGTCTCCACTTCAGACAAAACACATTTAGAAAGAAAAAAAAAAATAGTGTACAGCTCTTGTACAGCATTACAACAATGCGGTGGAACTCAGCAGCTTTCCACAAAACAGTCTTCATTTGTTCATTTCGGTATCTGCCTGTGCGTCTGGCCCACAGCAGCCGGCACCCTGGTTGCCATCAGGGCTTTTTGGCTGCTGTTTTGGCTTTCCCGTTGGGCCCTGTTTTGATCTGGGTCATCTCTACATCTGTCAAGGCGTCAGGAGGAAGGCACGAGCGCATGCGTTCAATGGTTCTCTGGTAAGCTGCCCTCTCCTGCTCCAGAGAGCGAATCATGTGCTTCATTTTGCTCTCCCGAGAAAGGAAGTTCTCCATGCTCGTCTCCAGAGTCTGAATCTTTTGCCGCGCAGCCTGGAGGACACAAACATTGTATGTTAGAGCACACAGAGTACAATGTATAGACTAACATTTAAACAGGAGGTGAAACTAATACAGGTTACAAAATACAGTTACAAAATCTCAGAACTAAACTAAAAGTCTAAAAAGGAAGAATTTGTAACTTGTAGTCACACGATAGCACGTGACCTTTTTAAAAGTGCAAATCAAATATGATTTTATTTCTTACAGAATCACAAGCACTTGTTAAATGTTGTACCATAGGTGTGACTCAGACGAGACAGATGGGACAGTAAATAAATATTTCTTTAACATGTATTTATATGAAGACCATCAGGTGTGACTTTACTGGTTCTACTTTAAACATTAGTGAAGCGATATCTGCAGAGCATGCAGCATTTAGTCCCTTTGTCTTACAAACACTGGTACTGTGTTTTTAACTTGTGTTTTAGTGCCATCTATAGGTAGTTTTAGGTACTACTACTGGCTTCAAAATTGTCTCCACACAGTGACACTGGGTTAAAATGTTTACCTCAATTATATCATAGTCACGTCAAAATTAAGTAACACCCGGCAGGGGAGTGGGTGGGGCTGGGGTCTCATAGAGGTTTGAACCTTCACTTCCTTACCTGAAGTTTTTCCAGCAGCTCCATATTTTGCTTCTTCAACTGCGCATTTGTCTTCTCCAGCTTGTCAAGCCGCTCAGAGTCATCAGGCAGTGGTCCAGATTCTAACATCTCATCTTGTAGAACGTGGTACTCCACTTCGTATGCTTGCAGCTGCTTTGAGATGTCCATCTCCATTACCTGGCCATCAACAGACAGATAGATGCCACTGAAAGACAGCTCGTTATCGTACAACACTCTGGTACCAAAACATTAAGGTCAATGGAAATGCACCTGCATGGAGTGTTCATCAACAAATAGCCACAAAAAGACCAAAGTGATCTTACAAACAGCTTCAAATCACGTGGGCACCTTTCTGAGGTAAAAGCATATTCTGAAGCTTTACTGACACAGGCCAAGAGACTGGTCATCGACCCCCTGGCAATCACAAGTCGCTAGGGAACAAAGTGCATTCTTCGACACCAACCATGAATTTCAGTTATTTAGTGGTTGATGGATGTTGTAAGGATTTGAGCTTTGAGCTTTCACTAGTATCAAATTTGGGCCAGGATGCACTTCCAAGTGTTACTGTTTGTTTAATAATCTGGCACTGTAAAAAAAAAAAAAAAAAAAAGGGCAGTTTGTGTACCTTAGCAATGGTCTGCTCCATCTGTGTGTGGCTGAGGGCGGGGAGTGTCGTTTTCAGATAGTCCACAATGCTCTCAAAGCTGTCACACTCAACTATCTCCCCCTCATGGCTGCCCAGCAGACAGAGGGCCACTTTAAAAATCACCTCAGACCCCTCGACAAACACAAAATCTGAAAAACAGGCAATACATAAACCAGTAGTGATTTACGATGTTTTTCCTCGAGCTGTAGGGCTTAGCAGACAATTCAATTATCATATCCAATTTTGCATGTGAGCAAACAAACCATTAATCTAAAAAGAAAAAGTAAAAAAGATATGTATATACCAAAGATCCGGGACACAAAGCCGAGTGGGAATTGCGAGGCAAAGAGCGTGAGGAACCACGGCGCGGCGTAGAGGCTCGGGCAGATCTCGTGCTCCTCAAAGTGGTTGTACAGCTCACGGTGATAGTCGTGCAACAGCCTGGTGAGCTGGTACATCTGAATCTGCACACACACATAAACACAGAAGCAGGTCAAAACATGCTGCGTCAAACTGGTATGTCAGGACTTGTTAACAGAATGTCACAGAGCAATCCAGGAATCACAAGCTGGCAAGCCAACTTTTATCCAAACACAGAGCCCTTTAAGTATTATTATGCTCAGACATGCGTCACGGCCAGACATTTGATGATCTGTGCTCTTTAACAGCACGTTAGTCAAAAGTACAACCAATAGAAAAAGGAAGCAGAAGTTAGCTCAGGCTAAAATTAGACAGTTATCAAGTTTTACAATTTCCTGACAGTTAAAAAGAAAGCAAGTAATACCTTTAGCTCCCTCAAACTGAGCCACTGTGCAGAGAAAACAGACGAAACTCCTCCTGACTTTAAAAACTTTGGATTAAAAGTGTAAACCCTGCAGGGAAGAGAGACCTGGCTCAGCAGTTACCTGAAGCGGATTAAATATTACCACGCCTGCTGATGCTGTAACTGCAGCGAGGTCAGATGATGTTTAACAGATACAGAGCAGGAGTGGTTTGACTAAGAGGTGGAGACACTTAACTGCTGTTTGCTCTTGGTAGCTAATAAAACCCACACAAGGGTTCATGCAGCAGTAAGTAACAGCTAAAAGTGAATGTTTACAGCATTATAGCAGTTATGCAGTAACAAGCATTTGTTACTGTATAACTGTTTCGAATAGATTGGAATTTGTTTAAACTGAACGCCACCTTTGGCAATGGACATTTGCATGTGTAATTGTGCACAGCATTGTCTTTAAGGTCAGCGGTGGCACTGGAGCTTAACATTTGCAAATATTCCTGCAATACATAATGAACACAAACACTGGACATTGTGACAGAATAAGTTGTTCATTCCACCCACTGACCTGCAGAGAGACCATGTCGGGTCTGTACTGCCGCCTTATGCCGAGGTCATACATGAGAAACTTCAGCATGTCAAAGGCCTGCTCTTCACCCATGTGGAGGAGCAGAACTCCAGCCACAAAGCTGATACCCTGGCAGTAGCCAACCTGTGCAGCACAAGAATTTAAAAAAATGTTTAAAAAGGGGGTTATTGCAAATTTCACAACAATCATTACAGTACAGGCCTTAAAGTGAGCCACTGTGGGGATTACAGTATGTACCTCTGTATCCAGCAGAGAGTAAGCTTTCAGGAGGTTGTAAAGGGAGAGCTGTCCAGCGCCAAGCTGGGCTGAGAAGTACTGGTGGGTGGGGAAGGTCCGGCCTAATCAGAGAGAGATAGTGAGAGTAAATGTGAGAAAAATAACCAGGAATTGTTGTTTTCTGGTTAACACATTAAACTACGAGCAACAATACTGAAGTGACAGCTCTGAAAACAGTCGCCTTTGCTGAAGGACCAGCTGAGGCCATCTTCAGATTTCCGGCCTTCCTCAACATATATAATCATAAACAGATACAGCGTGTGTCATGTGAAAAAGAAAGTTTCTCTGTGAATTCCTGTCGAAAACTAAGCATAACCTTACTGTTCCCATTGGAATTCAGAGGTTCTGTAGCAGCCAGAAGCTAATTAATATATATATCAGATGTTTATATCAGTTTGCTGGTCTGGAGCTTTCAGGTGTGTGTTAACACAATACCACAATCTTCCCAGGAGTGGACGTACCAGCAAATTCACCAAAAGGTCAGACTATATAATGTTCAAAGAAGCTGTAAAACACCTGAGAGCTTAATCTCAAATCTTACAGGCCTCAGTTAGCATGTTAAATGCTCGAGTTCATTACAATCAGAAAAAGAATGAAGTATTGCAGCTTGTTTTGAAAGGTTTCCCAGACTTCTGCAGTCCTTTGTCCTTTGGCCATAATGCACAGCACCACATTTGGCAAAAACCAAACACAGCATATCAGCACAATATGCTGTGAGGGGTGATGATTTGGGATCGTTTTTTAGCCACAGGACCTGGGCACCTTGCAGCCAAACAAAGTATTCTACAGTCAAATGTGAGGTCAAAACTGAGCCATGCAACAGGGCGATGATCACAAGCACACAGTCAAATCTAGATCTTACACCAGATTGTTCATAAACAAATGCCTGAAAACCCCAATGAAGTGAAGCAATGTTGCAAAGAAAAGTAGGCCAAAATACCTCCACCCTAATGTGAAAGACTGACAAACGTATACATGTTAAAGGAGAGTCTACAAACTGAATCATGGGGTGTACTTTCTTTTTCACATAGACACAGAAACCTTTCTACATGCATAGATTGTATCTGTATCTTCGATGAAATTCGTGGGTTTTTGTGGTCCTGTGCACACCTAAATCGACCAGAATGGCATGCTGCTGTGCGGTGAGCTGCTTGAGGAGGTCATGGTAGTGGGTATCCAGGGCTAGCTGACGTGGCGGGAGTCTGTGACGCAGCCGGTGCTGATGGGAAAGAAGCAACCAGACTTCCCCGCGTCTGCTCTTTGGAACTCCTGCACGCAAAAAACCACAACAGAAATAAAAGAAACAATGTTAACTTACAATGTTTTTTGTCCTGTGGGGAGTTTCAGATTTATTTATAGCGCTGTTTACATGCCACTGGTGATACGGTTTTCTTTTTTTCTTTTTTTAGTGCCTCTCACCTTGGCAGAGGGCACGATACATTTCTTCCTTGTCTTGTGGGACCGTTGTTCTGCCCGGGGCTGTCAGTTTTCTCTCCCACAAAGCCTGTGCATCTTTGGAGCACTCGCTCACTTCTTGGTAGTTAAGCTTCATCTTGCGGATGTGCAGCTCATCTCGGCTCGCTGCAACAGAATGTATATGAATATATATATAAATATCAGTATAAAAAGCGACCGACTCATATTTAATACATTAAAGTCCATTAAAGACTCAGTTTTCAGAAAGAAACAAAAAATGAGACTAAAGGCCAACAACTTCGAAATAAGCCCCTATAACTTTGGATTTGTAGCAAAGAATAATGACAATTAAAAGATTTCATGTTCCAGAGAAAGCGTGGATACAAAGCATCGCGGCTTCAACCTTTAATCACTGGATAACATGGAAACCCTTTTCACATAAACGCAAGCCACAATGGGCATGGAGAAACTTACAACAGCATAATGGGAGCACAAAAAATAACAGAAATCATAAAGTATGATCACCATGCACGCAAAAAAAAAAAGCTGAATCGAATGGTACAATAACCAGCCACCAGACGCATGCAAAAACATCTGCTTTTATTTTTATCCCAAATTCTCCTTTTATGTTGCTTACCTTCTATTAAACAGTTATTCACAGTTAGGTCCTCAGACCAGCATTGATGTCATAGTAGCAAACAAAGGGAAAGAGATGTGTTGGTGTTCAGAATATAAAAGCGACACATAGTACTTCTCCTGTCTGTCACTGGAAGCAACATATTTATTAGGTCCATGGTTTGATCTGGGCATTTACAAAATATTATGATCTTAGGTCTTTTCTTTAGCATTTTAAAGGGTAACTTCATTAATCATTCATTTATAATAAGATAGCTGTTCCCAATCGCCAAAAATAAAGCCCCAAAAGCCCCCAAAATAACCCACTTGATGTCATTTTTTAGCCATTTGTTTCCTTGGGTTTGCAAAGCTGCATCTGGACAATCCACTGTAGCACTACTGGTGCTATTATTTCAGTCTTTTTATAAAGGAAAATTGCAAGACTTCATTGTAAGCTACACTACCGCTTCTACATAAGTTTGTCTATCTGAAAGTGCTGCAAAACCAAAACTAAATGTAGCTTTGCTCAAGTGTCCCAAAACCAGTATGGCGTTACCAGACTTCTGAAAATAAACAAAAAATGAAAGAGCTTAACGAGCTGCTAACCTCAGCTCCTTTATCTCTGTCCATGATCATAAAGCTTCAGTTGGGAATGACAAGACTTTAAAGATTGGAGTACGGGGTAAGGGTTGAGTGTAAAGTTTAGATGACAGGTGAAGTAAAGAGACAGGAGTTTAAATTATTACTGTAATAAATATCTTCCTAGCTTAATATAACTTAACAATGATATCCAAGCTTTCAAGTTATAGATACTAACAGTTACTGAGGGGAAAAAAATACTTATATACACTTTGAAGTCTTTTGCGGTAATATCAATATCAGTCATAGTACCAGGCTCCACTCAAGTTCACTATACTTTGTGTAGAATTAACTAGTTAGACTCACCTTCAAGTCTCTGATTCTCCTTCTCCATACGCAGCAGGAGGATCTGTTGGTGGATAGCTGTCCTCCAGAGAGCCCGGTAGTCAGCTGCCGTCCTCTTTGACTTCCTCTCTGACCCAGGGTCGCCTGCCTGGGGCAGCAGCTGACCCAAAGGGTCCAGAGATGAGGCACGAGGAGAGAGAGGCAACAGCTCCCTGTTTTCGGAGTCGTCTGAAACACAACATCCAACACATTGTAAATATAGAAAATATATTGTTAAGTCAAAACTTTTGGGACAATGAATGCTAGAAAATAAAGATGGGCTTTCTGCAGTGATAGTTCACAGATTGTTAGCACTCAGCTCTGCAGCTGCACACAGGCATTCAGACTGCTCTAGCTTCTGATCTGCTTTGGTTTTACAGTGTATTAACAGTCTCACTGCTCCCATCAATGCAGCAAAAAACACAGCAGGGAGCTCCAATAAACCCAGACCAATTTTAACTGAACAGAAGGACAAAAAAAAACAGAATCACTTCTTAGAGACAGATGTTTGACTGTCAACATTGGAGACAAAACTCAAGAAAGCAGTCAAAAAAATGAAACTGTTTTTTCTGGCTTCAGTCAGAAAATATTCTAACTATATATGACTAAATCAGTCGTAAATAAAAATCATGATACAATTTTGCAATGCTGCTTGGTCAAAAACCTTGTTAGAGACTTATTCATGGGGGAAAACAATGGTACAAAGCTACTTGTTCTCCCTTTGCTCTTTTTCAACCCTCAGTCTTTGCATATAAGCCTGGAATTTAAAAATCTGTTTGAGGTACTGTCATTTCTTAGAAGAAGATTCGATCTGCCTTCTAGTAGATCTGTGGATTATACAAAGCTTTTACATTGTGTTTCTTGAACTCTTACAAGGATCGAGTTGCCAGACCTGTGTGCGGCATGGATGCAGATGGCTTGTTCATTGGCGATGCGACTCTAAGAAAGATCTTCTGTCTCCAGGAGACCCTGCGTGGGCTCAGAGGGAGACCCCCGCTGAACGAGTCACTGCTACAGCCAGACAGAGTCCTCTTCCTGCCTTCGCCATTGCTACGAGAGAAAACAGCAGCGTCAGTGACACCTGATAAACGAGTCAGGTGTCAGCTTACACAGACTCTCTTTTCAGCACACTTTTACAAATGCAGACACACAAACATAAGCACACATACACACAATGGTGGTAAAATAATACAAGCTCTCTGGACTGATAAAAAAAATAGCCAAGATGAAACTTCAACATACTGCGCCAGCCACTAACTCCTTCCCAGTGTAAATGTTAATAAAGTAGCAAAGTCAGCATGTAAAAGAGAAACATCGGCCACAGCTGAGGTGCATGCACGTGTGTTCATCTGCTGAAAAAGAAGTTGGTTTAGTAAGTGGAAATGAAAAATCAGAACTGAAAAACTTCCCCACCTCGTAGCAAATGTTTTCCTTCCAACTCAGAAAATAAATGCCAGTAAAAGCTGACCGTGATGAACATTGTTGCAAGCTTGGCTGGTGCTGCTGAACTGAATACCGAACGTCCCATTTCTCATCCATGTCAACAGAGGTTTTCTACACAAGCGCACAATTACCAGCCTTGCAAGAGCAAAAGTGGGTTGTGAAAATTTAAGCAAATTTTAAATTCAGTTCCTTTGAAAGTGCAGATTGCATTCTTTAGTCTGCACAAGAACAGAGCTTTTTCGCTTCTCGCTCAGTGTCGCTTAAACAGCTGGCGAGCTTGTTTAGCACACAAGAGCCCGTCGGATCACGTGGGCAGTGAAAAACAGGAAGTGACCTTGGATTGAAACAAATGGCACTGAGAAAACAATTGTTCTACACATATAACACTGTCTCTTTAACAGATTAAAACTCTTCCCCTGACCTACTACCTCTTGCTATGTTTTCATGCTCGCCAAGTCCCTAAGGGGCAAAGTTGTCATACAGTGCAATCAACAAAGCAAACTAGGCTGCGAGCACGTTGGAGTATTTAGATCAAGTGTCTCCAGTGCTGTGTCATTTAAACTTCTCATTCATCATCATTGTAAGCTGTGCTCAAAAACTTGCTCCTACTGCTGCACCATCAGGTATCAAACACACTATATTTGCTTATTTGTGAAGCTAACCATTAATAGCAACTGCTGAACATAAACGTATCAGGGAATCTTATTAGCATGACGAGTTAGAGTAGCAACTCTTGCACCAGTCAGGAAGGATGAAGGTTAAAGCTGTGAGACACAGTTATTAAAGCAAAAAGCTTGCAATGCACATGCAAATGCAACAAGGGAGGGATGCATCAGCATCCCCTGCTGAGAGAAACAGGAAGAGGATGGCTCCAGCTGCATACATGGTGTGGAAAAAAATGAAAAAGAATTTTATCCTAAGACAAATTTGCTTTGGATATACAGAAAAAGAGATACAGGGCAATAAAGCTGGGTGTTAAAAAGGTGTTGACAGCCAATGGGAATACTGCTACTGCCAGCAAAGAACAGCCTGTCCCTCCCACCCATCTCATTCCTGATGAAGTCCCCGGTATGGGGTGCATTTCAGTCTAAGCAAGGGGGGTTGCCTGAGCACCCCCCTCTCACCTCTTGAGGCTCCCACTGTCTGGAAGGGAGTTCAGGGAACCCAGTGAGCCCTGGTAAAAGCTTTTCAGGAAAGTGGGAGCAGTGAAGGAGGAGGGGAGGCTGAAGGTGGAGGAGGAGGACTCGCTCTCTGAAACACTGCGTGTTCTTGAAACAGCCACGGGACTGGGCGGGCCAAACATGAAATGCCCACAAATAAAGAAAAACATTACACAAAACAAAGAGCTTTCGGTCCAAGCACAGAAATGAATAAGGGAAAAAAAAACAAGTGGGGAGCTTATGAGGGATCAAAACAGTGACAGGAAACTTGTGATGCTATTGTTCGAGGACAGCGGGGCAGAAGGTGAAGAGATTATAGACTGATCAAAGTGCTGCAAATAGATTACAATGTCTGTGCACACACACTGTTGACGCGATTAAAAGAAAAGCAACCAGTTCTAATGATTAAGTTAGCATTAGCCATATCTTCAAACAAAACACAAAAGCTCAATCCAGCAAAGGCGGAAAGGGAGGGGATCTGTATAACTGCAAAAAGGAACAAATTATTAACTCCTGCAAATATCACCAAACAGACGCAGAACCCTTCTTTAAAACTGCAGAGGGTGATTAACTGTAAACTAGCTTATATTTACCTGCTTTGCAGCAACTCTGAGTTAACGGATTGCTGCCTGCGAAGCAGAGTCTGTTTGTTCTGTATTGGCAATTGGCCGTCGAAGGAGATGCGTTTTTTCACAGGTGGATGGCTGAAGGTGTGAGCGCGCCGACGAAACTGAAAGCCAGCTTCCGGGTCTTCGTCCGGGAAGGCAGGAGGGGAACCTGGGGGGGAGTGACCAGGAGATTCCTCATCCTGCTGAAGAGGACAGAATGTGTAAGGCGGGAAGCAGTCAGTCATATTTATGACTTCACTGTTTTCCAGTGATGCATATTTAATGACATTTTATATATATATATATATATATATATATATATATATATATATATATATATGCATACACACACACATTTTTTTATGAATGGCTTAAATTTCTGTGGATCATACAATCAAACAAAAAGTCAGTGACAGAAGGCAAAAGTCAAAAAGTGAAAAATCAGTCCATGTTTCACTGGAAGTTAAACCACACGACACAGCTCACAGCCAAGTTAAACACTCAATCGCACACTCACCTATTCAACCCACAGCAAGCCTCAGTCCATGGTTCAACTTTATACTCCACGCTATCACTCCGTGCTGCCTCATGTCTGGTGGCACAACTCCCACATCTATTGTATTCTAATGGCCAGTGTCCTGTGACTCACAACATCACACACCATTGGAGGGGAGGACCTCGGTGACACGCAACTGTACACGAAAGCCCTCCTATCTCCTTCCATCATGCTTTTAGAGACCTCCCTATTTAAGATCAGGGTTAGGTCATGCTGCTGCTTTCAATGCGCTCTTTTTTTTTTTTATGTAGCTGATGACATTAAAAAATTGAGGGCTACAGCTGATGACATTATAGACTGGAAAGAGGTCTGTTTGCAAATCACGCTAGACGATGATGTCATCTAACAACCTGATGCTGTTGTTAATTTTAGGAAAAACTGATGATAGAATTTTACTCAAATCAGAGACTTTTGCAGTAATCTCTCTTACGTCAGGGTCGAGAAGACAAATCCAGGCCACACGTGGCTCAGCAGATGCGTAACTGAACATCCTGAGTGGGATTTCCTTTTCACGAGCTCATCACATCCTGACAGAATCCCCACGAGACTACTTACTCATTTAATCCCAATCAAAGCAACTTTTTCCGGACTTTTTAAAGACATCTCAATGACAGAAACCTTTACTTGAACCTCATAAATTAAAATGATATATGTCACTCCATGATAAATGATCGCTTACATTTGTTAAAACCTGCAATAGCCAGTGTGGCTAATCATAGATAAAAGAAAGAGAAATAATAGCTTAATAAATTCCCAGACACTTGGAGCTGCCATTTGAAGACTGGTATTAATAATCGTCCTTACTTGGCAGTTAGTATTCTCAATAAATCTGATATGACAGTATTAACACATCCGGTGAAAAAAGTCACACATCTGCTACAAGGAGAGAGTATTTCATACTTTTGCGGCCTCAGTAAAACAAGTAACACTTCTTTTCTGTAGTTTTAACCCTTTAAAGTCTGTTTGCAGGTCTCCAGCAGGTTTGTGACTGTAGAGGCCGTTGTAATAATACCAAATTAAAATCATGATACAACACCAAATATTGCCTTTCAAGCTTATTAGAATTGTACAGTCTCTGTTTTTGCCTTATATGCTGTACTTTCATTGTATGTTTCACTGAATCACTATGGTGATTTCCCATTTTCCTAAAAAAATATGAAAAATGAAGGACGGCTCGAGACATTTGCACAATATTCTACAGCATGTGCTTTATGATGTGTTATATAACAATACAGTGGTTCCTCGTTTATCACGGGAGTTGCGTTCTAAAAATAGCCCGTGATAAGTGAAATCCACAAAGTAGCCAACGTTATTTTTTTTACAATTATTATAGATGTTTTAAGGCTGTAAAACCCCTCACTACACACTTTATACACTTTTCTCAGACAGGCATGAACATTTTCACACTAATCTCTCTTGTTTAAACACTCTCCAAGTTCTAACCTTCGTAGAAAATTAAGTCCAGTATTATAGAATGAAACCAAAGTGCAAAATGTTTTGTCAACATATTTGTGTTTGTTGATCAGAAAACTTACAAACATACAGTGCAGCACTTCAGAGTCACACTGCTAGCGATTGAAGATTTATGTAAATTTGACCAGCTGGACGCATTCTGTACTGTACAGAAGACACGGCACGAGATTGATTGACAATGGTCTATAGCCAATCAGGATGCAGAACACAATGCACGGTAAAAAACAAAAAACAAACAAAACAAAAAAAACCATGCAAAAAATCCAGCATCCCTGTGCTGCATCGGCATTTTAGTTACAAATGCGTTTGCTGCATTTCAAAGAAACCTCTTTAATTAATTCTAAGTATAGAATTATAAAATAATTGCTACACCAGCCACAACTTTATGTTGGGTTTGGTTTAGCCTAACCTAGCCTTTAGATTGTAAATTGGGTGCCTGGCACTCAATTGGTTAATTTGCTTGTTTACTTGTTCATCGTAGCAGCGTACTGCTAAACCCATCATGACTGATGAGGAGTCAGAGGGACCATATCACGCTCTCACTCCACATTTTGCACAGCAGTAACCACAAGGGAGCCAACAACCTTAAACGGCTCACTAGCATCTCTGTACACACGTTCCCTCTTGTACTGTTCTGCCTTTTTGTCAGTGCAAGCTTGATCACAAAACTATGTGGGGAAAAACGCAGCACAAAATCGTTTCTCCTCATGCGAAGAGGACTGTTGGCAGATCCACCTACTGACACTGATGAAAGTGAAAGTATTCTTATCGACCTGCCCCTTTCCCGAGGACACAGTTGGAATATAGCATGCTTTTAGATGCCACGGGGTAAGAGTGAGAAGTCTCAGAGTCCCCCGACTGAAGCTCTGGGAATTCTCATGTTCATCCTCAAGGACACTTACTCTTTCAAAACTGCTCATGCTTCCCATGCTTCCCAAGCGGCCGCGCATTCGACTGGCGCCCTGGTGACAGAGATGATTGTACAAAAGTTATAAAAACACAAGTGGGTAAATTTAAAAAAAAAAATAAATAAATTTTAAAAAAGTAAAAACACTCTTTTTTTTCTTTTACACAATTGTTTCTGACAAAAAGAAACAGCGATTAGATTAAGAGTGAAGCAGAAAGAAACAAAGGGAAAACGTTTCCTTGCTGCCTAACAGCATTATTGTTCAGCTAAGTCTCTAAGATAATAACAGATGGCAGCAGAGTTCTCCTGGACGCCTCTGCTAAGGAATTATTCTGCTGTCTCACTGGCAGATATGGGTCAATCCAAATCCCTGTGATGACAGTGACACAGAAACAGAAACCTAGAAGACTAGTAAGAGGTAAACATCATGGCGGCTCTACTTTCTGTCCGTTGTGGAGACATAAAAGACAGGGATAAACTGGGGGAAATAAGTAAATGGTTATAATAATATAACGGCAGGAAATGGGGAAGATAAGGCAGTGGCAGAAAAGGAAACATGTTTAAAAAGACCCACCCTTGCAAAGATATTCTCCAGAGAGCTAGTGAGGGATGAACGCGCTTTATTCTTAAAAATGTCGAGCTTGAAGCGACTGCCGGTGGCTGTGCCATCTCCTGCTGCTGAGCTGTTTGCTGCATTCTGTTAGACAGCAAAAGAAAAAGATTTAATTAACAAGACTTCAATGAATTTAATTATAAACCAAAACAGGTTCACTGTACGAATACAGTTGCAGATCCTGTGATAAAGCCTGCAAGAAACAGCCAATAGCTGCTAACTGCTTTAAAAGAAGTGGTGCTGCTGCTGGAGACTGCGCTATGATTGATAATATTTAGCATGCAGATCGCTCAGGGTATATCATTCCAAAGCAATTATCCACAATCCTCTCATACTTTAAATGTCGTGTTTCCCCTCTCAGCAACTCACAGAACGTAAACAGCGGTTCATTGTAGGTCTCAGGGAGAGGGACATCTACATCTATACAAAGCAACAAGCTTTACATTTAAGACAGCAGCTAAGGAGTTCTTTTACCATCAATATTTCTACACAATCCCTTTATCAACACAAAGTCCAAAACAAAACCTTAGGATACGGTCTGAGAAATTCAAATTTTATGCCATTTCATGCAAGCGATTTTCAGAACCATCAGGGGTCTGAATTGACGTTTCTCAGATTTCATGTTAAGGACCACTAGAAACATTTTAAGGATCCAGCCTGTCTGTTTGTTTTTGCTTTTCAAAGTGAAATTTAGAGTAAAACCAACAAATCGATCGACAACTGTGATGTCGCCAAGTGTCGATTCTCTATTCAACAGAAACACCACTTTGCTGGAAATTATTTTTGGACCGTAAGCTTTCTCGTGCCCTTACCTTAGGGGCCTCTCCAATGTGGAGGTGGGACTTTTGTTTGGTTTCACAGAGCTGTCTCAGATGAAGAATCACAAGCTCATTCTCCTCCTGGTCTGACGCAGGCTTCAGTCTCTGCAGAAATGAATGCACAAACACTCAAGTGTGAATCAACAGCTGTAAGAAATAATATGTTTGTATCAAAGTGTCACCTCCATTGCCAGACCTGAACTCGCTCAAAAATCTCAGCTTGCTCATTGTCGGTCAGCTGGGAGAGATATTTCTGGATGGATAACTTTGCTCTAGGTGGGTAGAGACCTGGAAACAGAGAAGATGAAATAAGCTGTACTCTTTAACTTGCTTTAACTCTGAGAAAATTCAATATATTCATGAGTCAAAGCCGAGAGAAGTGCCGGATGTCTGATGCAGGTGACATGACCTACCTTCAATCCTCTCGCAGAGCTTGTGCAGGTCATGCATGGGGCAGGCTTCGCATAGCTGGATCTGAGTCTTGTTGCTTTGTAAGGCGGCTGCTGTACTGAAGGCCTGCTTCAGTGTCAGCATCACCTCGTCCACCTGACACGCACAGGCGAATGAACACACACACGCACAAAGAAAGAGATGTTTGCCACATGCACTTAAGAATTTCATTTTATTTACATAATTCCTGTGACTCACCAGGGATTCACTGGCACACTGGAAAATGTAGCACACGTACTGACTGGGACCAGACTCTGAGTGGTGCCGACAGATGAATCCAAAATGGTCAGTATGTTTGATACCCTGGGGATGGGAGCAAAAGACAAACTAGCCTCAGAGGCCTGGGATAGCTGTGGAACTTTATAGCACATCACCATAATGATGATTTAATTATATCATATTTAATTACTAAACAACCAACAAAGGTGAAAAGAAGTGTATTCTTACATTACTGACAAAGATCTGCCACTAAATTAAGGAATAAACACTAAAGGTCTGCTCTTGTGTAAAGATGAGCAAAGGCTCTCTGTGATTAGATTCCAGTTGCTAGGGCTGCAGCAGAGACACAAGAGAGACCTTTTCAGTAAACATTACAAGTAAATATACACCAACCTGACAGCACGATGAGATATCCTTGAAGTTCTTCTCCAGGACCACAGTTTTACTGTCAGGACTTATAAGGTTTACTTCAAAACGTCCAACCTATGAAACACGAGAGACCACGGTCACACAGAGTGAAGTAAAAACATGTAATAGATGCATGAAAAGTTCTCACAAAACAACACGGATGGGAGAGCATGTGTGTAAACACACTGGGATCTCCTGTGATGTTAAGCATTTTATGACTAGGACTATAATTATTCCGGGACCCGATTGGCAATAGAGATAAAAGACGCTCACGTGCGCTTTAAAATCAGGGTCAGCGAGTCTCCGCTAATGATTTTTCCTCATAATTGACTGCTACGTACAGTATCACATCGAGCGTTGTGCTCTAGTTTTTAAAAGTAGCTTCATGACGAAACAGGCATGGTGCGTGAGGAATGGCAGCTGGCTCACAGTGCGGCGCACATGTTTTTCATGAAGCAGCGACCGTGTGTTATCACAGGAGCAGTGGTGAAGTCAGTTTTTTTTTTTTTTTTTAATACCACAGGAGTTACGGCCTTATTAACTGGAACAGTTACACCAGGCCAAGCTGGTCTACACATTATAGCTGCCAGCCACGTGCACATAAAAATGATTTGCGGTGGTGTGAACCTCAGCAGTGAGAGTCTATGCAAAGGAGGCCTCCGTGACAAACAGCGCTGAGGCCAGCGACCATTTGGTTTTCTGGTGTAACAGATGGAATCAAGTTTTACAACACAAATTATGGTTTGGCATGAGGAGCTTAAAAAAATCCATCCATATTATTGAAAAGGGTATGTTTAGAGTGGAGTAAATCCAAAACAATGCAAAATAAGACACCCGGCCAGCCCAACTGTACACTGCGTGCACATACACGTAAGGTGGACATCCCTTTAAGCTCACTGCAAATTATTTATTAAGATATAAATGATGCCTTCAGGGCCCAGGTCAGTCACTTCTCTCCATACTAGACAAAGATTTTCATGTGAGAACACTGTTATTTTGAGAAGTGTTCTGCATCGAACCGAAGGAAAGAACTTGAACAGTCATTTGGACAAAGAGAAGAGAAGCGCTCTCACTGTGACACCAACACATTAGCAGCAGTACAGCACAGCCCTTTACTCCGTTCAACTTCTCCTACCTGAAAGAGCATAGTGCGGTTTTTGTCTGCATCCGAAGGCTGAACGTGATTTGGTGCGCTAGCGTGACGACGGCGTGTGGAAACCATGACGATGCCTTCTCCCGGCTTCCTCTGCAGACTCCCCACCATGCTGCTGCAGCGTGTCCGAAACTCCTGGGGCTCCTCGAATCCCGAGTCCTCCTGGATGGACTCGGGGAACGCTCCTCGTAGGTTGCTCTGACTGCCGCTGCTGAGAATACCTTTACCTGGATCAGACACATCAAACATGAACTCACACCTGTTTAGAAAATTACATCACTAGAACCTTTAGTCGCTATTGATCTAATGGATATACTCCAGTGCTGTTCTACCAAGTACACAGGATTACCCAGTTTGACTGAATCATTAAATTAACCTAGATTTTTCTACTGACCTCTTGTTTTTAGTAAATGGTTTACTTGCCTCCTGATGAACATAAAGTGATAATAACAGAGTTATTATAATTGTGTATTTTTTACTTAGTTTTTATTTTAATTTCATTTTCATCTTGTTTGTAATTCAGTTTAGTTTCACTTGATTTTCTTGGTTCAGCTTAGTTTTTGTTAGTTTCAGTTTTAGTTTTAGTCTTTTTAGGAAACTCAGCGACCGCATATATTACCATAAAAACACAGAAATTTTTGAAAGCATACATTTAGAGTTCCAATAAACACATCCATCAATGTCTCGGTTATAATCATGTTTTTACCAAACTAACAGATACTAAACCCAAGGATATTTCCTATAAATATTTTATCTTTATTACAGTTTTTTTAAGTCTAGTTCCTATTTTTGCTTGTATAGCCAGCAACTTGATAATTACATAAATGTGGATGGCTGCCACATTTTGTGAAAAGTAAGCGTGCAACTTGCTGTTTTCCATTTGGAACACTAGCCTGTCAACATAACAGCGAACACAGTGTAATACAAGGAGGTGCACAAACAGAATAATCCACACTGAGTCAAAGTGAGCACTGTAAACCAACCAATAGAAGAAACATTATAATCATTATTTGGCTGAAGCTAAATTATGCAAGCAAATGTTGTCATTTTGGGTGCAGAACAGACACGTCTGTAAAGTCGCTCTTTGTCTCCTTGTGTTTAAACTTGATTTTGAGTTGCAAATCAGCTTTTGTGTCCTTGCAAAACTGACAGTAGCAGCATTTACTTACAACAATGTGGGACATGTGAACCTGACCAGCCTTCAAGTTACTTGTTGCTGTGCACACACACACATCATTTCAATAAAACTTTTCCTCATCATAAATTTGTTTGAAGCGTTCGTCCCCACCTGAGGTCACGTCCTCCCCTCCAGGACCTCTGGGGTCTTCCATAGTCTCATTCAGAGCAGAGGAGAGCGGGTCTCCTTCGCCTCCCATGAGAAACTCCACAGGGGGGCTCTCCGTGGATCCTCGTTGACCGTTGAGGAGTCGAACGCGTTTGCGCTCAATCTCGTGCTGGCGAAACTTGTCGATGCAATCATCGACGAGCGTGGATGGAGCCTTCTTGTATCCGACCGTCACCTGGGATTTTTGCAACACCAACAGCATTCATTGAAGCCCTTTTTTATCTTAAAAACACTCCATTCTAAAGGCATATGCACAGATTCCTACCTTGCCACAGTAAAGCACTTCAAACTTCTGGGAGTTGTAGAAGGCCTCGTCGGTTTCCTGTTTGGGTTTGGAATCTTCCTTAAGCGCTGTTTTGGACACTTGGCGAATGTTACTAATCACCTCAGGGACCTGTAAGCGAGGCAAGTGGAATGAAAGGATGTGATGAACAGGAAGACAGGAACAAAGAAAAACCATGACAAAAAGACTAAGGGAGGTCGAGGGGAACACCAGCTTCGCAGACATTGAAAGAGCACGAGTATAACATAACCCTAAAATCTAAGACAACGAAATTTCTAACTTTTCGTCAGGTTCTGTAAAGTATGAACATGAATAATGCTTCATGTCATTCTCAAAATGACAAATAAAAACTAAGAAGAAGTAAGAAATTAACAGTAAAAAAATTACGTGGAATCATATCAATACTGTTGTTTTGGTTATGCATGTTAAGACATAAATAAAATAAAACCATATTTAGACTTGAAATTTAAATAACTTGAAAAGAGCAAAAGATTTGAACAAAAACTATAACAATAGACGGACCAAAAGCTACAGTGGTGTCAGAGGTAGGCGTGCAGCCATGGGGAACACCCACTCTCTACAGCAATGAACAGAAAACAGAAGGCTGGGGGAAACTCGAGACTTGAAGGTCGATAAGCCTATTGCTGCTACACTGTGGCACTTAAACATTAGCAGGCAGCTAGTGTGTTAGTGTCATCAAAGCTTGATAACAGCTTGCTTTGATAACAAGTCAAAGATTTAAAAATTTAAAAAAAACAGGCAAAAGACAAGACAAAAAAAAACCCACCATAATTTAGGCTTTGAATACTTTTACAATGGGGACCGAACAATAGCAGTGGAGTCAGAGAGCAATGAATCACCGCTGCACTAAAATTTTGGCAGCAAACAACTGACTGAAAGCCTCGACGCTAAAGCTCCCTAAAAGAAGCAGAGTGCCTGGAACTAATGCTGCAGCCAAGGTCAGCCAAATACTGTGTTTAAGACAACAGTGAGGGCTAGAACAAACAGCAGCTCCACAGACTGCACACATCAGATCAGATAAGAGCTGGATACAGGCGGTTGAACAAATATATTTCTAATGTGGACTGGAGAGGGAAGTTGTATAGCAAAGTACATGGCGCTTACTTCAGAGGTGTGACCAGAACAACAGAGCGCAGAGAGGGGAGGGCAGGCAAACAGGAAAAGAAAAGCTGTGAATGAACTCAAACATCCTGACAAAGCCCGTGTCTGATTTTCATAAAAGGCAATGAGATCAAATGCACGTCTGCTACTGGGGCTATTTTAAAGTCCCACTTTCTAAGCGCCTGCTTTCCCACCTCCCCCCTCAAGGCCTTGCGCTTTTCCTGGCTGGTGACAGAGCGTTGCCTTGAGATGAGGAAAAGTGGAAGTGGCTGGGGTGGGGGTGATGCTCAGTCCTAATCCCACACTCCAGAAACTGTGAATGATTTTCAAACTGTTGGCTGACTTATTTCCAGGATAAAATAATATCGCGGTGATCATTTTAAGCTTCAGAAACAAATATCTGCGCTCTCTGTAAACGCGGGTTGCGAATAAATGAAAACGTGCTGTAATAACTTACAAGGGATGAAAAATAAACCACACATGGGATCTTGATGGCTACATTTTGTGTGAAAGTGCATTCTTCATTGGAAAAGACAGTGTTGACACTACGAGGTCGAGGTAAGCAAAAGGTCTTGTTGGCTGAGAACTACAGCTGGCCACCACAACACTTTGTCACAAAGGGAGGGGGAAAAAAAGAGACAGATTTGTCTAAACATTAAAAGGAGCTGCTTTATTATACATGAGTAAGATGATGCCGAAGCGTGCGATCAATTATTCCTTATCTACCCAATACAGAGTCGGCAAAGGTGCTCGCCTCTTGAAGGGAGACATGCACAGACAGGCAGGCAGAAAAGCTGTTGAGGAACTAAAGGAAAGCCAGCGTCCTCTTCCCACTAAAGCGGTTCTTTAAACTAGCGTAACATTCAGTGATCATAGGCTGGCTTCATTAAACGATATAAGCGACGGCGGTTGTGAAGCAATGCTTCTCTATAAACACCAGTAGCAGAGCAGAGCTTTAGAGCTTAGGTGAAAACAAACACGGGAATAGTGCCCTCTGAGCTGCTAGAGTCCTGAGTACTCTCAGTGCATAGCTCCCATCATGTCCAAGCGCTCTTCAAAAGCCCCTAATAACATCAGATCTTACAGTAGATGGCACATTGCTCTGCTGCTATTATCGGCAGCAATAAGCCAGACCGCTGAGAAGTTGCGGAGTCTCACGTTCGGCCACAATATCTGTGATTAGGCCTAATTAGGCTCTTTTGGAGGTGCACAGGTTATCACTGTGTCAATAAAAAGATAAGAATGGAAACAGAAAGCAAGCGAGAGATGAAACGTAATACCCCACGTCAGACCAGAAGCAATCAAAGATCGCATGCTTTTAAGTTAAAAGCATGCGATGCAAGTTCTTAGAAAGTTGCCCAAATTGAATAGAAAGACGGAAAAAACAAACAAACTGTAGCTTATTAACGTCATAACCATAAACTTCGATTTATGGAGTTGCTTTAAGGCCAAATATCCGTCTTTGTGTGGCTCTGGCTCTGCAAGGATTTGTTCTGATGCCACTTGACATTTAAAGTTTGACCTCACTGTAGCCTGTGCTTTTCCATGTGGCTGAGGACAAATGTAAGTTGAACAAAATTCATATTTGACCACAACAACAAGCAAGCAAACAAACAAAAATTCCTTATGATATCTTTACTGCCACAGTGACAAGATGTCACAACTGGAAATTGTAATGCGTCAGTAAAACGTCTATTTTTTTTTTTTTTGCCAATACAAGTGTATATGTAAACATAGATCCTGGTAATTAAACAGCTATGGAGAGACTGTTTTTCACTTTGTTAGTGCTCTGATTTTACTGAAACTTAGGAGGGAACTCACAGCCATGTGCAAAAGAAACTTTTCATAGAGTTTTACGCAGCCCTGTGAAAAACTAAGTACACACTATCATTTTCGCAGCAACAACTTGAAGTAATAATTTTCTGTCTTGTATGACTTTATCAGTCTTTTGCATGACTGCAGAGGAATTTTGGCTTGCCATCTAAAACTTTGCTTCAGTTCAATGAGGTTTGCAGGCATTTATTTATGCACAGCTCTCTAAACGTCCATGCCACAGAATTTCAATCAACCTGAGGTCTGGACTTTGGGTCATTGCAACACCTTTATTCTTGTTTTTCAGCTATTCTGTTATAGATTCGCTGCTGTGGTTGGGATCATTGTCTTGTTGCATGACCCAATTTTCAGCCAAGCTTTAGCTGTCAGACAGATGGCCTCACATTTCACTCCATAATACTTTGGTATAGAGAGGAGTTCATTGTGACTGCAAGGCGCCCAGGGCCTTTAGCTGCAAAGCGAGCCCAGATCATCACCCCTCCACCACCATGCGTGACAGTTGGTAAGAGGTGTCCATATTCTTCCAAATCAGCCATACTTGTTCAGTATTTTCTCTAATTACAGTCTCATATGTAGATCTTGGGTTTTTCTGCATTCTCTCTGAGCGTTGCATGGGGTGACCTTGGGGTGAGTTTGGTGGGGTCCCCACTGTGCACCTGGCTGCCTGTCCTGTCAAAACTCACTTTTTCACATGACTGTATTTGATCCGGTGACTTATCTGTCACACCAAATTACCAGACAAGCAGCTTGCTAATAATATACATTTTTATAAAGTTAATCCAAGAACTCAAGTATTCAAAGCTGCTTGCTATGCTTATCTGACATGTAACAACATATCAGTGACTGCAGACAGTTTCCCTTTCATTGTGAACTGTGCACAGAATATCATGATAACCGGTTACAAATATGTGGCCTCAGAAATCTGGTCACATTAACAGACAGACACTGGGCCACTTTTCCTTCTCTGGGCAACAGGTGCACATAATATAAGAAAAAAAGCTTTTCAATTCCTGTCTTTGGCACAAAAGGGAAAGGCACTTGATATAATAGATGAAAAAACAAGCTCTGCACGGTTTGTAAAGCTGAATGGTAGACAATGACTTTTCCTATTTTAGTTTAACAGTGTGTGCCACTGTGACTGAAAATGAACATCACCCACAGCAGAGACAACAGGTTACCCAGTGAGTGATTCCACAGTGATACTGTTCCAAGTCAGAGCAGAGGTTAAAAAAAAATGATGCAGGGGTCTGTGGTTTATGCTGTGCAGGCCTTGAGTGTGTGTTGCTGGCTTGATAATAGCACAGTGGTGTTGACTGGAGACTGTGCTGAATGTGTGCCTATCAGTCTCACAGACAAGTCAAGTAAACATCTCCCACTTCAACTGAAAAAAAAAGTTTAACTTGTGTCCAAATCTTCCCTTTGATGCATGTTAATGTTAGTCTTGTTAACCCTAACAGTGAACGCGTGAGGACCGAGGCTGCATTTCAAGTCCAGGAGGTCAAACCTGATTTTTAGCACGATGACATTTGAAACACATACATGAGAGATGTCACGTTTGTAGGCAAACTGCATATTCAGGGCTATTCCTTTACCGTTTTATTTCTTAAATCCAAAAGGATCTAATAAGTTGCAGTGCTCTTGAAGACATCAAGAGTGTCTTTTCATTATAACCTTTCTCATCATTTTGATAGATGCCAAATCTCCTTACACAAGGAAGGCCTGTCATTTCTACAACTAAAAATAGATGTGAAACCATTCCTGCCAACCAAAAATAAAGCAATATTTTTTGTGTCTTCAAAGTCAGTTTGGAAAAAAGAGAAAACGCACAACGTGGTAGTAAGAATGCTCGCAATAAATGCTGTTTATGTATGGAAAATGGGACAAACAGACTGCTAGCAGTTGCCGCAACAGGGTGTTGTACATGGCAACAGAGTACTGGTAGAATTAGCCATGCATTCCACATGGTCCACCTTGCACACGTTGCTTGGGCTTGCTGGTTGCCAAACCAGTTCTCGTTGCGTAATAGTGATGAATGAGGTACGTCCAAGATACTTTTCTCACTGCTGCACACACATTCGGGCATTAGCAGAGAGGCCAGAGACCTCGAAAGTGTGCACGCCTTAAGCTTGCTGGCGCTTCTGCTCCTCAGTTTTCACTAACACACAAACATTGTGCTCAGCCCCCTGCACAGGAAACACGATACGGCACGGGCACACTTGAGATCAATGCAAAATGTGAGTATAACTAGATATGTGTTTGTGAACATTACTGGTGCACATTTCCTGAGTCAGTGGGAAAACAGGATTAGCATGAGTAGGGATGTTAGACTTCAGAATGGGTTGCATGGAATTAGGAATTGAGGTGGCACCAAGATTAAACTGCGTTTGTTTAAGAATCTTGTATAAATAACATTCTCTACCACCAAATCAGAGAAAAGATAACTCAGATAAACACTAGGGTAGGCTACTGAGTGCAGCAACTTCCTAAAAAAATATGCTATGAACTGCTTTTCAGAAAAGAGCAGAAAGGATTACTACCAATATATATTTAATCACAGACTCCCACGTTCCTGATTTCTGGCTGTTTATTTCAGTTATTACTCAAGAGTGGCATGCTGATCGGCAAGTGAATGTGCTGACTCAATATTGTATTCAGTTGTTGTCACACCACAGACACCAGACACATGTCAGATCTACAGCAGCCCCAAGAGCGCCGAGCGCTGCAACTTCAGGAAACACAGTCCCATCTTCTCCAGTCTGACACATGACGCTGCAAAAGGGATAAACCGACACAAAGACAGAAAATGCCACTCTATAATGGGAGCTTTCAGCTATCATTTTCCCTTCGTGGTGCAAAATTGGTGAAACCATATGTCTTTTCTTAAGCTCTGGTGCACTGAGCTTCAGGGCCACTGTACTTAAGATCAGGGAAAGGCCAGGGATAGATTAACTTTGACCAAAAAAACAACAACAACAACACAGTACTGGGTTTGTCATGCCCACCATCTAGTGGCCTAAATACTTAATCCCAAAACAAACACATTTTGACCAACGACTGATCAAATATTGTGCGAGGTTGAGATTAAATTATACAGCTTTCACCTTGGAGACATTTCACTTCAGGCTTAGTTGGACATCTCATTGTTTTTCAGTTTACAACTAATGACAGGATCAGTCCACCCTTAAAAAAATAGTTTGCCTCACCATGACATCATATTTAATTTAGTCACATATACTCAGGACGTTTGATTTGGATACTTGCTTCAGGTCTTCTTAGGTGTAAAAAAAATATTATTTAAAGCTTTTTTATAAGTGTGTTCCTAATGGATCACCGCGTTACTTTTTTTGGCCTGAGTTTTGGTCCATTCATGTTCATGGTATTGAAAACTGTGCTGTGCAGAGAGGAGCAGGCCTACCTGGTTGGGGTCGCAGGCCTTAAAGACGTGACAGGACATCTCGGACTCGGGGTTGTCGGGCTGGCCCCGCAGGAGATAGGCAAAATAGGTGAGGTCATTGCTGTTGTGAATGAAGCGAGATATGAGCTGTGCTTTGTGCTCGAATATGAACACTGAGGAGTTGTTGCTGGTGGTGGGGACACATCGGATGAAGGGGGGGCAGAGGACCAGATGAACTTCCCTGGGCTGCATCACAGGGCCGCAGTCGCCTTTCTCGCACCGCCTGCGGATCTCGGCCACCAGCCACGGCAGCATGGGTAGGGTGGTCCGCCTGTCCAGCAGGGACCAGCCGATGTAAGTGAGGGCGAACCTGTTGTCCGACTTCTCCTTCTCGTTGTGACTCTCCATGTTGACCCAGCAGACTTTTCGCCCGAAACTCGATGACAACAACACAGAGCAAATCCTACTTCCAAAAAAACAACAACCCCAAAACAAAAATAAAACACTATCAATATATTTTTCCCTCTTGCCACCGAGGCTAGCTGTAGTTGTGTTTAGTTTGCAACACTTTCCATGTCCACATCCATACACAAAGTTTACGCAGCGCTCAAACAAACCTCCAACATGTGCTCGCCCTTTCGATCAGCTGCAACTCTCCATGATGTTCAGTTTTTCCCTCAAGGATTAAAAAAAAGAACTTCGAGTGCTGTCTATTCGCTGTTTTACTCCCTGCTCCGCTCCACCGTTTGCTTAGGCGGAGAACCAAGCGCTAAACACCCCTGTACTATACTGTCCCAACCAAGATAGCTTGCCAAAAACGTGGCTTTGGTTGACTCCCGTGTAAACACAAGTCACCCAGAGAAATCTGATTTCTTTGACGCGTTGGACGTTGTCTCCGAATGCGCACGCAGGGCGGCGCATTTCCAACGTCCCGGTCCTGAAATCCTAGTGCACAAACGCTTCTTTGCCACCGTTGCGATTTCTCTCTGCAGATGAACAATAAAATACAGACACTGATGCTTGTTTATCGTCTTGCGGCGCAGTCTCCCGTCAGTGATCCTTCCTTCCACAACGCCTCGGAGGCGGAGCGGCTGCGCGCCTGTGACGAACCGCCCATCCATCCCATGTGCTGGAGGAGTGGGCAGCGCAGAGCCGCTGTGCGAAACGTGACAGGACGAGGCTCCGCCTTTCTCCACAGTACATTAAGTTTTACCTGGAAATGTTCTTTCTTCGTGGCACCGTGAGATGTGTTTTCAGCCCCCCGTGGCACAAGTGCCCTTGGTTCCAGCTCCCGTTGGTTGTAATTCTACCTGCCAACCGCCTCCATCAGGTTGAACCAGGTTTCGATAACATGTGCAATTTTTTTTCTTGCTAAGCAAAGTGAGTCCCGGCTGTTCACAAGTAGGTTAATCTCAGTCCCACCACTACTCGACATTCATAATCATATGTGGTGCTTTATGCACGGGAAGACTTCCCCTCAACTTAACGCTATAATATCCAAGCAGTCCGCCTATCCCCAAAATAGTACCTTAGCCATATATAAACTCACCAATGAAGCTGTAGCCAGGAGCTCTACAACCAAACAACCCCCGCGCTGATGGTGTGTACCTACTTTAAATGTAGATGCGTGTAGAATAGATACACAGCTGATCCCGGATCCTCACTGAATACCATTGTCAGTTGGTATAAAGTTAAAGTTGTACTTTAATTGGATTCGATTGCAAATAACATTCAGAATCCATAGACTGCAGTGCGTCACAGTTAAATTATCTTGAAATATCTTGAAATCTAAGGACTGCATAATCATTTTATAGTATCTTTGAAGGCCCAGGGATCAAACGTTACTTCTAAAACTACTACTTTACCATAAAAGCATACCAAAATGTAAGTTTTATTTCTTTTTTGTGAGTTCTTGAACCAGTTTGTAGGATTTCATTGTCTACTAATAAGAAGTGTGTAATGGCTCACTTGTAAAAGTTGAAATATTCATTCAAATAACAGTTAATTCTTAACTCCAATTATTACTTACTGCACCACTGCAATGGTGGGTGTTCATACTGACTGAAGCAGCAGTCTAAAATGCTTAATTATTCAAAATAGTTTTTTAAAAATGTAAAAGTTCTCACTCTCTACAAACGTTATCAGAAGCTGTTCGATTGTTTATGCCCACCCATCGGTCCACAAATAGCTGGTCCAGGCTTGGTAGTTGCTAGATATTTTAGTCTACTGGTTCCCAAAGTAGGGGTCGAACTCCCTCCACAGGGTCACCTGAAGAATCTCATGGGTCATGAGATTATTAGGAGGGATGGAAGATGAAGCTGCTATGCACGTTCACAATTTTCAAGGTACACCTGTTCATCTGCTTGTTAATACAAATATCTAATCAAACAGACGGCAACAAAATAGGCACGTAGACATGGTCAAGATGGCCTGCTGAATTTCAAACTGAGCGTCGGAATGGAGGAAAACAGGGATTTAAGTGACTTTTACTGTGGCATGCTTGTTGGTGCCAGACAGGCTGGTCTGACTGGTCTTTCAGAAATTGCTGATATACAGGGATTTTCCAACACAACTGTTTCTAAGGTTTACAGAGAATGATCTGAAACAGAGAAAACATCTAATGAGCAGCTGTTGTATTTGGGGGGGACCAAGCTTGATAGGAAGGCAACAGTTACTTAAATAACAACTCATTACAACCCAGGTATGTAGAAGAAAAACTCTGAGCAGAAGACCACACCAGGTGCCACTCTTGTCAGCTAAGATCAGGAAACTGAGCCTACAATTCACATGGATTTCTGCTTTTACATTGAGATGGTGGGGTCAGAATTTGGGATAAACAACATGAAGGTATGGATTCATCCTACTTTGTATCACGGATTCAAGTTGGTGTTGCAATGATGTGGGTAATATTTTTTTGTATACTTGAGGCCCTTTATTACCAACTGAATATCATTTAAGCACCTTAACCAACCCGAGTATTGTACTGTAACCATGTCCATCCCTTTATGACAACAGTGTATGCCTCTTCTGATGGCTGATTCCAGCAAGATAACGTGACATGTCATTAAGTTCAAACCATCTCAAACTGGTTTCTTGAACATGTCAGTGGGTTCACTGCACTCAAATGGCCTCCACAAGTCACCAGATCACAATCTAATAAAGCACCCTTGGAATGTGGTGGACAGGAAGTTGGCCTCATGGATACACAGCTGGCAAATCTGCAGCAACTGTGTGATGCTAACATGGACCGAAATCACTAGGGAATATTTCCAGCACCTTGTTGAATCCATGCCATGAGGAATGGATTCAACATTCCTAAGGGAAAAGGTGGTCTAACCAGTGGTCTAACCAGTACTAAAAAGGTGTAACTAATAACCAGTAATGATGTGTTCATTTTAAGAGCATCTATTTGATCTTGATTTGCTATGGTTTGCATAAATTTACTTTTGTAAAATGTATTAAATTGTTGTCTTTTGCAGGCTTCCAAAAACAGGTAAAATATTAGTGAGAAAATTAACCACTGAATCTATTTTTAAAAGCCTTGGTTAAAGACATTATTTCCCTTTGAGCTGTAGAGTCAAAGTAAAGTAGTGGCAAAAATGTGTTATGGACTTCTAAGACAACCGCAACAATTAAAAAGTTGGACCACTTTACATCACATGCTCTACAAAAAGACAAATCAATATTACATGTAATATTATTTGAATATATATTAGTATGTAATTTGCTGTATAGTGCGCTACTACAGTCTCCTACCCCTGACAAAAATATAACAGATTAGGTCACTGTATTGTTTTCATTTCTGGGGTGGGGGGTAGTTTAGTGTAAACATACACACTCACAGGCAAACTGAAATTTATTACAGACTGAATCACATCACACACATTTGGCAACACATATATTGGTCAGATTTTGCTGGCTTAGCATTTTAAATGTATAATGCATAACTCTAAGCTAACCCAAGGCTAGACATCCTAAAAGTATTATCAAGTGGGAGGTTGCGCAATCTGTGGAAAAATACAAGCACAAAACTGAGAGTTGGTGTTTTGAGACAACCAGCAAATAAACACTTATGTCAAAGTTTCTTCCGTTAGTTGCACATAAACCTGGTATAACTGTAACAAGCACTTAGGTGTGCTAACAATCATACAGTCTCCATAACAGCTGCCATCTCCTTGAACTGTTTGTAGAAGTTCTGCAGAAAGAAGAAGTAGGAGAGGGATAAAATATCATGAATAAATAACACCAACAACACTACATTCACATGAAAAAAAAAAATACAAAACCTGGAATTGTGGGATGGTCATCTCAAAAGACCTCTGACAGATTTGTCCTGAAGGCTCAACAATCTTCAGCAGCAGACACACAAATGGGGAGTTGAGAGATCGACAGGTGTCTGAGCTCACTGCCATGCCAAGCTTCCACTGCATGTCCACCAACTAAGGCAAAACAAAGTTCCATCAGTTTTGAAAGAGAAGAGGAGAAAACGAGAAGTTATATGTTCAGGGGGGGCAGAATATATATACTTTATTTCATTAAACTTGGACAAACCTGACCGATGCTGAGCATGGCCTGGGCCTCTTGTTGAGTGTGGACTGACACACCATGTTCACTCCACAACTTATGCAAGACCTGAAGGGAAGCTTTGGTCCACTTGGTAGAGCCTTCTTCCAGCTTTGACACAAGTTCATCCCCAGAGATGTTGCTCTTTCCAGCTGACCTAGCAAAAAAAAACACTACTATCACAGCCTATAGTAGGACAACATCCTACTTTATGTATAATTTGGCCTTTT
The DNA here is from genome assembly GCF_057382185.1 of Mchenga conophoros. NCBI lineage: Eukaryota > Metazoa > Chordata > Actinopteri > Cichliformes > Cichlidae > Mchenga > Mchenga conophoros. Next base: position 16,882,384 of record NC_140541.1, read on the forward strand.
TAAGTGTGCTATGTAAGAAACAAATGTATGGAACATGGAAGGCACAGTTATCAAATTCAGAAACTACATACTTTATAAAAAATTTAAAAGAAATGTGGGGGAAAATACCGGAATGTTAGCAAGAGAAATCTGATCATGTCCTGCAGAGCTTCATGATCAAGCCTCACTTCAGCTCTCTGAAATCTCTGCCCACAAAAAAAACAAACAAAAAAAAAACCCAGAAAAGGTCTCAAAAGAGGAATTTGGGAGGATAGGTTATTATAAGTCAAATGTATTCTAAAGAAAGGGTGACTCACATCAGAAATTTCAGCTGAATCTACTCCTCTCTTCTGCCCTTGAAGATAAGTCAGTACGTGCTGACACTGTGGAGATTATTGAAGATTAGCTATCAGAACTGCAGCATAGCCTCCACAGCTACACCACATCCTATGGTACTTGTGCACAGTGGTTGCTAATAGCCCTGAAATGAGCGCTATTTTGGTCAACAATAACATCCTCCAGTAGCGAGTTATAAAGGCAGTGTTTTGAAGTTGCACAACTGTTTAAGTTATCGGAGTTTCATAATACAGTCTGAGCCTGTGGCAGTGAAACTAATGAAACAGCCCCAAAACAATTTAAATAAAAGACTTATATTTACAAGTAGCTGTACGTGATGCTCAAGTAATGGGAAAGACCCAGAACGGAAATGGGGAGAGTTGCAGAAGGAGGGTTGTCTGCAGCTGTCACTGTAAATACTATTTAAGTCTACTCTGTTTTCCTAGCTGCCACTTTTTTCCACCCGTATAGTAACATACACAACCAAGGACAGATACACTCACCACATCTGCTAACAGATCTGGAGAAATCCTGCATATGTTGTCCACAACTTTGTTGACGCCTTGAATACAGAAGTGAAACAATTTATTTATCACAAGGTTTTCCATACTTCTTTTTAATGCAGTCACAGGCATCATGGGAGTCTAATGATAGTACTTGTGTCTTCTTAATACTTTTTGTTTTCCTTCTTTTCCCAAGAGTGTCTTCTTAATGCTTTTTGTGTTCTTTCTTTCCCAAGAGCAGGCAATCACAACTGCAATAGCATGATGATATAAATTATCTAACCCGGAAATAAATATAGTAAATAAGATAGTATATAGTATAGGCCTTACCTGAAGAACCTTGCATAGTGATTTGTCAAATAACAGTGGGTAAACAAGGATAAAAAAATAATAATAATACATGTAATAACTAATACAAGAGGGCAAGGTTCATTTAGCTTTTAAAACATCTTATTTTGGCTTTATTATTGAGCTGTAAACATTTGTGTATTTCTGCATGTATGTTAAAGTAGCATTCATTAAAAAGGGGTTAAGGGCTTTTAAGCATTAGGAGTCAGATGCTGGAGTCAAATATAAGTGGGGGAAAGACAGCGACAGGAAGTCTCTGTGGTTACAACGGTGTTAAGTTAATGCTATGCAGTGGCTAAATTAGCACATATTTCCTGGGTGAAAGCCTAATCTATTCTTCTTAATTGCCATTTAAACAACATTCTACTGAAGTGGAGTAATGCGAACCCACCATATGACTCCTCTGCTGCTGGCATCCTCTCTGTCAGGCTCTGGGTTTGACCACGGTATTAGCGCAGCCAAATTAGCGACTTTCTCGTTAAATTTGACCACCGAACAGATTGCCTTGGAAATTTCAGAAAACGTTTAACGTAATTATTGTATTATTTACAAAAAATAGTAGTTATGAATAAATCGGCTTCTTAGATCAACTAACCATCTATTCTACGTCAATTCTGTTCATTAATGCTCCTTCCTTAAAACAAAAAAAAAAGTCTTCTTCTTTGGTTTTATTAGCTTATAGAAAATCACTGTAAACGGTGCATAGCGCCATCTGCTGTAGCAGATATTTATTGTTCTAGTCTTTTGCAGAGTCAGCCGGAGAGGTGGCTCATTGACTCTAAATGGTCAGGATTTTATTTGGGGAAATGACCAATCAATATTATTTCTAGTCCTCAATCACTGATTTCAAGAGAACTAGATAAGTGGTAAAAAAAAAAAAAAATCTGTCAAAGTGGCTGGTCTAATTTAAAGCTCTGCTAGGTTAAATCTCTGATTTATCGTCAATATAGTTGTATATCTGCGACAGATTTCTGTCCTCCTCTCCCCCCCTGCACAATAGCCTATTAAAAACATGTTTGCTCATTTTTTTAACTGAACACCCTAATAAATATCCAGTTGTCTTCAGTACTATTCTACTGAAGTTTATCCATTAAGAATTAATTCATTCATTTGAGTACAAAAGTTAAAATGAACTTATTTCAATGAACTCATGAGAAAAGTCTTTGAAGTTTTGAACAGCTATGCACAATTCTACCACATCTGAAATTCAATATTTGGTATAATCACTTCTGTTACATGCATTTTCTTGTCATTTCTTAAAGTAGTCTGTAGGAATAGTTCTTTAGGCTTTGCATGTTGCCAAGGTGTACCTACACTGCTTCAATAATGTTGAGGTCTGGGCGCTACAGGGGCTAGTCTATGACTGATAGTGGTATTTGTATGTTTTTCTATCCAGGTACACTTTTACTGCAATGGCAGTGTATTCAGGATCATGGTCATGCAAAACAATTAAGCTGGTGGCAGTCAGATGCTTTCCAGAGTGTAATGTAAAATCTGATGGTACTTTTCTGTGTTCATAATTTCATCGATTTTGACAATATTCCCATCACCAGTTGATGAAAGGCAGGCCCAAACTATAATGTTTTAACCTCACAGTGTGGGTATTGATGCCTCTCTCTTGACCTCATCCATACATAACGACAAAGATTTGAACACAGCAGTTCAAATTTGGATTCATCACCTTATAAGACCTGTTGCCACTCTGTGCCGTTCTTGTGTAGTTTGGTATCCCTCTGTCTTTTCTCTCTGATTCTCTTTCTTATAAATTGTTTTTGACAGCCACTCTTTCTCTGAGATCATTTCTCATGAGGGATCTGCAAAGAGTAGATGGATCAACTGAAGGGCCAAATGCATCTCCCAGGTCCTATGTCAAGTCTTCTCTGGATTTTTTTCCTATTTATTAAGGACATGACTTTCAGATATTGTTCATCTGGTGGTGGATAGAATAGTGCTTTATTGTCATTGTGTATGTACAACAACAAAAAATGAATCTGTTTAAGTGGCTTAACAAACCATCACTCCTCTGAAAATGGTCAGTGTACAAGGACTGGACTGAAAATAATTCATAAAGCAGCCCATGTCCAAAAAAAGCCTGGAGAACTATGGCTCAAAAGCACTTAAAAATTACACCAAAGTCTGGCTCATTGGAAGCAAAATATGAAAAAGTAAGTGGTGGCTCAAGGCTTTTTTGCAGAGTATTGTATTTCTTAGTACAATATCAATAAATCAAACTAAAGGGTTGAAAGCTTCAACAAACCGAAGTCTTACACACTCACCAGTTTAATCATGATGTCTTGATGATTTGCTGCCTAGGTCTCTGATTTATTGATCCCCTTAAGTTCAATAAGCCTCTTCAGCACTCTCGAGGTTGATGCACAGCTGTTTTGAATCCCTGCCAAATAGTTCAGATGAGGGACTAGGAGAAAGTATAGGGTCAGAGAAAAACAAAAATTCATCATCAGACCACTAAGCTTATAACACACAGTCATTACCATGTAATTACAGTCAGTTAAACACTTTAGCAAAAGATTACTGAATAAAATACTACTAATAAAAACAATAATACAACAATAATATACATTAATAAAAACTTACTACCTACTTAAAAAAAATCTAGAAATACATCCAACAAACAATTGTTTTCCTCACATGATGGTTTCAGTTTTGGCATAATTCACAAAAAATAAGACGATGAAGGTATACCACCAAAGTGTTATGAATCAATATTGAAAGGTATGAAACCTTGTTGACTAACTATAACCACATAAAGAAAAATATTTTTGTTCTTTCTGTTTTGTTGTCGTTTTCTTTAGCGATTGAATTTATGGCCAACAACGCCCCCTACTGGTAAAAATAACACTTAGATTAATAATTTAAAAATGAAATAATTTAATTGAGTGTGGTTCTTGTTGTTCATTATTTTTATTAATATTATTATGGTGGTTAGATCATTAAGAAAAACAATGACCAGTGTCATATTATGTCAGTTAGATGGTATATCGGGGAATATACTTAAACATCGTCCATCCCTGAGCGCAAAAATGCCTTTATCTAAGCTCCGCCCATAGCCCTGGAATAGTCCACCGAGGCTGAAGATGGTGGGATTACCATACTTTAATGTTCATTTTGTGTATACAGAATCATATTTAAACGATTTATAATAAACATGTTAATGCATCCATATATGTCGCATGCCTTATCGAGTCTTTTGGGCATTTTCTTTGGGTAGTTATGGTTTATTGATAAAGTCAAGTCACCCCCGCGGATCACACAACGTGCGCCCTCCAGACGCGGAAGCGAATCGCAGCTGTCAAACAGATTTGATTGTAAATCGGACTCAGCACTACTCTAACGGGAAAACATCACTTAGCTGTGCTTCACAATGGATTCCCCACGTTGGCTGCCTCTTGAGTCAAATCCAGAAGTATGTTTTCCTGGTTTCCTTCAGAACATGTTGTTTTATCGAAGTTATTCATTCTCAAACATGTGAGAGGCAGCTAACTTGAAGCTATCAGAGAGAACAAAAGCTAAAGCCGTTGTCGCCGCTTTGCTAACCCAACAACATTTTCATTAACGTTTTCCATTTGTGTCTTCTCATTTCAGGTCATGACTAAAGTAAGTGTTTTCTTTTTATATTTTCCGTAAAACACGATAGAGTAGTCAAAGCAAATAACCAAACCGGTTCGGAGAGATGCAAGGCCTACTCAGCAGCGGTGTTGCACCTAATGTTATTGTTAAAAGGTTCATATTACATAATATGATGTAATAATGTCATGTAAACAGACTGACAGGAAACAAGAGTGAAGAAATCTGATAAATTTAAAGTTTTGTCAACTTGCCCTGCTTCTAATTTTAAGACGTTCAGTCATTTTCCTCATACTTTTCATCCAACTTTCCAGCTGTTTCAGTCTGCAGATAGTGCGGTGTGTTTGATGTCATTCGCAGGACGCACACTAGATGATTACGTTACACTTTATTGCACAGGTTCCTACAGCTAAGAGTATTATGTAGCATAAATTAAATGGTGTTTTATTGATACAGATTAATTAATGTCGTTCAAGTGTGTAACTACTCAAAAGTGGGCGTGAATATGAAAATAAATCAAATTTTGGGCGCATAGACGCAGATGATATAGTAATGGATTACCGGTTTGTAGTCGAGATTTTGAGTGAACTCTGATATTGTAGGATACTGTAGTTTGTTTGTTTGTTTGGGGGGGGTAACCAAAAAACTATTTTTAAATTGTTCTTAACACTTGTTTAATACAAACATCAAACAGAATCGCAACTGCATCCTCCAAGCACGAATCATCATCCTTCTAAATAATTTTTCACCAAATATTAAACATTATACACTTCATGAAGGCAACTCTTTTTTTTATTTATCACTTTTTTAGTTTTTTGCTGATAAACTGATTGACTGTTTTAGCTGCAGAAGGTGTCATTTAGCAATTGAGTGTTTGGTTGAAATAAATAATGAAGGAAATTTGTATTTTCTCCACAAAGTGTCAAAAATACTTTCCTGAAAACGGTGTTACTGTAAAAAGTGCTTCTTATGTTGCTATTCTATTAACAGTTTTAGTTTTCAAGTTTAAATTCCTGACATACAATGGCATAATGTTTAATTCTATACCAGTTAAATTACATTGAATTGTCAAAAGTCGAATGTTACAGAAACATATCCTTTTAGGTAGAAATCTAATTTTCAGATGGTAATTAGGAGCCAGCTATTGTATTTATTTTAGATTTAAAATGTCTAAGTTTATTTTGATCTGCATGAATTTGCACTCCGCTTGTGTGTAGTTTGTTAGCTGTCTGGGTATGAAGCCAACCTGGCAGTTTGGGGATGTGTATGGATTGGATCCGGAGCTTCTCAGCATGGTACCAAGACCAGTGTGTGCGGTGCTACTCCTCTTTCCAGTGACAGAGAAGGTACCTGTTATAAGTCACGTATTTTCATTATCCATATGTCAACTTTACATCTGGTTAGGAAACACTGTTAAACTGATTTTCTCTCATCTGTCATGTCTGTCTAGTATGAGGCATTTAAACAAGAAGAGGAGGAGAAGCTCAAAGATCAGCCTCAGGTTTCTCCAGACATCTACTTCATTAAGCAAACTATTGGAAACGCTTGTGGAACAATAGGATTAATTCACGCTGTGGCAAACAACCAGGCACATCTGGAATTTGGTGAGTTTTCATTATATTTTTTATTGAGGTTACTTTAATGATCATTTAGCTTTATTTAGACAGTTTTTTTTTTCTATAGCCATCTATCTTGTTTGGTTTTTGATGAACTAATGTGCAAGACCCTATGCGTGTATATCAGTGAAGTTGGTGTTGCTAGGTGCCTGTTACATGCATAAGAGCGGCAGAATATTAGAAACACCATCAACACTATCCAGCGTGCCCAAATAATAAACCAAATGACCTTGGTACAAAACCTATAACAACTTATACACCTGTATGTCAGTGTCAAAATCCATTCAGCAGCTACTTATTAGGTATCTTGCTAGTGCCAGATTGGATCCATTTTGCCTTTGGAAATGACTTAATTCTTTATAGCACAGATTCAAAAAGTTGCTGGAAACATTCCTCAGCTATTTTGATCCACGTTGACGTGATGGCATCAAACAGTTGCTGCACATTTGTCAATGGTATGTCCATTAAACCAGTCTCCTGTTCTAAATGTTCACTATCGGATTGAGACCTGGTGACTGTGATGTCACTGTCATTGATGTCATTTGAGTACAGTTAATTCATTGACATGTTTGATGATTTGAGCCTCGTGACACGGTCTGTTATCCTGCTGAAAGCAGCAATCAGAAGATGGGCACATTGTAGTCATTAAGGGATGGGCATGGTTAGCAACAATACTCAGGTAGCTGTGGTGTTTAAATGATACATAGTTGGTACAAAGTGGCCCAAAGAGTGCCAAGGTTATATCACCCACACCATTACATCACCAGCTTGGATGGATCCATTCTCTTATGTTGTTTACAACAAATTCTGACCTTACCATGTGATCTCTGTAAACCCTAGAGATGTTTTTCTTTGAAAATCCTAATAGATCAGCAGTCTGTGAAAACCTCAACAGCAGCCATGTCACATTTGTTCTGATGCGTTGTTTGAACTTCAGCAGGTTGTCCTGACCATGTCTGCATGGTTAAATGCACTGAGTTGCTGCTTAAATATTTGTGTTAATGAGCAATTGAACAGCCGTGCGTATCAGAGTGGTTGTTGAGTTTATGGGCATGTTGAAGTTGACTTCTCTCATTATCTCATTTCACTCCATTATACAGGTGTACCTAATAAAGACGTCACTGAGTATAAATCTAATTTTGTGTTTGCTTTAAGTCAGTTTTTTTTAGGTTCTATTAAGTGTTTTTCTTTCTTTCAGAACCTGATTCTCCTCTTAAGAAATTTCTTGAACAAACATCTAAAATGACCCCGGAGGAAAGGGCAACCTTCCTGGAAAAAGACGAGGTTGGAAAAGTATCTTTATTAAGAACAGGGTGACAAAGTTTTCATCACGTGTGAAGGACAGTACTAAGAATTGTGTAACCAACTTGTCACAAGAGGGCATTGTCATACTTGTGCTTGCTACCGCTTTTGCAATGTAATAGTACAAAGTCATAAAAAATTATTTCACAAACCAGGAAAAAGGAAACCATAACAAGATCAATGCAAAAATGTGCATCATTCAAATGACCCTGAAATATACAACAGAGGAAACATTCAGCCTGTTTTCCTGTTTTCTCTTCCAGAGTATACGTGTTACACATGAATCCAGTGCGCAGGAAGGACAGACTGAGGTGTCTTTTTGATTTTTAACTCTGTGTTATCTCAAGTTTTTTTTGCATGCTTTGTGTTGAACTTAATGCACTTTAACATTTGCTTCTTGTCTGTTGTAGGCCCCAAGTTTAGACGAGAAAGTGAATCTGCATTTTATAGCTTTTGTGAATGTTGGAGGGCACTTATATGAACTGGGTGAGTTAGCCGCAAAGCAAAAGTGCGCTTATAGAAAATATTTGGTAGAATTTGTCACATTGTTGATGGTCATTACAATCATTACAACATTTAGTACTAGAAGACTGGAAGCACATTTTTGTTAAACCTACATGATTAACTTTTTCTTCCAATACCTAGATGGCCGTAAGCCTTTCCCTATTGCCCATGGAAAAACCTCAGAGGATACTTTCCTTGAGGTGAGACAACCAAATAAAACTGAGATGGTCTTAATAATACTGCCATAAGCTTGCCTACATTCAATCATTGTCTTCCTTTTTCTAGGATGCTATAGAGGTTTGCAAAGTCTTTATGGCTCGCGACCCTCAGGAGGTTCGTTTCACCATCATTGCCCTCTCCAAAGATTCATACTGAGGAAACTACTCTGTTTTTCTCTGACCCTAGAAAACAAAGACAACATTACTGCCAAACATTCTGAAGTGCTGACTTTATTTAATTTTTCTTTCAAAATGCTATAGCAAGTCGATGTGTGAAGAAAATAAAATGTCAGGGATATCCTTGTAAAGTAATTTCCCCTTGTGTTCTACATAGTTGTTAAATTAATTCTAAAGCAAACAGAGTGCTGCTTGTCAATAAAGGTATTTCTCACTGAGATCTGAATTTTCCAGCTCGCCTCTGCTGACATCTCTAAATGTCATACAGGTATTAGCTGTATGGTCTCGACATTGCACTACGGTTTGTTTACTTAATTTTTGGCCTTTTAGTGAAGAAGGAAATGTTAAAAATTTCTACATCACTGAGGAAAGTTAACTTTTTTTACTCAGACTTCAATGACACATACTGTATGTAGTGATTTGTTTTAAATGAGATGTCTAATCACATGCTCAACACAAGCTGAAGAAACACATTTGCAAGCTATTTCATTCATAGCTTTGAGGGGGGAAAATAGGCCTAATGTTGTTGGATGCAGTAATGATGTTGAAGTGAGGCTCACTAAACACGCAGACTATACAGCTGGAAATCTGTGTGGAAGATGCCTAGATTTTTGTAATAAGAAATATGTCAAATAAATGAAAAATTTATTAAGCTCTTCTTTTGTGGATACTTTTTCCTGTTGCAAAACCATTAGCTTTTTACCTTCATCCTGAAAAAAGGAGTTTTTACAGGACTCCATAAAGTCCATTGAAAAGCAAAGTAACCACTTAAAACTTCCATAGGGGTCATAGCAGCCAGGTGCTGCTAATCAAATGCACTTATTCATTTATTATTAGAAAGAGTGAGTGTCTTTATAAATGCAGAAGTTTTGGCAGTTTGCTGGTCTGGAGAATTTAGGTATGTGTTAACACAATACCACAATCTTCCCAGAAGTGGACCTCAAGGTTAGGCTGTGCAATGCTTAGAGAAAATGCAATAAACCCCCTATATGTTTAACTGTGACAGTATGATTAAAAAAAGACTGAACAAATATTGGTTGCTTGAAAGGGTTTCCAGGAGATAAGGATGTCTCATATCTCTAAAATGAGCATGGCAGAATGATTTACACCTGAACAAAACACAAGACTTGGAACAGTGTTTTTTGGACATATGAGACCAAAATAACCCGATATTTCTTGAAAACCAAACAGCACATCAGCAGATGCCTCATACAAACTGTCAGCACGGTGATGGAGGACTTGTTTTGCTATAGGACCTGGTATTTTCCAAGTCATTGAATTGACCATGAAATTTCTTTTATACCAAATATTCTACATGGTTGTAAAGGAGAGTGGGGAAAACTCCAATGAATTATACAGAAACTGATCACATCAAATTATTGCTACTAAAGGTGGTTCTACAAGCTACTGACTCATGCTTCATTTTTCACAGAACTGCAGATAATGTTGTAGCACATAGCCTCTTCCCTACAAGTTCCAAAAACAAAAGCCCAGTTGATTGAAATGTAATCAGTAAGTTGTTCTAAAAGTTGCAAACCAAATCCCACTCATTTTAATGGATCGGCATGCTGTTGTTTCGCAATGAAGTTTGAAACCCTCGAGTAAAGCATGTGCTCAGGTCTTGGAATACCCCTTAATCACCGCTTGGCGGTGGTGCAGGAAAAGAACGTTATTTTAAAGGTAGCGCCGAACTCCTGCAATTACATAAGTTTTATCCATAGACTCAAAGTTTTTTTTTCCCGCAACATTTTTGTGTTTGGAGACCAGACGTCAACCGACCTCACATTTTCTTTCAGGATATTTGTAGTCCGACAGAATTTAATGGCTTACCTCAGTATACACTTACACTAACGTGCATCTGGCCCAAACCAGGAGTCCAAATACCTTTCTTGGGGGGGCTAACAGCGAATTCAACCGTGTGTTTCAACTGGAATCCGCTCAAGGACCTGTGGGTGGTCCCCGGACCCGGGTTTGGAGACACTCCCGCTGCAGACTCTAACTCATGCAGCTCTAAAACTTGAGGTGAAAAACTGTCTTTCGTGTGAGTGCTGCAAGAGGTGAGCTCAGCGCGTCTTCAAACACTCAATCGCTGCGTAAAAAAGGTGGAGTGTGTAAACCCGCTGCCAAAAGGACACAAAGCACAGGTGTGTCGGATGAAAGAAAAGGTAAGCAGTCGCAAGATGATGCACACTGTTACACCTTGCATTCATTTACGAATGAGCAGGTGGGAAAGAACAATAGGAGGCATATTTGATGAATGACTGAGAGTTCACCTGTGTGCACTTTTATGTAGGTTGATCGAGTTTGCTTGCTTCAGATGGCTCACATTTATGTGGACCTTTTATATGCGGGCTGCTAGGACTTTACCCGCCGGTGAAGCTCGGATAATAAGTTCTTATGATGGAGTGGCGTGAGCAGTCTTCAGTCAGCTGCGAGGAAGCCTACTCGGAGGCGCAGAGATGGATTGAGGTGAGTAAAAACACACACACACATATATATATATATTTCAGAACTTTCTTTACTTCTTTTCTTTGCTGTCCTCAGTAGAATTAACAGGTAAGGCAGTCTATAAGTAAAAGTTAAGGACTGTCAGTTGCTAGTGAAAAAGATCTGTTATTTGTATATCTTTTTAATTTTATAGTTATGTTTTTGGCGGAGTTTGACCTTCCAATACATACATGCTTGAGAAATTCTTTATGACTGTGAACTGCTTTAACCGCCAGCACCCAAGTTCCAAATGATAATAGCCCTGACTCAAAGATCCATACAGGCATGTGTCACCTTTTGACCTCACGTCTCAAGTTACCCAGCCATCAATCTTCTCTTTTGAAAGATGAATCACACAATTCTTAGCACTTATCTCTTTTCTCTTCACAGAACAGGTAGGTGGGTCTGACCCCAGTCATCACTGTTGCTGGCTGATACTTCTGATGTCAGATCTTGCCTAGACCTGTTTTTTTTTTTTCTTCATTTACCTTTGCCTTCGAGGCTTCAGTTGCTGCAGGTAGAGAGGAAAACCCAAAAGAGCAATTAGGAAAATCTTCTATGACTGATCCAAGCTATTATGTAACTGTGGATTAACTCCGATTCATAACAAATGACTGAGATTTTGGGTTTATGGTGCTTATACAAAATTACATGTTAGCAATGAATCCAAGCATTCGTATTTTGTGCTGCATATTATGATTATGACCAATTCTGAAAGTGAGCAATATACAATAGAGGTTTTGACAAGAGGGTTCTTTTCTGAAGCTGAAAAAGTGTTTTACAGTAATTTCCCCCTCTCTTGTGGTAGCCTTCAAATTTTAAAATAGCTGCCAACAGAAAAAAAACTCCAGCTGTTCCATTTCATTCCTAAAATGTCATATTCTCTAAAGTTTCCACTCCAACTCGCGCCAGACTGGCGCTTTTTTTCCCTATTCTCATAACAAGCGGGTGAAATTATGTGTCCTCATCTTGCAAATTCTCTTCCCAGCAGGGCTGCATGAAACTGCTGCATGGCCCTAACTAAACAAATATTGTTCTTATTTCATGAGGGTGAATCTGAATGCTTTCAATGTGACATCAGTGTCTCTCACACTTGCACACTGGCCCATTGTAGTGGCTTTGCTCATGGAGTGAGGTGGGGGCATGATGGTCTGCAGGGAGGGACTTTAGGGAGGGTGAGCAGAAAGCTGAACAAATGGGTGAAGGCAATGGGGGTAATATTTTTGAAAGAATAAGACTAAGAACTATTCTGCAATACAAGAACAATCAGCTACTTAGTACCATCAGAGAGGAAAGGTTTCTCTTCAAAGAGATCCCCCCCTCACTTCTTGGATTCAGCCACTGAATGATTAACAAGCTGCTTGGCTTCACAGCACTTTAAACAGAGGCATGTGTGCGTGGCGAGGTTGGTGGTGTTGTTAAAAACTAGACTAAATGGTCTGGAGCCTGTCACATGGACACATTCCTGCATTAGCTTCCATGGCTGTGAACATAGCCCCCTCGAAGCTGGCAGGCTGTCAGCGCAGGGCGATGCGTCCTACAACCACAGGGCCCAGTGGAATAATGGAGGTCCTCTTTAATTAAATAGAAAGGCTTCAAGTGTGATTGGTGGGACAATTGAGAAGAAGTGGCTGTGTTTATATTTACAGGTCAGAAGATCATGTATATGGCTGGTCCGACAATAAACAATCCGCTATGAATAATAACTTGGCAATTAGTAATATAATAAAATCATTAAGTCTTAGATCTGTGTTTCACTAACGGTGCCGAAGCAAGCAAAGATGTCAGACACATGGCAGCATCTTTTCCGCCACCTCTTTTGTTTACGTTGTCATTAATAAGACTGAATTTTTCAAAGAGCCTGCTCTCAGAACAGTTCTAGGTGGGGTTTCCCAGTAGCTATTGGTCCATGTGAAGCTCATGTTAACATCGCACTCTTTATTCTGTATAACATTTCAACTCTCAATGCTGTGTGTTTGTGTGTGTGTGTGTGGTTAGTATAAAAAATGCTGCATTGTGTTTCTCAAAAAAACAAAGTGGAACAAAGCAAAAGGTCAAAGGTAACATAATACTGCAGATATTGTGAAGTTTTGTTACTTATCTGGTTACAGTTGTGTAATACTGAACCAAAACTAAGCCCTTTATAGTTTCTTGTCCCATCTACCATAGTAACATGTGTAAGCAATGTAACTTAATTCTACTTTTCTGGAGATTTTCCACATGCACTCACTGGCCACTTTGTTAGGTACACCTGTTCAACTGCTCGTTAGTTCAAACCTCTAATCAGCCACATGGCAGCAACTTAGTGCATTGTTTTTCTTGCAGATATGATAAGCATCAGAATGGGGGAGGAAGGTGATTTAAGTGACTTTGAGTGTGGCATGGTTGCTGGTGCCAGAAGGGCTGGAATATTTTAGAAAATGATAATAAACTGGGATCTTCCTGCACAACCATCTCTAGGGTTACAGAGAATGGTCCAAAAGAAAGAAAGGATCCAGGAAGAGGCAGGAGGATATGGCAAGACCGCTTCAAGCTGATAGGAAGCCAACAGGAACTCAAATAGCCAGTTGTTACAACCAGGCGACGCAGAAGTGCACGACACATAGAGCCTTTAAACACACGAGCTGCAACAGCAGCAGATCACACCAGGTGCCACTTCTCTCATTGAAGAACAGAAAGCTGAAGCTACAGTTTACACAGACTCACCAAAATTGGAAGACAAGTGAAGACTGGAAAACCGTTGCCTGGTCTGATGATTCTCAACTTCCTCAGCAACATTTAGTTTGGAGGATCAGAATTTGTTGTAAACAATATGAAAACATAACCCTGCCTCATATCAACAGTTCAAGCTGGTGATGGTGTTAGTATACTGGGAAGCTCATCTTGTAACCGGAAGGTTGCCGGTTCGATCCAAAGCTCTGTCTGTCTCAGTCATTGTGTCCTTGGGCAAGACACTTTACCTACCGCCTACTGGTGATGGCCAGAGGGGCCGATGGCGCAATATGGCAGCCTCGCTTCTGTCAGTCTGCCCCAGGGCAGCTGTGGCTACAACCGTAGCTTGCCTCCACCAGTGTGTGAATGCGAGAGTGAATGAATAGTGGAATTGTAAAGCGCATTGAGGGTCTCGAAAAGCGCTATATAAAAATGCAATCCATTATTATGTTCTTGTCTCACCTTGGGCCTTTAGTACCAACTGTGGCCTGCAACCACATTGCAGCAGTTCTGAAGCCAAAGAGGTTCAACCAAGAATTAGCAAGGTGTACCTAGCAGCGTCTGGTGAGTGTAGGAGGGATTTGATTGTTATTTACCTTTTAATCACCTGTTTATTTTCTGTAAATGTTTTTGTTAAGTGCAGCAAAAGTTTGAAAAATCTCTCTTATAGTAGAGCAAGTTGTCCAAGTTGAGGTCATTGGGGTGTGGGTTTTGTTAGCCAGCTAAATATAATATTGCAAAATGTTACAATTATAAATGCAATGGATAAAAAAGGACACATTTTTGGAAAAGAAGTATCTATTCAAATACTTTCCTCAATTATTTCATACAAAGACTGATTTGGAAAGAATTTCACAATTAACAAATCCAGAAAGGAATATTATTAGATATGCTTTTATTCCATGTGGGGTTTGAGACATTTTGCAGCCATCCACATAAAATAAGTAAAATAAGAAGGTTATGAAATGCTATCTGATACCAGCTAATCCACACAACATGCTACGACAGATTTTCCTTGACTTTTTGTGTGCAAACTTTTCCTTATATAAGTGTTATGTAGGGTCATTACCTTTTCTACAAATTTTTTTTTTTCAATGTTGCCAAGTTTGAATGAATCCCCCCTCCCCGTGACCTATGCTGCTGTGTTGTTTTTCATACCAAAAGCTGTGTTGTGCAATTGATGATTAGTCACTTCGCTGTAGCCTCACTCGGGGTTTTGACTGTTTTGACAGAAACCAATTAGAAACGAGGCCGCATGCTTTCAGACGTACTCATGTGAGACCAGCCCTCAAACAAGACAACATTCCCTTGCAGTTACATGTTGATGTACTCCTATTATTCCAGGATGCTGATTGTGTTATTACTAAGTGCTTCCACAGTAGTGTCTTTCCCTTGAGTCCAAACCTTGAAATATTTGGATATGGTCCCAGTTTCCCTCTGATGACCCATACCTCAATGTGCTGCAGAAGAAACAAAGAATTTCAGGAACAATTAGTGGCCAGAGGGGCTGCATCCGCACAAACCTTGAATACAGAGTTGCCTCAGTGCCCTGCATGAATAAACAATAACTGCGGTCATGGATGCAGAGTCTCTGAATATTTGGCCTCTACCACAGATAATGGTTCACTCCAATAATAATAATGAATTTCACAGGACCCTTCCACAGCCCAGAGTAAACTTTGGTCACATTTTGGTGGAAGCTGGAAGGTGAAGGTGGGTGCGCATGAAGGCAAGCTGTTTTTGAAATGCCTGCTCCGGCTTAAACCTCCCTGTTAAATCAGAGCGGCAGTATGTTGGTGCAGATTAGAGTTTTTTATCCCACATGGCAGGTTGGACAGGAGAGGGAGGGCACAGCAGGACTGGATCTAAGTGCAGTTAATACCTCTAATGATGACTGTAGAGGATAGAATTATGCCAATGCTTCCAGCTTTGTGTTAATTCCAGGTCGGCTCCCATTTTTAGCCTTGAAGTTATTATTGGAATCATTTTGTTGGTTGATTAGCCGATAGAACTCTGAAAAGAACGTTTAATGAAAAATAAATAAAGGGACACTTTTAGGAAAGACCCAAATTAGATGGAATCATACTTCCGATAATGTTCCCACATGTAGTGTTTGTTTGCATGCATGCAAATCCCAGCTGTGTGTATAGAACAGTAGGGGTCAGGATTTCATATGCCAACTGCAGCAGCTGGCTGACTGCTCTCTGTCTGCTGCAGGGGTTGTTTGCTCTCCGTGTGATTTTGTGTTTGTGTCTACATGTCTGTAGCTTTGCATATCTGTGTGCTGGTTTCGTGTTCTCAGTGTCTGGTTCTGATTGTATTTTGGTCAATGAAAGAGGAGCAGGCCAAGATCTCAGTGTATTATGTAAACAAAACATGTATTTCCCAAACAGCAGCACAATCACATATGCAGAATGGCTTCCTCCTACTAGTGTGAGAACCTTAATCTTTATTCATCTATTACACCATGGTCTAATACTTTTGGAATGATGGGTATTTGAGGCTTTGGGCATCTCAGCTTACCTAGGGTGTGTTTTGGGGTGTAGCAC